>NC_071991.2:46152500-47402500 GCF_028885655.2 Pongo abelii
TTCACTGAGTTGCTGCAGTGTTGCTGGGCAGCAACTCAGTATACTACATATATTAAAAAACAAAACCTTACAAAAGTTTATGTACCCATTGGTATCAATTCTACTTCTAGGAATTTATCCTAAGTAAACAAAAGTCCTAAAGTTTTATATATAAGTATGTTGATTGCACTATTGCTTACGATAGATATAAAAACAAAAAAATATGTCCCCAAAGGGGGTTGATTAAGTATAGTACATTCATGTAATAAAAGGCAGTCATCCCTCAGTGTCTGTGGGGAATTGGTTCCAGTACCCCTGTGGATCCTGGGCTCCTCTGATGCTTATATAAATGATGTAACATTTGCATATATAAAATGATGTAGTATTTGCATATAACCTATGCACATCCTCCTGTATACTTTAAATCATCTGTAGATTACTTATAACACCTGATACAATGCCTACACATCACTGCATTTGCATAGACTTAATGAAGTAGTTGGTGTACAGCAAGGTCAAGTTTTGCTTTTTGGAATTTTGTGGAATTTTTTTTTTCCTGAATATTTCTGATCTTTGGTTAAATCCATGAATGTAGAATTCATGGATGCAAAACCCATGGATATGGAGGGCTCACTGTGTTATAACGACTTTACAGAATTATGTTGTAGAAGAATCTTTAAATAACATATTGAATTACTTGTATTAAATTGTTAGGTTAATAAAAGTAGCTTTCATAAAAACGAAGATTATTAATGGTGTTCTCTTTGTGCTGGTACAGTGACTAATGCTTGTTTTCCCCTTTGAGTTTTTCTATATTTTAGAATTTTCCATACCATAGTTATAGTTATGGTAGCAGCTATAAAAGAACACTATATAAAAGAAAAAGGAAAAATCTCTGATCACTGACAGAAGTTGTACTTGGATTAGTACTTGACTTCAGGTTCAGTCTCACCAGGAAAGCTGAACTTATGTGAATAAGGCTTTATTGAGGAATAATGTTGGTGAATATAGTGATTGCTATATGTCATTTATATTAATTTCTGTCATTTAAGTCATAGGGTAGATTGTGCTCCATCTGCAGTGCTACAAGGTTAATTTAACAAAGATACCATATATTGAATAAAATGTTATGAAGAATTTTCCATCAAATGAATAAAATAACCTGCGAACTTATTTTCCAGGTATGCTCAGTGAAGGAACGGCATGCCAGTGAAATGAGGGATTTGCCAAGTCGATATGTTGAAATAGGTATGGCTCCAACACTTGCCTTCTGTGGATGTAAAACTTCATTCAAAATTTTGATCTTCATTAATCTCTCCCAGACTGCCATAGTCTTTTGCCTGGACCCCTGCAGCAGCCTCCTAACTGGTTTATCTTCTTCCACTGTGAATTACTCTCATCTGCTGTCCCCACTGCTGTCAAAATACAGATCAGATCTTGTCATCATCCTTCAGTTCCTCCACATCGTTCTCAGAGTGCAGATGGAACTCCTCAGTGGATCACGGGGATCTGTGTTGGCCCCTACCCGCCTCTCCAGCTGTAGCTTACGCCAAGCTTCTCCTTGGTCTCTGTGCTGCAGCCACACTGACCTTTTACCTGTCTATGCCTCTCCTTCCCCTTGTCTAGCACATTCTTTGGCTTGAGTGTTGCTTTCCAGGGAAAGCACTGGGAAAGCCACTGGACCTCCCTGACTGAGTCAGGTCTTCCCATTTTAGGCACTACAACACTGCAGGCCTCCTCCCCTTTCTAGCACTTGTCACGGGTGCCAGTGATCCTGTGATTATTTGATGCATTTCTGTCTTTTCTACCTGACTGTCACCTCCTTTTGAGCACACACAGGGTCTGTTTTTGCTCACCATTTGTATCTTGAGGACCTGGCACAATACTTGTGCATAGAAGGTGCTTAATACTGAGTTGAATGAATCGGTGACTCTGGGAAACAGCTGTTCAGGAGAAGTATGCCCTGGATGATGTACCATGACTTTTATAATTTAGTTTGAAAAAATTATTCTGAGAAAAAAAATTGCCATATTATGAGTCAGCTGAAAAGTTCATTTGCCCATTTGCTTGGTGGATGGGTAATATCAATTTGATGGGTTATTCTGCCAAGGTGAAGTTGAAATAAATTATTTGCACATGACTATATTTCTGTAAATAGAAAGACATACATTACCCACATGGCTAATGTGGTTATAACATTTAAATCTGGGCTATTTTGTACTTGAAGTCAGAAATTGGTGGTAGAGTTTTAATTTTTTTTAACTTTAGGAGGATAACTACATAGTTCAGATTGCTTAGTGTATGGACAGTAGGTATATGAAGAATGTAGTAGTGCTGAGAAAAACTGAGGATCAAGATAAGAGACAAGATTTATGACTAGATAGATAATTGTTTCAATATCTTTTTCTTCTTTCCTTGCCTACCAGAAAATAAAAAGAAAAACAAAAGCCTCTCAACATCTCAATGCAATGTCCTGAGAGATTAGTATTTGGATATTTTTAATTGCCAGAGGGGTATAAAAATGTAGCAATTGTCATCTTCTTTCCTTAGTTGATACTTACTGATCGTGTACTAGGTGGAGGGCATTGTGCTGCTTACATAAACTGCAGTAACTCACTTTATCCTCACAGGAACTCTTTAAGTGCAGGTAGTTTGCTTTTTATTCTATAGATGAAGAAATTGAGGCTTAGGAGGTAAATGACTTGTCCAGGATCTTACTACTATAGCGTTAAAAATGGATAGAATCTAACTCTAAAGAACCACCAGAAAGCTTCCAGGGAGGCAAGGAAGTTTGCTGAAGTGTGTGATCTTGATGAGGTTACTTAACTTTCTTGACCATCGTTTTCTCACCTGTTAAATGGAGGTGATAATGTCTATCTTTCAGGATGGGTGTGGGAATTAGACATGGCGTAAGAAATGTGCCTAACATGGTACTTGGTACATAGTAGATGCTCACTAAACCATGATGGTTATTATCACCATGCAGACTTTCATCCCAACTCTGTGACTGCTGATAGCTGGCTCAGTGGTGACCCTATTAGCCTAGAACCCTGGGATCACATTATTACAGTGTGGTTCATCTGTACTGTAATTTACGTGAAATAGACCATATGTGGGTACTAACAGTATCACATTACTGACATTTTACTACTATGGTTAATGGTTAAGTACCATTTTTTCCCCTCTTAAGAGTAAACCTTTAAGAATATAAGCCATCTTCACAGCAGGAGGCAAAATAGTTTGGGTAAGAGTCCTTGAGTAGGATAACAGAAAGGGAAATATTAGGAGGTCTGGATTACAATTTCCTTTAGCCCTGAATAGTGTGAGCCACTGTTCTTTGGTAAATGAGGTGAAAATGGCATTAAGATTAAAGAAATACGTATGTCTGTACATTTCTTAGAAGCCAATTGTTTATAACTCTTTCTGTTACAACTCAGACTCTCAAAAATAGCACAAAAGTTATTCCTATCACATAGGCTGTTGATTTATTCTGTTAAATGAAAAATAATAATAATATAATGAAGATTAAGCTTCTTGGCCAATCACCAACACATGAAGAGATTCTCTGTACATAGGGCTTTTGGGACATCATGTTTTCTTTCAAATTGCATTGTTAAAAATAGATTATGGTTTGTGCCTAGCATCCATATTTTAACTTCACTTGCATCTCTTGTATTCTCACAGGACTCCCTGAGCCTCTGGTACTTTTCACCAAAGTCTTCCATGATCTCTGTGGTATGGTAGTTGGAGAGCTGACATCATGATGTTGGGAAATGAAACCAATGGTTGTGTGTCATTTTCTGGGAGTTTTCTGCCAGGGGTAGTTGACTTACATGCAAGGAATTAATGATTGACTTCTTGGTCTTAATTTCATATGGAATTTTGTTTAACTGAGATTAAACAATTATATGAGAATCTATATAGAATGACAAGTCAGGAAGAAATGGAAGAGAAAAGAAGGGAAATCTTTTTTACTTTCAGTATTGTCTGTATCTTCGTTGATCATATACTGTGGTCTTAGAATTTAGCACATCATTCTTTTTTCAGTCTCTTAATTGACTGAAAAAACAATGACCTGAAAATTGATGATCTGTTTTCCTAGTGGAGGAGAGTTGTGAGATAATTCTTTCCTAGACCTAAGTATCTCTCTTTATCCACCTGTTACCATTTTGATTCAGCTATATGGGTTACAGTAGTGGAATCTTTGTGTGTGTGTGCCCAGGAGTGATGTGGTTTCATCTCTTAGTCTGAGTCTTGATAGAGATGATGACAGCTGGCATTCTTCAAGATGTTTTTACTTGAGGGTCTAGGTATGTATGGTTTTCTGTTCTGTTATAGATAGTTCAGTATAAATCTCTGTAATAATCTGTTCTGCATTGAATTTTTTTCTAACATTTTGTTATGAAATTTTCCTTAAAGAAAAGAACTTTGTAGTGAATAGAACCTCCAAGATTCTGCAGTTAAGATTTTACTATATTTGCTTTATTACGTATCTGTTCATCTATTCATTCCTCCTTTTGGGAGAGATGTAACAACTGTTTCCCCGCTCAGTACTGTAGACTCAGGTTTTTGTTGTTAGGAGTAGAATTAATGAAGTGTCTCCATAATAAGTAATGGTAAGAAATCTGAAGCACCTGAAGTAACAAATATATATTGTTCCTTATATAACAACCACCACCAAGCACAGTGCTGAATACATTGCAAACAGAATGTCATCTAATCTTCCCAGTATGCAAGTGGGTAGCGGCTACCATCCCCATGGTGTAGGTGAAGAAGCTGATGTTCAGAAGGGTCAGGTAACCTGCTCAAGATTATTCATAAACAAAGAAGGCAGTTTTTGCACTTAGGTGTGCCTAGCTGTAAAGTTGTTGCTTGTAATCACGGTGTCACACAGTGCTTCCCGTGTTTCCTCTACCCAGCCCCTGGCCTTTGTTTACAGAGCCTTGTTCCAGACATTTGGATACAAACCCCTGCAGAAATGCTGTAGAATCTGAAGACCGTTTTTCTATATCAGTGATGATAGCTGCTCACCTTTTCTAGGAACTGCCAGATGAAATGGAAATGCAGTAGATTTGTTTTTTTATTTTGGTTCAGAGAAATATCTCATTTGGAGAGTTAGAAATTATATTTTCACTTGCTTTATCCTGAGATTGAGAGCTTTTCTTCATTGCTTCTCCTCCACATTTTTAGAGAATTTATAGAACCTGGTTGCCTTGGATGACCTTTGGAATTGTTTCTAAGGAAAGGGAACCAAACTTAGATTATGCTTCTTTGAGCCCTTTTAAAAAGAAGAAAAGCCCTTGTTTGCTATTTTTTAGTGTTTAACTTAAGTTTAGTTGATGCAACAAGGTAGTTTTATATTTATAAAATAAAGTGTAACATTTGGTTTGAACCTTGTGATTAGCAGGTCATTGGCAGTGCCTTTCATTTTCTTTTGTCTAAGCAATGTGCTGTAATATACTCACTAAATATTCCTCATAAGTGCTGTTTCAGGAGTGCTAAAATTTGGTAGATGAGATAATCATATCAGCTTAGTTTTGTCGTTTAATTGACAATAGTTTGCTGAATATTGATTATAAAATACAGAATTAAATTGCAAACTAAATTTATTTTCAGTGGTTTTTGGCCTGTGTGTACTGTTCAGCTCCTGTCTGATTTGAATGTTTTTGTTATTTTGTCCATTAGCCATTCTTTTCAATTTCACTTCATGTATCAGGTCTTCTCCATAATTTGCTAATGTAAAGCACTGTGAAGTCAGTTTTACTTTAATGTGTCTGCTTTGTAACACAGCCCTGAAGCTGTTGAAGTGCTGTTATTTCCAAGTGTATTTTCAGTGATAAGTGGTCATGCTGACAAAATGTCCAAACTTATTGAAAAGTCTGTGGGCATTACATCCAGTTGATTATAAAATACTAATATCTGGTAACTAAGGGGCCAGAATCTCTTGGGAACAAGACACTATCTATCATAAAGGGCCCTCAATGCGTTTTCATAAATGAATATAAGACAGTGAAATGTAATTGTTCTTTTTTGTAAATTGCTTGACACACATTTTTGTTTGTTTAAGAATCATAGAAGCTAAGATCTATGGGATGTCACCTTATTTAACTTCAATAAAGAAATCTGGGTAACATTTAGCTAATGGACATTTGGGGACCAATAAGGGGATAAGAAATGGGGGGAAAAGGCAGTGCAAGTTCTGTGTACTGCAGTGCTTTAGCCCTTGCAGTAGCACTGCAAATTCAAGAGAGGGGCTTGGGGCACCCTGACTGCATGCAGCAGAATCACCAGAGAGCCCCCACTTCTGTTCTTGCCAACTGCAGTGTGCTTTGAATCTAAGCATCTCTGTATTCTTATATTCTTCCCCTTCCCCTTCCCCTCCCCCTTCCCCCTTACTTCCCCCCTCCCCCTCCCCCTCCTTCTTTTGGCTTAGGATCTTGCTGTTTGCCCAGGCTTTAGTGCAGTGGCGTAATCACACCTTACTGCAACCTCAGCCTCCTGGGCCAAAGCGATCCTCCCACCTCAGCCTTCTAAGTAGCTGGGACTACAGGTGTGCACCACCATGCCTGGCTAATTTTTTAATTTTTTGTAAAGATATGGTCTCCCTGTGTTGCCCAGGCTGGTGTCGAACTGGGCTCAAGAAATCCTCCCACCTTGGCCTCCCAACGTGCTGGGATTACAGGTGTGAGCCACCGTACCCGGCCCTGACTTACATTTTCTAGAGTGACTTATAGTTGGGAAAAATAGGACTTCAGATTCCTACTTCTCTTATCTTCCACTTAAGTGACTTTAGTCAAGTTACTTAACACCTCTGAGCCTCCTTCCCTCTCTAAAATAACCATAGGGTTGTTGTGGTGAAAAGCGATATTGCATGTAAATATTTAGCATACTGCCTCACAGCATTGTAATGTTCATTAAATGGGAGCTATTATTGATATTAGTATTATATTTAGTTACAGTGGGAGAGAAAAATAGTGGTTTCTTTTAAAATCAGAAGACCTGAAAATTGTGTTTTATGAAATTTGTAATTTAAAGAAAATTTGGGGAAGATATAAATAAGGGCTTACTGAATGATTCTGAGGAGATTGATATGTTTTATAATTGCATTTCTCAATAAAATATATCTATAAACATATATGACAGAGGTACAAGTAATAAAAATATTGATTTAATGTTGTCTCATAGGTCTGAATATGCACATAAGAAGTGAGATAACCTAGCTGGGAATTATTGGAGGATGGTTTTTTACTTTAAACAAATTTTGATTTTTATCCTTTGTAATCTAATATCCATTAGGGTTTTAAACAATTCTTTTTAAATGAAACGAAGAGGTTGTTTTCTCTCATGTTATCCACACCGTTTCTGGCTTAGGGGGCTTATGGTCATGATTATTGCTGCTGTTTCCACCCTCATCTGTACCTCCTCAGAAGCTAAATTTTCCTGCGGTGTGCTATTTTTTGTTTTACACCTGTTCCTGTTTTGCACATAGCATGTGGCATTTTAATTATCTCTTTTTTTTTTTTTGAGACAGAGTTTCGCTCTGTTGCCTAGGCTGGAGTACAGTGGCACGATCTTGGCTCACTGCAACCTCCGCCTCCCAGGTTCAAGCAATTTTCTGCCTCAGCCTCCCAAGTAGCTGGGATTACAGGCACCTGCTACCACGCTTGGCTAATTTTTGTATTTTTAGTAAAGATGGGGTTTCATCTTCTTGGCCAGGCTGGTCTTGAGCTCCTGACCTCGTGATCCACCTGCCTTGGCCTCCCAAAGTGCTGGGCTTACAAGTGTGAGCCACCACACCTGGCCTAATTATTTCTTTAAATATGCAGACTCACAATCTCCTTTAAGTTATGGTCAGGTCTTAGTCATCTTGATGCATCTAGAAGACTGTCTCGTGTAATTGGTACTCAGTTACTCTTTTTTTTTTTCTTTTTTTTTTTTTGAGGCAGAGTCTCGCTCTGTCACCCAGGCTGGTGTGCAGTGGCAGGATCTCAGCTTACTACAGCCTCTGCTTCCTGGGTGCTCGCAGGTTCAAGTGATTCTCCTGCCTCAGCCTCCCAAGTAGCTGGGGCTACAGGCACGTTGTCACCATTGCCAGCTAATTTTTATATGTTTAATAGAGGCGGGGTTTTACCATGGTGGCCAGGCTGGTCTCGAACTCCTGACCTCAAGTGATCCATCTACCTCAGCCTCCCAAATTGCTGTGATTAAAGGTGTGAGCCACTGCACCCAGCCTCAGTCACTCTTCATTGAATTAAGTTGTAACCCTCAGAGATTATGAGACCCAAGATATGAGAAAGTTCTTTCTTGTTAATTTTTATACCAGTCATATGGCATTCATTCTGAAACTGATGGTGTGTATGCTATCGAGGGCCAGACACTATTGATCTATTTGTGACTCTAACCCTGACCCCATTGTCCTGGGCAATGTAAGGTTGATGCATAAAACATGTATAACACCAATATGTGAAAATTTTGTGGTTAGAAGATTCTGGGAATGTGGTGGCAGTGGCAGCATAATTTTTCAACCTACCTAGTCCTCCCATAAAAGCAGAACAACTAGGTCACAAAACCAAAAACCCACAGACAACATTTACAACAAAACTTAGTGACAAAGGTAGTCCTAAGAGCCCCAAGACACAAATTAATGGGAAAATAAAACACTGATAGCCGCAGGGTGATATCAGCGTCTGTGTGAGAGAAAGCAGAGGGGAGCAAGTGGCCATCTGGCAGACTTGAGGCCAGGGGAACTCCAAGATAGCCAGTTGGCATTCACTGGAAAGGCCAACAGGCTGCTCTGAGTGGGCCCAGGACCTGAAGTTAGGTGTGAGAGGCTGGGCAGCCCAGCTACCCCTGGGAACTCACACTGTGGAGCAGCCAGGCCTCCTCTCTCCACTGAGGAGACACTGCTGGGAGCAGAAGAAAGCCTGAATGAGACAGGGACAATAGAAACAAAAGAAACAAGTCCAGATAACACCAGGGAGGAGCTGAGCCAGGAAATCTCAGAAAGCAAGCTGCCATATTTTTCATACCAAATGTAAACAGCAGAAGAGGGAGCTCTAAGAGTTCAATAATGGTCATTTCACCTAAAAAGCGAGCAAGGTTAAATCCATAATAAGTTTTAAGAAAAAGTGAGTAAGAAGCAGACATACCACAAAGACACACCTACACAATAGATTACAACTGTAATTTCCAGTTTCAAAAGGAGCTATAAGACATCTTTAAAAAGTGATATAAGAAATCAGAATTTGAAAATCTCAAATTAGGTGACAGGCTTCAGGAAGAATTTATAAATAAAAGCTCATTTCAGAATTGAAGACTGAACCTGAAGGAAGACAAGGAACAAATATACACAAAGATAATGTTGGTAAGAGGGATAGAAGGGGAGCAGGAGGAAAATTGTAAAAATCACAAAGCAATAAGAACGAAAAGATTTAAGGTTAAGTGATAAATACTGAAGGCAGGCAAAGATAATTCAGTCTACCAATAAAGAGTCCCTGAGGAAAAAATAAAACTAGAGAACGGGACAAATACTATAGACAATGTCAAGGAAAATTTCATGAAAATGCAAAGAAACAGAAGTTGAAATTATAAATTAAAATAGCACACTGTGTATCTGAAAATAGTGACCTATAATGAGCAACACCAAGATATGTTCTAATGAAATTACTGGAGTTTAAAGACAAAGCAAAAAACTTGGGCATCTAGACCTGCACTGTCAAACGTGGTAACCGTTAGCCACTGTAGCTGTTAAGTCTTTGTGGTATGGCTAGTGTGGATTGATTTGTGCTACATACAGAATTCCAAAGACAGTCTAGAAATAAAAGGTAAAATATCTCATTAATCACTTTTTATATTATTACATGTTGAAATAATATTTTAGGTATGTTATGTATTATTAAAATTTCACCTCTTTTTTTGAACTCTTTATCGTGGTGTAGTCCATTCTTGTGTTCCTATAAAGAAATTCCTGAGACTGGATAATTTATAAAGAAAAGAGGTTTAATTCTCATGGTCCTGCAGGCTATACAGTAAGCATGATGCTGTCATCTGCTTGGCTTCTGGGGAGGCCTCAGGAAACTTAAATCATGGTGGAAGACGAAGTGGGAGAAGGCACCTCACATGGCCAGGGCAGGAGCAAGAGGCAGGGGTAGATGCCATACACTTTTAAACCACCAGATCTTGTGAGAACTCACTGTCGTGAGGACAGTACCAAGAGGATTGTGCTAAAACATTCATGAGAAATGACCATTCATGAGAAATCCATTCCCATGACCTAATCACCTCCCACCAGACCCCTCCTCCAACATTGGGGATTACAGTTCAACATGAGATTTGGGCAGGGCCACACTTCCAAGCTATAGCACGTGGCCACTGGGAAATTTGAAATTACATATGTCATTTGTGTTTTGGCCCACATTATATTTCCGTGGGGCAGCTGATCAAGAACTCTAACCTCCCTTTTGGACAAGGACCGTGTACAGAATCGTATTCATCTCATCCTCATTCTGGATCTAGAAGACCTTGCTGAATAGAATTTTCCTGTGAATATAGTCCTTTTGAAACTCTCTTTCTTACTCTGCTAGAATCTCTGTCTTTTTCTTGAGTTATTTCTAGCATGTCTAGGAATGCTTTATCCTCCTGAATAAAGCAGAATGCAGAAGTCCTTCCACCTCCATCAGGAGGAGGAAGGCTGTGCCTCAGCTGTAATGCCCACCATAGTATAGGCATCATCTAGGTGAACATAGCACACTCCCTGCAGGGCCCGCGAGCTGAGCCTCAGCTGGCTTTCTAGATGACCTTGATCTGAAGTAAAGCCACTGTCTTTTGTGGCTACCTTTTGGAACTCTGCTGCATTTTTCATTCCAAAAAAAACCAAAAACCAAAAAACAAACAAAAAAACACCCTATCCAGCTTTTGCTTCCTGTTTTCATATATTTCCTCTCCAGCAGAATTTATGTTTATTTTCTTTGTGATTTATCTTTTCCAGATAATCAGGTTAAAAATGAGCTTCTGTAGTATTAGAACTGACAGCCACCTGTATTCAAACTGAGTCTCCTTTAGGAGAACAAAATATTTTATTTAAATAAATAGAGTCATTTTTATGTGGAATAGAATAGAATTTTAGTGAAAGTAAATAAACTGAAACTTCCATTCATCCACTGAAAATTTGAAATATAAAGTCTGTAATTACTTGAATATATTTTACAAAGTCAGTCCATAAGCTTTTATATATTTTATGTGCATTTTTTACAAGAATATATATTGTCATTCAACATTTCTTTCTCTAAATCTACATGAAGAATATTCCTTATACCTTCATGTTCATTTTGACACTACTGTCTGCAGCCAGCCCTTCTGGGACTCAGCATTAATATAAAAGATAAATAGAATCTTGTTAAATCTAAAAGCAATTATGTTTCGCTGCATTAGTAAAGACTAATGGAAAAACAAGACACCAGCATTTATTCTAAAATGTCTTACTTTGTGGCAGAATGGCTGCAGACATTTCCCTGAATCAGAAACTTACATTAGAAGTGAGTTCTTTTTTGCATGATATCATTACTAGTGGGTATTAATGGAAACGAATTGCTGAGTGGGAGAGTACCGGAAACCAGATAAATGGCCATTATTTTGGAATTCTTAATTTGAGAATCATGCTGAGTATTACTATAATTGCAATTTTGTTTTCTATAAGAGATTTTTGTTGGTATTAGGGAATTACTTTAACAAAAAGAAAGATATAATTTTGTTTCAATTTTATCCAAATGTTGATTACTTGCTTACCTGTGCATCTGGAAGTCTTGACAATATTATTTTCGTGTACCACATCTTTTCTTTATGAATAACATTTTTGTCAGCTTGTAATTTAGCCACTGAATATAGTCCGTGTCCAAATTATTAATTCTCAATTAGCAAAATTTGGCAAGGTTTAGTACTTAACAAGTAAGCATTTATTACAACATCTGGAATTGAGAAGTGAAATGATATGTGCACCTGCAATCTTTCTTTGTTTTGTTTTAGAACACATTGGAATTTCTGTCATGTTCTTAATTAGAGAACAGGAAATTTTCTGTCTTACTCATACAAGCTATTGTGGACTGGGGAGTTGGGATGTAGAGGAGGAAAGGTTTGAGTAGGATTATTTCGTAGTTTCTCTGTTCTGTATCTTGGAGCTCATTCTCAAAAACCAAGGCCTTTGATGTATATTTGGTTACCTTTAGGAGAAACACTGACAGTGTCTGTCAGCGAGACTAGGCAGCCTGTTTGGCATCCCAAGTGGGGAGAATACCTCCTTCTCCCACCCCTTGTTTTGCGATTAGGAGATGTTTTCCCTTAGGTGTCTATGGCAGACAAGCACAGCAAAGCCTGTGATTCCTGTGAGAATCTCTAATTCTCTGCTCTTCACCCAAGTTGCTGGTAAGGGAACTGTATGTGTAGCATTTCAAAAATGGAATGTGATTTAGTAAAACAGAATGCAAGTCCATTTCTACCAATCAGAGATTAGTAACCTCAGGAGTGATGACAACCAAAACCTCTTGTTAATATGTCTTCTAAAATGTGAAACTGCCATCTCTTTCATCACTGGGTCCTTTGTGGCCCCATACTGTTTAATATCATCTGTACATTCCAGCTCTCCCCTGCTCCCTGCTTCACTGCCCACATGCATACGCAGCACTGTGAGCTTCTCTAGAACCTTCCCCAGCCTGGTTACGCTGGAAACACTGTCTCTGCACATGTGGTGGAGGTTGAGGTGGTTCTCCATATAAGCTCTTTTGTGAACATTTATCACATTGCCACTTTACCAAAACTATTCTTAAGTATCTGGATAAGCACATTTGGTTCAAGCCCACAGAGATTAAGGAAAAAATGTGTTCCTGGCAGAACTGGGACCAGAGCACTTGCCCTTGGACTTCCATTGTATGGTACTTTAATTGAGGACAAAGCAGACGAAATATTATCTTTTTATAAGTTTATGTTGCTAACTATTACATCTCTTTGGTCATCCACAATTTTATTTTGGTGCGAAAATTAAATTGTGATAACAGCTGCATAAGGAGGATCATTAAAGGTCAGCAAAGACAAGGAACACTAAGTGATCTGCAAGGGAAAGAAAGAGGAGGACAAAGGAAAATTCAGTATTTCATCTGTAGTATGGATTTTATTTCTACTGTCATTCCTTTCTCTTATAGTTGGGAAATGTTAAAATGACTTGTTCAAGTTCAATTTAGTGGAAGTTATCACCCAAATTTCCTTACTCAGCATTCAATATTGGTTCCAGTATGATACATTGAGGTCCCCTAATTGGGAAAAGAGTGTGGAAATTAACTAAATCTGCAGCTAATACCACAGAACCGTGGAGATGATCTGAATGAAGAAACTCTTAGAAAATGTGGTGGGTCAGAACAAGAGTTTACTCCCAAATGAATCTGTGAAGTGTAGAGTATGATTTCTGGAAGGATCTCTGTAATACCACTACTGTATCAGTTAGCTTCTGCTCTGAAACAAGCCACTCCCAATCTCAGTCTCTTAAAACAATGATCTTTTACATTTTATAGTAGCTAATAATTAGAATCATATAATAATAATATGTGTACTTCTGAGCTTTCTGTCAGATCTTTGGGGTCCAGTGCAGTTGAAGTTACATACTTCTTAAGTGATGCAATATGTCTTCTCGAATTTAAATGGACTATTTTTTTAAAGGAAAGAGAAATTTATTATTTTTCTCTAGCCTTTATTTCACTTAAGAAATAGTGATGTTTCATCATTAAGTAATCTGTATTTATGCATCTTTTTTTTAACTTCAAGTTCTTTAAATAATATCCCTCTTCTCCAAAATAGTGTTTCATAATTACAGATAATATTCTTTGTGACCTTTGTACTACTATAATGCCTTAATTGAGAAAAACGAACTCAGGAATTTTAAAAAATTATTACTGTTACTAATAATGGTTTATATTTCTTTTTATGGGTTTCAAAGCATCTTCATGTAGTCTATGTCATTTTAAACTACCTGAGCACAGTGTCACCCTTGACCATTCATGCTGCTATTATTGTTGGACTCATTTTTGTTTGTGATGGGAATTTGCAAGTCTACTTTCCCGCATATTCGTTTCCAGGATTGATCATTGTGAAGCACTTGCAGTGCTGAGTTATGAAAGTATGTTCAACGGTGTCCCCTTTATGTTAGCTTTTAAAAAGGGGTCCACTAGCATTCACAGTCATTGTGTCCCTCCAGATGTGTGCTGCTGTTTGCCCCTGTTAACGATGACTCCTGTATCCCTTTTGTTTGCAGTGTCTCAGTTTGAAACTGAATTCTACATCAGTGGATTTGCACCTCTCTGTGATCAGCTTGTTGTACTTTCCTATGTAAAGGAGATTTCAGAAAAGACGGTAATTATTTTCTCCCCAAATACAAAGGCATGTGGGGGTTCACTTTTAGCATTACACCCAGATCAGGTTGTTCATCAGTAGCATATGCTATAATCTGAGCAGAACTTACTGACCTATAAAATAAGGTTGGCAGAGATTACCCTTTAGACCTGACATATTTACTTTCCGGAAACTCTACTCATTGCCTGCCTTTGTTCCTATTGCTGAGCCGAAAAAGAGTCTTTTTTTTTCCTTTTTTTTCAACCTCTCTTGGTATATTAGTCAAAAGGAATGAAGGATTCCTCTTGCTGAAAGGGGAAGAAACTAAGCTGACACTGTGCATTAGCAGAAATGACAGCAATGAAGTTGATCGGCAGCAACAACAGGGGTCCCTGTGGTCAGAGGGAATTACAGAAAGGGCATTTCATTATTTTCTTTGGTCCAGACATATTTGTTTACTTCCTAGTGGGCTAGTGATTCTAAGTAGCTTGATTATGGCTTTGAAATGGATTGTTGTGAAATCTCAGTTATCAGTGCAAATAATGGTACATCAAAATCTGTGGCTAATAAAAAGCAGCAGATGATCTAAATTTTGTTGTGCGTGTCTTTGGAAGAAGCTTATATATTGCCCAGTGGACAGGTATCCACACCCAGTCTCCCTTTGAAGCTGAGGACGGCCCCATTCCCAGCTTGTCTTTATTATGAGAGTCCAGGGGTCCTGCCAGCACAAGAATAGGGGTGGCTTCAAGGCATAAACAAGGAAAGCATACTGTAAAGGATTTTCTTCTGGATGCTGTGTATAAAAGAAATTGTAATTGATTCTCTAGTCCTTTACAGTAAGTAGGCAAGTGGGCTATCCTTGTTTGTATCCTTTTTTTTTTTTAAATGGCAAGAAATAAAATGGGGGAGAAAAACCCTGGGAGCCCTGGTTTTGAAGTGGTAGCTGCGCTTGAGCGTTTCTCTGAGCAAGCACTTGCATTAGGAAGCCATCACTATAGTAACCTGAAGCTCTGGGTGCCCATGTTGCTAGGCAATGAAATGCTATAGACTTAAGTGAACACTCAGACCTACTAAAATCAATAGGGTTGGCTTCTAGCCCTATTGCAGGACATCAGTTTGCTATTATTTTATTTATTTTTTGAAAATAAAGAAAAGCAGTGGCTCCTAGGGGAGTAAATACAATGCTTTTTGAGGAGGAATGTAGGAAAGATTGAGAATGTGATTGGAGAAATAAAGAAGCAGTAAAACGAAAAAGGAGAAGCCTAATAAACAACTGAGCAAAGAAAGAAAGGAAACCTTTGTTAATAAAAGAGTATTTGAAGGGAATAAATGCCAAAGACAGGCCAACCTCATAGAGCACGTAGAAAATGGACTTTTTCCAGAAGAAGAAGCGAGGGTTTTGGAGATGACTGGAACATGTTTGTGCCAGTGTATGTAGACACTCATTTTATAGAACATTAAAGTACACCTTAAATCCTTAAACACAGAATAAACTCATAAAATTAAGGCAAAAGGAACAAAGAGGTAAGCTCCCTTTGCCCTTTATTTTTTCATACTGAAAAGGTGGTTTAGCGACATTGAATAAAATTTGTTTTATATCATTCAGTATTATCCCCCAAATATTATCCCCCAGATATCCACATGATACCTTTCACATACATGCATGTTTTCACATAGTTGCAGGGATAGTCACATGCTACTCTGCATTGCCCCGTTTCCATGGGCATTATTCCATTCTCCCTGCGTATGTCTGTGTACTCACCACCATCATTGTGTTTAGTGGTTGTGTACTATTCCATCTGCTTGGTACACTTTAATTTATTAAGGTGTTCTCCTAGTATTTTACTTTTCTTTCATTCATTGATAAAGAACATGTGTGTTAGAAATTGTGCTGGGCACTGGGGATCCAAGATCAACAAAACCAGATTTCTGCTCTTAGGGAATTCACAGGCAAGGGCTGTTTGGCCAGGGAACAAAAGTATAAAATGAGATTTCACATTGCTGATGCTTTTCTTATACATATAAAAGAGCCTTTTCTATGGTCTAGTGAAGCGATTTGCTTTTTATTTTGTTCAAAATATTTTTTTATTTTGCTATTCTGATTTTGATATTTTTATTGTTACAGTGGTCAATTTTTAAGTATATTTCAGTTTTCTCCATTTTTTTTCAGTTGTTTCAAAGTTTAGCAATTTATAATTTCTCCACAGATCTGATAGATTTTTCTTCACTAGTTGATCTTTTATAGTTGCTATTTTATTTTTGGAATGTTTTCTGATTGTAAGTTTCCTGAGGCCTTTCCCACCATGCAGAACTGTGAGTCAATTAAACCTCTTTCCTTTATAAATTACCCAGTCTTGGGTATTTCTTCATAGGAGTGTGAGAAGAAACTAATATGTATGGCTAACTAGAATTAATTTGTATGATGTATAGAAATGTAATTTAAATTAATGTTTCTCTCTTTTCCCCGACTAGGAAAGAGAATACTGTGCCAGGCCTAGACTGGACATCATCCAGCCACTTTCTGAGACTTGTGAAGAGATCTCTTCTGATGCTTTGACAGTCAGAGGCTTTCAGGAGAATGAATGTAGAGATTATCATTTAGGTAAGGGATATCAAAGATCTGGCTGATATGCTTTTTTCATGGTTTTTTTCCCCCTTCCTACTTGCACTAAATGGAATTTAAATTAAGATGCTGAAAGAATCTTAAGAGAATACGTGGGTAGACCGTGTATGCTGAAAACAAGGACATTTGGATGCAGAGATGTTGCAGAACTTGCATAAGCTCCTATAGCAAAAGGGAAGGCTAGAGTTCAGACCAGGACCCAGGGGAGGATTGGGCTCCTTGTTTTTTGTTCTTGTATTTTTTCTATTGTCCTAACTATTTAATGTGACACATAATTTAATGTCAAGCCGCATGGCTCCGTGGTTGTCATATCACTCCCATTTTATGTGTCAGGAAAGTTCACTCTGGGGTGGCAGAGAAGTTGTCTTTCTTGTTTGTAACTGAGTGCTCAGAGCCTGAAGGACTTCTGGCACATTCTAGGTGTTCAGTGAATATTTGTTGAGTGGACAGAGAAATACACTTAGTCACTGCTCGTAAATACAGGGAGAACCATTAATATTTAGTCATACCAGAGACATCTGTGTTTGGCTGTTATCATACCCTTGTAAAATATATTAATGAAAATAGAACAGTTAAGCTTTGTAGGAATGCTGTACTACTTTAAACACCATTGACGTTCGTTGAGAATATTTTCAGTTCTCATTGTGGCCAAAGGAAATGAAGAAATATTCTATATATGTTTAAACTTTCTTATATGAAGACCCTAATCCGTTGAAAAACATAAGAGTATATTCTAGACTTGGCAAAAAGCAACTGTGATTCACAACCGAAAGTGTCCAATCTAGGTATTTGGCTCAGAGCAAACTCTGCTGCACACTTAGAAACCCTTCAGAACAGGTTTTATAATTGAATTCTGCAGGAAACCCTCAGACTGGCATTGTGTGCAACATGCTGAAATGATAGATTATGTCCCTAGGGCTTGGGCATCTGTCATTTATGCCTTAGGTTGTCTTGACCTTGATGAGGAGGAAACATTTATCGCTGACCGTGGGGTGTAATTGTTCTGTAAAAGTAGAACAATGCTGTAAATGGCCATAAATAAAATTTATATACAGTAGATGAATTCTAATATGCAATAGACATGGAGAATTTTTAACACTTTTTCAGCTGAAGTCAGAGTGTTAATGTATTAAACGTAGAATTTTAAACTCACCTTATTTTTTTTCAAGTTTTTTAGTATGTCATTCCTTCCCTTTCTGTCCCTCCTTCCCTCCCTTGCTTTTTTGTCAAGTATTTTTACACTTAAATATTTTTAAAAGCACTGAAATACGCTTCTGTCATTCTTTACCCTGTCTTCCACACTTACCTTCCAGCAGAGCCAAATGCACAACAGAGACAGACACATTTTCTGTTCCCTCTTGGGTTGGGTAACCTAACCAGGTCCTCTGAAACCGTTGCCAAGTTTTCTGCTGTTGAGTCACCAAGTCGTTCCTCTCTTTTCTCATCTACAGAATACTCTGAAGGGGAATCACTTTTTTACATCGTGAGTCCGAGAGATGTTGTAGTGGCCAAGGAACGAGACCAAGATGATCACATTGACTGGCTCCTTGAAAAGAAGAAATATGAAGTACCCTTGATTTTACTTCTTTGAAAGTATTGACTCATCTACAGCATAGAGAGGATAAAATATTTTTGTAATAAGTCTTTTATGTAGTCAAAGTAGAGTTTCCCAAGCCAAAAATATGTAGGAAGTTAATAACTTTCTAGTACCCCCTTCAGAAATTAGGGAACCAAAAGATTGCAATGGATTGACTGGCTTTACTGTTAAGTGGGGGAGGAGTTGGGAGTGGAGGGAGGAGGTGAGTTAGATCTAGACTGTTGGAAGTTTTATTTTTTGATTTTGTTCAAAGAAATTAAAATAGAGGTAGTATTTCAGAAATGTCTATTTGGATGTAATGAAATCGTTTATTTTATGCTTATCACGTTGGTACTCACTTAGGATGGTTTGAACTATCAGTTTGGATAGAATGATGTTGTCCACTTCATTGAGGTTTGGCTTAGATTAATTTGAATAGATAATGCCCAATATCACTTAAAAAAAAAGAAAAAAAACATTTTTCAACTTTAATAGCTACAAAGTTACGTTCTGTAGATGGGCTTATATACTAATTTAAAACAACATCAACAACAAATAGTCTATGTATTTGTTGTACTAAGTTTGTAACCATCTGAAAGGATTTGGAAAAAAATTTTTTTTTTCATTTATAAACTGTTTAAAGTCCAGGTATCGATACCTAGTTCATAACCCAGTAATTACCATGTTACTTTAAATCCAGTAGTTTCTCAAAGAAATAACTGTATGTTTTAAATATTTATGTTAAAGTAGTATTTGTAAACTTTCCAAAATAAAAACAAAATCAGAGATTTTTCAAAAACTTAATTTTAGATATACATAAACATATGCATATAGTTCACTTTTTTATTGAAACGTAAGGGAAAATGCTCCTTTATCAATATGTGTCATAAAGATTTAGAAGACAGCTGCCTTTTTTTGTATAGAGACTAGGAGACTTTGTTGTATTTTGATTTGTGTCTGAAATGTGATTCCATTGTCCTAATGAGGAAATGCATTCAAATGGAAGTGGGAGAAGTCTTCATTTTGGTTGACTGCCCTTGAGTTTGAATTCAGTGAGGTTCATTCAACCATAGCATTAACAATTCCGGTGCTTCAAGCAAAAGCCATGGGAAAATGGAGCTTTATTCGTGTAGTGCAGAATGCTAAACCATAATAACTATAGTGTTTATAACCTCAATATCTTTCTCTCCCACCTTCTCCCGTTTTCCCTCCCTCCTTTTCTGCTTTTTTTTTTTTTTTAAATCATCCTTATGTTTGGAATAAAGGAAGCATTGATGGCAGCTGAAATTAGCCAAAAAAATATTAAAAGACATAAGATTCTGGTAAGTGTGCAATTTGTTATTTGAAACATAACTATCTTTCAATAAGTTATAGTGAGACTGAAAATAATTTGAAAAGAACAGGTTTTTCCTATCTTTTGAGAATTTATTTTAAACTAATTCCCTAACCTATGAGATCAAAATATTTTATCGAATCAGTTTCTGCTTGTAAACAAGAGACTTGAACACCTGCTAGGAGGAAGTTTTAGGTAATTTGGAAACTGTATCTGTGGAAAACGCTTTAAATACAGAGCTTTCTAGTTATGTGTATGAAAGTTTCTCTAAATCGTAGGTAAAAATCACATTATCACAAAATTTATCAAAAGAGAGGTTTCCTAAAACTGCATTGCTTTGGTGTTTCCATAATAACAGACTCAATTGATTTTGTTATGGAAACTAATCTAGAACATCAAATACATTTTTATTACATTTTGGACTCAGGAAAAATAGAATGACTGAAAGCCCCTTTCTTTGCTAACTGTGACAGTGAATGTGCAGATGGAGAGCAGAGAAACTCATATCCTTCACATGTGAAGGGTCCTTGGAGACCATCTAGCCTAGTTCCCTTTTTTACGGGTGAAAACTGGAAGCTCAGTCTTTTATGCCTATTTGGGTTTCAGTACAAATTCTTTCTGCCTACATTTTCCCTACCGTAAACTTCTCTGTAAAACTCCAAATGAAAGCCTGAATTGTCAAAGAGTGCAGAAGCAAAATAATTTAGGAATAACAGGAGAATAGAAAACCAGAGCATCTTTGAAAAAAAAAAAATCCAGCCAAAATTGTGGAGAATAAGCAAGGATTCTCTAGAAATGGAAGAGAATGCATTCCGGCCGTTAGAGTAGTTAACATATGTGAAGATGCAGAGAGGTGCCACAGCTTAGCCTGCTTGGTTATGTGGGCAGTTGAGGGGTTTTTTTTTTTTTTTTTTTTTTTTTTTTTTTTTTGAGACGGAGTTTCGCTCTTGTTGCCCAGGCTGGAGTGCAATGGCACAATCTCGGTTCACCGCAACCTCTGCCTCCTGGGTTCAAGCGATTCTCCTGCCTCAGCCTCCTGAGTAGCTGGGACTACAGGCATACGCCACCACACCTGGCTAATTTTGTATTTTTAGTAGAGACAGGGTTTCTCCATGTTGGTCAGGCTGGTCTTGAACTCCCGACCTCAGGTGATCTGCTCGCCTCGGCCTCCCAAAGTGCCGCTATTACAGACATGAGCCACCGCACACAGCAGTTGAGGGGTTTACTACACAGGTAGCAAAGGCCAGATCCTGAAGTGCTGTTCATAATTAAGAGCTTGGTTCTCTCTTGGAACATCTAGAAATCAATTTAAGCTTTCAGACATCAGATTTCCCTGTTAGAAAGATTCTCTGGTGGAGATGGGGCCAGAGGAGGGCCAGCTGAGATGGAGATCAATCAGGAGGCTTCCTAATCCAGGTGGAAAGTCATGAGACTTACACAGAATCAGTAGGATTGGAGAGGTGAAGATAGATGGAAGATACAGTAAACTTTTAATCTTTGGGATGTGGTGACTGACTCTGTGTGGATGAGCGAATAAAAGTAAAAATCTAGGCTGACTCCCAGGCTTTGGGCTTGGGCCTCTGGTTTGGTGCTGCCATTTACTGATTGATAGAGATACCCTTTGGAAGGAGGAGCAGGATTGGGAGAAATGATGAATCCTATTTTAAACACATTAGTTTTAGGAATCTGTGGGACATCGTAGTGGAGCCCAGGAAAGAAATTTGGGCTGAAAAGTTGAGTCTCAGTTTCTGCACAGGGCACATTAGGGTCCTATTAGCACTACTGACTGTAACCTGTTTATACTCTTAGCTTGCTTTATGTAATTATGCTTGCTTCTTAAGCATATTCATATTTAAATGTATTTATATTTTCATACATTTTAGAGTGAGTGTCATGAACAGAGGACCATGAATGGAACCATCAGGAATGCTCTCATTCAAGGGATGATGCATACATAGTAGATTTGGAACAGCCAGAGCAAGGTCATTTCATGGGAGCTGAGAGAGGAGAGAATTCCAGGGTAAAGAGAGTTAAATGCTTGAGTAGTGGAGGTAAGCAGGTCAGAAGGGTAAGACGAGGTCAGCTGGTCAGTTGTACACTGGATTTGGTGATATGAAAGTAGTGAATTTTCTGTATATGTATTATTTATTCTGAACATGTTGTAGGGAGTGAAAAGTGAATAGGAGATTATAAAGTATGGTTTTGCGTATAGACTATCAGGTTAGCTGTGAAGGGGAAGAGAGTGAAGGCTGTAGCTGGGGCTATGGCATCCTGGGATGATGGTAGTTTTTGGGTATTTTGTGTAAGAGAGGCACTTAAACATGCTTATGCTGAGGGAAAAGAGGTAAAATAGAGTTGACATAAAAGGTTGATATAAAAGGAAGAGGAGGAGTGCAGGATAAGCTCCACAGTGGAGAAGCATGGACATGAGGAGAAAGGTTGGAAGGACTGACTCTGAAAAGGAGACATTCTTTCTCTGAACCTTGATGGGAAGAACTTGTGTAGAATTGTTATGTGTGATCTGTAAAATAAGGAAGTTAGATACTCTTTCTTCACTTGTGTTCCTATAGACTTGAAATATGATTTCTCACATAGTAGTTATTAAAGTAAAAATTTAATAAACTAAAAATGATGGGTATTTTCCTTCACTCTTGAAATGGGCATGTCCTGTACATTAGTCCTATACATTAGTTATGAATAGATTTTTTTTCTCTTAGCATGATGTAATTTCATACCAAACATGCAGAGAAGAAATGGGCTCCTGCCATTTTTTTTTTGCCATCCAAGAAGGTATTTCATATGCACCTTTTTGTACATAAAGTAGAAATTAAAACCCAACTTTTGTTATATATATCAAGCTTAAGCTTCTGGTGAAAATACTTTTAGGTGCAAATAGTATATGAGAAGATGAGTCATGGGGAGATCAAGCAAGAGCTGTCCTGCCATGCCTCTGGTGATGTTGGCCACCCCAAATCCTTTCAGAACCCAGGTAGAATAAGCGAATAAACATGAATACTCTGAAGCCAGTCACTTCCCTGCTTTCAGCCCAATTTCTTCTTCTGTAAACTGATGGGTTTGAATCACAGGTTTTTCTGAGCTCATATCAACTTTAATATTCCCTATTTCCTTTAGTATGATAGTCATTATTTCATTTTTCTTATAACTTCTCTTCAGACTTGGGGTAGAAGAAGTAGGTAGCTTGCATTCTACAGATGAAGGCACAGGAAACAATTTTATATACATTGACAATGTGGAATTGTTAGATCATGTTTCTAATATCGAATACCTCCTTTATGAAAAAATGTCTTAAAGGGGGCAGATTAGGAGCCTTTAAAATACTAACATTATTTACTTTTTTTAATGACCTGACCTGTGAATTCTAAAATGTATGAAAATATAAATACATTTAAATATGAATATGCTTAAGAAGCAAGCATAATTACATAAAGCAAGCTAAGAGTGTAAACAGGTTATAGTCAGTAGAGCTAATAGGACCCTAATGTTGTGCCCTGTGCAGAAACCGAGACTCAACTTTTCAGTTGCTTCAGTTAAATTTTGACATTTCTTCATTTGGCTTTCTCTAGGATATTGGCTTGGCATATATAAATCACCTGGTGGAGAGAGGAGACTATGACATAGCAGCACGGTAATGATGACATTTTCACAATTATTTGTTAATATAAATAGAATTGAGCATTGCTAACAGTAAAAATAAGCCGTTCTTTGCAGTTGACATTTTATTTTTGTACATCTTTCTAACAAGGGTAATTTTTGAATATTATTTTTAAATTATAATTTTTGAATATTAATGATTTCAAGCACAGAATCAGTTTAATGTATATTATTTTCCCAACTATTTCATTTTTACCAAAAGAGAATTGTTTTTCTCATTATTTAATGAGAAAGGTATCAAGAACCATGAAGGATCTCAGACTTTACCTATTTACAGTCTAACAAGTTAGCCTGTCATTTCCCTGGTTGCTGGCAGAAGACAAGAGACTCCCAGGTCAGAGCTAAAGGACTCTCTGAGCAATAGTACCAGCCAAGGTACTGCTACAACAATAGTAGTCAACTAGAGTGTCAACATTTGCCCCGATCCCCAAGCCCCAATTCCCACAATGCAACAGAGGGTGGGCATGGAGATCCTGGCCATGCAGTGGGCCTGTGATACGGAAGAGGACCCCTGAGCTTAGGGTATCTGAATCTTTTCTAGTGACCAAGAACCCCATGTATTAGTCCATTCTCACACTGCTAATAAAGACATACTCGACACTGGATAATTTATAAAGGAAAGAGGTTTAATTGACTCACTGTTCAGCATGGCTGAGGAGGCCTCAGAAAACTTACAGTCATGGCAGAAGGGGAAGTAAATGTGTTCTTCTTCACAAGGCAGGCAGAAAGAAGAAGAACAAGAGCCCAGTGAAGGGGGAAGCTCCTTATAATACCATCAGAGCTCGTGAGAACTAACTCACTATCATGAAAACAGGATGAGGGAAACCATCCCCATGATTCAATTATCTCCACCTGGTCCCTCTCATGACGTGGGGATTAATGCTAACTACAATTCAAGATGAGATTTGGGTGAGGACATGGCCAAACCCTATCACCTTGTCTGCCTTTTGTCCTAAAGACATCGTTTTACCTTTATTGTACTGGGCAGTAAGAAACCTTCCCTTTCCTCAGGAGGGAGACACTATAGAAATGTCCTCTCATTTCTAGAGCTGTTTGCTTTATAAGCATCCTTGGAAGATAGTCCAGAAGAAAGTGCCTCTGCTTATGATTCAAAGAGAATTTTCCCAACCAGAGGATGGCAATTAAATAGAAGTGACCAGACCCCAGGATCCTGGGTTGCAGAGGTCTGTGGTGGGCAGAACACATAAATGTTATGTAGTGGTGTGCAAGTCTGTGTGAGGGGTTCCCACTGGAACTGGGCAGTGCCCGCTGCATGACTGCATGGCAGCCCTGGAAGAGTGCCCTCAAACCAGCTTCTCATCTCCTGAGGTTATTTAAGAAAATGTGTTTCTTTGATGTGTAAAGTAAGGTTTCATTCATACATAATCAGTCCTCCAGGTTATATAGTAGAATAGGATTCTGATTTTCTGAAGTCTGATTTTGTAGTGCATAATTTAAAGCCATTTAGAAAGGATCTGGCACTTTGGGGTATGATGAGTTTTCTTCAAGGCAAGAAAGGTCCCCCGAAACCAGCAGTGCTCCTCTGGGTAAATGGGAAACTTAAAACAGGCAGATAGTTGGGAAAGCCCCTAGTTGTAGTCTTCTGAAAGTGATTCATCTTTGTTTATAAGCATTTTATATTAACTTTTATAAGTTGTGTTAATTTATGTATGCAACCAAATGAGTAACAGTAATATCTTTATGTTCATTGGTACTTGAGATGGAAATTCATCAAAACTCTGAGAAGAGAGATTTCTCTAAACCTCTGGGGAAAATATCTACTTATTCTGTCTCTGTTTGTTTTTTGTTTTTTTTAATTTATACTTTCTTTCTCCCTGGGATGTTTTTACTGCCAGCAAATGCCAGAAAATTCTTGGGAAAAATGCAGCACTCTGGGAATATGAAGTTTATAAATTTAAAGAAATTGGACAGCTTAAGGTAAGCAAAGCCTTATTTTTAACTCTCAGTTTCTGCAAGTAGTATATTAATATTGCAATGGAAACAAAGATAATAGTACTCAGCTCTTTTTTAGGACGTGATTATTATCTCAGATGGAAAGAAAAATCAAACTTTTAGAGACAGTTTCAAAATATAAGCCTCGTGTAAAAAAATACACATATATAAGATTATATATATATTACATATACAATGTATTCACTTATCTCTTTCCAGTTCTCTCTGTGTTTAGATGAAGTTTTCATGCTCTTTTTAATGACTTTTGAAAATAGGTGTAATCTCATCCAGTAGGTTATAAAGCATAAGACTTTTTTTAGATTTACTGAATAATAATGTATTTTTCAAGTAATATTTTACCTGCGGAAAGACAGATGGAAAAAATTAACCACCTAGCTCTAATGAAAAATTTTGATGTTTCTTTTTTTAAATCTTTCAACTTAGTTCACAACATCCTAATCAATCAATAAAGTATTCCCATGTTTGTTTTAAACATTTAAAAAATTTTCAGTATTTGTAGACCTTTTGAATGCTCTCTTGGAGTTATAAATATGCTTTAAAAATTCCCAGTTACCCATCTTGTCAACTGTGTGACTCCTCCTGTCTGCCCTGTAAATGTTACACTTCTCATTGGGTTTACTGGATGTTTTCTGGAGGATTTTATCCAGTCGTGCCTCCCTGTTTACTTTAATGGCTGTGTAACTTGGACCTTTTTTTTGAATATCGTGTGATGGCCGTTTCTCCTTTGTATATACTGCTGATGATGATAATTCAAGTTAATATAAATCCATTCCTTCCCAAATTCAGTCCTTTTCCATTGAGTCTGTGTTTATGATACACAATATACCCATTCCCCAGGGCGTATTAGCTCAAAGCCACTGTTCTTGATTAGAACATCTTACACCCCTCCTCATTCTGTTTAATCTCCACTTCTTGTCATTTTTTTCATGTCAATACCAATCGGGGCTCTTCTCTTCCCCTGTGGTACCATTGCCTTAACTTTTGCCTGAGCCATAGCAAATGCCTTCTGATAGGTCTGTGGGCAGCCCTAGCCCAGAGTTATCTGCATAAAAAATAAGTCTGGACTCTCACTTCCCTAATACCTGTTGCTTCCCTCCTGCCTATAGAATAAAATCAAAATTCCTCTCAAGACCCCACCTCCCCTTCCTCTCCAGCCTCACCTCCCTTGAGTGACACCATCTCGCATCTCTGGGCTCCTCTGACCTCCCTGCACACAGATGCATGTTCGTGGCTCCACGCCTTTGCTCATGCTATTCCCGCTGCCAGATGTCCTTCCCCTCTCTTATTTTTTCCTGAGAAACCCAGGGCTTTAGTAGGCATGGTTCTCCTCTGCTGCTGCAGCACTGTGCTGACCCCTCTCTTGTAACACTTACCACACAATACAGTTATTGTCTGTTTAATTGTCTGCATATCTTTCTTCTAGAACTTGTGAGCTCCTTGGGGATGGTGACCTTCTCTGTCTGTCCCCAGTAAAAAGTGTGGTGATTGGATCGTAGGGCATTATAGGGTCGTTGAACAGTATTTGTAAATGTGACTTTTAACACAGTACTGAAAATATCTGAAGAACACAAATGTGTTTTTCCTAATTTCAAAAGATGATTATGAGTTGGTGAAGGTTGATAAACTCCAGTTGAAGGAAGGAAAGATGAATAGATTACCTGTACTCCTCGATTACTTAAGAAGTCGACTTTTTTCATCTCTGTGACTTTCTCCCTCCTGTTATTTAGATTTCTGTTAACTCATCAGGAAGAACAGAGAGATAAAGATTAACCTAGGCAATTTTTAAATTCATTCATACATGTATATACTTTTGAAAATATATTATAATTTATTGTTAGAAAGTAGTTTTCATTTAAATCCTCTTCAGAACATTTTTTTCAGAGTACTGTATTGCCTCACATTTTTAAAGTAAAAATATACTTTATATTTTCTGCATAATTGGAATGCAGTTTTGTTTTGCCATTTTTTAAAGGATTTTTTTTTTTCCTTTTCCTTACCTAGGCTATTAGTCCTTATTTGCCAAGAGGTGATCCAGTTCTGAAACCACTTATCTATGAAATGATCTTACATGAATTTTTGGAGAGTGATTATGAGGTATGGTGTTCTGATATGGTCATATTTACTTGTTCTCGATGGGAAGTGTTAGGAAATCTAGAAAGGAATACAATGGAGCAATGCCTGTAAAGGAAACAGATTTGTAGTTTGCATGTGGCAGGTGAAACTGAGCTAGAGAAACTTCAGTATAACTCATGTTTATGTAGACAGTGAAAACACTTAGTCCATGTGCATTTTAAGGAATTCCTTAAAGTTACCTTCTTTCTAGAACTAAAGAAAAAGAGCTAAGTGCTATTTTGTAGATTTCATAAATACAATAGCAGCTGCTATTCCATCTTTGATATCATCCCAGAAGAAAGAGAATTATGAGTGTTCTGTGAAAATGATGAAGAGTACAAACTTTCTTTGCAGATGCTGAAGTATGTTATAATTTTCCTATTTTTAAAGTAATGTAATTTAAGCATTTAAAAAATTTATTGTTTTTATGATTCTGTTACAGTTCTTGCACATGACTGAACTCTTATTTTTTCATGAAACTTTTAAAAATCCTGTATCATCAAAGTTACCCTGTTGATTTCATATCTGGAACACTTTTTACTGAGATGGAAAGAAGCATGACTTAACTTTAGAGACTGTAGATGTTTTCTCCTGAATGTTTTAGAATGTCTGTCTGGTCAGTACTGTTAAGGAGATTGTAAATAATTTGTTTTTATTTTCATAAGCTCTTATAAATAATTCATATTTTACCTTCCCTTCCCTTATTCTCAGCTTAATTATTTAATTTTGAATTAAATTGTCACATAATCAGTCAAATAGCTGTGTTCCCTAACAACACTTTTGATCACATATTATGTGGAGAGAAATTTTGTGTTGCTAAACAGAGCACTGAAGGTCAGATTACAAAAAACAAACTGTACTTCTCTGGAATATTGACTTGTCAATTTTTTTCTCCCTAAAAAGATATGAAGTAATATTGGAGATAAAGATGCTTCATGACTTCTTTGTATGGGGTTTCTAGTCATATGCCTGTAGCTTTGCCTATTAACTTACAACCCAGCAGAGTTAAACAGTTAAGCTTTGTTTAATATTAACGACAAATGTATAAGCATGTTAAAAACTGGATGATTTCTGTGGCATTTCGTTTCATGAGTACTTTCTAGATTTTTACTTACTATAATAGGTGCTGAGGTTTTCTATAACTTTGCTCATTCACTCATAACAGGTCCCTTGTACCTGTGTCCTCTAATTAGTAATAATGGCCACAGATAGATTTTATAAATATTTCTTGGGTAGCACATTTATTCAAGGGTACACAAAGCCAGTTGAACAGAGAGAAGCCTAACATGAAATATGATAGATGTTTATTTCAGTTTATGGTGGGGTCATCATGCTTTTATCACACAAGATGACTGTTTTTTTTGTCTTTATTTTGTGTTCGAAGTTGGCAGTACTATGAGGCTGTTGCATGATAGGGAAAAGAAAAAATGAGGCCAAACTTTCTTCTTTCCCTGAGCATTGTTATTAATGGTCTAGGGGCTACTGTGAGCTGCTGGTATTGGGGTAGAAATCTTTACAGACTACTTTGTCTTATATAGTCTTAAGAAAACAGGGCTGTCACAGTGGCTCACATCTGTAATCCCAGCACTTTGAGAGGCCAAGGTGGGAGGATTGCTTGAGCCCAGGAATTCAAAACCAGCCTGGGTAACATAGTGAGACCTGTCTATAAAAAACTAAAAATTAGCTGAGTGCTGTGACATATGCCTGTACTCTCAGCTATTCAGGAGGCTGAGGTGGGAGGATCACTTGAGCCTAGAGGCTGAGGCTGCAGTGAGCTGTAATCATGCTACTGCACTCCAGCTTAGGTGACGGAGTGAGACTCTTTCTCACAAAAAGAAAGAAAGAGGCTGTGTGTGGTGGCTCACCCCTGTAATCCCAGCACTTTGGGAGGCTGTGGGAGGCTGCGGTGGGCGGATCACAAGGTCAGGAGATGGAGACCATCCTGGCCAACATGGTTAAACCCTGTCTCTACTAAAAAAAAATACAAAAATTAGCCAGGCATGGTGGCGTGCACCTGTAGTCCCAGCTATTTGGGAGGCTGAAGCGAGAGAATCGCTTGAGCCTAGGAGGCGGAGGTTGCAGTGAGCCAAGATAGTGCCACTGAACTCCAGCCTGGGCGACAGAGCGACACTCCACCTCAAAAAAAAAAAAAAAGAAAGGAAGAGAGAGAGAGAAAAACAAAGAAAGAGGGAGAGAGAGAGAAAGAAAAGGAAGGGAGGGAGGGAAGGAAGGAAGGACAAGGAAAGGGAAACAAAGGGAAGGAAGAAAAGAAAGAAACTTGATCTGAAATATTATTTTGGTTCTACAAACATTTTAATGTTCTGATTGAATCCATTCCCAAATTTCTGAAGTAAAATTTCAATCATATTAATATATAAGAAGTTTGCAATCTAAATGGAAAGTATGTGGTCTTTTGTTCTGGTCTCTTGCCATCCTTCCAGGGGCTACTTTGGTAGAAATCGGGTGGAACTTTAATGAAAACTATATTACTGATTCTTTTGCGCTTTTCTTACCAAATCCTGGTGCATTACAGAAGCAGCTTCTATCACATTGTTTTCATTTCTAAGTATTATTTAAACAAATTCACAGTAGTTCATTAAAGTATTAATGGAGTTATTTAATAGTAATAATGTACTATTTTTTATATAAACCAAAAAGTGACTGGGGCAGATCTCAATCGATTTAAAGGTTTATTTTGCCAAGGTTAGGGACATATTTGGAGAAAAGAAACAGGGTCTGTGTCCTGTGCTTTTTCCAAAGAGAGTGTTGAGGACTTCAAAATTTAAAGGGGAAAGAGCAAGCAGGAGGCAAAGGAGGAAATTTTAAAAATAAATAAATAAATAAGTAGGGGAAGAGTAGGCAATGAGGCACTTGGTCACATTCCAGTGATGCTCTGATTAGCTCAGGGAATCTACATTTTACATGTAAAAAGAGAGAAGTGGGGAAAAAGTCAATTATGCATTCATCTCTTGCTCGGTAGATCTAGCTTTGACATGAGATAAAGGAAGCATGTGAAATGACAGCTCTCTGTTTGGGAACAAAAGGAAGGCAGTTTTTGCATGACTCAGTTCCCTTAACTTTCCCTTTGGCCTAGTGAATTGGGGGTCCTGAGAATTTATTTTCCTTTCACATTTAATAACGTGGACGTTTTTAATTCTCTTTACTATCTTATGAACATGTTTTTGTTCTAAACATTGTCAAGGATCAGTAAGTAAACTGCTCCATCATACTTTGAGTTATAAAACATGAAGTCTAAAGCTGGGAATCAGGGAGTAGAGACTGAGCAAGATACTGGCCCAGAATCAGCTGTGGGACGGAAACAGGATCAAATCAGGGAACCACAAAATTTGAGATCTAGAGATAGCCAGGGTAAGAGCCAGGGGATAAGACTTGAGCCAAAGTCCCAAATTCCAACGTAAAACTGGCATTAGAAGCCAGAGTGGAAGGAGGACCAAGATGGTGACTTGTTAAAGGTATAGAATGCTGGACAGTTTCACTGTGGGAGCAGCCCTGTCCCAAGCAGACTGCCACGGTCAGTTGTGCTGGCTATACAGTGCACAACTGCATAACCAGTTGCACCCAGCAGCCCAGGCCTAAGTGCATTAGAGGACTCTTGGTGGTGAGGAAAGTAGCTGACTTGGGTAATATCTGTAAGATGTTAAAGCTGTCATCCAAATGTTACAGTTAGTCCAGAATGGGGATAGAGCAAGTCCAACCTAAACTCTTGTCCATGCACTTTATAGAAGGAACAGGATACCTTTCTTAGTTGTACATTTTGTAAAACTAAGGACAGAAGTAGATGGCACGACCTGCCTCCCAAGAATGCTAAATGGAGATTTATAGTACAATAATGTTCCCTGCAACTCTTCACCACACCTAAACTCATAGTCTGAAAATTGATGAAATATTTATTGAACAAACTTTTAATCATATAATTGTTTGGTCTGTTATGTGGCTAAAAGTGAATACTTTTAGGGATGGTTTAAATTTGGTTTGTTTTGAGAATTTAGGAGAAACCAAACTCAGTTTCTCATGCTGTGCTCTTACAACACAACACTTCTGTGACCAAATGTCTGGGTTTTTCCGCTACACACCAAGAAAGCAATTAGTTCTGGAGTGGACACCAGCTGGGTGTCCTCTAATTCAGTTCATTCTAACACTGTCTACATGAAGATAGCATCAGATCCTGCAGGCTGAGGGCTCAGGCCCACAAGACTGCCCCCACTTCAGACGTACCAATCACAAGTTAAAGGCTGTCACCTGTACTTCTGACTGGTCAACTATAAACTGGCGTTCCCACTACCACCTCCTTAGATTTGACTCATTTGCTAGAGCAGCTCATAGAACTCGGGAACACTTACATTTACTGGTTTATTATAAAGAATATTGCAAAGGATACAGGTGAACAGCCAAATGGATTAGATGCAGAGGGCAAGGTATGTGGGAAGAGGCATGAAGCTTCCAGGCCCTCTTTGGGTGCACCACCCTCCAGGCACCTCCAGGTGTTCAGCTTTTGGGGAGCTCTCCAAAGCCACTCCTTTTGGGTTTTAATGAAGGCTTCATTACTTAGACATGATTGATTTAAACATTGGGCTATTGGTGATCGGTGTAACCTTCAGCCCCTCTCCCCTCCTTGGAGGTTGTGGGGCAGGGGTGGGGGTAGGGCTGAAAAGTTCCAACCCTTTAATCCTGTCTCAATCTATCCTGTGCCCAACCCCATCCTTAAGTTACCTAGGGGCTGCTAGCCACTGGCTGCTAGCCAGTCAGCTCATTAGCATACAAGAAGACACATCATTTTGGAGATTCTAAGGATTTTAAGAGTTATATGCCAGGAAACAGAAGGAGGACCAAATGTATATTTCACAATATCACAACTATTATTCTGTTGAATGAGTGTTCTTTTTCTGTTTTTCACCTTTGGTTAGGGTTTTGCCACATTGATCCGAGAATGGCCTGGAGATCTGTATAATAATTCAGTCATAGTTCAAGCAGTTCGGGATCATCTGAAGAAAGATAGTCAGAACAAGACTTTACTTAAAACACTGGCAGAACTGTGAGTATACTTAAGTGTTTCTTTTTCCATATCAGTCTGTGTTGAAAAGTTTTTCATACTTTAGATTTGGCAAACTCCAAGTGGAGAGGATGCATTTTATACCATTTTCCTACATTCCTTCTTAGTAAAAACCTTTCATAAACCTCAAATGAGTAGGAGATAAGGACATGTGTGAAACTGTACAATTGCAATGTAATCTGTTTCCCAGAGAAGAGAAACCCTAACACACAGCGCTTGGGAGAGGCAGTGGTTAGGAAACAAAAGGGTGCCAAGTTTTAGATCACTCAAGCATAACAGTTTCCCAATGAGTGAGGCTCTGGATTCTGCTCTTCTAGGGTCTTCAAGTCAGTTAATTTAATCTCTCAAATGTCAATTCCTTATGGGATAATTTTAAACTTTAAAAGAGATGTCATAATAGAGGACTCCCTGACCCTGAGTCAGGGCTCAGAAAATGGCAGCTTGGTTAATATTTTTCATATTTCTTGGGCACATTCAGTGATGCAGGCTTTGTGCGAGATGCTTATGACACAGAGATAGATAAGATATGCTCTCAAGTACCTTCGATCTAGGGAAACAAGAAGCATGCTGCAGGTCTAGCCGAGACGACCATCCCTACATCCACCTCTCCTCAGTGCCCCCATCACCTCAGACCACTCCTCTCCCTTCATTTTCTTCTTTTGCCCAAAACCAAGAAAGGTATACCAAAATGACCTAGAACTCTGGACGTATTGGATTTTCCACAGAGGAGGTTGTGTTTATGGCATTCTAAGTTGAAATGCTAATCATTTTCTCTTGGAAACGTTGTCCTGTTAGATGCCCCTTAGAGTCTGCAGCGCTGTTCGTAATGGACCAACAGTACAGCTTCAGTTCAGTGAGCTCTCAAGAGCTGACTTAGGGACTTAATGTGAAAAACATTGTTTCAATGGAAAAACACATTTCAGTTAGACACAGCCCCCTTAAAATCAGCTTTTGGAATATTAGCCATTTGTCAGCTGAATACTACTTGTAAGAATTGGAATGGGTGTTTCTGTTACTAAAATGAGAACGTCATCCTGGATCCTAGTTTCTTTGCTGTATCGATGTTTGTAAAACTTTTGAGACTGAGACCCCCCAATAAAGACCATTTTTATTACTTGAATATTGTGAATTTTCTTAAATTTTGGCAAAATGAGAGGCAAAGTTCTGAGAAAGAAATACTTATTGGTCATGTAGAGTTAAATCCCAAGGAATATTTTTTGAAATAAAGTTAACTTTTCTCTCTAAAGGAGTGTTTCCATTTTTAATATTGTGAACCATGCTCTCTCTGTGTGTGTTTTAATTAGAGCTGTTGATGAATATTAATGTAAAAAATTTGTATTACCAGGTACACCTATGACAAGAACTATGGCAACGCTCTGGAAATATACTTAACATTAAGACATAAAGACGTTTTTCAATTGATCCACAAGCATAATCTTTTCAGTTCTATCAAGGATAAAATTGTTTTATTAATGGATTTTGATTCAGAGGTAATGTGCTTTTTATTTTAGTACTGTCAATTATTTTTACTATTCCAAATATTTAATACTTAGATACCTATCCAAATGCTGGATTGGTGAATGAATCACATAACTTGGCTGTATGCCGACAATCTTTAGAACACTCTGACCCTCACTAGATGTTGTTATTTTAGTTGTTTGGCATTCAGGAATCCTTTTCTTAATGTGGTTTTTCTGTGAAAGCAATTCAAATTTGATAGAGGACTTTTAAAGTTGTGTGTGTGTGCATATAAAGTAATTTCTTGCTAAAACAATTCATATAATTTATAGAAACAAACCAGGTATATACTTTGACTCATTTATCCCTCCTAACCTGTCTTCCAGAATTTTAAAATTAAGTGAACTTCCGTCTTGACTGACTTATTACTATTTTATTTCTTGGTGTTCACGTATCCAGCATGTGGGGTTTCACCTGGTTTGAGGTGATGCTCATGTCCAGGACATGTGGAATATGTTATTTTATTGTGTGACAAATTTGAATAACATAATAAATTTAAGCAACCTAATCAGTGGACCCAGCCACAGCTCACATTGGCTCTTGCAAAGTGATGCAAGCTGTGTGTGTGTGTGTGTGTGTGTGTGTGTGTGTGTGTGTGTGTAAAAATCTAATTACAAGTGCTCATAACAGAAATAATGAGGTTTATAAAACTGTTCTTATTCAAAAAATTGAAATTTTAGATAAACTGAAAAGTAGAACCCTAAAGGCTCCAAAAGGATTAATGCATTTTTCAATTGTATTGTACTGTATTTAGAGATATTGTGTGCTATATTAATCTCCACCAGCTTAAACTTAATTTAGATAGGAGCTAGAGCTACCTCTTTTTCTCAAAGATGCTTTAGCCCTTTTTAAAATACTGAGTCAAGTCTTTAGGGACTACAGATTTACGAAGAATTATGTAGCTCCAAGGAAGTTCAGGTAGAGAGGCTCTGCTTGTCTTGGCAGAGGACGAGATGCTTATGTAAAAATTAATTACATTTTCCTCATATCTAGTCTCCCCTCATGCAACCCCCTCCATTGTTCTCCAGAGCCTCGTTTTGCATATGTAGCTGTGGAAAAAAGATGAATGAACTGAAACTAATTGCTATTCTAGAATGTGATCCAGATGTAAGGAATCAGAGTCTTCTGGTTAGAAGAGATCTTAGGGATAATCTACTCCAACACCCTTGTATTTCAGAGAACAAAAGTAACATTTGGAGCAGACAGCTAGGTCGTAGCAGAGTCTAGAACAGGGCCCCCAGGTGTTCTGTGTGAGGCTCAGTCTGGTGTGCTGTTTTCCCTCTTCCTCTTGACATAAACTGTCTAATTTGTGTTTCCCGAATGATAAAAGTGACTAAAGTAAATTCTGAAAGTCCAAAAGCTTTATGTCATTATGAAACTTCAGATATCTCATTCTCTTTCTGGCCCTTATTCCCTTCTCCTCGTAAAACCAGCTCCTTCTGTCTGGAGTCTCATAGGGAGACTAGGTCGAGGTTGAAGTAGCCGGAAGAAAAGCTCATTTTCTTGATATACTGGTGAAGAGATGCTCTCCATAACTACTGAGAGTCTCATGAGAAGGTGTGAAGGTATCCGAGACATCGGGAGGCGGGGGGCTAGGATATGGGCAGTCAAGATGTTTTGTATTTGGTAAGTTATAGCAAAGGACCATTTTAGTAGTATGCAAAACACATAGGCTTCAGATTGAGATGCATTTGAAAATGCAGTTCTTCACAAATACCATTTTCCATAAGAGCCATTGTAAAACTAAGGGCCTCCTTAAGTATACAAAATAAGCCTTCCGCCTGTGAACTGTGGTAGCTACACTGCATTGTGTTTAGTCTTCTCTTCTTAAATAACGGATTTCATTGACTGTGGCTTTTTTTTATATGTTTCAGAAAGCTGTTGACATGCTTTTGGACAATGAAGATAAAATTTCAGTGAGTGTCATTTGTTTTTATATGTGTTACCAGATGAACGTCTGGGACTCCTATAGCTGTGAAGAAGAAAGTTTATCAGATAATTTTGCAGCTTTCTTTCTGTCCTCATGACTCCACCTTGAAACTTTTCTTTTTTATCTAGATTAAAAAGGTAGTGGAAGAACTGGAAGACAGACCAGAGCTGCAGCATGTGGTGAGCACGGCAGTTTCCTCCTTTTGCCCTTTTGATTGACCAGTGGGTGAATCACCTTTCAGTATTGGTGCAAGGAGGATACTGGAGTGAATTCTTCAAGGAGGTTAATATTCCAGTTGGAGGTATCACCACAAACAATGTCCTGTAATTACCAGAATGCAGCATATGCTGTGAATTCAAGGTCAGGGATTAATTGTAGATCAGGCACTTGAATTTTGACCCACGATTGAATTGTGATGGAAAAAAGTTACCAATCTATCTATTATATTACTATAATATAAATATATGTAACATAACTATATATTTAACTATAATGAATGTTTTTGTGTTACGTTGTGTCTAGGAATAAGCACTCTCCCTCTGTAGTTGCCATTAAATATAACCATGGCATACCTCACAGTAAAGGTCAGTATGGCACTGCAGATACTGTACCAAGTTCTCCTGCTAAGGAAATGTCAGACAACCATTCCATATCCAGGACCACAGAGCGATAAAAGGGCAGAGCCTCATTTCTTTTGTCCTTTACCATGACAATAGCTAATTTCATATTTCTTGTGTGCTATTGGTGGTTGTGTAATTAAGGCCTGTTATTCTAGATTTCTTTGGGGGACTACTTCGATTCTCTGCATTGCATCATCATGAGAGTAAAGCAGGAATAGTTGTTTTCTATGTCCTTTAAAACTTATACAAGAGAAAACTTCAGCACACATAGGGATTATATCAGTAGGACTATGGGTATCAGATACAATAAGTGCACTTGTATCTTTGCCCATCTCATTACACCCTAGGAGGAGGCTTAGGAAATAGAGGATTTTTTTCAGAAGTCAGTTTTCTGCTTTGAAGCTTTTGAAGACTGAAGGAAGGGAACGAGAGGCACCTTTTTTTCTCTTTTGCTCAGATGCTACTGCTGCATTGTTCATGATTGGAAATCTCAAGATTATCTGCTTCCCAAGCAAGGCTCCACACTGCTAACCACCTTAGGAATTCATTTATAAAGCAGTGATTTCTGAACTACTTAAGCCATGAGACAGGATTATGGGCAGTAGCTATCTGTGCGACAGTGTAATCAGTGCAATGGTGAAGTGGTGGCACAGCCCACACTAACATGGCTCATCTTCCCTGCCAGGCAATGTCTTGTTTCTATATATGTAAATTTGACTCAGCATTCATGTGACAGGGTCTCCCTGTCCTTTTTGCACTCTGGGAAGCAGCACTACGTATCCCCGCTCAACACACTGACCCCAGTGCCAGTGGACTGGCGGTGGTGTTCATCAGACCTCTGCCTGGCACATGAGTTCAGTCTACTGCTTGTACTGCTCCATTTTGCCTTAGGAAGAGGTGAACAGGAGGCCTGAAGATTGGTTTCTTAAGGTGCATGTGTCCATGGTTAGGCGTCATTGTGACTAGATTCAATAGCGATAACAAACATCAGCGCATTTACAGTCTCAGCTGCAGGGCGGCTGGTGCTCTATGTCTGTTATAAACCAATCCACTTGGAAACAGCCACCCAAGGTGTTAATGCTCGTGGGATTGGTGATTAAGTCTTCCTGTCTTCAGTAGATTGTGGGGTTTTTGTTTACATTTAATATTAACTAAACATTGAATTGTTTTCTGACTTCTGAGTACTGTATTGATAGACTTAATCTTGCCGGTGAGGAGAAAGTGAATTACTGATTTCCTGTGAAGTTGATTAACTTTTTTTCAGACAGCTAGGGTAAGGAATCAGTTTTGAAAACTGTTTCAGAACACCTGCATTCTTCTTGATTTTTACTTTGTATTTTTGTTTTTGATGTTACCAGTTTAGGCAGCATTTCATTTGAAGAGTCAACAAAGAGGAGATGCAGAATGTATGGAAATGAGTTTAGTGCCCACTACTTGAGTTTTTAAGAACAGGTGCTTGTCCCAGGACTCTGCCCTCTTTTATGTAAAATAATTTTTATGATCTGGGAAGACCACTCATCTTTTTATTTCTGAGCCAAAGCAGATACCAATGATGATATTGACAACTACTGTCATTAACATTTCTATAGTTCTTGGTGTATGCTAAGTTCATTGGTTCTGAGTGATTTCGTAATGGCAACTCGTTTAATTGTCACAGTAACTCAATAAAATTTTTGTAGATACACTGAGTCTCAGAGAGATCAGTGACTTGCCTAAGGTCACAGTTGGTACGTGGCAGAGTCAGGTTTTGGGGCCCTTCTAGAGAAAGTACCGGAATCCTTTGCTTTCCCAAAGGGTTTTCCTTTCCACTTCTCCATCACCTAGAGGTTTTCCCTGAATACTGCTTCTCCCCCAACCTGTCCATGGGAGGTGTTTAGAGCTAAAAATAGCAATGTTAGCCAGGTATTGCTTTTCTTATTTTAATGGGTCACGGCTTATCTTTTGTTCCTTTTAGTATTTGCATAAGCTTTTCAAGAGAGACCACCATAAGGGGCAACGTTACCATGAAAAACAGATCAGTCTTTATGCTGAATATGATCGACCAAACTTACTTCCCTTTCTCCGAGACAGTACCCATTGCCCACTTGAAAAGGTAAGGCACAGACTCCCCCACTTGTACACTTTGGATGAAGAGGTTGTCATTGATGGTAAGTTGTTTGTCTTTCTTCTCTTCCTATCTCTGTTCATCTATCCCTGTCCAGGGGGAAGACTATTGCTCTCAAAGAAGTAGGTTTTTGGCTGGGACATTCTGTCAAGAAAAGGAGATCTCATTGGATTAGACTTTGGTGAAGAGCTGAAGCATTTCTGTGACAGGTTTAATTGGAAGAACAGTTTAATCCAAGGTCTAGGACTTAATCAACCATAAGGCAAAAATGATATATTAGGAGTCTCAGTCCATCTCCCAGGATCAGAGTGACACCTCAGAGTCAGAGCCTGGGAGGGAGACACAGACTGTCCTAAGCCAGAAGCAGTTGCTGTAGTCAGGAATCAGGTTTGATAAACCAAGGTCATAGCTTAGGTCCTGCATCCTATCTTCTTTAAGTGTCTACAGTATGTTTTTCTTTATTTCTCCTACATCCTACATTCCACTATAATTATCTGCTTACTAGTCTTTCTCTGCTGGAAATTCTTCAAAGACAAGGAATTTGTCTTACTCATTTTGGTAAATCTAGTACCCACCACACATTAAACATTTACTAAATGTGTGTTGCATCATGAGTGAGAGAATGAATGAATAAATTATATACATGCAGGGTCCTAGTTCGGGCTAAATAAGGACTAGTAAGTTTTATGAGACTGCTGTTTCAAAATAAACTGAAGTACTTAACTATATATATGCTAACAACTGGGCAGCCTTAAAGCCAACAGTATTATGTCCTACAGTTCTCAATACCATCTACCACTAACATCTCCAAATGTCTGACTAAATTTGGATGGCCAGATACATTTGAAAGTCAGCTGTGTGGACCAACAAAATGAAAAACATATTTGACCCATTAGAGATATGTGCAAAGAAGCTGGATGATAACACAGTTTATGTACACTTACAACTTCCGTATATGCTTCCTTAGCCCGCGATGATTAAATGCATTGGAGTACCGTGAACCAATTTAGCTCAATGGATTTTTAAAGTCCACAATTAATGAAAAAAATTTTGCCTGCCTGTTAACTTATAAAACAACGTTAGCATTTTATATTTGGGGCCCTAAGACATTTTCTGAGGACTTAATTTGGAAATTCATTATCTTACTCTAAAAGTAAAAACAGATACTACCCTCTTCTCTCACCATAGGACTTTATAACCTGGCAATGGAGTGAGAATCTTATTCTTTGAACAGTGCTCCTTCATTTGTTTCTCACTTTTCAAGAAAACATTGTATATTTGCAGAGAGGATGTGGCAGTCTCCTGAAGTCTCCCATTGACCTCTGAGACAGAGAGGTCACATGTGGGTGATTAACAGCCCTTTCCATTCCCTAAGCACAAGGTGCAGAGGTGCCACCCAGGTTCCAGTATCTCTATATCGCTCACACACGTTATGCCCACCTGGTTTAAAGTTTTCGGGTCTAGTAGTACTCAGTGGAAGACACCCTGCTTCACCCAGTAGGGAGCAGCAGAACTTGCAGACCTGCATGTGATGCTTCCTACACATATGGCTTGCTTAGAGCATTTGTGTAGACCTTGTAGAATTTTTCTCTCTGGTCCACTGAAAACAACATATTGAATGTAAAAGAACTCAGCACAAGCATAGTAAAACCAATTATGTTTTAGACACAGTTATTTTTAAAAATGTATTTCATGTGTCCCACTGAAAGAGAATTTTGAGCATGGATTAGAGGTGGTAATGGTGGCAACAGACCATTATAAGATAATCAAGTAGTAATCCATATTTTTAGGACTCCCTAAATGGGTTTTCATGTTTCAAGTTATTGAGACTTCTTCCTAAGAGATTATCTCTTTGTCAGGATCTACTGTGGGAAATCTGTATATTTGTAGAAAACATAACACTCTACCCTATTAGGTACCCAAAGCTGTCTTAAAGGAGAGGTTCATGACAGTATTACTAACTCAAGATTCTTACTCCTTTTTCCTTAAAAATAAGTTCTGGTTGGGTGTGGTAGTCCACACCTGTAATCCCAGCACTTTGGGAAGCTGAGGGTGGGAAAATAGTTTTGGGCCAGGAGTTTGAGACCAGCCTGGTGAACATAGCAAGACTCTGTTTCTACAAAAATAAAAACATTAGTCCAGTGTAGTGATACATGCCAGTATTCATACCTGCTCAGGAAGCTGAGGGAGGCGGATGTCTTGAGCCCAAGAGTTTGAGGTTATAGTAAGCTATGATTGCACCAGTGCACTCCGACCTAGGCGAGAAAGCAAAACTCTCTTTAAATAAATAAAAAAGAATAATGAGAAAGAATTCTGTATATACTCAGTCATCTTAGGAACAAATCCCTTTTATGTTTACATGTGACGTGAAAAGCTATCATATGTACCAATTTGCAAATGACAAAGTGGATTTCTCCAATTAAACGCATCCCAAGCTTGCTAGTAAAGGGCACGGAATACCTGTCTGCCTGTTTTGTGTAAAGAGTGACTCATAGAAAATGTGGTCTCTTTTTCTCCTAAATATGAAATTGAGAACTTTGAAATTATAATGCCTCCCTTTCCCCAAAGAAATTTCTGTCTGCTTCCTTAGAATTTAGAGATTGTTGAGTCCTATTGGTACAAGAGGATTTTTTGTTCTTTGTTTCTACTTTAAATGGAAGTGTTTAAGCTTTCAAAGGCATATTCAGAACCCATTGATCCACTGTTGTTTGTAATTTACCTCTGGCAGAATAACACTATATCTTTCTAATTTTGGTTGTCTTTCCTTTGGTTGTCTTCCTTTGCCAACAATTGGCTAATTGTTGAGAGGAGGTGATTTCAGATTGGCAACTGATTGAAATCTTCAAGAATCTAGGTCAACCTTATTTTGAATTGATTGAAATCCCACAATCAATAGTATTTGGCCCAAAACTTTGGAAAGATCCTGACGTCACATCAAAAGCCCTAGTTATAGTTATCAAAGGCCAGAGTTCAGGATTTAAAATCACCATGACTCTGAAATTCAAAAATTAATCATAAACTTTTATGAAATTGTTTGTTCTAAAGGAAATACAGAGTTTGTGGGAATTTATAACATCTACAGCAATTTTTAAAGATAATAAAAATTATTTGTATTTCTTTTGTGCTTTATAATGTATGCTGTGCCTTCATGTATATTGTTTTATTTAATCTCTACAAAAGTGCAGTTAGGTGGATAGAGTCATTTTATACATGACAAGCCAAGTCTTAGGGAGCTGGAAAAAAGCCTAAAGTCTAGAGCTAATAAGTTGAGGGACCAAGACTTAGAACCTGGATCACTTAATTTTAGGCTCTGTATTTTTTCCACTATGTTGGGGAATCATTTTCAGGTTTAAAAAGTTAATGTAAATAATAACAGTAACTAAGGTATTTCCTAGTATTGCAAGAATCATGAAAGATTATTTTTTTTAACTGTTAAACTGTCCTGTAATTTACAGATGTGGTCATCAGACACTGGTTTTCATTTTGCAAATCTGATTTGCTTGTGCCTAGAGTGGTTAAGAGCAGATCATCAGTTTTATAGTTTGGCAGATTTATACTGGAATTTGTGATCACTCTCATATCTAATAGTATTCACAAGGTGGCAGTATTTCTGAATTTGGAAGAATAAAGCTGAGAGATGCCAAGTTTGCAGATTTTCATTAAAGAAATTTAAAGAGAAGATTGAATAAAAGATGACGAGATCAAGGATAGGTAGAAATAATTATTTAATTTACATTTGATAAGGTTCTTATTAGTTACCCTCAGTTTTCTAACTTCATTCTTTACCTTCATAACTAAATCAGAAAGAGGAGAATTAAAATATTATTTTTGCATCATTTTTTACTCAAGTTCTATTATTATTCTGACTTTTCACTTCTATTTTCACTGCATTGTCCGTGTGTGTGTGTGTGTGTGCTCTGTGTGTGTGTGTGTGTGCTGTGTGTGTGTGTGAGCACGAGCGCATGTGTTGTGTGTCTGCTTTAAAAATCTTAGTTTCCCTACTCTTTCCTCTAGAGGGAGCACCGTGGTCCAGGAACATTCAAGAATCTAAATGCTTTCTTTTTATACTTTACTCAAAATTTCTAGAGATTTCTAAAGTCCATTTTCTCATTTGTGAGAAGAGGATAACTTAAGATACTGTTAGAAACTCATCATGAAACATCTAAAATTATGTGAAATTGAAATTTCAGAGACTCAAATTATCTTTGAACTTGGTGATACTCATCTGCTTGCATTCCATGTCATTCCTAACTTCAGCTTGCCTTCAGACATTTCTTCCCACATGACTTCCTTTTTGAAAGTATATACGGGATCTTATAGCCTTGCTATTCTATGGCATATTCTACAGCAATGGAAATGTTTTATAATGTACTCTGTCCAACATAGTAGCCACCAACCACATGTCACAATTGAGTATTTGAAATCTGGCTATTGCTACCAAGGAACTGAATTTTAATTTAATTTAATTTTAATCAATTTAAACTTAAATAGACACATAGATCAAGTGGCTGCTGTCTTGGATAACTCAGATGAGGCTTCAAACTGCAAACTCTTTGTGGTTTGAGACTAGCATGTTCTTAAGCATTCTCATGTGCAGAAGAAAATGGGTAATGGTTCTGTTTGAAATCTTGAATGGTATTTTAAAGTGTGTAAGTGAATTTCCAAGTACAGAATTGATTCATGGATACCTTTTAATAATAAATTATTTTAAGCAGCATAAATGCTTATCGTTAGTCAGACTATCTTTCTCTAAACATTCTCCTTATTCAGTTGTATTACAGTGTTCTGTTTATCTGTCAATGGCAGTCCCACTCAACTATAAACTATCTGTATCTTAACACCCAGAACAAATCTAGGTATTCAGTTGGCTTCTCAGTGATTTTTTGTTTGAATCCCATGTCCTCTGATGTATTTGCACTGTTTTGCTTTATTATTTAACTTCTTACTTATGTTTTTTGTCTCTGCAGTAGTATCACTGCAGGAGAGTGAAGAGTTGGTAAGAAAGTTTCATCATTTACAATGATGATTGACAGGCAAGACCATATAGGAATAGGTAAACCGTATTTTTAATCAAAAAACAAAGGAAGATTTTCTCGGTATTAGCTAGGATTAGATTCAACTGTGAGTGACAAAAATCCCAAAATAATTGTGGCTTAACAGAGCAACAGTTTCTTTTTCTGTCACGTGGAAGTGTTGGTGGAGTGTGGCCCTGCTGAGAGCAGCATGCGGCAGGGTCAGAGACCGGGGCTCCTTCCTCTTGTTCGTCCATCTTGGGTGACGTTGACCTCATGATGTAGGGTAGTACCATCCAGTAGTGGAGAGTCAGGGTAAGGGAAGCATTTCAGGCAAGGGGACGCAATGGAGAGGTGAGCAGAGGGAGGTGAAGCTGCACAGGAGTTCAGGGCTAGGTTGTGGATGCCTTGTAAGTCGTGGTAGAGATTCTCAGCTTTAAGTCTGAGTGGAGCAATGCAATAGAAAGTTTTGTAGGCAGGGTATGAGATAAGGTTTCCCAGGTGGACTCATTCATCATACTGCACCCGGTTCAGATGTCACTTCCCCTTGAAGCTTCTCACAAGAGGACCACACAGTTTCAGTGTCCCTCCTCTGTACACATGGCCCTTTGTTCATGTTACTCTAATCATGGAATAATGCGTTGTCACATCTCTGTTACTTCCTGGACCCTGAGCTCCCAGGGGTGGACTCATGCTGCTAATGCTCCTACTAAGCCTCCTCCTTTATTCTCTTCTTTGTTTTCCTCTTACCTATAATCATCACTAACATTTTTATTATTGTCATCTTTGCATCTCTATCTAACCTGACCCTCTAGCACCCAGCACAGAGCATATAGTAAATGTATCCTGATTAATTTAGAATTAGTAAGTAATTTATCAATATATAGTAGGTCTTTTTTTTTTTTTTAAGACTAATGGAAATGCTCTCATCTGCATAGTTGCTCCTTTTTGGATCATTCTTGATCATCAAAAGTGTTTTTTCCTTCTCACCTTTAACAGATCCTTGAGCAGAGTTCTCTTTCAGCCCCTGTGATCTGGCAGTACAAATATTCCTAGTAAATTCAGTCATTCATTCGTTCATTCATGCAGCATGAATTCATATTTCCTGAGCTTATGGTATGCACAATACTAGGAAAGTTCAACCATGAGCAACATTCCTTACATCTTAATGGAGGGAAACAGAGCTTAAACAAATGACTACAGATTTGGAAGGAAGCAGTGCTGTAAAGAAACCTGAAGTAGTGTAAAGAGAGAAAGCTTAGTGGGAAAGGCCCTTTCTTTTCATTTGGTGTCTTGTTTTCTACTCTTGCTCATGAAATGTTCTGAGTAGCTTCAAATATGTTTTAAATTGAATTGTGTAGAGTCCAGTACCTCTGAGAGGTAACTGAGTGCAGCCAGTCTAGGGAGACGTGTTCTTTATTTGTTTGCTTTGTTTTATTTTTAAAGAAAAGCTGTGGAAAAATTCTTTCAAGTGTAAGTTTAAATGACTTTATTACTATTTGTTCTTATTTGGTCGCCTGTAGTAACATTTTTACCCTGCTTTAATTGAAGGCTTTTGAGATCTGTCAACAGAGAAACTTTGTAGAAGAGACAGTTTATCTTCTGAGTAAGTAGCTTTTATTCATTTTGGTCCCCGTAAACTAAGAAATGGGATGACAACATCATGAAGTAAATTGTGTAAGAAAGGACATAGGTTTTAGACCAATGTAACGTAGAATTTGAGCCTATTTTTACAATAATTTAATATATGAAACAGACTTCACAGCACAGTAAAGAAGGAAGAGTTGTTTAATAAATGTTGAAATAACATATTGGTAATGTATAATCAACATATAAAAATTTATCAGTTTATACCTCACAACATAGATTAAAATAAATTGTAGATGAGTTGACAAGTTTTTTCATTTTTAAAAAAATTATAATCAGCTTATATTACCATCATATTGGTAGAAAATAATCACTTTTAGAAATCACACCCTAAATAACTAGAGGAAATGCAATTGAATACCGTAGTTTTGGAGAAAGAGGAGAGCTTTTTAATATAATCTAGGTGTCAGTGTTCCTGGTCTTCTGGCTCCTACCTCCACATGAGTCACAATTTTTGTACCATGCATACCAAGAAACAAAACTTGACATCTTTTCACATTCTTCCAAAATGAGCCACGTGCATGACAACAATGTGGGTTGTACTGAGGATTGCATAATGTAGCATATAACATAACATTCATATTTGGTGTTTCTCCATTGTCACTTCCCTGCTGACCTCAGTAGGGTTTTTCCGCTTTACGCCTTTCCCTTATACAGCACTCACCCTCATTGGCCTCTTTGCCTCTGTTGAAAAATAATCCAAATCCTCTATTACCATTTATGTGTATGCAGATTCATGGGTGCTCAGCCACAAACCCAGAACTGTCCAGTTATAGCACCTGCCCTTCTTAGGAGAAGTGCTATTAGGGCTGCATTTTGTTACTTCAGCATGTTCCTGGGGTTCTAATCACAATTTTAAGTAGCTTATCAATTCACTAATTCCAAACAGTGTTCTCCCCAAGAAATATTTTGGTGGAATAAATTTTTGTCATACTGTCTTAGAAGCAGTAGAGGACTTATAGGGACATATAGTCTGATTTTATAAAAACTTGACAATCCTGTAAACATTTTAAATAACTAACCATTTTTAGAGACATAAACTGTGGAAATAATATTTGTAAGAAACACAAAATGCTGTGGAAGGATTATCAGATCGGATATCATTTCATTCACAAGCCAGCTTTTATCGGTTGATAATGGCCATGTGCAGGGGGAGGGATTCAAGATCCTTTATTAGTTCCTGCAAGCCCAGAGACAGGGGTAAGGGTGGCAACCTACAACCAGGCAGTTGTTGTCCCTCCACTGAGTAAGGCTTTCTTACATGTACTATATTAAAAACTCATGGAAAATTTTAAACTATTAAAATGCCATAGATCAATGAGCAAAGTATGTAAAGACGATTAGCCAATAGAAGGCATGGTTGATAAATACTTTCATCTCATGAGGGTTATTGAAAGGCTTTCCCCTGAACGTGGGAGAGAAGAAAATGAGTTAGCCCTCCGATAATTGAGTTTGCAATTGGCACAAAGTGTATCAGAAAAGCAATATGCGCAGCTACCTCGTGAGGCAGAATGACTTTAGGGCCTTTAAACGTCTTAAGTGTATCTGCATGTGAAGGTATTGACCTCCGGAATATATAAGTCTATCAAAAGTAAGTCAGAGTATGACAGACCGGGCTTCAAATTCACGGTGTACTATTTAGTAGCTGTATGATCTTAGCAAGCTACTAACATTTGTATTTCCTCTTCTACAAAAGAGGAATATTAGTAGAACATGCCTCATAGGGTTGTAGTGATGGTTAAATGATGTCATTTATATGAGGCACTTAAATGAGTACTCAGGCCAGAGTAAATATCCAGTAAATAGGAGATACTTATTTTGCTATGTTATAGACAGTAAATGTTGGTGTCACATGAGAAAATAGCCTTGTCTTAGCTTTCCAACGATGTAAACAAATTAAGAGATATGCAATTTCTTTAAAAAAATTATTAAAATACCTTAAATGAACTCTTTCTCCCGTCTTCACCCCACCTAGGCCGAATGGGTAATAGCCGAAGTGCCCTGAAGATGATTATGGAGGAATTACATGATGTTGATAAAGCAATCGAATTTGCCAAGGAGCAAGATGATGGAGAGCTGTGGGAAGATTTGATTTTATATTCCATTGACAAACCACGTAAGCATAAAAGCCATCTGTGGTTATAACTTTTTTTTCTCTCACTGTAGCCAGTTATGTCTAGATTAAAAACTATCTCAAGATACACTGGGTTAAAAAAATGGCAGCGTACCTGCAATAAAAACAGGCCAGGTGTGTTGTAATGATTTCCAATACTCCTCCTGTGCTGGAAAACCTGGAGCCTCGTCACTTCGCATTACCTGAATGTGATGAAGAACAGGTGGCTACACAGTTTATTAATTGTGTCCCCATGAGGCATATTTTTACCTGCTGCAAGCAAATTGAATAAATGTCATCTGGGTTGTATTGGTGTGTTTTTTTTTTTGTTTTTAGCTTGTATATGGGAGTGTTTATAGTTTAAGTGTGTAGACCTTACCAGTCTTTTTTGGAAACATGTAACTGTTCTGGACATTGATGATATTTGGATGTTTGTGTTGTAGTATTTAGCCTCCTTCCTGCACTATTTTTGTCAGTACAGCACCCAGAGTTTGTATTTGTTGGTCCTCAGCTTGATTATTTGCATTGGGTCTCCCATTTTGGAAAGGAAAAAACAAAAGCAGTCACCTAACAGAAACCCAACTCTTTTGAAAATAACTAGCAGTAGTGATTTGAAATTTCCTCTTTCCTTTTTTTTTTTTTTAAGTTTGGTAGGAAGTCTTTATGTTCATGTAACTACCTTAATCTGAAATTGACTTTAATAACTATCCTCTTGACAGTGTAAGGAATCTCACTTGTAACTAGCAAGATAAAGTAGTGGTTTAAGGATCTCAAGAGGCAAAGTGATGTGGCAGAACATATCATAAACTTGAGGCTGGCCTGAGTGAATTTGGGCACATTACTTATTAGCTGTGTGACCCTGGAAAAATTAAACACCCCATTTCCCTTGTCTGTAAAATGGGGACACAGCATTCCTACCTTGCACAGTATTTGAGGAAAGTGTATATAATACCTGAGCCATAGTCAGTTGTCAGTAAATATTATTTGCACTCATTTGATGCCAAAAACTGTATTTTGAAGTCAAGTAATCATTTGTTCAACTGTTTTAAAACAGTTCTTATTTACTTTCTCCTTCATGTCTTAAGGAGCGTTAGTTCTTGGAAGTTTAGAAGATTAATTCTTAAGAGTTTAGAAATTCAAATGGTTTTAACACTTACTTTGAAGGAAATAATTTTTTCTTTGAGTTACTTTTGGTCTAAAATTGCATTATATGCAAATTATGTGCAAATAAAATTGCATTATAGTGTTGCTTATATGTTCATTGTTTTATGTGGTATTTTGTAGCATTTATTACTGGCTTGTTAAACAACATTGGCACACATGTTGACCCAATTCTACTGATTCACCGTATTAAGGAAGGAATGGAGATCCCCAATTTGAGAGATTCCTTGGTTAAAATTCTGCAAGACTACAATTTGCAAGTAAGTATCCTTTCTTGGACAAATGAGCATCTGAATTAGTTGACTTAGTACTGGATAAATATTTCTAGGGTTTATGTTAGGTATCAGTTAAAAACTTTCGGTTTTATGGTTACATTTTATTTAGGCCCAGATATTTAGAAAACTGTTCAAATAGAGTAATTAGAAACATCACCTTTAAAATTGTGTTGTCCAGTAATACCTTAAAGGCCTTAGGAAGGCTATTTGATTCTTTAGCCATCTCCAATTTTCACTTGTTTTTGAGCAGACATTCTTACATTTGTATGGTTAATATAACATGGAATTGAGGCGAGTATGAAAGCAGTTATAGTGGCCGTTAGATTGGGCCACCCCAACATTTTTACGGAGAATAAGTATTGTATCCATTTGAGGGAATTAACAAAAATGTTTTTCAGTAAGGTAATAATTTTTCTTGAAGCCATTCAGTAATCTGTTGCCTGAAAGCTGTTAAAATATAGGATTTTATTTAACCTTTTGTCTGTTTTCTAGAATAGTGCAACTTTATTATCCTTGTTAAATCAGAATTTGTCATAACAACAGTGGAACTCATTATTTTCATATAAATTATTATACTAATTCCAAAGCATCTTAATCTTTTCCTTAAAAAGACTCTAGCAATTACTGTTTTTCAGGATGCTGGTAGCTTCTATAGAACTTGAATTAAAACATTTCCTTAAAAATTCAGACTGTTGTTCTTCCTCTAATTCACTTGAAAATGAGGTTTTTTTTAATAATGGATGAAATTACTTTCCTAGAAACAATTCTTGCAGGTAAAGCCAAAAGAAAAGGCTGTTAGCTGAGGAGCATTATGATGTGAGATCCGTTGGGCCATGCAGGTTGCAAAGTAGAGGTCTGCCTGCACTCAGGGTAACAGCCTTAGGTAAGAGGCAGGGTGGAAAGGAGAAGATATTGCAGGAACATTGGTGGCATCAAAAACAGATGTAAGAGATGAAAGGGATGGCAGAGCTGCAGGGACAAGAGGTTGTGCCCAGAGAGTGTGATGTCATTAATGTTTCTGAAGTGGAGTCATGGTGTATACATGTTCAGAAAGTGGGATGATGGTAAAGGTCATTTGTGTAGAATTAGTAGAGAAACTGAGGCCACAGCCCTTCAGAGTCATCCTAATGGACATGAAGGCCAGGAGGAAGAAACAAGGTGCCCTAAGCCAGGCTCCAGCTTCTCCACAGGGGACAGTGGTATTAACTGGACAACACAACTTTAAAAGTGAAGAAGTCTAAAGATGGGGGCGGGGGTGTGAGAGATCATGCAGCCTTCACTCAGGAGAGCTTTGTGGGAAATTGGGTTCATGGGAGAGAAATTGGTATGCAGTTAAGCCAAAGAAGTAGATTACCTGTTCCGCAAAAAGCTTTACGATATACAGGCATATATTTCCAGTGGGATTTGGAGGTTTGCAGATGACCCAGGGGAAAGGTTATTGGAAGGAGAATGAGAAAGTCAAGAAGGAAATAAAAATATGGGAATGGGTTAATAGGCAAAGAGAGGTGAGGTGAGGAGCTGGCCTTTTATGCTGCGCTCTAGGAATCCAGAAAGGTAACGTCCCTGCCTGGGGAAGTCACTAATTTTGAAGGTCAGAATTGGGCTTTGGTGAAAGTGTTTTCAGTGTCAGACCTTATAAGCCTCTGAGTGTGAGTGAGCTTGATAATGACCTGTACTTCATTGACCCTTAGCGACCCCAGGCATGCCAGGATATGCTCTAGGTTTCAAATCCACATTTGATGAGAAGTCATTTAGGTGTCTCTGAACAACCCTTCCCTAAGGGAAGTAGTAAATAATTATCCCTCTGCCTTTCAGCTGTAGTGCGAGAAGCTTGCACTAGGTTAAAAGTTGTGCCTTTCTTTTTCGCCAGCCTCCACAATGACTGCAAAACCACATAGTGCATCCCTATGACTAGGTCATTCTTCCAGAGAACCAAGCTCATGGGTACCACTGTGGTCTCAGTGTTCATTCATTCTTAATAAATAAATTTGCATCGTTCTGAGTCAGTTGGAAATAAAAATGAAATTATTATTAGATGCAAAATGAATGCCTAACATAAAAATATCTACTAAAGAAGCTACTAAATGAATATTTTTTCTTAATTAGAGCTTTTCCTTAAGATATGTAAGTATGTAGTTCGATAATGTATTAAGGAGGTTCAGAATTATTTAGCCAGTGGGTCCAAAAAGCTGTGGTTGCCTATGAATCCCCAACCAAGGAGTGGCTTCTCAGAGGGTGAGGGAGAGATGAACAGGGAAGGCAGCAGAGCCTATGGAAACTGCTGCATCTGGAGTCCCCACTGGAGCTCAGGCATCTTGTTGGAGAATGCAGACAGAAAATGCTCTCTGGGGGCAGGTTGTTCAAAGAATTCCAGGCGTTATTTTTCACTCATAGATAAAGAGTTTAAAATATTTTTCTGCTCTTTTTACATAATATATTAATGACCACTTAATGTGTTTCCTTTCTCTAGGCAACCTATTAGGGTTCACTGTAAAAATAAATCTATCCAGAGAGCACTTTGCAATTTCCAGAAGGATTTCACTGCATGTTTTTATTTTATTCTTTTTTTATTTTGTGTTTTATAAAACTATGTTGTTTTTCACATACTCTCACCTAGCAAAGTAAAAAAATTAGCAACCCTATTCAATCTGAAAATTCGGGAGAAATTTTGCATGTTCATCAATTTCCAGGAATCTGGAAGTGACTGTGTGTGTGATGGGGCTGGGTGGGACAGTAACCCCAGGGGCTATCAAGAACCATTCAGTAATGTAGAGATCTATGGTCAGATGTTGGGGAAATGTTCTCACAGGGCTTCTCAGCACCTTTTCTTGCGGGTATGCATTGGGAATCTCTAAAGGGAGATTGACAATAGAGTGTACAGCATTTAAAACTTACTTGGGCACTGCTTTGGGAGATCATTCATTAGCCAGTTGTTAATTGGAAAAGCGGGTTAGAGAATGTTGTGGGAAAAACTTGAAATGAGTAACTCTTCTGCTTTTAGTTTCACGTTTTCTAAAATGTAACAGGTGTCTTCAACCGAAGGTTAGCATCATTAAGTTTGTTAGATGCCTATGACATGACATAGTTTAAGGAAATAGTATAATCAACTACATCAGCAGTGTTTAATTTCTTTAACTTTCTATGTTTTTATACCTGGCTACCTTGTTAGTGTAATCACTGCACAAATTTTAAAAGCTTCATGAAGTCAGTAAGATGCAAGTAGCATGTATTGCACTTCATAAGCTTTAAATGTTCCTAGGCCTGATTTCAAGGACAAATAGCACTTATTTTGATATAACTTCCAAAACAATATGGTATCAATGATACTTCAGTTTTTATGTAAACTGACCAGTTTCCAGTTTATGCTACAAATTTCTAATGTTTTTACATTTTCTATTTTTAAAACATTATAAATTTAGCATTTATTTATTTAGCGTTTGTGTCCATTTTTGTAGTTGGAGACTTTTTTCCCTTGAGAATTTCAGCATCTTTGTTCTTAAACACTTCTTTTGACGGTTTTATTTGACAAACATTTAATCTTCACAACACTTCTGTAGGAAATATCATCTTTGTTTTACAGATGAGAAGATTGTCTCTCAGAAAAGTTAAGTGATTTGCCAGTCTGGGAAGGTGATGAACTTGGTTTGAACACAGATCCTCTGACTAAATCTCATGCCTTTTTTTAATCGATGACTACATTACCTTTTACAGCCACAAGTAATCTCTAAAAAATCTGCTAATTAGAGTGGGGTCTTAGTTTTTTTCATTATGGGTAACACCTCTTGGGAAAAGAAAATAGCAAGCTTGTTTTAACTTGCTTCTAAAGAGGTGTCATGGTGCAGTGGAAATCTCACCAGGCTAAGCCTCCTGAGTCCCTGGTGTGAGTCTAACCCTTAAGTAAAGTCGTAGATGATCCTGAAGAAGTCATCGCACATCTTTGGACCTCTGTTTTCCCCAGAAAAATAAAAGGGAGCAGGGGCTAGATTAAACCTCCATCTTAGATGCTTTAGGGGCTGCAGACATTCTTAAGGCTAACTGGATCTAAGGCATTGGGTACAAAGCTGAATTGCCTTTAGGCCAACGCCTGCCTAGTTAGGTTTCTCTTCATTTCTCTCTGGAGCAGGATGTTCAGCTTTGGGCACTGGTTTGGGTCTCCTGATTACAAAACTTTCAGAGATCACTACAGAAACTTAGCCTTTACAAGATGGACACAACACTCAGGAGTTTCCACTGTGATGGAAACTCCTCTGAACTTGTGTTATTGTGGTGATCGACCCCCATATTTGTATCCTTTTACACGTGGCAGAATCATGCCACGTGGTTCTCCCAGCAGGCCCTTGCCCCTGCTTTGCAGATGAGAAAGTTGAAGCTAGAAGATGTTGCATGATTTGCCCATGTCGTGCAGTAGAGCCAGGATTCCAAGCCTGTGCACTTGGTGCTGCTCTGCCTCCTGCGATTTGGCAGTTTTACGTTTTCTTTTCATGGGTAATGCTTGCCATTACTCTTGCTTTTGATTTATGTTTTATTTTGTCTGTATCTATGACCAAGACTAGGGTTATGAAGTTTTGTTTTTATTTTTTATTTTTACTTTTTTGAGACAGGGTCTTGCTCTGTCGCCAGGCTGGAGTGCAGTGGCGTGATCTCAGCTCACTGCAACCTCCACCTCCCTGGTTCAAACGATTCTCCTGCATCAGCCTCCTGAGTACCTGGGATTACAGACACGTGCCACCATGCCCAGCTAATTTTTGTATTTTTAGTAGAGACAGTTTATCCATGTTGACCAGGATAGTCTTCATCTCCTGACCTCATGATCCGCCTGCCTCGGCCTCCCAAAGTGCTGGCATGACAGGTATGAGCCACCGCGCCTGGTCTGTTTTTATTTTATTTTTTTAAAGATAGATAATTCTCTCTCCAGCTACCAATCTAAGAGAGGCATTGTCCAACTTCCTTTTCCACCAGCTTTCAAAAGTGGTGCGAATGTGAAATCTCTGCATATTGAAAATAAGGTCAACTCACCTGATGAGGGAGGGAAAATTCACCCTGTACTGTTCTTTTTCTTGAGATAGAAGCTTTGTAGATGAGATTTGCCACTCCGTATAATTAGGTTTAACTATTTGTGAATGCTTTTGTTTTTAATCCGTTTATAAGTCAAATATGTGCCAAAACCTTTTGGTGCTCATGCTTTCAGTTTTACAATTATGATTCTCATCCTCCTTTCTATTCTAGCAGTGTCTGTGAAGTTCTATGTGCGTGCCTTGTGGCACTTCATTTATATTATCTCTGGATAAAAAGGGACTATCTACATAGTGCTGTTGTCTGGTCTTCCACATCATATCCTGTGTATCTCTCACTGCTGGGCCCATTTGGTCTCTGGAGATGCATTCGTTGTACTGGCAGTTTATACCAGAGTCACATACAGAATTGGCATGGAAGACAAATAGGCAACTGTTGTCTTTTAAAGAGCAGTGGACATGGTATTTGCAGACGTGGGCTTCTGTTCTGGCTTTGCCATTAACAAGCCTGTTGAGACTTTGGTAAGGCACTTCAGCTTTCTGGAGCTTGGTTTCCCAGTTAGATTAAGCCAGTGTTTATGAAGTCTGGCTGCACACCAGTATCATCTGGATTCTTGTATACGTTACATAGTTTCAGGCACCCAGCCCAGATCTGCTGAATGAGACTCTCTTGGGAAGGACTAGGGAGCATGTCCTTAAACCACCTTGATATTTCTTACACACCTAGTCTGGCACTAGTCTATGTATTGAAATTTGAGAACCTTGAGATTAGATGACCTCTAAAATATCTTTTGTTTCTAAAGTTCTTAACAGAGGCATTTTATAAATATCTCTTTACATATTGAATACAGCTGCATATTTAATGTTAACTTAATATTTTAATGTAAGCCTTAATATTTATTTTGGGATCTAATAAAGCAGCTTAGATTTTTAGGTATAATTGGGGTTTATTTTTCATGGTTTTTTCTTTTGCCTCAAAAATGACATTTATTTAAAGAAAAAAAATGACAAATTGTCCATCCCTTGACTCCCTTCCCTCCCCTGCCCTGTTCCTCCCAACTGCCACTTGGATTGAACCTTGGCTGGGGCTAGGTAGCAGGACAGCCCCTCTCAGATGAAGTCAGCAACACTGATGGGTGTCTTCTTAACAGAGGGGCTGTCAGAGGCCTTAATGTCTCACGGAATAGTTGTTTTCAAAATGCCATATACTTGATGACTTACAAACACATTTATTGAAATATATGAGTACCTCCTGTGTCAGACAGTATGTTATGTGCTAACAGGGCCTCCACATGTGGTCTCATAGACCTGGGGATGAGCGAGACGCAGCCCTTTGTTCATGCATCTCGTGATCTGAATTGACGTTTCTGGGAGAAGTAAAATGCCTTAACACTTCCATTTTGTTAAACTACGCACACCATACACACAGACACACACATATACACATATATACATGTACACACACAGAGACACACACATGTACACACACATACCTCATCCAAACTGGTAAACTGATTTCAGACATCTCTATGCCTTCCAAAGTTATTTTCCCAAGTTTGCATTTGCTGCAGTCTGCATAGTCCTTTATTTCCCATATCTCTACTTTGCAATCCAAATGGAATAAGAGGAAATAATGGCTTCTTTCTTACTAACCTTTTTTGGGCCTACATGGGTTTCTTTTTGACTCTCAGTATATAAGCTCCTAATTTTCTTCTCAGAGAGAGTTTTTGAATTTATATGTTCATGAAATAAACTTTTAAGACCACATGAGATTTGTTGTTTTCCTTTTGAAATTATTTCAGTTTTGCCTTATCACAGCTTTTAGGTGACATAGGTGGCCTGTGACAACCAGCTGTAGCTTTTACAATTAATTTGATACATCCATACTTCGTGCTATTAGAAATTTAAATACAATTGTGTTTATAAGATTGTTTCTGAACTCCAACATAAGACCTTAGGATCTCTTTCCCTTCATATTTCTCTGCAGTTCATCATTTTTATAAGAATCCCAGCCAAAAGCAAAGCTTTTTCAAGAAGAATTCAAGTCCCATAGCATTGTGACCTAAAGGAAGGATTAGAAGTGAGGGGAAAAGTTTCTCAGTCTAACCCTGTGTCATATTAGGGGCTTTTAAAACCAGGTAGCTGTCTGTCATTTGCAATTCTAATAATAAGCATTGCAGTATGAACAAGGCAATGTCAGCAAAATGTTTAGTGTTCGAAGAATCTTTTAAAATAAAAATTTCAGAAACTTGTCAACTTTTGATGGCATTTTTCCCATGGCCGCTGTTTCTAATGAACCATAATAACTTTGCTGATAGACGGTTCTTTTATTGCTTTATAAAATCTCTATGGGTCTGGTGTTTTGCTTTTGGTTGGGATTATTATCAATGATGATGAACTGCAGAGAAATAAGGAGAAAAGGGGAAGATAAGGCAAATCTAAGTTCTCATGTTGGTTTTCAACAGTCGTATTGTAAATTCATTCTTATTTAAATTTACAGTAGCACAAAATATAATATGTAACAGATTGTTTATAGAAGCCATAGCTGGTTGACTTCAAAATGATGAAAAGGAAAGAGTAAAGGTCACGTTGATAAAATATGTAATTTAGAAAAACTTAGAACTGTGGAAGGAAACAAAGTAATATCAAGAAAACAAGAATCCTGGAGTAGGATGTAAGAAGAAATTGACCGCTAGATTTGAATAGTCTTGGAAAAATATAGGAAAGTCCTGTAAGGAAAATAAATCTCTGAAAGATAATATTGTACTTTCTAAGCTATGCCTACAAGTATTTTTTGAGATGAAAATTAATACCATTGTGAAGTTGAGGAAAGAAAAGACTGGTTTATCCTCAGTGAAATTCTTTTTGTTTTGTTTTGAGACAGGGCCTTACTTTGTTGCCCAGGCTGGAGCATGGCAGTGGTGCAGTCACAGCTCACTGTAGCCTTGACCTCCCGGGCTCAAGCAATCCTTTCACTTCAGCCTTTGGAGTAGTTGGAACTACAGGCATGTGCCACTATGCCTGGCTAATTTTTTTTATTTTAATTCTTTGTTGAGACAGGGTCTCACTATGTTGCCCAGGCTGGTCTTGAACTCCTGGGCTCAAGAGATCCTCCTATCACAGCCTCTCAAAGTGCTGGGATTATAAGTGTGAGCTACCACAACCATCCGATTGTCAGTGATACTCTAATAAGAGACATAGGTTACAAAGCAAAGGTTAATAATGGTGCTGTTTAATTTACCAAGTAGAGATATTTCATAGAGAAGATGTTTCAAACTAGTTTTAAGTTCTGAAAGTGATATCAGGGGCTGTCCAACACAGAGAATAAGAAACCAGGGTAAAACAGGAGGAAACAGGTGAGAAAGTTTTTAGTGGGTTAAAAATGATTGATCTTTGAAAGGCCAGTTAGACATACTTTGGAAAACAAAAACTACTTTTGGTGTGAAGGAGGACATAATCTTCAAAACTGCATGCTTATAAGCTTCTGTAGTCTATAAACATTCAGGAAACATCACAAAATGTATTTGCAAATTCCATAAAGTTTGAGAAAAAGGCACGGGGAAACAACCAGCATAACCGTAAAAAACAAAGTCCTTGCAGACTAAGTTTTTTAACACCTGAAGTAAACAAAGAATACGAGTTTATATCAATATCTTTGAAAACTCAGAAGAACTGTACAATTTTCTAGGAAAATAATAAGTTGTAAAAGTTTACTCAAGCAAATAGAATAGACCTATAATCATTAACTAAATTAAATTAGTAGTCAAAATGTATAGCTACAATAAAGGCACTTATTCCATAGACAGTTTTAGAAACAAGTTTTATCCTTTTAAAAAATAGGTGGCTGGATATGGTGGTTCATGCCTGTAATCTCGTCACTTTGGGAGGCTGAGGTGAGCGGATGGCTTGAGCTCAGGAGTTTGAGATAAGCCTGAGCAACATGGTGAAACCCTGTCTCTACTAAAAATACATAAATTAGCTGGGCGTGATGGCTAACACCTGTGGTCCCAGCTACATGGGAGGCTGAGGCAGGAGGATCACTTAAGTGCAGGAGGTCAAGGCTGCAGTGAGTTCTGATCATGCTACTGTACTCCAGCCTGGGTGGCAGAGCAAGACCTTGTCAAAAAAAATTAATTAAAAATAATAAAACTAATAAAAAGCAGCCTCTGTTTTACATTTACTTTTCCAGATAATTGAATGGAAAAGTTCCTCAGTTCCTTATGGAATGCTAGTGTAACCCTAATACCAGCATTACATGAGGGCAGTATGAAAAAATTATAGCCCTATCTTTTTTTTTTAAACACAAATGCAAAAATAATACATAAATCAATAGCAAATTGAACTTGACCATTTATTCAATTGTTAAAAGTACATCCATATCATAAATGTCATTAGTTCTCCCTAAAATAATCATCTGTATGTTCAATAAAATTTTAATCAAAATCTCCAAAGAATTTTTCATGGAAATTAATAAACTGGTCCTAACATTTGCATAAAAATTAAGAGTAAGATTATTATTCAAGAGGGAAGATATTTTTATTAGATATCCAACTTAATATGTGGGAGTATAAAATGGTATATAACCACTTTGGAAAACTGTTTGTCATTTACTTGAAAAATTAAACATAGACCTACTCCATGACCCAGGAATTTCACTCCTAGGTATTTACTCAAGAGATGAAAATCAGTTCCATAAAAAGATCTGTACAAGAATGTCCTTTGGATTTCCTTAGTAGCCCTAAACTGGACATAACCTCAGCATGCATTAACAGGAGAGTGTACCTCAGGGTTGTTGCCTCTTGGTGACAAAGTAGATGCTGTATCACTAGGCTTTACATCCACACTTCATATGGCACATGCAGGAAGCAAGGGGTTTTTTCCTAATGAGGCTTTGCTTTTTGATTTGAAAGGGCTGCTTTCCCAGGCTTCTTGTTTATCTTGTTGACCAGATCTGTGTTACATGAGCCTCAGCCAGCTGTGTATTTCAGTTGGACACACACTAAACGAAGTTGGAGTTGTGTTTGAAAAGAAGGAACAGGAATGGTAGAGGGCAAGAAGGTGTCAGCTGTGTCTGTAATACTTTATTTTCTGGAATGAGATCTGAAGCACATGGGAAAATATTAACAGATTGTTAAATCTAGGTGGTAGGGACTGGGTCTTTTTTTCTTTTCAGTTTTTTTTAATATTTCATATTTTAAAAAGAAAAATAGCACAAAGTAATGAAAGATAGTGCTCAGAGCAAGAGCAGCAGTGATCAGTGCCATTCTGGTCATTGAAACCTGAATAACAGAAGAGAGTGCATGTGCCCTAAGTATGTAAAGGACATCACATTTGCAAGTTAGAAGGGAGATGGGGAAGGTGATGATAGTCTGTGGTTGGGAAGATAGGCTGGGTAAGATGACCTTGAAACATGTCAGTCATCCAAAATCGTGAGTGTGAAGGTCAAAAAGGGGTGAGGATGACCTGCTTACGCCAACTGCTGTGGCATCTGACTTTTGGCCATCAGTGTCTTTATAAAAAAGACACTCATGGGAAATTCCAAATATGAATTTTTGAGGGTGAAATTAATGTGAACAACAGCACATTTTTCATGAGTCATTGATGGAGTTGCTACTGGGAATCCATAGTCAACATAATGCCTTGTCATACGTCTGATGTTGAAAGCAATACCTGTAGATTGTAGTACATTATAATCTTGTACTGTCTTCCTTCACTTATCACCTTTAATTGCCTACAAATTATTACAGATGTTATAGAATAAATGATTACATTCTGTAGAGGATAGTCTCATATTTTGAAATACCTGCCCGGGATCATATAAATGAAACTTAAAATGTTTTCCTGTTTTTCTGATTTGGAGCCTTGAATTTTGACCAAATGAAGTAGGAAATAGCAGTAAGCTGTATTTGTGTACTTTCCCCTCTCCTGGCTATTTGCCTCTGAATAATGAATTTTCCTAGAAAATGCTTTCTGCAGGCAGACAGATTGTACCTGTTTAGAAAAATGTAATCCTGCTGAGGATATGGTTCCGTCCTGGTTTGCATATCTTGCTGTTTTCTTTTTAGCTTGTAGACACAGTGGCCTCTGTCTAGACTGCTGGCCCTGCCTTTCTCTTATATAATTCATGCCATAGGCCTGGAGCACCCACGAGAGTCAGAGCCATTTTTTTTTAATTGTTTTATCTGAGATGTTGTGGTTGAAACCATTACTCTTAAGTTTTTTATTTTTGTCTTGGAGGCTAAGCAGCTTTATATGTTTGCTTTTAAATTTACTTAAAGTTTCCTGACATCAATATTTCTTAGCTATCTTTCTTACTGTATTTGTTGTTTTTCTCTTCTACCTGTATGTTTTAATGCAGTCTGTTAAAATTTTAATGTATTTTTTTAAAAATCCAAAAAAATTGATTCCTGATAGAATTTTAAAGAATAAAACTTCATAGGCAGTTTCTCAATTAATGTAGGAATACTAAAATCATGTAATTTCCTGTTCATCAATACTAGAAATGGCAGGCATAGAACTTTAATCTAGACATTAGTTTTGTTTTCCTGAATATTAATTTGTCTTTGTATAATTAGGGGAAAAAGGCTTTTGGCTGGATTCACCCAAAGCCGGTGCTCTTTGGGATTTTCAGAGGAACACGTGGACCACTGAGGATAGAGGGCCGCGGTTGGCTGCTCCCTTACTTTTCTTCCCCAGTGGCATGAATTTAAAACTTATGAAAGCAAAATGCCCATCTAGCTTGTCGAGTCGAGAGTGACTTCAATATGAAGAAAGCCAAAGTGCCACCTCTAAACAGTAGCACTTGCCCCTGAAAGACACATGCTTCTCAGCCTCAGAGCTGGGCTGCGGTGAGACAGCACTATCTGTTACGTGAATTTCTATGATGTGACATGTGTAACTGCACATAACTACATATGATAAGACACATAGGACCCGAAGGGAGAAGCCACAGGCACAGCCCCAGAGCATCTCTGTCCTTCAGGCCTTGAGTTTCTCCCTCTGAAAAAGCAGCAACAAGTTCTGGTTAAATAATAATAATAATAATAATAAATAAAATGACATCTGGCTTATGCGCACCTCCTGGAGCCTCTCAGTTTCCTACCAATACCTAAGAAAACCCAGCAAAGGGTGGAAGCTCACACTGTGCTCCACAGAATGGGCATGAAAGGTAAAATGTCACCTGTCCCTGCTGTGTCCCCACCTAAAAGCAGGGGAGGATCTTGGATCCCATCGTGCCTCCAGTTCTGAAATACAACATTGGTACCAGCCAGAAATGGGCATCATCCTCCACTGTGTGCTTCTGACTTCTGAGGCTGCCAAAGCATTGTGATGTCTCTTGTCATTCTCCAGGCAGGAAGGGAGGAAATAGTAAAAAGCCTACAGGGGGATAAGAAAAATGTGTAAAGAAACAAAAGCTGTAATGCTGGGATGAAGAATAAAGAAAAGGACTCTTATGACAAAATATTTGTATTCATGGTCATTTTTCAATTGTCACCCCTCCCAGGAGTCACCAAATTTGAAGGTTATTATAGTCAGTTAATATCACACACACACACACACACACACACACACACACACACACACACACACCCCACATTCATAGCACTATGCTGAATGGTTTGGATTGGATTTGGAAAGAAAAAGATAGATTGCAGTCTGGAGGGGATTTAAGACAGAGATTATATCTGTTTAGTTTATTATCTATACCCGGTACCCTGTACGTGATAGGGACCCAGTACTTATTTGTGCAGTAAATAGATTAACTTATGAAATAAATTGATAATTTTGGAATAACAGGTTTTCATTCTGGGTAAAGATCTGAAGAATGGAATGAGCACATGATGTAGGAGCCAGTCTGCCCAAGAGAATCTGTATAAGGAAGCCCTCTAAAATAACAATAGGATTAGTTAATATAGGGCCTTCTTTGCCAGACTTTGGAATTGATGTTTGATTATACAAATGCTACAGGAGCCAGTGTATGGTTGGAAGAAATGATGAAATGATACACAGAGTAATGAGTGGATCCTGGCTGGCCAGGTCAGCCTGGCAGTGGTTTGGCAGGAAGAGGGTACTGAGGGCAAGAGAATCAGTGAGTGCCCCTTTTGAGTATTTCAAGCGTGCCAGCTTTTGGAATCCCCAGTACAGTGTCCCTTCACCCCTCAGATTTGAGTCTATTTAAGATGGCTTTTCTTTTAAAATGTATGCATTAGATTCTGCTTCGTGAAGGCTGCAAGAAGATTCTCGTAGCTGACTCTTTGTCCTTACTGAAGAAAATGCACCGAACTCAAATGAAAGGTGTTCTTGTTGATGGTGGGTAAAATTGAAATAATCATATGGAACCATGTGCCCTGCTTTCAGAAACGGCCAAACAGGTATAAACAGGACATAATCCAAAGTGTGTGTGTTTTCTTACAGAGGAGAACATCTGTGAGTCGTGCCTTTCCCCTATTCTTCCATCAGGTAAGAAAGTTTTCCCCCAAAAAATCCCAAATATGTATTTTAATGATGAGTGGAATCAAAATTTTGGAATTAGCCAATTACCGTTTATAAAAGTATATAACTTTCAGAATAACCCAGTGGAGAGAAGTGTTGTGTCTTGCATCCCACTCAGTGGAATGCTGGTGCTGCCATTGCTTAGAACTGAGGTTCTCAAGCTCTAGGGTGAGTCATCTTCACCTGACAGGCTTGTTGGAACCCAGATCGCTGGCCCAGTCAGACTCCCTAGAGTCTCTGGTCCCAAACTTCCAGGGCAGGAACTGAGAATGTATATTTCTAACAAGTTCCCAGGTAATGTTGATGCCACTGGTTCAGGGGCCCTTCTTTTAGAACTGCTAGTCTAGGATAAAAACAAAATGAAAACTAACCATCAGCATTTAAATTTCAAGGTAGAAGAACCATATACATGTCTGGGAAAAAAAAATGTATAGGTAGCATTCCCTTTTCTTTAATCTTTTTCTCTGATATATGGTTCCACATGCCCAAGTCATCTCACATTTCAGTGGAAACATACATAATACCTGCCATCTAATTGGAACTGTGAGTCTTTAAAAGACATAAGCATTTGTTTATTTCTAGTTCTTGGCAGATATATATATGTCTTCATCTGTAATGAAAAGCACCTTCTTAAGGTTCATTATGACATAAGAAATTTGCATAATTCAAAAGCAGAAACTAACAAAGCATCATTGTTAGGATGCTAACAAATGCTTTTCAAATATAAGTTCAGCATAACAAAGTACTAAAAGACCTAGCTGATCTCATGTTTACTTAGCATTAAAGGATTATTTCATGGGGCAGTGCATGAGAAGTTGTTCTACTTAGGTTCTTTTCTAGAGGAAATAGCTTTGGATGTTTAAGTGCTTCTGTTGAAAACTGCAGTGGGCTCAGGTGAAGAAGTGAGCTTCCGTAGCATTTCAGACAGTGTTGCAGCAAAAAGGAACCACATACATTCCCACTCTACAGTTAAATTTAATTCCAAATTTAATCTGCTGATGATACTAAATCTTACCAAAAATAAGCTGGCCACACAGAGCAGGAACAGATGAGGGGATCTGCCCAAGCACAAGTGCAGTAACATGCAAGGTCACCACAGCCTGGGCTTGTAACCCAGGTCCGCCTCTGAAGTCAGTGTGTGGTCTTGGCAAAGGTAGCAGGTGGACTGGGAAAGCACTTTTATGAAGCCACAGACTCGACTTCAGCTGTGGTGTATAATGATTATAGGGGTTAGGGGCGCATCAGCACATACACATGCTGGTTTTCCTACAGTTGTCCTCAATGTAGTCTTGGTAACTGACACAGAAGCTAAGCAAGTAACCTGTGAATCGCATAGCAACATGATTATAATACCTGTTTTGTGTCTGATCATACCACCACTCAGGAATGCTTTTGTAAATAAGCCATTCTCTAAGGCAGCTTATTGCTGAAAATTAAACTGCAACTGGACTTTCAGTCGGGATTGGTTTAAAATGATCTTGCTTGTTGCATTAAGTTCTCCTCCTTTCTCTGCCCTCCTCGCCAGATGCAGCTAAGCCCTTCAGCGTGGTGGTCTTCCATTGCCGGCACATGTTCCACAAGGAGTGCCTGCCCATGCCCAGCATGGTGAGTTGGCAGCTTGGCACCTATCAACTAGAGGGAAATTAACACACCTAGAAGAATGTGCTTTAAACTGTAACCCGTCATCCTTATGGCTGTATGGGTTAAAAAAATTATAATGTGGATTTATATCACATAAAAATTAATCTAGTTTTCAAATGTAAAAATATTTAGAAATGTTTTATGTACTATAGTAAACATAAAAGCATACCCATTTGAAGGAATTCATTCAGGCCCAGTTGACAGCTGTCGTGCTGTAGAGATGAGCAACAACAGTAGAGAGCCATTGTGTATCTTATGTGTTTCTCAGCCTGATTTGTGTTCCATGATGCTATCATTTTTTTAGTGTCATATTCCCCCAGGTCACATTAGATGTATTCTGCTGTTGGGTGTCCTGTGAGTCACAGAGTAACAGCTGATCTAGACTAAATCCTATGTTAACCAGAAATAAACTCCAGAAAAAGGAGTGACATCCTATTACTTCCTCTCCACCCCCTGACTAATGCTACCTTAGTGTTTCTGAATATGAGAGTAGAAAAAGATCATTTTTTAAATCTGTGTTTTTAAATTGCATTTTTAGAACTCTGCTGCACAGTTCTGCAACATCTGCAGTGCTAAGAACCGTGGACCAGGAAGTGCAATTTTGGAGATGAAAAAATAGCTCATTTCTCCTTGTCAGTCTCCTCGTCACCACTCTTTTTGAGACTGTTTTCGTAACAACAAAAGCATTTGTTGACACTCGTGCTGTTAAGAGATTTGTTTATGTTTATATTATGCTCAAAGACAGTTTCTTCATCTATTCCTGTACTAATGGTTTCTCTTTGCAGTTGACAGAGAATTTGGGGCTCTCTTCACGCCTTGAAATTTTGGGGTCCATAGTCAATATTTTGTTATTTATTTGTTTGGCTCATTCTTTATATAGTAATGGAAACATAAGTCTAGGAGTTAGAAATGAATTTTTTAGACCTTAGTAAAACCATTTAACCATAAAATGGACAACTGAGAATTCTCCCAGCTGCCTGAAAGCGTCACCAACTGTGGTTATCCTGCAAGCTGCTACCTGCAACTTGGACCTTGTTTCCATGTGTTCTGCTGGCTACCATTCTTGCATTCTGGGTTTGGCTTTTTTCTGTGTCATCAACTATGGTTAGCCTCTAAATAGGCATTTAATGAAACATTGTACAAATTGTCAGTCATTTGGTGACATCTGGGAATAACATTAGCAGGCTGATGTCCTGCACCATTATGTTTACTAATCACATGTTCTGTGTGCTGTGACGACTGTCAGAGTATCTGGCCATGGCGGACACTCAGCATTTGTTGATTGAATAAATGTTAGCTCTTCTCATTGTGAAGGACTCACTTTTACTGGGATAAACAAATGCAGTTAAGAATTCTGGCACCCTTGTAAAGAAGAAAAGAGCTCAACACCTTCGAGTCTGAGAGCTTGTGGCTAGGGTTTGCCAGGAGGGAGGAAACCAGTGACCCTGAAAACTGAGGGTGTCTCAGGAGCAGTGGGACCACCTGATGCTGAAGGACGGACTAATGATGTTTCCTCTTGCCTTCTCTGGTGCCTCCATTGCCCTTATGGAACAGAGCATATCATAGAGGGAGAAAAGTCAAACTTGTAATTGTGTCTTACAGTTATTGGCTTCATCTTCCTTGGGATATATGGTCATCCTCTAATGAATGTAAAAGTGCATAAAAGACATCCTTATTGTTCCTGGTCTCTTAGTCTCATAAATGGGAAAAAATACAGCTTTCTGCTTCTTTCTTTTTGGGGAAAGGACAGGGTGCTAGTGAGTACTGATAGCATGCCAGCTACCAAAGTCACCCAGCCATTCCCATGAGCAGCAGTTCATTTAATTGTCACAGCGTCGCCAGGAAGAAGATCTGATACACCTTGGTTTACAGATGAAGAAAGCAAAATGTAGAGATGTTGTTGAGATCACAGAGGTGACTGCCTAACTTCAGAGCAGGGCTCCTGATCCCTTTAAGAAATTGTAGGGCCAGCTGGGCATGGTGGCTCACGCCTGTAATCCCAGGACTTTGGGAGGCCTTGGCAGGTGGATCACCTGAGGTCGGGAGTTCAAGACCAGCCTGACCAACGTGGAGAAACCCCATCTCTACTAAAAACACAAATTAGCCAGGCATGGTGGTACATACCTGTAATCCCAGCTACTCGGGAGGCTGAGGCAGGAGAATCGCTTGAACCCAGGAGACGTAGGTTGTGGTGAGCTGAGATCGCACCATTGCACTCCAGCCTGGGCAACAAGAGCAAAACTCCATCACAAAAAAAAAAAAAAAAAAAAAAAAAAAAAAAGGAAAAGAAAAGAAATCATAGGGCCAAGTTCAAAGGAAATGCACAGAACATATCTTCACATTAGAGTTAAGAATTCTCTAGCAAACAACAGATTTTTTGTTGTTGTTAGTCACAAATACTTAGAACTGGAAGGCTCTTTGTTATATTGAATGTACCCCTCAGCCTTCTCAGCATTTCCTTATCCCAAGACTAGTGTGCTTTCTGCTACACTGCTAGTTTTCAGTTTTGAGTTTTGTTCTTACCCAATTGTTTTTTGTTTTCAACATTACCAATTTAAAGATTCAGTTTATTACATTTACATTAATCCCCTCTTATGATTTGAGCAAGCTCATTTCCAGAAAAGTTTGCTTTAAGATCATCAATAGGATTTGCTAATTTCGGTGAAGTCATTTTGCTTCGGGGTAAATTATTCTAGTTACCAAGTCCCATTTGGACATAAAATCCTACTCATAGAAAAGGATATAATAAACAGTCTTCATTTTTAAGTAACTGATTTAAAAGGAAAATAATAAAATATGTTCGTTTATCATTTCAGAAATTGCTGTAACACATTGGAAAATTCCTGAACAATATAGATTTTATCGTTAATAAAAAACACTAGCTTTCCTTCATTAGAATGACTTTTCTTTAGAATAAACAATATAGGGTGATTTAGTAAAGGATATTCAATCCTTTTTACTTTTCATCAACCTATAAGGGCTTAAATATGGCAAAATAATCCAAGTGTTAGTCAATTATTTTTCATGTGTGACTAGCCCAATTTAAAATATAAGTAAAAAGCAAACCCATTCCCCTTTTACTGGGGAAGAACATAGTTGCAAAGTACACACTTCATAAGCTATTCTTTTTTTTTTTTTTTTTTTTTTGAGATGGAGTCTCGCCCTGTTGCCCTGGCTGGAGTGCAGTGGCATGATCTTGGCTCACTGCAACCTCCGCCTCCCAGGTTCAAGTGATTCTCCCATCTCAGCTTCCGGAGTAGGTGAGAGTACAGGCATGCACCACCTTGCCCAGCTAATTTTTTGTACTTTAGTAGAGATGAGGTTTCACCATGTTGCCCAAGCTGGTCTTGAACTCCTAAGCTCAGGTAATCCGCCCACCTCGGCCTTCCAAAGTGTTAGGATTACAGGCGTGAGTCACCACGCCTGGCCAAGAAAGCTATTCTTGAAGTGTGAAACAGCCAGGTTCAAAATTATTTTGGAGTACTTTTAGTTTGCTTTTGTTTTTAGCCAAAGGGATTTCATACTGGTTTAATTATGTTCATCCTTGAAAATTTTTGAGAAGTTTCCAACAGATTTTTAGTTCATTTTGCTGTTGTTACAGTGTAAAGCTATATACAGTTGACCCTTGAACCACACAGGTTGGAACTGCAGGGATCCACTTATACATGGATTTTCTTCTGCCTCTGCCACCCCTGAGACAGCAAGACCAGGCCCTCCCCTTCCTCCTCCGTCTCAGCCTACTCAGTATGAAGACGACAGAGATGAAACACTTACGATGATCCACTTCTACTTAATGAGTAGTAAATATATTTTCTTTTCCTTATGATTTTCTTACTATTTTCTTTAGCTTGCTTTATTATAAGAATATAACATATAATATAAATAAAATACAAAATATGTGTTAATGGTCTATTTATGTCACCAGTAAGGCTTCCAGTCCACAGTAGGCTATTAGTAGTTAGGTTTTGGGGGAATTATATGTGGATTTTTGACTGCATGGGGTGTCAGCACCTCACCCCCACATTGTTCAAGGTTCTATTGTATTTTAATATTAAAAACCAAACATGCATTGAGTAATTACTGTGTCAGGAATTATTAGAAGCACTTTGCTTATACTATTTAATTATATTAATATATCCCTATGAAATTGGTGTTATTACCATCATCATCATTTTACGGATGAAGAAACTGAAGCACATAAAGGTTAAGTAACTTGTCCAGGGTCAGGTAGCTGATAGTGGAACACCTAGCTGAAATTCAAACCCATGCAGTTGCCTTCAGAGTGCCTGATCTTAACTGGTGCGTATTTGATTTTTTTGTTGTTAAAACATACTTATTTGAGCTGTTTTGGTCAGCGGATAGAAAGCAAAATCCACTCTTGGAATAGAAAGGGATTTATTAGAAAGTGTTAAATGGCTTACAAAATCATTGATGGGAATCAAAGAAACAATAAGGGAGCTTTCAAGCAATTCACAAAGCCACCCCACAGAACTGGGCTGCCCAGGGAATCACTGCCCCACCACCATCAGATCATGGCCTGCACATAGCAGTGTCAGTTGTCACTTTTAAGTAAACATTGGTAAATAAAAGTGTACACGTTACTCAGTTTCTCCTAAAGCCCTTTCTCAGTAACATTAAATCATGTGTATGCATATGTGTGTGGGAGACATTTCTATGTGCTAAATACTACATCGGTTCATTCTGGTTTCTATTATCAGGACACAGGCTACTAAAACCACCAATTTTGGTACTAAACTGTAACCCATTCCTGGCGCTCTTAGCTAAATGCTGATTTATGAAATCTGGAATGAAGTTCCTCTTTTCTCATGCAGCGCAGGTTTTGGAGTCATTAGGATCAATGCAACATTCATAGTAAAGATAAGACAGGAGCGAGAATGAGAAACTCAGCCTGCAAAAGCAGGTCTCCAGAGTTGGCCACTCTCCAGACCTTTCTTTATGTTTACCCAGAATCGTGGTTCTTAATGAAAACAAAGTCATGCCATTCCCCTTCTCCAGCCCCATGGGAGTCTTTGTGCCCCGTGTGTGAAAGGGCTTGCCGTCTTTGGCTTGGCTTAAGCAACCCATTGCATTTAACTTTGCAGCCTCCCTTTTTCACTCCCTGAACTCTGGCCATTGTGAGTATACTTGTGGTTCCCTTCACCCTTGTACTGCAGCTGTCCTTCATCTTCCAATACTCTGCTCAGACGGGACTCCTTGCTCACCCTGACGTCCTCAGACTGGGTAGGAGACCTCTCACTTGTCCTCATGCAATACCCAGGGACCCATCTGCCTTGTCACACTGCATTGCAGTTGTCTGTGAAGCAAGTGTAATCTTAGTCCACAAACTCAGGTCTACAAATGAATAGGTTTTTAAGTTTTCTCTTGAGTTCACATTCTACCTAGTGGCATAAACTTAATTTAGTTCATAGTAAACTCAGCTAAATCAGGCTTTTCTTGATTAGTTTAGGCACCCCCTTCTCTCTTAGGTTGCCTTGAAGTTTGGGGGTTGTGGCAGGAATGGTCTCCTTGTGCCCCAGAATCAATTAGAAGGAGGCATGTGGTCCTCAGTGGAGCTCTGTCCAGGCCGGCATTGGCTGGAATGCCATCATCCCACCGGCCCCCGCCAGCATCTTCATCTGCTGCCATCATTTCTAGGATATCTTCAGTCCCAGCAGCTGTGGTCATCAGTCCTTGCAGTAACCCTGCTGCTTCTGACAAGCCCCTGCCACACCTCTGTCTGGGCTGGGAAGACTTGATGAACTACCTCATGGCTCTGATGGTGGAAAATGCAGACTTCGCCATGCAAGTTGATCTTTATTGCTTCCTCACCATGCCCAAGAGTCCATTAAACCTCTTTTTTTTTTGTAAATTGCCTGGTCTTGGGTATGTTTTTATCAGCTGGGTGAGAATGGACTAATACAAGTTAAAACACTTTTTTCCAAAAGTAATCTTTTTGCCCCAATTATTCTAGATAGCCTCAATCTTTTTTGCTTTGATGTTGACATGTCAGTGACATATTTTCAAAATTCCATCAACTCCTCTTTGACTAGAGTGATTATATAATTTGTGATCCAAATCAGAGCACTTTGAGAGTATAAAGGGCATTATTAAAAATGACTCCAGGCTTGGTGTGATGGCTCATGCCTGTAATCCCAGCACTTTGGGAGGCTGGGGTGAGAGGATTGCTTGAACTCAGGAGTTTGAAACCAGCTTGGGCAACATGGAGAAACCTCATCTCTGTTTAAACATATATATATATAAAATAAAAATAAATGACTCCAAGCAAACTAGTGAAACCATGACTGTTCCTGGCAACCTAAGAAGTATCTCATCCAGTCTCCACTGTGTAGTTCTATTGATGCAATACTGCATGTAACAGAATGAGGAAGATAGTGTTACTTAAAGCCAAACTGGTTCTGCCTTCTCAGGGAAATTGTGTAAGTCATATCAGAGGAAAAAAGAAATATTTATACTGCACACTTCCACTTAAAAAGACTGGTGGCTCAACAGAATGGAGGCTGAAGAGGAAGAGGAAACACTAAAACTTCAAAGCCTCCTCAAATTCCTTGCTCCTAAGCAGAGCAAATTATTGAATCTTTAGATAGGCAGGAATTAGCCTAGAGTTCCATAGAGGATTAAGAGTGAAGCTTTCTAAAGTGAGGAGAATTGAGAGGTGATGGTTTTAGGGAAAGAGTCAAGCAACCTGAGCAATCAAAGGGCATTTTAAGAAAGGAAAGGCTAATATTCCATTTTATGTTGCATTGCTTCTAAACCCTTCCATCTTCCCCAAATGTTCAGTAAAGTTTCTAAACCCTTCCATCTTCCCCAAATGTTCAGTAAAGTTTGGTATAAAAACTGTGTCATCTCTGAGTAGTTTTTAGGGAAAACTGGGGAGCTGTGTCCCACATCTGGGACCCTGAGAAGTAGAAAGAAGTGAACAGCAGGAGGCAGGATCTGGAGTCGAATGGGAACAGGAATTTAGACCCACAAGAGACAAGAAGAATATAAAAACCCTAAAATTTGCGGAAATGTCAAGAGACTAGTCTTTCCAAAGAACAGTGGAGAAAGGCATTGAGCCAGTTTTAGATGGATTCAAAAGACTGGGTGAACTCAGCTACATCAAATTACACATTTCTATCTCTATTGACAAAATTTGGCTAAAGAGGGCAAATCATTTCAGTTTAGAAACTGCATACATTTTGTCACTAGGATTTTATTCTAATCTTAGTGTGTGTTGGGTTTTATAGACGCATCTATGCCTCCTGGTTTCTTTATGATCCATTTACATCGTGTTCTGTGTGAAAATAAGAGACTTTGTAGATGAGACAAATAAGGGGGAAAGGAACTCACAAATGACAGACTCAAGAATGAAAATTACTGTGTAATTTTTTAATAATTATGGCACAATTAATAGAGATGAAATGCAAAATTCTGCAATTATACTCAAAAAATTATTCATACAAGGATGAGTAAGGAGAGACTCGGTTAGTAGTCCAAATGAAAAGAGAGGCCTTGAGTAAGAAAACTGGAGCATTTTCCTCTGAAGTTAGATCTAAGTTTTAATCTCTGCTCTATCACTTACTAAGCAACAATTTACTTAACATTTCTAAGCTTTGCTTGCCTCATGTAAAATGGGGTGATGATAATAACATCTACTTGGGAGGATGTTAACACCATTAGGTGAGATGATGCGTGCAAAATGCTTAGCTAGTGCTAGCACAGGAAGAGGAACTAGCATGTAGCAAATGCTTCACAAATGTCAGCATCCAAGATGGGTCCCCATGATCCCCACGTCTACCAGGGTTGGTTTGTGTGACCAAAAGAATATGGCAGAATGGACAGAACATCCCTTCCAAGATTAGGTAATGAGACAGCAGCTTGATATCATGCCATCTGAAAGAAGCCATGTTGTGAATGAAGAGACCCATTTGGTGAAGAATGGAAGCACCCTGCCAAGAGCCATATGAGTGAACCTGGAAGTGATCCTCCAGTTACAGTCAAATCCTCAGAGTCAGGAATCCCAGCCAAAACCTTGACTATAACCTCATGATAGGCTGTGAGCTAGAACCACCCACCTAAGCCGTTCCTGGATTTCTAATCTTCTTCTGAACTGTGTGAGATATATGTTTGAAGTTGCTAAATTTGGGAGTTGGGGGACACAATTTGTTATGCAGCAGTAGGTAACTAATACAGCAATCCATTAATAATCAGCCTGGTTTCTGTTACTTGACTACAAATATGGACCATCAGTGACTCCTAAAAATGAAAATTGAATGCAGCATTTTAATGGGCTATTCATCCTATTCACAGAAAGTAGCATTCTCCATTCTGCATCTGAGAACACTTTGCTTAGGGCATTTTTTTAAAACAAGGATTTTGACAAAGTAGACAGGAGTCGTTAGGAGAGTGATCGAATTTGAAATCTTAAAATTTAAGAAACTAGTGGAGGAATTGGATAGTACATGGTTTCAAAAACATGAAAACTGAGGACATTAAATGTGCAAGGGTTAGAAGTTTGTCGCATGCAAAGGGAAAAGTGAAGATAGCATTTTTTCACATTGCTTCAGAAGTCCAGTTGCTGAGGTTAATCAGTGAAAGCTGTAGCAACAAAGGTTTAAGTTCAACATAAAACAACTTCCTAAAATCAGCCAGGTGCAGAGGCTCACGCCTGTAATCCCAGTGCTTTGGGAGGCTGAGGCGGGCAGATCACCTGAGGTCAGGAGTTCGAAACCAGCCTGGCCAACATGGTGAAACTCTGTCTCTACTAAAAATACAAAAAATTAGCTGGGCATGGTGGCATGTGCCTGTAATCCCACCTACTCAGGAGGCTGAGGCAGGAGAATCACTTGAACCCGGGAGGCAGAGGTTGCAGTGAGTCGAGATTGCGCCACTGCACTGCAGGCTGGGTGACAAAGCAAAAGTCCATCTCAAAAAAAAAAACTTTATAACATTTGGAGAGGTCCATCTACAGATGTGTGTGCCCCCTGGAGCCCTGCTCTGAGCCAAGGCTGGTGACCATGTGTCAGGTTGCTGCAGACAGAACTCTGAGCTGCCAAGTTGTTCTCTAAGGTCTCTTTCCACTGTAAGCATATCTAAATCCCCCTAGAACAGCAGGTTTATCAGTTACTCTCACACTCTGTTATTTTTATATGCAGATCCTATGCCCATCTGTTGTGTGTGAATACCCACATCTTTGGCTAGCTTATTAATTCAGTGTCACTACAGGGTCCTTTCTTCTATCCTCTCCGCAAGGCAGGATCCACTTGTGTCTCCCATCTATTTTTCAGCTTTCTTCTTTATTTTGCTTGATAATGCATTCTTCAACTGATAATATTACTAGTTCTTACAAGCTAGTTCTTTTCTAAAAGGAAAATTAATAAGAGTATGTTACCACAAGTGTTATGGACTGAATTATGCCCTCCCCAAATTCATATGTTGAAGTCCTAACTCCATTACCTAAGAAGATGACTATTTAGAGATAGGACCTGTAAAGAGGTAAGTATGGTAAAATGAGGTCATATGAGTGGGCCCTAATCCAACATGACTAGTGCCCCTATAAGAAAAGGAAATTTGGCCGGGCGTGGTGGCTCATGCTTGTAATCCTAGTACCTTGGGAGGCTGAGGTGGGTGGACTGCCTGAGCTCAGGAGTTCCAGACCAGCCTGGCCAACATGGTGAAACCCCATCTCTACTAAAAATGCAAAAAACTAGCCAGGTGTGGCAGCATGCGCCTGTAGTCCCAGCTACTCGGGAGGCTAAGGTAGGAGAATTGCTTGAACCCGGGAGGCGGAGGTTGCAGTGAGCCAAGATCGGGCCACTGCACTCCAGCCTGGGAGACAGAGCGAGACTCTGTCTCCATAAAATGAAAAAATAAAAGGAAATTTGGACACAGACATGCACATGCACAAAGGAAAGACCATGTGAGAACACAGTAAGAAGATGGTCCTCTGCAAGCCAAGGAGACAGGCCTCAGAAGAAGCCAAACCTGCCCAAACCTGGATCTTGGACTTCTGGCCTCCAGAACTCTAAGAATGTACATTTCAGTTGTTTAAATGACCCAGTCTGTGGTCTTCTGTTAGGGCAGCCATAGCAAACTAATACAACATAATTCCTTATTCTGCTGTTGGGCTCTGTCTCAGCAATAGGAACAGAATTCCACTTCTGTCCTAAGGGCTACTGCCTGAACTTCTGATAAACACAAGAGGGCCCACCTGAGCCCACTCACACATTGGATCTCTATCCAAAAATGCCATGTGTCTTTATCATTTCTCCAGGTATGACTTTCCACGCTTTCTCTCCTATGCTTTGATGCCAGGTTGCACCAAAATGTGTAACTGAGAATTGCCTACTTATAAACAATGTGAAAAGGCTGAAGAACATACATTTCTAATTCCAAAAATTTAGAAAAGCTGCTCTTAAGAGCTTTAATGAAATATTTGTAAACGATATTACCATGATTGGAAGTTCATTTTTACATAGGTAGCTTCTTTAAGATTTATTTTTATTTCAATTAAAAAACGTAGCCTAAGATTTAGATTCAAAACATATACTATACAAAATATATATATATATTGAGTATACAAACATTCAGTAACATGACTGCATTAGGACTCTTGGTTGCAAGCGACAGAAACACAACTCAAACTAAATTTGGTCAAAGTGGAATTGCAAGAAGGATGGAGTTGTGCCTGGGCCTCCTGAACTCTGGTGATGCCAGAGCTTGATCTGCAAAGGAGATCCTTGTGCAGCCTGAGGAAGCAAGATTGGCTTACTGGAGTTGAGTTGTCACCCACAACCTGCCATCCATGCACAATCCAGATAAACAAACTGAGGAGCTTCGGAGAACCACTGGTTGCCCAGAGGAGTTTTACCACAAGGATGGGCAGTTTGTCAGTATTTAAGCCAGGACTTCGAGCTGCATTCTCACGTATTGCTTCTCCGTTGTGAATAGTGTCAGCTAGAGTCAGGGCCATACTCCTCAATAAATAGGGACAGGGTATTAACTTAATATTAGGGGAGAAAGTGATGGCAAGTAAGAAAGGAGGACAGTCCCCTAGATGCCTTCTGGCTAATTCCTACATATCCTTCAGTTTAAACATTGCTTCCCCAGAATTGCCTTCTTTGCCTTTCCAGATAAGGCTACCTTCCCTGTTAAGTGCCTCCATAACAATCTGGAGTTATCCAAAGATATTTGAGCCCTTGGAATAATTTAATGATTCATTTTGTTCCCATTAGACTATTATTTCCTAAAGAGTAAGGAGTGCCATTAATTATTTGTCTATCCCCAGTGCCTCTGTTAAGTGTCTGGGGATATATGTAAAAGACACTCAAATATCTGTTCACTGATGTTGTGGATTGGTTTGGATATGGTTTGTCCCCACCCAAACTCGTGTTGAAATTTGATCCACCAGGTGGTAATGTTGGGAGTTGGGGCCTAGTGTGAGGTGTTTGGGTCGTGGGAGCAGATCCCTCATGAATAGATAAATGCCCCCCGACATGGGTAAGTGATTAGTTCCCTTGAGAACAGATTGCTAACAAGAGTCTGGCTCCCTCGGTTTCTCTCTTCTGCTTCCTCTCTCCCCTTGTGATTACTTTGCACACGCCAGCTCCCCTTCCACTTTCTGCCATGAGTTGAAGCAGCCTGAGGCCCTCACCAGCTGCAGCTGCCCCTATCTTGAACTTCCCAGCCACCAGAATTGTGAGCCAAATAAACCTCCTTTTAAAATAAGTTACCCAGCTTCAGGTATTCTGTTATAGAAGCACAAAACAGACTAGGACAACTGACTAGCAGCATAACAGTGGAGTTAACTGCATCAGCCCCAGGCAACTCAGACCCAAATCTAGTATCTAAAGACAGAGAAGTATATTTAGTCACTACAGAAGCCTAATTTGGAATCAATCTGCATTCAGTCTCCCTTTCTTCTCTGTTGAAGTGCCAAGAATAGTGCTGTTGCCATTGTGGATTTGAGGTGGTCCAAAGAGTCTGGAATGGTCCTTCCTATGCTATAAGGATGTTAAAAAAGAAGGAGGTGGAGGAAGAGGGAGCAGGCAGGGAAAGAGGGAGAAAGAAGGAGCAGGAAACCAAAGTACTTTGCACACAGTAGGTTATCAATATGTATCTCTTGATTGAAATGCTCCCAAAGGGAGATGACACAACTTTGCTAAGTAAGGGCTGGCCCATTCTAATCTTATCATTTTGCTAACCAAATCCAGAAGCAGAGCCAGACAGTGAAGAATGATTCGGCCTCATGGTCATCCAAAAAGTGTTCATGAAATTGGCAGTTTCCCAAGGGGTACCATTTTGTTTGATGCCCAGTATGGAAGACCAACAGAGATACTAAATTGTTGCTTGCTTTTTAGCTTACGTTCTTCCTTACACCTCAGTAGCAACCTCAGTCCTGTCTGAAATATCTTTGTTCCCTGCCACATAACCTTTAGATGACCCTGTATTCAAGGCTGCATCCTTAATACATAGTTAGGATGCTCCTTCAAGATCCCTGGAAACATATTAGATTGTAGTTTTCTTCCCAAAGTGCCTACAATTTCTTATATTCATTTAAGATAGAAAAATGGCTTTAATAACCTCAGCAGCCTGGTCACTGGCAGTAGCCGCAGCTGAAATTTTATGATTATAATTTGTCTTTGTGGCCACAAAAATGATGGAAATCTCATTTTTTTCCAGTAACAAATAGTGAGGTTCCTGAATGGAAAAGACATATTAGCCTTAAGAGACTTGAGCTAAGATTTTTCCTAAAATTGCATTTACAGTCCATCTGAGGCACAGTTCACAAGAAACAGAGCCCCTTTTCCAATGGTCCCAGAAAATTTTCTCTATTAACTGTGATTGGCCCAGCTTGGTTTGCATGTGGACACTTGAAGCCACTTAATGGGAGTCAGTCCTATCCAAACCGTATAGATTGAGAGGGGAGAGGAGGCTGGGAATAGGAGGAAAAGTTAAGGTGAATATATTTTTTAATACACTTAACCGGTATAGACCTGTTTACCAACCCATATATTCTGCAAAGATCATTTGGGCTGCTACTGCAGAAAATATTTTAGGAGGGACTAGACCACTGACCATGAAGTCAAGTGGTAATCCAGGCATGAGACAGGCCCTTGGGACCTGGACCTTCCTACTGCTGATCACAGTGCCCTGTGGAGGAGGCCGCCCATCTTCCATAGGAGTTTGGCTCCATGTGTAGAACTATAGTCCAACTCAAACTGATACTGCAGATATTTTGAAAAAGTCACATGTAAAAATATTTATAAATGGAGAATTCAATATATTTAGCAAGAAACATGGGTCTTTATGAACAATTTAAAGATTAACATTGCTGGTGATATAGCATATTTATCAAAGCCCAGGAAGTGAGATGCAAAGATCTTGCTCTCACTCCCATCCCATCTGTGATTTGTAATTATTTTTTAAAGGAATGAAACACTAAAGAAAAGTATATAAGGAAAACATATTGCTTACTTCTGTTATCAGTGCAAATTAATATGAGAACTTTGGGTCATTTAGGCTGGATGATGGAACAACATGTACCCAGTGTATGGCTACACTTGTACTAAGACCATCGGGTAAGCCCAATAATTCCTGGACACAATATTTATATTTGAAGAACTAATGCCTACCTTTAAAAGGTGGACATTCTCCTTTGGATGGTAACACAGATGTGCATTAACCATAACACCAACATAGCAAGAGAATTGAGAAGCCGCTGGGACAAACATTCCACTGCCGGAAGCCCTGGACAAGAGACACTAATTTCACCCTTTCAGCACTGAGGGAGCAGATCCTGTGGGTCTTGACTATGTCTAGAAAGGGTTTCTTCTGAAGTTAGAGAAGGATGGGAGGATGGGGGTCCCCAGGCCCTGCCAAGGGGAGTATTTTTCCAGATCATCAGGCCAAGGGGCTCTTAGCCAAGACAGAGAAATCATTTATAAGCCTTTGACAGAAGCAAGAGGGTTGAGAATCGGGGTGAAATTGCTTCAAATTTGAGGTGCAAAGCATGAGAGGCACCAGAAGTTGGAGAGTGAGAGTCAGAAGCCAGAGACAAAGAAATATATGAATAAATTGACTTTTGGGGAATTAATTTCCAAGTGCAGCCTCCTGCCTCAATGCCACCCTTACCTATTCCTGCTATGCTTCATGTGGCTGTATGCTATTCATTGTTACTATCTTTTAAAACTTTTTGTTACTGAAAATTTCAAACATGTACAAAAATAGAATATTATCGTGAATCCTCATGTACTCACCATCCTACTTGAGTAGTCAATCTTGTTTCCTCTGTACTCACCTACCTCCCCCTATGCCACCAGATCATTTTAAAGCAAATCTTACACATAGTATTATTTCATTTGCAAATATTTAGGTATATGTCATGAAAGGATAAGAACTCTTTTTTAAAATTAAAACTACAATCTGATTATCATAACTAAACAATAATAATTTCTTCATGTCATCAAGTATCCACTCAATGGTCACATTAACCTGATTATCTTACAAATGTTTTCTATAGTTAATTTGTTCAAGTCTGGAGCCAAGTAAGTCACATTGATATATTTCTTAACTCTCTTTTCATCTATACATTTCCTCCTCCTCTTTTTTTCCTGTTTGAATTTATTTGTTGGTGGTTCTTAATATGTTTTCTGATCATAAAGCAATTTATATTTTTATATTTTCATTGAAGAAAATTTGGAAAACATGAAAATGCAGTGTAATTGTTTTAAAAATCACCCCAAATCCCAATATCCAAGATTATCAACAACATTTTGGTATTATTTCCTTCCTGCCCTGGTTCAAGGTAAAAGCTAAACAGAGAAAAACTAAGACACCATCTTGTGGCGAGACCTCTCATTGTCATCTTACCCCACCCCCTTTTCCCATATTCTCTTTTTGGTTATATATATATCTTAGTGCATTATGTCCTTACAGTAACTTCACAGCTCAAATGATATGCCCGTAAGAGTTTTGAAACATTTTGCCAAATTACTCCTGAGAAGGGGACATGCCTTTCCAGAACGACTCTACCAATTGGTCCTCTCGCCAGCAGTGCTTGAGAGCATGAACATAATCTTCAATGATTAGTGGGGCTGGAATAGAAAATTGATCAGGTTGGAAAGGTCAAGGAAGCCTTTTGGAATGTAGAGATGCCAGAGCAGGAGGAAGAGGGCATTGGGGGCAATGAGCAGGAAGGGAGGCTGAGTGAGGCACATCAGGAGTGCAGGAAGGTGACTCTGGGAGATGGAGGGGTTGTTCTCAGAGCAGAGTCCTGTTACTCGCCTCCTAATCAGACAGCAATGCAAAAGCTTGGTCTATTGAGTAAGGAGACATTAACAGAGACCTTCGTACATGTGCGCAACGTGCAGGTAATAATAATAATAATAAAAAGAAAAAAAAAACAGAGACCTTCGTAAGCAGCGGGAAGGTGAGGATTGTTGAAGAATTCTGCTGACACAGTCTGTTGGAATAGAGTTGTCTTGACAACCAAGATTAAAACCCTTCCAGTGGGCTCAAGTCCATTCACCCAGGAGCTTCCTGATGGTGCAAGTCAATCTGTAAGTCTGTCCTTGAACACAGCTTCTTTCAGTTTTTTTTTTCTTGTTCCTGCTTGAATTTCTAATAAAAAAGGATATGCCAATTTCTTAATAAAAATGTATCCAAATCTTCTTTATTCCCTGACCAGATATTTCTACACATTGCTAGACTAGTCCTTTCCAAGACATCAACTTTTAGTCTAGTTACTATGCCTATTTTGTGTGTATTTGCCACTTTGCAATCTTGTATGTAGTTGTGGCTTAAGCAAAACCCATCTTTAATTTTGTAAATGTTACCAAAATAAGTTAGCACAGTTGTAAGTCCAAAGGAATACAAAAGGATGAAGATATGATTCCTGCCTTCCAGAATTTTAGAAATTCCTCTAAATATCTCGAGCAACTAGGATCAATTTTTAAAATGAAAAGAAGGGTCAAATAACCCAAGTAAGAAATCAGCAAAAGATAGGAGGAAGCGATTCACTGTACAGCAAAAACAAATGGCAAAACGAGATAGAAAAAGCTCAACCTCACTAATACTTACGGAAATGTAATAAAATCTGCCAGGCTGTTGGCAGGGGGACAGGGAACAGATACATTTCTATACTATAGGTTGGAGGTGTAAATTGATCACAGTTTTTTTTGGAAGGTAACTTGACAACATTAATTAAAAATATAGATAGCCTCATTCCAGTAATTCAACTTGTAACTATGTATCCTAGAGAAGTTCTCACACTTGTACACAAAAAGCATGACAGCCGGGCACAGTGGCTCACACCTGTAATCCCAGCACCTTGAGAGGCCGAGGCAGGTGGATCACTTGAACCCAGGAGTTCAAGACCAGCCTGGACAACACAAACCCTATCTCTACAAAAATTAAAAAAAAAAATAGCCAGACATGGTGACATGCACCTGTAGTCCCAGCTACTCAGGATGCTGAGATGGGACGATCACTTGAGCCCAGGAGGTTGAGGCAGCAGTGAGACGTGATCGTGTCACTGCACTCCAGCCTGGGTGACGGAGCTAGACGCCATCTCAAAAAAAAAAAAAAAAAAAAAAAAAAAAACCATGACCAATGATATTGTAAATATCAGTCAGTAAGGCCCACATAAACTATGATTCATGCTATGAAATTCTAGCAAGTACTAAAATGGACCAAGACATTGTAAAGTGTAAGAAAGCAAGCTGGTTCCACTTATGGACAATAAAACAAAGCAATCATGTTCTTTAGGTATGTATACAATCAAGTAAATGCATAGGTATGTGTGTACAATACATAGAAATAACAGCAGTAAGTTACCTGGAGTGGGGTGAGCATTGATGGAAGAACTGGGAAAGAGAGGTTTTCTTTGGCTTTATACTTTGTTTGTTTGTTTGTTTATAAGTCAGGGTCTCACTGTAGTCCAAGGTGATTGTGCAGTGGTACAATCATGGCTCACTGCAACTTCAGCCTTCTGGGCTCAAGTGATCCTCCCACCTCAGCCTCTCAAGTAGCTGGGACTATAGGTGTGCGCCACCATACCTGGCTAATTTTTTAAGTTTTTGTAGAGACAAAGTCTCATCATGATGCCCATGCTGGTCTTGAACCCCTGGGCTCAACTAATACTTTTTTATAAGAATATATTTATACATTACTTGAATGACTAAAGAAATGTATAAGAAGTGTTAAAAGGATCATCAGCAGTTATAGTTTATAGTTACAGTTACCAGTTTCCTTCTGTTAGTAAGGAGATTGTATCTCTTTGACTCTCTCCTTGGAAGCAGATATTCCTTACGGCTTTGTATCTTCTAATTTGTAGTTGTTCCCTCAGTGTTTTACTTGAGTAAGAAATGAAACTGTCTTGACAGTTCTTCTAACAACAGTTTAATTCCAAGTTCACCCTAACCTGGAAAGAACTCTGTGTTGAGTGTCACTGGTTGGTGTATTTCTCAGTGACACCAAAGGAAGATATTCATATCAGCTACTATTTTGATGTCATTAGGTATCACTGTGACTTTGTAGTCTTGCTTAGTAAGGTCAGAGTACACTTTTAGAACGAATCTTCTGAGGCATTTTTCTTAGAACCAATTCAAGCTGTGCATTTGCCATCTCATCAGGCTCGTGGGTGATGTACTTTTTTAAAGAAGGCGGCAAAACTTGGCTGGCTTTCTTTTGGAAGGCGTGATTTTATTTTCTCAATCTGTGCATCTTGTGACCAGTGTTAGGATGCTGGAAAAGTAGCTAGGATCAATGATTTTTAAAAATTTGACTTTTAATTTTAAGCTAAATCAAAAGAGAAAGTAAAATTATGTTTCTGTAGTCTTTTAAAGAAGATAATCTAGAAAATTTCATCAGCCAGCCAAAATCATGATTTAAACAGTGATCTTATTTTCCTGAAAGAAATTTACTGAAGATCTATAAAAATGGTTAGATAAAAATAAAAGAGGGAGGAGAAAATGTCCATTCCAGAATCCTGATCACAGATACGGGTGTAGGATGAGAGAGCATTTTGCAATGATTTTGAGATTACTGACAGCAGGTCTTGGGTCTCAGCATATGGAACGATGTGGATGTGTCTAATGTCTTTTGTCTGTTCCAACTGTGGAAATTCTGAGCTGTTTTGTCCTTTTGCTGTGTTTCAGTCTTATGTACATGTTACCACCAGCAGCAGCTGTTTAAATAAAACAGGCACACTGAAATACATACAAAATAGGAATGGTCTCCAGTGTTACACTTGTGATAACTTATGATCTGGGAAAGACTCTGATTCTCTCTGACTTCTTCAAGCCCTTCATGGATAACAGAACTTAAAGAAAATAGAAGAGAAAAGAATGACTTGTAAATGGCCACTAGAATATATCCCACATGTTTTTCTTACAATATAACTGCCTTGACCACTGGAACATGGCAGAGGTGACCAAGGCTAGGTCATAAAAGCATCATGCACTTCCATCTTGTTCTACCAGGATGCTCAAGCTCTAAGACAGCCCACGTCCTGCATCCAAGGAGGTGGAGCAGATGACAGCCCCAGCAAAGACCCTAGCAGACAGCCAGCATCAACCACCACACATGAGAGTGACTCCCAAAATCACCAGCTGGGAGCCGGCAGGTCTGGGGTTCAAATCCAGGTGAGTCAGGAGCCTCATAGTAGCCTGTCCCATGGAAAGGCACAAAAATGAGTGCTGAGGGAACCTGGGGAACCCTCCACTCTTCTCCCTTTGTTCACCAGAAGAGGAAACTAAGGCCAGAGTGGGGAAGTGGCTCACCCAACTTGCATAGCCAGAGCAGGACAGACCTGGACAAGACCAATGCTTGGCATTCCTGCTGTCACTCTGGGAAGACTCTATACTGGGAACAGAAGCAGCATCATTAAATTCCTGCTCATCACTCAGGATCATCGTGGGCAAAACTATTTTTTAAGTGTACAATTCTGTCGCCTTGAGTTCATTCACACTGTTGTGCAGTTATCACCACCATCCATCTCGACCCCTTTCCTCATCCTAAATTGAGAAACTGTACTCATTAAACACTAACTCCCCATTCCCTCCTCCCTCCAGTCCCTGGCAACCACCATTCTACTTTCTGTGAATTTGATTACTCCAGGTATCTCACGTACGTGGAATCATACAATATTTGTCCTTTTGTGACTGGCTTACCATTCATTTATTGATGGTTGCTTCCATCTTTAGGCTGTTATAAATAATGCTGCTGTGAACATTAGTATATAAATATCTGTTCAAGACTCTGCTTTAAATTCTTTTGGGTATATCCCAGAGCAGAATTGCTGGATCCTATAGTAACTCTACTTTGAAATTTTTGAGGAATTGCCTGCACCATTTTACATTCTCACAGCAATGCATAAGTGTTCCAGTTGCTCCACATCCTTTTCAACACTTGTTATTGTCTGAGGGTGTTTTTGGTTGTTTTTTGTTTTGTTTTATAAATAACAATCCTAATGGGTATCATTTGGTATTTCACCGTGGTTTTGATTTGCATTTTCCTAATGAGAGACACTAAGTTTTTGGATGGTTGGTTACCTAGCCAATAGAAAACCTAGACATGAATTAATCACATTTCCCTTTAATACTGCCTACGATAGACAGGCCTGTCTGTACAGAAATTGTTTCTTTCTTTCTTTATTTATTTAAAGACAGACTCTTGCCCTGTCACCCAGGCTGGAGTGCAGTGCCACTATCTTGGCTTACTGCAAACTCCGTCTCTCAGGCTAAAGTGATTCTTATGCCTCAGCCTCCCGAGTAGCTGGGATTACAGGCATACACCACTGCTCTCAACTAATTTTTGAATTTTTAATAGGGACAGGGTTTTGCCTTGTTGGCCAGGCTGGTCTCAAACTCCTGGCCTTAAGTGATCCACCCATCTCGGCCTCCCAAAGTGCTGGATTACAGGCGTGAGCCACCACACCCAGCCAGAAATCTTTTTTTAGTCATTCTAGAACAATCTCCTCTGTCTCTCACTCTTCATATCCCTTAGGAGATACTACAGGCTCTTGTCTCTACTTTCAAAAGAACACCCCAATCCACCCCTCCTCTGTAACCCACTACTGCTGCTCTAGCTTAGTTCTTTGTGACTTTACACTTGGATTTAGTGTACCCATGAAGCTATTCTTTCTCAGGATTGACTGCAAAATTGGTTTTTGCAAATCTTGAGAAAAATCAGTGAAGAAATTGAGACAATGGAAAAAAGTATTATAATTCTGTGATGATTGAAGCTTAACAATCAACAAAGAGATCATTACTGTTTCAAGGGAATCCATTGACATTAAGAGCAGGAAACCCCTACAAGAGAGTCAAAGGTTAAGGTCAACATTTTGAGAAATGGGAATGGGAGTGTGGAGGAGGGACGTCATCCTCATCTAATCCAACAGTCTGGCTCCTAGCAGTTGCTGTGTTCCAAGAGTGTAATGGTCCTATCTGCTGCAAGCAAGGATTCTTGCAAATCAAAATAAATATTAAGAAATTTATACCTATGGTTCATTTTACATAAACCTTATGAGGGGGATTCCAAGAAATAATACATTATGAATGTAGAATAAGTCTTTAAATTGGCAATTTTGAAACTTGATTCTGTCTAGTAGTGTTAACCTTGCTAGGAGATCCAAATGTTAGGTTATTTGAATACTACTCACTTGTATTTCCTGATGTTTTCCAGTGTTTGAACATTTGCTATAAGCTATAGTTGTTTATAAATACTTTAACAGAAGAAATGCAAAGAAAAGAAGCTATGAATATTGTTTTGGAATGCTCCATTGGGAAATTAGAAATGGATAAAAAATCTGAATTAGCAAAGCAATATAAATTATAAATTTCAATACCAAAACCAAAATCAGGGCAAGTAGACAAAATATTTTCATTGCAATGAAAAAAATCTTTTCATTGGATTAAAAAAGATTAAACTTAAATGAAGCAGCAACTGCCCTAATATCCAACTTCAAGATGCTGTTTGGTGCATTCTTAATTAACCAATATCAATGTGAAATGAAAGAAATTTTTTCTACATTTGGAATGTTTTTCATGAAACAAAAACTGAGGCTATTAAGTAGGACAATTGGTGTTTGGTATATTTAACATTTCCATTTTAAGAATTAATAACTTTTAAATATTAAATATGGTATTTAAAATTTTTTTTTTGGTGGGGAGATGGAGTCTTACTCTGTTGCCCAGGTTGGAGTGCAGTGGCATGATCTCGGCTCACTGCAATCTCCACCTCCCAGGCTCAAGCGATTCTCCTGCCTCAGCCTCCTGAGTAGCTGGGATTACAGGTGTGCGCCACCATGCCTGGCTAATTTTGTATTTTTTTAGTAGAGACAGGGTTTCACAGTGTTTGCCAGGCTGGTTTCAAACTTCTGACCTCAGGTAATCCAGCCGCCTCAGCCTCCCAAAGTACTGGGATTATGAGCCACTGTGCCCAGCCAGTATATTAAAAATTTTAGGTGATTTTAACAGCGATTTGTTGCATATTAATATTCTCAGCTTATAATGTTTTACTATCAGATAGAGAACATTTTTACATATTATTGAAATATATAATCTTGTCACAATATATTGGTCCAATTTTTAAAGCTATTTATTATTATATCTGTTTTAGCAGAAAATTAAAATATTTAGTGTATAACCCATCCCAGAAAAAATAATTTACCTATATTATTATGCTTACTCATTATTATTTAAAAACAGGTAAATAAAATGTTTTGAAAATTACAGAATAGCTTGTGATTTGAGGAATTCATGACAATTCCAGGGAGTTCCACAGTTTTGTTCACAAATCCCAAAGACTAATCTATTGGGAATTTGGAAACACTGCTTGGCCTATTGCAGCCACTTCCTGGCTGGCCTTGCCTTTGTTTTCTGCCACATTCTGTCTGTGCTCCTCCCTACTCTCAGAGAGATTCACCATGAACCCAAAACTGTTCACATCATTTTCCCACTTGGAACTCCTTAGTGGCTTTCTACATTTTTGTTCACACACCCTTATCTGCATAAAAGTTTTTAGAATTCACCCCAAAATATGCATATTTATTTATAAATTGCATAAATGTACTGCTATACAAAATCAGGGTGTTCATCTTAAAACAGGCAAAATGTAAACATTAAAAAAGTAAAAATTTGTTAAAGTACTCACAGAAGTTCTAATCTTACTTTCATTAAACCAGTGAATCATTTTGTTAACTTTTAGGAGGGCATGCACTTTACTTTGAAGTTCACTGATTTAAAGGATAAAAATCCAAATTCCTAAGCAATTTTCTTCAAGGTCAGGCCATTTCCCCAACCCCTCTGCAACTCCCTGCATTCTGAGCAAGTTGGACTGCCTGAGGTCCCTGTACGTGGAATGTTCTTTCTCATTTTTGCCATCCTGTACATTTTGTCTTTGCTGTCTAGGATGAACTAGCCTCCTGGTTTGCTTGGCAAACTTCCTTCTAACTTTTTAGCCTCAGCCTAAACATTATCTTTTCCAAGAAGGCTTACTTAACTCTCTCTCTAGGAAGAGTTGGTAAATATTAGGTTGGTGCAAACGTAATTGTGGTTTTTGCCATTACTTTCAATGGCAAAAACCGCAATTATGTTTACACTGACTTAATAATACTAACCATTATTTTCATGATCATCCTAAAGCGTCCACTGCCATTCATGGATTGCCTTTGGGAGTCTGTGCGTACCATCCCCTGTAATCTCTGCAACAATGCAATGAGACTTAGTATTCTTTTTCTGTTGGAATAAAACAACAAAGGCTCAATCCACCTGACTCTGGAGCCCAAGCACAAGGCTGCTTGTTTTCTAGTGACTTCTTTCGTGGCTTTTTCCTCATTGCAGTCAGTATGTGCACAGCTGTATCCCTCACAAGGCAGGGACCCCCCCAGAGATCTGGGGCTGCCTCTAGCCCATCTTTATATTTGTGCTATTCAGCATCAGACCTGACTTACGAAAACACTCAATAAATGGTTGCTAAATAAATTTGTAAATAATTTTTTAAATAATTTCATGATCCTTTGTAGTTTGTATATTGATGAAGTTCTTGGGCAAATTAATCCTTATAAGCAATTATTTATAAAGCATTTTTTTATTATTAACTCTATGTATGTGTACACACAAATTAAGTAAAAACTCTCTTGACCTCTCATATCATCTAATCTGCTCCCTGTCAAGAAGTTATTTTATAGAATATGGAACACAAGCCGATTTTAGAATGCCATGACATGGGTTTCATTATTATTATTATTATTATTATTTTGAGACATTATTATTATTATTATTATTATTATTATTTTGACACTCTGTCACCCAGGCTGGAGTGCCGTGGCTCGGCTCACTGCAACCTCCGCCGGAGGTGCCTGTAGTCCCAGGTAGCTAGGACTACAGGCACACGCCGCCACACCTGGCTAATTTTTTTCTTTTTTTTTTTGCTTTTTTTTGTAAAGACAGGATTTCACCATGTTGCCCAGGATGGTCTCGAACTCCTGAGCTCAAGTGATCTGCCCGCCTTAGCCTTCCAAAGTGCTGGGATTACAGGCATGAGACACCATGCCTGGCCAGGTTTCATTATTTGCTTAGCTGCAACTCTTCCAAAGTTACACAGCCTTTATGAGCCACATTTTCCTCTTCTGTAAAGTGAAGTCATTGATAATATCTACCTCTTGTTTGTGAAAATTCTGAAGCATTTAGAACAATGACTGGTACATATTTATTGCTCTGTATATGTTATAATTTTTAAAGATTTAAGAAAGTTCTTCTGGTGTAGGTGGCTTCAAGCTTCATAAAGTTGTGGCACCTAAGGGGTTTCACTACCTTAGACCTCTGGTCTCTAAACCACATCCCTGGGCCATCACCTTCACTCTTGCATTTTTGATGATCATCTTTTGTTTGCTAGTTAATTCCATGCCTAATTCCATGCTGTTAGCCCAGGTAGCCTTCCAAAACTTCAGACTCGCATATCCAAATCCTACTAGATATATCCACTGTGACCCTGCCCAGTTACTTCAAACTCACCAGGTCTCAAACAGAAAGAATAGGGCAAAGGAAGAAAGGACCAGGGGAGGACACAGACTTGAAGGAGAGTTTGTTTCAGATGGAGGAGGCTTGAGCACCTTTAATGCTTGCAGGAAAGAGGCAAATAGAGGGAGTGGCTGGAGACACAGAGCGAAGAGATGCAGTGAGGGCCTGCAGAGACAGAGTGAGAGGGAGTGGCCCAGGGGACAGGCACAGGAGCTGCTGAGACGTCCCTTCCCCAGTGGGGAGAGTGGGGGACACAGACCAATGGATAGAGGTGGATGCAGGAAGGTTAGTGAGTTCTGCCCAAAGACTTTTAGTTTCTTCGAGAAAAAGAAGAAGATGCGGTTAGTTAAAAACAGAGTAGGAAAAGGAGAACTGGGCACTGTATTCAAGTTTTAGGGTTTCAGGCTGCTGCCAAGGAATGGAGGATAAGCTGCCATGCAAGGCTGTTGCGAGGAGCCTGATGAGGTCAGAGAACAAGTCAGTGCCCATCCATCTCTGAGACTGTGACTTTCTCTCCAGTGCTTATTGGCCAAAGACTGGGAGAGGTGGGCTGTTAACAGAGCAATGTTGGCTATTGGATCCAATGTAAGGGTGTAGATGGTTTACACTACTGCGGAGTGAGAAGGCCAAGCATGTGTGGCCCATGAGTGGGCACATGAGGCCACCCCTCCCACTTGAGGTGACTTCAGCTGTCAACTGAAGTAAGACTTCACAGAAAGAGCTATAACTGAAAAAAGTAATTAAAGTTGTCTAGCTTGTAAATGCAAACGTAGATATTTATAAGCTTGTATGTCGCTTTAGGGCACATGCCCAGTGTTGGGGTGAAAACCGTTTTAAGTGTCCACCGTGGCAGCCTGCCCTTTGGCATGGCCAAGTGTAATCACTCCCATAGGATTTCAGGTGAGAGCTCCAAATCTTTCATCTGTAGTCTCTTTTTATACTATTTAAAAACTAAATATCAAATCATTTGTCTATTTCCTAACATTTATTTTCCCTGGAAGCTTCTTGAGGCTGAAATGATTTTGTCACTTAGACCAGTGTCTTGACCATCATTTTTTAAAAAATTGAACATTGAGTTATTTAATAAGCATAGAGGTATTGATAAAACATAGCTGTTTTATCTTCCTCTGATCACAAAAGCTACACATGTTCATTAAAAAAAAAAAATAAGTGGCCGGGCATGGTGGCTCACATCTGTAATCCCAGCACTTTGGGAGGCTGAGACAGGCGGATCACAAGGTCAGGAGTTCGAGACCAGCCTGGCCAACATGGTGAAACCCCATCTCTACAAAAAACACACAAAAAATAGCTGGTGTGGTGGCATGTGCCTGTAATCCCAGCTACTCGGGAGACTGAGGCAAGAGGATTGTTTGAATCCAGGAGGTGGAGGTTGCAGTGGGCCGAGATCACGCCATTGCCCTCCGGCCTGGGTGACAGGGCGAGACTCTGTCTCCAAAAAAAAAAGTAAAAAAAAAAAAAAAAAAAAAAAATTTAAAGCTGCTCCTAATTACAACACTTCATGGTAATCACTGTTAATACTTTGGAGTAAATATTTCCAGTTTCCCCTAGATATGTCATTGGTTTTCTTGGCCTGTGGTTAGCAATTCTGGCTCTTCTTTTGTCTCGATATTATGTTGTTGCCATACACCTCTGTATAAGCATAGTCCAGGTAAACTCTCCTCCTCAACCCAGCGTAAACCCTTCAAACACAGCAGTGGATTCCAAGTCTCAGGACTCCTTGGAAACTGCAGATGGAAAGACTTCTCCACAGACCCTTGCTTGTCTGTCTTCTCTAAAATCCATTGCCAAGATGGGGCCTCATACTTGACCCTAGTGGGCACTCAATGTGTGTTGAGTTAATGAATGAAAGTTTTCCTTTGCTCCCTGTTCTGCTTGTCTTACGTGAGGCGATGCCGCATGTGATAGCACAGGATGAACGTTTCTGAACACAAAAAGAGGTAGCTGTTAGGCCACACCTGCAGAACAAACCTAGGATTTTCAGAAGGAAGTCTTTGGAACTGGCTCTGGTCCAGTGTTTCCCAGCAGCGCTCTGTGGAGCATCAATCCCCCAGCAAGCTCAGAAAACAAGGGACATGTGGTGAGATGGATTTGAGAAACACTACAAGCATATTAGTATATTTAAAAAGCATATTAATATATTTGAATAGCATATTATTAAAATCTGGGATTTTATATATTTTAATATGTTAATTATATTGTCATATTAACTTGTATTTTACAGAAGAGGGAAACAGGCTGGAAGGGTGACATGACTTGCTCAAGCTAAGGAGTACTAGACCGAGGCTTGATGGAGCCCCTCTCCTCTTCTGGGTCACAGCTCTTTCCATTTCTCCCTGCTTTCCCCACTGGGTTTCTGTTACTTCTAAAAGACTCAGAGGGAAAGTTCTAAAATTGGACCAATGGGACATTTTTAGCTCTTACCAGGCAGATTTTTCCACAGAGCTTGAGAAAGTTCCTGTAGTTCCGGTGCTGCGATCTCAAGATCCCGGGCTCATTGCCAGGTGATTCCTATGCTAGCTGTTAGTTAAGCGCAGTCCAGGTAAAATGAAATTTTGTCCAAGGGACACTGCTTTGTATTTTCCAAGGATGCTAGTAAATGGTCACTCCTTCTTCCATATTTATGTGAGTCATGTCTGTCATGTAATTTATATAAAATACCACACTGATTTGCATTCATATACAATTTCAGGGCATTCTTTCACTTGTCACAAAAATGAAGTTATCCACATACCTGAACTTTTAAAAAGTAATTTGTAGTTTCCCTTGGAGTCATAAAAATTTTAAAAAAGAGTATGTCCAGTGAAATCTTTCTACATATGGGACATCCACTTGCCAAACCTCACTTAACTTTGTTGTGATTGTCAACACCAACATTGAACAGAGAGACTCTCCAGCCACTGAGATCTACCCCAAAGAGAGAGACAGTATGGAGTGGCAGTAAGTGGCTCAGGTTTCAGAGGGAGACATTTGTGTTATACTGGCCCTGTCATGTATAACCTGTGGGGTCTGGGACAGTTCACCTCACCTCTTCACACCTCAGTTTCTCCCTATAAAATGGGGATAACAATGCCTGCCTCCAAGACTTGTGGTAAGGCTTTAAACAGCTTGGCCCAGAATAATCCCTTAATGAGTCATAAATGTCATTGCCTCATCTGTTTCTGGATGTGTTTAAGATTTCTTTTTCTTCCTTTATATTTTAATCAGAAACAGTCATTTTTTGATGCTTTCTGTCCCTGGGGTCTCTATCTCTCGGGGAGTCCTATCATTCACAAGTGCTCCAAATCTTCTGAACGCCCTTTCTACCTTTGACTAGTTCCCTACTGTGGAAAGCCTACCTTTCTGAGACAGACTTCAAGGCAGTTATAGCCTGCCAATCAGATGCACCCATGAATTGGCTTGATTCGGAACACAGGGTGTTCCTATTTGAAGCCACCTGGTCACACTCAAAGCCAGTCAGGTATAATAGCTAAAGCTCCAAGTAAAGCTAATCCCTTCAATGACACGTGGCCTCCCTATCGCACTCAGCAGGGAAACCCATTCCAATTCGTTCTTCCTCTCCCCCAAATGGCCTCACTGGAGCCCACCGGCTGCCACCCATGCCCTGGGGACTCGAGGACAGCTTCTGTCAGCTCCACTTGGTTCAGTCAGAATGATCCAGAGAAGTGAAGGGAGCTGGTTACCCAATAGACAGAGGTCCTTCACACCTGCAACCAGCCTTAGGCATATCTTCTGTGTGTTACCATGTGATAGAGTGATTGTCCCTTTCTTCACTATCAGAGGCCCCTTTCTGTTATCCTAGTCTTGGTACCTGCAGGATCATGGAACAAAGTGGATTTGGTGGGGACATGAGGGCAGAGACTCACCTCACCAAGCTAGATTTTCAATTAGGAAATATTCTTCAAAACCTTAAATTCTGAAAACAGATGTCTGCCTTGTCATGTGATCTTCACTACATTATCCAAGTTTCCTGTTTAGAACCATTTATTTCCTTAACTTTCATTTCCCACTTGATAAAAATGTGATCACAGTTGAGAACTGAAGTGAAAGGATGCAGTGTAGTTTAACCAATTAGAAGCTGGTCGGATGGGCTTGTGTTTGGCTATGACAGAGTGGCTGATAATCTGACTTACTCAACTGTAAAAGCTGGAAAAAAATGCCACCTCCAGGACCCCCATGAAAAAACAAAACAAAACTGTTTGGAGATATCAGAGGGCAACCAAGGTAGTCACGGCTTAGGAGAGAGAAAGGAAACTCACAGAGGTGAGCTGGGCCTCCTCCAAAGCTTTGTATCTGCAGAGCATTTGCCAATCCACACTGCAAGCGTAGAGGCCCAACAGAGTCCAAAATGAACCAGAGGCTGATACGGTCTCACCAGCCTAGACAGGCCCAAATTGTTCAGGGCTACCAAGGCAGCTAGGAATTAAGGAGCCAAGTTCCTGAAGTTAGGGAAACTTGCAGAGGAAGGAGTTCCCTAGTCTGCAAGGAATTCCCCATTGAGACATTTGAGGGCACCTGAAGGTGCATGTTGCAAGTGAGAAACCGGGAAGACTAAGACTGATGCAGCCATTCAAGAGATCACTGCCTACATACGCACCCGCAATGGCACAACAACTGATAACTAATGGATAAACAAACCCACAAAAATGACAAGCCATCCGACCATGAAACTGAGGAGCACAATTAAGTCGAACCTCTACAAGCAAACTCCAAGGAAGAAAGAAAATATGATAGAAACCCATATTGTAAGACACCTAGAAGCAAATTAAAAAAGAAATGAGAGGCTGGGTGTGATGGCTCACACCTCTAAATCCCAGCACTTTGGGTGGTTGAGGCGGGAGGATTGCTTGAGGCCAGGAATTCCAGACCAGCCTGGGTAACATATCAAGCCCCCATCTCTAAAAACAATTTTAAAAAAATTAGCTGGGTGTGGTGGCACGTATTCCAGCCATTAACACTAGCTGAGGTGGGAAGCTGAGGTGGGAGGATCGCTTAACCCCAGTTCAAGGCTGCAGTGAGATATGAATGCATCACTACATTTCAGCCTGGGTGACAGAGTAAGAGTAAGACAAGGTCTCAAAAAAAAAAAAAAAAAAAGAAAAGAAAAGAAAGAAATGTGAAAGGCGAATATTGAAGAAAACAACTAAAGTTACGGAGATACGTGTATAATTGAATCAATGAAATTAAGTGATATTTCTGATTTCTGGTTGGAAAGACAAATTATAAAGGTACCAATTTTTCCCACATTCATCTGTGTATTTTACACAACTCCAATCAAAATCCCTAAAGACTGCTTTTAAAACATAATAAAAACAAGTTTTAAGTCAATATATAAGAATAACCCTGTGAGTGATTAGAAAGAAAACCTGTGAGAATGTTAAGAAATGTTTGAAAAAGACAGTAATGAGAATAGCAGAAATTAAAAGCATTTTAGAACTAGAAGAACAAAAATAGATATCACTAGATGGATTAAACACGTAAGTGTAAACAAGCCATAAAATGCAAACCGTAGTAGTAAGCCAAGGTAATGTAGATGAATATATATATAATGATTTTCTTTTTTATGATACAAACTTTGATCCATTTTGTATTTTTGTTGGATTTAAGAAGTGAGATGGGAATTAGCCTTTATTTTTCTGAAGTAGTTTGCTATTGACTGAATTCCCACACCTATTCTAAGTGATCCTTTATCATATACCAATTTTCTGTGATTCATTCATTGTCTAGTCCTTTCCCTGTACTATTTTAATTGCTATGATTTCATGTGTTTCTATGTGCAAAGGGCAAACCTATCTCATTATTTTTTATTTTTAGAATGTCTTCTGGCACTTCTGAGTTATACATTATTTTACATGACCTTTTAAACTATTTGATCAAATCACCAAAGTAAGTATTTTTGTTTGCAACTGCATTTAATTTGTTTGTAGATTTGAAAAGGTGGGTGATATGGTTTGGCTGTGTCCCCACCCAAATCTCATCTTGAATTGTAGCTTCCATAATTCCCATGTGTCGTGGGAGGGACCCAGTGGGAGGTAATTGAATCATGGGGGCAGTTTCCCTGATACTGTTCTCGTCTTAGTGAATAAGTCTCATGAGATCTGATGGTTTTATAAGAGGAAACCCCTTTCACTTGGCTCTGATTCTCTCTTTGCCTGCCGCCATGTAAGACATGCCTTTTGCCTTCTGCCATGATTGTGAAGCCTCCCCAGACACGTGGAACTGTGAGTCCATTAACCTTCTTTTTCTTTATAAATTATCCAGTCTTGGGTATGTCTTCATCAGCAGCATGAAAATGGTCTAATACAATGGAACACCTCCACATTATTGAATCTTTGGGCCCAATCAGAAGATATGTTTATATTTTTCTTAAAGGAGGTATATTTTCAAAGAAAGGGATAGAATGTTTATAGGTTTATATCTATTTATCTGTATCTATTTATACATATATGAATCATACTATATATGTAAGTATATATAATATAGCATTATTCAGCTGTAACAATTTTTTACTGTGTAATCTGTCAATGACTGGAAGAGATTTATATTACTATGCTTGTATTATTGTCACATTCTATATTTTCAGCAGGATTCTTATAGGTAATCCTTGACTTCTTTACATCTGATTTTCATAAAAGTTAAACTTTTTTAAATGACTTTTGATTCCTCTACATCAGCTCTGATGTGCTGAATTCAGACTTTCCTACACGAACTGACCTCAAAACTCTCTGAGTTGTTTTTCATGGTGGGGGTGCCTGTTAGCCAGCCAATGGTCCACTTCCTTTTTTTTTTTTTCCTTTCAGCAGAGACAGCGTTTTGCCGTGTTGCCCAGGCTGGTCTCAAACTCCTGGCCTCAGGCAGTCTTCCTGCCTTTGCCTCCCAAAGTGCTGAGATTACAGATGTGAGCCACCATGCCTGGCTAAGAGTTCATTTCTGATACTATTACTCTCTTGTCTTATGAAATTATCTGAATATTAATTCGATCTCACCTTTATTATTTTAAAAAATGATCGTAACCTCTAAACATAAAGGGGTTGATGCTGATGGTAAGAACTATAGCTTTTTCATAAGATTAATTCTAATGCGATAAAGATGGAATTTATCAGAGGTAACCAAGTAGCAAATCCTCAGTTTCCTTCAGGCATTTATTATGAAAGTAAAGCAAAATTAATGAAACTACATGAACTACATTGAAACTATATTAATAAAGTTGATTATCTGGAACATCAGTGTCCAGTGGAATATAATACAAGCCACACAGGTAATTTTAAATTTTCTAGAGGCCACATTAAAATATTAAAAAGATGGCTGGGCACAGTGGTTCACGCCTGTAGTCCCAGCACTTTGGGAGACCGAGGCAGGCAGATCATGAGGTCAGGAGCTCAAGACCAGCCTGGGCAATATGGTGAAACCCTGTCTCTACTAAAAGTACAAAAATTGGCCAGGTGTGGTGGCACATGCCTGTAATCCCAGCTACTCAGGAGGCTGAGGCAGGAGAATCGCTTGAACCTGGGAGGCGGAGGCTGCAGTAAGCCGAGATCACACCACTGTACTCCAGCCTGGGTGACAGAGTGAGACTCCATCTCAAAAAAAAAAAAAAAAAAATTAAAAAGACACACATGAAATTAAATTTGCGATATATTTTATTTAATACAATGTATCCAGAAACATTATCATTTCAGCATAAAATAGGTATAAAAAATTACTAATAAGGCAATTTACATTTTTTTCATATTAAGCCTTAAAAAGCTGGTACTTATTTTACATTTACAGCATGTCTCACTTCAGACACGCCATGCTCTCAGACACTCTGCAGTGCTCACGTATGGCCAGTGGCTGTTGTAATGGAGGGTGCAGACCCAGAAGGTAAGGTGTAGTTAGAAATATTACCACACAGTAGCTCTCTTGGAATGAAGTTTGTTTTGTAACTTAAAGGGTTTATCAGCTTTGGCATATTACATTTTCATAAACTTTTTCAAGAATAGCTTATAAATAAAAAGAATTGCTCACATGATGTTTTGATGCTATGGCTTCCTGACAATTAGGAATCTCTTATGAACTTGACTCTTCAACCACATAAAGTTGTAAACCAAAAATAAAATTCTAAGGGCCCCCCAACCATTTGAATGGACTTCCTTCTAGGCCAGGGCACTCTACAAGTTAACCTGAAGGATTGGTTCAGGCCGTGATGGGAAGTTGGGGTTGCATGTGCCTCATTATACCTTCCGGCATTAACAGCAACACACATCCTAAGTCTGATAAGAAACATTTACAATCCACTGTCTGTGAAGCCTGCTACCTGGAGGCTTCATCTACATGATACAGTTTTGGTCTCCACAACCTCTTATCATAACCCAGACATTCCTTTCTATGGATAATAACGCTTTCAAGCAATTGCCAATCAGAATTTTTTTCTTTTTTTTTTTTTTTGAGATGGAATCTCACTCTGTTTCCCAGGCTGGAGTGCAGTGGCGGGATTTCGGCTCACTGCAAGCTCTGCCTCTCGGGTTCACGCCATTCTCCTGCCTCAGCCTCCCGAGTAGCTGGGACTACAGGCGCCCGCCACCATGCCCAGCTAATTTTTTGTGTTTTTAGTAGAGACGGGGTTTCACCGTGTTAGCCAGGATGGTCTCGATCTCCTGACCTCGTGATCCACCCACCTCGGCCTCCCAAAGTGCTGGGATTACAGGCGTGAGCCACCGCACCCGGCTGCCAATCAGAAAAATTTTAAATCTACCTATAACCTGGAAGCCCTTCGTTACAGGAGATAGTTAGCCAGGCATGGGTGGGGCAGTAGAGGGCTCCCCCAACACCCCTACCAGGAAAGTCAGGTGACCATCAGGTGATGGTCAGGCGGTTGTTAACTGTCACTGGAAAATAATTGGTCGCAGCCAGCACCAGGGAAAGGCAATCACCCTATGTTGATAGGAAACACCTGTAACTGGTAATCGGCAGCTTTCAGGAGTTGGGCGAGTCAGCTGGGCATGCACATTAAGAGACAAAAGGTGGAATATGATCTTCCAGGGGCATTCCACCGGAAAAGAGAAGAAAGCCTCAGGCAGGCATTTGTACAGCTTCTTAAACACACTGTGCGTGCTCACCGCCTGAGCACAAGGAGGGCACCGCACATGTGGTGGCCCACCCTAAGGGAAGAATCATGGGAAAAGGGACGCAAGACCCGGGAAGTATGCCAGCGTGTAAAACCCCAAGTCCAAAGGTCAGATGCCTCACTTGTCCTTCTAACTGTACTTTGCTTTCTTTCGTGCTCTGCATCTTTTTAATAAACTTCCAGGCTGGGCATGTTGGCTCACGCCTCTAATCCCAGCACTTGGGAGGCTGAGGCTGGTGGATCACCTGAGATCAGGAGTTCAAGACCAGCCTTGCCAACATGGCAAAACCCTGTCTCTACTAAAAATACAAAAATTAGGAGGGCTTGGTGGTGGGCATCTCCCACTCAGGAGGCTGAGGCAGGAGAATCACTTCAACCCAGGGCAGGGCAGAGGTTGCAGTGAGCCAAGATCGCACCACTTCACAACAGCCCGGACGAAAGAGCAAGACTCGTCTCAAAAAACAAACAAACAAACAAACACCCCTTCCACTCCTGCTCTGAAACTTGCCTCTGTCTCTTTTTCTGCCTTAAGCCGTCAGTCAAATTCTTTCTTCTGAGGAGGCAAGAATTAAGGTTGCTGCAGATCTGTATGGATTCACTGTCTGTATTTGGATATTTGACGCTCCTAATGACACTGCCTTCAAGTCGTTATACCTTTCTGGACCGAACCAATATATATCTTAAATGTATTTGGTTGATGTGTCATGCCTCCCTAAAATGTATAAAACCAAGCTCCACCTCAACCACCTTGGGCACACGTTCTCAGAATCTCCTGAGGGCTGTGTCACAGGCCATGGTTACTCATATTTGGCTCAGAATAAATCTTTTCAAATATTTTACAGAGTTTGACACTTTTCATCAACAAAGTAACACTCTTTGGCAAGTTTCCCCTGACATATTTTGCCCATCTGTTTATTTAAAATTTCGATTGCACTTGCTTTAGGAGTATCTCTTGTCGACACTAATAATTATAGATGCACTGTTTTAATTGTATCTCATATAGACATTAACTCATTGGGTTTAATTTTGTGATTCAATACATGAGTAAATACCATTTGCAGGTATTATTACCAGAGACAGTTTCACTCTCATTTTGTGTGAGTGTGCTTTCTTAGTTTGTATCTTTGCTACATGGCCTGTATTTTTTTTTTTAGGTCATCTCACTCTTCTCCCTGTGGTAATTTGAAAATTATTAAGACTGATCTTATTTCAACTTTAAGTAACATACTTAAAAGTGAACATTCCAAGTCATCTTCATTCAACCTCATAAAGCAAAACAAAATCTACTCCCTGTGGAAGATGAGGGCACTCACCCACTTAGACTTCCTTCTATAAGCTTTAAGATTGTATCAGAACATATTAGGATTTTTATTTGTCTGTTATTGTTATTTTTAACATTATGTAGCTTTTCGATAAATAGGTATAACATCTACATTCTGTACTATGAACATTATTTTTCTATATTTAAATAATTTACTGTTTAGTCTCAGTCAGGAGTGGCCAACTAATTTTTAAGGCCCAGTTCAAAATGAAAACGTAGAGCCTTTCCTCAAAAATTATTAAGAATTTTCAGATGACAACAGCTGAGCATTAAGCCACTTGAGGCCTGTTTCAGCACAAGGCCCTCTACAACCGCATCCTAAGCCTAGGAAGATGGCACTACTGCCAGTCTTTTCATGCCCTTCCCCATTTGTCACTTAGTTTGATTTATCGTTTGGTAGACTGGGTGTAGACTTTGCACCACTCCCTGCCCTGCTGGCCCTCAGAGTCCTTCCTTGCCCTTCCCCTGCTGTGCCCTGAGCCATAGGTTCTTGACTCAGCTGATTTTTCAGCTAGATTTCGCCAACAGGAATGTCTGCAAGAAATTGGAAGGATGGAGGAAGGTGAAGCAGAGTCTTTTTCTCCCAATCCATCTCAGTCAGCATCTCAGGCACCAGCTCCCCATTGTCTAAAACACTATCTTCATCCCCACTGGACAGGCCTGCCAGGGTTCCAGATTCCTTCAGGCAACTCTGGCCCCTGGCCTGAATTCTTTGTCCAGTCAGCCCAGGGACTGGCTGTCGGGCTAATCTTGAAGTGCCTTAATGTCATTTGTTATCTTAGCTCTTACATCAACAGTGAAACTGAATCCCTTTATTCAATTCCTCCTGTTTCAAATACTCATGAGAAATATACTTCCTGATTTTATACAAAGAAGAGATGGCTGCCTGTTACCTTCATATGCAAATGACAATCTAGCATGATGTACAATTCATGAGCTGCATGTGTTTATTTTACTAAAGTTTGGAGCAGTGCCTCTCATACGTTAGCCATGCATCTGAATCACCTGGAGGGCATATTAAGACACAGATTTCTGAGTTCCACCTCCAGAGAATTGAAATTAGTATGTCTGGGATAGTGGTCCAGGGTTTGGCATTCTAACAAGATCCCAGGTGATGCTGAAGCTGCCAGCCTACAGACCACGTCCGAGTGGCATTCCTCTGAAACTTGCTCCATTATCTGCCAGCATTTAATGCTACTTAGAAGATATGTGAGTTCAGCCTCAGTTTTTAAGCTTAATAGGTGACAGGAGTATTCATAAGGCTATCTTTAACCTGGTAGTTCAGCAAATTTTCCAGAATGTTGTGGCATTAGCAAGCCATTGTAAATTTTCTTCTTGATCAGATGATCGCTACCTTCCTTCATTTTAGAGAAAATTCCTTCTAAAATATTTTTAAGAATATATTTGTTTCTGTTTCATTTGTTCTGTCCTCTGTTTGAGGCAGAACCACCAAACTATCCACATATTGGCATCTACTATGGCTCCCTGCATGGTGGTTCTCCCAGGTTTCATGCACCTTGGGAGAAGCCCTGCTGAGCCCACTTTCTTCAAATAATTGATGGATTGGGAAGAAAACTAGGCACTCTGGTAACTTTATCCTCACATACATTTCTTTCAAATCTGTGGTCTACTTAGTGGAAAGTAACTCAGCCAGTCATGGGTCAGGCTGCTTGCAGGACCTGGGTCTCCATAATGGAAAGTCCATGTAGGCACCTGCTATTTCTTGATCCTGCCACCAGCGTCATTCTGTGGTGAGGAACTGAGCTCCTTTCTTTTCTTGGCTTTCCCAGATTCTTAAGTGCTATTCTCCAAATTGAAGGGACCTTAGAAAGATCTTCAAAAATTCCTGTGTTTCTCTTCCCTCACTGCCTGCAACATGCTCTATGGAACTATATGTTGACTCTTCCTTCAACCTGGTCAAAAGTAAACAATCTATTGGCTGTTGTTTACAATCAGTGTGATATGGTTTGGCTGTGTCCCCACCCAAATCTCATCTTAAATTGTAGCTCCAACAATTCCCACATGTCACGGGAGAGACCTGGTGGGAAGTAATTGAATCATGGGGGGTGGGTCTTTCCTTTGCTGTTCTCATGATAGTAAGTCTCATAAGATCTGATGGTTTTATAAAGGGGAGTTCCCCTGCACATGCACTCTTGCCTGCCACCATGTAAGATGTGCCTTTGCTCCTCCTTTGCCTTCTGCCATGATTATGAGGCCTCTCCAGCCACATGGAACTGTGAGTTTGTTAAACCTCTTTTTCTTTGTAAATTACGCAGTCTCAGGTATGTCTTTATTAGCGGCATGAGAACAGACTAATACACAGTGAGAATAGAGAACATACTTGTTTTCTGAATAGACAAAGTTTTCTGAACTATGAATTAACATTTTTGTTCATTTAGGTGATTATAAGGAAGGTGTTACTTTTTTATTTCCCAGTAAGTTTTCTTTCCTAGTTTAAAGATAACTCATAAGGAGCAAGAGATTTTCCAGTATGCAGGGAGGAATAATGCAGTGCAGTTTTCAAGGAGTCGGAAGGAGCGAGGAGACTCTATAAACCACATTCTTACTCTGAAGTACTTTAGAGTTTAAGAGAATAAGTAGTTTCTACTTGCAATAAAAAGGAAGCAATGTCCTTAAGAGAAATCCAAGTTACAATTAAAGCAAGGAGAGGCAAGGAACTGTCAATAAAGAAGCAGTCTATGGAAAAAGGGAAGTTTGCTAAAAATCATGTAGCTGGACTTCCAAAGCATAACTGGAAGTTTTATGCAGCATGGGAGGAAAAGGGTGTTGGGCCAAGGGAGAAAATTGAGAATCTTGTGATGATACAAACAGGAGAGAATAGGTGACCAAAGGAGCTTATGATTTGAATGGCATTCAAAGAAACCAGGAATGTTCAGCAGAGAGGGTTGCTACTTCAGACAAAAGAGAGGGGAGGGCAGCAGCTTCCTTCATCATCTGATGGAGTTAGGCATCTCAGGTAGTGAGCAAGGAAGTCCAAATCTAGTCACTAAGTGCTCAGGAGTGGGCAGTCATCCTGCCAGCTTGGACCCTGTGTGTCTGGTTCCAGTGAAGGTTAAGTCATCAAACCAAGGGAGCACAGGGACCAAGAGGTAAGCTACAAAAACTACAGCTCTTCTCTGAGACATCCCCTCCAAGATCCTGTCCAGAGACACAGGAGGAGGCAATGGTGCTGGTCAGCACTTTGTGCCATTTTGTGGCGTCTCCTACCTGCCCCCTCTTTTTGGCCCAAGTTCTTGTCCTGCCTGCTTACCCACCCACTGCCTGCCTATGGTCCTTCCCTCTCTGGTCTTTAGTGTCCTCACTGGTAAAATGAACATAACATCTCTAATCATGCATATTCACGCAGTAAGGTAGATAATGTGAAAGGGCTTTGAACAATGTAGTAAGGGAAAGAGACTGGGATACTGACTACCCATTTTCCCAATTCCTGCTTCAGAACTGCTCTCCTAGGCCCCAAGCCCCTACCTCTGTTAGCCCCTTGATCAATCTTTGCCTGTCGAGGGGAAAAATTACATAATATCCCAAGAACAGGGACCAATATTACAGCCCCATTTCTTTTCTTTGCTATTTCCCCGATCACTCTTAAACCAAGAAAGTGAGATCTTTTCTCTGATTGATGGGGCCTCCTCACTAGAACAAAGGGGAGAATGTACGTTTCATAATAGGGATTCTGTGATGAAATGTCCTAAGGAGATAAATGTACATTTCATAATAGGCGTTCTGTGATGGAATGTCCTGAGGGGATAAATGCTGGAGTCGGTCTCAGCACATCTCAGTTACTCATTTTGACTCGTTTGGATAAGTGAGTTACTACAGCGCTCATTTGGAAAAATGACTAGAAAGCTACCTCCAATTTCTCGGCCTCAACCCCAGCCTCATTTTCTTTCTGTTCCTTCCCGCTCTCGTCTTCCAGCCCTCCTTCCCCACATTACTCCTCAAACTTCCTGCCCTCAGCCTCCTGTCCAGGGCCGTCCAGGTTGTTCGATTTTCTGCCCTACCCGTTTGCCCAAGCTGACTGATGTCGCCCCTTCCCAGTGCCCTACCTCAAGGAACTTCCTGCCCAGCCCTTCCTCTGTTACTACCAGGGCGTCCGTGTGCCGCCGCCCTGTTCGTCAGGCACCCCTTTCCCAGTGCCCCCCTATCTTTCCCCCTCACCCTCCTCATAGCCCTTCTTTCTAGTCCCCTGTACTCTAGTCCCCACTCCCTATCCAGCCACCCCCAACCAGACCCGACGGCTTACAAATCTCACCCTGGAGAAATGGTTTCCCTCCTTCTGGGGCAGTTCCCAGGCGGCTCAGAATTGCCAGGACTGTGGATTCCCAGCAGCGACCTGGCAGACACGGGGAATCCAAGACCATGGCAAGCGAACATTCGGCCTGGCCTGCGCCTTTCCTCCCCTGCCTGGGCAGCCAGACTGCATAAGCCTCTGCATTTGAACTGGCTTCTCCGTGGAACTTGGTTTGTAACCACAGAGCAAACTGCAGGACCAGGGGCAGAGAAGGTAGGGGAGTGAAAAGCATCTAATCTGTTCTCAAGGAGGGAGGTGATTGGACAACGTGAGGTCTAGTTTTATGTTCATTATCTCCTGGGTTTGCCAGTTGATGGCACGCCTTTTTCCTGGCAGTATCCAGAGGCGGTTCTAGTAAAGAGGCTGGATTCCAAGAGGCCAGAGCGGTATCATACAAACGCTGTTGCCTGGAGACGGAGTGGGGTGCCGTTGCCTAGAGACTGCAGAAGGCTCGCAGCCAAGCCAGTGGTAAGAGGACGCCGAGAGAGCCCCAGACCCACCGAGCAGCTCCAAGGCTATGGCGGGACACCCGAAAGAGAGGGTGGTCACAGATGAGGTCCATCAGAACCAGATCTTGCGGGAGCTGTACCTCAAAGAGTTACGAACCCAGAAACTCTACACGCAGTACCACGTGAATCCCCTGCGCAAGGTTCACAGGATTACGAGGAAGCCTATGTCTTGGCATGATAACCTGGAGGAACCCGCAGACGCCAGGTTTCTGAATCTCATTCACCATGCTGCCCAGGGGCCAACGAAGAAGTACCCGGAGGCACAGACTGAAAACCAGGAAATTGGGTGGGACTCAGAGCCCTTGATCGACCCAGAACGCCGTGACCACAGGATGAACCACTTCAGGGTCTACAATGACATCACGCTGTACAAAGCTAAAATGTGGAGCTTGGGAGAAGATGATCGCCACAAGTAGCATCTCAGCTGTGGAGTCAGTCCCTGGATTTAATGCCCTAAATATCCACTGCCTAGAAGACTAAACATTATTTTAACCCCCCGTCCCCCGTCCATAATTCATGGATAATGGCAAAAATTAGGAAGCATAAAAAATATGCAGAAGAAGGAAATAAAAATTGCCCATTATCTCACCATATGGAAGTGACTAATGTTAGCATTTTAAACCATTTGTTTTTAAAATTAATAATAAATTGCATATATTTATTGTGTACAATGTGATGTTTTGAAAAATGTATACATTGTGGAATGGTTAAATCGAGTACCTCACGTACTTATTTTGTGGTGAGAGGACTTAAAATCTATTCTCTTAGCGATTTTCAAGAATACAATACATTGTTACTAACTGTAGTCACTACAGTGTATGACAGCTCTCTTGAACTTATTCCTCCTAACTGAAATTTTGTGTCCTTTAGCCAACATCGCCCCAATTCCTACCCCTAACCCCTGGTAATCACCATTCTAATCTCTACTTCTATGAGTTTGACTTTTTTAGATTTAGAAAATGTGGTATATTTACTTAATGGAATACAATTCAGCCTTAAAAAAGAAAGAAATCCCATCATTTACAGCAACATGGATGAACTTGAAGGACATTATGTTAAGTGAAATGAGCCAGGCACAGAAAGACAAATACCGCGTGATCTCACTTATATGGTGAATCTAAATATGCCAACATTTTTGCATACTTCTATATTTTTCTGTATATTTGAACTTATTGATCTTACGTTTTGATTAATAGAAGATTGTAAGCATGTATTTTCAGACAGGTGGAGAGAACTGACAGGAATATGATCCTACTTATATGGCATGAACATATAAGATTTGATTATGCTTCTTGTCCCAGTGTAATTACAAATAGTGCCTTCTTTCACTCTCAAAAGTCTTGGCGGGAGCAAGGCTGAAGAAAGTTGGAGGAAAGGGTAGAGTTTTACAGGGAAGTTAAGGAAAGTTAAGGTAAAGTTAGTTGAACAAAAATAGTAACCATTATACTGTCAGTTTTGAAGCCACCAAAAGAAATTTAACTTAACATTTTAAATAATTAATGCTAATTATTATAATTATAATAATTATATATAATAATTATATACTAATTGATATAAATAATTAATGCTAATTAGTTATTTAAAATGTGGGGGCCAGGCACAGTGGCTCACGCCTGTAACCCCAACACTTTGGGAGGCTGCGGTGGGCAGATCATGAGGTCTGGAGTTGGAGACCAGCCTGGCCAACGTGGTGAAACCCTGCCTCTACTAAAAATACAAAAATTAGACGGGCATGGTGGCGTGCACCTGTAATCCCAGCTACTCAGGAGGCTGAGGCAAGAGAATCGCTTGAACCCAGGAGGTGGAGGTTGCAGTGAGCTGAGATCATGCCACTGCCCTCCATCCTGGGCAACAGAGTGAGACTCTGTCTCAAAAAAATAAATAAAATAAAATTTGGGAAGGAGGAGTAAAGCAGGAGGGAGAAGTGTTAAGTGAGTTAAGTTCTCATCTTGGATGTTGCCCGAACAGGAACAATGGCACCACATAGAATGCAGTTCTATGGAACTGCTGTTATGGAAACTCCATGACCACTTCACACTATCCCTTCACCCTTTTGATTTTAAGGACTAGAGTCTAGTTTATGCCTAGACCATAGAACCTCCACTACAGTTACTGCAGAATATCTCTACCCACAGATTGGCTAGAACATCCCATCATCCTTAAGTGCTAATTTTTTTCTAAGTTTTACCTAAGCAGTATGTTTGCTTGATAAAAACTAGGTCACATATGGGTTCTCAGTTTCATGAGAGTCTAGGAAATGCAGGGTTTTTTTTTTTTTTTTTTAGTTTGCTAGCTTCCGTAGTACGGGAAGGCAATAGAAGCTGTTGGAATTTGCACTGAGTGAGCCAATTTGCAGGATTTTCCATAATCTACTGGCCTAAATAACACCTGTTGACAATATTTTAAAAAGTAAATATTGTACATATATAAAATGAGAAAATTTATACAGTAAAACATAAAAGGTAAAAGCTGCTTTTTATTACCCTTTTCATCATCTCTTCCTTTATTAGTTATCTATTGCTGTGCAATAAATTATCCCCAGGTTTAGCAGCTTAATATAACAAAGCACCATTATGTCACAGTTCTCGGGGTCAGAAGTCTAGCTGCTGCTTAGTTGGTTGTCTCTGGCACAAGGTCTCTCAGAGGTTTCAGTCAAGCTGTTGACTGGAGCTTCAGTCTCATCTAAATGCGTGACTAAGGGAAGGTCTTCTTTCAAGCTCACTCATTTGGTTTTTGGCAGAGTTTAGTCCATCACACGCAATGGATTAAGGGCCTGAGTTGCTCATAGATGGTTTCCTGCAGGCCTTCCCGGTTCCTGGACACAGGAGTCTTGCATAGGGCAGCTCACAATACGGGAATCAGATGAGTGAGCAGTTGAGAGAAAAGGCAAGGAAAAAACACCCAAGGTGGAAGTCAGTCTTTCTAAAACCTCATCTTGGAAGTAACATCCATTGCTTCTGCTGAATTCTGTTCATTAGAGGCAAGTTAGTAAGTCCAGCCTACCCTGGATAGGAGGGGATTGCACAATGAGGTGAACACTAGGAGGTGGGGGTCTTTGGGGGCCATCTTGGAGGCTGCCTCCTCTCCCGCCATGTCTCTTTCACCCAAAAAGAATCACTGTTAATAGTTTCTTATCATTCCTCTCAGGGAAAAACAAAAAGAATTGGATTTAAACCAATTATCCAAGATTAACCTGGAAGTGTTCCAACAGTTACTGCTAAGTTCTAAGTGTCAACCATTCCTAAGTAGCATAAATGTCATCCTAGCCAAGTAGACCAGATGAGCATTTGAAACTCACAGCTTGCATTCAAGTAAAAAAGGTAAACAGTATAGCAATGGTAACATGGGGAAAGTGCCCAAGTGTGTGTTTACATTTTCACAAATGAAAAAAAATCAATGATAGGACTTACGGCAATGCCTCTGAAAGAGTTTTTGAAAAATAAATTTGCTCAGAAAACATCTCCACCCCTGTCTCCACAAACATTGACAGAGAAGCAGAGTTGCTACTCCATGATGCTGGTGTGCTATTAGTCCAATGGATAAATGACAGAGACTGGTGTCTGCTAGGCCAGGTACCACACCTGGCCTCACTCAGTTATCACAGCCACCTTTGCAAAAGTGATATTAACTCCCCTGCAAGATGAAGAAACTGGTACTGAGATGTAAATGACCTGCTGACATTCGAAGCCAAAGGTCTCTGGTTTCAATGCCTTTTTTCCGTCCAGTCTACTCTCCAATAGCCAAGGTCTGTTTTGGCCTTTCTTCATTACTGATTTCCAAACTATTCCACAACTTGAGTAGGCAGAAACTTTCCCTTTATCTGGTTATTCAGAAGGAGAGGTTTCAGCTTTCAACTGCCAACCCCTCTCCAATGCAAACAAGGATTTTGGAAATAAGGACCATATGCTTCTCATCTGGTTCCAATCCATCTAGATATGTGATGCCTCACAAGGTCTGTTTCTCTTACAAAAGGTGGCAAATATTTAGAAATCATTCTTAAGCTATGTACACAGCAGCAGGACATCAGGTCCTGGCTTTTGTCCTGTTTGAATTTAAATTAAGAAAGCAACTAAAAATAGATGGAAGACTCAGCTATCTGGGGGATAAAGTCTACCACAAATAACACTTGTAGACAATGTCCAAACATAACCAATAAACCATGTAATTATGTTAGAGAGTCTGCTGGGAATTTGAAATGACTAGAAGCTGTTTGATTTTAAAATTTGAGCTATCACTGTCTTTAAAATCTAACGTGTTAAATAACACTTCAGGATTAAGCATTCATTTAACAAACATTTATTGAATTTAGTACCAGGCAGAAGAAATGAAAAAATCCCATCTTTGGGATTCTAGAAATCTAGGAAATAGAGTAAGATGATCATATAAAAATAATTACAGTACTCTTAGGGGGCATTTATTCTAAAATTCTTATGTTTCCATGAGGGACTTCCACTAGACCACACTAGGCTTTTCTCCACATCTCTCCTCTCCTCAGCCCTTCACTGGGGTCAGTCACAGTGGATTATCTGATGAAGAGTTTGGAAGAGAAAAATGGACTTGCATCTTTGCCACTCTTTCTCTCCCCTCACTCCATTCCTACTGTTAAGCTCTCTGCTACTACTTCCAGGTAAGCAGTATAGTAAGGCAGGTTCTGCCCATCTAAAGGGAGTGTAATTCAGACTGGAAAGTGTGGTACTAAGCCCCCATGCCCACACACAAGTCCGACCTTCCAGAGTGCAGTCTATCAGTAATGAAGCTGATATTTTCATTTCCATCTGGTGTTGCTGAATGTACATCCAAGTTATCTGGAGTTATCTTTAAAACTAACAAACAGTGGTCTTCATCTCAGGCTCACTGAATCTCTGGAGGTACAGGAATTCAATAATGTGTCTCTCTTTGAACTAAGCAAGGAAGAGAGATGTTACTTTCTGTGCCCCTTAAAACTCCAAGAAAAAACACAATTTGTGCTAAGTATAATAAGTGCTGTAAGACACTAAGGAGAGCCCACCTCTTCACAGTGGATGAGTAAGGACCTCACAGAGCAGATGTTATTGGGGCTAAATGTTGAAGCATCTGGAAGTATAAAGGCAAGGAGGGCAAAAAAAATACTCTAGAAAAGAATATGAAAATTCACTGCATGAAAGTACATGTCACAGTAGGAAAATAATCTATGTGGCTTCAGGGTATGGAGGGTTACAGGAGGTGATGAAATGAGACAGGTGCTGTGTTGTGAAGGGCCTTGTAGGGACAGCATTATTCAATTCCTGTACCTCCAAGGATTCAGGAAGCCTGAGATGGAGACCACTATGTGTTAGTTTTAAAGACAACCTCCAGATAACTGGGATGTACATGCAGCTTCAGGAACCACTATCTTTCAGGCTAAGAAGTTTGAGCTTCATCTCATCCATAACACAAGGTCATCAGAGGGAGCTGACCACATCTGTAGATGGATGCAGTGTGGTGGCAAGTGAGGAAACTGTTGTAGGAGTTCAGGCTGGAGAAAATGAAAGGCAAAACCACAGCAGTTGGAAAGGGATGGGAAGAATGGGAATAGAGTCTAGGTATGTTTTTGAGGAAGGAGAGACAGGACTGTCGCCAGATGTGTAGTAAGGCATGTGGGTGCTGAAGGAGGATGAGGCAGACGTGAATGAGTGGAGGTAGATGGTGCCATGTCGGGGTATTTTGTCCCATAATTCTCCATCTGTCTCCATCCCTCCACTCACTCATCCTCATGGAAGAAAGAGTGGCTGATCTCATCTAATCAGGCCTGAGCAGCCACTGTTTAGACCAAGCTTCACTACTGGGTTAGGTTATTGCATTGAACAGTGCTGCAGCTCTGCCACATCTTCTCTGATAATTGTGCCTGAGTGAATAACACAGACCTGCCCTTTTCTCTGTGGACTGGATAAAAGGGTCTCTGAGATTCAAGGGAGAATAGGTCATCCAGGTCTAAGCTACAATCTCCATGTCAGCTTTTCAGCATTTGAAGTGTGGAATCAGTAGGGTAACTTTTCATCCAAACTTGCTTGGGAAAGACCTGGCTAAAACGTGACCAGGCTATCTTTTGTCCTAAATATATCTGTTTTAAAGTCATGCTATTAGTAGCTACATTAAAATAAGCTGGGATGGGTTTGGTAGACCTGCACTTTGTATTTCTGTCTTGCTGCCATGATCTCAGCTAGGCATGGGTGATTTGCCTGTGCAGTGAGCATAGTTTTCATATTAACAAGTGAAAATAATCAGAGATAACTTATTACTCTTTCCCCATATGTATACAGACACAACATTATTTACATCTCCTTTTTCATGACGACACATACTGCTTTCAGATAAAACAAAGTGTTCTCAGCTACAAGCAGCCAGTGACAACTTCCTCCTCCCCTCTCTGCAGTGGTGGAGAGTTATTTTATGTGGATTCCCATGTACCAGTGGGCTGTGCCTTGGCCCACGTTTTGGGGTACAGAATGCACAAAGGCTTCCAGGTGACTAGTCATCAAAGTAAACAGGCGATGTGGAACATATGCAGAGGAAATAGGGGTTGAGTAGTCTTGCTAGAGAACACATAGAATAAAGTCTGTGTGGTTTTGGCACAGGGATTTTATTTTTATTTTATTATTTAATATTTGTTTAATTTAAAACATTTGTATCAGTTGCTTAAAATATTGAAGGTACATATTTAATGAAAAATTAAGTACTGAATTTTCAGCTACTGAAGAAGAGTCAACTTTTTGCTTCTTGTCAATTTCTTGCCTCTAAGCTCCAGATTCATATTTTTGCTTGTTCGCTGATAACAGATCTGGGCCTTGTATATGTTTTCCTTTGCTGGCTGGCGCAATGTTAAGCTTTATAAGTAGAGACCACTGGAGAGACATTGCAGGAGGAAGGGGTTTCCTTCCTGGTTCCAGTGTGACTCACCCACTTCTGGATGGGGCACTTTTTTTCTGTTTCTTCACTGCTAGGTTCCTACAGGTGCAGCTTTCTCTTGCATCTGCCATGAGCTTTCTGCATCCCTCAATTCAAGCAGTGGTATTGCAGTCGGGAGCCATTGAGAGTGTGGCCTACCCAGCTCACTGCTCCCTGTACCCCTTCCTAAGCCCCAACCATGTGCACATGTGTGGTCACATGGGGATGGTCATCTAGTGAGCTGCCTGCCTGACCTTTATCCCATCCAGCCAGCCATGGAGCCCAACCCAAGCCTTACACGTAGTGCAGTAGATTCCCACACAAAGTGGTCATTTCAGCTCCCAGTTCCAGCAGCAACTTCAGCAGTGCTCTGCTTCCCTCAGGGTGCCTGATTCCCTCTGTCTGCCCCCCATCAGCCTTGGCTCACCTTTAGCCTGGAGGGTTGACTCTGTGCCCCCCCAAAATTGAAACACGACATGCCCCAGGCCTTGCTCCTGTGGTGGCATCCAGACTCTGCCCACTGGCCCACCAGACTTGGCTCATCTGCACATAAACAGTTGTTCTTGCTTGCCTGGCCACTGTGGGCCAGCTCTGGCCTGAGCAACCTAGCAACCTCTCCACTGTCCACACCCTCTTCAATGAATTCTGAACCTACCCTTGGGGAGGGGCCCCCCAAAGTTGTTCTTTTTTATATATTTCCCTCTGCACTTTAGATTTCTCTTTGAATCTTTATAGTTATTGTCCTACCATAGTTTATTCATTCTTTGTATTAAATTATGAGTAGGCAAACTTTTTCTGTAAAGGGCCAAATAGTAAATATTTTGGACTCTGTGGGCCATACATCTGTGTCATGACTACTCACCGCTGCTGTTGTAACACAAAAACAGCCATAGACAATACGCAAATGAATGGGTGTGGCTGTGTTGCAATCACACTTTATTTATAAAAGCAGGTCCAATTTTGGCCTGTGGACACAGTTTGCTGACCCTTGTATAAAACTCCTTTTATTTAAGCTACTGGGTGTTTTTTGCTTCCTGATTGATCTAGACTGATACAAATTCAACATCAAAAATTGAAGCAGAAGTGGTCAGTGAATGCCCTGCTCAAACCTTCTCAGTTTATGTGCTAGCTGGTACATGTGTATTTGTCAGTAGACTGCTATTCACAGCTGTTCTAACTCACTTTGCCACACCTATAAGGCCAGAAGTACTTAGGGCACTGCCCTCAGGAGCATTTCTTAGCCAATAATTAAAAGGAAAGAAGGGTATCAATGCCCCAGCTCCCTGGCCCCTTGCCTGGGATAGTGTGTTTTACAGGGATACCCAGAGCTTCCTGCAAGGCTAAGCCCACCATGTTAGCTAGCTTAGGAACAGCCTGTTACTGGCTGCCTTCACTTCTAATGTCATCTTCCGACTCTCCTGATGGTTTCCTGAACCTCTGAATGAACTGTGTGTGCTCAATCCTAGCCTCAGTATCTGTTTCTCAAGGAAATTCAACTAAGAAAGGGATAAGTTATTTGTCTTTTGCTGTACTAATATAAATACAAATTTTTATGCAGTGCACTCATGGTAAAAAAAAAAATCTTACTAAATTAAGAAAAATGTAATTCACAATTGCATTCAAACATGTTGCAATCAAAATAACATCTCTACTTGTGAAAATTTTTGTATATACCAGTACAATTGAACTGCATTGTATGTGTGTATGTAAGCTGAGAGTGAAAACTAAAAACACTAATGAAAAGGCAATACAGATTTTTTTCCTTTGCTGCCCATCATCACCTGAAGTTTAGAAATGTTTGAGCCTTTGAAGAATTACTTTGTACATCAAATTAAGTTGTGTCTTGCAAATGGTATTGAACGTTTGTGTGATTAAGTAATCTAAAATCTGTCTGCATTTTGTTCCAAATATTTAACAAATGTAGCCCCCCCAAATCTCAGCATTTGAAGTTTTTTTTAAAAAACTGCAGTTTGAAAACAATATTTGCAGACAAAAAACTGTTGAAATGTTTCCTTAATAAAGCAATAGAGAAACTGAAAAAACTAAACAATGAGAGCTCAAAAGGAGTGTAACATTTCATTTTGAAGTTCTATGATTATATTTTGCAATACCTTGCTTTGTAGGTAAAATCTACTAATTTTACATCATCTAAATTTGAATTTCTTTTAAAAGAATCATAGATACATATTATTTAAAGAGTTTATATTTTAAAATTAATTTTGACAGATAACAAAAGGAAAAACTAAATTAAACTACACCAAATTTAAGAACCTCTATGCATCAAAGGACACAACAGAGTAAAAAGGCAACCCACAGAATGGGAGAAAATATTCACAAATTATGTTTCCAATTAGGGGTTAATATCCAGAATACATAAAGAACTTCTACAATTCAACAACAATCACAACAAAAACTCAATTGAAAAATGGGGCAAATTGAGTAGACATTTCTTCAAAAGACATACAAATGTCCAATAAGCACATTAAATGATGCACTTTAGTGCCTATAAAGACAGCATTTTCTCAATTTAAATATACATTATGCTGTACAGAGAAGAGTCAAGTGAACACATGAAGAATTTTAAATTTACTAACCATAAAAGGCACACTTAAAAAAGTTTTGGAAAAAAATCAAATCATTTTAAAGAATAAGTTTTTTAGAAAAATATCAGTGACAGAGAACAGATGTGGCTGAGAAGCAGATTACAGTAAGTGAATATGTACTAACAATCATCATTTTGCTTACATTATTTTAAATGCTCAAACAATATCAAAGTTTTCAAAAAATTTTATTTCATGTACATGAGACTATGTTATTTTTATTTTTTAGAAAGTAATTTATTTTTAAAAATAGCTTTCAGAGAACTATTTTATAAACTTATCATAAAACTATTTGAGGGTCAATGAATATTTCAACTTATATATCCCATTTAATTTAGCAAACTTCTTCGGTCTCAAAAGCATTCTTGTTTAGATGATAAATGATAGGCTTAGCTGTTTATGAAATTGGCATACTCCTTGTTTGGTTATTGCTCCTTGGCCCCTCCAGAGGGAATGCTGGAGAAAGAAAGGATGAGGAGTGGGTTGTGGATTCTGCCTTGCTGGTGCCTGGCCAAGTGAGGACACCGGCAAAAACGAGCACTTGAGGATCAGCATACTTCAGGGGAGGCCCGCTTCTCACTGTGCAGTGAGTGGTGGAGGCTGATGGGTGGCTGCAGCTGTGATGAGATTATTGGGAAATGAGATTCTGTTAGTTCCACTTAAGAATGCCTTCAAAACAAGGCAGAGCTTCCAACAGGCCTTCAGGCGGCCGTGGGGAGAATGTTGTTTTGCTATCACAGCTTGTTTTCCCCTTTAATCTGTTTCTCAGCCAGGAGAGAACACAGGGACATTAAACCACAAAAAGCAGCTACAATACACATCCGCCTTGGAGCTCAAGTGTGTGACATTCAGGGCTTTCGGCTCATTAGTGTTGCACAGAGGCAGGTGGCCCTGGATCTGTATCCCCAGATTGTGTCTGTAGAGCCAAGAAAGGAGCCATGGGGAGACTCACTTCTTGGCTTCATTTGGCTTGTGCAGTCTTGAACTTACCTCCTCCTTCTCTTCATGTATCCGCTTGACTTGGGGTTGCTGATTATTTAACCCTTTAGTGTGTTCAAAATTTCATGACTCAAACTGTGGTTTCAGTCACCATGGGTGATGGAATTTATTTTATCGAGAAACAGATGAAGAAGCCTAGGGACTTATTATACAAGGACTATGTCATTCTGAGTTAAGATGCATTCTGATCGATTGTATTCTCGTAGGTTAAATATTTTAACTTTTGTCCTTAGATGCTGCTGTGGGAGCATTGTAATCTTACACAGTTGAACTCAGAAGTGGTCCTGTGACTTGCACTAATCAATGAAATAAGGGCAGATGCAATGCATGTTACTCGCAGAGAAGCTTTCAGAGTCAGCATGTGATTCTCCGTGTCTCATTTCTCTCTGCCCCAGCAACTGGCAATATTTCAGGTAGAGGCTGCTTCACTAGCTGGTCCAAAAATGAAGATGGCATGCAACAGAAGCAACTCACAAAAGACATACAATGTGAGTGAAAAATAACCTTTATCTTGCAGGTCCCTAAGATGTGCAGTGTAGCTTAGCCTATCCTGACTCATGTGTAATTATTATAAACTCAAAGTCTAGAAGCAAAATGTAGGTGTGCCTGGACACTTTGCTTATGGGAATCAGGGCTGCTCAGAGAGGCAGGGAAGAGGAGAAAAAGCACAATTAAAGTCAAGCCAGGCTGAAGCACAACAATGTAGTCCCAGCCTGGGTCAGATGATGTGGTAATGGGAAGATGTTTCCTGGATAAAATTACCTCACTTAGATATGAAGAAGTGCAGAAGTGGGTAGAATTTGTTTGTGAAATAGATGTTTTCAAATGGACTGAGAACTTGTTCTACGTGTATATTTCATATTGGGGAGAACCCCAGAAGGTAAATTATGGATGATTATGTTAAGAAAAGAAATGTTTAATTCCAAAAGCAAAAATAAAAGAAGTAGAGAGCAGTCTGGTCCAGTATCCAGTGTTAGCCTTACATTTGCTAGAAAGAAAGCAGGACCAGCTGACAAGCTGGCCAATTTTTAAACTCAGCTGGGACTGCTTGAAGAAAGCAGGAAACAACAGAAGGAATCTGGGCTCTAGAAACACATCCCAATATCATAAGAAAGGAGTTGTCAGAAAGACAGCTTTCTCTTGCTGCAGAAGGCACACAAGATTTTCCAAAATTAGAACTATTTAAGAATCTGACGCCTTGCTTTGCTGTTTCCGACATCATGACTCCCCCTGGAGTAATGGAGGTCTCAGTGTAGCCCAAATGGGTAAGGATAAGGAGTACAGGGAAACACAAGAAACACTTTAGCTGATGCTTTATGACACTGGCCCTCCTCATCTCTATTAGCAAAAGTGGCACTTCAATTTCTGTTCTGCTACTCTCCCTTGTGGATATGATTTTGGCACATGGTGTTTGTATGGGGAAAGAGAGGATGTGACTAATAGGGCAGATTTGGGAAATCCAATGGCTGATCCTTTAACTCAGAATGGACATTTGCAGTCATGTGTTGCTGAACAACAGGAATATGTTCTGAGAAATGTGTTGTTAGGCAATTTTGTCATTGTGCAAGCATCCTAGAGTGCACTTACACAGACATAGATGGTGTAGCCTACTACACACCTGGGTACATGGTATAGCCTATTGCTCCTAGGCTACAAACCTGCACAATATATTACTGTACTGAATATTGTAGGCAACTGTTAACACAATAGCATTTGTGTATCTAAGCATATCTAAACATAGAAAAAGTGCAGTAAAAATTAAGCACAAAGGATAAAAATGGTATGCCTGTATAGGGCACTTACCACGAATGGAGCTTGCAGGACTGGAAGTTGCTCTGGGGAGTCAGTGAGTGAGTGGTGAGAGTATGTGAAGGCCTAGGACATTACTGCAATTTATAATTGCAAATTATAAACACTGTGCATTTAGGCTACACTAAATTGATAAAAATATATTTATCGTTCTTCACTAATAAATTAACCTTAACTTACTGTAACTTTCTTACTTTATAAACTTTAATTTTTTTTTTTTTTGAGATGGAGTCTCACTCCATCGCTAGGCTGGAGTGCAGTGGTGCAATCTCGGCTCACTGCAACCTCTGCCTCCCGGGTTCAAGTGATTCTCCTACCTCAGCCTCCCCAGTAGCTGGGATACAGGCGCCTGCCACCATGCCCAGCTAATTTTGGTATTTTTAGTAGAGAGGGGGTTTCACCATGTTGGCCAGGTTGGTCTCGATCTCTTGACTTCCTGATCCACCTGCCTCAGCCTCCCAAAGTGCTGGGATTACAGGTGTGAGCCACCGCACCAGGCCAACTTTAATTTGTTGATTCTTGACTCTTTTGTAATAACATGTAGCTTAAAACACAAACACATTGTAAAGCTCTACAAAAATATTTTCTTTATAACTATTCTTTAAGCTTTTTTCTATTAAAATATTTTTACCTTTTAAACTTTTAAAATTAAATATGAAGGTCCACACACATTAGCCTAGGCCTACCCAGGGTCAGGATCAATACATCACTAGGTAATAGGAAGTTTTCAGCTCCATTATAATCTTATGGGATCACTGTCCTAGATGCAGTCCATTGTTGACTGAAATGTTGTTTTGCAGTGCACGACTGCAATTGAATCAACCTCAACCAATGAGAGGATTCGAGGGGTGAGCAGGAGTGATGGGTGTGTCTTAAAGGCAACTTTCAAAGAAATGAGCACATCACTAGGGAGATCCAGGGTGTGGCTGGAATAAACTGAGAACTGTTCGGGACAGTTTGTGGTAGGCGTGATAGGATGCACAGACAGCAGAGGAAAAGCTTGAGCAGTCTAAAGGGAGTGTGTGAGCTCTATCTGAGGCCCTGCCCAGCAACTTGGGTTAAGATGAGCTGGCACGCAATGAAGAAGTGGGAGTGATAGATGGGCTTCAAAAAAGGCAGTGCTCCTGCTTTTTGGGAAGATGTGAATCGCTGATAATTTGAAACAAAAAATGGTGAGTTCTGCTTTCTCTTGCCCTGTGACTAATGCTTTCATACATATACATGTGTGTGTACATGGCCACACCTGGACACACACGAGACACACAAAACCAAGAACTGACATGACAAACATGACAAAGCTGGCAATGGTGAGCAGGTTGGTTTTGAGATGAAAAGACCTGGGGAGGGTAAACACACCAGAAGAGCTGCTGGCTGGCCCATCAAGGTAAAGATATGGGGCTATGCTGGAAGAGTTGGAAGATGAGGAAAAGTTTGGGGAACAGGATTTTGGAGGCAGGGAAGAGCATCATGCCCTGCCCTCCTGCCCTGTTGGTCCCCTGGGATTGTTGGAAGCATTCTTCTGCTTTCAAAGGTCTGCACCTGCACGTCTTGCAGGGGACTTCCCCATGCTCTCACCGTTGCCTTCTCTGCAGGAGCGCAGAGTTCCAGGTGGCTGGGATCTGGTGCCCCACCTGATGGCCCTTTACCAATGACTAGTGGGTGTGGGTGTGGAGTTGGGAAGAAGACTGACTGCTCCCTGCCTCAGGTCCAGGCATTTCTGAGGCTCATTTATACTCCAGAGTTCACCTGAGGGGTCAGGCTGCAGCCATCCTCCCCACGAATCTGCCCGAAAGCTCACCCTGGCTTGCCTTCTTCCCCTTTGCCTCCCATTTCCCACCCTCACTCCCCTACTGGTTTATTTCCTTTTCATTTCTGAAAGCATTTTCTTAATAAACCATGTGCACCCAATTCTTCGTCTCCGAGTGTTCTTTTGGGGAATCTGTCTGAAGACAATCGAGAATTTGCTTCTTGATGGGGTTTGTTTTGTGAGAGATGGAATCTGCAGCAGCCCGTGCTGCTCGGACAAAGTGATCTCAAGCTGTAGGGCGCACCAGTCACTGGAATGCAGGAGGAAGTGGTTATGTTTCCAGAGGGTCACCCAATGATAAGGTTGGAGGAGGGACCACCTAGGTACCTGAAAGTAGTATAACTGCCACACACAAAAAAACAATGCTGGGCACATTTAGGATGAAGGAGCTGAGGGAACCTGCTGCAGTTGAGTGCCAAGGCCAAGCCAATGTGGATGGAAATGGAGATGTGTGTGACTCCCTCACATTTCCACCCAAGTGTGTCAGTGCATGGAAGCAGGCACTTCTCCCTGATGCTGCCCAATGATGGGAACACCAGTGCCTGTGAAAATAGAAGTGGGGTCAATAAGAGGTGAGCGAAGACCTTAGGATGGGAAGGAGTTTGAGTGAGGAAGCTAGGAGCTTCCACGGAGGTAATAGTTCACTTCAATGGAATATTTACCTCAATGAGATGAAGTTTTAAAACAGGAGAGAATAGAATAGCAGAAAAAGACAAGATCAATGTCCAGTCATCCATGGCTGAGAAGGAATGGGTATGCATAAAGGGAAACAGGATTTGCTTTTAAAAATTCATTTTATTTGTTTGCATACATCTGTTTTGTCACACACCTGATACTACTCTCACTCCCTGTTTAAAGGGTAGAAGATACTAACCTTGCAACCGGCCTGCCTTCCTCAGCTCCCTTTATAACTTCAGTTAGAAGCCCTTATGATAGAAGCCCTGTTGTGGTGGGATGCAGAGCCTTCTCTAAAATGCACCAAAAAGTAATGGGTACTAAGAAGATTTATGGGTAAGTCTTCTCATCCACAAGTTTCTTTTAATTTCCTAGTAAAGGAGAGTGCATCTGGAGGTGTTCAGCACTCTGTTTTAGCTAGGTGCCTAGGTACACAGGCGAGGATGGCTGTAGCGGTGGAGGGGGTGCCTATAACCTGCGTCATGAGCTTTCAGACACAGGGCTCACCTCAATCCACTAGGCTGTGGGACCAACTCCCTAAGTCACACGAATGAGGCCTGAAACCTCTAGGGTCAGCTGTGCATGAACACAAAAACTATCAGCTTTTGGGTTGGTCCTCATCCTGGTCCATGTGAGTAGGGACTGCAATTGCTGGGAATCAGTCCTTTCATCTTCTGTTTCCAGGCTGAGGAAGCGAACTCCTGACTACTCAAAGAAACTGTTTAGACTAAATCATCCCTGCCTGGAAGCCCTGCTGTTGTTCCTCCAGTTCCAAAGCCTGAGTTCCTGTGGCTGTTAATCTCACTATGCCATCATCTCTGTCATGCTCCACATGACTTTGCTTTTGACCCATTTATAGGTCATGGAGCTGGTTTCCTGTTTGTTCCCATTGCCATTTCCAAACATTAGACATGGGCAGTTTTAAAAAATAAAACAAAACAAAATTCAGCTCTTTGTTGGCTCACACCATACCCTTGACCTGATCTCATGCTCAGTCTTCCCCATTGATTAAATGTTGTGAAACCTGGTTGCTAACCCTCCTCTCTGTCCCAAGTCCCACATCCTGAGTGACTCCAACATCTATTGGAACAACTCATCCAACACTTTGGTCTCTCTGTTCTTTGATCACTCCGTTTCTAATGGCCTTGCCCTCCACACTTCCCAAGCTTCCATCTCTAAAAATTATGGTGTTGGATTGAAGATGGGCCATAAATAATTACACTCCTCTTTTCTAATTAAGTTCTGAACCAATTATAAGATAAAGAAAGAGCAAGATAGATGGAAATGAATTTCTCATCATCATTACAGATGCTGAATTAGCCATGCAGCCAACAATAAGATTCCCGATAGTGGGCCCTAGAATTAAATGCATCTGCCTGGCTGAATGGGTGCAGGCTTCTCCAGGAGAAAGTCAGCGAAGCAGATCAGAATGCGCTCCTTGGGGCAGTGCAAGGGAGAACAGAACTGGGTACTCAAGAATAACTTCTTCTCTCAGCTTACCAATCAGAGAAGCTCTTCATCTCACAGAGTAGAGGTGAATGAAGGACAAAGAGAACCACTCCAAATAAAAGCAGTGCCAGGAGTGGAGGATGAGTGATCCTTCCCACTGCAGCTAGGGCTGTGTTATCATCCAAACTTCTGTTACCTCCAAATCATTCATTCAAGCCTCCTACTCCTGGCTGACCACCCTCCATCCTCATTGGAAATTCTGGTCTTGTGACTCTCTTTTGTTCCTGTCCCTTCTATCATAATGTGGATTTCTTTTTAAGCTCTTGCCAATATTCTCTACTACTTTGATCCTCAGTATTTTCTTCATATGTCCAGCAGAACTGCAACTCTCCAAGTTTCTTTTTTTCTACACTTACATTTAAATGGCCAAATGTATCAGTCTGTTCTCACACTGCTGTAAAGGACTGCTCAAGACTGGGTAATTTATAAAGGAAAGAGGTTTTATTGACTCACAGTTCCACATGGCTGGGGTGGCCTCAGGAAAATTATGATCATGGCTGAAGGGGATACAAACACATCCTTCTTTACATGATGGCAGGAAGAAGTGCCGAGCAAAAAGGGGAGAAAATCTCGTGAGAACTCACTCACTATTATGAGAACAGCAGCAAGAGGGTACCTGCCCCTATAATTCAATAACCTCCCACCGGGTCCCTCCCATGACACATGGGGATTATGGGAAGTGTAATTCAAGATGATATTTGGGTGGGGACACAGCCAAACCATATCACCAAATATTCCTGGAGAAAGAAAGAGAAAGACACACAACAGAGCAAATTGATGTCACTTAAAATACAGAACTAAAGGAGATAGAGACACAAAACACCCTTCAAAAAATCAATGAATCCAGGGGCTGGTTTTTTGAAAAGATCAACAAAATTGATAGACCGCTAGCAAGACTAATAAAGAAGAAAAGAGAGAAGAATCAAATAGATGCAATAAAAAATGATAAAGGGGATATCACCACCGATCCCACAGAAATACAAACTACCATCAGAGAATACTATAAACACCTCTATGCAAATAAACTAGAAAATCTAGAAGAAGATGGATAAATTCCTGGATAAAGACTAAACCAGGAAGAAGTTGAATCTCTGAATAGACCAATAACAGGCTCTGAAATTGAGGCAATAATTAATAACCTAACAACCAAAAAAAGTCCAGGACCAGATGGATTTACAGCCGAATTCTACCAGAGATACAAAGAGGAGCTGGTACCATTCCTTCTGAAACTATTCCAATCAAAAGAAAAAGAAGGAATCCTCCCTAACTCATTTATCAGGCCAGCATCATCCTGATACCAAAGCCTGGCAGAGACACAACAAAAAAAGAGAATTTTAGACCAATATCCCTGATGAACATCAATGCAAAAATCCTCAATAAAATACTGGCAAACAATCCAGCAGCACATCAAAAAGCTTATCCACCACAATCAAGTCAGCTTCATCCCTGGGATGCAAGGTTGGTTTAACACACACAAATCAATAAATGTAATCTACCACATAAACAAAACCAACAACAAAAACCACATGATTATCTCAACAGATGCAGAAAAGACCTTCGACAAAATTCAACAGCCCTTCATGCTAAAAACTCTCAATAAGTTTGGTATTGAAGGGACGTATATCAAAATAATAAGAGCTATTTATGACAAACCCACAGCCAATATCATACTGAATGGGCAAAAACTGGAAGCATTCCCTTTGAAAACTGGCACAAGACAAGGATGCCCTCTCTCACCACTCCTATTCAACAGAGTGTTGGAAGTTCTGGCCAGGGAAATCAGGCAAGAGAAAGAAATAAAGGGTATTCAATTAGGAAAAGGGGAAGTCAAATTGTCCCTGTTTGCAGATGACATGATTGTATATTTAGAAAACCTCATTGTCTCAGCCCAAAATCTCCTTAAGCTGATAAGCAACTTCAGCAAAGTCTCAGGATACAAAATCAGTGAGCAAAAATCACAAGCATTCCTATACACCAAGAACAGACAAACAGGGAGCCAAATCATGAGTGAACTCCCATTCACAATTGCTTCAAAGAGAATAAAATACCTAGGAATCCAACTTACAAGGGATGTGAAGGACCTCTTTAAGAAGGACTACAAACCTGTGCTCAACAAAATAAAAGACGACACAAACAAATGGAAGAACATTCCATGCTCATGGATAGGAAGAATCAATATCGTGAAAATGGCCATACTGCCCAAGGTAATTTATAGATTCAATGCCATCCCCATCAAGCTACCAATGACTTTCTTCACAGAATTGGAAAAAAACTACTTTAAAGTTCATATGGAACCAAAAAAGAGCCAGTATAGCCAAGACAATCGTAAGCCAAAAGAACAAAGCTGGAGGCATCACGCTACCTGACTACAAGACTACAGTAACCAAAACAGTGACCAAAACAGAGCAGGGAACATCACACACCCGGGCATGTCGGGGGTTGGGGGGCTGGGGGAGGGATAGCATTAGGAGAAATACCTAATGTAAATGACGAGTTGATGGGTGCAGCAAACCAACATGGCACATGTATACACCTATGTAACAAACCTGCACGTTGTGCACATGTACCCTAGAACTTAAAGTATAATAAAAAAAAAAATACATGATCAACTTCAAATAGTCCCTCAACACTGGTCAGCAGAACTATTAAACTTCTCTGAGCAACTCATCCTCCAACTCTCAACAATGACTACTTCAAATCACGCCCCATCTTTTCTTGAAGACTTTTGTTTTCAGCAGATGAGCCCATTTCCTATTTTACTGAGAATTGTGAAGAATCAAAAAGGAACTTCCTTAACTTTCTAACACCAAACCTATCTAATTTCCCCTCATTGGAGCTGCACCTCTTCTAATACATGGCCACACCTCCTACTGTGCCTTAGAGCCTATTCACTCTTGCTATTGCAATAATGCCTCACTATCAAATATCCTTTTCTTTAATCTACTGCATATTCAACCAGTTCTTCTCAACTAGATGCTTCCCATTACCATATAAATGTGCTCGAATCTCTTTTATCTTAAAAATAATTTCCCTTCAGCGGGATACGATTGGCAAGGGACCACAAGAAATTCTAAAGTTCTGGTAATGTTCTTTTCCTGAAGGTGGATGTGAAGCCATGGATATTTATTTTTATTCCTTAAACTGCACACACACACACACACACACACACACCTATCTATACACACACATATATACATATTGTATATGCTATTTCATGTATAATTATTTTCATAATTAAAAAAGTAAAGCAAAACAAAGCCTTCTCTCAATCTCAAATTAGTTTTTAAAAATAATTTCAACTCATATTTTAAATTAAGGCATTACATGTGCAAGCTGGACATACTGCATAATGCTGAGGTTTGGGGTACGATTGATCCCATCACCCAGGTACTGAGCATAGTGTCCAATAGGTAGTTTTTTTCAGCCCTTGCCCCACTCCCTCCCCATCCCCTATAGTAGTCCCCAGTGTCCATTATTCCTTGCTTTGTGTCCATGAGTACCCATTGTTTAGCTCCCACTTATAAGTGAGAACATGCAACATTGGGTTTTCTGTTCCTATGTTAATTCACTTAGGATAATGGCTTCCAGCTGCATGCATATTTCTGCAAAGGAAATGATTTCATTCCTTTTTATGGCTGCATAGTATTCCATGGCATACATGCACCATATTTGCTTTAACCAATCCACTGTTGATGGGCACCTAGGTTGACTCCATGACTTTGCTATTGCAAAGAGTGCTGTGATGAACATAGAAGTGAATGTGTCTTTTTGGTTGAATGATTTCTTTTCTCTCAGCTATATACACAGCAATGGGATTGCTGGGTTGAATGGTAGTTCTGTTTTCTTTGAGAAATCCCCACAATGCTTTACACTGTGGCTGAACTAATTGTACATTCCCACCAACAGTGTGTAAGTATTCTGTTTTCTCCACAGTCTTGCCAGCATCTATTGTTTTTTTTTAACTTTTTAGTAATAGCCATTCTGACTGGTGTGTTGTGGTATTGATTTGCAGCTCCCCGAAGAGTAGTGAAGAGAATTTTTTCATGTTTGTTGGCTGCTTTTCTTTCCTTTTTTTCTGTTTTCTTTTTTTTGGATAGAGTTTCGCTCTTGTTGCCTAGGCTGGAGTGCAACGGCGTGATCTCCACTCGCTGCAACCTCCGCCTTCCGGGTTCAAGCGATTCTGCTGCCTCAGCCTCCCAAGTAGCTGGGATTACAGGCATGCACCACTACATCCAGCTAATTTTGTATTTTTAGTAGAGACAGGGTTTCCCCATGTTGGTCAGGCTTGTCTCAAACTCCCGACCTCAGGTGATCCGCCCACCTCGGCCTCCCAAAATCCTGGGATTACAGGCGTGAGCCACCGTGCCCAGCCGGCTGCTTTTTTTTTTTCTTTTGAGATTATCTGTTCATGTCTTTTGTCCATTTTAAATAGGGTTATTTGGGTTTTGCTTGTTCGATTGCATAAGTTCTTTATAGATTCTGGATATTAGAACTTTGTCACACGCAGAGCTTGTGAGTATTTTCTCCCATTCTATAGGTTGTCTGTTTACTGTATTGATTGTTTTGCTATCTAGAAGCTCTTTAGTTTAATTACATCCTACTTGTTAATTTTTGTTTTTGTTGTAGTTACTTTTGAGGACCTAGTTATAAATTCTTTTCCAAGGCCAATGTCCAGAAAGGTGTTTCCTAGGTTTTGTTCTAGGATTCTTATAGTTTGAAGTCTTACATTTAAGTCTTTAAATAATCTTGAATTAGTTTTTGTATTTGGTGAAAGAGAGGGGGGCAGTTTCTTTCTTTTGCATAAGGCTAGCCAGCTATCCCAGCACTATTTATTGAATAGGGAGTGCTTTCCCCATTACTTATTTTTGTCGACTTTGTCAAGGATCAGATGGCTGTAGGTATGTGGCTTTATTTCTGGGTTCTCTATTCTGTTCCATTGGCCTATCTTTCTGTCTTCATGCAGGTACCATGCTGTTTTGGTGACTGTTAACTTACAGTGTAGTTTGAAGTCAAGTAATGTGATGTCTACCACTTTGTTCTTTTTGCTTAGGGTTGCTTTGTCTATTTTGGCTCTTTTTTGGTTCCATATGAATTTTAGAATAGTTTTTTCCAGCTCCGTGCAAAATGACATTGGTAGCTTGATAGCAGTAATATTGAATCTGTAGATTGCTTTGTGCAGCATGGCCATTTTAATCATGTTGATTCTCCCAAACCATGAGCAGGGAAAGTTTTTCCATTTGTTTGTGTCATCTATGATTCTTCCAGCAGTGTTTTGTAGTTCTCCTTGCAGAACTTGTAGTTCATCTCCTTGGTTAGATGGATTCCTAGGCCTGGCCCTTCCCTTCCCTTCCCTTCCCTTCCCTTCCCTTCCCTTCCCTTCCCTTCTCTTCCCTTCCCTTTCTTCTCTTGGCAGCTATTGTAAATGGGATTGCATTCCCAATTTGGCTCTCAGCTTAAAGGTTATTGATATGTAGAAATGCTATTGATTTTTGTACACTGATTTTGTATACTGAAACTTTACTAAGTCATTTATCAGTTCCAGGAGACTTTTGGTAGAGTCTTTAGGGTTTTCCAAGTATATAACCATATCATCAGAAAAGAGAGGTAGTTTGACGTTTTTCCTATTTGGATGGCTTTTATTTTTTTCTCTTGCCTCATTGCTCTGGCAAGGACTTCTAGTACTATGCTGAATAAGAGTGGTGAGAGTGGGCATCCTTGTCTGGTTCTCAGGGGAAATGGTCTGAGTTTTTGCTCATTCAGTGTGATGTTGGCTATGGGTTTGCATAGACAGCTCTTATTATTTTGACATATGTTGCTTCTAAGCACAGTTTCTTGAGGGTTTTAATCATGGAGAGATGTTGAATTTTATTAAAGAACGTTTTCCACATTGTGATGATCATATGGTTTTTGTTTTTAGTTCTGTTTATGTGATGAATCACATTTATTGATTTGTATATGTTGCACCAACTTTGCATCTCAGGAATGAAGCCTACTTGATCATAGAGAATTAATTTTTTGATGTGTTGCTAGATTTGCTTTGCTAGTAATTTTTTGAGGATTTTTTCCATCTATGTTCATCAGGGATATTGACCTGTAGTTTTCTTTTCTTGTTGTGTCTTTGCCAGGTTTTAGTATCAGAGTGATGCTGGCTTCATAGAAGGAGTTAGGGAGAAGTCTCTCCTCCTTGATTTTTTGAAATACATTCAGTAGGATTGGTACCAACTCCTCTTTGAATGTCTGATAAAATTCGGCTGTGAATCCACCTGGTCCAGGGCTTTTTTGGTAGGTAGGTTTTTTTTTTTTTAATTACTGATTCAATTTTGGAACTTAATATTGGTCTATTCAGAGTTTCAATTTCTTCCTGATTCAATATTGGCAGATTGTGTGTTTCCAGGAATTTATCCATCTTCTCTAGGTTCATAATAGTCTCTGAGGATCTTTCATATTTCTGTGGGATTGGTTGTATGCCTCCTTTGTCTTTCTGATTATGCTTATTTGGATCTTCTCTCTATTTCTACACTAATCTAGCTAGCAGCAATTGATCTTATCTATCCTTTCAATGAACAAACATTTGGTTATGTGATTATGTGCATGGATTTTGGGGTCTCAATGTCGTTCAGTTCTGTTCTGGTTTTAGTTATGTCTTTTCTTCTGCTTGCATAACGGTTAGTTTGTCCTTGTTTTTCTAGTTCCTTTGGGTGTAATGTTAGAGTGTTAATTTGAGATCTTTCTAACTTTTTGAGGTAGGTCTTTAGCACTATAAACTTTTGTCTTAATGCTGCTTTTGTTGTGTCCCAGAGATTTTGGTATGTAGTGTCTCTGTTTTCATTTATTTCAAAGATTTTTTTATTTCTGCTTTACTTGTTTATCCCAAAGTCATTTAGGAGCAAATCGTTTAATTTCCATGTAATTGTGTGGTTTTGAAAGACTTCTTCGTATTAATTTCTGGTTTTATTCCACTGTGATCAGAGAGGACATTTGGAATTATTTTGATTTATTTGAATTTATTAGGACTTGCTTTATGACCTACCATGTGGTTGATTTTGGAGTATGTTCCATGTGCAAATAAAAAGAATGTATATTCCGAGGTTATTGGGTGGAGTTTTCTGTAGATGTCTATTAGATCCAATCAGTCAAGCGTTGAATTTAAGTCCAGAGTTTCTTTGTTGGTTTTCTGCCTTGATAGTCTGTCAATGCTGTCAGCGGGGTGTTGATAGTCTCCCACTATTGTTGTGTGACTGTCTAAGTCTTTTTATAGGTCTAGAAGTACTTGTTTTGTGAATCTGCATGCTCCAATATTGGGTGCATATATATTAAGGATAGTTAAGTCCTCTGTAAATTGAATCTTTTATCATTATGCAATGTCTTTCTTTGTCATTTTTTACTGTTGTTGGTTTAAAATCTGTTTTATCTGATATAAGAATAATGACCCCTGCTCTTTTCTGTATTCCATTTGCATGACAGATTTTTTTCTCCAACTCTTTACTTTGAGCCTATGAATGTCATTTCATGCGAGATAGGCCTCTTGAAAACAGAAGATGAATGGGTCTTATTTTTTTAAATCCAATTTGCCACTCTGTGCCTTTTAAGTGGGGCATTGAGACCACTTACATTCAAGATTAATATTGATACGTGAAGTTTTGATCTTGTTATGAAGTTGTTAACTGGTTGCCTTGTAGTTTCTATAGTGTGGTGCTTTATAGGGTCTGTGGGCTATGTGTGTTTTTGTGGTAGTAGGTGTCATTATTTTGTTCTCATGTTGAGAAATCCCTGAAGGATCTCTTGTAAGAAAGGTCTAGTGGTAATGAATTCTGTTAGTACTTGCTTGTCTGGAAAATATTTTATTTCTCCTTTGCTTATAGAGCTTAGTTTCGCAGGATATGAAATTCTTGGTTGGAATTTCTTTTCTTTAAGAATACTGAAAATAGGCCTCCAATCTCTCCTGGCTTGTAAGGTTTCTTCTGAGAAGTCTACCGTTAGCCTGATGGGGTTCTTTTTGTATGTGATCTGACCTTTTTCTTTTGCTGCCTTTAAGATTTTCTTCTTTAGCATTGAATTTGGGCAGTCTGGTGACTATATGCATTGATGATGTTTATTTTGTACACCATCTCACATGTGTTCTCTAGATTTCTTGTATCCGAATATCTATCTCTCTAGCAAGATTAGGAACTTTTCTTGAATTATTGCCTCAAATGTTTTCGTGGTTGTTTTTTCTCTTCTGTGTCTATTGTTAATGTCCAGTAATTCATAATTTTGGTCACTTTACATAATCCAATATTTCTTGAAAACTCTGTTCATTTTAAAGAATTCTTTTCTCTTTATTTTTATCTAACTGGGTAGTTCAAAAAATCAGTCTTCAAGCTTTGAAATTCTTTCTTCTGCTTGGTGCAGTCTATTCATAAAGATTTCAATTGTAGTTTGAAATTCCTTAGGTGAGTTTTTCAATTCCAGAAGTTCTGGTTGATTTCTTTTGAAGATGTTTATCTCTTCCTTCCTTTCCTGGATTGCTTTAGAAATGTCTTTTTGTTGATTTTCAACCTTGTCTTGGATATCATTGCTGCTTACTTGCAATCCATGCCTTGAATTATTTATCTATCCATCTATCATTTCTGAATTTCCATTTTAGTTAGGGACTATTGCTGGGGAGCTAGTGTGATCCTTTGGTACTGTCACTACATTCAGATTTTACCAGGTTTCTTGCACTAGTTCCTTTTCATCTAGAGATGCTTGCCCTTCTAATTTTAGTAACTATTTTCATGCAGGTAGAATTTTTTTCTTTTTCTTTCTTTTTTTCCAATAATATTATTGTTTTTTTCTTCTTTCCCTTTCCTTCCTCCCCACCCCAGGGTGTGTGACTGTAGAGAATGCTGGGTAGGGTCTTTTGGCTTTGCTCGCATAGCCCTATGCACTTCTGTCACCAGGTTTTATATTGGGCTGTGCAATTTGACCTACAAGCCAATAGATGGCGCTTATGGGTAAGAGCTGGCTGTGTGGCCCGGCATGGTGGCTCGTACCTGTAATCTCAGCACTTTGGGAGCCAGAGGAAGTAGGATCCCTTCAGTCCAGGAGTTCAAGAACAGCCTGGGCAACATAGCGAGACCCTGTCTCTACAAAAAATGAAAAAAATTGCTGGTCGTGGTGGCGTGTGCCTGTGGTCCCAGCTACTTGGGACAGTGAGGTGGGATGATTGCTTGAGCCTGGGAGTTCAAGGCTGCAGTAAGCCATGATCACACCACTACACTCAGGGTGACAGAGTGAAAACCTGTCTCAAAAAAAATGCTATGTGGATGGGAATATATGTGATCCTTATTTACTGGAAGAAGCTCTCAGTTGCCTCAGGAAATGGGTTGATTCATGGAGTGCACAGTGGTCTGAGCTCCCTCCTCAGCCCCAGTGGAGGGGAGGAAGCAAGATGGGCAGGGCCAGACCAGGCAGGTCCACCTGTAGGTCCCCCGATGGCAGGCACAAGCACCAGCACTGAAGGAGAATCCAGTGGATGGCCACCTTGCACCCAGAGGTGTGCCTCGGCATGGAGTTGCAAGACCTCCTCAGCCCTGAGTTCTCTGCCTGGAGATTGGGAGCAGCCTAAACTTCTAACCCAGGAGGGTAGGTGCTTCAGATGCATGGAGATTCTGCCTGGGTGTAGAGTGGAGAGGGCCTCCTGCACCAGGATCTCCGCACAGGAAGATTGGGGTAACTCAGACTGCTGTTCCAGTGAGCAGGTGTCTGCATGCCTGAAGATCTGTCTGGCATGGAGTGGAGAGGGCCCCTCTGCACCCAGATCGCTGCACGGGAAGGGTGGGGTGGCTCAGGTTGCCAATCCAGGCAAACAGCTACTCAAATCACTTTTTATCACACCACTGCATATCTCTTTTCTCCTTCACAACCAGATTTCTTGAAAGAGATGCCTAAAACTTTTGTCTCCACTTTCTTAACTCCCAATCTTTCCTCAACCTATTTAAGGCTGAATGTCATGGCCCATCACTCTCCCATTCCCACAGTCACTCCCCTGAACCAGCTCTGATAAAGTCAACAGTGATCTCCCTGTCCTCAAATACATCCAATGATGTTCAGACCTTATTTTATTACCTGATTCAGCAATGTTCTTAAATACTATTAATCACTTCCACCTTCTTGCAGCTCTTCCTCCCCTTGCCTTGGGTGCTACCACATTCTCCTGGTGTCCTTTCTACCTCTCTGATGCTCCTTCTTAACCTAGTTGGTGGGCTTATCTGCTACTCAGCCATTAAAAGTGAAGCCTGTCAAGGCGGTCTTTTTTCATTATATACTTTCTTTCCAGGCAGCTGTATCCAAGATCATTAATTTTAACTGCTATCTGTAAGCTATTTATATCTAGTTATGTCTTTGGCTCAGACATTTCCTTTGAGTTCCAGATGTATATATCCAACCACCTATTTCATATTTTCCCTTGATATGTCTCAAAGGTATTTCAGACACCTCATGTCCCAGACTGAACTGAGGCTCTTCCCCTACAAATCCTGTCTTCTGCCAGTGGTTCCTGTCTCATGATTGATTCACGCATCTTTTACTGGCCATCTTCTTTCCCACCATAGGGCCTTTCTACTTCCTGATCTAGCTTCATGATATGTTCTTTCTTCTCTCACCTTGGGTAACTTCACAATTCTTTATTTGTCATATGTCTCTTCCTCAGAGAAATTTTCCATGACCCACAAGCCCAGGTCAGCTTTTTGTATTACATTCCTTTTTACCTGGAACACTGAACTCAGTTGAAAGGTTTGCTTGTATTAATTAGCATGATTATTGAGTAAACCTCTGGAGCTCCCACTGTTTGGTCTGTCTTAGCTGCCTCCCCAACAGAACCACCCCTGTTATTGTTCCAGTATGTTGCCAGTGCCCAGTCTAGTGCCCAACATATGTGGAGCAGATGCTCAATAATAGCTCTTTAAATTACATATGTGCAAACATAAATGGTTATAAACATGGTTAGCATAGAGTGTGATACAACTTACTCCCTACGTAAAATTTAAACAATTTGGGTGCTTTTTCTATTTTGGGATGTGGATGATTTTATTATGTGCTGCTTTTATTTGGTGTATGGTTAATATCGGGGGAGATGTAGATTTCAGTGGCATATTGGATACTCTAATGCACCTGGAATTATTATAACACTTAAAGGCAGATGAGATCCCAGGGGGCCAACAGGAAGAAGGTAAGGAAAACTATTCCTGAAAAGTAACGTCAAAAGCCCCCCATTGCCTTCCTGTTTTGCAAAACAGCCTATCTGGCTAAAAGCTAAAAGTTTATAATGGGATGTGGTTTATTATGGTAACGTGAAGTCAAGGAGGTGATTTGAGAAGAAGACATAATGTAGACAGAGGCTTAGTCTATATAGACATTGGGCAAAAGTCTCTTCCTTCGAGATAGGCTTTACATGTTGCAATGCCCGCTCTCCTGAATATGAAGGACCTTATGAGGACCATGAAAATGTTTTAAGGTTCTACAGGCAGATTTATCTTTTGTTTTTGTACATTCCCATATAATTTAGAAAGATGTTCTAATAGGGCTGGTGCAGTGGCTCACACCTGAAATCCCAACAGTTTGGGAGGCTGATATGGGATGATCTCTTGAAGCCAGGAGTTAAGACCAGCCTGGGCAACATAGCAAGATTCCATCTCTACAAAAAAATTAATACATTAGCCACATGTAGTGGCATGCACCTGTAGTCTCAGCTACTCAGTGGGGCTGAGGTGGGAGGATCACTAGAGCCCAGGAGTTACAGGCGACAGTGAGCTATGATTGTGCTACCACCCTCCAGCCTGGATGACAGAGTGAGATCCTGACTCTAAAAAAAAAAAAAAAAGAAGATGTTCTAATAGGATTTAGAAAATAAGAGTCCTGGGGGCTGCGTGCGGTGTCTCACGCCTGTAATCCCAGTACTTTGGGAGCTGAAGGTGGGCGGATCATGAGGTCAGGAGATTGTGACCATCCTGGCCAATATGGTGAAACCCCGTCTCTACTAAAATACAAAAAATTAGCTGGGTGTGGTGGCACATGCCTGTAGTCCCAGCTACTCGGGAGGCTGAGGCAGGGGAATTGCTTGAACCCAGGAGGTGGAGGTTGCAGTGCCCAGATCGCGCCACTGCACTCCAGCCTGGCAACAGAGCAAGACTCTATCTCAAAAAAAAAAAAAAAAAAAAAGAGTCATGGCAAAGGTAACCGAGGGGCATTGAAACCATCCAAGAAGGATGATGGCAAACATTTATATAGCAGTGATTATAGTCCGGGAACTGTTCCAAGGGCTTAACATATATTAGCTATTTTGATCCTCAACACAACCTTATAAAAGAAGTACTATTTTTATTCTTATTTTGGAGATGAGGAAACAAGAGCAGAAAGGAGCTAAGTAACTTATGCAAGACGATTACTATTGTGCCATGGGTATGAGCTTTCTCAACAGGAAATGAGTTTAGACATGAAAAAAAGACAGACTACTGTGTTCCATAAAATGAACAAATAAGAGCAGGTGAAAGGAAACCTGCTGACGGCCCCAGAATTAAGATAGACTCTTAATTGGGGTGGTTGTTGACTTAGAACTGGGGAGGGGCACAGTTCTTGCTTTGCAAATTTGCCTCCTCTGAAGGTTTTCTTACTCCTTGTGTGAGTATTTTCATCTGTCTATATATGTCCTAACATTCTGCAGATTCTTCTCAACACATTAAAAATATGAAGAAAATCCTCATTGGCCTACAGAATTAGACTGATGGGACCTTGTGGGACTGATTTTTTTTTTTTTTTTTTTTTGAAAGAGCTAGCTGAGGTTTTATTTTGGACCAAAAAAAAAAAAAAAAAAAAAAGCAATTGAATTGTTTTGTAGCTGGAGGCATGGGCAAGGGGTATCCCCAGGCAGTAAACTCCCCCGTGGGTGGGCTGAGAGCTAGGGGTGAGCCTCAAGTGGGTCTCCTGTTCCCTTTGCTCCCCTCACAGCGGCCTCCCTCCCCGGCTCTGGGGCACCCACAGGAGGGGCAGGCTGGGAGGGGCTGCCGCAGCTGTTCACTTGGGCAGAATGTCAGAGGACTCGGACACCAGCTTCCCATCGCGGGTCTTGATCTTCACAGCCACGGCCCTGGTGGAGCTGGTGTGGCTGAAGGAGCTGGAGCCTGCGCCAGAGCCAAAGCTGGAGCCCAGGCCGTAGCTGAGGCCGGGGCTTGTGAGGCGCCCGTAGGAGAGCTCAAACCATCTGCATAGCCACAGGTGGTCTTCGTATGGATACTCATGTTCTGCATCCCAGACTCCAGCCAGCTCTCCTCACCCTCTAGCAGCTTCCTATAGGCGTCCAGGGCCAGCTTGATGTTCATCAGCTCCTGGTACTCACACAGCTGCTGCGCCATGTCCTGCTTGGCTAGCTGCAGGGCGGCCTCCAGCTCAGACAGCTTGGCTTTGGCATCCTTCACGGCCAGCTACCCGCGCTGCTCTGCATCTGTGACGGCGGCCTCTAGGGAAGCCCTCTGGCCTTTGAGGCCCTGAATCTCAGCCTGGAGCCAACTGATTTTCCGGTTCATCTCGGAGATCTCAGTCTTTGTACGCCACAGGTCATCCCAGCGCTTCCCAGCCAGCATCTGCAGCTCCTCATACTTGATCTGGTCCGTGCTCTCAGCCTCAGTCAGGCTGCGGTTGGCGATCACCTTGTACGGAGCCTTGACCTCAGCGATGATGCTGTCCATGTCCAGGGAGCAGCTGTTGTCCATGGACAGCACCACAGATGTGTCCGAGATCTAGGACTGTGGCTCCTGGATCTCCTCTTCATACAGCTGCCTGAGGAAGTTGATCTCGTCAATCAGCCCTTCCAGGCGAGACTCCAGCTCTACCTTGTCATGTAAGCTTCATCTACATCCTTCTTGATGAGGACAAATTCATTCTCCATCTCTGTACGCTTATTGATCTCACCCTCATACTTGTTCTTGAAGTCCTCCACCAGCCTCTGCATGTTGCCGAGCTCTGCCTCCAGCTTCAGCTTCTCCTGGCCCAGAGTCTCCAGCTGCTGCATAAAGTAGTTGATGTAGCTCTCGAACATGTTGTCCATGTTGCTCCAAGCCATCTTCTGCTGCTGCAGGAGGCTCCCCTTGGTCTCCAGGATCTTGTTCTGCTGCTCCAGGAACTGTACCTTGTCAATGAAGGAGGCAAACATGTTATTTAGGGTCTTGATCCGCTCCTTCTCCTGGGTGCGCATGGCCTGGATGTTGGGGTCCACCTCCAGGTTCAGGGGGCTCAGCAGGCTCTGGTTGACCATGACGGCAGTGATGCCTCCCATGCTGCTGGCCCCACCATAGCCTCCACCCAGGCCAGCCCGGAAGCTGCTGCTGCCCACTTGGGAGAAGCTCAACGAGCTGATGCAGGCTCCGGGCCCACTCATGTGAGAGCAGCTGCTGAAGGCCTGGGGGCCAGAGGTGGACACCTTGTAGGACTTCTGGGTCACCCTGATGGACGTGGTGGAGGCAGGAGTGGAGGCAGACGGGCTGAACAAGGCAGAGATTCCAGAAGGAGTGGAGAAGGTGCTTCTTGGTCTGAAATTTTTTCTTTTCAAACATTGAGGTAAGGTGGAATCTGAGAGCATGGAAAGATTGCGATCACAGGTGGGATCCAGCTACATGTGGATCTTTGCCATTTTACTTGGAATCAAGGACCATTTGGATCATCCACTAGGTGTGTCTCAGAAAGCACAATACTGGGGAAGATCATTCTCCTCTTTGCAGAGAGAGAACACAGAAGAAAAAATAAGGGCATTCTTCATTTAGCTTGATTCACTTCTCCAGTGGCACAGATATCCAAAATTGAAGCAATTTGACAAGAGCCAAAGTTCTGAATGTTAGTGACAATGGGAATATACTCAGAAGATGCACTTAGTGTCGGAAAAGTTGGGAGACAAATGTTCAAGATCCTGAAAGCAGTAAATAGCAGCTGTAAGGCTCTATGGCAGCCCAGGAAACAGTGGTCCAGAGACCCACATAAGAAACCCACATGAGAACACTGGAGGACAGTGGCAGGAACAACGTGTCAGTGAGGGGTCCTTCTGGAGGCCTGCAGTGTCAGAGCCACCCCACTCCCCAAGCCTCTTGTGATTCTAGGTCAGGGACCATTGGAAGCAGTTCACTAGGACAATGCTTGGGCTGCTGATTCACTCCACAGGGAGAGCTGGATATGTGAGCAACTACAGCACACAGGTCTTGCAGCACACACTGGAGAGAGCTGGGGAGGAGTGGAAGGTGGTGACCTTATGAAAAGAAGAGATTTGGGTGAATTCTGAAGATTAAGAGCTGGTGCAAGAAAGGCAGACATGATCAAAGAAACAATGAAAGATGAGAATAGATAAAAGTGTCTTCCAAGAGGCAAGAGAGTGTGGGATAAGATCAAATTACCATTAGGAACAACACGTGGAGATGCAAAAGGTGCTCTGAGATGTCCTCCTATTGCAGGGTTGACTTAGGTGAAAAAGTTCTGGCAAGCCTACCCTTCATGGCTCCAGATAAGGGTGTATGGAGGTCAGTTCTATATGAGGACATGAAATAAACCATGCATAAACACAAAGATATACCACATTCCTGAATGAGAAAATCTAATATTATGAAAATATGAATTTTCCCATTAATATAAAAATTGAATTCTAAATGAGGACATTGATGTGTGTGCTTAAATTGGATTAAATAAACTTAAAGTTTACATGGAAGAATAAATGTTCAAGAATAGTCAAGAAAATGTGAAAAAAAGGACCTTAGAAAACATTAAAACGAAGTGAAGTCTCTATAATAAAAACAGCATAATATTATCATAGAAGTAGGCAAAAAGATAAGTGGAACTGATAGAATGCAGTACCCAAGAATAGATTCTGCAGGCTGTGAGAATTTAATAGATAAAAAATATTTTAATTTATCACAGAACAGTGGTTTATTTAATAAATAATATAGGCAAAATCAGCTATGCATTGGGAAAGAATAATTTTGGTTCCTGCCTCTCATCTTACACACAAATTCAGGTGGATCAAAATCTTAAAGGTAAAGGATAAAAGGATGGAACTTTAGAAGAAAATGTAGGAGACCATAAGTACAAGTTGAAGATTGATGAAGCAGGAAACCTATAAGCTATTAGAAAATTAGTCAGATTTGATTTTTATAAATATTAAGACATTTTAAAAGGTGAACTATAAGACATACAAAAGTAAAGTACAAATAATGTATTGGGGAAAGTGTGTAATGGATCTAACAGCTGAAGGGTATATTAAGTACACAGAACTATATTAATTATAACTGAAAAAAGATGATTAATAGAAAAATGGGCAGAGATATAAGCAGGCAAGCATAGAACAGCAAATCCAAATGTCCTGGCAGAACAACAACAACAACAACAACAACAAGTCTTTCAGCTTCCTAGTAGTCAGGGAGAAAATACATTAAACTAACAATGAATTGCCACTGTGCACCAATGATATTAGCAAAAATTACAAATGACTTTCACCTACTGCTGGTAAGACTGTCAGGAAAATGGGATCCTCATTCATTGTTGATGAATATGTGAATTGTTCAACTTTTTGTGAAGGCAATCTGGCAAGATCTGTTTTTTTAAAAAAAGCAACCTAACACCTGGAAATCTAATCCCTAGATATAAAATTACCAATACAAAAAGAAGTATGCATTCAGATGTTTAGTTCAGCATAATTATGGTACCCCCAAATCCTGGAAATAAGGTAAATACACATTAGCAGGGAAATGGTTAAAGAAATTGAGGTATATTGGACCAAGGAATATCATGCAGGTACCAGACCATCAGCTAGAGCTACACTAATTGACTTGGAGGAGTTTTATGAAACTGTTAAACTAGAAATGCAAGATGCAGAGGAGTACGTATATATAAGATAATCTCATTTTTGTGAAATTTATGACCAAAAAAAGCCCCTTGATTTTACATATATGTGTGTATGTATGTTGTATAGCTATATGTTTTAATTTTATAAAAATGTGTGTTTGTTCATAAATATACACACAAAAATATTATGGGAGAATGGTCACCATAAAGTCAATGGTGGTTACTGCAGGACATGAGTTTTCTGTGTCTCTAGTGTCTTTTGAGTCTGGAGACAGGCCATGGAGCAGAGTGAGCTCTGGAGCCAGATAGGCTGGTATTGAAGTCTAACTCAGCTGCCTTTTAACTATGAAATTTACTTAATCTCTTCATGTCTCAGTTTCCCCACTAGTAAAACAAATTTATAAGACCTAACTCATAGGCTTGTTATGAGTATTTAATTAAATGAGTCAATATTTAAAGGACCTAGATGAGGGCCTGGCACACAGTAAGTACTGTATAAGTCTTTGTTAATTAAATGTTCACACATTGCTTAATTGTGCTGTAACCGGAAGGTATTATTTATATAATCAGAAAAAAACAAAAAATGCCAGGCATGGTGGCTCACACCTGTAATCCCAGCACTTTGGGAGGCCCAGGCAGGTGGATCACCTGAGGTCAGGAGTTCGAGACCAGCCTGGCCAACATAGCGAAACCCTGTCTCTACTAAAAATACAAAAATTAGCCGGCTGTGGTGGTGGGCGCCTATAATCCCAGCTACTCGGGAGGCTGAGGCAAGAATCACTTGAACCCCAGGTGGGTGGAGGTTGCAGTGAGCTGAGATCACGCCACTTCACTCCAGCCTGGGGAAAAGAATGAAACTCCGTCTCAAAAACAAAAACAAAACAAAACAAACAAACAAAATAAAACAAGAAAAGAAAAAGAAAAAATGTAAATGACTTTAAAGAAACAGACTTGGGTATTGTTTTAGTAGAGTTTTCTGATTAAAAAAGCATACAATTAAAAACAAAACTTTTCCCCTTCACTTTCTATAAAGTAAGAATTAAAAACCCAGAACTTTTCTTTCTGGGAGGAAAATAAGAAAGGATAGAAGAGAGGGAGGGAGGCCAGCTGGGAAGGTGGGAAGGGAAAAAAAGAGAAAACTGCATGTGGGCCTCTATGGAAAGGTCTCTAAAGAATAATAACTGGCACATGTCAAGTGCAAAGCCGTGTGGATAGTATGAGCCTTTGTGTAAATGAAGATGAAGGTGATGTGCACTGGGTATATGCTGGCATACATATAAAATGCCTTCTGAAAGAAAATTAAAACAGATCTTAGTAGTAGTTACTTCTAAAGACTTTGAGGGGAGAGGAAAGGAATATAAAGTTCTCACTATATTGTGCCTTTCTCTATTTGTGGACTGTTCTAATTACATAAATACATCATTTCATTTTTTAATTTCTTTTTAAATTTTTATTTATTAATTTATTATTATACTTTAAGTTCTGGGATACATGTGCAGAATGTGCAGGTTTGTTACATACATATACACGTGCCATGGTGGTTTACTGCACCCATCAACCCATCATCTACATTAGGTATTTCTCCTAATGTTCTCTCTCCCCTAGCCCCCCACCCCTGACAGGCCCGGGTGTGTGATGTTCCCCTCCCTGTGTTCATGTGTTCTCACTGTTCAACTCCCACTTATGAGTAAGAATATGTGGTGCTTGGTTTTCTGTTCCTATGTTAGTTGGCTGAGAATAACAGTTTCCAGCTTCATCCATATCCCTGCAAAGGACATGAATTTATCCTTTTTTTACGGCTGCATAGTATTCCACAGTATATGCGTGCCACATTTTCTTTATCCAGCCTATCATTGATGGGCATTTGGGTTGATTCCAAGTCTTTGCTATTGTGAACTGTGCTGCAATAAACATACTTGTGCATGTGTCTTTATAGTAGAATGATTTATAATCCTTTGGGTATATACCCAGTAGTGAGATTGCTGGGTCAAATGATATTTCTGGTTCTAGATCCTTGAGGAATCATCACACTGTCTTCCACAATGGTTGAACTAATTTACATTCCCACCAACAGTGTAAAAGCGTTCCCATTTCTCCACATCCTCTCCAGCATCTGTTGTTTCCTGACTTGTTAATGATCACCATTCTAACTGGCATGAGATGGTATCTCACTGTGGTTTTGATTTGCATTTCTTAATGACCAGTGATGATGAGCTTTTTTTCATATTTTTTTTGGCCACATAGATGTCTTCTTTTGACAAATGTCTGTTCATATCTTTTGCCCACTTTTTGATGGGGTTGTTTGTTTTTTTCTTGTAAATTTGTTTAAGTACCTTGTAGATTCTTGATATTAGCCCTTTATCAGATGGATAGATTGCAAAAAAATTTCTCCCATTCTGTAGGTTGCTTGTTCACTCTGATGGTAGTTTCTTTTGCCATGCCGAAGCTCTTTAGTTTAATTAGATCTCATTTGTCAATTTTGGTTTTTGTTGCCATTGCTTTTGGTGTTTTAGTTATGAAGTCTTTGCCCATGCCTATGTTCTGAATGGTATTACCTAGGTTTTCTTCTAGAATTTTTTATGGTTTTAAGTTTTACATTTAAGTCTTTGATCCATCTTGAGTTACTTTTTGTATAATGTGTAAGGAAGGGGTCCAGTTTCAGCTTTCTGCATATGGCTAGCCAGTTTTCCCAGCACCATTTATTAAATAGGGAATCGTTTCCCCATTTCTTGTTTTTGTCAGGTTTGTCCAAGATCTGATGGTTTTAGATGTGTGGCGTTATTTCTGAGGCCTCTGTTCTGTTCCATTGGTCTATATATCTGTTTTGGTATCAGTACCATGCTGTTTTGGTTATTGTAGTCTCGTAGTATAGTTTAAAGTTAGGTAGCATGATGCCTCTAGCTTTGACCTTTTTGCTTAGCAGTGTCTTGGCTATACTGGCTCTTTCTTGGTTCCATATGAAATTTAAAGTAGTTTTTTCTAGTTCTGCGAAGAAAGTCAATAGTAGCTTGATGGGGATAGCATTGAATTTATAAATTACTTTGGGAAGTAAGGCCATTTTCACAATATTGATTCTTCTTATCCATGAGCATGGAATGTTTTTCCATTTGCTCGTGCCCTCTTTTATTTCCTTGAGCAGTGGTTTGTAGTTCTCCTTGAGGAGGTCCTTCACATCCCTTGTAAGTTGTATTCCTAGGTATTTTATTCTCTTTGTAGTAATTGTGAATGGGAGTTCATTCATGGTTTGGCTCTCTGTTTGCCTTCATCCCTGGGATGGAAGCCTGGTTCAACATATGCAAATCAATAAACGTAATCCATCCCATAAACACAACCAAGGACAAAAACCATATGATTATCTCAGTAGATGCAGAAAAGGCCTTTGATAAAATTCAACCCCTCTTCATGCTAAAAACTCTCAATAAACTAGGTAATGATGGGACATATATCAAAATAATAAGAGCTATTTATGACAAACCCACAGCCAATATCATACTGAATTGGCAAAAGCTGGAAGCATTCCCTTTGATATCCGGCACAAGACAAGGATGCCCTCTCTCACCACTCCTATTCAACAAGTATTGGAAGTTCTGGCCAGGACAATCAGGCAAGAAAAAGAAATATGGGGTATTCAAATAGGAAGAGAGGAAGCCAAATTGTCTCTGTTTGCAGATGACATGATTGTATATTTATTATTTCATTTTTAAAAATGTCATAAAGAACTATGGATGATAAGATTATAGGCCATTTTATATTTTTATTTCTCTTTATTAAATATGTCACAAATGTTCTTTTTTTTTTTTTTGCTTTTGTTAACAGCTTTAGTGAGATATAATTTACATACCATACAGCTTACCCATTTAAAGTGTAGAAATCACTGATATATTCACAAAGTTGTGTAACTATGACTGTCATGAATTTTAGGATACTTTCATCACCTCTGAAAGGCTGTTAGCTATCTCCCACTTATCCTTTCGTGGCTTCCCCAGTCCTAAGCAACCACTAATCTTTGTTTCTTTAACTCTATCTATTGTGGACATTTCACATCAATGGATTCATACAATATGTGGCCTTTCATGTCTGGCTTCTTTCACTTAGCTAATGCTTTCAAGCTTCATCCATGTTGTAGCATGAATTGGTACTTAATTCCTTTTTATGGCAGAATAACATTCCATTTCATAGGTATACCATATTTTATTTATCCAATAATCAGTTGATGAATATTTGGATTATTTCCACCTTTATGCTTTTATGAATAAGGCTGTTATGGATATTTCTGCCAAAGTCTTCATGTGGTCATATGTTTTCATTTCTCTTGGGTATACACCTAGAAGTGTAATTACTGGGCTGTATGGTAAATCTGCGTTGAACTCTTTGAGAAACTGCCAGACTATTTTCCAAAGTGGCTGCAGCATTTTACGTTCCCACTGGCAGTATATGAGGGTTCTAATTTTTCCACATTCTTGCCAATACTTGTAATCTGACTTTTAAATTATAGCCGTCTTAATGGATGTAAAAATGTTCTTTTTTTAAAAAAAAAACAAAAAGATGAGTTCTAGCCTTAAATGGTGAATTGAAACTTGTCTAAACATTTTCTTTTCTCCCAGTATCTAACAGAGTGAGCAAAAATAGTTAAAACCAGAAAAACAATGCCAATTGTAATCAAACCAGGAAAGGACTATAAGCTAATTCAATAAATTTCAAAAATTAATGTCCAAAGAAAGAAACAAAAAATTCTTGAGCACATCAGGCTGAGCTCTTACTTACACCTCTGTCCCCATACACAAAATTCATATTGGTAAATCAACAAAACCATGTGAATTTTAACTAATGTTCTCCACCCAGAGAGAAGCAGCCTGAGTGAATAGCCTTATCTTTGCTTTCTTTTCACTTTTCCCCAAGACCTCACTTGTAACCCCCTGGTGCTGCCACCTGGCCCAAGCCACCATCATCACTATCATGCCACCTGCATCACTATCATGACTCCTAATTGGCTTCCCTGTTTACACCCTTGCTACCTACAGTCTATGCTCAACAAAATGATCCCTTTAAAATTAAATCAGATAATGTCACTACTCTGTTCAAGAAAAGCTTTGATTCCACTCCTGGCAGATATCCAACATAAGTGGGCACATGTGTGTGCCAAAAGGCACACAAGGGTGTCACTGGCAGCTTTTATTCTTAATAGCCCCAACTCCAAACAAGTCTAAGTGTTCATCAACAGATGAGATAAATTATTATATATTCATACAATATTCATTTTTAAATTTTTATTATTTTATTTTATTTTTTTGAGGCAGAGTTTTGCCCTCACCCAGGCTGGAGTGCAATGGCGCGAGCTCAGCTCACTGCAACCTCCACCTCCTGGGTTCAAGCAATTCTTGTGTCTCAGCCTCTGGAGTAGCTATTCATCTAATAAAAAAAGAACTATTCCTCCACAAAAAATTATGCATTTCACAGCCATGATGCTCAGTGGAAGAAGCACAAAGGAATCCATACTGAATGGTCCCATTTATATTAAGTTCAAAAACAGAAGAAAGAAATCTAATCTTTGAACATGATAGTCAGAAGAGTCATTTCCTTTGGGAGGGTATTGACCAGGAGGAAACAATGAGGAGACTCCTGGGGTGCTGCTGACACTCAATAACTTTGTGTGGTGACTGTATATTTGTTGACATCAGTAATATCCATTGAGCTGTATACACCTAAGATCTGTGGACTTTACTGTACGAATGTTATACCTCAATGTAAAAAGCAAGAAACAAAGAAAGAGAAACAAAGTGAGAAAGAGAGAAAGGAGGGGAGGGAAGGGGAGAGGAGAGAAGAGGAGGGGAGAGAAGAGGAGAGGAGAGGAGAGGAGAGGAAAGGAGAGGAGAGGAGAGAGAAGAGAGGGAAAAGGCTGGCTTCTCATCTCATTCATAGTAAAAGTCACAGCTCTCACCATGGTCTAGCAGCCTATGTGAAGTGCCCTGTTTCCTTGATTCATCCCTGTCCTATTCTCTCTCTTGGTTGCTCCACTCAAGCCCCAGAGGCCACCGTGCTGTGCCTGGAGCACACCAGGCATCCCCTGATTGAGGGCTTTTGTGGTGACCATTCCCACTGCTTAGAATATTTTACCTCTATTTATCCGTGTGGCTCCTCCTTCAAATCTTTGGTCAAATTTCCCCTTTGAGTGAGACTCACACTATCTATCCAATTAAAATGGCCACTGCCAGTGTCTCCTTCCCCCGCACTTTTCATCCTTTTTATTCTCTGTGATGCATCTATAGCACTCATCACCTTCAAAGGCACTTATCTAATGTTTTCGTACGTATTGTCTGTTTCCTTCACTAGAATATAAGGCACAAATACAATGATTTCATGCGTTTAGTTCCTCGATGGATCTCAAGTACTTAGATAAGTGCCTGGTACATAGTAGACACTGAAAAAATATTTGTTGAATGAGTAAGTGAAAAGTGGAGGCATTTAAACGAAGACTGCACAGAGCCTCCCCTAAACTTTCTCCCACCCTCTGACACTTTTCCAGCATTAAAAAAAGCAGGCAGAACATGAACTGCTCGGTCGTCAAATTCGACTTGGGGGAAAGAAAACAAGCTTAGTCCTAGATACAAAGGGAAGAAAGTCAAGAAATCACTTACATTATATCAGAAAAAAGAGAATGCCAGGGTGGGACCAGGGAAGCATAATTAAGATGAGAAGAAACAGAACAGTAACCTGTAAACATACCGAGAAAAAATAAGGTAATGTAAGAAATTGTTCATGCAAAAGACAAACAGAGCACCATATAGATAAAAATATAACTCAGAGAACAGAAGGAAATTCCTCAGAGCTTCTTTTTGCTGTAAAACAAGTTACTAAAAACATGAATTCATTAAAACAAGAGTTTGGAATCATGCTTCTGGCAATGATGGACTATTTTGTAGTAGACCAATTCTCCTCCTGAGAATGTGTAGACTAGCAGAGCAGATTAACATGCATGCATACACACACACACACACACACACACACACACACACACCCATCTGAAGGCATCAGAGAGGTACCAAGGCAATGAGTACTTGAGAAGACAGAGAGAAGAGAGGTAGCTGAGGCTAACATTTGGCACCATTATTCCCCTCCAAGCTTTTTGGTTAAGCGGTGACGGCAAGGCTAGGAAGTTGAGGATAAATCTAAAGCTTAGGGAGAAAAAGGCTAAGCAGAACTTCTGTAAGTCTCATGGTGCTGGGATATAACAATCAAACTTCAGACCCGCAGAAGAGGAAGAAACCTGGTAAGAAACATCTTGAGCATTCAGTTGGGATCACCAAAAGCATAGATACTCTAAGTGATGATAAATGATAAATTGCCCAGCCTTTACAAAAATAAAAATAAAAAAGGTTTGAATGAGCTCAATCTCTATAGGGATTAAGAAGATCTTTATTCCTCTAACTGCTCACTAAAAATAAATCTTATTCAGAGTAAGATATCATTGTCTAGAGCTTCAATTCATCTTGACAATATATTGCATGCAGTGTCTGATATTCAATCGAAAATAACCTGGCATGCAAAAAAAGAGAAAAAAGGAAGGAAGAAAAGAAAAAAGGATAAAAGGAAGAAAAGGAGGGCGGGAGGGAGGGAATGAGGGAAAGCAAAGAAAAGGAGAAGGAAAGGAAGAGGAAAAAGAAGAGGAAAAGACAAGAAAATATTTGCATGGGAAATCCAAATATTAGAGTTATCAGACAAGAATGTTAAAATAATGATTAAAGCAATCAAGAAATTAAATGACAAAATGACTATCAGCACAGACTGGAAGTTCTACCCAGAGAAGAAGTCATTATTCGAAAAAGATACTTGCACACACATGTTTATAGCAGCACAATTCACAGTTGCAAAATTGTGGAACCAACCCAAATGCCCATCAATCAACGAGTGGATAAAGAAACTGTGGCATATCTATATGATGATATACTACTCAGCCATAAAAAGGAATGAATTAACAGCATTTGTAATGGCCCTGATGAGATTAGAGACTATTATTCTAAGTGAAGTAACTCAGGAATGGAAAACCAAACATTGTATGTTCTCACTGATATGTGGGAGCTGAGATATGGAGGACGAAAAGGCATAAGAATGATACAATGGACTTCGGGGACTTAGGGGGAAGAGTGGGAGGGGGGCGAGGGATAAAAGACAACAAATATGGTGCTGTGTGTACTGCTTGGGTGATGGGTGCACCAGGATCTCACAAATATTCACTAAAGAACTTACTCGTGTAACCAAATGCCACCTGTACCCCAGTAACTTACGGAAAAATAAACTTAAAAAAAGAAGAATTAAATGGGATTCTAGAACCAAAAGATAGAAAAACTGAAATTAAAAATTCATAGGCTGAAGGAGTTTCACTACCGATTAGGCTGTTGAAATTGTGAAACATCATTGTTTCTGCCCAAACAATGATGTTAGACAAACTAAAAATTCCTCTTCTTTAATGACATTGAAGGGCTGTGAACACATTGAGGTCTAAATGATCGATGTTGCAGAGAAGGGCAAGCTCTTTCCAAGTGAGGAATGCCCAGCAGCCATTTCCACGTGAGGGAGTAGTTGTCTTGTCTAATGTCATGCATGCGCCCCTCAAAAACCCCTTGAAGGAAGACCTGTTGGTGCAGCGGTTGGGAATGCTGTCAGATGACAGATTTGGGCTACTAATCCCTTCAGGGGTTGCTTCAGCTGCAGAAAGCCAACTCGCCCAAAGTCATGCGTTTCTTGGGGTGGTCCATATCCAATGACTGAGGCATTTTGGCCCAACCCAGGAAAATTGTGACTGGCCATTTTATTCTAGAACTCTTTGTGAGGTTTGTTGAGGCTATTGGGTCTGCATTGCAGGTTGACTTCCCTTTCTGCCTAAATCTGCTTTTTCCCTCTCCATTCCACGTATGTTGGTTTCTAATAAACATTCCATCCATTAGACTCTGTCTCAGAGATTGCTGCCTGGGGAACTTCACCCATGGCAGTTAATGCCTGGAGTGTCCAAGAAAGCGAATATTCAAGTCAGGTTTTGGAGCTCAATTGCCTTCTTCCCAGCTGGCAGTGAGGACCCTATATCCTTGGTGATGAGTGCCACGTAACTTGTAGCACAAGGTGACAGTCCAGTTGTGAAAACTTTCACTAGTGATAAATGCTGATGGTACACACAGAAAGGAAAGTCCTAGCTGGTGAAATGCATCAGCCAGCCTTTGAAAGTCCCAGAGAAATAGTAACTAAAAAGACAATGGTTGGGAGGCTGAGGTGGACGGATCACCGTGGTCAGGAGTTCAAGACCAGCCTGGCCAATGTAGTGAAACCCTATCTCTACTAAAAATACCAAAAAAAAAAAAAAAAAACATTAGCTGGGCATAGAGGTGGGCGCCTGTTATCCCAGCTACTCGGGAGGCTGAGGCAAGAGAATTGCTTTAACCCAGGGGGTAGAGGTTGCAGTGAGCTGAGATCGCCCCACTGCACTCCAGCCTAGGCGACAAGTGAAACTCCGTCTTAAAAAAAAAAAAAAAGACAGTAAGATTAGATGCCTGTTGCTAAACTCATTTGACACTTTAGAAAAAGATAAGGAAAGACTAAAAGCAGTTAACTGGCAATTGAAAGATCAATGTAAACATCAGGATATTTTTTCATTGTAGGAAGCAAGGAGGCTCTGCAGTGGCCTGCGGTGAAAATGCAGAGAAAGCTGAAGATGGGGCCTAGGACTTAATCATCAGAGAAGCAGAGCACCTAAGGTTAAACTTCCAGCTATGCAGGCCTGCAATGCCAAGGTCAGAAGAAAGAGACTCTGACACATGGGATGAGACATCTACAATGAAAACCCTGAACCCTGAAAACCTTAAATATGTACATTTCCCTGAAAGTTCTGAGCCTTCAGAAGGAGCCCATCCTTCCCCATCAAGAGCCCCTTGAAGACAATCCAAAGGCCTCTCCCTTGTGAGGCAGGGATGTGACTCAGGATCTGCTCCCTCCCTCCTCCCTTGTCATTAGGCCTGTCGCTAGGGAGGGGTCACAGGATGTCTCAGCCTGAAAATGCAGACAATACAGGGCCTGAAAATCGAGGAAAAGGCCTATACCACAAAGGATTGCCATTCCCAGATAGCACTTCTGGCAGGAAGCAGGGGCACATGTGTGGGGCTGGATTCTCAGTGCTTGACAAGGGGAGCTCTGAGCATAAGACTGGATAAGGGAGAGTCTATAATGTATTTGCACTCTTCCAAGATATAGAATTTACTACCCTGAAAGGACTCCTAGAAGCATGGACAAAATGCACCTCCTCACTTCCCTCTGCTAACTGAGGGAAAATGCCTGAACTACTGTAGCCCCATATGTAAAGCTAGCCCCTCCAGATTCAACAATTCTTTCCTACTTTTTCTGAGTTAGTGGTGGCTAGAGCTATCTCTTAGTCTCACTGTGCCTGCATCATGGTCTGGGGAAGTAAGACATCACCTCCAAAACACTTGAAACTAAAAGATAACTCAAATTAATTAAATCAGAACTCCAGATGCCACCCAGATGACATCCTGAAGAGATCAAAGAGATGACCTCCTGGAGAACCTGGAAAGGAGAAAGAAATCTTACAGTCTTTAGTAGCCTGGTGAAACATTTGCAGAGCCCTGATGGAGGAATGGGCCTGACCTCACTCTCAAGATAACCATTTCTGAGCTGGAACTAGCCAAAACTGCTACTGATCCCCTACCCAGCTTAACTCCTAGTGAGATAGAAGAGATCATCCCTTTACTTTAGCTATCTCACAAAAAAAGGTGTACCGTTTTTGGGAAAAATGTTATTTGATTCAGTCTCTTCTCTTTTGTCCATGATATATGTATCATAAAATTTAAAAAGTATAAAATATATGAAGAAGCAGGAAAATGTTATTCATAATTCAGTTTAAAAAAGCATTCATAGCAGCAGATCTACAGATGCAGATGACACAGATTTTGAAATTAGAGACATGAACTTTCATAGTCTCTTTTTTTAACTTAGATATTTAGGAACTAATCTCTTATTTATTTGAAGCTTGTAATTCCCTCCGTTTTTTTCCCTATCATACTGACAAAAAATCCAAAATCTTGACAAAATTGGCAAGATTGTAGGGAAACAGGCACTTTCATATATTGCTGGTTGAAATATAAAATGGTATTATCCCATGGAGAAGAATTTGGCAGTACTGAGCTAAACTACGAATGCATGTATTTTTTTTTTGACCTATGGATTTCACGTCTAAGAACATACCCTGAAGACACATGTTTAACAATGTGAAAAAGCATATGCAAAAGCTATTCACTGCAGTATTGTCATTGTAAAATACTGTAAACCACCTAAAGTATAGAATAAAGGAGATTTTTTTACTGGCAAAGTTTGAGATAATTTAAGCATTAAGATAGATAAGAAAAATAATAGTTGGTTGAATAAACTATGCTACATGCATACTATGGGGTACTATTAACTGGTTTAAAAAATGAGAAACATCTCTATGAACTGAAAGGGAGAAGTTTCCAGAATTTATTTAAAAATGAAAAATAAAAGAGAACATATGCAATATGCTACCTTTTGTGGAAAAAAAAACAGAAAACAAGAAAATGTACACATAGCTGTATAATTTTGTAAAAAGATACAGAAGACATAATACAAAAATGAATGAAATTGGTTACTAATTAGGGAAGGAGATGAGCGGGTAGGGTTTCAGGGGAGGGGAAGGAATGATGTTTCTCTGAGTATAACTTTCTATACAATTTTGACTTTTAATTGTATGTTCATGCGTTACATATCCAATAAAATGAAATAAAATTTCAATGGTGGGGGAAAACCCCAAACTAAATGCAAACAGTAACAAGTGAACTTAATGGCTTTCAATTAGTAAAGTAACTTCCCTGAGGAAGTTAAAAATTCTTTTTATTGTGGTAAAATATGCATAACATAAAACTTATCATTGTAACCATTTTAAATCTGTATATATTAAAAGATTTTTCTTTTTTAAGAGAGAGGGACTCACTATGTCATCCAGAGTAGTCTCAAACTCCTGGACTCAAGCAATCCTCCTGAGAAGCTGGAGCTACAGGTGTGCACCACCATGCCTGGCTCATCTATTTTAACCATTTTTAAGTGTACAGTGCTGTGGCACTAAGTACATCCACATTGTTCTGAGGCCATCACAACTATCCATCTCTGAAATACTTTTCATCTTGCAAAACTGAAACTCTACACCCATTAAACAACAACTCCTCATTGCCTCCAGCACCTGGCAACCACCATTCTACTTTCTATCTATATGAATTTGACTATTCTAGGCACCTTATATGGGTGGAATCATACAGTATCTGTCCTTTTATAAGAGGCTTATTTCACTTAGCACAATATCTTCAAGGTTCATCCATATTATAGCATGTACCTGAATGTCATTCCTTTGTAAAGGGGACACAAATACATTGCATGTATACTATGCATTTTGTTTATCCATTCATTAGTTTATGGACACTAGAGTTGCTTCCACCTTTTGGGTATTGTGAATAATGCTGCTACGAAAATGGGTGTACGAATATCATTTTGAGACCCTACTGTAAATTATTTTGGGTATATACTCAGAAGTGAAACTACTGGATCATATGGTAATTCTATTTTTAATATTTTGAGGAACTGCCATACTGTTTTCTATAGCAGCTGCACCATGTTATAGTCCCATCAACAGTGAACAAGGATTCTACTTTCTCCATATCTTCATCAATGCTTGCTATATTTCTTTTGTTTTTGTTTTTTAGTAGTAGCCATCCTAATGGATGTGAGGAGATATCTCATTGAGGTTTTGGTCTGTATTTTCCTAAAGATTAGTGATGTTGAGCATCTTTACATGTGCTTATTGGCCATTTGCATATCTTCTTTGGAGAAATGTCTATTCAAGTCCTTTGTCCATTTTTTGAATGGGTTGTTGGTTTTTTTGTTGCTGAAATGTAAGCGTTTTTTTTTTAAAAATATTCTGGACATTAATCCTTTATCAGATATGTGATAAGCAAATACTTTTTCTGATTACATGGTTTGCATTTTCATTCTGTTGATAGTGTCCTTTGGTGCACAAAAGTATTTAAATTTGATGTAGTACAATTTATCTATTTTTTCTTTTGTCTGTGCTTTTAGTGTCATATCCAAGGAATAATTGCCAAATCCAATGTCATGAGGCTGTTCCCCTATATTTTCTTCTAAGACTTTTATAGTTTTTGGTCTTATGTTTAGGACTCTGATCTATTTTGAGTTAATTTTTGAATATGGAATAACATAAGTGCCCAACTTCATTTATTTGCTTGTGGATATATCATTTTACCAACACTGTTTGTTGAAAAGATTGTCCTTTCCTTATTGAATGATCTTGGCACTCTTGTGGAAAATCAATTGACCATATATATAAAGGTTTATTTCTGGGGTCTTTATTCTATTCCATTGGTTTATATGTCTGTTTTTATGCCAATATTCCAAATAAATTTAGAGCCCAGTACTTTGGCTTTGGTCTGAAGAAATACCTGTAATCAAATCTTGAATTATTAACAGGCTTGTTTGTTTTAGTGGTATGAATATTCTGAAACTATTTTGTGGGTATTGTAGAACTGAGCAAATGAGTGAATATAGTGAGGTTGTTGGGGCCAGAGCAACAAGGAAGATGGGAGATAGAAATAAATACATAATGGGGGGAGGTAAACAACAACCTTGGACAAACTCAAAGTAGAGGCATCAGTATAAACATATTTTACACACACTTACACATACACACATTTGTATATATATATGTTGTCCACTGAGAAACCTAGAAACAATGACACACTGTAGCAATAAACAAACTGAGAGACCAGATCTTGGTTTCTAAATACGATTCACTACTCAAAGGAACCAGGGGTCCATGAAAGAGTGGCTTATTCAAGGGCTGGGGTAGAGAAAATACAAGATGTACCTGGAACATCTCATTGTACCAGAAGAAAAGAAGAAAGTATTCAAAAATGATGAAGATATATAAAAAAAATTTAAGGGCATTTCACTGGCCAAATCTGGGATAATTGGAACATCAAGATAAATAAATAATAGACAACAATAAAATAAGAATCTATGAGTCCAGATAATAAATAATAAGTTAATAAATGAATGACAAGAAGGGGAATGCTCTTCATACAGTAGAATGCTGACTAATCAATACAGTAGCAATGATGGATTTAGAAAATCATCCATTATAAGCCAACATAGTGAAAAGAAATTTAGGCAAGAATCATGATGCATGCTCAAGTGGGAAATGGAGAGTGTGACGAGACAAGATATTGGCATAGTCTCAGAGTATCTCCTTACAAGTTTCTTTCTTATTTTTTATAATTGGGAAGCAGGTAGCTGTAGAGTGGAGAAGCTTGACAATACAGGTGTCTGTAATTAACTTCATCATTTAGAGGCAAATGGCCCATATCCAAATGTAAAAGTCTGGGCTTTGAGAGTATGGCTGAGTCAGTATTAAGATATCTTCAGAAACACCTCAGTGTAGGTACAAGGCATGAAAATATGGGAGGGTGAAGAAACAGAAGATGCTATTTTGGGGAGGAGAACTGAGGAACACATGCCTACTATGTGCTCAGAGCTCTACACTGGAACCACAGAGAGTAGGGGACTAGTCCGCTGCCCTGATGCCACTTCAACAGTCAGCAGCAGCCTCCACCTCCACCTGCCAGTGCCTTCCGAGTTGGCTCCAGCAGCTGTGCTCACGCTTCTCCTTGGGCCACATGCATTGGGGTGACTGGTGGGCAGGGTGTAAAGGCTCAGCCACATCAGCCAGATGGGGACACTCTTGGCAATGCTCAGGATGGAGCCCTTGCTGGACTGGACTTCTTCCTCTGCCAGTCCTGCTTCCCCCACTTCCTGTCACAGGCTCATTGATCTGTAATCAATGTGTACCCAAACTCCATCTCAGCCTCTGCTTCCCAAGAATTCAACTGGAAACAGGCTTATTGGAAAGCTACTGATTTTTCCACTAAATTAAGAAGGAAAATATGGACAAATCATACACTTAAAAAATACGTTGTTTCAAAAGAGAGCAACAGATGAACACAGGCTGTTCCAACTAATGAAGATCTTGTTTTTGGAGATCTGTGTCAGTCATTTGGATTGAGGGATGAATTTTCAGAGATGCCCTGTTTTGAGAAGAAACAGGTTGAATTCCATATTAGTTCTCTAATACAGGCCTGCTGTAACAAAGTGCCACAAAATGGTTGGCTTGAAACAACAGACATTTATTCATTCACAGCTCTGGAGGCCAGAAGTCCAAGATCAAGGAGTCAGCACCGCCATGCCCTTTCTCCTCGCTCCTATAGCGGATGGCAATCCGCGGTGTTCCTTGGTGAGCAACTTTATAACGCCAATCTCTGCTTCTGTCATCACATGGCCTCCTTCCTGCTATGTCTGCCTACGCGTGGTGTTCTCTGCTCTGTGTGTCTGTATCCTTGTTTCTTCTCTCCTAAGGACATCAGTCATATTGGATTAAGGGACTACCCTAATCCAGTATGGCTTCCTCTTAAGTTACGTCTTACTTACATCTGTAAAGACCGTGTTTCCAAATAAGGTCATATTCATGGGTACCTGGGGTTAGGACTTCAACATATCTTTTTAGGGGACGTGATTCCATCCACAACGGATTTCCTCCTAGATTAGCCCACTGAAGCCTCTTTAGGCCTGAGCTTTAATGCCGAACTGTAGCAGTTACACTGAAAGTAACAGAAATAGGAACTCCTCCCTCTGTCACTACCTAACTCCCTGATCTGCCTGGAGGCAGCTCCCAGCAGCAGCGTGTTCGGGGCCTTTAGAGAAAAGAAGTAAGGAGAGTGAGGAAAGTGTCAATGTAAGACCAGCCAGAAGGTTGTGTGGCCTCTAGAGAGGAAAGAGGCTCTACTGCAAGCGAGTTGGGATCTGTTTACCACAAGGGAGAGCATCATAATTAATCCAGGCTTCCTGCATATGGAATCATACCCATAATCCCGATGAGGGTGAGCAGTGAGTTGGCTTCGCCATTACCCAGGGGCTTTTGCTGAAGTAAGGGCTCTGAGTGGTGGCACATTGTAATGGCGAATCCCATGGTGCAAGGTAATCCCTCTAGTGTGCTGGTGGCCACAGCTCCAGGAGCAGCTTTAGGAGAGTCCTTGTGTTCAAGGACGGTGGGAGGCAGAAAACAGCCAGGTGAGGGCACAAGAGCTGCCATGCAAAGGTGGGCACATCTAGAAAGCCATATTCATACAAAAATATAAATGTGGATCAAGTTAACTAAAAATAGGTTCCCTGAACCAAAGAAGTCTCTGTCAATATATGATAAAGTTAAGCATTTGTTAAAAGGTTTTGAAGTAGCTCACTGTTACAAAGCTGGGGTTTGTCCAAGCTGGAGGTATAAAAGCAATTACAAAGGTGCTCTCAGTAGCACAAATGTGCTGATTCTCGCATTGTGCATGGAATTTTTATAGCTTATTTGTGGATGGAAAACAGCATCAAATATTTGCAGGAACTTGTCTCTTTCTTCAGAAAGAATTGTGGCTAATTAGAATTTCTGTTTTATTTTGCTCCCTGACTTCTCAATTGGCTTGTAAGCTATTAAGTGTTGCACAAGCAATTTGTTTGGGGTATAGGAGTCATTTTGCATCTACTTTGCATAAAAGCATCAAAGATGGTATTGAAATATGTTGAAGTTATTAAGCAATTTAAGACAGTGTCATTGTTTTCTTTAGTGGCCAATGACTCTGTGTAAAACAAAGCTCTTGCTTCCTATTTAGCATTTCAGGATACATTAGTGATGCATTATTAATGTATTAGGAAGTTGTTACTTTTAGACAAACAAACCTATTTGGTAAAATTGGGAAAGAAAGAGGGTATTCATGCAGGCACAATTTAGTAAAAATATATGTGGAGCTAAAATGTATATACTTGGCCTAATTTGAAGCATGACTGAGTCTATATTTGATGGTTTTCACCTGAAATGTAGAAGATACTCAGTCAATATATATTTTTGAAAAACATCCTACTTACACTACCATTTTCAAGTAACATTTGTGAGAGAAAATAAAAGTTATTTGATTCTTTGAACAAAAAGCTAAGTATAACAAGCAGTCATAATTTGATTGAGACCCCAATTTCAATTAGGTCCTGCAAATGTTTAAATGGAATGTCTCTTCAATTATCTATACAATGACACAAAGAAACCAATAATTAGAAAAAACTTGTAGCTAATTGGAATATGTTTTAGCATATGAATCACATTATATATGGTGTTATATTATAATTCTTATGAGTGTTAGCAAAGTCCTAGAATTCTCTAAGGCTCTAAATTGGACTGCCAAGATATAAAGACAGGAGAGATAAACTTCTGTGCCATTAAAACATGTGGAAAATGAGTTCTGTGATAATACAGTAGTAATTTTGGGGCTATTCCATCCATTATCAATATCTGTCATAATTCACATTTTGCACATTTTGACTTATCAGCCAATTTGAAGTGCAACTTAGAAGGAAGGAAGGTGAATCAGAAGTGAAAATTGACTCAAGAATTCTGCCTTGTATGGATGAAAATCTGGAGTTGGTGTTGTGATACTTTTTGTGAACCCTACCTAAATAAAGATTGAATATAATTTGATGTCTAAGCATGTCCCAGAAATTAGAAAGAATTGTGGTTACTTTTCATTAACAGTAAATCTATAGGGATTGGATAGATCGTATTTTTCCTTGACTGAAGGGAGAGAAAAATGGATAACCAATACTAGGAAGAGGTACAAGCCATCAAGAAATTGTGGACATGTCCTATGGTTGGAGAATGAAGGAAGTATGCATGAAAGCATGGCCCTACCACTTTGGAGTCAAATGATCCTGCTGAGATCATTTTGTCCTGTAGACCCCTCTCCTTTGGCAGCGCAGTGTTGCAGTTCTGCACAGGGCCCTTAGAGAGTGTGAGGAGTAAACAGTGGCCTAATGGGTGGGGCTCTGGGAACCCAACACTTTCTGCAACCAGAGAGGCCCATCTGATTAATATATTTGGGTTTTACATAACATTTTGTATGAAGAAAGACTCTGCTGTATGGAATAACAATGTTTAAAGTCATTGTAGTTGGGACCTTCACTCCCCCACAACCTCTGTTTCAGCAGCATTATTAAAGAATGGAAATAAATAAAGATCTACAAAGCTACACATTGGCACATGTTTCAGGGGTCTCTTTTACCTGCATTATCAGGTTTGGCAAACTAGATTCATCCGCTCTGTGAGCATCTGTGCAAATCCAACATGCCAGATTTAGGTTTCTAAAGATATATTGGGGAAGAATTCATGAATCCTAGCTCAGGGTTCTTAAGGAGTGGGTACCTCTCCCCTGTAGCATGCCAGGCATCATCATATCTTGCATGATGGATGCTCATGAGCTAGTCTCATGTATACACGCATTTTCCAACAAATATTTACAGAACGGCTACCAAATACCAGCTAAAGTGCTTAGTCAATATTCCAGAATGGCTAGAATGAGCCACCTGGCAACCTGAAAGTGGACACCAATTTACCTTTATGTTGGAGTGAAATATTTTGATAACAGTTTGCATGTAACAACTTTTTAATATGCTCAGCATGTATTCCAAATAGAATTATTAAGAAATGACAAGCCTCCCTTTTCCACCTACGTTACAGAACTAGATTTGGGCATCTGAATAATAAGAAAAATTAACAATTTGCAATTTTATTTTAAAATATATTTATTGAGTTCCAAAAATGTGTTTGGGTGGGATGGGAATAATTACGGGACAGACAAAAGCTGGTACTTTGGGGACTGAGGGCTTGAGCTCTAAGGAAGCAGAGAAAAAGTAAATCTGGTACTCGGGACTCCTGTCCCTTGCCTGACAGACGGAGGGCAGTGATGTCTGCAGAGGGAGCTGTATCTAAAACCAGTGTAGGTGGCTCTGGGGCTCACAGTGCAAGAGTGACTATGGACTGATATTCTCTAGAACACTTCTGGTGTATTCCAGCATTCTGAGACTTGTATCCTCATAGTCAAGATCCCAAGGTAGAGCTAAGATTCTGAAGCCCCGTATTAGTCAGGGTTCTCTAGAAGGACAGGACTGATGGAACACACATATATATGTGTGTTTTTAAGTATTAACTCACACGATTACAAGGTCCCACAATAGGCTGTCTGCAGGCTGAGAAGCAAGGAGAGCCAGTCCGAGTTCCAAAACTCCAAAACTCAAGAACTTCAAGTCTGATGTTCAAGGGCAGGAAGCATCCAGCATGGGAGAAAGATGTAGGCTGGGAGGCCAGGCCAGTCTCTCTTTTCACATTTTTCTGCCTGCTTATATTCTAGCCACGCTGGCAGCTGATTAGATGGTGCCCACTCAGATTAAGGGTGGGTCTGCCTTTCTGAGCCCACTGACTCAAATGTTAATCTCCTTCGGCAACACCCTCATAGACATACCCAGGATCAGTACTTTGTATCCTTCAATTCAATCAAGTTGACACTCAGTATAACCATTACAGCCCCAAAGGCCCCTGTTTGAGGGAGGTGACTCAAATTCCTGGTTTCTGAGCATAGCCTTTTTCGTAGAATGTTGACCAAGCGGTGGACTTTTTTTTTTTTATCTCTCTGAAATAAACTTCTGTTTACTTGGAGTGTTATAAGTGGGACTCATCCAAATTTGCTCAGAACTTTCCCAATGTTAGCATTAAGAGTCCTGTGTCCTGGAAATTCCTTAATTCCTAAGCAAACTGGGGCAGATATTTATCCTAGGGAAATAAGAGCCAAGCACATAGACCAGGTGTTCCAGGTACCTACTGTTTTATAATAAAGCATTACAAAAGTGATCGACTCATAAAAACTGTTTTGTTTGCTCACATTCTGCACTCTGGCTGGGATTAGCTGAGTGGTTCTTCTGCTGGTCTTGCTGATGGTTGCTGGTGTGGCTGCAGCCAACCAGTGAACTGATTGGAGAATGGGCTCAGCTGGGACATCTTGGCTGCTCTCTCTCTCTCTCTCTCTCTGTCTCTCTCTCTGTGTGTAATCTCAGGGCCTCTCCCTTTCTGTAGGGCCTCTCCTTGTTATTTTATTTTATTTTTGCAGCAGGGTAGCTGAATTAGCTGAATTTCCTATGTGGTGTCACAGGAATCCCCAGAGTGCAAAACTTGCCTGGTTTCTAGGTTGGCGGGGGGACTGGAATTACCACAGTGTCACTTTCACCACATCTTATTGATTAAAGCTGGCCATAGCATCATTCTAGAATCAAGGTGAGGGGACTATAGGACGACACAAGAGTGAATACCAGGTGGCAGCTCGCTGAGGTCTACCAATGTAACAGTTTCCCCCAGAGGTACAGTAGGATGCTCACCTGGACTCATAGGATTCACTCATAGGATTCAGAAGTGAGTGACCACTTCTGACCTCTGTTGGCAGGGCACCACCTGACTTCCTCTCCTCACACTCTCAGTGAGAATGGAATATGAATAGTTTGACCATTGGTCAGAGCCAACTAGAGCTCTGGGTGTAGGGCAGGTTTATCCCTATTATTCGTTCTTCTCCCAAGCATTAGCAAGAATAGTAGGGATGGTGAGTCCCTGTTAAGGTTGCCAAAAGGTTTCCAAGGAAGCAACAAGTTAGGCGGACCTGGGTCTTCCATGGTTGATGCGAAGCTATAAGGGACTTGACTGTTCCATGCACCATTTCTTGAGGAGTAGTCTATTCTAAGGTTTCTGCCCAGCACAGGAATTTTGGAGATGACCAAAACACATCGCCTGTCTTCCGAAAGCTGACCCTTCTCAACGCGGACCTCCCCACCCTCCTAACTCTTGTTTTAAAGTTTAAACAAGTGTCAGCGATGGTCTCTCCCCGCTTTGCTCCCCACACGCCTCTCTCCTGCAGCTCTGACTTGGTTGGTTTCCCAGCCAGGCCCCCTCACTGGGCTGTGAGCCTCCTGAGGGTAGGGCGACCTCCATACCTTCTTCTGCAACACCCAGGGTGGATGGAGGGGGCTCTGTTAGCTGGAAACTTTTGGGAGCAGCAAGGGACCAGCCCCATCACCTCCACTTCAGAGCAGTTCCAATCCAGCTGGCTTCCACATCCCTGGGGTTCTTCCTTTTTTTGTCTCCTCTGTTTCTTTTTTTGCTGGAAAGAATCAGGTCCCCTCACTCTCCCTCAACACAAACTGCGTTAAAAGAACCCCCGAGCTGCCTCTAGGCCCAGGGACTTCTGCTTGGCTTGGTTCTCTTTCTCCTCTCGACACTCTTCCATCATCGAGGACACAATCTGGCTTCTGGCTTTTCCCTCTCTTTTTCTTGGCCTCTTTCTCTTTCTTCCCCCACCCCTTCTCCCCATGTCACAGCCAGTCCCGACGCATCCCGCCCCCGCTCTGTCGCTTTAAGCTGGTCCCGCCGCCGCGCCCCGCCCTCACCCCTCGGCGCTCCGCGCCTCCCTGCCGCTTCTCCCGCTCCTCCCCTGCTCGGCCCTCTCCTCCTCCTCCCGCTCCTCCTCCCGCTCCTCCGCGCCGCCGCCAGCCCCGCTGCGCTCTCTGCTCTTCGCAGCTCCCCGGACCCGCAGCCATGGCCGACATCAAGACGGGCATCTTCGCCAAGAACGTCCAGAAGCGACTCAACCGCGCGCAGGAAAAGGTCAGCGGCGGGCGGCTGGGGCTGGGGCCGGGGACGCCAGGTGGGGGCTTGGCCAGAGGGCACCGGCTGCAGCGGTGCGGGGCCCGAGCCTCGGGGTGCGGCGCGCTGCGGAGCGGGGCCGGGGCCGGGGCCGGGGACGCTGGGACGCCCTGCCCTCCGCTGGGTGACTGCAGCGAGGCGCGACCGGGGCGCCGCGGGGAGCGATTCGGGAGGACGGAGAGCGCCAGGGACCCGCAGACCCTGGCCCCGGAGGCGCGGGGTATGTCCAGCCCCGGAGCCCGCCCCGGGGTTGCCGCTCTCCTGGCCCCAAGCCAGGCAACAGAAGTAGCAGGTGCGGCAGCTCGCCCGCTGCGCCCGGAGCAGAGCGCATCTCCCTGCGCCCGCATCTCCCCGGGCCGGCTCCCAGCGCGCCCGGAGGCAGCTCGCGGGGACGCGGCCCGCAGATCGGGGCGGGAGATTGCGGCAGCCGTTCTTCTTGCGGGGGATTTTGTGGCTACTTAAGTGCAGTAGACACGAACGATTTAACAGAGAAGCCACCAAAAATCTCCCAGGACCAATAGGGTAGGATCGTGATCACACAGTGCTGTCTGGTGAGTTCTGGAGTTCAAAACAGAGATCTAGATACACACACTTTTATTTTTGGTCTATATGTTTGTGTCCCTTTTGACGCCAGTGTCCTTCTTTAGAAGGTCAAAAATAAATATGACCTGAACCTAATAGTTCCTTTCTGCATATTTCTGCACAAAGAAGGACCTTCTATTGCGTTTTTAAAAATCCAGATTGCACAAATTGGGTTCTCTGTTGTTTTGCAAGTCCCTCAGTAAATTGCCCACAATAATTTATTTTTTTTCCCCAGAGATGTGCAGGAATGAAACCCAGGTTGGTAGCAAGCACAGCCCCAAGCAGGTGGAGGGGAGTTGTACCAGGCACCAGGCTTGCCTGGCTTCCCTGGTGACTGCTGTATATGACGGCCCTAAGGTCTTCATTTGTGTTCTGAGCAAAGGACATTTCATTTATATTGCAGCTTGAGCATTGTACTTGAAAATCAACACTGGCTAATGAGCCCCATGATTGGTATCACTTGAACTGTGTTCTCTTTCACGTGGCAGTATTTTCCGTTCCTAGGATATGGGGTGTTTAGCGTTTTCCTGTTTTATTGGAAGTCAGATTTGCCATGTTGCTCAGGATGGCAATGAATTTCCCTCTTCAGACCCAATCTCAGGCTGCCTCCCAGTTCCGGCTGACCCTGAGTTGCTGAGCAGAGGGGGCACTGATCCCTTTTGTCCCCAGGCCCAGAGGCTTGGTGGCTGCCTCTAGTCCCTCCCTCCACACATGCACACTCTCCATGCAGTAAGAGGATTGTATTTCTTTTAATATCCACCCAAGCTCATCCTGAACTAAAGGGATCCTCCTCCTGCCTCTCCCTCTGCAGCTGAATTAGCAAGGCTGCCTGCTCCCTTCCAGGCCCGGGTTACTTGTGCAGAAAGTAGCCAGGGATCTGCTGGCTGGGGATCTGGGCCAGGTTTTGTCATCCTTTTTCCACACTTCATTTTACCCACTTGTAGGTACTCCTCCTCCTGCCTTCCAAGTAATTACTTGACTCTTCGGTCTGAGGCTTTTCACTGAATCCACTTTCCATCTGTGAAGGAATTTAGTGATATGCTCTGCCTTTTCACATATTAAATTATTTCTTAATCTAGGTCACCAGCTGTTAATATGCTCAAAATAAATGAAAAGAAAACCTAATCTCTCTTACGGAGCATTCAAGTTCTATGAATTGTCAAAACTCACTTTTTCACGATCAAGGTCAAGTGTACTTTATGACTGCAGTTGTGGATGGTGGTCAGTCTTCTATGGGAGTGGGGGTAAGAGACCCTCTTGGGGGCTTCAAGCATCCTATTTTCTTCCCTGGGGAAAGGTGCTGATGAAAAGTGCCTGCTGCACCTAGTATAGAGGTTCAAACACTAAGAGGCTGAGAGTATAGGTTCTGCCCCAGGGTGAGTTCTGCCCCCCTTTCTGAGTGTGTGTAGCATCAGGATATGCTTGGCACAAAGAGAAAAGGGCATGTGGGCATCCAGGTAAAGCAGCCCAGCCCAAATGGAGGCAGCTGGAGAAAGGAAAGTGCAGTATGTTACTGTCAGAGGCTCCATTAGACATATCCCCGCGTGATTCTCTTTTTCTACACCTTTGGCCTCTTCCTCTTCTCCAGAGAAGACTCTTCATCTCAATAACTATAGACCATATATGTCCTTGAGACCCTTTGCTTCTTGTTTTTACAACCAAATTTTCTTAAAAGAGAGTCCACTCCCTTGACTTTCTTATCATCTGTGCTTCACCTAAAAGCTTGCATATGTTTAGGCTCCAACTGCATGTCTGAAATCACTTTTAGAGGTGACATGGCTTTTTAGGAATTTTTAATACTTTTTTTCTTACTGAAAGTCAGTGAAGATTCATTGGAGAAAGGCTGAAATGTATTAGTCAGCAGAAAAAACCACAAGGCTGAAATGTACATATAAGCAGAAAAAAACTCCAGCAAATTACGAAGCACATAATTCTACTACTCAGAAATTTTACTACCATTTGATATGTATCTGAGTAGATCTTTTTCCGTGTGTGTGTATTTATACAACCAAAACAGGCTCATTGCTGTATAGTTGAAGACTTGTTTATTTCACTTCATAATTATGAACATCCTTCTATACATGTACATGTTTTCCATCAATATTTTACATTATTGGACACTATTGGAATGTATGGATTATACTGAATGCCTTATCTTTTGAATATTCATTTTTCCAGTGTTTCTATGTAGAAATACAAGTCAATGAGCAAATTTGTAGGGAGAATGTTTGCACACATCTTTAATTATCTCCTTAGATAAATTCCTAGAAGAAGACTTATTGCGTCCAAGGTTTGCCTATTTTTGTTAGAGCTAGATTGCCTTCCAGAAAGGTGTACCAATTTACATTCTCATCAGCAGTCCATGAGACACTTGCCAACTCTGGATAATAAAATTTAGAACAATATTTAGCTATGTCATTGGATAAAATTTGTTCATGATTAATTTCATTTGTTTGATTTTTAAAAAGCAAACTTTTTTGCATTCATGTTTTTATTCTTGAATTGTGCATTTATATTTTTACCCATTTTCTGTAGCATTTCCGTCTTGTTATTAGTAAGGGCAAAAACTTTATCAAGCCTAAGGGTTACAACCATTCTTTCTTCCTTTTCTATTTACTTTTAAATTGTTTAGTGATTTCTACTGATAAAATGTTTCTGTTGATGTTTTATGTATAACTGCTTACATCTATTGGTTTTGTCTGGTTTCTCTTTTGCATGGTTGAATTAGTCAGGATCCTGCTACGTGCAGGTGTCAGAAAGCTCAACCCAAACTGGCTTAAGGAAAAAAGGAATTTAATTGCTAATAATAATAATATCTAACAATTTATATATGGTTCTTGTACATATAAATTTAGATTAGCTTTTAATGAATAAAAGCTATATATTCACATAAGATATATGAATATCTTACCTATATTAGCCTATATACATATTCTTATACATATGTATATATAAAAGTATATGCAGACCATATCTTTCCTTTAGCTTTTTTTTTTTTTGAGACAGAGTCTCGCTCTTTCGCCCAGGCTGGAGTGCAGTGGCGCGATCTCGGCTCACTGTAAGCTCCACCTCCTGGGTTCATGCCATTCTCCTGCCTCAGCCTGCCCAGTAGCTGGGACTACAGGTGCCCACCACCACGCTTGGCTAATTTTTTATATTTTTAGTAGAGATGGGGTTTCACCGTGTTAGCCAGGATGGTCTCAATCTTCCGAGTACCTGGGACTACAGGTGCCTGCCACAACGCCTGGCTAATTTTTTTTTTTTTTTTTTTTTGGTATTTTTAGTAGAGACAGGATTTCGCCGTGTTTGCCAGGATGGTCTCAATCTCCTGACCTCGTGATCTGCCCGCCTCAGCCTCCCAAAGTGCTGGGATTATAGGCATGAGCCACTGCGCCCGGCCTGCTTCAGTATTTTTACAGAACTCTTTGGTATAACTCCCAATGGCTCAAACTGGGCCTTGTGCCTATCTCTGGAAGAAAAAACATCTCTGAGAGCAAGGGCCAAGACCATGGGTTGGACTGGTTGAATTGGGCCTGAGTCACGAGCCAGTGCGAAAGCCAGGAATGAAGATTCCCCTGAACGATATGGACTCTTAGTGGAGGAGGTAGGGAACTTAGAGTACAGAATGGGGAGTGGACACTGGGTGGCAAAATAAATGATATTTACAGAGGCGTCCCTAAAAGACCTTTTCCATCCCAGGTTTATATAAATAATCACATATTTAATATTTGTTTAACATTTTTATGTGTGCAGTTAAAAATATATTAGTAAAAAGCTTATCATGAAAAACTGCATATCCTTCGCCTACTTTTTGATGGGGTTGTTTTTTTCTTGTAAATTTGTTTAAGTTCCTTGTAGATTCTGGATAATTAGCCCTTTGTCAGATAGATAGATAGCAAAAATTTTCTCCCACTCTGATGATAGTTTCTTTTGCTGTGCAGAAGCTCTTTAGTTTAATTATATCCCATTTGTCAATTCTGGCTTTTGTTGCAATTGCTTTTGGTATTTTAGTCATAGAGTCTTTGCCCATGCCTATGTCCTGAGTGGTATTGCCTAGGTTTTCTTCTAGGGTTTTTATGGTTTTAGGTTTTACATTTAAGTCTTTGATCCATCTTGAGTTAATTTTTGTATAAGGTGTAAGGAAGGGGTCCAGTTTCTGTTTTCTGCATATGGCTAGCCAGTTTTCCCAGCACCATTTAGTAAACAGGGACTCCTTTCCCCACTGCTTATTTTTGCCAGATTTGTCAAAGATCAGATGGCTGTAGATGTGTGGTGTTATTTCTGAGGTCTCTGTTATGTTCCATTGGTCTGTATATCTGTTTTGGTACAAGTACCATGTTGTTTTGGTTACTGTAGCCTGGTAGTATAGTTTGAAGTGGGGCTTAAAACCTAGATGATGGGTTCATAGGTGCAGCAAACCACTGTTGCACATGTATACCTATGTGGCAAACCTGCACATTCTGCACATGTATCCCAGAACTTAAGGTAAAATAATAAAAAAAAAGAAAAATAACAGTCCCCTGTTCCCCTCTCCTCAACCTACAATCTTGTTAGAGGCAATAGTGCTAACCATGAGATTTCTCAAAAATATGCTTAGACAGCTATTTCTTGATCTATCTTTTAATGTATGGTGAAGATATGTAAATTTAACTTTTTTATTTCTCCTCTAGTTCTTCCCTTAATTATACACTGAAACAAAAATTGTTATTGCAAAAGATTACATTTTAAAGATTGAAGTCCAATTTTTATTGAATAAAGTGCAGAAATCTTAAGTGTTCAGCTTCATGAGTTTCTATGTGTATGGATATCTGCATAGCTACCACCCAGATAAGTAACAGAATGTTTCTTCCATCCCAGTTACCTACCATTTCTTTTGCCTTTCTTGTTCTTTGTCTTTTTATGTTCATACCTTTTAAATTACTTTACTCTCTTTTCCCTGATGAGCACCTTTACATGTACTTATTGGTAATTTTGATATCTTCTTTTGTGAAGTTTCATTAAAGTCTCTTGCCAGTATTTTATTTGGGTTGCTTGTCTTTTTTCTGTTGCTGTTTAGTTTTCTGTGTATTCAGGATATGAGTTCTTTATCAGGTGGACATCTTATATTTTCTTCCAGACAGTGCCTTGCTTTTTTACTTTCTTAGTGGTACCCTTTGATGAGTGGCAGTTTAAAGTTTTCATGAAGTCTTATGTGAAGATTAAGTTTTTCATGCAGCTTTTTGTTTTTCCTGGAGTTAATAATTGCCTTGCCTTTAAAAATTTGCTTATTTTTTAAATGAACTTTAAAAAGTTGTTTCTTCTTGCTTCGTCAGATATGTAAAATGTTTATCAATATTATTGTTCGAGGTTCAATATATCAAATAATGTAATTGCTCATTTTCTCATCCTGGAGATATCCTTTTTGGATGCCTCTGCCCTTTTGTGGTAATCTGGGCTGATTTTTCTGTAGACCTGTTGCATACATGTCATCCTGGGTCTTCTTTTGCCAGTGTTGGGATTGAGAAATGGACCTAAAATCTCAAGTATCCTGTATTCCTGGGCTTTCAGACAGTCCCCTGTTGTCAGTGTTGTGCTTCATTCTTACCTTCTATGGTGTATGGTGTGTGGTAGGACCAGGTCCTAACCCTGAGTGTGTTTGTGTGTGTAACTGTGCAGTGAGAATTGGTTGCTTTTTCGTTGGTTGTTCCTGTACAGGCACACTTTTTTTTTTCTTGTAGTTTCCTCTGTTCTGCTGATTTGTTTCCATTCTTTCATCTTTTTTAGCATCTGTAAAATGTATGGAACTCTCGTATTCACTAATGCTGGCTTTCCTGTTCTTGTCCTTGTATGTTCATAATTTTTTATTCCTTTACTGTTGCTTTAGTTGGGCTTTGGAATGAGATGGAAATAAGCACATGTAGTCAGCCTGCCATGTTTAATCAGATGCCTTTTTATTTAAATACTTGATCTCTCTGGGATTTATTTTTTTATTATGTTTATTTATTTATTTTTTTGCCCATCTTCTTCTATTTGTGAAATCCAGTGGCATTTATTTGGTCTTAACTCTCTTTGACCTCTATGCAATATTTAAATCAGTGAAGCACTGCCTTTAAACATTTTTTTTTTTTTTTTTGCCATGACTGTAGTGAGCAGGATACTCGGGAGGCTGAGGCAGAAGAATCGGTTGAACCCGGAGGGCAGAGGATGCAGTGAGCCGAGATTGTGCCACTGCACTGCAGCCTGGGCGACAGAGCGAACTCCATCTCAAAAATAATAATAATAATAATAAGGGAGTTAGACTATTTAAATTCTAAGGACCTGCCCAGTTTGATATTCTTTGTGTCATTTTCTCTGTCCCAAGTGATTATTATATAATTGTCTTAGGTGCAATTTTTTTTTCATGCATTACATCTTCCAAACTAAATTGTAGGTACTTGAGGACAAGGACCAAATATCTTGCGAATTGTATGTACTCAGTGACGATGTACTGATTTGCCTTTCCATGTCCTTGCTTGTTAACTTCCCACTCCTGCAAACACATTGTCTTAAAGAATCCTTCCACGATTCTTTCTGTGACTTTTGTGAAATTATCATAAGGGTTTCATCGTCATTTGCTTTGTCATTTTGTGAAACTAGTACAGCAAATGTAATTACCCTTATGGATTCTATACATGGTGGGAATGCTATAAATATTAGGCTGAATCATGTGGAATTGTCATATTTGTGAGTCAAACAGTCAAATATTGGCAGAGTCACGTGCTTCAACGCAATGTTGATTGAGTGATATGGTAAGAAAACAATGTTGTCTCCTTCCATCTGTCTGGTTGTGTGACATTTGGATTCTTTTTCAATTGTCGCTTTGCTGATGCCTGCATTTTTTGTTCTCAAGGAGAAACATTGTGGATGGTGTGTGTGTATAAAAAGAATGGGAAAAGGAAGATCCTCCTCTGTCAAGGAGATTTGTACTGTGAGGCCCAGGGCCCATCTGTAGAAGAGTAGTTTATATGGCCACGTTTACTTCTGAGGACACTTCAGAGACCAAATCTCTGAGACATATCAGGGTTTCTCTTTTTTCAGATCATCTGAAATCTCTTTTGTTGCCTGCGTCTATGTTTTACAAAGCTTATGCCTTCCTTTCCACTAGGGTTATTTTCTCTGGCTGTATTAGAAACTTCAAAAATTAAAAATAATAATTATGGGACATTCTTAACAGAGTAAAGTTTCCTTCTTCTGCCTTTTTTATTAACGCAAACATATATATACTAATGTATCCTTCTTTCTCTAGGAATGAGTACAACAGAAAATAAGAACTGTAGGAACTCAGATTTTAACATTAATAAAAGTTACCATTCTCCTTTAACACAAGCATATTTGGTTACATTTGAAAACTAGCTTTTTAAATAGACCAAACAACTTGTCATAGCTGAAATATTTGTATAAACAATATGGCCCCCTTTACTTGGTGTATGAAATTAGATCACATTTCTTTAAATATTCAAATTAAATGATTTCTCCTTCCTACCCAATTATTATGAAAATCTCTTACTCCTCCCTGGGGTCCCTGTATCTTGTGATAATTTCAGGAACCCATGGTGAGTTTCCCTTCTTTAAATGACTCAATGGTTTTTACTACAGCCTTGTGAGAAAGGGTCCCTAATGTGAGTCCAGCATTCGGATACCGTTCTTATCCCTGGATGAGCACTGCAGGGAACAAGAGCACAGTACAGTGCCCTCACCAGTGGGTCTTAGAGTGGAGGCAGGAGCTGGAAGCCTCTCTCTCCTGGGTTAGACTTAGCTTCAGTATGTCTGAGCTCCACATATGTGAGCTCTTTACAAATGAATATCCATGAACATTATACAAACCATTCCCAAATTATCCAAGCCATTCTCAAATTTACTTGTGCATATACACATACAAATTCCCCCTCCCCCAAGATTTGCTCATAGTGCCAGTGTTCCAAAGTTAGGAAAGATTCAATATCCTCACACATTGTGCCTAGAATTATCTATTTCATTCCACTCTACTCTTGACTTTTGAGAAAATTATCTTTGGGACATAAAATATTGATTCTAAGCCCACAATTTGAAAAACACTACCCTAGAGGACCTCTGGTATCCATTCCTGTAAGTTGACTATCTTTTGGGCCATTGCAGTTCATCTAAGGGTGTGTGTGTGTGTGTGTGTGTGTGTGTATTCATACATACAAATATATAGTTACATATATTATATATGTACATATATATGACTAAATTTCAAACAGGAAATATTGTGAAGTACCTTAGGAGAAAATAAGTAGAGAAGGGAAAGAATCTTTTTTAAAATGATGCATTTTTCTGATATTTTAAAGTATGGAAATTTCCACCTTACTGTCCAAACACAATTTTAAAAGACTTTCTAGCCATTTACACTAGGGGCCACCTGCATAGAACTTCTGAGAAAATAAGTGGCCCAGTGGGCTCCTGTAAAAGGGACAAAAGATGTAAAGATTCCTTGTGTTACAGATATGATTTTTCCTACATTTCAGTAAATGGCTAACGTTTACATAATGGAGATGCTGTCACCACAGAGTTTAAGGAATTTACCTGTGAAAGAATATAGTAAGACCATCTATACAGCATCATGCAAAATTGAAGTGATAATAATCACGATTTCCTGAGACTGCATCTATGGGCCACCTTTCCACATGGAAATGCTGAAACATCATTCTTATTGATTTGAAATCTAGATTTAAGTATACTATTTGGCGGTAGATGAACACAAATTGACCAAATCTCTTCTGAGGAATGATGTCGTATAAAGCAATGGATAAGATCTTAGTTTTGAAATATTTGCTATGTGATAATCCTATATCGATTTTGATCACCCTGAACCTACTTAGAACAGATGTACAAAATCGAGAAAACCACCATTTTGGTCATTTACATCTTACTCTCATGCCGTTATTTAGTTGAAAGCTGACTTCATAAATGGGAAGAGGTTGAATATATAATAATTTAACAAATTAATAAATATATATGTGATTTTTCCCTATCTTTATGTGCCTATAATGATTTAATAAAATATGCATAGACCCATGCATAAATGCACTTTTATCAAGGCACCTAAAAGTTTTTGAGTAAAGGATGTTAAATTTATATGCTTTATTAGTTATCTATTCTATTGTCAAGTCAATCTGGTAGAATTCATTTATTTCGAGCCATTTATTGAGAATGTAATATGTGGAAGGCACTTGCTAGAGACTCATAATATAGCAGTTGACAGAGCTGTCCTGGTTGAGCATACAGAGCAGCAGGAGTTGATAGTGAGATAAACTTTTGCACACACTACTAAGTACGTAGTTATTAGTTAAAAATAGTAATTTTAACTTACGTATGGTAAAAATACAGTTTAGTATGTAACTAGGGAACTAATCTAGAGTCAGAGGATTTGAACACAGTTACTTAAAGAAGGTAGATTTCAAGCTAAGATCCTAAGAATGAATTGTAGCCATCAGACAAGAGGAGTAAGGGTGTGCTGATTACAGGAGTCAGGAAGCATTCTATACCTCTGACACTTTGTCCTTACTCCTTGAGCATAAATAAGAACTGTAGAATAGAGAATTGACTGCAGACATTGGCCTTATAAATGGTCTCTTCTAGCATTTGGATATTTAACTAGGCAAAGTGGACCCTAATTGGGATGGTCCTGCAGTGGTAGCGATCCCTCATTTGTGTGATCAGATTTTTACCCTTACCTGTTGAAGAGTCCTTCTGGGGCATAGTTGCCCCCTTGACACAGAGCCAGGACACTGGTTCAGAGCTGACTTGCCCTCTGAACTATCTGTCATCCAAACTCCTTTTTTACAACAGCAGTAAACTCCAACCCAGTATGCTTTCATGGATGTGTTGAGAGAAGGGTCTCTTATTTTAAACCATCAGAAATCCAAAAAAAAAGAAAGCCCTTATCAAATTCTTGTCACCCATCTATAAAGATGCTTTTGTCTTTAAAAGTCTTAATTGCATTTGGATGCCTAACATTTAATCAACATTTAATCAATTGCACCTGTGTGTGTGTGTGTGTGTGTATGTATGTATATATATAGCATAGATGCATAGATGGTCCAAACCTTGGGAGGATCTCCCAACTTATGACAGCAGTGCCTAGGATGTTGAAGAACAGTGTAATACCTTTCCTGTAATTACTCTGTAATTCCTCAATATATGAGACATCTGTGTAAGACATTCTGCTTCTTTAACACACACACACACACACACACATATATATATATCTCCAATGAATTGGTATATAATGTACACGGGGAGTGGGGCAGAGAGGGAAGGAGGGAAGGAGAGAGACAGTGAACGAGAGAGAGAGAAATATAATTAAGGCTGGCAACTTGACTTAATTATGGGCATTGACTTGATTATTTTGCAGGCAGTGGTCTTGGACTTAGGAATAATCAGCTTCAGGTGATTTGCAGCTTGGAAGGAATCCTAAATTAGGGAAGAGAATCTTTCATAGCAGACAATCTTTTCCTCTATCTGATAATGGTTACAAACCTTTAAATAGCGTAGATGGTCCAAACCTTGGGAGGATCTCCCAACTTATGGCAGCACTCCTAGGATGTTGAAGAACAGTGTAATACCTTTCTCTGTAATTCTTTAATATATGAGACATCTGTGTAAGACATCCTGCCTCTTTAACCTACATATTTTTATAACACAATATCTTCTCTGAGAGTCTCTAGGAAAATGGTATCCAGACTTCTGTTTCCATCCCTTTACAAAATGCTTGTGACCATGGGGACCACTGGCATTCCTAAACTATAGGTTGAGACCTAAGTCCTTGTAGGGCTCTCCTGGGGACCTATATTGGCTCATAGTTGTTCATGTTAAGCATAGACAATGAATACATTGTAGTTGGAGAAAATATTTTATGTGACTTTAATCTTTTAAAATTTATTGAGGCTCGTTTTATAGTCTAGCATATGGCCTATCCTGGAGAATCTTCCATGTACGCTTGAGAATAACTGTTTTTTGCTGTTGTTGGGTAGAGTGTTCTATAGATGTGTGTTAGGATGAGTTGGTTTGTTTTCTTGTTGATCTTCTATCTAGATGTTCTACCCATTATTGAAACTAAGGTATTGGAGTCTTCAGCTATTATTGTTGAATTGTCTATTTCTTTCTTCAGCTCTGTCGGTTTATCCTTCATGTATTTTAGTGCCCTTTTATTAGGTGCATAGTTATATTTGTTACATCTACTTCATAGATTGACCTTTTTGTCACTATTAAATGTCCTTCTTTGTCTCTAGTAGTAACTTTTGTCTTAAAGTCTATTTTTATCTGATACTGTTATAGCCATTCCAGTTTTCTTTTGGTTACTATAGTATTTGCATTATGTATCTTTTTTTTTTTTTTATTTAAGAGACAGGGTCTTGCTCTATCATTCAGGCTGGAGTATGGGCATGATCATAACTCACTGCAGCCTCGAATTCCTGGACTCAAGCAATCCTCCTGCCTCAGCCTCCTGAGTAGCTGGGACTACAGGCACTTGCCACCATGCCTGGCAGCATGAGATATCTTTTTCATCCTTGTACTTTCAACTTATTTGTGTCTTTGAATCTAAATGTTGTCTCTCATAGACAGTATTTTGTTAGTTTTTTTGATCAATTTTACCAATCTCTGCCTTTTAATTGGAGTATTAAATCTATTTACATTTTACATAATTAACTGAAAACCCAGGATTTATGTTTGTCATGTATATCTTATTTCTCTTTGTTGCTTTATTTTTCATGCCTGCCTTTTGGTGTTAAACAGATATTTTCTGGTATGGTCTTTTAATTCCCTTGTTGTTTCTTTTACAAATAGTTTTTGAGTTATTTTCTTAGTGGTTGCCCTGGGATTACAGTTAACATCTACATTTGTCACAATAGAGGTCAGATTAATACTAACTCAATTTCAATAGTATATAACATTTTTCTCCTGTGTAGCTCCATTTTCTCTCTTTTGTTCTATTGTGATTGTCAAACACCTTACATGTTTATATATTTTATGTTCATCAGCAAGATTTATAATAATTGCTTTATGCAACTCTTTTTTTTTGAGACGGAGTCTCGCTCTGTCACCCAGGCTAGAGTGCAGTGGCACGATCTCGGCTCACTGCAAGCTCTGCCTCCCGGTTTCATGCCATTCTCCTGCCTCAGCCTCCCGAGTAGCTGGGACTAGAGGTGCATGCCACCACGCATGGCTAATTTTTTGTTTTTTTTTTTAGTAGAGATGGGGTTTCACCATGTTAGCCAGGATGGTCTTGATCTCCTGACCTCATGATCCGCCCGTCTCCGCCTCCCAAAGTGCTGGGATTATAGGAGTGAGCCACCGCGCCCGGCCTATGCAAATCTTTTAAATCAGATAGAATAATAATGAGTTATAAGCAATAATGCATTTATACTGTCTTTTGCATTAACCTATGTTGTTACTGCATATTTCAAAAATATATTTTTCTTATGAAATGGACTCTGTTTAATAAACAATTATTAGCTCATTTGCTCATTAAAAAATAAAGCAAGATCATAGTATGAGATGTCTGGTGTTACTAGCACATTTATTAAGCATAACTCCAGCTAAACATAAAGTAATATAAGGAACTAATTAGTTTTTAGCCATAGTATAAATAAAGTTACACTTCCTGTCTGCTAACTGGTTTGGATTATTGAGGAAATGTTTCGTACTCCCCTTAGTAGTTCAACAATTCCAGTTTTTTTTTTCCATTCCATAGTTAGGAGCTACTAAGTATTGCTTATGATACCTCAAGATATATGCAACATCTTATACCTTTTTTCTGGGTGCCTGTAACTTTTATCAGATTTTCAAAAAGATCTATGACTTAAAAAGCATAAACACCACCAATGAGTCTAAAGTATTAAGGGACTCTTGGCTTAAATATTTCTGCAAAACTTGAAGAGCAGGAAGGAGAATTAAGTCATCAGTGGATGACAGAGCTGCTGGCACCCGGGCACCCAGCATGGTTTATTCTTGGTTTGGTTATGGTCCTTGCCCTTGAAGACTCAGATTTTCTAGGTCCCTCAGGATTTGGCCCAAGTATTATGATAGTTTCAACATAAATACGTGGTGCATGCCTTCTGCCACTCCAGGTTCCTTGTCACACATCTCTAAAATAATTATTTTGATCTGTTATTTAAGGGATAATAAAATTTCTTAAGGTAATTCAGTTTTTGAGTCACCACAGCCTATGACTTTTTCTAGTTGTCCATTTCATGGCATCTAAAGATCTTTGTTAGAGGTGGCCCAGGTAAATGAGAGGAACCCTCTATCAGAGATGACCAGGGGAAGTCTACATTTATTTCCAACATACATTAGATGACACCCTGTAGAGTTTGGGTGTAGAGCAGCCCCCTTGGGGTAACACATTCCTCACACACCTTGCTTCCTTAAATTGAAGTAGAAAAGACTGTGCACGTGTATTGTTTCGAAGCTTTTATAATGAGGTATGAAATACATGTAGTAAGTAGCAAAAATCTTAGCCGTACAGCTTCATACATTTTTATATATGTAAAAATTTTATGTAAAATATTTCTAAATCAAAATCTATATCTACATCTACATTATCTGTATTTATATCTACATCTATCTGTATCTATATCTTATCTATATCTATCCTGTGTTACTGCTACTCAGATGAAGTCACAGGGCAATTCCAGAATCCATTAGCTCCTCCATGCCTCTTCCCAGCTAATACCTCCTCTCCTCTGCTCACTTCCTACTATCAGGTAGCCACTATTCTGATTCTAACCCCATAGATTAATTTCAGTTGTTCTTGAACCTTGTATAAATGGAATCATATAGTATGTACTCTTATGAATTTTACTTCTTTTGCTCATCGTGTATTGAGATTCATCCATATTGCCATTTGTAGGAGCAGTTCCTTCTTTTTTTATTGATAAATTATATTATAGTGTACAATATCCCACAATTTATTGACCCATTCGTCACCTGTTAGGCATTTCGTCTGTTTCCAGTATTAGGCTATGGTGAATAAGGCAGCTGAACACATCTTATACATGTCTATTGGTAGAAAAAAAACACTTATTTTTCTTGGGTTAATACCTGAGAGTGGAATGAATGATTCATTAGGGTAGGCCCTCTTTAGCTTTTAGAGATGGTACCAAACAGTTTTCCAAAGTTGCATCAAATTTTTAGTCCTGTCCACAGTTGTGAGAATTTAGAAAGCCTATATTTTCATGTTCTAAGTTTGATTTCACTAACTGAGTTGAATTTTTTTCACTCCTGTATCCCCATGGGACTCATATTTGTTTAGTGATAATTGATTTTATCTTTATGTATTTCACACATAATCGTAGGGACATTTCTCTCATGAACTGTCCACATTTTGTGTTTGAATCAGGTTGGGGAGTGGTCACCATTTTAAACTCAGACTACGACTTGCTTGTGCAGAGGAGATGTACACATCGTGTCTGTGTAGATGATTGGGGGAAGGATTGTGATACAGCTAGTCTCGTGGTGTCAGAGGTTCTTTGGTGTGCTATATTCTGCCTCCTGTCCTCTGGGAGCAGTGTCCTATGCTCACATGAATGGTGTTCCCTGCATGTATATGTGGTTCATTAACTCATGATCTCCATCTTTGGCTCTAGCGGAGGCCAGTGGCATGGCATGCACCCACTGGCTCAGGCTAACCTTCATTGCTCTGCCATCTGGCTGCACTGACATTGGGCTCTGATCCCCAGCTCTTGTTACAGAACCACGTGGCCACTGCTACAGTAGCTAACCTGCTGTGTCTTCACTACATGAGTATTAAGGGCAGCTGGGGTAATCTCAACTTCAGGTCTCCTTAGCCTGGCTACACTGTGCAGCTACAGGGTGTAACTGTGCCCTAGGCTGGTGAGAGGGGCAGCCCAAGAAGTGATCTTTCCAGAGTGTTCAGTGGGGCATAAGGACTGTAGCTCCCCTCTGACCCTGACATTATCCTCACTTCTCGGGGAGGAGAGGAGAAAATTGGGGTATATTTTCTTCCACTTTTGTTTCTCTTTTCTGCAGAGGGGAAGGCTTTCTTCTTCCTTCTGTTATATCCTCCTGCGGCAGAGCTTGCCAGGCACCATGGATGAAGGGGGCACCTTCATTCCACTTTGGGAAAGAGGGCTCTATGAGCTGGGGCTTCCAGGTTTTATCTCCCTTTTTTAGCCTTAATGAAGGGTAATGGAAAATTTGCACTCAAGGTATCTTAATTCTTGTGCCAAGTCCAGTTAGAATAAAGAATTGGGTGTTTCCCCTGTTAGGCTCTGTGATGAGCAGTCCCATATATTAACTCATTTCACCCTCCTAGTGACCCTATGAAGTAGGTGCTATTATTATCCCTGTTTTACAGATGAACAGACTGAAGCACAGAGATGAATGGTTAGGCAATTTGCTTGAGACTACTTAGCTAGTTAAATATGGAATTGATCTTGGAAGTCTCATTTGACTTTGCAGTGCAATGTTCTTTTCATCAGTTCTGGTGAAGTTATTCTGCAATATTGAGTTGAGAGAATGTCAGGTGTCATGTAGTGTAGGGGAGAAATTCCAAGTGGTCTGGCACCTGAAAAGGTTTTATGCCTTTACATTTCATTCATTGCTTTATGTGTCATTATATTTATATCACTGGAACCTTCCAGTTACCTTCTTTTTAACTTTGGAGAGGGTTTTCTTTAATATACTGGACTTTCCTAAAGTGGGGCAAACTGATGTGATAATCAGCTCTTTTTGGTTGCACAGTAGTTGTATCCCAGCAACTTAAACTGCTTTAATAAATATGATGCTTAAGGTCTTGTGAGATCTGGGAAAGAGGCACTTCTACCTCGGGGCCTTAGTGCCTCAAAAGATGGTTTGGAAAAATCATAAAGAATGCCTGAGTATCTGAGTTAATTTCATTTCTTACAAGATGAACATCTTACAAAACCTTTACAGCTCATCCTAAGTTGAACACCAGAAATAAAGATGTGCCTCCAAATATGACCTTACGGACTGAGAAAGATGAGAGCAAAGCCTGGATGCATGTGCTCTACCAATTGGCAAAGGGCCGATTTCTCCAAAGGGCAGATGTTTCCCAGGCCATTAGAGAACTCATGCATGTTCTATATCTGCTTCTTAGCAACTTCCATATGCCAAGAATTCTGATTTCCACTTAATTTAAGCTTACTTCAATAGCTCAGTTTTCATCTTTCCAGGTGCTTTTCCAGAGCTTTCCAGTTCAGCCAATTTTACATGATCCATCATGGAAACTGCAGGATTGTATGCCAATTGCAATTCTTTTCCTTACTATATGTCAGAGATTGCAGGTTGCCCCCAGTATCAATTCCTCCCTTTTCATTTAGTAATAAAATTCCAACTTTTGCTGGGATATAACTACCCATATATGATAAATGATAGCATTTCACAGCATCATTTGTGGCTAGATGTGTCATGTGGCTAAGCTCTCATCAGTGGGAGATGTGCAGAAGGTGCATAGAAAACTTCTAGGTCTTGATCCTAAGGGGAGAGGTTTGTGTTCCACTGCTGCCTTTCCCTTTCCCAGTCTTTGGATGTGGATGCCATGGTGGGAGGTGGGGCTGTGACCTTTAGACTATGGGGTGGACTCCTGCCATGTCACGTGTTGAGTACAGCAGGAATATGAGCATGGAGGAGCGTGGGGTCCTCTGTACTATGGAACTGCTGTGGCATCCTGGGTACCTTACACTAGCACGGTTGCATGACGAAGCAGGAGACTTCTATATCTACAGAAGCTGCTTTTTTTTTTTTTTTGGCTTTTATTCCTGCAGCTAGACCTCTGTCCTAAGGTTTACTTTGAACCGTTTGAAATTGCCGTTTTTTTGTCAATCAAAATTTGTCAAATATCAGCAATCTCATACAGTTCAACTTAAGAATATACTTTCATTTGTAAAAATTGAATTTTGCACCGACTGTCTGAGGCTGCATACTGTGGAAGTGGAGAGCATTTTATGAAAGGGTCAGAGATGGTTCAGGCACGGTGGAGAAATACTCTCAGCTCAGAACAGGGGATAATGAGCAGGTGCTTGATTGCTTAGAAATTATCCCGATTATCTGTTAAAAAGATTGATCTCTTTAGTTAAGACCTCCTTGGAAGCATTGTCAGGTACTTTTAGTCTAATTAGTTGGAAGGCAGCCACCTCAATACAGAGCTTTACAATTTGGCCCCTGGGCAGTATTTCTACTTGAATTGTGAGGTGAAAGTTCTACCTGTATTGGGTCCTATGCCATGGTAGGTGAGATGATGCTATAAGGGGACTATTTGGAGTTGGCCAAGACGTTTTAGAAAGGGTGACTTAATATAAGCTGTAGTGCTAGAATTACAGAAAGATTTTGGTACGATTTATTTGGAAGCAGTTCAGAATGATGGGAAGAGCTTTGGAATGAGTCAATTATGGATTCAAATCCCGACCTTCTCACTTCTCAGCTGTGTGATCTTGGGCAAGTCTCTCTGAACCAATGTTTCGACTTTAGCAAAATGCAGAAAATGATGCTATTTTTTTTAGGTTGCAGTTAGAGTCAGAGCTAATATTTTAAGTATTGGCACAGTATGTAGTATTTCCATAGAATGTAAATGGTAGCTATTTTTATTTTCTTTGGATTTCAGTGTCTTTCTCAAGGTGGCAAATTAGGGCTATATTTATATGCTTTTAACCTTCCTTTAGAATAGATGGCATAAAAGAGGATCTAAATGTATAATGCACAGATCTATTTGAACCAAATGGGGAAGCACCTTGTTTAAACTTTGAACACCTAGTATATAACACATATTTCCTTTGGTCACACCCAAGTGTTCTAAAAGAGGTGTCCCAGAACTGCAGATAGAGACAGACCATTTGACATCATCTACTGGCTCTCAGGTACTCTCATCTTCAACCATGGGGAAACAGACCCATTGGACCTTTTGAAAAACCCTGATGCCCCTTCCTGCAGAGAACCATCTTTAGGTAAGACCAAGATAGAAAGACATTTTCTCTTTCACTCTTCTTTTATATGGATAATCTCTCCTCATCAATGCTTCTGAGGCCCTTTGAGAAAACTGTTCAGGCTGTAGGAAAGGACTATATTATGTGGGTAAGATGTAAAAGACACCAGCCTTGCCCTCTATTTAAGCTCCAAAGCCCCCTGTGAAACTCCAGTGGCATTTTCACAGTGATATTTGTAAAAAGACAAAAACAGGCCGGGTGTGGTGATTCATGCCTGTAATCCCAGCACCTTGGGAGGCTGAGGCGGGCGGATCACCTGAGGTCAGGAGTTCAAGACCAGCCTGACCAACATGGAAAAACCCCGTCTCTACTAAAAATACAGAATTAGCCAGACGTAGTGGCACATGCCTGTAATCCCAGCTACTCGGGAGGCTGAGGCAGGAGAATCACTTGAACCCGGGAGGCGGAGGTTGCAGTGAGCAGAGATTGTGCCATTGCACTCCAGCCTGGGCAACAAGAGCAAAACTCTGTCTCAAAAAAAAAAAAAAAAAAGAGAAAACAAAAACAAAAATCAGTCTTAGCAGGGTTTATTGAACTTAGACTGTTAGAGCTGGAACAGAGGTGTGTCCTCAGACCTGGGTCGTTTACTTAGCCCACTTATTAAGCCGTGTAGACAGACACTGTTTGAGTATTAACACCCAAAGATTCATCTCTTTTCCTGTGATTTAGCTATCTTGTCAGTAAAATCAAGGTTTTAATAATTAGCTCCTATTACTAACATTTATGGTATAGGGAATTAATGAAACCTTCTGAGTCCCATGCACCGGAAACATATTTGAGACACCTGCAGGCAAATGAGCTAATGTAAGCAGGAAAAGTTAGGTGTGAGGACCTGTGGCCAGTGGGTAGAACTCAACTCTTGGTTTAACTTCTGCTGGGCTGCTGCAAATAACAGGTGTGGAATTATTGTTCCAGCCAGGGTACAGAAGTCAAAATGGTATTTCCTACTGTGGCTGTGCCTTCCGCAATGGAGACTGAAGGTTTAGCCGTTAAGGCTGTATGCAGGGGTGAATCAGATATTCACAATCTTGGAGAACAAATATGATCTCACTGTCCAGATAAGAGATGTTTACCTCCTGTAAAAAAATAATTATTGTGGTAAGAACACTTAACATGAGATTTGCCTTCTTAACAAATTCTTAAGTGTACAGTACAGTATTGTTGACTATAGGGTACAGTGTTGTACAGCAGATCTCTGGAACTTATTCATCTTGCTAAGCTGAAACTTTATGCTCATTAATTAGCAACTCTCCATTTCCCCGCTGCATCTCCTGGCAGCCATCATTCTACTCTTTGATTCTATGAATTTGGCTGTTTTAGATATGTCACATGAATGGAATCATGCTGTATTTGTCTTTCTGTGATGAGATTCTTTCGCTTAGCTTAATTTCAAGTTTAATCCATGTTCTTGCATATTGCTGAATTTTCTTAAAGGCGGAATCACATTCCATTTTACGTATGTATCATTTTCCTTTATCCATTTATCTACTGGTGGACATCTGGTTTGTTTGCACCTCTTGTCTATTGTGAGTAATGCCGCAGTGAATATGGGAATGCTAATAGCTTTTCAAGATTCTGTTTTCAGTTCTTTTGGATAAATACCCAGAGTGGGATTGCTGGATCATTAAACTTGATATTTGATCTAATGTCTGGGTACCATTCACTTCTCTGTTTTTCTTCCTTTCTATTCTCTCATTCTGCTGCTCTGTCCTTATACTCCTTAACTCTTGTCTCTATGAGCTCATAAGTTGAAATTAAATGATTTTTTTGTTTGCTATGTTACTAAATGTTTTACATTCCTTTTTATTTATTTATAGGGCAAATCAAGACGAATAGACCCATGTTTAAAATGTATCTCTTCCAATTACTTGTTATTTGGCAATGGAGTCTCCCTAAATTTCACTTTCCTCATTTGTAACATTTGTAAAACACTTAACTTAAAGGATAACTGAAAGATTAGTAGATAGTGCAAGTGAAAGTCTAGCATAGTGCCTGGGATATAGTAAGTTCTCAAAACATGGTAGGTTCTATTTTTTAAATAATCCAAGTCTAGTGTTTTATACTTTTATTAGAATAAAATGTCAACAAAATTGGCTTTTTATTTGTATGTGCCCCTCTGTGTATTTGTGTTTTCTGTAACTCCCTGAGTTTCTTTTCTTTCTTTCTTTCTTTTTTTTTTTTTGAGACGGAGCTTAGCTTTTGTTGCCTGGGCTGGAGTGCAATGGTGCGATTTTGGCTCACTGCAACCTCTGCCTCCTAGGTTCAAGCAATTCTCCTGCCTCAGCCTCCCGAGTAGCTGGGATTACAGGCATGCGCCACCACACCCAGCTAGTTTTGTATTTTTAGTAGAGACGGGGTTTCTCCACATTGGTCAGGCTGGTCTCGAACTCCCGACCTCAGGTGAGGTTTACAGGTGGGATTTACAGGTGGGATCCCTCAGGTGGGATTACAGGCGTGAGCCACTGCACCCAGCTGAGTTTCTTTTATATTATGAGCTTTCCCCGTTTTACTGGTTTTTGAACAGAGTAAGTTTTTGAAAATGCTTATGGATGAATTTTGAAAATGCTTATGGATGAATTAATGGTTATTGAGTGCTGTCTGTATGATCTGTAACTAAATTTCCATTTTTAGAAATAGATACAATTGTGAACGTAATATGTATTCATTGACACAAGCACCTGCAATCTATCACCCAGGGGTAACCACTCTTTAAATGTATATATACACCTTATACAGTATGGCCCCAATTTTGTTAAAAAAAAAAAAGATAAATTTTACAAATTGAGATCATACAGAAGATAGCCTTAGATCCAGTTCTTTCTGCTTAGTACCTCTTGGTTTGGTCCACTTGGAGAATCTGGTTTTTAATGGGTGTAATAAGGATGGACCATTGTTTGGACCCAATTCTTCACTGACTGCCCTTGTGGAATTCCTGGGGTGTCCTCAGGCTCTCTGCAGTGTGCCAGCAGTTTCTGACGAAATGCCTAAAGTGCTTCAGCCAGTGGTCACTGTGGCTGAGTTTGGGCAGGAGGATTTCTAGGTATAATCAAGCATGGCGGGGAGGCTTAGCAGATGCCTTTCAGCGTGACTTTGAGGGCCTTTATTGGCACCCAAGTTAAACAGAAATAAAAGGAAACCTCCATCGAAGGAAAGAGCCTGTGTTTCTCCAAAACCACCTCTGCTCCTTCCCTCCTCTGTGCTGTGTGCATATTCCTGCTTGTGCTGATTTTGATACTATTAGCTAGCTCTGAAAATAGTTCCTATTTATCTGAGTCGAGCCTGAACGCAGAGAACTGATTTCAGCAACTGGCCCCTCCCTCTGCCTTGTGATCTGATGATCACCCTCTTCTCACAGTCATCTCACCTTTCCAGCAAATGGGATTGGGGCCAAGAGCCCACTGGGCTTTTACCAAAGCTTTGCTTTGGCTTAAAATATCACTCTTTGCCTCATGATGATTTATCATTGACTATGTAAAGCACGTTCATATAGCAACAAAAAGACACTAGCTCATTTAAACTGCCCGTTGTGTTGCTTAGAACTCTCATATCTCCTTTGCCCTAATTCTTCTGTAGGAATATTCCTAATGTGGGCTTGCCTAGGGGAAATGGACAGGTTGAAGAACATGGTCATTGCATAATTTCGATTGCTGATGTGGACTGTACATGTGAGTTAAAACGATGAATCACGCCACAGATGACAGCGTCTGGGGACCAGGCCTTCCACCATCACTTACCTCTGCATGCAGCCCTCAGCCTTCTTTCTCCTGTTTGATGCCAGTATTGATTATTTGTGTCTGTAGTGACAATTATTGGCATCAATATATTGGAGGATTGGGGAGATACACAGCAAAGGCAAAACTGTTAGCCTTTCTCGTTTCAAGTCTGAGGGTTTTCAGGGAGCTGACCAGGATAATAGGTGTGCTACGGAACCCCAAAAGCCTAGAGAGGGGTCAAAATAGTATGTTAGGAAGACAGGGAGCTCCCCAGTGAAAAGAAGGTGGAAGAAGGGGGCAGAGAGGAAAGATGCCTTGCCAGGCAATTGTTTATTATCTAAGTTAATCTTCACTGGGAGAGAGAGCACGTTGCCTTCAGTTTTACTCATGAGGACACCAGGAGCAGAGAGATAAAGGGCTGGATGGTCAGAGCCACTGACAGTGATTGTGAAGCTGCACCTGGGAAAGCTGACCGGGAGCCGTGCTCAGATACTCACAATCCTGCATGCCACCCAGGCTGTGTCTTATGCACAGCAACACCCACGATGATCTTACAGGGGTTCGAAGAAGAGCCACAGAGAATCTCTGAAGGGCCAGGCATGGTGGCTCTTGCCTGTAATCCCAGCACTTTGGGAGGCGGAGGCAAGAAGAACACTTGAGTTAGGGGTTTGAGACCAGCCTGGACAACACAGTGAGACCTCATCTCTACTAAAAATTAAAATTGAAAAAAATTTAAAAAAAGAAGAGAAGTAAAATCAATGTGACAAATTACAAAAAGAAAAAGAAAATCACTGACTTATATCCACCTTTTCTCCAAGGGGGAAACTAAAAGAAAATTCTGTGTTGTAAGTAATTTTCATAAGGCTTTGTAAATGGAGTTTAACGTCAGGAATTTGTCCCACAAAGGCCTGGGTATTGGAAGTCTCAGGTCCTATTTTCAGTGCCTTCAGTGGTCCATGTAATTCAAATAAACTGAGAACATTGTGCAGGGTTCCTTATCTTCATCCTTATAGCATCTGGACCCCCTGCACTTTCATTTTATTGTGCAGTCATAGAAATCGATGACTTAGCAGATATTAATTAAATCATTTTCCAGTAGTAGAAACAGAGCCTCTTGGTTTCTTTTCCTCAACTCCTTTCCTCCACTTACTATACCCCTACCTTGCTTTACCAGTGGTCCTGAGGTCCCTGAAGGGGTCTGTCACCCTCCTGCTCTTGACCACTGGAGCCTCTTTGATGGTAGCTTGAAAAATCATAAAGGGTATTTACCTTTTGCATTCAAAATGTATTATACATTAATGGACATGTACCATTTATGTATAACCAAATAGACATTTAACTGTGTTAGCATTTTGCATGTTCTGCTTTGGAAATTTAGCTAAAGTGGTGCTTGTAATTAAGAAAATGAGGTGATTCGAAGTGCTGGTTAGTTGCTTTGGTATTGGGTGGATCTTTTATGAATATTTGGGACCTTTAGAAATTAGTACTGAAATTGAGAAATTTTGGGTTGGTAGAATATAGGGCATTTCTCTGAATGTGTCATTTCTAAGTCACCATCTCCATTAACAAATGCTTTTCTGAGCCTCCTTGGATCCCTCGAAGCTAGGTGGTTGTCATGGGAATTAGTCACATTTTGAAGAGTTGGGCACTGTAATGGTGAAAAACATGGGGATTTCTCAAAGGAATTGAAAATAAATGTTCAAACAAAAACTTGGACTTGAGTGTTCACAGCAGCATTATTTATAACAGTCAAAGGTAGAAACAACACGAATGTCAATTCACTGAGGGAAGATAAATAAAATGTGAAAATTCATACAGTGTAATGAATATTATTTAGCTTTAAAAAGGGATGATTGGCCTGGCACGGTGGCTCATACCTGTAATCCTAGTGCTTTGGGAGGCCAAAGCATGAGGATTGCTTGAGGCCAAGAGTTCAAGACCAGCCTGGGCAACATAGCAAGACCCTGTCTCTACAAAAAAGTTTAAAAAATTGGCCAGGCATGGTGGCATGTGCCTGTGGCCCCAGCTACTTAGGAGGCTGAGGCAGGAGGATGGCTTGAGCCTAGGAATTTGAGGCTGTAATGAGCTGAAATTGCACTACTGCGTTCTGTCCTGGGCGACAAAGTGAGACCCTGTCTCACAAAAAAAAAAAAAAAAAAGAGAATGACGTTCTGAGACGTGCCACAGTATGGATGAATGTAGAAAACATGTTAAGTGAAAGGAGTGGTCACCAAAGGCCACATAATGTATTCTAGATATTCCACTCATATGAAATATCTAGAATAGGCAAATCCATAAAGACAGAAAGCAGATTAGTGTTTGCCAGGAACTGTGGAGAGGGAGGAATAGGGACTCACTGCGTAATGAATACAGGGTTCTTTTTTGGGATGATGAAAATGTTCTGGAACTAAACAGTGGTGACGGTTGCACAACAGTGTGAATGCACTAAATACCCCTGAGTTACACATTTAAAAAGGGTTACAATGGTGAATTTCATGTTATTTGAATTTCACCACAATTTTTTTAAAAAGCAAAAAGCAAAAAACAAACCCTTAAACCAAAGATACCCCAAAACTCAAAGCATGGGGACTGGGCTTGTACTGACCTAGTACAAGACCTATGTTTGAGTCCCACCTCTCCCATTTACTTACTGTGCAGGCTTGCACGAGTTCCACAGTCTCTCTGAGCACTCATTTCTTGATTTGTAATGTAAGGACACGAGCGTTTTCTACACCACACAGTTGTGAGGAGTAAGTGAGGTCGTGCATATGAGGGATGGCCATAGACTCGTGCTGAGGGGCTTTCTTTCCTACGAGTTTAGGCTTCTAGCACTCAAAATAACATTATAAAGGCCAGGCACAGTGGCTCATGCCTATAATGCCAGCAGTTTGGGAGGCGGGTGGATCACCTGAGGTCAGAAGTTTGAGACTAGCCTGGCCAGCATAGTGAAACCCTGTCTCTACTTAAAATATTAAAAAAAAATTAGCTGCGCATGGTGGTGGGCACCTGTAATCCCAGCTACTTGGGAGGCTGAGGCAGGAGAATCGCTTGAACTGAGGAGGCAGAGGTTGCAGTGAGCCAAGGTTGTGCCATTGCACTCCCGCTTGGGGATAAGAGTGAAACTTCGTTTAAAAAAAAAAAAAAAAGATAAAGATAAAATGAAAAGAAAACCATTTTAAGTCTCCAGTGAATATTGGATCAAAATTCTAAAATAAAAATAAATATTAAATGGACTCTGCCTTACATTTTCACAGAGAACCAAATGTGACCTCCACAAAAGCCTTAGAAAGTTCCAGAAGTCTCTGCTGAAGGTTCTCAAAAAGGGGCCCAAAAGCGAAGTACATTGACTAATATACAGCAGAATGTTCTAGAGATGCTTTCCATCTCATCTCTTTTCCATCATTTCATGTGTCATGGCAGTGTAGCCCCCTAAAACCCCTTTCTTCCTCTTGCTTTATCTCTCAATACCCAAATTTTAGCCCATGTTCCCCTCGTCCCCTCACCTTTCCTCTCTTGTCCCCTTCTCCCACCCTTTCTGCTCTGAGAGTCTCTGCCTCCTTACTGCGTAACAGTTTATCCTCTGTCTAGGACTTTCTGGTTCTGTAGCCATACTTATTATGGGATCAGTACCCCAAAAGGCTTCAGACTTCACTGGAGAAAAGCTAATTGCTTTGTCTTTGCCACAGAAATTTGTGTTTATGTGATAAATATCCTTCATTAATCTTTACTGACTTCCAAATGAATCACCTGTTAATCCTTTGTCATTTTTGTGAAGGATGGAGGGAATAAAAATGATAGTCTACTTTGACTAATCACCTTGTACCTCCAAATAAAGAAAACTATTAGGAAAAAAAAAAAATGAAGGAAAATGCTATTCTTAGAGACAGCCTAAGAAGAAAAGGGTGAGAAAAAAGAACTTTGAATCGACCATCATTTGCTTTAAATGACAAAGTCAGTCCTCCTGGGGCGGAGGGGAGATTGAAGAGGGAACGTAGTTCATTTGGTGTAGAGCTTTTATAACAGGGTGGATTCCTGGTAATAATAATAAGAGCTGGGTCTTTGGATGAAGGACTCTTCTAGTTCTCAGGAAACTTAGGAGGTAGTTATTGAGGAAGCTGAGGCTCCATGGGATTAAGTAATCTATTCTACTCATGTGAGCAACACGTGGCTGAGCCAGGATCCCAACCTAGGCCCGTAGACTCATCCCAAGCCCTCAACTGCCCTGTGCAGGGCTGGGGCAGTGTGTGCTCATCCTCATTCTTGCATATCTCCTTTCTCTACCCCACATCAACACACAAGCATTGCCCAGTTCACAGACATGCTGGGCTTGCCGAAGTTGCAGAGGCTCTGGGTTGGGGGATAGGAGGGTTTATCACCTTGTCCTTTACTCTTGTTGCAATCTGTCCTGCCATCATTGGATAGTCAAAATTCATCTGCCTGTTCATTGATTATTCAAAATAATCAATGTATGATTATTCTTCATTTTCTAGATCTGTTGCTATGCATTGTTTCTGTGTGTGCTTTGTTGGAGATAGTGCAAAAATTTCCTATTTACAAAGATCTTAGAGCACAGGTGAATGAGGACCACTCATCTTCCCCAGATGTGGTTTTCATAAATGACCACATCATCCCATTCCAGACAGGCACAATCACACTTGTGTGTCTATTTTTTGAAGCTTCCTGGAAATTCTCTCAACATCTTAATCAGTATAGGATATAATTCTCCTACTGTAATTATTTCTGACATATAACCTAAATTCTTTCTGCTCCACCCTGTGTTCACTGAAGAGAAAGGACATCACGTGTGATGAATTACACAGTCACATATTTGTCAGATTTGTCAAAATGTGCATCTCTTTTCTTATTTTTGCTTCCAGGATGAGAGCAGGGTCTGAATATAGTTTAGTTGGATTGGTAGCATTGTCCACTCTGGGACCTAGTAATCCTTTGAGGCCTCAGGCAAGTATCACATAAATCACCAGACTGCATGAGCAGGGAGGGCTGAGCTGTGGTGCTTGGTCTACTGGATCTGACAAGCCCTTGGCGTGCTGGGTTTCAGAACCTCCATGGAAGACTGATATGGAGGCCTGGCTCGTCTTCTGCACGCTCCATGTAACTCCATTTGCATAGTCTAGGGACGTTAGAAACCAACCACTGTTTTAAGCTACCATGGAAGCATGTATGTTCGTAGCTGTAGCTTGTACCTAGCTAACTACCAAATATGGTTCGGGTACTAGGAAGGATCTGGCACCCATGGAGTCCAAAGGAGGTTGAGAGAATAGAAAAGCATTTCAAAGCTTGTTCATGTAGCCTCTTTCTTTGCTTTGAAATTCTGAGAAATGAGGATTGTGTTTCTTAATGTGATTTTTATGTGATATTTTCTGGCTTGATTTTAACTTTTTATTTTAGCATAATTTTTTTGTTTTGAGACAGAATCTCACTCTCTCGCCAGGCTGGAGTGCAGTAGTTGCTTGATCTTGGCTCACTGCAACCTCCACCTCTTGGGTTCAAGCGATTCCCCTGCCTCAGCCTCCTGAGTAGCAGGGATTACAGGCGCATGCCACCATGCCCAGCTAATTTTTGTATTTTTAGTAGAGACGGGGTTTCACCATGTTGCCCAGGCTGGTCTTGAACTCCTGACCTCAAGTGATCCACCTGCCATAAAGTAGGTTCAATATTTGCAATGAGGAAATAGATATGGTACTATTTTCTCATCTCTGGACCTGATTCAGGTGTTGCCAGTTGTGCTCTTTACAACATCATATCCTTTTAGTTTAATCTCAGGCAACTTTCAGCCTTCCATTGGGCCGGGATATTGACTTTTTGAAGACAATACACCAGTAATTTTGGAGAATGTGTCTTAATTTGGGCAGTCTGTTTCCTCACGATTCCATGAGTCAGGCTACACAATTTCAGCGGGAATACCATAGAAGAGAAGCAGTGTTCTTGGTGCATCATTTCAGGGTGTCACGTCAAGGTATTGAAAATTGTGGTAGGCAGAATAATGTACTCTCAAAGATGTCTACATCCTAATTTCTGGAATTTTTTAATATCTTGCCTTACCTGACAAAAGAGACTTTGCAGATGTAGTTCAGTTCAGGATCTTGAGATGGGGAGATTATTCTGGATTACTGGGGTAGGCCCACTGTAACCACAGGGATTGCTATAAAAGCAAGAAGGAGGCAAGTGAGTCAGAGAAGGAGATGTGACCATGAAGCAGAGGTCAGAGTGATGCAGGGCCATGCGCCAAGGAACATGGGCAGCCTTCAGAAACTAGAAAAGGCAATGGAAGGATGCGCCTTTAGAGCTTCCAGAAGGAGCACAGCCCTGCTGACAGCTTGATGTTAGCCTGGCAAGACTCATTTCAAACTTCTGACCCCCAGAACAAATAGTTTGTGTTGTTTCCAGCCACAAAGTTTGTGGTAGTTGTTATAACAGCTATGGGAAACAGACACAGAAATCAATTTAGAAAGCTGGGCTACTGAGCTGAGGTAGAGGAGGCTCTGAGAGAGAGCTGCCAGGTGGTCAGGGTGAGCCTCTGTGGACCTTGGGACAAGGTGTCTCAGCCACCTTATTGGCGTCTGTGGTGCTGCCCACTGTTGGGCTGTACAGTGTCCAGGCTTCCTCAGATGGCTTGTGCTTAACATCCTCCATTATCAGTGGCATAGACAGGGTGAGATGACCAGGGGGGTTGAAGGACTTTTATTTGCGGCCTTCCTTAGGATGTTTAGATCCACATAGAAAATTTGCTGATGGTTTTGCATTGATACCCACGGGTAGTTATGGTTTTGCTTTTGGGATCTGAGCAATACACAGGCCTTCTGTAGTTTTCTGGGGTTCTTTATAGGATATTATAATGAGGGAGTAGAGAAGGTGAGGAGAGTGCTTGCTCTCCTCAAATATTATATAAATTATATTTGCTTTCTTCTTGAGTGCTGCCAGCAATCTGATTAGTCCATATTGCAAAAGTGAAAACAGACACTCAGAGAGCTTGAGTCACTTAGACAAAGTTACACAGTGGAGCTGGGATTTCCAGGCAGATCTTTAGCATTTTGAGGTCCTAGTCTTTCCATTCCGTTACCTTACCTCTGAAAAATACGGTTATGTTAATACTTTGAATCCAGCAAGCATTTACTGAGCAGAACTGTGCTATAGATACTGGGAGGGCTTGAAAGAATAAGAAGATGAATAAGTCATAGCTTGGATTTTCAAATATCATAAATTTATTAGAGTACAGCTTTGAGTGTCCTAGATCATGAAAAAAGTAACTGTTTGAGCTTAAAGTCCCCTTCACAAAATGGAACTTGGATTAAGCAAAGAGAAAAAATAATTTGTGTGAAATAAGACAGAGGTCTTTGGCCTTATCTCCCAAGGAAGGTTGCTTCTAATGAGATGCTATTTTAACAGATATGGAGAAAGGAGTGTAGTCAGACACCTGCTTCTTGGGAACGAGGGCTTCCAATTAGTGTCAGAGTGAATTCTCGGGACAACTGTTGAAATAGCGAAGAAGGGCCAGCCATGGTGGCTGTGGATGAGGCCTTGACATTTGGATACCTGGACATTCTCTCTTGATTTCTATTGCAGAAGGGCAGGTTTTGGTTGGGCACAGCTGGTAAGGTGGCGTTGCTCACTGACAATGGGAAAGGCTGTTTTGGAGCAGGAGAGGAGATTCACTGGATAAACAAGGACCTCAAGAGAGTTCGGCGTCTCCGTGCTAATGAGCTTCAAGGAAAAGATGTGAACTGGCGTAATGAGCAATCATTTGTAATGGTCTTTTGAGTACAGTTTCCTGCTTGGCAGAAGACAAGCTGTATCTGTGGCTCACTGCCAGCATGGGTAATGTTTCTGGTGGTACCTGTCACTTTATAACAGTGTCAATGTCTTATGCAAATTACCTTATAACAAAGATTGAATAAAGAACACCCAGCCAAAGCTAACTCATGAATGCAGATACAAAATCTCATATAGAAACACTAACAAACTGAATTTAAAAGGGCACTGAAAGAATTAATCTCCATAACCAGGTAGGAGTTGTCTCTTCGGTGCAAGGATGGTTTAATATTTAGCATATCATTTAATATGTTAGGTTAAACAATAGAAAATTACCATACTTTCTAGGTATAAAATGGTCAAAGATTGACATTTTCCTATGGTTCAACATAAAAATATAGCCAATCAGTAGGTAATAATCTCAATAGATATATAGAAGTTATGATAAATTCACCACTCATTCCTGTTTTAAAAATAAAACCTTTTTTGTGATAAAAATATTAATATTAATATTACGAGAACATCAGAGTATGCTGACACTGAAGTTGTTGTATTTAAAAATCAGGAATATGAAGAGGATTCCACCATTAAATACTATTTTTTCATGTTAATCTGGAATTCGTGGCTAACTCAAAGAGGCGTGGAATGGAAGGAATATTATAACAGGAATGTGACATGATAAACAGATACAAAGGAAAATTTAAATATTTGCTTAAAACTCATGATTGGCCTAGATTGTTCTCAAAAGAAGTAATAAAAATAATTTAGAAAGGTATGGGAAAGGTCAGATTAATTAATAATAAAATAAATGCATTTAAATTTGGATTTTTATCTTTTATTTTTTTAAACTATCACAAATAAAAATGTATTTTAAACACCTGGTTACCTCTTGGTGAGGGCTGAATCCAAAGGCTACTCTCAAATTCTTGTTTGGGAGTGGTCCTTAAAGATGCTTACAACTTTTGATTCAGTGATTCCACTCTTAGGAATATATTATAAGAAAATAAGATACAATGATATTTTATATCACAGTGCTCTGTATGAGGAGACTCATAACAGTGGACTGTTGGAATAAATACTATTGGAAAGTAGGAGCTTTGTTAATTCATTTATACTAAAACTATTTATTATTTTACTATTAAAATAATATTTACAATACTTAAATATTTAAAATATTTCAAATTTATTTAATATTAATGATAAAATATTAATACAAGTGCATGCTATAGACCAAATACAGACCAAATTTTATGTATACGAACATAGCAATTTATGTAGATGTAATATGTAGATATGTATTTACCGTTGACCCTTTAACAATGTGGCGGTTAGGGTGCCAACCCTGCAATGCAGTAAAAAATATACGTATAATTTTTGACTCCCCAAAAGCTTAATTACTAATAGCCTACTGTTAACTGGAAACCCTAACGATAGTACAAACAGTTGATTAGCATTTATTTTGTATGTAATGTGTATTATATGCTGCATTCTTACAGTAAAGTAAGCTAGTGAAAAGAAAATGTTATTAAGAAAACCATAAGGAAGAGAAAATATATTTACTATTCATTAAGTGGAATTGGATCATCATAAAGGTCTTCATCCTCAACATCTTCACGTTGAGTAGGCTGAGGAGGATGAGGAAGAAGAGGGGTTGGTCCTACTGTCCTACAGGTGGCAGAGGTGGAAGAAAGTCCATGGACCAGTGCAGTTGAAACCTGTGTTGTTCAAGGGTCAACAGTATATAGAAACAATGAAGTTCATCGCACTACATTGCTAAAAGCAGAAATCACATAGACCACATTCTCTCCACAACTCAAAGAACTGGAAAACAATTGAAAAGGTTTATCACAATTTACTTGAAAAATTAGAAATATTTATGTTAAGTAACTTAAGTCAAAGAGAGGAAATCAAAGCTACATTTAGGCACTATATAGAAATTAATGACATTGAGCACGTTACACACTAAAGTCATGGGAGACAAGCAAAGCTGTATTCAGGGAAAAAGCAGTTGCCTTAAATGCTTTTATGTTATACAGGAAAAGATAAAATTAAAGAAAATGAGTGTTTACTTAAGAAGCCAGGAAAACCCAATCTAAGGACAGGAGGAGAAAGGAATATCAAGGTTAGAAGCAGCAATCAAGGAATGAGACAATAAAATAATACCAAAAAATTAATCAGTTAAAGTACGAATTAATTCTTTGAAAAGGCTAATAAAATAAACATAACTAAGATGACAAATCAAGAACAGAAGCTGGAAGCCACATCAAGAAAATAAGGAATTAGAAACAGGCTGATAAACCTATAAAATATAAACTGTAAATTGGAAAATTTTGGTGAAAGGAAGTAGACCTTATGTTGTAAGATATTAAAACATTGCATCACGCCTGTAATCCCAGCACTTTGGGAGCCCGAGGCAGGTGGATCATGAGGTCAGGAGTTCGAGACCAGCCTGGCCAACATGGTGAAACCCCATGTCTACTAAAAATACAAAAAATTAGCCAGGCATGGTGGCAGCCACCTGTAATCCCAGCTACTTGGGAGGCTGAGGCAGGAGAATTGCTTGAACCTGGGAGGCAGAGGTTGCAGTGAGCTGAGATCATGCCACTGCCACTATACTCCAGTCCAGGTGACAGAGCAAGACTCAGTCTCAAAAACAAACAACAACAACAAAAAGAAGAAGAAGAAGAACAACAAAAAACATTGCAAACACAAGTAATGACTTAAACAGACTAACTTAACAACTTGCTTTCACTAAAAGGAAGTTGACCTTATCTTGTTGGATATTAAAATATTACAAACATAAATAGACAAATTGGTGGAAAATTATGGAAAGTTAAAACATAAAGTCAAAGGTATGTAAGAATCATTCAATAAATCTATTTGGGCCAACAACTCATCATTTGAAGAAAAAATGACCCCAGCTTTATTCTATATGCTGTATACAAAAATAAGTTCATAGCTAAGATGAAGACTAATGTGAGGAAGATAAAATAAATGTTCTCAGAGGATAAGGGTGGGCACATGCAGGGACTGAGGAAAGGGAACTCTTTCTGAGCCAGGTGCCAAGGCAGATACTATACCTGAAAAGATTGCCAGATTCCACCCCATAGAAACACAAAACAAGAATACAAGTTACCATAAACAAGATGGAAAGATAAGGCTATTTTCAAATTTTAAGATATCTCAGCATATGGTATTAGTATTTTCCATTGAGTTGTGATGGGTGGGGTTTTTTAAGACTGGCTAAGCCTATCAGACATTAATGTCACATCCTGTGAGTATCATTGGTATTTGGTAGGAGTAATTTTTGCCTCTGATTGTGAGAGTTGATAAAAATCTATTTTCATTGTGGAAAAAAAATAAAAAGATAATTCACCTCAGCATGGGGAATCTATACAGTATTTAATTCTGCTTAAGAAATCTCAGACAGTGAATTGCCTCAGAGCATATCTCTTGAATTAAAATATTCATATTTGACTATATAACACATATGTTTTACCTTGAAGTCCTAGTTGCGGAGCTGATTCAGAGGCATCTAGGTCAAATACATGATCTTCTGATGTTAGTGATTCATTATAACCCTTTTCCTGTTCCTCTTATGGGGCAAATATTCAATAGAGGGCAATTATTTAACATAATATAACTTTCGTGATGACAAATTCCTGTTAAATGAAAATACAATCATATATACAAATCTGCCTGAGTTCTATGAATTCATATGTCATAATCAAATGGATGACTATGAATCTGAAACTTTTATTATTTATTGTATCAAAACCATGGGCTGTTTTTTTTCCTGCCTTTTTACTTTACTTTAATGGTTGACAAGAACTATGTGTGCTTTTTGATATTCAGCTCAGAGGTTTATGCTGACTCAAAATGAAGTAGCATACATGAAATGATGTAAAATCAAAACGTTCACTTATTCAATGACTATTTGTTGCATTGTTGCTATGGGCCAGGCGGCAGGGGACTTTTTTCTGTAAGAGTTAGTGGGAAACTGTTGAAGCCAGAGAGAAGTATGATCAGATGCATGTGTTTGAGAGGTCATTTGGACACTGGAGTAGAGAATGGGCTGGAGGGGTGAGTGAGACTGAAAACAGAGAGATAAATGCATAGGCCAGAAAGGCCATCTACCTCAGTGCTGGCAGTGGCCGGAAGGTGGTGGATGGAATCGAGGGTCCATTGGGAGGTAGAAGTGGTGAGATTTGGCATGTGGGAGTGGGCAAGAGGTATGGTAAAGGACAGTTTTGGATTTCTGGTTTGAAAAAATAAATAAAGAGGAAGAGGCTCAGAATCCCATCCTTTCTCATCTTTCCCTTCCCGTCGCGTTTCATTTTCATTTGATCATGTTTGACTGCATCAGGCAAACATGAAATTAAAGAATTACAACATGAAAGCACAAGTTGGGGCATGTTTATAATGTAGGGTCCCAGTTTAAGATTTGGGTGTGATTAATCCACTCTGCCCTCTCCCTTTCATGTCCTCCCACCTCTCAGTAGTGTCTCAACATACAAAACTTGTCTTGTTATTTCTCTACCCAGTTGAATGCAAGCTCTGAGTGGGGATTTTTGACTGTGTGTTCACTACTGTACTACTGTATCCCCAGATCCCTGAACAGGAGGCAGCATTTCAGTGGGTGCCCCATACATGTTTGTTGATGAAGGAATGAAAGTGAATCAAAGCAGGACCGAATGTGGCATTCTTCTTTGCAAAGCAAAGCTATCAAGTAATGCAGCAAATTAACATTTGTTATTTTTATAGAGGCAGTTAGCTCCTATGATGGAACTGAGAGCAATACAGGGAAAATTACAGGTCCTTTAATATTTTCATTTGGCTTAATGTAAGAGCCACTCAGGAACGCTGCTTGTTACCCTTTGGATGTAACCTCTGTTAATTCAGCCGGGCTTGCTCCCTTGAAACATACATTTGGTAGGGCACACTGGGAGTTGCTTGAGCTTTTGTTTTTTTCTTTTCTTTTTCTTTATCTTATTGTTTTTGAAGACTGCCAAAGAAAATTAGTAGAAATGATTCTACACTGAAAGAATAGTTTCTGCTTCACTAGAGTGAAGTAGATCCTTTTACAGATACAAAAATAAGTAAATGTTTACCCTATTTTTAAGATGCTTTATGGTTTTTTGCCTATAAAAAGCCTTTCATTTGTATCATGTAGCCAACATATTTATTATGCCCCTACTGTGTGCCAAGTGCTTTGTAAGATATAGAGAGAAATAGTAAAACAAAGTACTTGCATTGTTTTACTACTTGAATAACTTTAATTGGATTTCAATTACAATTGGATCACTTGCAGTTTAGTTGGAGAGATAATGCAGGTTCAGAAGAAGTTACAAGAGGAGGTGTGTCAGTACAATAACAGAGCCCCAGCTTTAACAGCAGTTGGGGCTAGAATATGCCACAGGTTGGCCTGGGCTTCTCAAAGCAATTCTCTCATTTATTCAGCTGTGAAGCAGGTATTGCTGTTTCCTCTTTATCGATTAGTGAACTGAGATGCAGGGAGTCTCAGTAGCTGGCCCAGGATCACCAGGTGAGACCACACAGTGGGAGAAACTGATTTTTTTTTTTTTGAGACGGAGTCTTGCTCTGTCTCCCAGGCTGGAGTGCAGTGGCATGATCTCAGCACACTGCAACATCCACCACCTGGGTTCAAGAAATTCTCCTGTCTCAGCCTCCCAAGTAGCTGGGACTACAGGTGCCCGCTACCATGCCTGGCTAATTTTTGTATTTTTAGTAGAGACAGGGTTTCACCATATTGGTCAGGCTGGTCTTGAGCTCCTGACCTCAGGTGATCCACCCACCTTGGCCTCCCAAAGTGCTGACATTACAGGCTTGAGCCAACATGCTGGGCCCGGAAACTGAATTTTAACTGAGATCATTGGACCCAAGGTCATTTCTTTTTCTGATCAAACATGGCTCAGACGGGCCATGGTAGCTGTGAAGAGGGAATGATCATACCTTGCTTGGGATAGGCTCCCAAATCTGGCCATAAACTGGTCCCAAAACTGGCCATAAACAAAATCTCTGCAGCACTGTGACATGATCATGATGGCCATGACGCTCACGCTGAAGGCTGTGGGTTTACCGGAATGAGGGCAAGGAGCACCTGCCCCACCCGGGGTGGAAAACCGCTTAAAGGCATTCCTGAATCACAAACAATAGCATGAGTGATCTGTGCCTTAAGGACATGTTCCTGCTGCAGATAACTAGCCAGAGCCTATCCCTTTGTTTTGCCCCATCCCTTTGTTTCCCATAAGGAATACTTTTAGTTAATCTATAATAGAAACAGTGTTTATCACTGGCTTACTGTCAATAAATACGTGGGTAAATCTCTGTTCATGGCTCTAAGCTCTGAAGGCTGTGTGTCCCCTGATTTCCCACTCCACATGCTATATTTCTGTGTGTGTGTCTTTAATTCCCCTAGTGCTGCTGGGTTAGGGTCTCCACGACCAAGCTGGTCTTGGCAATACCTGCAGCGAAAGACATCAGAGAAATGTGAATGGCTTTACACAGACCTCAAGGGATATAGTTGGTTCCTTGTGACAAGTGTCAGGGCAGTGAACAGAATTAGGGAGGTGGTAAAGATGGCACACTGAGGACAGCTGTAGGCTTGTCAGCAGTTTGGTTATGTGTTTATTGTTAGTGGTGGAGGGATGATAAGGTTTGGGGGAACTTTGCAGAATCGTTCCACTTTTGGGACCCTTTCTAACTTATGAGAGCCGGGTTTATAGAAAGGAGCCATTTGGGGCCAGGTGTGGTGGCTTATGCCTGTAATCCTAGCACACTGGGAGGCCAAGGTGGGTAGATCACCTGAGGTCAGGAGTTCAAGACCAGCCTGGCCAACATGGTAAAACCCCATCTCTACTAAAAATACAAAATTAGCCGGGCATGGTGGTGCACACCTGGAATTCCAGCTAGTAGGGAGGCTGAGGCAGGAGAATCACTTGAACATAGGAGGTAGAGGTTGCAGTGAGCTGAGATCGTGCCATTGCACTCTAGCCTGGGTGACAAGAGAGGAACTCCATCTCAAAAAAAAAAAAAAAGAAAAAAAAGAAAACAAAAGAAAGGAGGCGTTGGGCTTCCAAGATTCTTAAATTATTCTCTCTTGGTTGAGAAGGACAGGTTGGCATAATTTATTTATATTTGAAAATTCCCTTAGCTTTAGGGAACTAGAGAGCTTGCCATGGGAGTCAGAGGAGACCTGGTAACCTAGCCCTATGATAATGATATTTACCACATTCTCCTGAATATAAGACAACTGGTGAGAAGATTCCCTCTCAAAATATCCCTCCCGTTTATAAATGAACTTTTAAGGCTATACTGCAAATAGGTGAATACCAACTTATAATATTAGTGTATTAATTTAGTAACATTTTGAAATCTCTTATAATATAAAATTATATCTTACCTTCAAGGTGGGACATTTTTACTTTTACATTTTATGAAAGTTGTATTAGTCTTTCACATGCATCTATGGCCTTGTGGTCATTGTCCTCAATAGAGCCACCTTTTGAGTTATCCCACTTAGTTTTCCAGGGAACTTCTGAGAGACAGGACTAGCTGGATTTCCTAGGCCGACTAAGAATTCTTAAGCCTAGCTGGGGAAGGTGACCGCACCTACCTTTAAACACAGGGCTTGTAACTCAGCTCACACCCAACCAATCAGGTAGTAAAGAAGGCTCACTAAAATACAAATTAGGCTAAAAGCAGGAGGTAAAGAAATAGTCAAATCATCTATCATCTGAGAGCACAGCGGGAGGGAGAGCACAGCGGGATTGGGATATAAACCCCAGGCATTCCAGCTGGGAGTGGGCAACCCCCTTTGGGTCCCCTCCCATTGTATGGGAGCTCTGTTTTCACTCTATTAAAGCTTGCAACTGCACACTCTTCTGGTCTGTGTTTGTTCTGACTCAAGCTGAGCTTTCACTCACCATCCACCACTGCTGAATGCCGCCATCACAGACCCGCCGCTGACTTCTACCCCTCCAGATCTGGCAGGGTGTCCGCTGTGCTCCTGATCCAGCGAGGCGTCCGTTGCTGCTCCTGATCGGGCTAAAGGCTCACCGTTGTTCCTGCACAGCTAAGTGCCCAGGTTCGTCCTAATCAAGCTGAACACTAGTCGCTGGGTTCCACGGTTCTCTTCTGTGACCCACAGCTTCTAATAGAGCTACAGCACTCACCACATGGCTCAAGGTTCCATTCCTTGGAATCTGTGAGGCCAAGAACCCCGGGTCAGAGAACAAAAGGCCCACCTCATCTTGCGAGTGGCCCGCCATCATCTTGGGAGCTGGAAGAACAAAGATCCCCCAGTAACACTTCAACACTCCATCAATGTCATTTCAGATAAAGCACTCTTCGAAGCCCTGTGTGATAGTGTCCCTTGAAATTTTATTTCGAGCAACAAGAACTCATTAAGACAGTTTACTGTTTTTATCCCTTCTGTGATTGTTGGTGATTTCCACCCACTGAATTGTTTTAAGTGATCTCTAAAATCTTTCCTATGATGAGGTCCAACATTTGCAATTTTGTGTTCACAGTTGCCCTTTCTGGGCATACAAAACTGGCATTGATTAAGGATGTATCAGGTTGGTGTGTTTACCCCAAACTAAACTTTTTCATACTCAATTAATAATTGAGAGCTACATAATATGAAATACTGTGTCAGCAATCAAATGCAAAGCCTGTATTCTTAGAGATATAATTTTAATAAAACCTTATCTTCAGGTTGGGCAGAAACAGTATTCTACAAAATTGTTGTGATGAAATAACTAGTGGCAAGAATACATGACATTTTATGTGACCATTATGGTTTGGATGCAGCTGTTTTGATGCTAGGGGTAGGTTGACACAGTCTGGAAGCCAAGCCATTAAACATTCTGCTATTTAAAAAAATTACCAACTAGTGTATGAGACAGGCAATCTTATCCAATATATAAGCTTTACAGTCACATCAACCCTGAGATGAGGATTAAGGTAAAAGTAGCAATGAGAGATGGAATGAGGAATTCGGTGGGATTCAGAGATGGGTAAGTGATGGTGTGAGAATTAGAGGCAATCTAGAAGTAAAATTATACCTCACCAAGAGTTGAGTGTTGACCATATTGATTTATTCTAGAAAAGGATATTGCTTGTTCTTTATGAAATGTTCTGCTCACACTTGCAGTTTTTATGGTCTGAATCTCTGATTATCTTATTTCTACTTTAATGTTGGATAGTCAGACTTCAATATCAATTAAATTTATTAATTGAAATTGGAATTTGATCAATAGGAATATGGTATTTTCTATTCTAAAGAATGGACTCACCTACTTTTGTGAGTTTTAATTATATGATTAAAATCATAATTATTCTTATAATTTCTTGTTAAATTATTATTTCAATTAATTATATTTGTTTGTGTAGTAGTCAGTGGTTGTTTGGGGGGCAAGAGAGGGTGTGGAGGAGGGTGTTTGAATTTCAGATGCCCATTAAGTATTCAATTAATTTTTAACAATTATGGCCTCAATCCTAGTAAAATATATATTCAAGTTAGTATTACAAGTCTTCTTTATAATGATAGTTTGGAGGTAATAATAACATTTAGAATCAAAGCCATTTCTAATGGGTTTTCTGAAAATATCTGTTTTTTTCCCCCTGATTATCTTTTTTTTTCTAATAAATACACATAACTCTTAATCCAATATGGTGCCCCATAATTGGAGAGTTGGTTAGGTTCAGAACAGAGGCAGGGATGTGAGTAGTGCATATTGGCAAAAATTTTAAAAAAGGAGTTTTACATCTTGACAGGCTCATTTTGATGTGGTGCCATTAACATGTCTGGCACATACAGTAGACATTTAGTAAATTTTAGTGCCCTTTGCTTCCCCAGATCAGTTCACCAAGAAAGGGGAAGCAGGATGGTGATTACACATATGCCTGGAGTTCTGAAGCTTTCTTATATCTAGGAAACCAAGATTTAATGGAGAAGATTCAAGATGATATGGAACCCCACTATGTATGGTTTATTGAGAGAGCGATGCAGAACTAAAGTTGGGAAAAAATACTATTTGGGATAAGATGGAAGATATTATCCCATCTTCCATCTTAATTAATGGTAATTAATAAGGCCAAGCGTGGTAGCTCATGCCTGTAATCCTAGCACTTTGGGAGGCCGAGACACCTGATCACTTGAGCTCAGAAGTTTGAGACCAGCCTGGACAACATGGCCAAACCCCATCTCTAGAAAAAGATACAAAAACATTAGCCAGGTAAGGTGGCGCACACCTGTAGTCCAGCTACTTGGGAGGCAGAGGTGGGAGGATTGCTTGAGCCCAGGAGGTCGAGGCTGCAGTGAACCGAGATCACGCCACTGCATTTCACTGGGTGAAAAAGTAAGACCCTATCTCTCTCTCTCTCTCTCACACACACACACACACACACACACACGCACAGTAATTAATAAGCTATTTAAAGTTCAGCATTTTGAAGCTGTGGAGCCTAGCTGATCACCCACGATTATAGAGGGGATTAGTATTAGAGTAAATACTGTAGGTTAGGGTTAGAGAATGAGCACCGTTGGCAGCACAATTATTATGACAGTTTTCTCTTGGAATGGACTGAAGACATTGGCATACACATGGTATGATGTTTTAGTATATCAAATCAGGGCCATTCTTGCACCACCTTCTTATACTATTTGAAGGTTTCTTCCATTATGTAAGACATTTGCTAATTAAATATTTTCTTCAAAGAATTGAGTTCAGAGGACTTAGCTTTGCATTTCCCAGCCCCCTGTGAATATCTTAGGTTATAACATAGTGCTTTCTCGTTTTCAAGCTTTCATTATTTAACTGTCAAAATCTCCCCAAATACCCTTTCAGGTGATTTCAGTACAAAATGTGATCCAAGTATCAGAGAGCCTTTTATTACCTAGACTTAAATACCACAGATAACTCAGAGAGTTTAAGCTGACAGTTTCTCCTGGAACCACCTCTTCTGAAGCACGTTTAGATTGATGTCAAGATTGGTTTTTGGTGGCACTAAATAGTCACAGCTTCGAAACCTCCTGACCCACCTGCCCCAGGAAACATTAGCACCCAGAGCTGTTTCCTAATATTAAAGGTGCTTTGAAGTACAGTAAACAGTGTCGGCTCAGCGTCCAGATCAGCATAGCCGCAGCTCCTTGATTCGTTTATTCTCTTCAGGAGTGAAAAAAGTTATAAAATTAGTGAGAGCCCCACAGTCTCAGATTTTAACCAGATATTGCACAGATAATGGTCATTTTATTCATCAGCACACTAGAGATTCGGACTAGGTGTGGATTTTATGTGTGTGTGTGTGTGTGTGTGTATTTACACTATTCCTAATATTTGGGTCAATAATACTTGGGACCAAAGTGTGTGATAGGAAAAATAATGCAGACTTCGAAGTTAGGACAACCTGGTTTCTAATCTAGGCTCTGTTGAACAAGCCATGAAATCTCTCTAAACCTCTGTTTCTTCATCTGCAAGTTGAAGATAAAAAAGATCTATCCTGCTAAAGATCAAAGAGAAGACATGTAAAGTGCTTAGCACAGGGTGCAGGATAGCACAGATCGTCAATAAATAGTCATGATGAGGATAATGATGAGAAGCAGAACTGGGACCTGTGTCTTCTACTTGGTGTGGCAGAATGTAGACTGTGTATACCTTTGTGTTTCTGGTTGGAGCCACCTGCTGTCACTTGTACTCTGCATCAGCTCTAGACCCCTCCTTCCATCTCAGACCTTGTATTTTCACATGGATGTGATACATATATAAAAGATCAGTCTGTGTTGCTTAGAGCTAACTCACTAGCAATTGGCACTTTCATATCTTGATTTTTTGCAAGTGTGAGTTACTGTTTAGAGTAGTTTTGAAATTGAGCAGATGCTGTTGAGTTGAGATACTCTGTGATTGGTACCACAAGGTAGAAGAGTCTATGTTATTACAGAAAATACGAAATTTGAGACACCACTGTAGTTCCGACAGAAGGCTTGTTTTGCTCAGAGAATGCCCTTTTAAAAATTCTGATGAGATTGACATGTGACACAAGAATGGCAGAATGTTGATAAGGGGTTGAAGCTGGGTGAAGGGTTTGTGGGGGTTCTTTATACTGTTCTCTTTACTTATGTGTTTGTTGGAAAATTTCCACAATGAAAATTTTTCATATTTAAACAAATGCTGGGATGGTTGCCTTCCTGTTGAAATATTTGGAAGTCCAGGCATATTTTAGTTCCATGTCTGGATTTCATGTGGCCATCTTTCAGGTGTAATTTAATGTAGCATGCCATTATTTGTAGGATAAGATTATTTTAAAAGGTGAAAAAGGTGAAAGCTAAATTCAAAAGAAATGTACGAAAGCCATCTCAGTGCAAAGAGATGAAGCTTAGAAAAAAATCTCTCAGGCTAGCTGCTACTTCACTATCCCCTGGTTTAAGGATTATGTAAGTGAAATCTTCTGTGTATCCACAGCTATGCATACATTTATACTTAATGTTCCCATCAGAAGAGGTAATCAGTGCTGAAGCGTTATTGAGATTTAGAAATTCTACCATATACCACACTCAAATGGTGAAAAATGTTTCAAAAATAGCCCTTGCTGCATTTAAATAGCCTATTAAGAGTAGACAGGAAAATTCCACTGGCACAGTGGACCGTGAGGCTATTGGACAGATCCATGTATTAAAAGCTTAGGCTAAATTTGGCTCTGTGGTGTGTAAAATAACAGCAGAACCTAGTATAAAGCACTTTTTCTGCATCGTTTCCTCAAGGATCCATATGTGTAAAGGGAATGTATTTTTCTTAAGCCAGGCTTGTGTCGTCAGGACCTGGTACTACAGATGACTTGAGCATGGCTGTCACCATCAAGTGACAGCATCTTCTTACTTTGCAAAAGCCCCTGTGAGTGCCCTAGTTAGCAGAGTTTATGCATCTCCACTCCCCACTAGCTGGGAGCTAGTGGCCAAGTCATATTCCCTACCGTATGTCCTACCAACTGGAGAAAGGATACTTGTTCCCTTCTTTCTCAGAGTAATGGCTAAGGGCATCCACCTCGAGTCAGACCTGAGTCTGGCACTGCCTCCTAACAGTTTTGAAACACACGGCCTTGTAGATTCTCAGAATCCTCACCGTAAAAATGGAATAGTAGTGGTATCTATGCCATGGGGTTCTTGTGAGGGGAAATGAGATACTTCTTACTTAACTGGCACCCCGTAAATAAACAGTTGTGTGAATTGTGATGATGATTATGATGATGAATCATGGACTGAGAAGTCTGAGTGTTGGAACATGTAGCTTGCTGTTTCCCGGGGTTGGAAATTGCCACCTTTCTTGGTTGTCATGGAGAATTCAGAGATGAACTTTGTGATTCTTACTCAGAAGGGATAGGAAATTTTTGTTTAAAGCCAGAAGCGTGTGGGAGAAATGTAGACCTGATGGCTATTTGGCTGAAATACACATATGCCCTTGCACACTGGATTCAAGCCCGATATTTACATAATGGCCATTTTAGTTAGGTAGAAGTTGCAATAATTCAGCTCCATCTGCTCAGGTCTCTGCTGAGGTAGTAATGGAATCAGGCCGTGTGCCCAAGAGAGTGCAGAGGGAAAATTTCCAGGAAGGCTGATGCCTGGGAATGTTGATTCCCTAGTTCTCTCATCAGAAACCGGCCTTCCAAATCTCTAGGAGGTTCTTTTCCTCTTCTGCCACATGGCGTGATTCATGGTCATATGCCAAGAATGACCTACCAGTGCAGGAATGGCATATCTCTGCGGGGAGCTTTGATTTTTGGCAGAATAACTGTCTTCAGGGGACATCCCCTCTTGGACGGCATTGTCAGAAAAGGATGGTGCTAGGTGGTAGTAAATGACTAATCTGACTGCGGTGACATCTCATGAACATGACTACATCTTGAATGATATTCAGGCCTCAAAGTAATGACAGCCATGCAGCAGTGCCGCATTTCTTACTAAAAGAAACCATATCCTACTAAAACTTCCTACTACCAGGGCTCCTTGCAGAAATAGCTGATTCTAGGTTGGGTAGGAAATGTATAAGATGCATCTGGAGTAGTTTGTTATCCCTGAAGCAAGGAAGCTGTCAAAGACTACCTGGAGTCACTTCAAAAGGACACAGAGGCCAACATTAAGGTGCTCCCAGTAGCCTATTGAAATGCTGCAATAAGAGCATGAAAGGACAATGACTAAAATGAATTGAAACAAGTCAAATATATAAAAACAAATGGGCTCTTAATGACCTTATCTTTTTTAAAAAAAGAAATGCACATGTAAAAATAAACTGGTTATAAACAAGTCTTTTCCATGGATTTAGATTGCTGCTAATCAAATTCTAAACCCTGGAAACACATGACCATCCTATCTCTCTCTAACCCCGTCATTATAGAGCAGAACTCAGTGAGCTCAGAGATGTGTCAATGGCAATGGTGGTAGCAGGGTTCTTTAGGGGTATTTTTCAAGAGTTGTTACTCACTGGAAAGAAGATTATAGGACTTGGTGGGTAGTAAGCAGTGCAGGGGCTTCTGGCCCCCCTCACTCTGCCTCCAGGGCACCCAGTGCATGGCTGACACAGCTTTATTCCTCTCCATTGCAGTTTTGTTCAGAATTTGTTTCCCTAGTGGACTGTGAGCTTCCCTGGGGGCAGGGGCTCTGCTTTATTTTCTTTGTATTCTTATTGTCCACCACAGTGCCTGGCACACAATAGCATTTAGGAAATAAATACCTGATAGAATATGTCTATCCTGTACAGAGGGGTTCATCCTCAAAATGAATGCAGAAGGCTTCACTATGAATGTCTACATGTAAGTGTTGTCTCAATAAATCCTTTATTCTCTCTTGCTTTGAGCAAGTGTTTTCATATTATTATTTCAAGTTTAAGTATTAAAAGGTGTGTGGCTTGTGCTTAGTTACTGAAATACTAAAAAAAAATTCATCATTTATTGAATAGCTACTTTTGCTAGGCTTTCTATTAGGTTCTTTGTATAGCATATTTTATTTGATTGTCATGAACTTATGAAATCTCTACTTGAAAGATTGAAGAATAAAGTCTCAGAGATGTCAAGTATGTTGCCAAAGTCACTGAACTAGGAAGTGGACAAGCCCAGGTCTGTTGATTTCTAAAGTTATCTGTTCTTTTTACTACACTGAGATACAGAAATGTAATCTTGGGCTTTTCATATGTTTTGAGTGAAAGGGAGCTGTGATGCGTATTATCCTTGAAAATGAATAAACGGGATGGTGGTGATTCTTTTAACCTTAATCTTTTATTAAAATAATTCCCTATTCCCATCAGTAATAAACCATGAGATTGTCAATACATTGTTGACTCTTATGTGTGGTGAACCATTCTAAACTAAATTTCCCCTTAGACAAAAATATAATAATGCTAAAGAGAATTTGAATCTATGGACCAAATTGTGCTTGAGTGAAGGATGGTCTTATTCATTTTGACATCCGACCCTGAATAAATAAGGTTGTTTCAGGCTAGAGCTTTTCAGACACATATTGCACTGCATAGAATCAGTTTTTGACTAGGACCCTGTGCATCCCCTGATGTGACTTCTGAGGCTAAAGCTTTGCTATAAGTATATGCATGCATGTCTGTCTGTCTACTCAGCCATTTTCAAACTTTTTGATCTCAGGACCTCTTTATGACGCTTAAAAACACCTCCAAAGAATTTTAGTTTATTTTGGTTATATTCATTAGTATTTCCCATATTAGAAATTAAAAACATTTAAAACATTATACACAAGCACACATCTCATTAGCTGTCAGTGCAAGATGTCATCTATATGTCATGGAATCTTTGAACAACTCTGCCATAAACTTATGAAAGAATAAGAGTAGTTTTGACTCTATTGATGCATGGAAACCTCTTGGGAACGCCTCGGGGTGCCTGGAACACGATCTAATAATTCCTGATCTATATGCTTTTTTATTTCTCCTCTTCTCTCTTAAACCCACCCTAGTCAGGCTTTCTGCATGACCATGGCACTTAAACTGCTGTGAAGGTCATCAGTGACCTCACATTGTTTAATTCAGTGGTCAGTTCTCCATCTCTTAGAATTATTTGGCACAATATATCGTTTACCCATCCTTGAACTGTTTTCTTCATTTGGCTTCCAGGGTGCTAGACTCACTTCCTTTTTAGCTGGTTCCTTTTTATCTCTTTGACTTCTTAATGTTGGAGTTTCCCGTGGCTCAGGCTTTGGGCTTCTTTTCTTTTTTTAATCTGTGTTATTCACTCTGTGTGGGCATCATTCAACCTCATGTTTTTATATACCAGGCATGTATTTCCAGCCTCAGCCTCTCTTCTGAACTTGAGATCTGTGTATCCAGCTGCCTACTTGACATCTCTTCTTAGGCATCTAATAGCATCTCAAACTTAGAGCATGAAAAAATGAGCACCCCATCTCCTTCTTCTGCAAACCTCTTCCCCCTATAGTCGTTTTCACCTCAGCAAATCCCATCTTTCAGGTTGCTCAGTCCAGAAACATGGAGTCATTCTCGAGGCCTCTCTTTCATGCTTCTCATCTCGTCCATCAGCCAAGCTCATCTGCATCAAATTCTAAAATAGATATAGAATGCTACCATTTTTACCACCTCCACTACTACCAACACCGTAACATCCTGCCTGAGTTACTGCAGAGCCTCTTAATTGTCCCTTGTCCTTTCCTTGCTCCACTAGAATCTCTTCTTCACACAGCCATCAGTCTGTTCCTGTTAAAAGGTGAGTGAGGCTCTATTGTGTCCCAAACATACCAGCAACTTTTCATGTCACTCAGAAAGAAAGCCAAGGTCCTTTAAAAAGGCCCACAAAACTCCATCTGACCTGATCCCTACTTCCATTACCTCTTATAACCCTTCCCTGGCCAGTTCCCCTCTACCCATACTGACGTCCTTGTGGGACCTCTGGGCTTTTGCACTTACAGTGTCATCGTCCTAGAGTCCCCGTCCCCATTTATCTGGAGGGTTCACTCGGTTGTCGACCTTAGACCATTATTCAGATATCACCTTCTCAAGTGAGGCCTTCCCTTAATACCCTCCTTAAGATTGCAATTCCTCCAACACTCTTTCCCCCCTTTCCTGCTTTATTTTTCTCCCTGGCACTTTTTTTTGCCATTTAATGTATGACGTATTTTACTTATTATTTAAAATAATTGCCTCTCATTTTCCAACCGCAGCTGAACAATCTATTATGACAGCCGTTTCTTTTGTCTGTTCTTCTATTGCTCCTCAGCCTTGAGTGTGCTTGGCACCTACTAGAGTATTAGTAAATATTTGAAATGAATGAATGAGTGGAAAGTAGACCATTTTATGTCTTCATGTTGAGAAATAATTTATAAACATATCAAAGAAATATAATAGGCTTAACCCATTCTAAACTCCAAGTTTTGCCACAGTATGCAAAATAAGGTATAATTGAAAAAAGTCTTTTGTAATAAGATGTGACTAAGATGTGACTTTGATCAAAGGAATGTCCTAATTGTATTTTGAGGTTAAAGTATAGACTTATACCTACAAAGTTAGGTGCTTTGGGCATAAATTGATTCTGGGGTAGAGGAACTTCAGTGTGGGGCTCTGCTTTGAGAACAAGTACAACTGTTCCAGACTTCTCAGACCCTTATTGTCATCGTCATCATCATCATCATCATCATCATCATAATCATCATCCCATATCTCTTGGACTTCTCATCCTCAGGTCATAGCACTGATATGGAGGGTGAATATCACAGGCTGAGGAAAGTGGGCCAGCTACAGCTCTGGTCCATTCGTACAGAGCATCATGTCTAATACTCCTGGGGTTTGGCGACCCCAGGTTTGATCTGGGAGGACATCCAACCTAGAGAGTGAGCCACAGGGGTTTGGTGATGTCAATAGATGTTGTGCAAAAAGAGGTGAAGTTCAAGAGAAACTAATCTGGGAGGTAATCAGTTAAAGTTTCTGTTTTCTCAGGGCCTTTATTTTGCGATTGTGCATTGTAAACCCCTAATAAGGAGATAAAGAATGCAGGGTTTCACACGCTTAGTGGAATTCAGAGACTTTTGTTCTTGTAGCATCTCACTGGGGGAATTCAGGAATATAATAATGAAGCTTTACTATTTATATTTGTTAATTTTTTTCATCTTTCCTCTGGCCTCCAATATTAGGAAGAGAAAGGCATAAAAAGTAAGTAGAAAGGTCTTATAATTAAGCATTTTTTCCTAGTTTGGGATCAAAATCTAGGAGGGTATTTTATTTACATAAAATTGACGTAGTGCTCTGATGAGAATCTGTAAATGTATGTGAGCATCAGAAGTCGACTGGACATTTTGGAGATTAACATTTTGGAGATTCATCAATGTTTTTATGTAACAGTGCTTTTTACCTAAGTGTTTATTCATGAGTCTGGGACTGGTATGCATTTTCTGGTGTACATTGTGTACATCTTCTTGATCTTTTGTGCTTCTCTTTCCCTAGGCATAATTTACACAAAAGGTTTGGTGAGAGAGGAGATAGCTCAATGTGACATTTAGGTTATGTAGGGATTAACATCAATACTTCAGATTTGGTACAGATATAAAAGATGTCTTCCCATGATCAATTTTGATTATTTCATTCTCCCCTAAGGAATTATTCTGGTAGTACAACAATTGACATAAATGTCATTGCACTTGTGACACAACTGTTGCCTCTTTTGTAAGAAGAGTTTTGGACCAGACATTTCTTAAGTCTTAGGATATTAAGTTATCTCTTAAGATTTCACTTCATACCAACCGATACCTGAACATAAGTCAAGATAATATGCACTAACAGTTGTAGCTACTGCTCTGGAGAAGATAGCCTATACTTGATGTATATTACATTGTAAAGCAACTTAGGATTTGTGGGTTTGGAAATAAAGCCAACTTGATTGGTTTGTTACCCATACCTACATTGAAGCTTAAGGATACTGTTCTGGGAAGAATGGCGCTGGAAGGGAAAGCAAAGCCAACAGGCGGTAGAGAGTCTGGCCATGTTTCCATTGGACCAGCATCCCAGTGGAGAGTGGCCACTGGAGACAGCCCTGGACTGGGGCTAAGAATGGGTGCTTTGGTCTCTCCCCTTGTCAAAGACACTGCACACTACAGAACAGCTAGAAACCGGTGATGGACACTAGCGCAGCAGGTATGGAAATCTCTTCTGGGTGTTTTGTGGTCTTTCCATTTGTCCTTAGTTGGCTTAGAGTTGTAGTTCTTGCAGTTTGGTCTAGGGACTCCTGGGGCCGCCCAAGACCCTTTCAGGGGCTTTGTGAGGCCAGCATTATTTTCATAATAACACTAAGATATGATTTGCTTTCATCACTCTCATTCTCTTACAAGTGTACAATGGAGTTTTCCAGAAGCTGTATGACATACAATATCTCAACAGATTCAAAGCAGAAGTAAATAAAAGAATCTAGCTGTCTTTTATTAGGCTGGAGAGTAAACAGTAAAGATATTTGTAAAAATGTAAGAAAAAACCATAAAAATGTCATAAGATGTTATTATATTGACATGTGATGAGTTTGTTAGGGGTTTTTTAAATTTGTTTTTTGTATTTTTTAGAAACAGGGTCTCACTCTGTAGCTCAAGCTGGAGTGCAGTGGTGTGATCATAACTCATTGCAGCCCAAACTCCTGGGCTTAAGTGATCCTCCCGCCTTAGCCTCCCAAGTAGCTAGGACTGCAGGCACGTGCCACAGCACGTGGTTAATTTAAAAAATAATTGTTATCGTAGTGATGGGGGTCTTGCTATGTTACCCAGGCTGTTCTCAAACTCCTGGCTTCAAAAAATCTTCCCACCTCGGCCTCCCAAAGGGTTGAGATTACAGATGTGAGGCTCTGCAGCACACCTATTGTGAGTTTAAATGATGCAATGTTTTAAAAAAATTTTCTTTAAAATCTAATATGATAAATACTAAGATATCACTTGCAAAAGCCAAAGTTCTTTGGGAATTGTTTTCAGCACATGTATTTCCCAAATATTGCATGCATTTTTATTTACTAGATCTGACAACATAACCTGCTCAGCCCTTGTATTTGCAGTAGGTTTTAGCACCTGCTGTTTGGGGAGAGGGTGGAGACACTGCAATTCTTACTGCCTGTTCAGTGGGCACTGGAACCAACTTTAATAAGTAATTGCACACTTGATTATTCTTGATGTCTTTCTTTCTGACTTTGCAGTGGTGGGTGTGATTTTCTCCTGGAAAAGTTTGGGGGCTACTGGAAGGGCATCACCTATAAGTGTGTGGCAGTGTCAACAACTGATTTCAGCCCAATCTCTGTCATTTATTACTAAATACAGTGTAGTCGTGTGTTGTCACTTATAGCAGAGCCTGCACAGGTGGCACAGCTATTTTGTTTGTTTCCAATGTTAAGCCCTTGGTATTTGCTAAGAGGGATGTAGAGATGACTTCCAAGAGGCTTCACAGGTATTATCTTGACTCATGCATTCATTCATTCATTTCTCCTTTCCTCTTTCATGTTCCTTCTTCCCTCCTCCTTTCCTTCCTTTCTTCCCTTCTTCTTTCTCTTTTTCCCTCCCTTCCTCCTTTCCTTTCTCTCCCTTTCTTCCTTTTTTCTTCCTTCCTTCCCTAGCTTGTGCCCTTCCTTCTTTTCTCCTTTCCTTCTGTTCTTCCCTCCCTCTTTCTCTTTTTTTTCTTTCTTTCCTTCCTCCCTCCCTCCTCCTCTTTCACCACCTCCCTCTTATTTGTTCAACAGCTGTTTGCTGCATTCATTCTGTGGTGTATGAGACACTATGTTAAGGGCTGGTTTTCAGGAGAAAACAAAAAAGGTAATATTCTTGCCTTCTGGAAACTTGCTCAGCATCCAGAATTCTTTGCAGTCAACTTACGCTAATCAAACACACAAGGGAATAAAGAATCTAAACCACAATGGAAATGTGCTAGTTCACAGTGGGGCGGCGTTCCAGTGGATACCCTTTCTTAGCATCTGCATATGGAGAAGCGAAGACTCCATATGTGAGAACTTGACAGGGTGGGGGCTGGAACTATAGCCTAGGGATGAAGAGGGAGGTCTTGGGAGTAAGGCGATTTGCTCCACTGCATGCAGTTTGGAGACCTGGCCACAGGTGTACCTTTGTCCACATGCTCCTCTTGTTATTTTGATTTTCTAAATTAGTTTTTGGATGTCATTTGTTCAGCAGTTTTTAGAAAAATTATAATAAAGTAGCACATCCTCTGCCTATGCCTGCTACATAAACATCTATTTCTGAATTTCTGAATTACACACTGGTACAGTTGATTTGTATGTAGACTAGAAAAGAATAAGGTGGTTGACCAGAACCCCATACAAATCCTCTTTAAGAAATAATAATAATCACTGCTAGCTATCAAAAGCATATCATGAGCCCTAGATGTATTATTTCATTTGGTTTCTCGGAACAGCCCGGCCAGGTAGATGTTATCATTTCCTTTGTATAGATGGGAAAACTAATTTCAGGAAGCTTAAGTGACTTGCCCAAGGTTACACAACTGTTGATTAGCAGGGTCCAGATTCTGACTGTAAGTCCAGCTTTGTAACCACATGCCTAGCACATTGTCCTTGTGTTAGACACAGTAAAGACTTAAGTGAGGTCTCTCAGGCATGAGTCTGGGGGTTCTGTCTCATTTCTTTAGCCTTTTTTAAAAAAACATAAAAATAGAAAAGAACAATGAGCAACCCCCATGCCCTATTCTTTTGCCTTTGTCTCCTATATTCTGATAAATAAGACAAAGATCATGATTATCTGGCCATCTAATTCACACTTTTCTCCAGTTTTCTCCTGAAAACCAGCACTTAACATACAATTTCCTGGAAGGCCTCAGATGGTTAATTCTAGGTATTCTCAGGTGGCTAAGTATGAAAACAAGAAAAGATAATGAAGATAGAGCAGCAATACATTATAATGAAAATTGCCATAGTTTAGTATCTGAGGATATTAAATCAAACATGAAGGACTGTTGTGTGGAGAAGGGATTATTACTTCTGCCCTAGGGATATGAACTAAGAGGACCAATAAAAAGAATTATAAGCATGAGTCATGGAGCTCAATATTAAGAAGTTGTTTTGTTTTGTTTGTTCATTTATTTGTTTTTTAATTAGACCTTTCCAAAGTAATATGGACTTCTTTGAAAGGTTTGAATTCTCCAGCAATGATGGTCACATCAAAGGCATGTTGCAAAGGTGTTTTGGTTGTTGTGTTCTTTATGTCCTGTGATCTTACATAGCACCACATCTCAGTAGGTGTTTAGGAACTCTAGTCTAGTGGCAGTCTATCCCAGAGGCTTATAAAATGTTTGCCAACTTAGAATTAGAAGGCTCCTTTTAAGAGAGTAACTTACGGAAGCTAAATAAAAACTATAACCGTGGTGGAGGAAGTTCCAGGGGGTGCCTTTGCCACCATATCCCTACCAGGTTAGGAAAGGCAGGGCAGCCACTTCTCTGCTTGGCTCTGATCTCAGGTGAATTCCCCATAGGAATAGAATGAAGGTGAGTAGCAGAGCCTGGGCAGTGATTGAGTGGTGGAGATGAACAAAGTGGAAGGAGCATCAAGATGGCTGTGTTAGTCCATTTTCATGCTGCTATAAAGAACTGCCCAAGACTGGATAATTTGTAGAGGAAAAAGGTTTAATTAACTCACAGTTCAGCATGGCTGGGGAGGCCTCAGGACACTTACAATAATGGTGGAAGGGGAAGTAAACATGTCCTTCTTCACATGACAGCAGGAAGGAGAGGTTTAAATGAAGTGGGTTTGAGAGGTTTGAATGAAATGGTTATAAAACCATCAGATCTTGTGAGAACTCACTCACTGTCATGAGAACAGCATGAGGGTAACTGCTCCCATGATGTAATCACCTCCTATGAGGTCCCTCCCCCAACACGTGGGGATTACAATTTAAGATGAGATTTGGGTGGGGACACAGCCAAACCAAATAAATGTCCTTTGGAGACTTCCCTTAGAATCCTTGCTTTGACATGTAATGCTCATTCTCCATTTTCTACATTCATAAACATTTTGAAAATTAATATTTAATTATACCAATATTAATGACTGTATTATCTAGGTTAAAAAATTAAACTGTTATAGATAAGATTAAATGTTTTTTGGTACTATATCCCCAGTGCCCAGTGGAAGGTCTATATAGAGTAGAGTTGAATGTACATATTTGTTCATGTTTGAAAGATGCAACAGGAAACTTGAGATCTGGGTATACTTACACTTTTCCATCATTGTGAAATCTTTTAATAGTGATTTTTTTTTTTTTTAGACAGAATCTCGCTCTGTCACCAGGCTGGAGTGCAGTGACGCTATCTTGGCTCACTACAAACTCCGCCTCCTGGGTTCAAGTGATACTCCTGCCTCAGCCTCCTGAGTAGCTGGGACTATAGGTGTGTGCCACCATGCCCAGCTAATTCTTGTATTTTTACTAGAGACGGGGTTTCACCATGTTGACCAGGAAGGTCTTGATCTCTTCACCTCGTGATCTGCCCGCCTCGGCCTCCCAAAGTGCTGGGATTACAGGCGTGAGCCACGGCACCTGGCCTTAATAGTGATTTTTATTAAGGTAATAGTATTGAATGATAAATTTGGAAGGCCTAGAAAAAAATAGAAGAATAAAAATCTCATCCATCATCCTACCACATGAACATAATGTTGATAATCACTCCTATTATTCTTTTATTTATCCCTAAATATTTATTCTTGTAATAAGTGTTCATTGTTTGTTACATTTTTCAGGCCACCCGTTTTCTCTCCCTTGTAAGTGGCAGAGGCTGTGTGAACAGCAGCTGCGATTGCAAATCTCATTTCAGCTTCCTAAATCTTGTAATTAGAGGAAATCCTAATGAGGGAGCAATAGTTTGACTGAAATTCTAATTTTCAGTGTTGTTCTGAGTGTTCATTTGTGTCTTGAGGATCCTGCTGTTTGAGAGGGGCCACTGGAGAGCGTGACTCATGGTCTGCCGGCCAGATGCCGTGGGGAGCAGAAGTCTCCAGTGGAGAGGTTTTGATAAATCACCTCTCAGTTGTCTTAGTTATTGAATCTGTGAGTGTGCAATGGGAATAACAGACTGCTTCATCTCTGTCGTCTGGCACATATGTGATGTCAAGGAAAATAAGAATATATGTGATAAAGTTGGCATCACTTGTTGTGGGAAATCAAGATGATTCAGTAATGTTGCTAGGGTTGTTAGCTGACTATTCAGGATAGCAAAAAACAAAATTTTACATCTTTGCCTTATACTTAACATCAAAATCTATTCCAGAGGCAGCATGGCATTGTGTTTGAGCACTGAAATCTATGTAGAACCTGGACTCCAGTCCCAGCTGTGTCACTTACTAGCAAGTGGTCAAGTTACTTCACCTCTATAGGCCTCTATTTCCTCATCTGTAAAATGGGGATGATAATAGTAGCTACTCCTTTAGGACAGTCATGAAAATTAAATGAGTTACTACATTAGTTACTATTTAGAACTATAAAACAATTTTGGCACAAAGCAGGTTCCATACAATTGTTTGGTATTACTAAGTGCTTTAAAGCATTAACTATTTTTATTGAAAGAAACCATGAAATAATCAGAAGGAAATATAAATTAATCAGAAGGAAAAATAAATTCAGATCAGGAGAGTCTCCCTAAGCAGGCAATCAGTGCAAAAAACCACAGAGGACTGATAGATTTGACTACATGAACATTAAAAGTCTGTATTGTATATGTCAAGAAAGCAAAGTATAAATTTTAGAATATTAAAAAAGTAAATAAAGACACACAATCGTTACAACATGTCTGAAAAACATGGAGTTAATAGGCTTTAAACCCAATATGCTGTGACACCAAAGCTCACACCTTGGATTCATGTTATATTATGGTTGTCATTAGCCCATGTTCAAAATTATGCATGTGTGCCACTCATAGGAGTGTATGTATGTGTGTATGCATGTATGTATTTCTTTCCTGCTTGATCCATAAACTGTTTAAGTCAGTTTACAATAATACAGAAAGTACAAAATGGCAAAAATTAAAAACAAGAAAAAAGAAAAAGTAGAAACCATGTAAGGAGGACTGAGGCTGAACCAGTTTGGCCATGATGGAGAGTGTGACATGGGAAGCCCGAGCAGTGTCACAGCCCAGTGTCCACAAACCCCAGTCTTTGTAATTACATCAGGGAGGTACAAATATTTTTTGATATTGACAACAGCAGAAAATTTCTTTTCAGAGCCTTCAAAAGAGAGTACGGACTATGTAATGAATCGGAATCTTGACACCATTTTGTCAATAACACTAATCATGATGACATATTTCATTCTCTGGGTGTAGGTGATGGGACCACACCAAGGCAGGGTACAGTAAGGCGCTTTTTGCAGTTGATGCTGATATTGTGCTGGAGCTTGGAGGCCACGGTCCTGGGCCTGCTTGTCTTCAGAGGCCATGCTCACCCTTCCTCTGCCCTCTGTGTTGGAGGTGGGATGGACACTGCAGGCTGTTCCTATCCCACACTCCCTGTTGGTTGGCTTCTTGGCTTCTGGCTGGGATTGGCCAATGAGAGGTCCTGCTGGGAGACCAGAGGGTCAGTGGAAGTGAGAAAACAAGGTCTTCCTCCCGCTCCCACTTCACGTTGGGTGGCTGCTTTACCAGCAGCTTTCCATGGACTGGCTTCTGGTGCCAGCTTCTTTCAGGTGATCTTGGCCCTTGGGCTCTTTAATAACATCACCTTCTCCCTGGTCCCTTCAGCTCAGGTATGGGAACAGCCTTCTACATTTGCTAATCTTTGGAATACCTGACTCTTCCTTATTGGCTTTTCAGCCCCTGCATCCCCTGTACAGTCGTGTGTGGAATAATGATGAGGGTAAAATGAGGAGAAATCGTTAGGCAATTTTATTGTTGTGTGGGCATCATGGATTGTACTTAAGCAGACCTAGATGGTAGCACCTACTGTACACCAGGGCTGTATAGCGTAGCCTATTGATCCTGGGGTACACACCTGAACCGCATGTTTCTGTACTGAATACTGTAGGTAACTGTAGCACAGTGGTAAGGATTTGTGTATCTAAACATAGAAAAGGCACAATAAAAATATGGCATAAAAGATAAAAAATGGTACACCTGGCCAGTTGTGGTGGCTTACGCCTGTAATCCCAGCACTTTGGGAGGCAGAGGTGGGCGGATCACCTGAAGTCAGGAGTTTGAGACCAGCCTGACCAACATGGAGAAACCCTGTCTCTACTAAAAATACAAAATTAGCCAGGCATGGTGGCACATGCCTGTAATCCCAGCTACTTGGGAGGCTGAGGCAGGAGAATCACTTGAATCTGGGAGGCAGAGATTGCAGTGAGCCGAGATTGTGCCATTGCACTCCAGCCTGGGCAAGAAGAGCAAAACTCCATCTCAAAAAAAAAAAAAAAAGATAAACATGTATAGGGTACTTATCATGAATGGAGCTTGCAGGACTGGAGGTTGCTCTGGGTGAGTGGTGAGTGAATGTGAAGGCCTAGGGCATCACATGACTGTAGATAATAAACACTGTACACTTAAGCTATGCTAAATTTATCAAAATCATACTTCTCTTTCTTCACTAATACAGTAACCTTAGCTCACAGTAACATTTTACTTTATAAACGTTTTAATTTTTAGAGGTTTTTTGTAATAACAGCTCCAAACAAACACATTGTACAACTGTACAAAAATATTTTCTTTCTTTATATCCTTATTCTATAAGCTTTTTTCTAGGTTTTAATTTATATATAAGTATAAATATATATTTATATATGTATAAATTTATATTTATATGTATATTTATATGTATATGTATATGTATATTTATATATGTATAAATATATATTTATACATGTATAAATTTATATATATTTATAAATATATATTCTATATAAATATATTCTGTAATATATTCTGTATGTTATATGTAATATATATTCTATATGTTATATGTAATATATATTCTATATGTTATATGTAATATATATTCTATATGTTATATGTAATATATATTCTATGTTATATGTAATATATACTATATGTTATATGTAATATATATACTATATGTTATATGTTATATATTCTATATGTTATATGTAATATATATTCTATATGTTATATGTAATATATATTCTATATGTTATATGTAATATATATTCTATATGTATTCTCTCTATATATAAATATATATATATATATATATAAATTTTTTTTGTTAAAAACTAAGACGCACACACATTAGCCTAGGCCTACACAGGGTCAGGATCACCAGTATCACTGTCTTCCACCTCCACGCCTTGTCCTACTGGAAGGTTTTCAGGGCACTAACATACATGGAGCTGTCATCTCCTGGGATAACAATGCCTTCTTTTGGAAGGTACACCTCCTGAAGGACCTGCCCAAGGCTGATTTACAGTTATTTTTTTTTAATTGATGGGAATTCACACTAATGATAAGAAGTATAGTAAATACAGAAACCAGTAACATAGCCATTTTTTATCACTATCATGTTCTGTGCATAATTGCATATGCTAGACTTTTATATGCCTGGTAGCATAGCAGGTTTTTTTCCACCAGCATCACCACAAACACGTGGGTAAAGCATTGTGCCATGATATTGCTATGGCTGGAACATCACTAGGTGGTAAGAATTTTTCAGCTCCACTATAATCTTATGGGAGTACCATTAGATATTTGATCTGTCTTTGACACGAAACATTATGCGGCTCATGACTGTACTGTAAATCCTTGAAGTGGTTTCTGCTTTTCTGATTGATACAAACATCAGAACTCAACTAATCCAGGAGGTTTCTGGATGATCATATGTTGTCTCACTAATCTGCAAAATAAAACCAATGAGAAGCTTGAAGACTGGCCTCACCATCAAGTCTGCATTACTAATACAGGATTCATTACTTAGTTTAAAGTTGTTCTTTGTGCTACTTCTTTGAGTATTCTTTCCTCACCAAAAGGCTGCATTTGGGTCGAGATTGAGTCTTGCCAACAGACTTGGAGTCCTGGGCCTCCAATTCCAGGACTCATTAAGGCAACTTCCAGGCAGGTTGCAGTGTTATAATCTACTTGAACATCCATTTACACTCAGTACAGTGTTGTGTAAGATTTTTGCTGTCATGGAGAATTACCATTTAGATTGAAAAAATGTAATCCATTTGTTTCAGTAATTTATTTCCAAGAAACTTATGACCTGGCAAATGTAACATAATTACGATATTTTGGTTTTCTGTTTTTATGAAAATTTCTTCCATTTCTATGTTAATAAGAAAGAACATATACATAATATCTCAAAAGACCTATTAATGCCACTTTTCTATCACCTCTAAGGCTGTGGTCAGCCTAATCAAAATGGTACTCATAACCAACCTCTCACACGTCAACCTCCCCACCTGTCAAAACCCTGGCTGGGATTTGCTTTTCATCCCAAGACTTTCTGAATTCTAACTTCCTTGAAAATTTCTTTTAAAAAAGTGTTTTCATATTTTTATATATAGGTTATATCAATTTATTATAAAATGGAAGCAGCCGTATTCCAGCCATTATTTTTCTTTATGTTCCTTTTTTTTTCTGTTTCAGTTCTACTATGCTTTGCACTAACGGCAAGTACTTCTATCAGGTGGTTCTGTTTTTCATATAATGTGAGTTGGTGTTTGTTTTCTTTAGATACAAAGGTATAATCACACAAATACAATATGTGTAATATAGATAGATATGAATACACATTAAAATTCTGGTTATCACTAGAAATTATGTGTATAGTAATTTAAAAAATACTTTTTATGATTGTAAATTGCATACTTAGCATTCCTAATTTGGGGGCATTTCTTTTTTTTTTTTTTACAGTAGAAAAAGATGAGATGAGAGTATTTGTACAAAAGTCATTTCTGGGTTTTAGACTATTACTTTAGGTAGCATAAATTATTTCTCAATTTTCATATGATACAGGTTATATTTATCAGCAAAAAGAGATGAGGGTTGGATTATATTATCATTTTAAAAGTGTAATGTTAAAACATGTAGCTTCTAATGGCAATATAGTTACAGCTAACAGCATGGCCTTTGCTGTTGGAGGAACCTGGATTCTGAGTCTCATTCTGACCCAGGTGTTACCTTGTGCCTCTCTAAGCATCGGTTTTTATATTACTCAATAATAATAGCATCTGTATCACCCATTATATAGAGCTGTTACAAAATCATTGAGTTTCCTTTGGGCAATTCTTACATGTTTATAGACCCGCCAGTGTCAGGGTTCAGCTCTCATTAACTCCATTCCCTTCCGTTGGTCCCTTCTGCACACGTGGCCTAATGCAAACCAGATGTCTTGCTGCTGGGCATAAGGTGTGGTAAGTCAGTCATGGTCCTGGAGTTGGTGTGGATATTAGGCACTGCCTGCACTTCTGTGCCTGCCCCTTATGCCTGTGACAGACATCAGTAATCAAATACAGCACTCTTCCTGTTGCATCAAGGAGCAACTTCAGAATAATTAATACAGTCATAGTAACAATAATAAAGCCTCTCCACCAGTTCAGCAGCCATGTGTGATAACACTTATTTGCTTCAGAATTTGGGGAGATATTAGCTCAAACCATTACAGAGTAGTCATAGCTGTAGAAGGAAGGATTCTTTTTTTTTTTTTTTTTTATGGAGATGGAGTCTCGCTCTGCTGCACAGGCTGGAGTGCAGTGGCGCAATCTCGGCTCACTGCAACCTCCGCCTCCCAGGTTCATGCCATCCTCCTGCCTCAGCCTCCTGAGTAGCTGGGACTACAGGCACCTGCCACCATGCCCGGCTAATTTTTTGTATTTTTAGTAGAGACGGGGTTTCACCATGTTAGCCAAGATGGTCTTGATCTCCTGACCTCGTGATCTGCCCGCCTCGGCCTCCCAAAGGATTCTTTACATGTTAGGAAGTATACATTACATAAATGGTGTACCTAAATTGGCTTAATTTGAATTTGCACATAATACCCCAACACTAATAAGGAAAAATTGGTTTTGTTTTAAAGTTAGTGTTTCTTAAAAGCTTGGGAAGCATGAAGACACTTGGAAAAGTTAAATTGGAATAACATTTATTAAATCTGTGGGATTTCAGGGTTATTGCCAATGAAATCTAGATCAAAATAATATGTAATAGGAAAATAGAAATATGAATAATAGAATATATAAATATTTTCATTTATACTTGGTATATTGTTACAGCTGCCTCATTAATTTTAAATGCTATCAAAATTTTCAATATAGATTCAAATGGAGAGTCATAATAATCACATGGGTTGATTATTGTTATTACTATTGAAGTTAGAGGAATGATGTAAACACAAAACTCAATTTCCTGGCTTAAAAACTATTCTAATTATTTTCAATTTCAGTTTTTCTAAACAGTGCAAAGCAGCTAAAACATAAGCTTTTCCTGCAGTTGAAAGCTTAGGTTTGTAACATCCATTTGATGACAACATATTTCTGCATGGGCAGACAGGTACTCTTACAGAATATGATTTGAAGGATTCATGGATAGCAATGCATTGTGATAATAGTTCTATCTTTGTGTATTTTATTTTTTTAATTTTTATTATACTTTAAGTTCTAGGGTACATGTGCACAATGTGTAGGTTTGTTACATAGGTACATATGTGCCACGTTGGTTTGCTGCACCCATCAACTCGTCATTTATATTAGGTATTTCTCCTAATGCTATCCATCCCCCAGCCCCCAACCCCTGACAGGCCCTGGTATGTGATGTTCCCACCCTGTGTCCATGTGTTCTCATTGTTCAGCTCCCACCTATGGGTGAGAACATGTGGTGTTTGGTTTTCTGTCCTTGTGATAGTTTGCTGAGAATGATGGTTTCCAGCTTTATCTATGTCCCTGCAAAGGACATGAACTCATCCTTTCTTATGGCTGCATAGTATTCCATGGTATATATATGTGCCACATTTTCTTTATCCATTCTATCATTGATGAGCATTTGGGTTGGTTCCAAGTCTTTGCTATTGTGAACAGTGCTACAATAAACATACATGTGCATATGTCTTTATAGTAGAATGATTTATAATCCTTTGGGTATATGTCCAGTAATGGGATTGCTGGGTCAAATTGTATTTCTGGTTCTAGATCCTTGAGGAATCACCACATTGTCTTCCACAATGGTTGAACTAATTTAGACTCCCACCAACAGTGTAAAAGCGTTTCTATTTCTCCACATCCTCTCCAGCATCTGTTGTTGCCCGACTTGTTAATGATCGCCATTCTAACTGGCATGAGATGATATCTCATTGTGGTTTTGATTTGCATTTCTCTGATGGTCAGTGATGATGAGCATTTTTTCATGTGTCTGTTGGCTGCATAAATGTCTTCTTTTGAGAAGTGTCTGTTCATCTCCTTTGCCCATTTTTTGATGTATTTTTTTCTTGTAAATTTGTTTAAGTTCTTTGTAGATTCTGGATATTAGCCCTTTGTCAGATGGGTAGATCGCAAAAATTTTCTCACATTCTGTAGGTTACCTGTTCACTCTGATGATAGTTTATTTTGCTGTGCAGAAGCTCTTTAGTTTAATTAGATCCCATTTGTCTATTTTGGCTTTTGTTGCCATTGCTTTTGGTGTTTTAGTCATGAACTCTTTGCCTATGCCTATGTCCTGAATGGTATTGCCTAGGTTTTCTTCTAGGGTTTTTATGGTGTTAGGTCCTTGCATATTTTAATAACTAATGACTTGGGAGGCTGAGACAGAAGGATCTCTTGAGCCAGGAGTTTGAGGCCAGCCTGGGTAACACAGAGAGACTGTCTCAAAACAAAACAAAACAAGAAACAAGACAAAAGAAGACATTAATGAGTTTCAAGAGAGTTTGAGCTCCTTGATAGCCTGACAACATTAGGATGAGATGCTTTTGTCTCAAGGTGCTTTTCCCAAAATCATTACTATTGTTTTTGGTCATAGCAGTTAAGAAGTTTTACCTCTTAATAGGTACAAAATACTACAAAAGCAAACAGGTCCCTGAAATAAAACAAAAGCAAAAATAAAAAACAGAGAGTAAGGGAAAGGAGCAGGTGGTGGGGGACTTAGGAAGAAAGTTTTGAAAAAACACATTTCTTCTAAAGGTGGTCCCTGTTAATATTAATATTTTCATATGAAGATATCTTTTCTTTGATTTTTAAATGGAAAGTGATAATTTTGTAAATGTTGCATTGACTATTATTTCAGTGTTTTTAGCCTAGTAGCATTTTTTCTTTTAAATAGAACTGTTTTACAAAAAACTGATAAAACTAGGGGAAAAGATAAGAATGGGTGATGACTGGTTGAAAGGGAGGGATGGGTTGAAGGAGGTGAAGGACCCGGAACTCTTGCAGCTCAGCCTCCCTTTGCTTTCATCTCCCACTGACATGGGAATTGTGACCTCCCCCCCCCACACTGAATTGTGACCTCCCCACCCCCCAAATTCATATGTTGAAACCCTAACCCCAAGTACCTCAGAATGTGACTGTATTCAGAGCTAGGGCCCTGAAAGAGGTGATTAAGTTAAAATGAGGTCGTTAGGATGGGCACTAATCCAACATAATTGGTGTCCTTATAAAGAGAGATTAGGATTTAGACTTTACTCAGAAACTATGAAAGAGCACGTGCACAGAAAAAAAGACCATGTGAAGAGGTATCTAGGGAGTAGCCACCTGCAAGCCAAGGAGAAACCATCCTGAGGAAACAGTTGATGGCACCTCGATCTCAGACTTCCAGTCTGCAGAACTGTGAGAAAGTACATGTTTGTGTTTTAAGCCACCCAGTCTGTGGTATTTTGTTATTGACAGCCCTAGCAAACCATTATATACACTTCTTAGCTTAAGAAGCATAGCTCATGAAAACAGGGGCTTGGAATAATATGGCTTGAAACTAAATAAAATTATAATAAATCATATTAAATTATTTAAAGGAATCATTTATGTGGACAAAGTAGGATTCATCCGAGGAAGGTTCTTTTCTTTTCTTTTTTTTTTTTTTGAGACAGAGTCTCGCTCTGTCACCCAGGCTGGAGTGCAGTGGTACAATCTCGGCTCACTGCAAACTCTGCCTCCTGGGTTCACGCCATTCTCCTGCCTCAGCCTCCTGAGTAGCTGGGACTACAGGCACCCACCACCACACCCGGATAATTTTTTGTATTTTTAGTAGAGACGGGGTTTCACCATGTTAGCCAGGATGGTCTCGATCTCCTGACCTCGTGATCTGCCCTCCTCGGCCTCCCAGAGTGCTGAGATTACAGGTGTAAGCCACTGCGCCCGGCCGGTTCTTTTCTTTTTATGGTATGCATTTATAGATAAAACTTATGTTCACCTTGATAAGGTTTTTTCATCACCTCAACCTACAAATAGCCATTCTTAATTCAGAGGGGTGCCTGAGAACAGAGGCAGTATATTAAGTATTGGGAAGGAGACACTTTATTTCCTGTAGATGGCAATTCACTTTCCATCTATTAGGTAATAGGAGTGAGCTGAATATCTGAGGATTTGGATCATCCCAGCATCTTTGAGGGTCTCCTGGTTTTGTGCTGTCCTTGGTTCATGATGGTGGCCCTGAGGCATGGCTTGTTCCCCATGGTCTTTGGGCACCAGCTCTCTGGTCCCCAGGTCCACATGCTCAGTACCTTCTCTTCTCACCTGTGCTCTGTTCCTCTTACCTCACCACCAGCCCTCTTACCAGGTCCAGCTTGCCACCGCCTTGCCACTTGAGGACTTTGCCTTGCAGCTGCTTTTCTGTCAGCCTGTTCCACAGCCCTCCCATCTCTCACACTGCCCTGCAAGTGGGTCACAGTCTGTATAGTCCCTGATCCCCCCTTGACGTGTGCAGGGGTTCTGTCTCCTCATCTCCACTTCAGTCCTTGGGTGATGGTGATGGAGCCCCAGACCTATCATCTGAAACTACAAAGCATCTAAACCCTAGTTATGCCCTTGCTTTCACATAATTTGTGGAGATATTTTACTTCAACTACACATTTAATTAAAAATGCTAGGGATTTGTTCTAATTCAATGGAGAAACTGTGAAAGAACTGTTGAATAACCCTAAAAAATTATTTCATTATTGTAAAAAGTTGGAAGTGACCCAAGTGTTTGTCAAGAAGGGAATGATTGATCACACCAGTTGGGGTCTATTCATGTGATAACATATTATGGAGTGACTAAAACTTAGATGCTTGAAAAATGTGTGGTGAGGTGATAACATTCTTAGGATATAATTTGAAGAAAAACATGATTCCAGAGGTGTAAAAATAAATAAGTAATTGCAGTAAAAGAACATAAGAAAATATGTCAAATGCTAATGGTGGTGTTTGCTGGTCATTGAGATAAGAAATATTTGTTTTCTTTAGACTTTCCATGTTTTGGTAACAGAGCATTTATATCTAAATCAGAATTATTCCTAACACTTTTGGGATAATTTTTGTTTTCAAATATGATTCATTTAAAAGTAATGTGTATTATTGCTCTTCTCAAGGTATTTTAAAGTCATGGATCATGTGTAAATCTTTCATTCCCCAAGTATTTACTGAGCCCCCAAGAGAAAGACTGTAGCTCGCAGCTATTCAGGTCCTGGGGGCCAGATTCTTAGACTCAATTATAGTACTTTTTGGTTGTATGACTTTTGGAAAGTTACTTAAGTCAGGCCTTTCCTTTTGTGGAGCTCATAGCCTCCTAGGAAGTTGAGGTGTGAATACTCACCAAATACCATAGAATGAAATAATTTAATCATGATGTGTTTATTAAGGCATCTGACTTAGTAGGTTCTCAAATAGAATTTGAGAATAGTATTTGAGAATAAGTGATTGAAATAAATAAATGAAAAAGAATTGGTTTAGAGAGTCTTCTCCTTACAGAAGATTGGTTGGTTCTATGGGGGCATTTATGTGTGCAATTAATAGGCTGCCCCTGGGTGAACCATGGAAAGTACTTATCCATTCACTCATTCATTCATCATTCAACGCTTAACAAGTATCTGCATGTGTAGTGATAGGCCTGAAAAATCTCTTTCTAATGCCTTTTCTTTAGAAAACACATTTTAATTCAAATAGGAAAACATAACATGCTTAACAATTGGTTTCCCAACTGGGTGCAAATGTAGTTGACTTCAAGGTACTAGGGTTGAATTCAGGTACTCATGGCTATGCTCAGTAAGGAGAACTTACAGAAACATTCAGGTAAGCTGTATCTGAGACTAATGATGGCTTGGAATTCTGTTTCAAGTTAAGCTTTACCCCTTTAAAGAAGAGGAAAAATAAGTATGCAGACACACTCCTTGCACTGCTGATTTTTGTTTGTTTATTCATTTAGCTGCAATATTCTTAATAATGGCACATCACAAATAAAAGATGCTTTTGTTTTTTTTTCTTTCTCTTACATTTTCACTCCCCTTTTCTCTATACCCCTCTCCTCTCCCTCCCCTCTTCTCCCTCTTTTTGTGCTCAAATCATGATTCCTTTCAGTATTTTGTTACAAGCCCAATATTGCCTCAGAGGCTGAGACTGTGAGTCTTACCAGCCCCTCTGGACTTAGGATTCCTCAACTTTTGCCTTGGATCTGTCACTTTCATGGTGTGAAAGGCCTTTAAGTCTTTCTTCCCTTCTCTGCTGTGCCAGTAGGTGATAATACATATTTATGAGCTAGTGATTCCTTCTTGATGCTGTCAAAGTATTAGAAACGACATCACCCCAATTTAAGACGTGCTTTAAAATTAATTGATTTAATTAGAGAAGGAAACTCTAAAGCAGTTAGCATGGCCTCACCCTGTCAGACAACTAGCTGCTTAGTGCTGCCAGACAATGATGACTTTCTCTTTTGAATGTCAGGTTTATTGGAAAGAATAGAAAGTGTCAATGTGTTTTGCTTAGGATTAAACAAACCATTGTTTTTTCTTTCTCTGTCTAGGGAGGTTGCTCTGTGCTTACCTTGCTGACTTTTTTCATTCTTCTCTTTTAGCCTCACATTTCCTTCCATGAAATGACTTTTTTCTTCCTCTCCTTCATTTCCACTTATCTCACTTCCCCACCTTGTTTTCTACTTGGCCCTCATCTGAAGTCCCACCGTTTTTGGAAAAGCCTTCTGTCTTAGTCAGTCTCGGCTGCCATAACGAAAAAAACATATAGACTGGGTGGTTTAAGCAACAACACTTTTGTTTTTTCTTACAAGTCCAAGATCAAGGTGCCAGGAGATTCTGGTTCTGGTGAGAAGCCTCTTCTTGCTTTTGCAGATGGCCACCTTCTTGCTGTGTTTTCTTATGGCAGAGAGAGGAAACGCTGGTGTCTGTTCCTCTCCTTATAAGGACGTTAATCTCATCATGGGGGCTTCATCCCAAGGATCTCATCTAAACCTGTTTGCCTCCCAAAGGCCCCATCTCCGAGTACCATGGCATTGAAGATTAGGGTTTCAACATGTGAATTTTGCTGGGACACAAACATTCAGTTCTCAGCACCCTCCTTCATCTGAACTGGAAGTGGTTCCACCTTTCTCCTTCATTTAGGGTTCAATCAAGAGCCAGTCATGAAGCTCTGTGGTTTTATTTTTCTCTCCTCTGCTTCTCTCTAAACACGATAATCTCAGGAATACCAGCATTTTTCCCTCTCTCTGTTGTGCAGTGCCTAGCACAATGCTTGACACATGTCGGCACTCTGCTTCTTGACTGAGTCAGTGACTGATGCATGACCCATTGTGCTGGTACCTCTGGGCTGTACATATGACACTTTCTAGAGGATAAGACAGGGCTAGCAGTCTAACCTCATGAGAGGAACCAGGTATTGCTCATTTAGCTTGGAATGTTGATAACTATTAAACAGTCATACTTTCAGGGCTGGAGGGGAACTTTGTGGTTCGTTATTCAACACCTACCTATTTCCAAATAGGAAAGATGAATATAGGAGAGGTTCAGTGACTTGCCTGAGATCTCACATGGCAATGGCCATATGCCTGCCCTGTTAGTTTAACCACGTGCCTGCTGTGGGTCTTGGTTACTGGCCTTCAAATACTGACATTTAAGTGCTTCAGAAAAGGCCAAGCGTCTGGTAATGCTTCATTAAAGATAACTTTTCCTAGTGAAAGAGTTAACTTGCTTTAATTGAAAGCATGGGTTTTTAAAGTTTCCAGATAGCCCAAGTTTGAGAGAACAAGTAATAAATATATCATTTAGCCAATGGCAGAGGTATCACAGTCTGATTCTAGAGAATAAAATAGCCAGACTGCAGCCTCACCCAGACCAAAGAAATCAGAATCCCTGAGGATGGGCCTAGTGCATCAGTATTTTTTCGAAGCTACCCAGGTGATTGTGCTGTGCTGCAGCTAGCCTTGGGAACCACCCTAGGAGTGGTACTCAATTCAAAACGGTTGGGAATGAGGTAGGCTGCAAACAACACAAAATAAAACAAACAAACATGTATTGTGCTACTGGCCTGGATTTAGAACAAGTTCTCTTCTTGAACAGACATAACCCATCTAGCAGTGCTGTCTGGATGAGAGGAATGTGGCCCAAGTCACATTGCACTACTGATAATACTGCAAAGATGTCAGAGCTTTACTTTCTTAATTCTTGTGCCAGCTAGCTTGCACTGTGTAACAAACCATCCCAAAACTTAGTGGCTGAAAACAACAAATGTTTATCATTTTTCTCAATTCCATGGGCCAGGTGGAAATTCTCCTGGTCTGGGCTGTCTCAGCTAATATCAACTGAGGTTGCAAGTGTCTGGGGCTGGATGGACTGATTGGTGGTTGATTTATTATTGGCTGGGGCAGTTGGGATGAGATGGCTGTGTGTACTGCGTCATCTAACAAACTAGCCTGGGTTTGTCCACAGAGAGGAGGGCCCAGGATTCTTAAGCAAAAGAAAGTATAATCATGAGTAGGGACTTTTCAAGCCTCCGCTTGCCTATAGTTTGTTAAATTCTCATTGGCCACAGAAAATCACTTGGCTAATTTGAAATTCAAGGATGGAGAGACAGCCTTCACCTCTTCATGGGAGGAGCTGAATGGTCACACTGCAAAGCAGACTACATACAGGAAATGAAAGATTTTGTGGGCATTTTTGTAACCACAGTATACCAATGAGCAGAATTCCATATGAAACAGAAGAATTATCTGTGGATGCCAGTTATTTTATCATATTGCTTTGTGCTTCAAGTGGACTGGTTAGGTGATCCCAGCCACTAATCCATGTATACAGGCGCCATAGGTGTCAGCTGCAAGAGGAGCATGGTGGGGTCTCCTGACCTGAGATGATCCACAAGCTTGGCATACTGAAGCAGGAATAGGTTATCGAAAGCACAGATCTGGAATTCTAGTCCCAGTTCTATCACTTACTAATTATGCGACATTAGGCCAATTATTCCAACCTATAAGCCTCAGTTTTCTCATCTGTAAAATGAGACTAGTAATGGTACCTATGTTATAGGGTATTTGTGAGGCTTAAGTGAAATAAAGCATGCAGTACCATTTTTGGCACAGCATAAGTGTTCAGTAAGTGAAGTTGTGAAAATTCGACATCCCCAAGTGTCAGAGAGACAAGGTGGAACGTCCATTTGTTTCTATATAGTCTGACTCAGGGATCCAGCTGGTCATGTGAGCCTATTGTCAGTGGGGGCTGACTGGGGCGTATTGCTGGGATCCCTGGCTCCCCATTCCATCGGGAAACCCAGTGTGCTTGACTTTCTTCCAGGACATTCTGTAGAAACCACTCTCTGTTGTTCTCCTGCCTAAAAATTAGATTTATACCTCATCGTCCTTCATCTATATGCACCTTGTGTGGGTGAGCTGTAAATGAGGCAGTCCTTTGACTGCTCTGTTATTTGCTGTTGCCACAATCAGGAGAGAAGCTGAAGTAATACAGCTGGGTAACTGGTTGTGATTTCAGTAGTGGGCCTGCTGGGTTTGCCCATAGGCCATGTTACAAAATGCTGGCAGCTGGCAAGCTGGACACTCTGTGGGCCCCTAGGAACCTGAGAAGGCTGGAAAACACATGAATTATACAGCTTGACAACGTGAACATGGAAAGGGCCTGTCCTTTGTGACTTTAGTTTTTCATTAAATGAACTGTTCTTGGATTCAGAATCTATATATAATTTCCTTATGTCTCACTGTTTCCTGTTTGGTATGTCGCTGCCAGTATAAATTAAAAGGAGTGACTACAAATAGAAGAATGCAAAATAAGCTTCTTTATGCAGGTCTGTTTCTCGTATACGTGCCAATTGCAAAAACAGGACACTGTTATTTTCTTTCATCAATTGTCACTCTAGATGCCTTTTGTCTCCATGTTGACTGGCCAGGGTCACCGGAGTACAGTGTGTCAGCAGGATGTGTCTCAGGACAAATGCTGAACCAGCATCAGCGTCTTTCTAAGGCAACTTTCTTCGAGATGGGAAAATTGTTACATAACATGTTGTTTTACATCTCTTAACCTACAAACATTCCATTAAAAGGAAATGCTTTATGTCTTTCTCAACCAGATGTTTACTAACCACCTCCTCCCTCCTTTCCATCATTATTCCTGTCTTTCCCATCATCTTGCAGACTAAAAATAGCATTAAACAGTGTTTAAAACTGTTCCTCAGATTTAACGTTTGGCATTGGAGACAACTCCTTAGGTCCAGAAGAGTTTCAATTCTCTGAGGGAGCAAAGATGCAGTATAAAACCAGACCCCTAATTACAGAGCTACATTGCCAAAGGCTCTCTCTTTGGAATCCCAAGCAATGGATTTTGGCCAGGTGCACTCCACCTGCTTCTGTCGCCTGTGGGTGGTGCAGAAGCCCTGGTATATGGCAGCCCCAAACCATCAGTGTATTGCCCTTGAGCTGTGTGTTGTGGAACTAGATCAAGAGCCATCTGTTACATGCTCTTGATTAGATGGACTTTCTCTAGAAACTGTGCTTAGAGTGTTCGGGAAGATTCTTTACTTTAGCACTAAAGTCAAGATGGAGCATTCATAGGCAGCTTTGTGGTCACTTTGTCTTGCGGTTTTTACCTCTTAAATGTTTCATGAATCTTCCTCTTTTTTCCTTTCCTGTATTTTTCTTCATATAACATGAAATACATTTTTTTTTTTTTTTTTTTTTTTTTTGGATACAGGGCTTCATTGTCACCCAGGCTGGAGTGCAATCCTCCTACCTCAGCCTCCTGAGTAGCTGGGGTTACAGCATGTACCACCATGCCTGGATAATTTTTTTTTTATTTTTAGTAGAGACGGGGTTTTGCTATGTTACCCAGGCTGGTCTCAAACTCCTAGGCTCAGGCAATCCACCTGCCTCAGCCTCCCAAAGTTCTGGGATGAATTACTATTTAAAATTATTTTATTTAATTTTTTTAACTGTCTCTCACAATAGAATATAAATTCCATGGAGGAGGGCCTTTGTCTTGTTCACAGTCATTATCTCCAGAGATTACAGCAGGGCCTGGTGTGTTAGTCTGTTCTCATGCTGCTAATAAAGACATACCAGAGACTGGGAAACTTATAAAGGAAAGAGATTTCATTGACTCACAGTTCAGCATGGCTGGGGAGGCCTCAGGAAACTTACAATCATGGCGGAAGGGGAAGCAAACACATCCTGCTTCACGTGGCAGCAGCAAGGAGAAGAATGAGTGCCCAGTGAAGGGGAAAGCCCCTTATACAACCATTAGAACTTGTGAGAACTCACTCACTATCATGAGAACAGGGATAGTGGGAAACCGCCCTGATGATTCAATTATCTCCACCTCATGCCTCTCACAAAATGTGAGGATTATGGGAACTACAATTCAAGATGAGATTTGGGTGGGGACACAGCCAAACCATATCACCTGGGTTAGGAACTACTATACCCATGGCTGTGATAACTACTATAGCTGTGTCACTTTCACGTAATCATGTGTAGTTTAAGTAGCTGTGGGATGAATGAGTGGATATAGCTATTCCTGCACCTTTTTTCAGTTTCTCTTTCTTGCCTGCTGTTTTGTCCCATGCTTCCCTTGTTTCCCACCCCAAATCAGTCCTCTACACAGCTGTCCTGGACCATATCATCCCCTTGTCCTCCTCAAGGGATCCCTATTGCTCTTGGGAATTTGGTGTTGTGGCCCAATGACAATGAACTGAAGCATAGTATTATTCTACGCTCATGCTTCTCTTTCTTGCCTCTCTTTCATTCATTCATCCAAGTCAATTTGCTTGAGCATATGTATGCTCAGATACTGAGCATAGTACCCAAGAGTTAGTTTTCCCCTCTTGCCATCCTTCGTCCCTCCCACTCTAGTAGTCCCCAGTGTCTGTTGTTGCCATCTTTATGTCTAGCACATAATGGTGATAGCGGTATACCAGACAAAGCCCTTTCCCTCATGAAACTTACAGTGGAATTGGGAAACAGATACCAAATGAGGAAACAACACATAAATAATGTGACATTTGCCGTGACGAAAAATAAAGCAGAGCAGGGGGCAGAGAGTGCAGGAGTGGAGGGTGGTGAGAATGATGTGCTTTCTCCTTTGCCAGAAGCACCTTTTCCCTTCCCTTCTGCCTGAGTCGCTCCCAGTTATCCTTTACGAAGAAGGCTGAAAGCCCTCCTTGACTGCGGGACTATGGTGAGTGAGGGCCTTCCCTGGTGCCTCCCCGTATCTGGTGAGTGAGCCCGTCAGGCACACTGAGCTTTACACTTACTTCATTTCTGAAACCCCATCTCAGCTGTGAGCTCCTGAAGGCCAGGGCAGTTTCTCATTCTTTTTTTTTCCTCTTATGCCTAGCAGGGTCTGGCATACAGCAGGTGTCTAATAATAGTAAAAGTTATGTAATGCTCACATCAGTACTTCGGCTAGTATTTTCTTTAGGAGAACTGAAAGATAGCAGGAGTTAGATCACACTTTTTTAAAGGTTGGGATGTTCTTTTCAAGGCTAAGTTTTGTTGAATAGCTTTCTTTTCCTTTTTCTTTTCAAATTAAAAAAAATAATTTTATCTTCTTTTGATTTTTATTTTTAATATTTATTTTATTTATTCAAGTTTTATTTTAGATTCAGGGGGTACATGTGCAGGTTTGTTGCCTGGGTATATTGTGTGATACTGAGGTTTAGGGTACAATGGATTCTGAATATAGTACCCAATAGTTAGTTTAGCCTCCTCCTTCCCTCCTCCTTCCCCTCAGGCTCTAGGAGTCCCCATTGTCTATTGTTGCCATCTTTATGTCCATATGTACCCAATGTTCAGCTCCCACTTATAAGTGAGAACATGTGGTATTTGGCTTTCTCAATAAATTTTTTTCTAATATCTAAAGTATATATGCTTATAGAACATTTGGAAAACACTACAAATTATGAGAAAAAAGTGAGAAAACCCATAATTCGATCCCTGTTGACTTTAGGCAGTGGAAACATATTTTCTCATAGCCTTCAGATCTATCTAATTTTTATAATTTTCTTATTATCATACAGAATTTTTCACATAGTAAAATACTGTGAATATTTTCCTCTGTTTATGAAGATTCCAGAAATGAATTTATTATTAAGCCTAGCATTCCTTATTATAATATTCCTTAGAACCTAACACATGGGAATTCTTTGAAGATGGGGCTGAAGTTAAATTCCTCCAGAAGAGATTTTTGTTTGTCAAGGCCAGCCCTTGGGACTATGAATTCATCAGCTTGGGACTACTTTATTATTTATGTATGTATGTATTCATTATTTTTAAAGACAGGGTCTCTCTCTGCCACCCAGGCTGGAGTATAGTGGCATGATCATAGCTTACTGCAGCCTCAAACTCCCGGTCTCAAGCAATTCTCCTACCTGTAGCTGGGACTACAGGTGTAAGCCTCCATGCTCGGCTAATTTTTTTTGTTTTGTTTTAAATTGTGTTAGAGACAGTTTCTTACTATGCTACCCAGGCTGGTCTTGAATACCTGGCCTCAAGTGATTGTTCACTGGTCTCCCAAAGAACTGCATTAAATGAAATTCTCCACTTGAGATTCTAACTCTTGCCCTGACATGGGACTGTGGACCTCAAATGCCGTGGCCAAGTTGTGCTCACCGCTTCAGGGAAAGGGTTTCTTTCCACTTCCCCCAACAGCCAGGTCAAAACAGGCAACTTTTCTTTATGCTCTCCTTCTGGGGACAGGTATAATTCTAATTCACTATTTACAGGTAAATTAATTCACATTGAAAGTGTAACCCCTTGGGGTCTTAACCTTACACAGGTTAAGGTTGGGGAGAAGAGTGTGTGCATCTCCTGGTAGACTTCTCACTCTGGCTTAGCCATATCTAAACTTTATCTCTGATTGGTCCCACCAGTGCAGCTGTCAAAACAGTGGAAGATGCCCTCTGGGCTAAAGCCTCCCGGACCATTCTATTGGACTTGTGGAATTCCTGACTTTCTGCTAGCTCAGCAATGCATTGAAAACAATGCTTATATTTTGTCTGGAAATTTTGAGTTGGAGAGTTGTTCTGGGTTTCTAGCCCACTCATAATGTAAGAAGTGGAAAAGCCAGTAAAATATTTAACTAACTATTTTTGGATATTTAGTTTGTCATTACTGTTTTACTATTATAAGTAAAGTATTTATAATGAACATTCTTGTAGTCTTATCTTTGGGCATATCTTTTATTTTCTTTAAGCATATTTATAGAAGTAGGATTGCTGGGTCAATAAGTATAGACATTTTAAAGGATTTTGATAAATGCTACCAAAGTGTACTCCAGAAAGGCTAAATCAAATTGTGACTTCACAAAAATGCTCATTTATTGATTTTAGCCTTCTAGAGAACATGATTGTGAATTCTTCTGAGACATACACATGGAGCAGACAGGAAGGCCCAGGATGCATTTGGAGTTATTTGAGTTTCAGATTTACCTAGTTATCTACTGAATTTGGGAAACCAGAAATCATAATGTGCACAAATCCAAGATTCTTCATGGGCTTCAAAGTGAAAGAGGCTTGGGTGGGCTTGATGAAAATGCCCAGAATGTGGCTCTGTGCATCTTCCTGGTGTCAGGAAGCTAGTCCCAGCCAGGCAGGGGAATTGGAGGAGTGAGGACAATGGAATGTGATGTGGCAGAAAGGATGCAGCTGGGGCTGCGGGTCACTAAGGTCCCCAGCACCTTATGAGGAGTGCTCTTTTGGAGGCAGAATCTAGTGATGCTTAAAGAGCCCCAGCTCTTTGGTTGTAAATTCTCTAATAAGCTCAATACTCTTAACAACTCTGGTGAAACCAGGAAATGATCTGTCTTTTTTATCTGTAGCCAAAACCAAACTCTTTTTAGCCTGCAGAGTTGGAGGATGAGACTCCAAGCATGTGATTCCAGCCCTGCCCAGAGGGCTTTGCTGTGAAAACCACCAGGCTCCAATGTGTATCAATTTGAGTTTTGGAGTTTTATTTTACAGAAATCAAATTTTGGCAGTACTCAAGGCCCCATGAAGTGTAGTGAAAGTTCAGGAAGACAATATTTAATCTGAATAAATATCTATTGTCCTTCCTTGGGTGCAGGCTTGTTTTGCAATTAGGACTTTAGAATTTTAACTCAGTGTAATGTATATTTTAATGCATACTGCTTGGTGTGCTTTAAAATGGCACATGTGAACCCTCAGTAACGTATTTCCAGACATCGTTATTTTATTCCACGACTATGTATATTTGCATGTGTGTTTTAAAACTACAAAAAGGTTGTCTGCAGCCCCCTTGGGTTCAGAATGGGTACACTGGAACAGTGATGATCCCCAGGGCCAGAGATGGTCTGGGACTCTGTCAGCCAGAGCTCGGCAGGCAGGAAGCAGAGTTCAGCACAGATGGTTCAAGAGGCTTTACTGCATGGAGTGTTTGTGGAAGTGTGGGAAGTGTTAAGGGAATCAACAGTGGAGTTGAGGCCCCCAAAGACCAGTAACAATAGCATGAAGCTCAACCACTGCAAGGCCGGAAGAGGCAAGGAGAGAAAATGGTACAACTGGTCCCAGTGAGATCAGAAGTCATAAAGGAGAGGTCTCCAGACAGGTATGAATTGACCTAGGGACTGCCAGAAATAGTTCAAAGCAGGATGGAGCAGGGCCTGACCTTTCCTCTCCTGCTGGTGTCTTTCCCACCGGCTTACAGGAAGTTAAGATCAAGGGAACCTGGGTAATGTAGTCCATTGGGTCCGTCCTCCTGGGCACAGGGAACAGCAGAGATTGGATTTGGGGCTGGCAGAAGGTTGGATCTTTGTCTCTGGAAGGTCTCAATGTACATGTATTTCACAGATAGTTTTATTTAATTAGTTGTCACTTGCATCATGAAAGAGTGATAGAGAAAGAGAAGAGGAGGAGATGAGAAAACTTTAGCTTCTACTTGGCAGAGCGGGGTCAAGGTCATGAACCTTCTCCAAAGCTCTTCCCCTCCCTTATTTGAGCCTGGCTGATACTGAATTATTTACATAGGGAAATTAGTGGTGCTGAAGTATGCATCCCAGTAACCTGACGTACACCTGGCAGGGATTATAATGTAGAGATTGTGTTTGGGCACAAGTGGTCTTCAGGACCCTGATTGGAGATGCAGGTCCGTAAACAGAGGAGGAAAGGACTTATGAGCCTTGGTGACTTATTCCAGGTGATAGAGCTTGCACTTGGCCAGATCAAGATATCTAATTATTAGCTCATGTTGCTTACTTCTGGGTGTTGTATAAATTGGGTATTACATTAAAATAATTACTCCTAAGGAATGTGCATAGGGATTTGCCCATATCTGGCAAATGAGAGCAGTTCTGGTACTCATCCAAATGATCTGTGCAGACCTCCTGCATCAGAAGCCTGCCAGGTGGTCCTTATGCCAGCCAGGCCGAGGAGCTCTGTTACTGAAGTGCAGGGGGTCCTGGGGTCTGGATCTCTATGGTGTGGCCCAGAGTTCCCTCCAAGTCCATTTGGTACAGATTAGTCTTGCAGGATACTCATTTTTGACAAAAGGGTTCTCTTGTCAGAAAAGAAAAATTGGAGAACACTACATTCTGCAACTTCCTCTTGGAGATTCAAAATGTACTTGGCATATTAAGTCTGTATGAAGTTTTCTGGTTTCCTGGATAATTTTCTTTGAGAGTGAATTATTTAAATTTACACTTTTTATCTTGTGTTTTTCCAACTAGTTATGTAATCCTTTAGTTTGGCCTTTAACACTCAGGAGAGTGTATGTCCACTCCATATTCTAAATTACAAAGGAATTTAGGAATTTAAAAGGAAGTGCATTTCAGTTGCTCTTGCACCCATGTTAATTCCTGAGTGTGATGCAGACATTTCTTTACTTTTCCAATTTTCTAACAGTTTGTTGCTTAAAATTTCATAGGCAGCCTCCCTGGGATGTGCAGCCACGGATGTTTCTCTCCCTCATTCTTTCTGTTTCTCTCTTCCTCTCTCCTCTTTCCTTAGCATCCCTTTGGCTCTTCACTCACATCCCTGGGTCCATGGGCCGTGGGGGAAGGTATTTGCACTATTTGGGTCCTGGGCATCCTTGGATGTGTAGCCCTTCAGACTCTTTAGACAGACACTTACACAAAATGAAAGTTTCTCCTGCTAATACTGGCCACCTTTCACAGCATAATTTAAATATACTGTATGTTAACAAAGTCTGGGGACTCTTAATAAGAGGTGAGGAGGGAAAGGAAAAAAGAAAGAAGGCAATAAATGATGGGGAGAGAAAACCTGCATTTACTTCAATTGTAAATTTGAAAGAAGCATTGACTATTCTTCCTATTTGCAGATGCTCAGAACAGGGCAGACATGGTGCCTTGTTCCCAGCCACTTGCTGAGGAGGGATTTGGTTGCTGATTGCTCCTTAGGTTTTGGAGGAAGAAGTGAAGATTGGTTCATTGTTAATGATGCTATGGCACACAAGATAGAGTTAAAGCCTATTTCTTATTTTATATAAAAAGTCATCGTAGGAAATCTGACATAGATTTGCCTGATGTTAAAATCCCCTGCTTGTAATCTGAGTTGCTTGAAATGGTGGTTCTGAAATCCAAAATCAGATGCAGCTCCTCTGGTTTCAGTTGTTGTTTCCACATGAAAGGGCAGGATCATCCACAGGGGTTTTGAGCAAGCCACTGAGGGCTTATCATTTTGGGTCATGGTCAGGAATAGCTTCATGGATGTTACTGTTTCATTTATGTGAAGTTGTTGAATGTCACTGAGCCAGATATTCAAATTTAATTCATATTTTTATGACAAAAATGTGACTAATCAGAATGATTCCACTTCCTATGGAGATTTGCAGAATCATCTTTTTATAAAAATCTAATTGTGATGGCTTCATTAAAATGCAAATTAAACTACAAACAACCAAAACCCAGCCAGCCATCCAAAACACTTAACCATTTGGAAATATTTCCGTCCTCTGCTTTAATAGACATTGGAGACATAGAAAGGTGAGTGATGGGAGAGGGAGGAGGGATGATAAATTACCCAATGGGTACAATACACACTATCCAGGTGATGGTTACACTAGAAGCCCAGACATCACCACTATGCAGTATATCCATGTAACAAAATGACACTTATATACCCGAAATCTATAAAAATAATTTTAAAAAAGAATAAGGGAAATGCGAAGCAGAGATCATGCATGTATTTTAATAACCAGCATTTGTGGTGTATCCTGTGATCATTACAGCTTCAATCTGATTATCTGATCTTTGTCTGCATCAACATCAAATGCGCGGAATAATGACGTTGGTTCCTCCATTTACCTGTAGGGCTTGACATTGAGTTTGTAATTTAGAACAGGCTTTCCAAACTTTAGTGCACAGATGAATTGCATGGGAATCTTGTTAAATTGCAGATTGTACTTTGCAATAGGGCCTGAGATTCTGCATTTCTAGCAAGCTCTCTGGTGAGGCTGATGCTGGTGTGAGGACCCACTTTAAGTGGCAAGGATTTAGGGGAGGAAATGTAAGGGAATGAAAGGATTTCATCAAATAAAGAATCAGCATACTTATTGCTTCATACATTCGTCAAGATGACCAACTTATTTTTGGAAGCTATGCTATAACAAGAGTTGGAAGTATTTACTCCTTTCAGATAACCAGGATGTTGTATTGATCAGACAACAACATTGTTTCAACGTTCTAACTAATCAACTATTAAGTGTTATAAATTATGGCTTTAACAGATACACAGGAGTGGAATAACAAAACCTAAAGTTTTAGAAAGCAAACATATCTTGATCATTTTAAATAGAAGGCAGAGAAATACTTCCATATTATGTCATATAATAAGATGTGGAACCAGTATATCTGGTGAATCTAAAGTAATTATCTTGTGAGAATGCAGTCCATAGAGAGAGGTTTTGTCTTAGTAACATGGTTGGTCATTTTTCTGAAAACAGTCCAGCTTTTTTCTACACTGATTTTTATAATACCTTACAGCCCCTGTGCTTTATGCCAAGACCACATGTGGGATTTGATTTCCCTGTGGACATGAAATAAGGCTCATAGGAAGTTAGTTGTTTGTTGTTATTTAGTTTTACTATGCTTAGTCTTTTCTAGGTATTAAGGTCAAAGGTTTTGAATGAAACTACCTTTTTAGCAGGGCAGAAATAACTCATCATATTTTCAGTTTTGTATTCTGAAAGTTGGGCTTCTTGTCTCTGAAGAGCTTTGAAGTGGGATGTGGCATCCTTTCTTTATTCTCCTTTTTCCCAAAAATTGTTTTGACTATTCTGTATCTTTTTCCTTTCTAGGTGATTTTGAGAATTAGCTTGTTAATTTCTTCAAAAGAGCCAGATCTTATGTACCTTGTCTCTTATGTACCTATGATATTGGTTGTGATTGTCTTGCATTCTCAATGGAGGAAAATCAACATCTTACCAATAATGATGAACTTATGTTGTGTAAACTTCTGTGATAAATCTTTCAGTCGTTAAAAGGGGAAAACAACTTCTGCCCTTTTGATACAGCAGCTAGAAAGAAATTATTTAGGCAGTTAGTGAGGGTAAAGGACTCCTCAGCAAGGCTTCCCTTTTAACAAAAAATAAAGCCCCTAAATCATTGCTTTTCTAAAAACAATCAGCCTGAAAAATCGAGCTGCCAACATAGATAAGCAAGCTGGAAGCTTGCACAGGTGAATGCCGGCAGCTGTGCCAATAGAAAAGGGCTACCTGAGAACCAGCCATGTTCAACATGGAGGATCCATCTTCTGTTTCTTTGTTACCACAGTGAAAAAGCAGACAACATGGCACTGGCTACGTAGACAACTCATCTGCATAATAAAAGATTAGAGTGAGGTAGCCAGCTTGTTTGTGCACTATGCAAACGGCACACCTAGTCCTAACCAGTTCTTCACGTGTGCAAATGGCACACCTGGTCTGACCAATCTTTTGTGCCCTATGTAAATCAGACACTGCCTTCTCAAGCTCATCTATAAAATCTGCATTTCACTGTGGACCAGAAGACCTGCTCGGTACCCCCTGTCTCTGCAGCAGAGAGCTTTTCTCTTTCTTTCGCCTATTAAACCTCCTCTCTTAACCTCACTCCTTGTGTGTTCATAACCTTGATTTCCTTGGCGTGGGACAATGAACCTTGGATATTATCCCAGATGAATGATGCCACTTCATTTTAGGTACCTTCAGTCAAAGGACATATAAAAGGAAAATTAATCTCGGGACCCCAAAATCACTAAGCCAAGGGAAGAGTCAAGTTGGGAACTGTGTCAGGCAAACTTGCTTCCATTTTATTCCTAAATAACATAGCTATTTAATACAAAGATAAAAAGGCTGCATACCTCCCTCAAAATTTGCCCACAAGGGGCCGGGTGCAGTGGCTCAAGCCTGTAATCCCAGCACTTTGGGAGGCTGAGGCAGGCAGATCACGAGGTCAGGAGATCGAGACCATCCTGGCTAACATGGTGAAACCCCGTCTCTACTAAAAATACAAAAAAATTAGCCGGGTGTGGTGGTGGGCACCTGTAGTCCCAGGTACACGGGAGGCTGAGGCAGGAGAATGACGTGAACCCAGGAGGTGGAGCTTGCAGTGAGCAGAGATCGCACCACTGTACTCCAGCCTGGGCGACAGAGCAAGACTCTGTCTCAAAAAAAAAAAAAAAAAAATTTTGCCCACAAGGAAATTCCTACTAGGCAAAGGACAGACAGAACTCAAAGTCATCACCCTGAGGCTCACGTGAGACAAATGCATATATCTGATTGCTTTCACTGCCCTATTGTTTCACTAAGCCAGTGAAGGCGTAAGTGACTATTTCTGTAAGTTGTATATTCAGTGGAAGTCTAATCAGAAACTCAAAAGAATGCAACTGTTTGTCTCTTCTCTACCTATGATCTAGAAGCCCCCTTCTCCACCTCAAGTTGTTCTGCCTTTCCAGAGGAACCAATGTACATATTACACATATTGATTGATATCTCATGTTTCCCTAAAATGTATAGAACCAAGCTGTGCCCCAACCACCTTGGGCACATGTCATTAGGACCTCCTGAGCCTGTGTCATAGCTTGTCCTTAACCTTGGCAAAATAAGCTTTCTAAGTTGACTGAGACTTGTCTCAGATATTTTGGGTTCACAGCTGAAAACATCCTACTAAACATTTTTTAATAATTATCCTTTGTCAACTGCAGGGCTTATGTTTCTGAAAAGTGTGTGATTGGCAGACCCCATTGTTGTGGGATTAGTATACTCGGGCTTGCTTAGTATGCAAGTTGTTTTTGTTTATTTATTTATTTATTTATTTATTTTTATTATTATTATTATTATACTTTAGGTTTTATGGTACATGTGCGCAATGTGCAGGTAAGTTACATATGTATACATGTGCCATGCTGGTGCGCTGCACCCACTAACTCGTCATCTAGCATTAGGTATATCTCCCAATGCTATCCCTCCCCCCTCCCCCCACCCCACAACAGTCCCCGAAGTGTGATGTTCCCCTTCCTGTGTCCATGTGTTCTCATTGTTCAATTCCCACCTATGAGTGAGAATATGTGGTGTTTGGTTTTTTGTTCTTGCGATAGTTTACTGAGAATGATGATTTCCAATTTCATCCATGTCCCTACAAAGGACATGAACTCATCATTTTTGCTTCATCCCTGGGATGCAAGTCTGGTTCAATATATGCAAATCAATAAGTGTAATCCAGCATATAAACAGAACCAAAGACAAAAACCACATGATTATCTCAATAGATGCAGAAAAGGCCTTTGACAAAATTCAACAACACTTCATGCTAAAAACTCTCAATAAATTAGGTATTGTTGGGACATATCTCAAAATAATAAGAGCTATCTATGACAAACCCACAGCCAATATCATACTGAATGGGCAAAAACTGGAAGCATTCCCTTTGAAAACTGGCACAAGACAGGGATGCCCTCTCTCACCACTTCTATTCAACATAGTGTTGGAAGTTCTGGCCAGGGCAATTAGGCAGGAGAAGGAAATAAAGGGTATTCAATTAGGAAAAGAGGAAGTCAAATTGTCCCTGTTTGCAGATGACATGATTGTATATCTAGAAATCCCCATTGTCTCAGCCCAAAATCTCCTTAAGCTGATAAGCAACTTCAGCAAAGTCTCAGGATACAAAATCAATGTACAAAAATCACAAGCATTCTTATACATCAATAACAGACAAACAGAGAGCCAAATCATGAGTGAACTCCCATTTACAATTGCTTCAAAGAGAATAAAATACCTAGGAATCCAACTTACAAGGGATGTGCAAGTTGTTTTGGTCTGGTGAATTGTACCGGTTTGTTTCTGCACCGTTTCTACACTGTAACACACAGTGATTCTTTTTTAGGAGTGTGTTGGATTGTTTTAATTCATTACTTCTCATAGTTTAAGGGTACAAAGGTAGTGAAAGATTTTGAGCTAAGAATTTTGAGATCCGAATTCTATTTCTAGATTCCCTGTGGGGAGGGTTATGGGAAACCAGCGAGGGATCTAGGGACAGTGGAGGCTGCTGGGGACATTTTTCCCCAGGCCTAAAAGCAAGGGGAGGGAGCTTTTATCAAAACATATGGAGAGGAGATGCGATTATTGGGGCCACCTGAAAGGCAAGAGGATGAGATGGCTGCTGGTGGTGGCTGGCTGGGAGATAGCCAGGGGAACCAGAACCCCAGGCTCTCCCTCCTCCCACCTTTGCCTGCCCTTGCATATCCTGCTGATGCTTGCCATTGGTTGAGACTAGAGGGAAGCCAGAGGGTCTGGGCAGGATGCAGTTCTTAGGGATTAGCTTCCTGGAGCACCCAGCAGTGTGGAGAAGGGTGGTGAATGGATCTGGAGGGGCAACTGGAGAGAATGCAGCATGGAAGTGTCTGCCAGTATTTACAGATGGTGTGAACAGCTAGCGAAATGCAATTCCAGTATCACGTTTTACTTATCTGTATGCAAGGCTGGTAGGTGTGTTACCCAGGGTCACCAGAATAGAATTCTATCCTTCCCACCCATCTATCATGCAGTCATTCTTATATCCCAAACATTGCATCGTAAAACATCCTCCTCCGAATACCCAAATAGCAAACAAGAGAATGTGATGATATTGCCCAAAGCACATACTGGTAACACAATATTTCTTTGAAGTCCCAGTTTTATTTTAAAAATTCCTGCAGGTTTTGTATTCAACTTTTTATTATAAAATATCCATGTTAATCATATAAACATGGAAATTTCAGTTTGAGAAGCTCAAATTAAATCTGAAACATAGGTCTCCTACAAAATAGTGTTTAATTTTTTTTTTAGAAATTCACTTCATGCAGATCAGACTTTAAAACAGCTGTGTAAAGTGGAAAATCAAAGCACAGATCAAAGTATAGAAATGTATACAAAAATAATTAGTGCTTCACAAATTCATTCATTGTCTGTTTATTCATTTGTGTTGATTGCCTGTTCTGCTGGTGAGAAGTATTTGCAGCTTTTGGTACCCAGAGCTGGAAGCTGTGTGCTCTGACAGAGACAGCCTCAGATAGCCAGAAGGGGTAGCATCTCTCTGCTACCTTCCGTTACCCTCTGTCCAGGTTCTCAAGGAAGGTTATGAATGCACTCAGAGTTCCTTCTTGAGCAATCTTTAGAAAACGACCACAGGGACAAACTGAACTGAAAATACTGTGTCCAGCCTTCAACTAGGAGTCATTACCAGAGGAAGTAGGGTTTGGTTTTTTGGTCTATTAGCAATCATCCCCCCGCTTTTTTTTTTTTTAACTTCCATTCAAACCTGTAATGTGTGTATAATTTGTTTTGTATCAGGTTATTTTTATTTTTGGATCAATAAACATTAAAGATAGAAGCCATCGATGAAATTGCCTTTGTGATCACGCACATCCTGCTGGATCTGTTTGAAATCCTTGGTAATTATGTCCTGGCATTTGGGGCATATTGCATGGCTTTTGGGGGACCACTTAAGAACCTGTGGAATTTTGGTGGTACCTCACTCTGAGATTGTGCAGAACATCTACCAATCTGAGATTATGCAGAATGTTTTTCAGAAGTTATGTAAGTACCCTGTAGCCTATCTCTTTTTCTTCATTTATGATGTGTTTGTGAGGCAAATTACCAAAAGGCATCATTTAATAAAAACAGGAAGAAAGTTTGCTCAAAGAGGATGGGTGGCCCTCCTGATGTCACTCAGTGGCCCCAGGTAGGACTGCAGTGGAAATTTTGGTGTGAGAATTCTGGTCACACTATTCTTTCCACTAAAACCAAACCAAATCAAAACAGCCCCTCCTCTGCCCCAAACAAACTGAACTTTCAAATAGCTTTAAGTCTTGAAAATAAACCTTAAGGGGGAAAAAGCAAGCTGTTCTTGATGTGAAGCCGGATCCACCCTTATTCCCCAAGCCCAGATTTTTCTATTCAGGAAGACAGGTATTAGCAGATCTGATGGAGGGATTTGGTCAGGTTTGAATGGGGTCACATGGAAGGATTCCATTTCCTGCTGCTACAAAAGTCTGCTCAAATGTGAGAAACCACCAGTAAAGATGATTTATAGGAATGTAGACCACCACTCTAGGCTTTCTTGGTTGCATTGGCAACATTGCCGGCACATGTATTGTTCTTGAAATTATAGAATTGCTCAAGAGACACTTACTGAGCTGCAGAAAGACAGTTGCCAGAAAATAATTCTCTAAGCGCAGATGTTTCCATAGACTCTACAGTATCCCTTTAGCTCTAAAAGATCCATCTGTGTCATAGAAAGTCAAAGATGTGAGCTTGGCCAAACACGTAAGAATCTCTTAAGAATCTCTTCCATTGGATCAACTGGAAGATCTAAGTTCCCTGTCAGACCTTTGATATTGCAACTTAAAGTGAAGATCTGAAGTCAAGGAGAAAAGAAAGAATAAACTCTCATTAAACACTTTTCAGATCAGGCTAGGAGCTTTTGCTTGTGTTCTCACTTAGTCTTCCTAGAGTTGGTATCCTCCCATTTCTAAAGATGACGAAACTGAGGCTCAACCAAGTTAAACATTTTGCAAAGGTTATCCAGCTCTCAAAAGTGATCAAGTGAGGCCCAGTTTTGTTTGATATTAGCACTTATTTTCTTTCCACTTGTACCCATGAAGTCTCTTAAAATTCAGTGGTTCTTCACCTTACAGAAACCAGGAGACCCTTCCTCCCATCCTGATAAAAGCCACAGCCATATTATATTAGCCACAATTCCAGGCGATTCCTGGACATCTTGGGATTTGTTCACGGACCCCAGATATAGAACCCGGTATCTAGAGAGAGGCCATGGTCATTTGTGTTTTCCTGCTGTTTCTATGAGACACCTTGGTGGCCTGATCCATAATATTCTTACAAGGAGGTGATGACCTCTTTGGCCTTTTGCTCATCAGAGGCTAATTAGGTTCCTCTAAGTGATGACAGAGCAGAGAGAACATATATTTTGTATAACTTGCTTCCTCTCCTAGGGTATTTGAATTAATACAATAACCTATTTTGGGAGGGAGATGATGTCATATAGTTTCCATTTAACAAAAGTATGGATCAAGCAGTTACTATGTTTGAGTTCCTGACAATATGATATGGTTAGTCAGAGTAGAATCTAAAATAGAGGAAAATGACTTAATTGTCAAGGGGAAAGTAGAGGAGTGTGGTCACCAGGGTGTGTTTCTTTCTCTGCTCCTGTTTTTAGGGCATTATAGTATAGTGGTTAGAATCTTACCAGTTTCCTCATTAATTAATGAGTAAAAAAATAATCATTGATTGATACATGTTCACATTGTACTTTATGGGTATTGTGATTTCTTCCTTTTTTTTTTAATAGTATTCTTTGAGACTCTGTAGATGGATATATAGTCTTTGGTATTTTTCAAACGGAATCACTGCTGGATTTATTTTAATAGAGATTCCTGAGATTATTTCCCATGGAACACATTTTGGGAAACACTATTCCAGAAAGATCATGGTAAATCAGAAGGGTAGCTGAAAACCAAATCCTAGCCTTACATAAACTTGGTTACATACCAGCTGTGTGATGGAGATCAATTACTTCACCTCTCTAATTTTCAGTGTTCTCATCAGTAAGATGAACATAATCATAGTAACCTAACTCACAAGATTATCAGGAGGATTAAATACATTTTTAGATATAGGACACTTAGATCTGTGCTTGATGTATTGTAAATTTCCATAGGTGATAGCTAATAAATTAGACAATTATAGATTTAGTAAAGTGGGCATTTTTTATAAGAGGCAGAAAAGCAAGAACATGTTCTATCTATCTTCTTCATCTGTTTCATACCCATCATCACAAGCAGCCCCTTCTTGCCTTAGGGCACTTACAGCTCCCATTTGAAATCCTGGGTAGAGTTTTGTGGAATTTTTGTTCTACCTGAGTCAACATCTTCTTTAATATTTGTACGGCAGGTCAGCGTTTTTTAATTTTTTATTTTTTTGAGATAGGGTCTTGATCTCTCACCTAGGCTGAAGTGCAGTGATGCGATCATAGCTCACTGTAGCCTCGACCTCCTGGGCTCAAGCAGTCCTCTTGCCTCAGCCTCACAAGTAGCTGAGACCACAGGCACATGCCACCATGCCTGGCTAATTTTTTTATTTTATTTTTTTTGTGGGACAGAGTCTTGCTCTGTCACCCGGGCTGGAGTGCAGTGGCACAATCTCAGCTCACTGCAACCTCCGCCTCCTGGGTTCAAGTGATTCTTCTGCCTCAGCCTCCCAAGTAGCTGGGACTACAGGCGCACGCCACCATGCCTGGCTAATTTTTGTATTTTTAGTAGAGACAGGGTTTCACCATATTGGCCAAGCTGGTCTCGAACTCCTGACTTTGTGATCCGCCTGCCTCAGCCTCCCAAAGTGCTGGGATTACAGGTGTGAGCTACTGCACCCGGACAATTTTTCTTTTTGAATTTTTGTAGAGATGAGGTCTCGCCATGTTGCTCAGGCTGGTCTCCGACTCCTGGGCTCAGGCAATTCTCCTGGCATGGCCTCCCAAAGTGTTGGCATTACAGGAGATCAATTTTTACATTGCTAACTCATCTTTTATTGGTCTAATGGATAACTGACATGAAAACTGCCTGAAGAATCTGTATAAAGCAATCAGGAACAGACCCGTTCTGTGGCGAATTTCCCAAATGTAGAACCCTCTGTGGCTTTTGCGGCCACGTGTGTTTACAGCAGCTCTGATGCAGGATAGATTGCTACCAGTGTGGCAGATGTAAGCTTTCTCTCAAACATCTGGCTGGTAGTATATGGAGGATCCCTTTGCCTAGCTAAGGAACATGAGGACTAATTTACATGATCTAAAGAGGTTGGAGATTCATTGCATTATCCTGTGCAATAATAACATGAGACAGTGCTCTGTTTGTGAATGGAGCCACTGGAGAAGGAAAATCTGGTGTTTATCCGAGTCTCATGGGATGACTCACAGGCTTTAGCAGACTTCCACTGGATTTTGGTATAATTATTATACTCTGGGTTGGCTACTGAGGATATCAGGTTCATGAAAAAGTAATTCTAGGACAAGGTGACTCAATCTGGTGGGAGAGCCAACAGGCACCAACTCCTGGAGAAGACGACCATCTTGGATGCTAGGACTCAAATCTTTGCCAGGTCAATATTCCTCAAGCTGTTTTTCCCCACCAATATTTTTTTTTTCTCTTGAAGTCAGAGGACTAAATGTCCTGAAGTTGAAAGGATTAGGAAGGAGAAAAGAGAGCAGCATTCTGCAACATGATACCTTTTCAGGTAGATGTGTGATTGGAAAGCAGCCTTGGCGGGTGCTTACTGCACTGCCTTTTAGGGCCCTTCTCACTTACCTCTGTTCCCATCTAGGGACTAAATTTTCTTTTCTGCCTAGTTTTCTAATTCCCAGTTGCCTCTGTCCTTTCTCCCTAGTTTTCTAATTCCCAGTTGCCTGTGTCCCACTTAGGATAAACCTACTCATGTATGAGACATGTAATTTCTCTACTGTATGTCATTCTCAACCTTTTAAAGTCTGAAGGCCATTCAAATGGGACAGAGGCTGTGAATATTCTCTCTTATCTATTCTTGTTTACTTTCCCAGAAGTGTTTCCCAGAATTGGCAGGAAGCCTCATGCCAGCCTCAGAGGCTTTGATGACGTGATGGCTAATGCACTGTTAAAATCTACCAAGGTAAGAAGTAGATGTCATAGTGGTACAGAAATAAATCCCCCAGAGGGGAAGCTGAAGGACAATGTGAGGACCTTGAAGGCCCATGAACCACACCAAAAGATGCATTTCTAGTGTTTCATCTTAGTCCTCTCACATTAGGGCAAATTAAATCCACTTCCTTAAGTCCTGACACACACTCAGAAAGAGGTCAAAGGACTAGTATCCTGAAGTTTGGGAAACAGTGTAGGACGTGCCCAGCAGGAAGCTTTAGGACAAGCAGCTACCCTGCACTTACCTCCCCTGATGGCCTGTCTCCAGTCGTAAGTTATGGGACTTTGTAGTGTTAAGGTGAGCACAGGATAAGAACTCTTGATGGGTAGGTGGGTATATGGACTGATGAATGAATGAATCATCTGGACATGGGCACGAGTGGAAGACCACCCCTCCACGTCCTGTTCAGAAGAGGCCATGGCCTTCTGATTTAGTTTACTCCTGATTAACTACATGGAGAATGTACACATTATTTTATGTGCTCTTCTTTTTTTTTTTTTTTAAGAACAGAAAGTGTGAAGAGAGAGCTGTCTCCTTGTTAAAGAAGACTAATTAAATTGTGTGATTTTATTCTTGACTTTTAGAGTCTGGCTCAAGGAAGCGTGAGTCACCCAGAGTTGGAAATTTGTCTAGTTGGAGCCCTCATCCAATGGATGAATGCCACTAAGGCATCTTGGTGGCCAACCCTGCCATCATTCTTGTCTCAGTAACAAGCCATGCCTGGCCTTCACCTTGAACTGCTTTGTGGCCTGCAGCCTTTCCTCTCATCAACTGCCCCATTTCTGATTGTAGGACTAGCTTTTTTTTTTTTTTTTTTTTTTTTGCTTGGGGTCACACCTTCTCATAGCTTGACTTTTCCTTGATCTTTTCCCCTGATTAACAGAAGTTATTTCTGCATGGAATGGAAGATTGTGAACTTTATCTTTGACTTAAAATGCCAACCACTTTTTTGAAAGCTGCCAACACAATATTCCACTCCTAACTTAAAATGGTAAGAGAAGGCAATTATTCTCTTACTATAGTAGGATTTAGTTTGTATTGGACTATGAAGACTTGAAACTTGGTCAGAATTTTGGCTTTATAGTATGGAGAAACTGCCCAAACCAAAGAGTTCTAAATTTTTAGGGACTTTACTTGGGTACTTTATACACAGGCAATTGCCCTAAAAGAGAATGTGAGGCCCCTGTCATTGGGGCAGCCCTTGTAACCCAAGCTGAGGAACTAGCTGCCTTAGGAGAGATTGAAAGAGGATTTAAGATGAAATATTCCAAGTTACCATATTCCTGCTTTTCCTTCCTATTTACTTTTTTACTTGCCTATGTCATGATGTCTTTTAGGACTAGATCAGAACTTCTGAGCTTGGGGTGAGGGTCGGAGGAGGAGCACACATCCCTAACAGAATACCTCAGAATCTCACTGAAAGGAAGTGGAATTTGAAAAGCTTATTCAACGTAGTGTATTATTTTGCATTTGAAAAACAGCAGCACTAAAAGTAACAACAAAAATCTTACTGTTTCAAAATACTAAAGTGTCAGTGTAGATGAACTTGTCTTTGAAGTAAAAGATTCAAGTCTTAAACCAAAATGCACAAGGCACTGAACTTTCTTCCTTTTGCCTGTAGGCGGAAGAAGTATCATGTTGATGTCAAAATCTGCATATCAAATACAAAAATACATAGTAATCCTCCTGTAATATCAACAGTGCCACACTGTTCAGGTTTAATTGGTGTTTTCAACACTGCCAAAGGAGTGGTTAATGAGAGAGGTCATTTAAATTATCAGCTCACTGTCAAATACTCGTGACATAGAGCAAGGCAAAAGATGTTTTTAGTCATCTCAGTTCTAGGTTTCACTGTCTTTGGTGCCTTAAGATCTTTTCTATATAGCAGATCAATCTTCCCACCTCCATTGAGGCTGCTGGAGAAAAATCATAAAACTGCTTACATATAGGCAACTGCACATCATGGTCTTTGCCTCAGTGGGGCCTTCAGTTTCATCTAAAATAGATGTCATGTGTTTCTGGTTCTCATCTTTTCCAGTTCCACATCTGAATCACTCCCCTCTCCTGGGGACCTTTCCCATGACCTCACCCCACTGCTGCTCAGCAGATGATCTGGTCGTTTACCCCACAGGAGAGATGGATCTGCTGTGTGTGCATTCCTTCCAATTGGGCCTTTACAAAGGCAATCTTCCCTGCCTTCTCAGAAATCCTTCATGTTTCTGAGGAATGGCTGTGCCTCTTCCTGAGTAAGATGGGTCCTTTCTGGTGAATCTGAGTTGCCATCCCCTTTGAAACTTTTCTTACTGTGTGACCCCCTTATAGCTCTTGCCTCCTTGCTTTGATCAGTTCTCTCTTGCCTAGAAACAGGGTCAGGTATTGCTCCTTTGATTCTTCATGCCCCCAAGTTCTGGAAAGAGTACCTACTTGCTCTTCTGATTCCTCTCCTCCTATTTGCTCAATCTACTGTGATCCGTTTTCTGACTGCCATTCCACTAATAGCCCTTGGAAAGGACCCCAGGAAACTTCTGGTTCCTAAATCCAGTGGACACTTTCAGGGCTTTTGGTTTTTAACTTGCTTGAGTTCTCCGTGGCAATTGAAACTGTCTCCTTTGGTTTCAATAAATTTGGTCCTGGTTTGACCATACCTCTGGTTCCCCAGTCTTCTGTCAAGGATTCTCTTCCTCTGCTCATTCTTCAAATAATGATTTTTCTGGACTGTCTTCGGCCCACTTCTTTCTGTACATCATATTTTCTCTGGGCTTTCTCATACACTGTAGTACGCTTTACTACCACCATACTCTGGTGATTTCCAAATTATAACTGTAGCTCAGAGCATCTCTCAGAACCTTGGCTTTATCATGCTATTTACCATATCTCTACCTGGATGCCACAGAGCTGTCTCAAACTCTGCATGTCCAAAATGATGTCTAATTTGTTTGAAGGACTCAATGCCTACTCAGTCTCCCCCACAGAAATCTGAGGTCATCCTTCACTCTGTTCTGTCCTTCATCTTTTTCATCTCATAAGCCATTATGTACTGTGCATTATATTTCTTAAAGATTGATCTGTTTCCTAGCTCCGGTTCTGTCGTTTATTGCTTGGACTATTAAAAAGCCTCTTAACTGGTCTCATTATTCCTATCTTGCCTTCTTCTAATCTGTCCCTAAAATTGTCACCAAGGAGTGCAGACCTCTCCATGTGGCTCCCTCCAGAGAAACCCTTCATTGGCTCTCCATGGTCTGTACAAGAAAATCAAAGTTCTGAGTCTTACTGCCTAAGCCTTTCTGTAATCTGTCCTCTGCCTATCATGCCACCCTTGTCCGCTCCAGTTCCACACCTCCCACCCTGGGCTTGAATACTATTGAACGATCACAGTCCCTAGAATGCAGCCTGTTATTCCTGCAGCCCCTCAGCCCAGTGTTTGACACACAGTCTTTAGTAAATATGAAGAGGATTTCTTCTTTGCTACTGTTCGTTGTGATTTGCATTCTTCACTAGGGAAAATGCCTAATGTAATACATTTATTATGGATTCTCAGAACGTATTTGAAATGTGAGTTAGTCTATTTACCTGTTTGATGAGTAAGTCTCTTCTCTGGGACCCTAACTATTGGTGAAGCTCATATAACTTCTGGAATGGTAAGCGCATTAACTCCAGCAACAAACTATTTAATTTCTAGGAAACTATGATGAAAACTTTTTGTGAAAACAAATTTTTAATGCACTTTTTGCCTGCTGATGTGAGTTTTGGGTCTTCCTGGCAGAGCAAGTTTGATCCTTCTTTACTGTGATGATCCTTCCAGTGTTTGAGGATGGCTGTGCTCTTTTCCTTGGGTCTTCTCTTCTCCCTGCTAATATACCAAATCATATCAAGTGTTCTTCTCATCACATAGTATCAACTCTCTTTGCCTTTTTGAGAGCTCCTTTTTTTGGCTCCAGATTTTCTGTGTATTTATGCGTTTACCAACTTGTCCACCTCTGAAAGTGTCCAGGACCACTTTCCTGATAGCTATTAAGCTTTGTTAGTGCAGACTGAGATTACGTTAGATGCTTTGGCAGCAACATCACTTTGTTGGCTTATATTGAAGATCTGTTTAAGTCATCCCTTACTTCTACTTAAGGGTGGAAACCACCCATCCCTAACACCTGTCTTGTTGCATTTTGGTTGCAAGTTGAATAATAAATCTGGTGCTTATACAATTACATTTTTGTCCTAAATTTTATCCTTGTTGAATTTTATCTTGTTAAAGAAGGTATTTTGTGAATCCTGATTCTGGTCATGTAACATTTTCAACATTCTCCCTGCCTTTTTCTCAGTATAAGCTTATACATTGGTGAAGTTCAGTGGGGTTAGATAAAAAATAACTATAATAATAATAGATATTATTTATTGAGCATTAACTATATGTTGGTCATCATAGCTTAGTATTTCCATGTGTATCCTTGGTGGTTCCATACAACACTTTTAAGTAGGCACTATTGATATCTTTATCTTACATGTGGGCCACTCAATCAGATATAGGTCCCTCATGGTTGCCTCTGGAAGTCTTATTTTCGGTTTGTATTAATTTGCTTATCAATATTTTTTGATGGGAATTTTTTTGCTGGGAGTTTTTAACCAGCTACTAATACATCCACTTAACTTGTACTAAAATCTAATATGTACATTTCTTACAAAAACTCTACAGTATGATAAACTCTTGTGTATTTATGTTAATGAATTTTCATGTTACTTTAACCATTGAGAAAACTGTGGAAAATATAGAAAGTTATAAAGAAGAAAATAATGATCACCCTTAATCTTATCACCTAGAAATAGCCACTATTAACTTTTTAACATAGTTATAGTCTTCTTACATATATACATAATTTCATGTTTCTTATGTTTATCAATTCTTCCCTAGTTATAATGCCCTATTCTTCCAAAAATGCAGTGTATTCTGCTCCACCTTTCAAAGAAACCCTGATGTAAGTGACAGGAGAGTATTAGTTAATACAGTGATTATGTGTTCTTTTAATATTTATGATACTAGATTCCTGCAGCTTCTGAAAAATAATACATTTACAATGAAAAATAGCATATTTCATATTACTTACATGTAGTATTGGTTTGTGAAATGAAATTGAGTGATATTGAATAATTGGTAATACATGTGTGAATCTGTATACAATTTTATTTAAAATATATATCTTTGTTAATGACAGTGAAAAGGAAGAAATACTAGCACATTTTATGAACAACTATTTTTAGAATAGAATACAAAATCATTTTTCGTTTAGAATAATTACTTTTGCTCCAAAGAAAATTGACCTCTTGAAGAAATCTGCATGGACTCTGACTTATTGGGTAACTACTTTGATACTTAGGTTTATTTATTAATATAACATTATAAATGTATCTTGGGGAAAATATGTGAGCTATGAAAATGTCTAGTTAAAAAAGAGATGTGTATCGTTTATTTTGTTATGCAGGAAAATGAGTTCTTATATTCCTAAAGTATATTAGTTATCTTCCTTCTGCCCTACTTTTTAAAGGCAGCAAGTACAATTTGTTACTTATGTCCTGTGTCCCAAAGAGACTCTATGCTGTGTCTTTAACTTATCCTTGATTTGTTATTTGTGGACCTGCCTTGTCTATTCCGCTAAAATATACATTTTTTAGGATCAAGTGTTGGGGCCTTGTTTTTTAGTATGTCTGAGTGACCCGTGTTTAGCATGGGGCCTTGTGTATCCCATGACTTCTTTGAGTGTTTATTGAGTTGAAGGGAGTATCAGAAGATGGTGAGACGGAACTTACCATCATCCTGGCTTCTAATACTGTCCCTATGAAGTAGATCAAGGGTCCCTCAAACCCTGGGCCTCGGACTGGTACCAGTTTGTGGCCTGTGAGGAACCCAGCCACTCAGCAGGAGGTGAGCAGCAGGTGAGGGAGCATTACCGCCTGAGCTCCGCCTCCTGTCAGATCAGCAGCGGCATTAGGTTCTCATAGGAGAGCAAACACTACTGTGAACTGCACATGCGAGGGATCTAGGTTTCAAGCTCCTTATGAGAATATAACACCTGATGATCTGTCACAGTCTCCCATCACCCCCAGATAGGACCATCTAGTTGCAAGAAAACAAGCTCAGAGTTCCCACTGATTCTACATTATGGTGAGTTGTATAATTATTTCATGATATATTGTAATGTAATAATAATAATAGAAATAAAGTGCACAATAAATGTAGTATGCTTCAGTCATCCTGAAACCATTCCCCCCACCACCCTCTGGTCAGTGGAAAAATTGTCTTCCATGAAACTGGTCCCTGGTGCCAAAAAGGTTGGGGACTACTGAAGTGGATGAATGCTTTAGTCAGACAGCTTTGGTCTACTGTTCACAAGCAGTTGAGTACCAATTATGCATTCAGCATTGTGCCAGATGCTTTGGACAAAAAGACAAATAAGGCATAGCTTCTGTCTCTAAGTCACGCACAGCCTGCTAAAGGAAACAGTTATATAAAGAAATAAGTGCAGTGTAGCACAACACTTGCTCAAAGCCACACAGCCTGTGAGGGGCGGGACTGGGATTCAGTTTTTTTTTTTTGTTCAACTCCAGAGCTGCCAAGCCAAGATGCTTCCAGAACAGAAAAATTAGAAGTGCTGATAGTTTTGCTCTACTCCTCAGAGCAAAACAACAGCCTTGCTCCATTAACAGAAAATGCACATCTTTCTTTGAAAACATTATCAAATTAAACCATTTTGTTTTATTTGCAAATTAGGTCCTCCAAAAGCTGGGAAAAGCTGATGAGACAAAAGACGAACAGTTCGAAGAATATGTCCAGAACTTCAAACGGCAAGAAGTGAGTCCATTTATTTAGTTTCTGGAGTGGGAAATGGTTTAAATGTGTTTGTGTCTTAGTATATAAGTAAAATGCGTTAAGATTAAAAAAAGACTAGATGGAGTTGGCACTAACTTGAGAGTAACACTTGCTAATTCTGTAGAATTTCCTATCAAAGATGGGGAAAAGGCCATAGAGAGTAGGTTTTGGAATCCCAGGAGATAAAGACTCTGCTGTCCTGGATTGCTTTAGTTTTTTATTATATTTTATTTTTTGAAACAGGGTCTCACTCAGATTGCCCAGGTTGGCATGCAGTGACACAATTTTGGCTCACTGCAGACTCAACATCCTTGGATTCAGGTGATCCTCCCACCTCAGCCTCCCAAGTAGCTGGGATTACAGGTGTACGCCATCATATGTGGCTAATTTTGTTGTGTTTTTAGTAGAGATGGGGTTTTACCATGTTGCCCAGGATAGTCTTGAGCTCCTGGACTCAAACGATCCACCCACCTAGGCCTCCCAAAGTGTTGGGATTACAGGTGTGAGCTACCAGGCCCAGTCTCAGACCACTTTAATACAGATGATGGATCTATAGGAGTGCTGGTGTTTCTGAAGATTTATATTTCATTGAACATTAGAAAAGCAGTAGTTTAACACTTCTGGTAAAATGATCTTAATTGTTGCATGCTTCAAGAGCATGCACTCACCACAGGGATTATACTAATATCTTCCCTAAGGGGCTGAAAATTGGTTCTTGGTGGGTGAAGAAAACTTTTTAGTGTATAAAGCATAGATAAACATATATTAGATAAACAGATATATAGTACACTTATGGTATTTAAATTTTACAGGGGGTGTAATTCAGAAAAAAAGTCTTAAAAGACTCCTTAGGGAGATGACAATGAAAAAGAAGTTAAGAAACAGGTTGTGATGTTTCTTCCTTTAGTGTATGTGTTTAACAGACACGTGGATATAGAAACTATTTTTAAACTATGTCTTGATCTCTAAGGCTTGGATAATTGGCTAGAATACCTCTCTTTAGGTAACACACATAAGGGCTGGGGAGAGGAAGGTAGGAGTGGGGCCGTCTGAGGTTAGAAGCCTCAAATCTAGAGATCATCTTAGAGGTGGGGTAGGAAGAAGGCAGACCGAGAAGGGCTTGGGAAATGGGGTTTGGGCATTATAAAGTCAGATTATATGGGGAACAATATAAGGACATGGATTTCTTTTCGTGCTGTCAATGGAGCTACCAGTGTCCACAGAGGGAATTATGGCCTCAGGGATGACACCAATAATGGGAAATCATCACAGGTTTTATTTTGCCCCCTTTGCTCCTGACCTTGGAGGTTTCTTTCTTCCATTTGTGTATCAGGGTTCCTGCTGTTTCTCTCACCAAGACGTTCTATTTCTTTTCCTTACCAAGAGGGTTTATACATTTCAGCAGGTATGGAGCCAGGTAGATCAGTTTTGCCAAAACGCATTCCTGAATGTCTCCAGTTTCATCCCAAGACTAAGGGTTGGCATGTGCGATAGGTAGTCAGTTTACCACGAATGGGATAGCAAACATGTTCTATCTGAACGTGAGAAAAGGGAGAGAGGAGCTGGAGAGCACAACAGTAATGGAGAGAAAAATTGATCATGGCCAAATGAACAAATATTACAGAGAGCTTTGGCTTAATAAAGGTAGAAAAGAGAATCCCTAGAGAAATGTTGGACTTGGTCCCACAGAATAAGTAGTCTCCTAGTCTCCTCTAGGAGAAGAGGGTCTTCACATCAACTTCTGTTCTCATTTGGTGATTTTTCACACATCTCCTGCATGTGGGCAGCTCTCAAATAGATCATTGTCTTGTATTGCAGGAACTTCCCATACACAAACTTGTCCATCAGTGCCCTGTGACTTTGCAGGCAATCCCAAATGCCTGCTCTAAAAGATTGGATTTAGATTGAAGAAGTGATTCATGTTTACAGTTTTCCCTACCTAAGGATTCACACTGTACCCTTCGAAACCTTGTTTTCCTGTCTGGCATATCCCCATGGAGCTAATTAATTCTTTGCTCTTGGAGTTTTTCTCTATCACTTTTATGGCACTTTGATGTTTTTAGCACCCCAGAAGGTTAACTTTGGAAGCATCAGGTTTAGTAATGCACTCATGCCAGGAAGCACTTTGCATGTTCTGATTACAGTGAATTTTCATTGTTTTTTTTTTTCAGCTTTCTTGACTGCCCCAGGTGAGGATCGTTTTTTGTTGAAGGTACTATAGAAAAGTACAATTTGATTAAATCATCAACTACATTGGCAGAATGATCTGTGCCACTAGCAGCAGCAGCATGGGGTGACTTTAAACTGCTGTCCTGCTATCTATTTTGGTCACTATATACAATACTCATCTTCAAATGTTATGGGGCATAGTATATTAGCACCTGTGAAGACTACCACCTTAGTTCTCCGAAGAATATTAGCAGATTTTAAAACATGTGTGAAACTTCAAAACTTGGGGAAATTTGAACAAGTAATTCTATTTCATAAGAGTAAGGCAAATAGACTGTTAATGTAGGAAATGTTATTTCTCAGGGAGTCTCTTGACCCCATTTGGTTCACTTTGAAACTATTTTTGCATCTAAAACATCTTGCATTTTCATATCCTCATTTTGATCTTTTTTAATCAGAAAGAGAAAATTTATAATCATTATAGCAGAGTGAGGAAGGAGAGTGCCTTACCCCTGTTTGTATATTAGAGAGAGACAAGGAGAAAGGGAAGGAGGATAGAAGGAAGACAAGGGGAGGGATTTATTAATTTTCTTTTGAAACATATTAAAGGTTGAGAAGTATAGCTGAAGACTGATTTTATTAATGCTCTACAGAGAGAAGAATCCTCTTACCCCCAATATGTATTGGTGATCAATTTGCACGTGTTGGGTATGCTGAAAAAGGAGTGGTACTTATGTAGAAACATTTACCTAGAAGGAAAGATCTGCCAAGATTATGGTTACATCTGCAAGGTCTATTATTCTTAGTATTAATGTGATGGTGAATCAGTACTCTGAAGAGACAAAGCATTATCTAAAGGCTACATACTCTAAAGGCATTATCTAACCTAGGAAACCTAGATTCCATATTTTTTCTATGAGTATATATATTTTATATCCCAAAAGATACTATTGATGGTATAAAATGAAACCATATTTGGATTTGTGCATTGTATTATAGTCCCCTGACCACACTCAAGTAGTGTTTAATAAAGAAGTAGACCATTCTAGGATGTTCTAGAATTATTCAAACATTTATGGCAGCTTGATTATCTTGCTTTTAGATTCCTTTTATAAAATCATAAGATCCTTATAGTTATTGATATATTCCTTGCTTGTTCATGTTGGAAACCAAAGTGGCAGAAAGGTCTGTGTTTGAACTCTGGCTTGGGGCTTTGCTTTATTTTATTCCAACCCTAAGTTTTCCTTTTGATCTCAAACTTGTTTTCCTTCAACATGGTTTGTGTGAGACTGAGAGCATCAATAAAGGGTCTGTACATACTTTCTTTTATCCACTGGACTCCCAATTGCTGTAGCTTTTGTGGTTCATGTTTCATAAACTACTTAATTAAAACACGGAGAGCCTGGCACCATGGTGTATGCCTGTAGTTCCAGCTACTTAGCAGGGTGAGGCTGGAGGATCACTTGAGCCCAGGAGTCCTGGGCTGTTGTGTGCTATGCTGATTGGGTTCCCGCACTAATTTCAGCATCAATATGGTGACCTGCCAGTAGCGGGGAACCACGAGGTTGCCTAAGTAGGGGTGAACCTGCCCAGGTTGAAAATGGAGCAGGTCAAAACTCCTATGCTGATCAGTGGTGGGATCGTGCCTGTGAATAGCCACTGCCCTGCAGTCTGGGCAACACAGTGAGACCTCATTTTGAAAGAAAGAAAGAAAGAGAGAAAGAAAGAAAGAGAGAAAGAAGGAAAGAAGGAAAGAAGGAAGGAAGGAAGGAAAGAAAGAAGGAAGGAAGGAAGGGAAGGAAGGAAGGAAGGAAGGAAGGAAGGAAGGAAGGAAGGAAGGAAGGAAGGAAGGAAGGAAGGAAGGAAGGAAGGAAGGAAGGAAGGAAGGAAGGAAGGAAGGAAGGAAGGAAGGAAGGAAGGAAGGAAGGAAGGAATTAGGAGTAGTACATCAGGGAATAGAATGAACTCTTCTACAAAGAACTTGGAATTTTCCATGACAATGTATGCTAAGGAGAGCAAGGATTTTAGAAATCCAGCAGGAAGAACAAAATCTGATTTCATTTCCTCCTCAGAGGGTCTTTCTTCCCAGTTCTATTTTTGGTCTCTTATCAAAGCTGCTAACAAGTAGCAAAATTGACTGGTGTGAACATCACCTGCTTTCAGTCCTACCAGTTTTCTGCTGACAGATCTGTTAATGAGCAGAAAAAAGGTCCCACTGTGGAAGGAAGGTCCTTGGTTTCTCTCCCTCCTTCCTGCTAATAAACTCACCCAGTAAGATGCTGCACCTGTGGCAAGTGTGCTAATTAAAAGAAGATACCTTGAGAGCTGGTTGAGCCCAGATAATCAACTATTTGGTCACATTTTAGTGAGTGCAGGTGGGAGCACCCTCATCCAGGTCCCATCTAAGAAAAATAGTTCAAATAAAGGAAAGAGAGCCTTGGTTCTCCTTCTGGCATCTCCATAGGCTTCCATTCCCTCGTTGAAATACCATAGCAGTGTTGTGCAGCTCCTCCATGGCCACGACTGAGTGATAGGCTAACTTTTGTGTAATATGAACCAATAAGAGAAGAGACCCTGGGACCCTGAAATCCTCTCCAGTGGTGAGAATTCAGACCAGCCTCCCATGAGTAGGATGCTCTAGCAGCTGTTTAAAGCTGGGCCATGTCCTCTCCTTATACTGAACTCACCCCTCCTGGGCACAGGGATCCTGTTTTGCTACTTTTATGTTTTTATTTCCATGGGAGCTAGTGCTTTGCAAGTAAACTTAACAAAACTTGCTAAACTTGAAGCTGAACTAGTGGCAGAAATTATCACTTTGAATGCATTCCTAGAGTACATTTTTATTTCTGGGATGGAAGAGATGTTGTATATGGTATGTATTTTTGCAAGCAGTTTCATGACATTTTTAAGAACCTAGTATATGTACATATAAATGACTAAAGAGAAAAATTTTAGAAGTTTTAAGAAAGAGTGTAAAATAAAAATATACTGCCACAGTATATATGTTAATATGTGGATAAAATTTTAATTTACGATAAATTATACTTACCTTCAGAAGCTTTTTGCAATTTGCTTGAGCAGATAGGCCTAGCATATACCTTAGAACATTTGTTTTTGCCACAGATAACCATGATGTGAATATATTAATGTATCTACCTTTCATTAAATATTAATCTTGACCTTCTTGTGAGATGGCCACTGCCTTGATTAAATGTGATCCCATCAGATCTGTTTTAAATAATGATCCAATTCTAAATGGCAGTATGGAGAGCCTCAGTTGCCCTACACAGCATCCTGTCAGGTTACTAGACCTTCTGGATTCTGAATAAGAACCTAAGTTGGCAAGTTTTATGCCCCCCAGAGCAGTGTTTTTCAAACATTAGCTGCCTTGAAGTTACCTAGAAGGTGATGGTACAGCAGGTCGCACTCAGCAGCCTGTGCTGTACCAATGCCTTCTAGGTGACTTCAATGCAGTTGATGTCTGGGGTGAGGCCTGAGAATCTGTATTTCTGACAAGTTCCCAAGTGATGCCAGTGATGCTGATCCAGGGACAACACATTGAGGACTAATGCATTGTATCTACTCATGCAAGTTTTTACAAGTGCTTCCTCTGGGTTGTCTTTGAAACTTCTAATCCTATGTTTGATGTCTATTTTTAGTCTTTATTATAAATATGGATAAAGATTTGGTGGTCATGCTCTGGATTATCTGTGATCTGCATAGATCAAATCAACTAAGATGATCTGATATTTAACAGGCATGATTTTTGAGTGCAGTGATGGAGCTCGCTTCTTCCAAGGTTGTAGAGCCGGGAGGCTGGAGGCCCTGTTAAGAAATGAAAGTCCCTGCTTACACCTTAATGAGAAGGAGTTTCATGAAGCTCTTTTAAGATAGTCTGGTGTAATAGGGGAAATTATAGAAGGTGTTAGAACTCTGGACATAGGGTCCTGGGAAAAAAATTGATTATCTGGGAAACCAGGTTCAGCGAATACAAGGCCTTGGAAATGAAAGTGTCTTGTCCAGAAGCAGCTGAGGCAATGCTGGAAGGGAAATTTATAGCATTAAATGCTTGCATTAGAAACAAGGAAGGGTCTCAAATCAATAATCTAATTTCCTACCTCAAGAAACTTGAAAGAGAAGAAAATAAACCCAAAGCAAGCAGAAGGAAGGAAATAAAAAAAGAACAGAAATCAATGAAACTGAAAATAGGAAAACAATAGAGAAAAAAATGAAACAAAAAGCTGATTCTTTGAAAAAAAATCAATAAAATTAATAAACCTCTAGCAGGACTGACAACAAGAAAAAAGACACAAATCACCCACATCAGAAATGAAACAAAGGATATTACTATAGCTTCTGTAGCCATCTAAAGGATAATAAGGGAATACTACAAGCAACTTTATACTTACAGATTTGACAACCACAGGGGATCAACTCCTTTACAATCACAAACCACTAAAACTTAATCAAGGTGAAATAGACAATTTGAATAGTTTAATAATTATTAAAGAAAGTGGATTTGTGATTTAAAATCTGAAAAAAAAATCTCCACACCCTCTGATAGTTTCACTGGATAATTCTAACATTTAAAGAGTTAATATCAATTTTACATAATCTTTTTCACAAAATAGAAGAGGAGGGAGCACTCCTCAACTGATTTTATGTGGGCTGTATTACCTTGATACCAAAACCAGACAACAATAGTATGAAAAAAAGAAAACTGCAGACCAATATGTCTCATGAAGTTACATGTAAGAATCCTTCAAATATCAGCAAATGAAATCTAACAATGTGTAAAAAGAATTATACACCTTCACCAAGTAGGGTTTATTCAGGATATGAGAGGCTGGTTTAATATTCCAAAATCAATCAATGTAATTTACCATATAAACAAGGTAAGGAAAAAAATCATATGATCACATCAATTGGTGTAGAAAAAATTTGTGACAAAATTCAGCACCCACTCCACAATAAAAATGCCCAGCAAGTTATGAATAGAAGAGAATTACCTCATTTTGGTAAAGAACATCTACAAAGAAACCTAACCTACAGCTAATATCATAATTAATGGTAACAGACTGAATGCTTTTCTCCAAAGATTGAAAACAAGGCAAGGATGTCCATTCTCGCCAATGCTATGCAATGTAGAAGTGGAAGTCCTAACCAGTACAATAAGGAAAATGAAAGGAAACAAAAGGTGTATAGCTCATAAAGAAATTACACTCATTTTATCTGCAGATGACATAATTATGTACATAGAAAATCCTAAGATGTCAACCAAAATACTGTTCTAACAGATAAATGAGTTCAGTGAGGTCACAAGATATAAGATTAACACATAAATATCAATCACATTTCTATATACTCACAATGAACATGTGGAAATAAAAATTAAAAACACAACTTTTATAATCAGTCCAAAGAAAATGAAATATGTATATGTACACTTAACAAAACACATACAGGATCTATATGCTTAAAATTATAAAATACTGAAATCAAAAAGAACTGATACTTGGAAAGATGTACTGTATTCATGGATTTGAAGACTCAACAGAGTAAACATGTTAGTTCTCACCAAATTAACCTATAGGTTTAATGCAATTTCTACAGCATGTTTTTTATGACCATAGATAAACTTAGTCTAAAATTTACATCGAAATGCATAGACCCTATCATAATTAAAACAATGACAAAGACAAAGTAGGAGGAAAAATTCTGTTCGATATTAAGGCCTACCACGTAGGTGAAATAATCAAGACATTGTATTGGCAGAGAGATAGACATGTAGTTTAATAGAACAGAATAGGTAACCAAGAAATAGACCCACACAAATATGCTCAACTGGTTTTTGACAAAGGTTTAAAAGCAATTCAGTGGAAGAAAGATAACCTTTCAACAAATGGTGCCATGGTAACTGGGCATCCATAGGCCAAAAAATTGAACTTTGACCTAAAACTAACCCTTATACAAAATTAACTGAAAATATATCAAGAACTTAAATATAAAACATAAAGCTTTAAAACTTTTGGGAAAAAATAGGAGAAAATCTTTGGGATCTAGGGTTAGGTAAAGAGTTCTTAGATTTGCTACCAAAAGCACAATACAAAAGAGGAAAATGTGATAAATTGGACTTCATCCAATTAAAAACTTCCTTTGCAAAAGAGCTGTTAAGAGAATGAAAAGACAAGCTACAGACTGGGAGAAAATATTTGCAAACTACATATCCAAGAAAGGACTAGTATCCAGAATACGTAAAAGAAACTTTAAACTCCATAGTAAAAAAAGTTAAACAGTTCCATTAGAAAATGGGAAAAAACCATGAATAGAGGCTGGGTGCAGTGGCTCACGCTTGTAATCCTAGAACTTTGGGAGGCCGAAGCAGGTGGATCACTTGAGGTCAGGAGTTTGAAACCAACCTGGTTAATGTGGCAAAACTCCGTCTGTACTGAAAAAAAAAAAAAAAAAAAAAAGCCGGGCATGGTGGTGGGTGCTTGTAGTCCAGCTACTTGCGAGGCTGAGGTGAGAGAATTGCTTGAACCCTGGAGGCGGAGGTTGCAGTGAGCCGAGATCATGCCACTGCAGTCCAGCCTGGGTGACGGAATGAGACTCTGTCTCAGAAAAAAAAAAAAAAAAGAAAAGAAACCATGAATAGATATTTTATTGCAGTAGATATGTGGATGGCAAAGAAGAATATGAAAAGATTTTTAACACATATTTAGCCATCGGCGAAATGCAAATTAAAACCACACAAGAAATCACCATCCATCTCTCAGGATGGCTAAAATAAAAACTAGTGACAATGCTAAATGCTGGCAAGGATTTGGAGAAACTGAATCACTCATACATTGTGTGAAATGATTCATAGCCACTGTGGGAAACAGTTTGGCTATTTCTTAAAAAATTAGACATGTATACCATGCAACCCAAAAACTGCACTCTTATGCATTTATCCCATAGAAATGAAAACGTATGTTCTCACAAAAAATTGTTCACAAATGCCCATAGCAGCTTTAGTAGCTCCAAATTGGCAACACCCCAGATGTTCTTCAGGGGGTGAATAGTTAAACAAACTGTAGTATATCCATACTATGGAATACTAGTAAGCAATGAAAAGAAAATAATTATGGCCACACACCAAAGCCTGCTTGAATCTCCAGGGAATTATTCTTAGTGAAAAAATCCAATTCTAAAAGGTTTTGTACTGTAGGATTCCACTTATGTAACTCTTTTGGCATGACAGAATTGCAGAAATGGAGTAAAGTTTGGTGGTTGCCAAGAGTGAGTGATGGGGATTTGGGGTGGATGTGGTTATAAAAAGTCAGTACAAGGGATTCTTGTCCTGACTGGAAACTTCTGTATCCTGACTGTGGTGATGGATACATGAACCTACACATATGGTAAAATTGCATAAAACTAAACACACACACGCACAAATGAGTACAGGTAAAACTGGGAGAAGCTGAATAAGATGGGTAGATTGCATCTATGTTGTGACATTGTACAATAGTTTTGCAAAATGTTGCTGTCAAGGAAGACTGAGTATAGGATGCAAAGGCTCTCTCTCTCTCTCTCTCTCTCTATATATATATACGTAGACACATACACAACTACATATATACACAACTATATATTATATATCATAGATTATATATAAGATTGTGTATATATATACACAACTATATATATATACACACACAACTAACACAACTATATATATATACACACAACTCCAAATGATTCCATAATTACATCATTGAAACTTCAATTAAAATATATCCCTGACGGAGGAGCCAAGATGGCCGAATAGGAACAGCTCCGGTCTACAGCTCCCAGCGCGAGCGACGCAGAAGACGGGTGATTTCTGCATTTCCATCTGAGGTACCGTGTTCATCTCACTAGGGAGTGCCAGACAGTGGGCGCAGGTCAGTGGGTGAGCGCACCGTGCGCCAGCCGAAGCAGGGGCGAGGCATTGCCTCACTCGGGAAGCGCAAGGGGTCAGGGAGTTCCCCTTCCAGGGGTGACAGACGGCACCTGGAAAATCGGGCCACTCCCACCCGAATACTGTGCTTTTCCGACGGGCTTAGGAAACGGTGCCCCAGGAGAGTATAGCCCGCACCTGGGTCAGAGGGTCCTACGCCCACGGAGTCTCGCTGATTGCTAGCACAGCAGTCTGAGATCAAACAGCAAGTCGGCAGCGAGGCTGGGGGAGGGGCGCCCGCCATTGCCCAGGCTCGCTTAGGTAAACAAAGCAGCCTGGAAGCTTGAACTGGGTGGAGCCCACCACAGCTCAAGGAGACCTGCCTGCCTCTGTAGGCTCCACCTCTGGGGGCAGGACACAGACAAACAAAAAGACAGCAGTAACCTCTGCAGACTTAAATGTCCCTGTCTGACAGCTGTGAGGAGAGCAGTGGTTCTCCCAGCATGCAGCTGGAGATCTGAGAACGGGCTGACTGCCTCCTCAAGTGGGTCCCTGACCCCTGACCCCCGAGCAGCCTAGCTGGGAGGCACCCCCCAGCAGGGGCAGACTGACACCTCACACGGCCGGCCAGGTACTCCAACAGACCTGCAGCTGAGGGTTCTGTCTGTTAGAAGGAAAACTAACAGAAAGGACATCCGCACCAAAAACCCATCTGTACATCACCATCATGAAAGACCAAAAGTAGATAAAACCACAAAGATGGGGAAAAAACAGAGCAGAAAAACTGGAAACTCTAAAAACCAGAGTACCTCTCCTCCTCCAAAGGAACGCAGTTCCTCACCAGCAACGGAACAAAGCTGGACGGAGAATGACTTTGACGAGCTGAGAGAAGAAGGCTTCAGACGATCAAATTACTCCGAGCTACGGGAGGATATTCAAACCAAAGGCAAAGAAGTTGAAAACTTTGAAAAAAATTTAGAAGAATGTATAACTAGAATAACCAATACAGAGAAGTGCTTAAAGGAGCTGATGGAGCTGAAAACCAAGGCTCGAGAACTACGTGAAGAATGCAGAAGCCTCAGGAGCTGATGCGATCAAATGGAAGAAAGGGTATCAGCCCTGGAAGATGAAATGAATGAAATGAAGCGAGAAGGGAAGTTTAGAGAAAAAAGAATAAAAAGAAACGAGCAAAGCCTCCAAGAAATGTGGGACTATGTGAAAAGACCAAATCTACGTCTGATTGGTGTACCTGAAAGTGACGGGGAGAATGGAAACAAGTTGGAAAACACTCTGCAGGATATTATCCAGGAGAACTTCCCCAATCTAGCAAGGCAGGCCAACATTCAGATTCAGGAAATACAGAGAACGCCACAAAGATACTCCTCGAGGAGAGCAACTCCAAGACACATAATTGTCAGATTCACCAAAGTTGAAATGAAGGAAAAAATGTTAAGGGCAGCCAGAGAGAAAGGTCGGGTTACCATCAAAGGGAAGCCCATCAGACTAAAAGCGGATCTCTCGGCAGAAACCCTACAAGCCAGAAGAGAGTGGGGGCCAATATTCAACATTCTTAAAGAAAAGAATTTTCAACCCAGAATTTCATATCCTGCCAAACTAAGCTTCATAAGTGAAGAAGAAATAAAATACTTTACAGACAAGCAAATGCTGAGAGATTTTGTCACCACCAGGCCTGCCCTAAAAGAGCTCCTGAAGGAAGCGCTAAACATGGAAAGGCACAACCGGTACCAGCCACTGCAAAATCATACCAAAATGTAAAGAACATCGAGACTAGGAAGAGACTGCATCAACTAACGAGCAAAATATCCAGCTAACATCATAATGACAGGATCAAATGCACACATAACAATATTAACTTTAAATGTAAATGGACTAAATGCTCCAATTAAAAGACACAGACTGGCAAACTGGATAAAGACTCAAGACCCATCAGTGTGCTGTATTCAGGAAACCCATCTCACGTGCAGAGACACACATAGGCTCAAAATAAAAGGATGGAGGAAGATCTACCAAGCAAATGGAAAACAAAAAAAGGCAGGGGTTGCAATCCTAGTCTCTGATAAAACAGACTTTAAACCAACAAAGATCAAAAGAGACAAAGAAGGCCATTACATAATGGTAAAGGGATTAATTCAACAAGAAGAGCTAACTATCCTAAATATATATGCACCCAATACAGGAGCACCCAGATTCATAAAGCAAGTCCTGAGTGACCTACAAAGAGACTTAGACTCCCACACATTAATAATGGGAGACTTTAACACCCCACTATCAACATTAGACAGATCAACGAGATAGAAAGTCAACAAGGATACCCAGGAATTGAACTCAGCTCTGCACCAAGCAGACCTAATAGACATCTACAGAACTCTCCACCCCAAATCAACAGAATATACATGTTTTTCAGCACCACACCACACCTATTCCAAAATTGACCATATACTTGGAAGTAAAGCTCTCCTCAATAAATGTAAAAGAACAGAAATTGTAACAAACTGTCTCTCAGATCACAGTGCAATCAAGCTAGAACTCAGGATTAAGAATCTCACTCAAAACCGCTCAACTACGTGGAAACTGAACAACCTGCTCCTGAATGACTACTGGGTACATAACGAAATGAAGGCAGAAATAAAGATGTTCTTTGAAACCAACGAGAACCAAGACACAACATACCAGAATCTCTGGGATGCATTCAAAGCAGTGTGTAGAGGGAAATTTATAGCACTAAATGCCCACAAGAGAAAGCAGGAAAGATCCAAAATTGACACCCTAAAATCACAATTAAAAGAACTAGAAAAGCAAGAGCAAACACATTCAAAAGCTAGCAGAAGGCAAGAAATAACTAAAATCAGAGCAGAACTGAAGGAAATAGAGACACAAAAAACCCTTCAAAAAATAAATGAATCCAGGAGCTGGTTTTTTGAAAGGATCAACAAAATTGATAGACCGCTAGCAAGATTAATAAAGAAAAAAAGAAGAATCAAATAGATGCAATAAAAAATGATAAAGGGGATATCACCACCGATCCCACAGAAATACAAACTACCATCAGAGAATATTACAAACACCTCTATGCAAATAAACTAGAAAATCTAGAAGAAATGGATAAATTCCTCAACACATACACCCTCCCAAGACTAAACCAGGAAGAAGTTGAATCTCTGAATAGACCAATAACAGGAGCTGAAATTGTGGCAATAATCAATAGCTTACCAACCAAAAAAAGTCCAGGACCAGATGGATTCACAGCCGAATTCTACCAGAGGTACAAGGAGGAGCTGGTACCATTCCTTCTGAAACTATTCCAATCAATAGAAAAAGAGGGAATCCTCCCTAACTCATTTTATGAGGCCAGCATCATCCTGATACCAAAGCCTGGCAGAGACACAACAAAAAAAGAGAATTTTAGACCAATATCCTTGATGAACATTGATGCAAAAATCCTGAATAAAATACTGGCAAACAGAATCCAGCAGCACATCAAAAAGCTTATCCACCATGATCAAGTGGGCTTCATCCCTGGGATGCAAGGCTGGTTCAATATACGCAAATCAATAAATGTAATCCAGCATATAAACAGAACGAAAGACAAAAACCACATGATTATCTCAATAGATGCAGAAAAGTCCTTTGACAAAATTCAACAACCCTTCATGCTAAAAACTCTCAATAAATTAGGAATTGATGGGACGTATCTCAAAATAATAAGAGCTATTTATGACAAACCCACAGCCAATATCATACTGAATGGGCAAAAACTGGAAGCATTCCCTTTGAAAACTGGCACAAGACAGGGATGCCCTCTCTCACCACTTCTATTCAACATAGTGTTGGAAGTTCTGGCCAGGGCAATTAGGCAGGAGAAAGAAATCAAGGGTATTCAATTAGGAAAAGAGGAAGTCAAATTGTCCCTGTTTGCAGATGACATGATAGTATATCTAGAAAACCCCATTGTCTCAGCCCAAAATCTCCTTAAGCTGATAAGCAACTTCAGCAAAGTCTCAGGATACAAAATCAATGTGCAAAAATCACAAGCATTCTTATACATCAATAACAGACAAACAGAGAGCCAAATCATGAGTGAACTCCCATTCACAATTGCTTCAAAGAGAATAAAATACCTAGGAATCCAACTTACAAGGGATGTGAAAGACCTCTTCAAGGAGAACTACAAACCACTGCTCAGGGAAATAAAAGAGGATACAAACAAATGGAAGAACATTCCATGCTCATGGGTAGGAAGAATCAATATCATGAAAATGGCCATCCTTCCCAAGGTAATTTACAGATTCAATGCCATCCCCATCAAGCTACCAATGACTTTCTTCACAGAATTGGAAAAAACTACTTTAAAGTTCATATGGAACCAAAAAAGAGCCCGCATTGCCAAGTCAATCCTAAGCCAAAAGAACAAAGCTGGAGGCATCACACTACCTGACTTCAAACTATACTACAAGGCTACAGTAACCAAAACAGCATGGTACTGGTACCAAAACAGAGATATAGATCAATGGAACAGAACAGAGCCGTCAGAAATAATGCCACATATCTACAAGTATCTGATCTTTGACAAACCTGACAAAAACAAGAAATGGGGAAAGGATTCCCTATTTAATAAATGGTGCTGGGAAAACTGGCTAGCCATATGTAGAAAGCTGAAACTGGATCCCTTCCTTACACCTTATACAAAAATCAATTCAAGATGGATTAAAGACTTAAATGTTAGACCTAAAACCATAAAAACCCTAGAAGAAAACCTAGGCATTACCATTCAGGACATAGGCATGGGCAAGGACTTCATGTCTAAAACACCAAAAGCAATGGCAACAAAAGCCAAAATTGACAAATGGGATCTAATTAAACTAAAGAGCTTCTGCACAGCAAAAGAAACTACCATCAGAGTGAACAGGCAACCTACAAAATGGGAGAAAATTTTCACAACCTACTCATCTGACAGAGGGCTAATATCCAGAATCTACAATGAACTCCAACAAATTTACAAGAAAAAAACAAACAACCCCATCAAAAAGTGGGCGAAGGACATGAACAGACACTTCTCAAAAGAAGACATTTATGCAGCCAAAAAACACATGAAAAAATGCTCACCATCACTGGCCATCAGAGAAATGCAAATCAAAACCACAATGAGATACCATCTCACACCAGTTAGAATGGCAATCATTAAAAAGTCAGGAAACAACAGGTGCTGGAGAGGATGTGGAGAAATAGGAACACTTTTATACTGTTGGTGGGACTGTAAACTAGTTCAACCTTGTGGAAGTCAGTGTGGCGATTCCTCAGGGATCTAGAACTAGAAATTCCATTCGACCCAGCCATCCCATTACTGGGTATATACCCAAAGGACTATAAATCATGCTGCTATAAAGACACATGCACACGTATGTTTATTGCGGCATTATTCACAATAGCAAAGACTTGGAACCAACCCAAATGTCCAACAATGATAGACTGGATTAAGAAAATGTGGCACATATACACCATGGAATACTATGCAGCCATAAAAAATGATGAGTTCACGTCCTTTGCAGGGACATGGATGAAATTGGAAATCATCATTCTCAGTAAACTATCGCAAGAACAGAAAACCAAACACCGCATATTCTCACTCATAGGTGGGAATTAAACAATGAGAACACATGGACACAGGAAGGGGAACATCACACTCTGGGGACTGTTGTGGGGTGGGGGGAGGGGGGAGGGATAATACTGGGAGATATAGCTAATGCTAGATGACGAGTTAGTGGGTGCAGCGCACCAGCATGGCACATGTATACATATGTAACTTACCTGCACATTGCGCACATGTACCATAAAACCTAAAGTATAATAATAATAATAATAATAATAATAATAATAAAAGAAAAAAAAAACAAAAAAAAACAAAATATATCCCTTTTCATAGGCTTACCTAGAAAAAGCATACTGCCTCACTGCCTCTGTCAGAACAAACACACTTGAAGGCAGAAGCCACAGACTCACATTCTTGCTGAGATGTGTCAAGGAACATAAACAAGCTGAGTAGGCAAGGTATAAAACAGTAAGGAGTGGTGAGGACTGTGCTGAATTATAGGATACATGGGACCTAAAGAAGTAGCTGTCAACTCCAGTGCACACGAATCACAGGAGGATGTGGGTCCCATGTTGCCACATCAGATTTTCAAGAAAAGATTAAATTCATATTTTAATAAAATTTCCCAATTTTATTTTGTATATTTTAAATTTAGAAGTAATTTTAACCTTACAAAAAGCTATAATAATAGTATACGGAACTGCTGTGTACCATTCACCTAGACTTCCCAATTACTGTATCATTCTATCTATATATGGATGCTTCCATGTCTCCATGCCTCCAACCATCTATCCATCCATCCATCCATCCATTAGTATCCAAAAACAGTAGTAGTTCCTGTATCCTACACAGCAGTAGTTTCTTCTGTCAAAGTCAGTGAATTACCATTGATCCTGTATTACCATCTAATTTGCAGGTCCCCAAATTTTGCCTGTGACAAAACTTTTGCTGTGCAGAAGACTCTGTGAAGGGGATGAAAAGACAAGTTAGAGGCCCAGAGAAAATGTTTGCAACATATGCCCTAATTGTGTTTTTTAAAGGGCCTGTATCCAATCCAGGGTCACATGTTGCCCCTAATTGTCAGGTTTCATTAGTTTCTTTAAACTAACTCTGTTGGAAGAGTGTTTCAGTGTTTTCTTGCCTTTCATGATCTTGACACTTTTGAGGAGTGTTTATTTGTAGAGTGTCCCTCACTCTGGATTTGCCTGATACTTTTCTCATAATTAGCTTCATGTTAATAATTAGCTTCTAGGAAGATTACTACAGAAGAAAGTGATGCCCAGTGTATGCTGTCAGAACACACATCATGTTAATTTGTGCCACTGCTAGTGATGCTAACTTTTATCACTTTGTAATGGCAGAGCTCAACAGATGATATGCAGGTATCTCTAGTAAGATAAGATGATATCTGCCAGGTATCTCTAGTATAGAGTTAATACATAAATATTTTCTCTCTTAAAATTAATAAATATTTAATAAGTAGTATTAATAAATATTTTATGGGGATATAGTTTGAGACTGTACATGTCCTGTTTCTCATCAAACTGTCACCTACTAGTTTTATCCACTAGTGCTGCTTCTTTAAATCAGCTGTTACTCTGATGCTTGCTACATGGTGAATTATTTTGAATTCCTTCTAAACTTATTAATTAGCATTCTACTCAATGGTAAAATTTTTGAGTATTGTGACATTGTACAATCATTTTGCAAAATGTTGTTATCTGTGCCCTCACTCCTGGTAAAAATTTTTCTTTCTTAATTAATTAATTATATCAGCATGTACTTATGGATTCCTATGTTATTCATCGGGTTATAATACATTACTATTAGTCATTTTGGAGTGCAGTTCCTCCAAATTTAACCAGTGGAAACTCCTAGGAGTTGACTCCTTTGTCCTTTTGACAGACCTGCATCATTCTCTGACAACATTTTTACCTTTTTGGTACAAGATGTTTTAGGATCTTGTTGTGCTTTCCCTTGCCCAAATAGCTTGGAATCAGCTATTTTTCCAAGAAATCCTGATTTCTTTTGGTGGAGACTGGGATTTAGAAACCAAGATCTGGGTTCTAGGTGTATTCTTTGTTTCTAGGGTATCATGCTTCTAGGCCTTCTAAGTGGACAGGATATATATGTGTGTATACACACACACAACACACTTGTATATACAAGTGTTTATACACACAGACATCTATATTATGTATCTATCTGAAACTGTGACCCTTCCAACTGCAGTTCAGTGTCTCCTGCTTTATTTGGGCTCTCCCCCACCCTCTTTTTTTTTTTTTTTTAGATGGAGTTTCGCTCTTGTTGCCCAGGCTGGAGTGCAGAGGTGCGATCGCCACTCACTGCAACCTCTGCCTTCTGGTTTCAAGCGATTCTCCTGCCTCAGCCTTCCGAGTAGCTGGGATTACAGGCACCCACCACTACGCCCGGCTAATTTTTGTATTTTTAGTAAAGATGGGGGTTTCACTATGTTGGCCAGGCTGGTCTCGAACTCCTAACCTTGTGATCTGCCTGTCTCGGCCTCCCAAAGTGCTGGATTACAGGCGTGAGCCACCACGCCTGGCTGGGCCATCCCCCTTTCTAGATTTGTACTTCCCTCTTTGAGAGTGAGAAACCTGCTTTCATTATCTTCAATATACGTATATTTATTTGTGCAGTCTCCCTTATGTAACCAGCCTCCTGACCATGTGGGCCATCTCTTTGTCTCCTGTGCTGCACCAGTCCAGGGTCCCCTGCTCTCTAGCTCTCTAGCTGTAGGCTGATTCATACCCACCTACACTTTCCCCTTCTCTCCCCTCTGGAGGCCTGCTGACCAAGAATCTCTGCCCGCTCAGCACCGTAGCTGAGTTCCCACTTGCTGATGGTATGCCTGCTGCATTCTCTCTGCCCTCACTCCTTGCACCATGCCTTCTGAGAGCCTCCCCGCTATACTCACTCACTCTGCCTGTGCATCACAGGAAGTATCCCGCTTATTTAAAATACTGGCACCTAATTCAATTTCATAATGGAGTTTGTAAAATAAATCAATGTCTATAGAACAAATTTGACCCATGGGCTATAACAATACTAAACATACAAACATTATTACACATATAAGTGTACTAAAGGATAAGCATTATTAATGCCCCGAGGAAAAGGTAACAGTTAATATATGGCCATATTAACTTAGCGAGCAGTTTGCTTTTTAGACTTTAATAGGATGGCAGTTATCGATTTAAAATGTATGGTTTGTTTGCATTTACTCTAAAAGAATTAAAATGTGGTTCTTGGTTTTGGAAGTACAAGATCCTTGCTTGAGGTCCCTTTTTCTCCACCTCATGCAGTGACCCCACAGATCCCAAGCAGCTCATTGTAACCAGTGTTACTCTACCTCATCAGGAGTTTCCTATGATAGCTGTAGTAATACATTTCACAGGGTGGTAGATTTGGCCTTAATTACCCCTGTTCCACTGGGGAAATCTCAGTAGAATTTTCAATGTCTGGTGACATTTCAGCAAAGAGTGTATATGGGAAGCACCTACTGAATGTCCTGGTCTCGGATACATAGATACACAGCTAAATTACTATCATGTAAGAAAACTGGATAATAAATAACGTACTACTGAAGTATACAGAGGAAGATAGTCTCCTGACTGAGGGGATGGGAATCCCTCCAACAGAGAATGAAAAGTCTGTAGATCAAGAAAGCAACATGGAAATGGGGTGGGTGATAATATTTCCTTTCCTTTAATGAAGTATTAAAAAAAAAGAGATGATGCGTGGAGGGGTATGTTCTACTCAATCTGCACTTTTCCAAAAATCTCTCTACCTTTTTTCATTTGTTAAAAAATGTATCTGACTCCACATATACATTTTTTTTTTTTTTTTGAGACAGAGTCTCGCTCTGTAACCCAGGCTGGAGTGAAGTGGCGCTATCTCTGTTCACTGCAACCTCTGCCCGCCAGGTTCAAGCAATTCTCCTGCCTCAGCCTCCTGAGTAGGTGGGATTACAGGTGCCTGCCACCACGCCTGGCTAAGTTTTGTGTTTTTAGTAGAGACAGATTTTGCCATGCTGGCCAGGCTGGTCTCGAACTCCTGACCTTAACTGATCGACCTGCCTTGGCCTCCCAAAGTGCTGGGATTACCAGTGTGAGCCACTGCACCCAGTCCACACATACATTTTTACACAGAAAAATCTCTGACCTCTTGTCTGGGGTAGTTTCCTTAAGATACCCTCTTAAGAATATATATTTACATGACTTGGAGCAAATTCTACTTGTTTGGAATTTTTCTGTATTCAGTGCCCACTCTATAGGACACAAATTATTTGTACCTAGAGTTTGCTTTGGGCTTTCTCTCACATTCATAGCACTAAATCTTTCTTTGGCCATCCCTAAGGATTTGATCACACTTCCCCTTTTAGTTTTTGACAGAGCTCAACTGCCTATCAGCCAAGTAAATGGCTTTTCTCTTTAGGGATCCCGTTAAGGAGGTTGATTTGAATTAAGATGCTCTCATGTAATTAAAGGCAGAAAGGAAGTTGGTGCAGTGAATAGTTGGTGGTCTATGTCTGAGAGTGTAATTTTGGGACTGAATTGCTGGCTTTCAAACTCTTTTCCACTTCCCTCACTGCAACTACTTCCTTATGATTTGACTGCCCTTCCTTCCCGGATCTGCCATCTCCTTATGCTTAAGTCCCATCCTTCTTTAAGGTCAACTCACAAGGAATATTCTAGTGGTATTTTCCCCATCCCCTCAGTCAGGAGTCTCTTTTCCTCTGTTTACTTCAGTAGTACATTATTTGTTATCTAGTTTTCTTACATGATAGTAATTTAGCTGTGTATCTATGTTCTCATTCAATTGTAAAATATTTAAAGGAAGACTCAATGTTTAGTCATTTTTACAAACCTTCGATGGCTTCTAGTACTTGCTAGGTGCCTAATAAGTACATCCCAGTTTTGACTTGCCTGCTTGTCACACTTATTCTCTGTATTTACCCTTTGCTTTGCATATTATGTGCCGCCTCACTCGTTTAATATCAAAGCCCTCTTTTTAAAAACTCTATGTAAACTTTATTTATGACTATACATGCAAAACATTTATAAATGAAACATTGAAGATTGAAGTCTATATTAAGAAGATATTATATTAAGAAGATACTATATTAAGAAGATAATATACTATGACTAGGGAGAGTTTATTCCTGGAATGTAGATGGTTTGATTCCCAGATGAATACATTTTTTTTGATAAGTTGATGTCTTATAGAATTTAGGCCATATAAATCATAATTCCAACAGAATGTTTTATAGATATAGTTAAACTGATTCTAAGATTATATGCATATACATATATATACATACACACATAGGGGGAGAGACAGAGAGAGAGAGAGAGAGAGGCAAAGGAGTTAGAATAGCCAAGATGATTTTTTATTTTTTTAATTTTTATTTATTATTTTTCAACTTCTTAGATTCAGAGGGTTCATGGGCACAGTTTTATTCCTTTTATGGCTGCATAGTATTCTGTGGTGTATATGTACCACATTTTATTTATTTAATCCACAACTGATAGGTACCTAGGTTAATTTCATAAATCTGCTATTGTCAATAGTACTGCAATGAACATGTGAGTGCATATGTCAACACCCCTCTTTTTATATTGTCATTTACTATACCTCTTTTATCCATCGGAGAATGCCTGACATGGCCTGGGCTTGATCCTAACCTGGACTACAGAGACTAGGGCAAAGTTTTGGTCACTCCTGGTTCAAAAGCTGCCCTAGTTCCATGATGCCCATAGGTATCTGTGGACACAGTATTTTCAGTCTTCTAAGAATTTTACATACATTTACAAACAATAAAATAAATAATTTTAATTATGCCTAAGAATGTTTTTCTTGTCTTTAAGTCCAAGTTATGTTCTTCAATTTGTACAATTTTAAAATATTTTTAATATACTGGGTTTTGGAGTAAGACTGTTCTCTTATGGGATAATATTTTTACCAGAGAGCCTTAATATATTTAATTGATATCAATTAATTGGCATGAGAAACTTCTTTTGTAATTATGAGTCTTGTTGCCTGAATTCATACTGGATTTCCATTAATCTTTAAACTCAATAATTGCACAGTATTCTGTAAGTGAATTGGTGCATGTCTGCATCTCTGGAAATAAAGTTTACCTAGAGATGCTGTCTTAGTCTGTTTTTTGCTGCTGTAGCAGAATACCACAGAACGGGTAATTTATAAAGAAAGGAAATTCATTTCTCACAGTTCTGGCGGCTGGGAAGTCCAAGGATGTGGTGCCAGCATTGCCTCTGCTATCTGATGAAGACCATCCCATGGCAAATGCGTGGAAAGTAGAAGCAAGTTAACGTGACACAGAGGAAATTGGGTTGAACTTATCCTTTTTATCAGAAGCCCACTCCCATGATAACTAGCTCACTCCCATGATAATGGCATTAATCCGTTCATGAGCATGAAACCCACATGACCTAATCATCTCTTAAAAATCCTGCCTCTCAACACTGTTGCAATGGTAATTAAATTTCAGGATGAGTTTTGGCAGAGATGTTCAAACCATAGAATTCCTTCCTGGTCCCTCAAAACTCATGTCCTTCTCACAATTCAAAATACATTTATTCCATCCCAACAGCCCCAGAAGTCTTAACTTATTCCAACATAAATTCAAAAGTTCAAAGTTCAGAGTCCTGTATAAATCATATGTGGATGAGACTGAATGCATGATTCATCCTGAGGCTAATTCCTTTCAGCTGTGAGCCTGTGAAATCAAAACAAGTTATCTACTTACAAAATACAATGGTGGGACAGGCATAGGACAGACATTCCCATTCTAAAGGAGATAAATAGACAAGAATAAAGAGATAACTGATCCCAAGTAAGCCCAAAACCCAACAGAGAAAACATTAAACATTAAAGCTGGAGAATAATCACCCTTGACTCTATATCCCACTTACTGGATACACTGCAGCTGGGGTTGGGCCCCCATGGCCTCAGGCAGTCCTGCCCCTGTGACTTTGCTAGGCTCAGTTCACCCAGCTTTAATGGGTTGGAGTTCCATGCTGGTGGCCCTACAAGTTCTATGTTTTCACTGGCAGCCCTGACCCCAGGGCTCCACTGTGCATTGCCCTAGTAGAGATTCTGTAACACCTCTGCTTCTGTGGCAAGTTTCTGCCTGAGTTCCAAGCTTTTTATGAAATCCTTTGAAATCTCATGGGAGGAAGAAGCCATTTCCTCAAATTTCTTCCACTCTGTGCACCTGTAGAATTATCACCATGTGGACACTACCAAGGATTACCACTTGTAACATGTGGAGCAGTGGGTTGAGCTGACCTTGGGGCCACTTGAGCCACAGCTGGGCTGGCCAAAGACTGCTGCACTGAGAAGTGGGGAGCAGAGTCCCTTGGTTGTCCCGGGCAGTGAGCCTGTGGAGGGTGCCCCAGGCCCATCTCCCAAAACCGTTCAGCCCTTCTAGAGCTCTGAGACTGTGATGGGAGGGGCAGCCTAGAAAATTTTCAGAATGATTGTGGGGTCTTTCATTGTCTTGATGAATAGCACTTGGCTTCTTTTTGTTCATATTAATCTCTTTAACAAATGATCACTTGGCTATACCATTAGCTTTGTCTCTCTGACATGCTTTTTATTCTTTACATAGTCAGGCTGTGAATTTTCAAATCTTTTTGTTCTGCTTTCCTTTGAATTATAAATTGCGTATTTAAGTCATTTCTTTTCTCTAGCATCCCACTATGTGTAGTTGAAAGTAACCACACAGCAACCTGAATGCTTTGCTACTTAGATATTTCTTCCACCAGATATCCTAGTGCATCACTGTATTAGTCTGCTCTCACACTGCTATAAAGACCTACCTGAGACTGGGTAATCATAAAGAAATGAGGTTTAATTGGCTCATGGTTCCTCAGGCTGAACAGGAAGCATGGATGGGGGGGTGCTTAGGAAACTTACAATTATGGCAGAAGGTGAAGAGGAAGGAAGTACATCTTACATGGCTGAAGCAGGAGGAAGAGAGTGAAGGGAGAAGTGCTTTATACTTTTAAACAGCCAGGTCTCATGAGAACTCACTCACTATTATGAGAATGGCAAGAATGGCAAGAGGGAAGTCCACCCCCATGATCCAATCACCTCCCACCAGGTTCCTCCTCCAACACTTGGGATTACAATTTGACGTGAGATTTGAGTGGGGACACTAATCCAAACCATATCATTCCTTCTCCGGCCTCCCAAATCTCATGTCCTTCTCACATTTTAAAATACAATAATTTCTTCTCAACAGTCCCCCAAGTCTTAACTCATTTCAGCATTAACTCAAAAGTCCACAGTTCAAAGGCTTATCTGAGACAAAGCAAGACCCTTCCACCTATGAGCCTGTAAAAACAGGAAACAAGTTAATTACTTCCAAGATACAATAGAGATACAGGCATTGGGTAAATATATCCATTCCAAAAGGGATAAATTGACCAAAAAAAGGGGCTACAGGCCCCATGCAAGTCTGAAACCCAGCAAGGCAGTCATTAAATCTGAAAGGTCCAAAATAATCTCCCTTGACCCCATGTCTCATATTCAGGCGACACTGACACAAGGGGTGGGCTCCCAAGGCCTTGGGCAGCTCTGCCTCTGTGGCTCTGCAGGGCACAGCCCCGAGACTGCTTTCATTGGCTGGTGTTGAGTGCCTGCAGCTTTTGCAGGTGCAGGGTACAAGCTGTCAGTGGATCTACCATTCTGGGGTCTGGAGGACAGTGGCCCTCTTCTCACAGCTCCACTAGGCAGTGCCCCAGTGGGGCATCTGTGTAAGGAGTCCAATCCCATATTTCTTCTTGGCACTGCCCTAGTAGAGGTTCTCCATGAGGGCTTTGCTCCTATAGCAAAATTCTGCCTGGACCAGGTATTTCTATACATCCTCTGAAATCTAGGCAGAGGCTCCCATGCCTCAGCTCTTGCCCTCTGCATACCTACAGGCATAACACTGTATGGAAGTCATCAAGTCTTATAGCTTACATCCTCTGGAGCAGTGGTCTGAGACTTATCTGGGGCCCTTTTAACCATGACTGGAGCTAGAGTGGCTGGGATGCAGGGAGCAGTGTCCCGAGGCTGCTCAGGGCAGTAGGGCCCTGGGCCAGCCCACAAAACCATTCTTTCCTTCTAGGCCTCAGGGCCTGTGATGGAAGGGGCTGCCAAGAAGGTCTCTGAAAAAAATGTCTTCAAGGCATTTTCCCCATTGACTTGGCTCCTTTTTACTTGTGCAAATTTCTGCAGCCAACTTGAATTCTTCTCCAGAAAATGGGTTTTTCTTTTCTACCACATGGCCAGGCTGCAAATTTTCCAAACTTTTACACTCTACTTCCCTTTTAAACATAAGTTCTAGCTTCAGGTCATTTCTTTGCTCATGAATATAAGCATAGGCTGCTAGAAGCAGCCAGATCAAATCTTGAACATTTTGCCGCTTAGAAATTTCTTCCACCAGATACCTTAAATCATCTCTGTAGGGCAGCTGCACAATGCTTCCCATCTCTTTGCTAACGAATTACACAAATGACCTTTGCTCCAGTTCCTAATAAGTTCCTCATCTCCATCTGAGACCTCCTCAGCCTGGACTTCATTGACTATATCACTATCAGAATTTTGGTTACAACAATTTAATGAGTCTCTAGGAAGTTCCAAACTTTCCCTCAACTTTCTGTCTTCTTCTGAGCCCTCCACATTCTTCCAACCTCTACCCATTACCCGGTTCCAAAGTTACTTCCATATTTGCAGGTATCTTTATAGCAATGCCCCACTGCTTGGTGCCAATTTTTCATATTATTTCATTCTCTCACTGCTATGAAGAACTACCTGAAACTGGGTAATTTATAAAGAAAAGAGGTTCAATTGGTTCACAGTTCCACAGTCTGTACAGGAAGCGTGGATGGGGAGGCCTCCGGAAACTTACAATCATGGTGGAGTGTGAAAAGGAAGGAGGCATATCTTACTTGTCTGGAGCAGGAGGAAGAGAGTGAAGGAGGAAGTGCTACACACTTTTAAACAATCAGATCTCATGAGAAGTCACTATTATGAGAATAGCAAGGGGGAAGTCCACCCCCCATGATGCAGTCACCTCCCAACAGGTCCCTCTTCCAACATTGGGGATTATTGTTCAACATGAGATTTGGGTGTGGACACAAATCCAAACCATATCAATCACCCTCAAGTTCTACATTCCATAAAGTCCACAGGGCGTGGACACAATTCAGCTAAGGTCTTTGTTACTGTATAACAAGGATTCCCTTTTCTTCAGGTTCCAATGCGTTGTTCCTCTTTTTTGTCTGAGACATCACCAGAATGGCCTTTACTGTCCATATTTTTACCATGATTCTGGTCACAACCACATAAGTAATCTCTAAGGAGATATAGGTTTTTCCTATAGCTCTCCTCTTCTGCGCCCTCACAAGAATCACCCTTAATGCTCTGTTCACAGCCATAAAGGCTCTTTTTAGCCTGCTGCAAACTTTTCCATCCTCTATCCATTACCCAATTCTAAAGCTTCTTCTGCATTTTTAGGTATTTGTTATAGCAACAGCCCCACTTTCTGGTATAAATTTTCTGTCTCAGTCTGCTGCTATAATAGAATACCACTGACTGGGTAATTTATAAAGAAAAATTTATTTCTCACAGTCTGGAGGCTAAGAAGAGCAAGGGCATGGCATCAGCATCTGCTCAGACATTAGTGGAAGGACAGAAGGTGAAAACAAGTGCACAAAACAGAGAAGAAATCAGGTCAAACTCATCTTTAATACCAGGAACCCGCTCCAATGATAACTAGACCACTCACATGATAATGGCATTAATCCTTTCATGAAGTTGAAGCCATCATGGCCTAATCCCCTCATAAAAATCCTACCTCTCCACACTGTTACAACGGCAATTAAATTTCAACATGAGTTTTGACAGGGACATTGAAACCATAGCATATACTGTTAGTTGTAGCTGTAAATTTCTGCAGGAGTTCTTTAATGTTGAAAACCATCTTATTGTGTAAATATTTTCCAAATTTTAAAGTGTTTCATCTTAGTATTAACTTTTAAGGAAGTTTTTAGGTTATTTGATAGATGATATCATGTGGAGGCCCATTTAAAACAATAGCAGGTAACTATTGAGGCATGCCTTTGCTATGGATTTACTGAGTGTGTTCTTCCTGCCAGGAATTGATCTAGGTATTCCAGAAACTTCAGTGAACAAGACAGACAAAGGTCATTGCCATTGTGGATCTTACATTCCAAAACAGGGAGGGAGACAATAAATAGAGCACAATTAGTAAGTAGATTATACTGTCTGCTAGAAAATGATGAGAGCTATAGAAGGAAAACCAAGTAAGGCAAGAATAAGCAGAGCAAAGGGAATGGTATTTAGAGGCCTGGAGGCAGCAATTTTCAAGTTTTGCCTTTTGAAGCAAAGAGGGGTCAAAGACCAAGACTAGCTTGGAGGAGTGAGGGTCAAAAGAACATTTTCTTAAGAAGGCAGAAATATGTGAAAGGGACTCATTTAGACCAGAATGAAAATGTGGTGATTCATCAGACAAAGGGAAGAACAGCTGATCTGTGCCCTTGAGCAGGCAGGAGGAGATGGTATCTAATACACAACTGAGGAATTGACTTGAGCTAGGAGCAGGACACTCTATTTAAGGTAACAGAGAATAAATTCCCTACACACAAATCTTTACCAAAAGGATTCTTCATTGACTCAAGGCATTGTACAAGGCACTGAAAGAAATGAACAATTTAGAGAAAAATTTTTGTTTTGGTCGAGCTTGTGGTCTAGTGCACAAAAGTCTTCTTTCTTTTGAAGCAATTAAAGTAGTAGGGAAAAGATACAGAATCTCTTGATGATGTCACTATACTTCCATAATTATGATATATTTTGATATCCTAGTTTCATCACTTGTCATTAGTGCATGAGTATTCTCTCACCCCAATTGGTATTCTTAGAAGAAATGATTTCTATACCTTTCCACAATCCCATTTTCAGCTAGACTTCCCAGGTTCGATGGGTGTCTCCTGTTCTTTTCTGCAAAAATCATCACCCTGTAAAGCTGCTCACATAGCATGCTAAATAGTATGAAATTGTTATGTGATTGGCTATGAGATTCTTAGTTTAATTTAGATATAGTTGTATTCATTATATGGCAAAAAACAAGGGAATGTGGCCACTGAGCTCTTAGTTAAGACTGCCACTCTCCCTGGTAATATTATTCTTATGGGAAATATGTATTTTGATTATACAATCTTGATTTAAAGTTTTTAAAATATAAGTATAAACTGCTATGATTGCCAATAAAATTGACTTCTGTGGGAGGGAGCAGATAGTGGAAACCTGTAGGTGTCAAAAGCATGTAATGGCCCTTGCTTTTCAAACTGTTCTGCATTTATCTATAGTCTTTCTATTTATTTCATTTCCAACACATCCAATAAATCTCCTCTTTCCTCACTGGCAAGTAAATCTGCCTACTTCATGGGAATGCTAGGGTGTTGCTGTCCATGGTGCCAGACAGGAGGAAGAAAACAAAAACTTGTTACATTTGTTTAACTCGTTTATCTGTTAACTTCTTTATTCTTATTTATTTTATTTCATCAGTAAGAGCATCTCTTCAGTTCTAGCCTATCTCAATGAAAAGCCTTAGTTTAAGCGGAACTAAAAATTGACCTAGTCAAATTGCAGATGTCACAGGCATTACTGTGCCATTTCCTATGAAGCCTGTCCCCAGTTTAAGAAATCACTCCTAGAGGAAGCTCTTCATGTTATTTCTCTGATGGTTTCCTTTTATCTGTCCTATTCTGTTACCCACTTTAATTGCATTTTACACTACAATATTAATTAACCGTGCCAACTAGGGAGGGTTTAGAGTCCCATTCCTCAGCATTTATTTAGAGACTAATTCCATATATTTTCCACTTCCCCTTGTGAATTAAGCTCATTATTTAGTTTGGATGTATCTGTCTAAATGATTCCCAGGCTGACTGTACCATTCTGGTAATGGGATGCAGAGAATGAGGCATATCTCTCATCCAAGCCCAGGGAGACTATCGGAAATGGTTTTGAACAACTGCAGAAATGAGCTGCAGTTGGTTTTCAGATTTGCATGAGTTTTATTGGTTCCCATTGATGGTGATTCTCTCTTATAAGTCACCTTGTAAGCCCCAACATGGATTTTGCCATTGGCATAGCAATCTAAAGGAAGGACATAGACTGGAAGGAATGTCATATGGTGACTGACTGAAACCTGGAACCAGACATATTTTGAAGTGTCTTTTTAGGAATCTCATACTAGAGCTACATACACATTTAAGTGTCCATTAAGTGACAGACATAGTGAAAAAAATTAAAGTTTCCCAATAACCATCACCTGGAGGCTTTTTAAAATACAGATTCTTGGGTCCTATTTCAGACTTATGAGTCAAGTCACACATTTGACTTGTGTCTCTAAAGAGTCGTTCTATGATGTTAAGCACTTGGATATAAGCCTGAGATTGCACACATATAATAAAGATAATGGCTTCTTTGATTGCATATCTGCTGGAATATGTTCCCAAACCTGATTTGTTATAAGAATCTTCCAAGGGGCTTTAACAATTTCCAAATTTCCAAGCCTTATTTGACTGGCTTAGGCAAAAGCAGTGACAAAGTATTTTTATATTGAAGACTTTCTACAAAGGGCTTTGACATTTAGAAAGCATTTTGTATATCATCTACTTGATTCTCATGGCAATCCATAATTACAATTCTGTTTTACATGAGAAAACTGAGTATATGTCATAAAAATTTTCATTTTGGAAATGAACTTAGTAATTCTTTTTTCCTTTAGTATTCATGCTTTCTTGTTTCCTCAGGCAGTAGTTTATCATATTCGGTTGATTTTTCTCATATCCATTGTTAGTTGGTTCTTTTACATCTGCATAAATTGTTCTTGTATACTCTGGGAGCCTCTATTACTGCAATATTCAAAGCTATAAAATAACTTTCTGAAAAATATAACTGTGTCTTTGATACTTAAAAGTACAAATGAAAAAACAAGGAAGCATTATAAATTCCCAAGTAGCTTGTTTTGGGAAGGTTTTTCATCATGCATCTTCCTCATGAAGATATTCGTTTGCAGTATGACATGTAGCAGAACTTAGGTCAATCAAGCATTTATGAAACACCTACCCTTTGCATAATTTATCATTTACAAAGTGTTAGTTGAATGATAATAGTGTTATCCAGCATTTCCTGAGTGCATGATATGTGCCAGGCACTCAGCAGATACTTTATATGACTTGTCTCCCTCAACCTTCATGATAGCTCTAGGTGGTGGGTACTGTTATCATCCTCATTTAATAGATGAGGAATCGGAGGCCTAGAGAGATTAAGTAACTTGCCCCAAGTTGCATGGTTAGAAGTGGCAGAGCTCAGATTTTAAGGCCAGGAAGTGTGATCTCAGAGCCCATAGACTTAACCACTATGTGATATGAATCACATGGAATAAACTCCGTGGAATTGTGGGACTTTGAGAAAAACTAGTGAACAATTGATATCTTTATTCACAGATGAGGACTGTATCCTGAGAGCATGGAGAATGGTGCCTTTAGTTGCATTATCCTTATTTATCAACAGTTGCTTCTTGTTGGGCAGCTTTATCCTTCATCCTTCATCATCCTTTACAGCCTGGGGCACAGAGGTGGGAGAGCAGGGGTCAAGCTGGTGGGCTCTTGAGGTGGAACATAGGGCTAAAATAACTCAGCCTACCTGGATTCCAATTCTGGCTTACCACCTATTAGATGTGTGACTCTGGGCAAGTTCTCAGCCTCTGTGCCTCTGTTTTCTCGTAATAATGTGCCAACCATATGCAGTTATTGTGAGGAGTATGAGCTAACAGAATTGTGAAACTTAGAACAATGCCTGGATCAAAGTGGCCACTCAGTAGGTGTTAGACTTTGTGATTATTTTGCCAGATCAAAAACTTTCATTGTTACATCATGGACTGAATTGTGTTCTCCTCAGAGTCGTTAGCTGAATTCCTAATCCCCACTACCTCAGAATGTGACTGTTTTGGGACATAGGGCCATTAAGGAGGTGATTAAGGTTGAGTGAGGTCATATATGTGAGCCTTAATCCAGCAGGACTGGTGTCCTCGTAAGAAGAGGGAGAGGCAACAGGGATGCACGCACACAGACAAAAAGCCACACGAGGACACAGTGAGAAGGTGGTCATCTGCAAGCCAAGGAGAGAGGCCACGGGGTGGAGGGGGGGAACTGTACCTGCCAACACCTTGATCTTGGACTTTCAGCCTCCAGAACTGTGAGAAAGCCACCTGGTCTGTGGTTTTGTGTTGTGGCAGCCCAAGCAAACTAATACAGACATCATAAATGGCAGTTTCAGAAACATTCTGGCTGTTGATTAGGCCTGGAGTAATGATAGCTAAGGCCCTTCCTTCTCTACCATCAGTGCATCTCTGTGCCTTGACACAGCAGTTGTTTTTCTAGTCCTTGTACGTGCTGTCTGATTTGGTCACGACAGAATGTTATAGATAGAGCTAGCATCTATACCCACAGCAGGGGACACTGAACAGCAAGTCACAGGAGGAGTTGCTACTGGAAGTGGGGCTCCTTTAAAGTCTCCCTTGATTTTTGGGTCAGCTCTCCGTGCTCCTCCCCTACCAGTATATTAAATACTGTGCTCTAGCTATTAAGGTGAAGGCTGAAAAGATTTTAAATAATGCCCGTGATGCACCTTGTAAGTCAAGTCTCCTCACACACAGAGAGAGAAAAACAACTGAGTGGTTTTTCAAGGGTCACAAATTCAAGGCAATAAAGCTGATCTTCCAGCTGTATCCAGTCTGCATGCTGTGACGATTTAATGGCGGTTTAACACACTATGGGTTAGCTCTTCCAGAAGATCCGAATGGAGATCTCTATAAACTCAAAGTTAGTTGGCTTAAGGGAAATAAATGGAGAGATTGTACATGTGATTATTAGCTAGATTTCTGATTTTGTTTTGTTGAAGCTAGAAAGTATGTAATAACCAGTCTTCAGATCGTAGATATTCTGGAATTGGTGACAGGGATAGTTGAAAATTGGGCCACGAATCTTGGATAAAATTGTGGAAACTGAGATGTTCTCTTTGACATTTCTCTTCCTTCCATGCACTCCCTGCCTCATCTTCCCAGGAAAATGACTGCAAATATCCAGTCTTATTTCATCTTTATCTTGTATCTTCTGCATTAATATCTGTGAAAAAAAGAAATAAAAGAAGAGAAATTGTTTTATGAAGTCAGTGCTGGGTTCTTAATGATAGACAGCTCCAATAGTGCAAAGAGCTCAAAGCAAGGAAACAGAAATGTAAATTTCAGAGACCCTGGTGCTTTTACTTAAGAAAAACTCTCATCTTCCCATTTAACAGCACCTGAACTTTTCATAGGGCGAGCTCTATTTCTTAACAAGCCAGGAGTGCCTGTAGTGCTCAGTGGCCTAATGTCTTTGATCATAAGTGGATTCAGATATTATGTTATTAGTCATCTGTTAATCAAGGTGCTGATTATGGCCTCATTAAATCTCATCTCCTTGATAATCTAATTTTCTTCTAAGCTTCAAAAATGATCAGCAAGTTTATTATCATTGCTTTCAAGATTGAGTTAACCTGTCTGAACTCTGAGAAATTGAGCCAGTTTTAATTTTGATATGTTATTTCAGTCATTTTCAAGAGAAAAATGTCATCAAAGGCAAAAAATAATAATGTAACTCTGGGAATGTCTATAGGCTTATGATCACAGATGAGATGACAGGACTCACCTTTGTAAAATTGCAACTTTATGAAGTTATGTCTCCTAAGATCCACCTTTCATGCAGATGTTAGTACTGCTGGCTTTCCACCTGAGCCTTTTTTAAAATGTCAGCTCACAGTTTCTGAGTTGGAGAGGCAACTTAATGAAAAATTTTTCCATACTGTGTGTGATATTTTCTTCCTCTTGTCTTTCTTTTTCTTTTTATAACAAAAGTTACTTATAAAGGTAAGTCAGTGCTACACTGACCATATATTAACAAGCCAATTCAACAGGCCATTGCCTGTTTAACAGGTATTAAACTCCTATTGCTTTGAGACATTTTCCAGGCCCGCTTAACCTTACTAATAAAATCCACAGGATTTGTTTTTTCTTGTGCATTTGGGGCCATAGTGATGCACACCCCTGCCCCGGGGTGTCATGCACATGGTAGTTTGTAGTACATGGGAATGGTGCCCCTAAATGGTGCAGTGGTTGCTGCTGCTCTTAGTTCCTTAGAAATCATTAATTCATTCTATAAATTTTGTCCGCAACTAAATTGAATTAGTGCCTCAACTATGGCTCCTTTCTTCTGGGCAGAAATAACTGAGTTAAAGGTAAACTAACAAAATTATACCTTTTTAAAGACTCTTGAAGTCTTGGCATATGTATTTACTAATATTAATATATTGCAGCGCTTCAAAATTTAGTGTATCTAAACAAAAAACAGCTTGACTCAGTAATTTCCCACACTCGTCACACCTTCATGCAGTTGGATCTTCTCCAAAGAGGAGTATTACTAGGCAATTCAGACAACTTAATTGTAATAGACTCCCCTGCCCTCCTGTTGCCATGATCCCTGTGACCAGGACATAGAACAATAATTTCCTGATATCTTGTAGAAAATGATATAAAGAAACAAGAAGGGAAAATACAGGCATATAATCTCAAGGGTGTAGAACTTAGTTTTCTGCACACACATGTGCAATACATAATTCACGGCTGAATCACTAAAATGATACTTTACAAAGGAATTCGGAATGAACTTCAAATTCAGTGAAATCTGAGCAATGTTATAAGAATTTGTTTAATTTCAAACATCTGCTATCCCTGCAGAATAATGATCTTAAGGAAAGTTTGTTATGCAATAAGTTTTGTACAGGAGATACTACTTTATGGCATATTGTAGGTGGAGGATTTTTCTCCAGAGCTTTTTACCTTTTTGATTAAGGTAGAATTTTAGATGAAATTCAGTGTGGCTATTACTGAGTGATTCAAGAAACCCAAATACTCATGGGGAAAATTAAGAATTTTAATAATTGGAAAAGAAGTCATTTAAATCAGCCTTTAGTTTATCTGCTTAAATTGAACTCATTTATTAGCAATTATTGTACAATTTTGAACTTTGTTCCACTCTTATATAAAAAATCTCTTCTAGATTTCTTATTTCATTAAAAAAAAAGTCTGCAGTGCTTCCCTTTGACAAGATGAATCCAGTATATGGATTGGAGCCTGAATTATTTCACTTTATTTCTACTGAAGGAAAAGGCGATTAGTTAATTGTGGGGTTAATTTGACATAACTTTATTCCTTGAACATTTGAGAAAAGAATGCCCTTGCCTGCTACTTTTTTTGCTATTTCTGGATATTCTGAGCAATCCTGGTGACTCATAACCATCCCTTTTCATGGCCGGCTCTGTATAACTGAGGGAACACATCCTTCTGGGTGAGAAGTGAGCCTTGCTTAACTCGGTGTCCCTCACACATTTCCATGGAAGGACCATGACTGGTACAGCAGAATCCTAAAGCAGACAGCTGAAAGCAGCAGAAATCTGTGAAGTTCTGTGTTTCATCCCCATGCTATTTTTTTATTCAACTTCATAAGAGGTGGCTTAATGGTTGTAAAATAATGGTTTCTCTTCCATTTCTTTCCCTTCACCTCAATAAATTGATGTTCCAGAGAGATCTTTTAGCTTTGTTTTGTGGATGTATGTGCCCTAGACAAACCACTAAATGCCCCCAGATTCTACATTTATCTAGTTGGAGAAATGTGGCCTTAATGGATTCAAGCCCTCCTAATTGTACCTTTCAGGGCTTTTAGGCTTTAGATTGGTTTGGGTCTATATTTGTCCAGGTAAATTTCAGATATTATTCTCTCTTAAATTATCTGAAATCTGATGGGACAAATGATTCTGGAGCTTGCTTCTCTCTCAGTTCCATTCTATGTCTTTCCATTGCTTGACCACCACTTGGGCTTCCATTTGTGAACCATTCAGTTTGTCCTTAATCTTTCCAATTTGATTTTTCTGAAATGTTTCTGTAAATGCTTTTAGTTCTTTTCTGTTCACTAATTCTATTGGACTTTTTATTGTTGTGGTTAGATTTCAGCCTCTCTCCACATTTCAGCATTTCCTCTGTTGATGGTGAATCATTTTATTGGGCAGTTTGGGCTAGGTTATGCCATGGTAGCAATATCTCAGTGGCTTTCAACAACAGAGGTTGGTTTCTCACTCATGAAAATGCAGGTGGTGGCTGTGCTCTGTGGTCCCTTCACTCTGGGATCCAGATTGAAGAAACAAATTCTGTATGAGGAGAGGAAAGAAATGGCAGGAGCATGTGATGGCTTTTATAGCTTCAGCTTGAAAGTAGCACATGTTACTTCCACTCAGGTTTCGTTGACTACAGTCCTACAGCCAAGCCTGATGTTGCTGAGGCAAGAAGTATGATCTTTCTCCAATGACAGATCTGGTAGGGAGGTTCAGCATAGATTGACAATAAAATCTACCAAAGCCATATTTTTTCCACTTTTTATGTACTCAGAATGTGACACAATGCCCTCACATAATGGATATTTAGTAGGGGAAAGACCCACTTCTTTTGTTGCAATATACTTTTCTTGGTGGTATTGAGAACTTCATCCTGACTTCTCTGGGTCCTCTTCATCATCTCCTTTTACTCAAGTGTTTATCATCAGGATTTTCTCTTTATTCTCCTCTTCTTCTCTCTGGAAATAGTTTTCTACTACACTTTGCTGTTTGGAACCCCACCATGATTTGCTTTATTTTCTCTAGCTGATGGAAGTTTGCCATCACACAAATTTTCTGAGTGTTTCAACAAGGGAATAGAAACCTTGAGTTTTGATTTAAAACCATGTTGAGACACTAGAAAGGGAGTCAATTGTTTAGCACTTTGATTTCTGCTTTGCCATTCTGAATAGAACCATTCTGTTTGAAGTTCATACGTGCCAGCAAACGGACTCATCCTAAGCTTTTGTCTGGTAGTAACTGGGTTTATAGAGCTGCAAAAATAACCTGAGCTTAACTCAAATACAGAATACCTCACCTGAGTGTTACATAGATTTCAAAGAAATAATGTCACTATACTTGCACAATGCAAGTGTTATATGGAAAATATCCTAATTCAGAATTCCTTTTGCCATCAAGCATAGTCTTAATTATTTCTTTTCAGTTTATTTGTATTAATCATTATCTTTAAATATGATGGGCATTTTGTTTTTGTACTTCAACACTTTGAATGGCCGTTGCAATGCTAAATGTAATCTGCCTTGCAGTGCAATTGTTTTGTTTTTTGCTTATATATTTTAGCTCCCCCACTAGATTATAATGAGGAAAGAGGGTCCCCCCACCACCACTCTTTTGGGCAAATACTAACAACGTTTGTTAAATTGAACATGACTATTGAAGTTGCTGTCCTATTATTGAGCTCAAGGTGGAGCCCTGTATGCTAGCTCTCTGCAATTTTGTTAAATGACTATGCAATTAAAATGCATGCATGTTTTAAATCGACTTTCAGTTGTAGAGTCATAGCAGCTACTGTTGGTGCTCAGACATATGCCCCTAGTACCTACTTTTTCTGAGCCCACCAGACTGACTTGCCAGCATTGGCAACTCTTTGCCTGAGGGCTTCTCTGGTTTCTGGAGCCCTCTCTGCCTCTGTATAGATGTATTGGGGAATTAATGTCCCCTAGGAGCAGCTCTAGAAACACAGCCGACAAGATATTGGATAAATGCCTCAGCTTCCTTGCCTTTCAGTTAGGGTATCTATAGGGTGTTTCATTGACACTGTCTTCCAGAGTTCCCCAGTGGAACTGAGGTCCAGTTGCCCACAGTGGTAACTTGCTTGATAATGCTCTCTGTATCAGCTATCTTCCCTTCTCTGCCTCACTTCTCTACTCTCCTACTGGCATTTCTTTGATTAACTCCAAATTAAACTATTTGCAGTCTCATCCTAGTTTCAGAGAGTCTTGGAGTTTCTAAAAAAGTATCCAGACTAAAACAGGCATTCATGTGTCAACATTTACAATTTAACAGTTTCTTTATTTCAGTGCAGTCCAATAAAAATATAATGCAAACTACATAGTTTAGAATTTTCTAGTGGCTACATCCTTAAAGTGAAAAGAAAGAGATGAAATTTTAATAATGTAGTTTAACTCAATATACCCAAAATATTATCGTTTTAACATGTAATCTATATAAAATTAATCAGTTTTTTTTGGTACTCAGTCTCTAAAATATGTTGTATAAAATACATTTACAATATAAATGGAAAATACCCTTACAGTACATCTCAATTGCAAGTACTCAACAGCCATATGTGGCTTGTGGCTACCATATTAGATAATGGTGATCACTTCCCTACTATTATAACCCATGTGTCAAAATCTAGAAATTTGATAGCTGTTGAATTAGAGGATGTGTAATGAATTGTATTATCTATTAGCAAAATCTTGCCTTCTCCTTTTGCTGAAGTGGAACAAAATTTCTATAAATATCTAGACTGATGGACATTGTTGCCTTGTTTAGTCTGTCCACATATTTATGTTTTTTTCCAAGAATGAGCTTCTGGCAATGGTAACTTCAAGACTTAACACTTCTTACATGTTTTCATGCAGAATATAGACTAGATATTTAGCATCTGTGCTTGTGTTTTTTAGGCAGAGGGTACCAGACTTCAGCGAGAACTCCGAGGATATTTAGCAGCAATCAAAGGTAATGTGTATGAGTTGTTTACTGCATGTTACTAAGCACAGGTTGTTCTTGGAATTCATGAGTGACAGGATTGAGTGTTAATTACAAAGCCATTTGGCTTCCTGGCAAGATGGATGCTTGAACACAGGTGTTCCATTCCACCCACCCCAAATTCCCATTGAAATGATAATCAGAATATATAAGGAAAAAATATGTGTGCCCTTATGCTGGAAACTAGAAATAAATGCCACCCACATGCCAGAGATTTCCAGGAAAATTTCTTAGAATGAGCTTGAGACCTTATTTAAGAAAAGCTACAGCTGGCTTACCTCCTGAGGGAGACCACATCCCAAGAGTGGAGCACTCACAGACATGCACCTAAGCCCTCTCACTGGAAGGGGCAAGACATGGTGGCAGAGGCAGGTGGAAGATGATCAGCAAACATGGCCCTGGACTGGCTGTGACTTGTGTGGATTAGCAGCGCTTGCATCCCTACCAACGTACAATGCACGGGCATGGACAGGCCCTAGCATGAGTTTCTGGACTCAGCCATGTAAGGCAAGGAAATGAGGCCACTGGAGGAGGGAGAAGAGAGCAATAGGGAGGTGGGCTCAGCCTGTGCCTGCTATCCATCATCACGCTGCCTGCCCTGAGTCACAGCCAAGTGTGCCCACGGATATGATGTATCATAAGGCAGATTTTGTGGGGAAAGAATGGATCATCTGACAAGGGGTATTGGGAAAATTGGCCAAACACTTAGAAAACAGAGTGAAATTCTCAACCTCACACTTTACTCCCTCCTTCCTAATTCCAGATATAGTAAAGATGTAAATATGTTGTTGTACTGGACTCTATTAACTTCAGTAGACATGGCACCAGGTTCAAGAGGCTGAAGAAGGGACCCAGAGTCAGCAAACAAGACACAGGGTTTTATTAGTGGGAAACTTACATACAGAGTGGGCCCAGTCATGGCAGGGCTGGGCAGGAGTATCGCATGGCCAAGTGGTGGCAGGCTGGGCAGGAGAACTACATGCGTTTGCAAAAAGCAACGCAGTTTCTGTAACATTTTCGCTTAGCATCCTCTACCTAACAACCTCCACCTGGCAACCTTCGTTTAACCCAAAACACATGGCCTCAATCACCTGTATGACTCACCTTCAGTGGGACAGGCTCAGGGCTCAGATGTTCCTTGTAGACAAGGAATGAATCTCTGGGTTGGCCACTCCCAGATTCCTTAGCTCAGAACTCTGAGCACATATTCAGGTGCATCTACCATAAAGGGTGATTCTCAGGGGATGCGTAAGTTATCACTGTCAGGTGTGTCTGCTATGCATCGCTATGCAAAGAAATGTGCTAAAGTACTAGAATAAAATACAGTAAATTTAGTCTCTAGGCTGTAGAGAAGGTCTTTATACAGGTTACTTGCAAGGCAGAAACCCATAAATCTCTCCATAAAGATGGAGAGATTTGACCTCATAAGTATGTAAAACTTAATATGTTTTTTAAAAACACCATTTTGACAACATAGTTAGTGAAAGTAAATAAAGATATAAAGAGCTCAGTGAGTAAACTAAATGAAGGTCAATTGGTTAAATTAAAAATGGGCAGAAAACTCTAAGGGAAAATTAGCCAAAGAAGAACTATAGATGGGTGATAAATGCGAAAAAGCCTTATCCTCATGAATAATCAAATAATATTAAGTAGCATCGAAAAGAAGATTTTATCATTTTTCCTCCAAATGTTCAAACACATTACAAATAAAATATGTATTTAGAATTGGTAAAGCTCTGGGAAGTGGACTCCATTCATGTATTGCTGGGAGGATAGCTTTTCTGGAGAGCATTTGGTAAAATCTTTTATTTATTTATTTATTTATTTGGTATGCTTTTTGACATACCAGTTTCATTCTAAGAATTTATTCTCACAGTTTTAATGTGGATGTGTAAAACTGAATACAAACATGTTATTAAATAATGAAATAATAAAAATATCAATAATTTTAAAATGGCCAAAATAATAAAAATTAGCAAAATTGATTTTTAAACTAAAATATATTTATGAATTTTATAGTCCAGGCATATCATTTTAATTCTCATGACAGCTCTATAAGGCAGGTAGTTTTATTATCTTAATTTTATAGATAAGAAAGTGAGTTACAGCCAGGCACAGTGGCTCACACCACCTTTAATCCGAGCACTTTGGGAGGCCGAGGCGAGTGGATCACTTTAGGCCAGGAGTTCAAGACCAGCCTGGGCAACATGGCAAAACCCTACTGAAAATACAAAAATTAGTCAGGCGTGGTGGTGCATGCCTGTAGTCCCAGCTACTCAGGAGGCTGAGGCAGGAGAATTGCTTGAACCTGGGAGGTGAAGGTTGCAGTGGGCGGAGATCATGCCACTGCACTCCAGCCTGGGTGACAGAGTGAGACCCTGTCTCAAAAAAAAGAAAAAGTGATTTTTTTAAATAGAGTTTAAATAGATCATCCAGGGTTGCATGCCAAGGAAACAACAGGGCCAGATTACATATTTTGTTCTGTGTTTCTCCAGAGCCCTGGTTTTATCTACTGTCTTTTACTGCCTTTGAACTACATGACCAATGGTAAGGCATTGGTTTCACAAGTCAGAGTTCATCTATACAATGGAATAATGGCAACCTACTACTGTTACTTTTTCATGAGCACTTACTGTGTGTTAGAGTCTGTGCTAAGCATTTTAGGCACATTACCTGTTTCTAACTTCCCAACATAGCCATATTATCAGTCATTAACTTGATTTTACATTTGCAAAGAAGTAAGTCTCAGAGAATTTAACTTCCACAGTTTGATGGTGCTCATCATTAATTACTCCCAAATCAACCTTAAGTATTTGTAACAGTTCAGTCAGAAAATAGAAGCCACTCTAAGTATTTCTTTTATTATTGATTTAGGATTTGAACACAGAAGTCATATTATTTCAAGCACAGGACTTTTTCTGGGTTAGTTGATTTTTTTGAAAATGTGGATAAGTTTGTTGAATCAAAGAGTGAGTTCTCTTTCCCAAGTCTATTCGATTTGGTCTGTGCTGCCTCTTTGGTGTGGAGCGTGCTGCTTATAAAGACTGGCATAATTCTTTTCCTTAATGTGATCTAGAAGAATTCCCTGAGGGTGAGGCTTGAGCTCCAGAGAAAAGCTGGGTGAAGCATCAAATAAGCCTTTCTGGCAGACTGCATCTGCACTCCAGGGCTAGTGGCCACAGCTCCGTATGACGGAGAAAGGAATTCTATCAGCTTTTCCCCATCTTGGGTTTGCTGATTGACTATGTTATCAAGCGATGCTCCAAAAAAGAGATCTCTGCTTAAATTACTCTGTCCACAGCTGATTGGAATGAATTTTTAAACAGGCTACTACTGAGTTTCTCAGAGCCCTTAATATGCTAAAGTCAACTCAGAAGTCCTGTGGGACAGGCAGGAATTCTGAGTTATTTGACTGTAGGACCCTTCTCTCTTCACAAAGCTTTGTGAAGAATGAATAGTGTTCCTGGGAACACATTTTGGGTTTTGGGACCAAACTTGAATACAAGGTATATGCCTGTGTTAGTCCGTTCTCACGCTGCTAATAAAGTTATGCCCCCAGACTGGGTAATTTATAAAGAAAAAGAGTTTTAATGGACTCACAGTTCCACATGGCTGCAGAGGCCTCACAATCATGGCGAAGGCAAAGGAGGAACAAAGGCATGTCTTTTGTGGCAGCAGGCAAGAGAGAGTATGTACAGGGGAACTCCCCTTTATCAAACCATCAGATCTCATGAGACTTATTCACTATCACGAGAACAGCACAGGAGAAACCCGCCCGCATGATCAGTTACTTCCCAGGTCCCTCCCACAACACGTGGAGATTATTACAGTTCAAGATGGGATTTGGGTAAGGAAACAGAGCCAAACCATATCAATGCCTTAAGTAGATCATAATTTACATTTTCAAAGGCTTTCATGGGCAATTTTTCTTGTTTTCACAAGGACAACTCTGGCTAACTAATCCTGCTATAACACAGGTAGCATCAGGGCAGCATAGGAGAAAGTGATATTTGGCCCTGGAGAATCATGGGTCCTAGGGCAATTGTGGGAAAATCATTGAGCCTTTTAGTTGCTTTGGGTTCCTCATCTATTAAATGCTTCAGTTCTCTCAGAAGCCCCTAAAGGCCCCAAAACTGGGATTCTGTGAAGTTGGGTTAAATGAATTCTAATCATTTTATTGTGACTGATCTCTGGGTGGCTTCTCCTCTATGGGTCTTTATGATTTCTGCTGATGCTTAGGCTTCGTGAGGCGGATCTTATGCTTGCATTCATTTTAGCAGCAAACATCTCTGGAGCTCCATTTGTGCACCTGACACTGTTCTAGGAGAGGGAGATGCAGAGATGAGCAAGACATAGTGCCTGCTTGCAAGGAGCTCACAGCAGAGTGAGGAGACAGTTAAATAAAAAGGCCACATAGGCATAGTAATATGTATTTTAATAGATACGTGCATTTGAGTGTCATCATGACAGAGGACAGACTCACACTTTAGGAGAGGCAAGAAACTGGGGCAGGAATGGTTCTTCCAAGGAACTTACACTTCAATGAACCCAAGAAGTGGGATCATAGGTGGCCATCAAGTGATTAGGTTTTCTAGAGAAAGATAGATTTCGGAGGGACGTTGCAGGTGGAAGAAACAACGAGGCCAGGAAGCAGAAGGAAGCATAGGTTCTTGAGGGAGCAAACAGAGCAGTGAGATGCAAGCAGAAAACTGAGCTGAATGAAACATGGAAAGGCAGCAGCATTTATATAAAGAAGTGCTTCATGTATCATATCATATGGGGATTTTATTCTATCAATAGACAGGAGAGTCATTGTTAGAGTTATTGTAGACAAGGGAAAAAGTCCCATGATCAGATTAGCATTTTAGAAAAATAGTTATTGTGATTATGTGGAATTCAGGCTAGAAGAAGTGAAATTGCATGGAGATTTAGTAGAAGTCTAGTCCAATAGTTCAATAATACTGTTAGCTAACATTTATTGAGCACTTATATGCTAGGCACTGAGATAAGCATTGACATGTCTCAGTTTATGTAATTTTCCCTACAACCTTGTGGCAGGTATATTTATTGGTATTTTACATCTTGGAAAACTGAGGTTATAGATGATTAATAATTTGCCTAAAATCACATGAATCATTTGTAATGGAACCAAGCTTTTAACAAAGGCTGATTAATTGCAAATAATAGTCTTAATTATCTTGTTATGTTGCCTCCAAAAATATTTTGTATTGTGATGGCTGACAGTTGGACATCTGCTTGTGCCAACTACTTTGCTAAATCGTGTTACGTGGATTATGTTATCTAATCTAAATCGTAGGTGATGAGTATCTAATCCAGGGAAGGGCAGTGGGCAGGGAAGGAAGGGGCTAGATTTGAGAATCAGGCGGAATTGGTGACTCAGCTTTGGGAGGATGAATCTGGGATGACTTCTAGTTTTTGAACTGGGGCAACTGGATGGCATTCATGAGAACTGAGAAAAGGAGTTGAAGCAGGTTTGGACAGGAAAATTAAGAGTTTGTTTTTGACATGTGAAGTTTGAGGTATTAGTAAGACATCCAAGTGGAGATGTCCAGTAGGAATTTAGAATTGGGAGTCACTGGCATGCAGGTGCAGTGGAGGCCAGACACAGGGATGATGAACATGCCAGATCTTTCTCTAAATGAAGTACGGTGCACGTGGTGTCATTAATAGTTCTTCATTTATGTGTCTTATGTGTAGGCATGACTAAGGAGTAGGGTTGACTATTCTTGAGCTACCTCACCAACTGCCTATTTTATTCCAACTCTTGTTCCCATCCTTGCTCTCCTTAAGAATCTAAGAAAAAGATGCCCACTCTTGCTTTCCTTTGAGGCAGCTGCTGTCTTTTTACACAGCTCTCTTCTAAGCAATGGGACAAAGCTGCTAGATACTTGCAGTATTTTAGACGTTCTTTTAATGGTTTATCGCTGCTGCTTGTTATTGTCGTAATTTGTTTTAACTGATGTTATTTTTAACTAAAACACATACTCTCAGGCTATTTAAGCAAGGAGTACTTATAAAGTAGTGCAATCTATGCAACAAGTCTTAAAGGATGAAAATGGAAGCTCACAAATTTGGCTGCAAATGGGAATAGACAATGTTATATGAAATGTCTTGGAGAAGGTCCAAAATTTTGAAGAGAGTGAAGTGGTTCCCATCCAGTAGTAAAATAATAATAATTCTTCTATATATGATGCTGGGCATTTGTCTTACAGTTTTAGAAATCACTAATCTTTTAAGAAAATTTTGGATATTGTATATTATTCAATCTCGGAGGTAGCATTTAGCACCTTTTCTGCTTTGATGTTGCCAAATTACTCTGAAGGGAACTTGTATTTTAGCTTTTTTCCCCCATCACACTCTGTCAGAAGAGTAATCCCTAAATCCCTAAAAGCTCTGCCAGTCTGGAGCTAGGCTTGAAGCCTTTCACCTGTGTATCCATCAAAGTGCATCCTACGGAGTAGATGTTCTCAAAACAATTTCAATGTCAGAATGGCTTCTGTCCAAATGATACATCACCACTTATCCACTCTGTAATTAGTAGTTCTTTTGGCTGCTAATAGACATATTTACTGCAACATCATGCTTTTAGTCTTGATGATTAAAGTCTTATATAATTTTATTTTAAGGTTATATTCATGACTTTATTTTTCATCACAAAGATTATTTGGCCTACAGTGCCAAATTTCTTTTTCTTCTCTGAAGACATTGTTAAAAACCTATCTACACAGCTATGTATAATTTCCATCAGACTTAAGACAAAGATTTAAAGAAAATGCCAGAAGTTTTTTGGCATCTGGATTATAGAAGGGGGTCCACTAGTGACTAACGCTTGGTATGAATTTGAGGGGTATATTTCTTGATAGAGATTTGCTTGTACTTGGGTAAGGGTGAATTTGGACACTTGGGATAATGTAGCTTCCACCTCAGTGTTGACCATATCATGAGACAACGTATCCACCCTTGTTTGGATTCAGAGTGCCAGGGGTCGGATTCAGGTTTTGTCTCCTATTTGCTGTCCCTTCACCTGCACGACTCTGTTTCATCAGAGTCCCCAGAGTCTTGAGTCATACTATTTTTTTCCTACCCCAGACTGTGCCAGAGCTTCGTCTGATGGTGGTCAAGTCACTTCAGCTCATGTAGGCAGGACACCTCATTGTCAAGGGCTTCGTGGAATGTGCCCAGCGATGCTCTGAGGGAAGGGAGATGTCGGCTGTGTCTAAAGAGAGCACAAGTGCTATGAAACACCAAGTTACATGTGGACTTTTATACATACTCCTCAAGGATATACTTCTGTCATTTCAGACATCTTTTAGTTTGTCCTTTTCTCTCACAGTTGAACCCAGAATTAGCTACCTCCAATCCAGCAAGAATGTTGAGTTTTCAGTTTAACAAATGATTTTCATCTTAGGATTCACTGACCTTAAGCTTACAGGATGTGTTTTTTATTTCTCATGACACTGCTCTGATTTTCCTCTCCTCTCCCTCTTTCCAGCCCCCTTTTATCCCCCCTAGTGACAAAGGCCAAGACATCAATGTGGCCAGGTCCCACCTTCCGGCTGTCAGGGAGAGTCTTCTGCCAGAGGTGCATCTCCAAGTCCCCAGCTCTTCCTGGCCCCTTGTTTTGCTCTCAGCCATGAGCTGTCTTCGTGGCTTTTCAGTACATACATTAACCTTTGTGCAGGGGGTCCTTGGGAGAGACTAAAAATGACTGGGTGATACTTTATGTCACCATGTTGTGCTCAGAAGCATGTATCTTTAATGCTGTTCTTCAGTGTTGCAAACCATAGTTTTGCAGCATATCAAATGTATCCCTAATGAAAATTCAGACCCAAAGGCTTAGGAACCCTAAAATTTCTAAGAGTTTTGATTTAAAACTGCATTCATAGTTTTAAATAATACAGCAGATCTTCAAATAGCATTGTTTCATTCAACATCAGTTTGTTACAATAATGATGAGAAAAAAAAAATCTCAGCCAGGGCCACTGTCCGTGTGGAATTTGTACACTGGGTTTTCTCTCGGTACTTTGACTTCCTCCCACATCCCAAAGATATACAGGTGAAGTTTACTGGCATGTCAGTGAGTGTGGGTTTGTGAGTGCACCCTGCAATGATGCAATGATGCATCTTGTCCAGGGCTGGTTCCCATCTTGTGCTCTGAGCCTCTAGGAGAGGATCTGGTCACCCATGACTCTAAACTGGAGTAAGTAAGTAAATAATTATCTGACTTGTTTTTATTAATCTTTCTTAAATGTATATACTGCTCTCATTTATTTCAATGTTCAATATTAGAAGTGTTTTGACCTTTAGTTAGAAGTTTTGTGATGTGTCTGTGATGAAAAATATGTCCTGGGAACTTAACTCTTATTTATATGAATTAGCCTTGGGTAAAATTGGTTTCATTATTCATCGTATCAATTAAAGTCACACTTTGCAAGAACCTATAGATGACATTAAGTAAGGACTTACTATACTGGAAAATGACAAACGTTTTTTCTTTGTTCTTTGTAAAAATTTTAGGCCACTTAAAACTTAACCATTTAACCACTTTAACCATGTTTACCATTTTAGGCCACTTAACCACTTTTGACTGTTATGCCCTATAATCCTATTGATTTTTACCTCTAGTCCCTTCTAAAAATTCTTTATGCCTTGTATTTAAATTCATTTAGGACTAATTTTAGTTTGAGAACTCTGCAGTTTTATGGACCAGTGTTCTTAGCATCCGATACCATTTGGCAAGTGGTAGCACACGTAATAGGACACATTATGATTATTGTAGTTTTCAGAGTAGGATACTTGTTGATTTTTCCCAAGACCCCATATCTATCATTATCAAGTGAATAATAGAAATGTGCAATGTGATAAGTCTTAGAGACCCTCAAAGAAAGATATGACAGCAGATACAAGCAGCAGTTGTGCCTTTATAATTTTTCCTTAAATGTTTAGCAAGTACAATATTTTTCTCTCACTTAAGAAAGTGGAGGAAGGGAGAAGAGAATCCTCATTCTTTTCTGTGTAACAGGAGTTGTTTCTCTCCAACACTAGGCATGCAAGAGGCCTCCATGAAGCTCACGGAGTCGCTGCATGAAGTCTATGAGCCGGATTGGTATGGGCGGGAAGATGTGAAAATGGTTGGCGAGGTAAGAGCTGAGGTGGCTTCCATGAGGCTCCCATGAGCCTTGCTCAGTCCACCTGTCCCCTGACTTGTTCTTTCCACCTCACAGTCTTAATCATGAGGCAAGACAGTGTGCTCAGAAGGCACCGTGCAGTTCTGCTGCCTGATGCTTCCAAACTTAGAGTGAAAAGTGAAGATGGGCCGGGCGTGGTGGCTCACGCCTGTAATTCCAACACTTTGGGAGGATGAGGCTGGCGAATTGCCTGAGGTCAGGAGTTCATGATCAGCCTGGCCAAAATAGTGAAACCTCGTCTCTACTAAAAATACAAAAAAATTAGCCAGGCATGGTGGCACACGCCTGTAATCCCAGCTACTCAGGAAGCTGAGGCAGGAGAATTGCTTGAGCCCAGGAGGCGGAGGTTGCAGTAAGCCAAGATCGCACCACTGTGCTCCAGCCTGGGCAACAGAGCAAGACTCCATCTTGAAGAAAATAAAAGAAAAGTGAAGATGATAATAAAACCACTTCGGTAGAGAGCAGTGTTTTAAGATTCCTTTTTGCAAAATAACAATATCATTTTTCTGTCCTCACTACAAGCCTTAACAGCCCATTTCTAGCAGACATGGATCACGGTGTGATTTGTGTTGTCCCAACTTCACCCCTTCATCTCAATCCCCCTATTGACTATGCCTCCCCAAATGCAGGGACAGGAGTTCAGAAGAGCGCCCATTCCACTTTAACACCAGCTAGTCCCTTCACAGATCTTCACTTCACGAAGACAAGCACAAAGTCAGACCGTGAAAAGGAATTTGACTTCAGGGAGGCTTTGGCCCTAGACATGTCTTAACACTTGAAATCAGGCTTCTGGCTGGGGGCTCTCTGGCTGACAGGAAGTGAGCAAGTGGGTTTTGCTCTCTGGAAAGCAGAATGGACCAGAGACTCAGTAGCACTGTGTGATGTTGGACCAGTTCTTTAATCTTCTTAGGCTTTAGGTTCCTCATCTACAAAATAAAAAAAAATAAATGTACCTACTAATAAGACATTTATTGCTTTTGTGTGGATGTCCTCTACCTACTCAGTGTTTGGTACATATTATGATTGCTGATGTGAGACAACTGCCAGTCACAAATTGTCTCACATCCAAGTTCTTTCTTAAAACAAAGAGCAGTTATTTGTCATGTCCTCTCCTCCAGGTGAGTTATTGCAACTCATTTAGGCACAGATGACCTAAATTCAATGTGGCAGCCAGAGCTCAGGGGAAGGTCTGACAGGTGATGCACTGAATGTCTGTGCAGCCTTGGAAAACCTGCATTAACAGTGGAGTCCTAGGCTGCTGCTCCACGACAGTTCTGACACCCTGACATTGAGCTTCATAATCTTCTTATAACTGAGATACTAACAGAGATTTATTTATGAGGAAAGCACTTGTTGGCTCTTTCAAATCTTTCAAAAACTTTCAGGATGTAGATTTGGCCAAACCAGACTGCACATGTTACTTTCAGATGCAATTATTAAGTAATTGCATCTTCTCACATTTCTTCGATTAAAACACAGTATTTCAACATCATGTTGCTAAATACTTTGTACATTTCTAATTAGTGGTATAACTAAAAATTCATCACAAAAAATAATTTTTAAGGGAATAATAGAAACTTGTGTTAATAACTTTTCAGAACACCATGTTACCTTCTATGTTTGGCAAAGGTCACTATTGGCATTTCTTTTTTTAAGGAAATGGCTGTTATCCTACTTTGGTTCTTGCAGCTGCCAGGATTTTTGGAATCCTCAGTTGCAGATGCAAACATAGGCTCTTGTGATGATGAAGAAACTGAATACTGCATGTTCAGAGGGTCTACTCACGACAGCAGTTGAGCCTTTCTAAACAGTGGATTTAAATGTTTTGGTTTGCATAAAATTCTTGAATTGAGATTTGTAAAAATTAGGACTACTTTTCAAAGTGTGAGAAAGAAACAAAAGCAAATTTTAAAAGTGTGTGTGTGTGTTTTAACAAGATGAAAACTTATGTGTCACATAGAGGAATTTAAGGGTTGGCAGTCCAGGCATTGCATATTGGCCCCACAAGTATGAGGGTCCCAAATTTGCCATTTTTAGCCTGCCTTCAGGGGCAAGGTGACTCTCTGAGCACTGGCCATCAGCTCTCATTTCTTCATGCCAGTTAGCAAGGAGGATGAAGTCTGGAAGACAGCCCACTCCTTCCCTCCTTTCAGGACACTTCCTGAAAGTACATCCCATTGTCTAGAACACAGCCACATGACTGCACCTGGTTGCAAAGGAGTCTGGGAAGTAGAGTCTTTATCCTAGATGGCCAAGTGCCGAGCTAAAATGGGAGGTTCAGTTAGTAGGAAGGAAGAAAGGGTAGAGATTGGGTGACAAATAGCAGACTCTGTCAAGAGACCCAGAATGTGCTAGTGAGAGAAATGTGAAGATGACATTCTTGAGTACCTGCTATTTGCCTGAAATTCTGTGAAGCACTTTACATTGCCAACTCATTTAACTGGGGAAATTGAAATTCAGGGAGGTCTACTTCCCCAAAGTCACACAGCTGGGATAAAAAGTCCTCTGGTGAGGCAGCCTGGTGTGATAGTCATATCCTGACTTTCATATCATGGCTTTGAGTTCAAGGAGACAAATCTGAGCTGAAACCTGTCTGTCATTTATCAACTGCATAACCTTGGCCAAGTTATGTGACATCTCTGGGCTTCAGTGTCCTCTTCTGTATTGTGGAAATAACAAAGTCTTTTCTCATAAAACAATTTGTGAGAATGCCTTAACCTAGTGACAGTAGGAATACTCGTTGTAATAATAATAATACCTAATATTCATTGTATGTTTAACATAATTGATACTCCATAAATGGTAAGACCTTTCCCAATATGACTGTAACTTTTCTGTTTTCCCTGGGGAGGCTTCAGAAATGATTTGTTGTTTGTTTCAGTGTGGATTGTTTTCTAATTTCATGGAGTGCTTCAAAAGCAAATTGTCTTAGTGGAATTATTCTCAGTCTCTAGCCCCAAAGTCCATCTATAGGGTTATGGGGGTCTTTTGAAGTTTCTGCATTCTTTAGTAATTTAGAATCAGAAGTACAATTTTAATGAGCTGAGCTCTTAGCTAGCCTGTTTTGTTAACCAGAACTAGTGGCCAAATTGCCTTACAATTTTATTGCATTATTAAATGATTCTCATTTTTTCCCTAGCATCTTATATCTGGGAAAGTATTACTTGTCTAATTTTATAGTTTCAGATTTTTTTTAGAAGTTTGGTGAAAGGTATCCAATTAAAATAATTCAGCAGTGGTCTCTTTATTTCTTGTTTTCTTTTAGAAATGTGATGTGCTGTGGGAAGACTTCCATCAAAAACTTGTGGATGGGTCCTTGCTAACACTGGATACATACCTGGGGCAATTTCCTGACATAAAGGTATTTTACTCTGTGTCTATAAAGGGAAGAATTGAGTGGGGTCATGTAGTTATTGAAACATGGGCAAGAGAAGAATTATTAAAAGTCCTCAAACTGACATCAAAGATAGTTGGTAACTTTTCATTTATTTAGGCGTGGGATTTTTATATTGTTCCTATCAGTTTGAAAAGAAATGTCATTACAGAAATCACATTTCGCCTTTAGTGAACTGCTTCAGCTTTTATTATTCTACAGAAGTCTTTTTAAACCTATAGATATAAAATCATAAACCAGAGCTGCCAAAAATTCCAATCTTCTTTATAATCCACACTTTTTATTATGTAGCATTTGACAAGGATTTCCATTAGAATAACCAGCGGTCACAAGGAAGGGAGAAAGTTCATTGTAAATACGAGAGCAAAACCTGATCTTTCCCTGTTTACTGTCTATTTTGCATGCATTTATAGTGAATCTGGTTAGTTTTTCTCTCACTGAAATTTTCAGGTTGAAGTTAAATGTTAAGATATAAGCATTTCAAATACATTTGCATCTGGACCTAAAAATATTGTGTCTGAAACATTGATCTTATTTGACCCTTGAATCTATTACAGAGGTAAATGGACAAGTGAAGGATTGAATATTGTAGATTTGGAATTGACTCTGGAGGTAAAGATGGCTTTTAAACTATCAGGGTTGGTATATGGTAAATGAACCTAAATGGATCAGACTAAATGTGTTAGACCTATTGACAAAATGCCACATAGAGCAAATCCAAACAGTAGATTTTCGATGATGTTACCATATTAGGCAGCAAAGTGCTTTACTGAGTAGTTGGGCAAATGCAACCTAATTAACAGGTGTGAATTGGGTTTTAAAAATTCTCTGAGAAATTAAAAATTTAAATTGTTAAAAATTCTGTAAGACCGTGTGTACCAGGGAACATGTTTTGAGACATCTTCAGATAATTTTGATTAGTCACTCAGTTTTTGCCTTGGGATTTGAATGTTTGTGGAGCAGACAATCTCACAATAGTAATCACTTCAGAATACTGTTTATTGCATGGCAATTTATTTTCAAAATTATTTTATTTTATTTATATTTTGTACTTTATTGCGGTAAGAACATTTGACATGAGATATACCCTTTGACAGATTTTGAACTGCACAATGCAGTATTGTTATCTGTAGGCACAGCAGATCTCTAGAACTTATTCATCTTATGTAACTGAAATTTTATGCCCGTTAATTAGCAACTCTCATTTTCCAACTCTCTCTAGCCCTTGGCAACCATCATTCTATGTATTCTTTGCTTCTCTGAGGTTGTTTGTAGGTCTTTGGAGAAATGTCTATTCTAGTCCATTGCCGATTTTTAAGTCAGATTATTAGTTATTTTTTCTATCGAGCTCTAGGTGTTCCTTTGTGTATTTTAGCAATTAACTCCTCATCAAACATGTGGTTTGCAGATCTTTTCTCCCTTTCTATAGCTTGCATTTTACTCTTGATTGTTTCTTTTGCTGAGCAGAAGCTTTTTACTTTGATGTAGTTCCTCTTGTCTAGTTTTGCTTTTGTTGCCTGTCTTGTTGGTGTCAAGTCCAAGAAATCATTGCTAACACCAATGTTTATTTTAAAACATCTTCATTTAGAAAATGAAGCTTCCCCCCCCTCAACTTTTCTTCTAGGAGTTTTACAGTTTCAGAACTTACAATTCAGGTCTTTAATCCATTTTGAGTTGATTTTTGTGTATGGTATAAGATAAAGGTCCAGTTTAATTTTTTGGCATGTAAATATCCAGTTTTCTCAGCACCATTTATTGAGGAGACTGCCTGTTCCCAGTTCTGTATTCTTGGCGCCCTTTTTGAAGATCAGTTGACTAAATATTTGTAGATTTACTTCTGGGCTTTATATTCTGTTTCAGAGGTCTATATAACTGTCTTTATGCCAGGACAGTGCTGTTTTAATTACTGAGGTTTGTAACAAATTTTGAAATAAGAAGTGTAATGCCTCTAGCTTTATCCTTCTTTTTCAAAGGTGTTTTGGCTATTTGGGGTCTGTTGTGCTTCCATGTGAATTTTAGAATTTAAAAAAAAACTTTCTGTTAAAAATTCCATTAAGATTTTGATAGGGATTGCATTGAATCTGTAGATCACTTTAGGTAGTATGGGCATTTTAACAATAGTAAGTCTTTCAGTCTGTGCACCCAGGATGCCATTCCATTTGTTTGTGCCTTCTTTAATTTATTTAATCAATATTGTATAGTTTTCAGTGTATAAATCCTTTCACTTCCACAGTTAGGTTTATTCTTAGGTATTTTAGTATCTTGGATGCTATTGTAATTGGTATTGCTCTCCTAACTTCTTTCTCAGTTTGTTACTAGTGTATAGAAAGGCAACTAATAATTTTTTTATTATACTTTAAGTTCCGGGATGCATGTGCAGAACGTGCAGGTTTGTTACATAGGTATACATGTGCCATGGTGGTTTGCTGCACCCATCAACACATCATCTACATTAGGTATTTCTCCTAATGCTGTCCCTCCCCTAGCCCCCCACCCCCCAACAGGCCCTGGTGTGTGATGTTCCACTCCGTGTCCATGTTTCCATTGTTCAGCTCCCACTTATGAGTGAGAACATGAGGTGTTTAGTTTTCTGTTCCTGTGTTAGTTGGCTGAGAATGTTGGTTTCCAGCTTCATCCATGTCCCTGCAAAGGACATTAACTCATCCTTTTTTATGGCTTCATAGTATTCCATGGTGTATATGTGCCACATTTTCTTTATCCAGTCTATCATTGATGGGCATTTGGGTTGGCTCCAAGTCTTTGCTGTTGTGAACAGCACTGCAATAAACATACGTGTGCACGTGTCTTTATAGTAGGATGAGTTATAATCCTTTGGGTATACACCCAGTAATGGGATAGCTGCATCAAATGGTATTTCTGGTTCTAGATCCTTGAGGAATTGCCACACTGTCTTCCAGAATGGTTGAACAAATTTACACTCCCACCAACAGTGTAAAAGCGTTCCTATTTCTCCACATCCTCTCCAGCATCTGTTGTTTCCTGAGTTTTTATTGATCGCCATTCTAACTGGCATGAGATGGTATCTCATTGTGGTTTTGATTTGCATTTCTCTAATGACCAGTGATGATGAGCTTTTTTTCATATGTTTGTTGGCTGCATAAATGTCTTCTTTTGAGAAGTGTCTGTTCATAGCCTTTGCCCACTTTTTGATGGGGTTGTTTGGTTTTTTCTTGTAAATTTGTTTGAGTTCTTTGTAGATTCTGGATATTAGCCCTTTGTCAGATAGATAGATTGCAAAATTTTTCTCCCATTCTGTAGGTTGTCTATTTACTCTGATGATAGTTTCTTTTGCTGTGCAGAAGCTCTTTAGTTTAATTAGACCTCATTCGTCAATTTTGGCTTTTGTTGCATTGCTTTTGGTGTTTTAGTCATGCAGTCTTTGCCTATGCCTATGTCCTGAATGGTATTGCCTAGATTTTCTTCTAGGGTTTTTTACAGTTTCAGGTCTTATGTTTAAGACTTTAATCTATCTTGAGTTAATTTTTGTATAAGGTATAAAGAAGGGGTCCAGTTTCAGTTTTCTGCATATAGCTAGCCAGTTTTCCCAATGCTATTTATTAAATAGGGAATCCTTTCCTCATTGCTTGTTTTTGTCAGATTTGTCAAAGATCAGATGGTTGTAGATGTGTGGCATTATTTCTGAGGCCTCTGTTCTGTTCCATTGGTCTATATATCTCTTTTAGTACTGGTACAATGCTGTTTTGGTTACAGTAGCCTTGTAGTATAGTTTGAAGTCAGGTAGTATGATGAAAGACAACTAATTACTTTATGTTGATTTTGTATCCTGCAACTATTCTTATTTGTTTAGTAGTTCTGGCAGTTTTTTTGTAGAGCCTTTAGGGTTTTCCATGTAGCACCTCAAAGTATCTGCCAACAGGTACAATTTTACTTCTTCCTTTCCAATTTGGATGAATTTTATTTCGCTTTCTTGCCTAATTTTTTCATTTGAAAAGAAGTGGTGAGGGTGGGCATCCTTGTCTTGTTTCTGATGTCAGTGGAAAGCTTTCACTTTTTCACCACTGGTTATGATGTTAATTGTAAACTTTTCATATATGGCCTTTGATATGTCGGGGTAATTTCCCTCTATTTCTAGTTTGCTGAGCATTTTATCATGAAAGGGTAATGAATTTTATCAAATGCATTTTCTACATCTATTGAAAGGATTATGCGATTCTTATCTTTCATTCTATTAATGTGGTGTATCACATTAATTGATTTTCGTATGTTAAACCATTTTTGCATCCCAGGAATGAACCCTACTTGGTCATGACGTGTGATCCTTTTGATCTGCTGTCAAATTCAGTTTGCTGGTATTTTGTAGCGGTTTTTTGCATCTATGTTAATCATGATACTGGTCTGTAGTTTTCTTTTCTTGTGGTGTCTTTGTCTGACTTTGATATCAGGGACTTAGACAATGAGTTTTGAAGTGTTCTCTCCCCTGCAATCTTTTTGGAAGAGCTTGAGAAGAATTGGCATTAATTCTTTTTTAAATGTTTGGTAGAATTTGCCAATGAAGCCATCTGGTCTTGGTTTTGTTGTCGTTGGGAGGTGTTTGGTTGCCTATTAAATCTCCTTACTACTTAAAGATGTGTTCAAACCTTCCATTTCTTCATGATTCAGTCTTTGTAGGTTATATGTATCTAGTAATTTATCTGTCTCTTCTATATTATTCAGTTTGCCAGTATATACTGTTCATATTAGTCTCTTAACCTTTTTATTTCTATGGCATCAGTTGTAATGTATCACCCTTCATTTCTGATTTTTTTTATGTGAGTCTTCTATCTTATTTAGTTTAGGTAAAAGTTTGTTAATTTTGTTTATCTGCTTAAAAAAAAAACTTGTAGTTACCTTGATTTTTCCTATTGTTTTTCTAATCTTTATTTCACTTATTTCCACTCTAATCTTTATCTTTCCTTTCTTTTGCCAATTTGGGGTTTCATTTGTTCTTTTCTTAGTTCCTTGAGATGTAGAGTTAGGTTGTTTATTTGAGATCTTTCCTTTTAATTTTTGCGTGTATCACTAAAACTTTCCACTTAGTATAGCTTTTGCTGCTACTTGTTTTTGTTTTCATTTGCACTGAGATACTTTTTAATATCCATTTTGATATCTTTTTGGACCCATTGATTGTTCAAAATTGTGTTGTTTAATTTCCACACATTTGTGAGTTTTTCCGTTTTCTTTCTGCTATTGATTTCTAGTTTTATTTTATTGTGGTTGGAAAAGATACCTGGTATAATTTCAGTCTTCTTAAATTTGTTAAGACTTGTTTTGTGACCCTTCATACTTTCTATACTGAAAAATCTTCCATGTGCAACTTAAGAAGTATGTGTATTCTGCTGTTGTTGGATTGAACATTCTGTATATGTCTGTTAGGTCCATTTGATAGTTGCTCAGGTCTACTGTTTCTTTGTTGATATTCTGTCTATAATTGAAATTGTAATTGAAATTGTGGTTCTATCTGTAATTGAAAGTGGGATATTAAGGTTTTGTATTATTATTATATTGCCATCTGTTTCTTTCTTCAGTTTGTCTGTTTGCTTTACATATATATAGATGCTTTATATTTATAATTGCTATATCTTCCTGAGGGACTGACCTTTTTATCATTACATGTCCTTCCGTTTCTCTTGTGACAGTTTTGGAATTTGGTTTATTTTGTCTGATAAGGACAGCCATCCCTAATCTTTTCTGGTTACGATTTGCATGGAATATCTTTTTCCATCTCTTTATTTTCAGCCTATGTGTGTCCTATAATCTAAAGTGAATCTCTTGTAGACAATAAATAGTTGGATCTTTTTTTATTTAAATTCATTTAGCCACTCTATGTCTTTTGACTGGGAATTTAATTAACTTACATTTAAAGTAATTATTAGTAGGAAAGGATTTACTGTTACCATTTTGTTCGTTGTTTTCTGTTTGTCTTATTGTTCATTTGTTCCTCTTTTCCTCTCTTGCTAATTTCTTTTGTATTTTGTTGTTTCTTTGTATTGATAAGCTTTGATTTTTTTGTTTTACTTTTGTGTAACTTCCATATGCATTTTTGTGGTTATTACAGAATTTAGATAAAATATTTTATGACAGTCTATTTTAAGCTAAGAACTAAATTAACATCAATCACCTATAAAAACTCTACACTTTTATTTTCACCACATGTATACTTTATATTGTCAAAATTTGCATATATTTATATTATGTTTCCATAAATATATTTTTTAGTTATAGTTATGCTTAGTGTTTTTGCCTTTTTGACTTTTATACTATAATTGAAAGTGATTTACCCACCACTGTTATGGTAATAAAGTATTCTGTATTTGTCTATATATTTACATTTACCAACAAATGTTATACTTTTTTATGCTATTGTTTGCTGTTTAGTGTCCTGTAATTTCATGTTAAAGAAATATGTTTAGCATTTTTTATAAGGTAGGCATAATGGTGATGACCTCCTTTAGCTTTGGTTTGTCTAGCAATGTCTTTATCTCTTCTTAAAGAATACAAGAAACAAGTATTCTTGTTTCACAGTTTTTTCTTTCTTTCATCACTTTAAATATGTCATCTGACTCCCTTCTGGCCTGCTTCTGCTAAAAATCCACTAATAGTATTACAGAGATTCCTTTATATGTGAGCAAGTCACTTTTCTCTTGCTACTTTGAAATTCCATATTTGTCTTTGACAATTGATTATAATGTCTCTCTGTGTAGACTTTTAGGGGTTCATTTTATTTGGAGTTTTTGGGCTTCCTGAATTTGATGAACATTTTCTTTCCCAGTTTTGGGAAGTTTTCAGCCATTATTTCTTTCAATAGCTTTGTGATTATTTTTGTCCTTTCCTTCTGGGACTTCCATAATGCATAAATCCATTTATGTAATGGTGTCCCATAAATCCCTTAAACTTTTTTCACTATTTTTCATTTGTTTTTCTTTTTGTTCCTCTGACCAAATGATTCTTAATGACCTGTCTGAGTTTATTGATCCTTTTTTCTGCTTGATCTAATATTCTACTGAACACCCCCCTAGTGAATTTTTCAGTTCACTTATTGTATTTTTCAGTTCTGTCATTTCTGTTTGATATTTTTTATATCACTTTGTTTAATTTCTCACTTTGTGGATACATTATTATCCTGATCTGAGTGACAGTTACTTTGAATTCTCTGTCAGGCACATCATATATCTCCATTTCATTAGGGTTGATATTTGTAAATTTATTTTTTTTTCTTTGTTTGAAACATATTCCCCTGTTTTTAAATTTACCTCGGTTCTCTATGTTGATATCTTCATATTAGACAAAACAGCCACCTCTTTTAATCTTTGTGGACTAGCTCCATGTAGGAGGAGACCTTCACCAATCATCCCAGTCATAGATTTTGGAAGCCTCTCAAACTTTTGACTATTCTGAATGCTTTTTTTGTTCTTAGCACCCCCTAGGCATCTAGAGAATGCTGGGTCATTTCAGTGCTCTGAGACAAGCAAGACTCATTTTCTTTGGAAGCCATTTTCTTGGGAAGCCCCCAAAAGTTGTATCATTGGATGCTTGTTCAACTCTTTCCCTGCATAGATAGACGCAGGAAACTGGGTGTGTTTTACTGTTTGTTTGTTTGTTTTATCCCTCAGTTGAGGGGAGGGGCTGTGGCAACTAGTTGTATGGTAGGCCATACTACCTAGAAGTGTGTTTTTATTTGTTTATTTGTTTCCTCCTGCTTACTCTACACTGAGCTAGGGAGAGGAGCCATGGAAAGTGCCTGCATGCATGTTCAAACCTTTGTTTATTCTCTGTAGACCCCAGGGACTAGTGTATGCTGGACCTGTCAGCTATCCCAGACAGGCAAGTAGAAGGCACTCCTTTGGGTAGAAGTCAGAAAAGTTGGGATGCTAGATGTGCAGTCCTACTTCTTCACTCTTCACTGAGAAGCAGGGAGCTGGAGGTTCCCTCTTCATTATATGGCACTGTGCTAGGGATAGCAAGAATGTATCTCCCCTTTTCCTGCTTGTTTCAATGTGGCTGGATTTGCACTTGCCAAGGGTTCAGGAGCTATTCAACTAGTTTCTGGGTGTCTCACAAACAAAAAATCAATTCATGTGTTGGTATTAAATCTGTATGTTTGTGGGGAAGGAGAGTCCAGGGCTTCCTATTCTTCCATCTTGCTACCATCACCTTTATTGCATGGTAATTTAATCTCCTTAAAAGCAATACTTAAGAAATCAGAAGAGGTTAAATTGTGTCCTCCTACCTGAAAATTCCAAAGCAGCTTACAACTTGTTCAAATTATTCATATGATATATGTTCATAGTATGACTTAGCTAAGCAAATAAAGGCTGTGACTGACTAGAGAAGCAAACATCTGAAAGTTTTTTGAGTTTCAGGAACAAAAACTTAGTATCATTAATGAAATGGGAAGATCTTAGTTATTGTACTGTATTTAGAAATTGGCCACACTGATTAAGAGCATGTAATTTCAGAATACAAGCACATACAGAATTACGTTTATTGAAACACAGAAAGATTAAAATAAAATTATGACAGATTATATTGGCTGGTCTTCTCAGTTTATTCCATGTCAGAAAGATGAAGAGCTCAATATAACTTTTCACAAGCATTCTTATACATCAATAACAGACAAACAGAGAGCCAAATCATGAGTGAACTCCCATTCACAATTGCTTCAAAGAGAATAAAATACCTAGGAATCCAACTTACAAGGGATGTGAAAGACCTCTTCAAGGAGAACTACAAACCACTGCTCAAGGAAATAAAAGAGGATACAAACAAATGGAAGAACATTCCATGCTCATGGGTAGGAAGAATCAATATCGTGAAAATGGCCATCCTTCCCAAGGTAATTTACAGATTCAATGCCATCCCCATCAAGCTACCAATGACTTTCTTCACAGAATTGGAAAAAACTACTTTAAAGTTCATATGGAACCAAAAAAGAGCCCGCATCGCCAAGTCAATCCTAAGCCAAAAGAACAAAGCTGGAGGCATCACGCTACCTGACTTCAAACTATACTACAAGGCTACAGTAACCAAAACAGCATGGTACTGGTACCAAAACAGAGATATAGATCAATGGAACAGAACAGAGCCATCAGAAATAATGCCACATATCTACAACCATCTGATCTTTGACAAACCTGAGAAAAACAAGAAATGGGGAAAGGATTCCCTATTTAATAAATGGTGCTGGGAAAACTGGCTAGCCGTATGTAGAAAGCTGAAACTGGATCCCTTCCTTACACCTTATACAAAAATCAATTCAAGATGGATTAAAGACTTAAATGTTAGACCTAAAACCTTAAAAACCCTAGAAGAAAACCTAGGCAATACCATTCAGGACATAGGCATGGGCAAGGACTTCATGTGTAAAACACCAAAAGCAATGGCAACAAAAGCCAAAATTGACAAATGGGATCTAATTAAACTAAAGAGCTTCTGCACAGCAAAGGAAACTACCATCAGAGTGAACAGGCAACCTACAAAATGGGAGAAAATTTTCGCAACCTACTCATCTGACAAAGGGCTAATATCCAGAATCTACAATGAACTCCAACAAATTTACAAGAAAAAAACAAACAACCCCATCAAAAAGTGGGCGAAGGACATGAACAGACACTTCTCAAAAGAAGACATTTATGCAGCCAAAAAACACATGAAAAAATGCTCACCATCACTGGCCATCAGAGAAATGCAAATCAAAACCACAATGAGATACCATCTCACACCAGTTAGAATGGCAATCATTAAAAAGTCAGGAAACAACAGGTGCTGGAGAGGATGTGGAGAAATAGGAACACTTTTACACTGTTGGTGGGACTGTAAACTAGTTCAACCCTTGTGGAAGTCAGTGTGGCGATTCCTCAGGGATCTAGAACTAGAAATTCCATTCGACCCAGCCATCCCATTACTGGGTATATACCCAAAGGACTATAAATCATGCTGCTATAAAGACACATGCACACGTATGTTTATTGCCGCATTATTCACAATAGCAAAGACTTGGAACCAACCCAAATGTCCAACAATGATAGACTGGATTAAGAAAATGTGGCACATATACACCATGGAATACTATGCAGCCATAAAAAATGATGAGTTCATATCCTTTGTAGGGACATGGATGAAATTGGAAATCATCATTCTCAGTAAACTATCACAAGAACAAAAAACCAAACACCGCATATTCTCACTCATAGGTGGGAATTGAACAATGAGAACACATGGACACAGGAAGGGGAACATCACACTTCGGGGACTGTTGTGGGTTGGGGGGAGGGGGGAGGGATAGCATTGGGAGATATACCTAATGCTAGATGACGAGTTGGTGGGTGCAGCGCACCAGCATGGCACATGTATACATATGTAACTTACCTGCACATTGGGCACATGTACCATAAAACCTAAAGTATAATAATAATAATAATAAAAGAAAAAAAAAATAAGAAATGAAAAAAATATATATATAACTTTTCCTTGAGCAATTCTTTTATTGGGGTCCATGGTTGAGGTCACATACAAAGATGATCCTGCAGTTTCTGAACCATGTAGAGATTTGGAAACAATATCATCTAGATCTTTTGCTGGATGCCCTGAAGGTAAGGTAAATATACGTTAAGGTTTTCTATGTATCATGTAAAGAGGCTGAATCTCTCTCTCTCTCTCTCCCTCAAGCCACATTTAGGAAACTGGAGCATACATAGAGGCTATCAACCAAGATAGATAATTGTGAAGCCATATAACACAAGTAACAGTTGAGGAAATCAAAATGCTATTAACTTGTAATAGCTATGCTATTAACTTGGAAAGGAGATAATTTGGAATTGGAGAGTGAGAAGATAGCTGTATTTAATATTTGAAAGAAGTTTTTCTGTGAAAATGGACTTAAGTTATTCTGTGTGCCTTTATTCAGTGAATGGAAGTTAGAAGTAGGTATAGACTCCATCACTTTATAAAAATAGTGTTGAGTGATTATGTAATGAATGAGCTATTGATGGAAAGGAAGATTAATCAACTTACATTTAAAGTAATTATTAGTAGAATACTCGGTGGAGTATTTTACAAAAATACTCAGTGGAGAATTTTTAAAGCATGGAACACAGTTGACTTCCTTGCCTCCTATTGAAATCAACAGGCCATGTGCAGTTAAAACCTCAGGCAAATTTCCAAATATTTACTTGAGCCCATCAGTGAGGGCTATGAAGGACCATTCACGAGGGGATGATGTTTAACTTTTCCAGCTGTGATTGGCGGGATACCCTGCGTTACGGTTTCTGTTATGCAGCATTGACATCTGAAATCAATGTTATAATAAGAGCCTGCTTGTCACCAACCCAGGCAGGCTTACAGCTGTGAGCAGTTATTGTAAACTATAGTTTGGATTCTATCTTGGCAGCCATGTATGAGAAACTAAGCATGTATTTACTTCAGTGTACCAAAATGAATTCCAAATTGGGATTATTATGGAAATTTAAAAAATGTATAATAAATTATTTTTTAACTACAGAGGTTCAGTGCACAATGAGAAATCTCAACAATTTCTTTTTCTCTTTTCAAGAAATGTAAGTTAAATTTATAATGTAATTTAATTAACTTTCCTATTGGATGCTTAAATAAGAATTAGATAATTTTCCATAAAAAAAGCTAATGTGTGTCAACCTTACCCTTATTTAGGAGATTTGAGTTTTTCCCCCAAGTTTCCCAAATATCAGATAGGTAAGGAAATAAGATTGATTTATCTTTTCTAACCCCAAAATGTATGCATCAAAATGAGTGATATTCTTCAAAATAGTCATTTCTACCATGGTAAGCTATCCTTGTAATTGACTTAAAAATTACATAAGAAAATGAGTCACATTATTTACTTTGCTTCTTGTTTTTGAACAAAAATAAGATTACCCAGTGCACTCTTCCATCTTATTCTAAGACTTAAAAGTTATTGATTCATAGCTGCTTTCAAAAATCAAATTCATCTTCAGAGAATCAAGATTTGCTACTTGGAAGATATTAAAGGAATGCCCCAGGCTAGAAGGCAAGTCCATAAGGAAGAGCTTTATAAGAGTTTGCATATAGTGACATAGGCCACTGCTTCAAGGGATAGCCTCCTTTGAAGGTAACACATTTTTGCTAAAAGTAATGAGCCTTGTCACTTTATAGGCACATGGTGTTCACCGTACCTAATTGAAGGGTTTTCACTCTACTCTGCCTGGGCTAACTCATTGCATACTTTGAGTGGCTGGGTGTGTATCTCCATGCTTTCTGCCAGTATACTAGTTGGAAGTGGTAGGTGCAGGGAAAATGAAAGCAATGAGAAATAGCCAAAGAGGTTAAGTGCCCCAACCCACCTCTCACCAGTCCTGAAGGGCATGTAGAAGAATAGCATAGAGTGACAGGCTGTAGTTGATTCATAAAGTCTGTCAGAGAAATGGTGGGAGCTGTTGGAAGAAGCACTAACCGAGACTGAGAAGCAGGGATGAGATTGGATGAGGCAAGCAAAGAACCCGTGGTGCAAATTAGAAGGAGAAAGTTGCTAACCCTGCACTCACATGACCCTGAGAGTAAGGCGCCTTCTTAAATTTTGTGCCCTGTCTCACCTGCGTCACCCTACTCCTGGCGCTGGTCACTGGGGCCAACTTCTAATTCAGTTCACTTTTGCCACAGACTTGCTGAGCAATTTCGGACTAATTAGAGGTTATCTCATGCAGCTCCACATTTCCTGAAAGTAAAATGGAGATAATCCCTGAAACACTCATTCTGTAGGTTGCTAGAAGGATCCATCAGATGTGACAATGCCTTGTAAGCCATAACCATTTATAATTGTGTTTTTTTTTCTTTTTCCTACCATATCAAATTTTTTAAAGCATTTCCTCCTGGGTTCTTATTTTTCAAATAGCTGGGCATAACTGGACTATGGGGAAGATATTTTTAAACTGTAGATATCTAGGGCTTGCCTCAGTCTAATTAAATCAGAATCTCTTAGTGTAGGGCTCAGGAATCAATATATTTTATGATACTTCCTTATTAGACTTATTTTTACATTTTTCTCATTTATTTGACGTATAACAATTTATTTAATTGGCATATAATAATTGTGCATATTTATGGGGCACATAGATACTTCTTTATTAACTTATTTCTTAGTTACTGCCTTATGATGTATAATATACATTTTTAACATATTAGGTTTAACTTGAAATAATGTATGTTACTTCATGTATTATTTAAGAACTGTACAACAGTACACTTTCAGTTCCCACCTCCTTTCCTTTGCACTGTTATTGTCATACATTTTTTCTTTTACATGTTATAAACCCCACAATACATTAGTTATTTTTTTTGCTCTGAATGATCAGTTACCTTTTCAAGCAATTAAAAGTAGGAAAACAAAATCTTTTATATTTTACATTGATTTTTATCATTTCTGGTACTCATTTTTCTGTGTAGCTCCACTTCATATTAAAATTCTTATGCTGGCAATGAATTCCCTCAGCCTTTGTTTGTGCGAAAAAAACTATTTCACCTTCACTTTTGTTAGATATTTTCATTGGGTGTGGAATTCTGAGTTGGCAGATTTCTTTTAACTTTTACTTTTCAGTACTGTAAATATATCATCCAATGTGTTCTGGTTTGCATGGTTTCTGAAGATTAGCATCCCGTAATTCTTACCTTTTTATTTTATGTTTTTCTTTTATTCTGGATGTTAAGTAGTTTCACTATGATGTATTTAGATGTGTATTGTTTGGTATTTTTCCTTTTTGGTATTCTCTGAGTTTCTTGCATCTATACTTTGATGTCTTCATTATTTAAAAAAAAAACTTTCAGCCATTATCTCTTGAAATATTGCGTATTATTCTCTCATCTCTTTTTGAGACCTCAATTATGTTAGACCATTTTATATTGCATTGTAGGTCTTAGATGCTCAATTCTCTCTTTTTTTTCTTCAATTCTTTTTCCTTTTTGTGTTTTAATGGAAATAATTTATTGTGACCTGTCTTCAAGAACACTATTTATTTCCTCAGCTTTTTCAAGTTTAGTAATGGGCCCACTCAATCAATTTTTCCTCTCTGATAACATTTTTAAAATTTCTGGTGTTTCCATTTGATTTCTATTTGACCATTAAAGTTTCTGTATCTCTTCTGAAATTCCCCATCTGATTATCTATGTTGTTGACTTTTTCAAACTAGGTACTTTAACATATTAGTCGTAGTCATTTTAAAATTTCTGTTTGTTACTTCCAACATCTGGGTCATGTCTGAGTCTGTCTCTGTTGTTTGCTTTATCTTTTCTCATGGGTTGTTGTTTTTTTGTTTTTGTGTATTTTGTAATTTTTGATTGAATGCCAGACATCATGTATAAGATAGTGAGTACTGAAATAATATTTATGTCTGGAAATTGGCCAGCCTTTTTGTCAGGCCATTAATATGAGAGTTGGAATCAATTAATCAGGACCTGAGCTGCATTGGGGCTTTATTTTTGCTATTGTTACTTCAGTGCACCGCAGCTTTCAAATTCCTCTGGAATTGGACTGCTAATGCCTTGTACTTATATTTTAACATCTGTAATATTTTCAGATTCTTAGGTTGAAGCCTGATATGGGGGCCCTTAGGTGCTGGAGGATTTCTCTCAGTGTGGCTGCTGCTTATTAGATTTTAGTTGTCTTTGTATGCCTGTATTGCAGAAGGGGTCTCTCTCCTTGCACTGTCCTCCTCCAGTGGTAGGCCACTACTGCTTGTTTTTTAGTGTTATAGCTTGTAGTGGAGTTAGGGCTGTTTTTGTTATTGTTGTTGCTTTGTTTGTTTGTTTGTTTTAAATCCTTTCCCGGCCTTGTTTTAGGCAAAGTCAGCCTCACATCTGTGGTTGGATTTGAGCAAGAGTTTCCTTCCCTGCCCAAGTTGGAGCAGTCCACTACTTGTTATAGGAGTCAGGTCTTGGGCCTAGGAAGCTTTTATGCCCCTTGAGACTTTTTCTTTTGCCCTTTTGCCTACAGCAATTGTTTTTGCCTGAAATCTAGAGGTCAGAAGGCTCTCCATCTCTACCAGAGCTACACTGGTTTTACTTTTATTGCTCCCCCAGAAGCAGTAGATCTTTGCTTGCACCTGTGGGTAGAAGGGTTTGATGCCCCCTCCTCAAGCAGCTTAAAGCTTTTTGTTTTTGTTGTTGTTGTTGTTGTTAAGAGGAAATGTTCCATAGAAATGAGCAGGGCTTTATGCCTATCCCCTAGCAGCCATATATCACCTCATTCTCATCCACACTGCAAGGGAATGTCTTGTTCTCAGACTTTCTCATGGCTTCCAATGTTGACCCATGGGAAAGGGCTTGCCCATTAGCACAATCTGTGCCTTTGGCCCTGTGTCTTTGGCCACCAGCTATTCCAAATGACACATTAGTCCAGGGGATTCTAATGAACAAAGTATTGAGAATCACTTGCAGGAAAAGAGATTTCTTAGGAAGTAAATCTGTTTTTATAGAATTGCTGTTGGTGTGAGTGTTATTAGAATTATAAAACCAAATCTAACATAGTTTTCCACTATCTTCAGAACAGAACATTTAAAGATTTAGACTAGAGAATAATGAAGAGTATAGTTTTGCCTTTTCTCCCTGACCAATTCTGGATTATTTTCTGGTCTTTGACTGCAAACTCTGCCCTCAGCTGCTCGTGATTGGCCTAATTATTATCAAAAGGGAAGATATTTATCTAATGGCTTCCACACAAAGGATTGGAGGTGTTCATATGACTTTCAGGGGTCACTTAGCTAGTGAAACTTCAGCTCATCTTGATCTCCAGTCAAGATCCTCAGCAGCTCTGGCCAAGGAAAGCATTTTGGCACCTGGCTGTCAAAGGGAGACTCTTATGTCCATGCTTCTTTCTTAGTGAGTGCATTTCCTGTTGACAGAATCGCATCGCCAAGCGCAGCAGGAAGCTAGTGGACTATGACAGTGCCCGCCACCATCTGGAAGCTCTGCAGAGCTCTAAGAGGAAGGATGAGAGTCGAATCTCTAAGGTAGGGATTGAGCCCATGGTGAATACCACTCTCCATATTTTATGACCTGTTGCAGCTTTACTTTTTAAAATTAAATGCCTCCTCTGTAAAAGGAGATTGGAATCTGAATGGAATTTAAACTGAAACATAGTGCTTTTTGTTATTTTTAATCAAAATAAGGCTTTTCATTATATTGTACAGTTCATATGGGGGATACTGACTCACACATTTTGATCAGAATGAACTTTGACCTACAATGTTGCGGGATCAAAGAAAGTAGTGTGTCTGCACTTCCTTAGGTGGTTGTGGTCCACTCTCAGTGCTGAAATGCAGATGCAGATGGGACACCAAGCTGAAATTCCCAGAGGTGACTTTTGATTGTCTGAGAGTACAGACGTCTGGATTTGCATAAAACAAATTTTCTGTTAGAAAACATTCTTTAGTAGCTTTCACCATGTATGTCAGCAAGTTACAGATGCCAACTAACTGAAGTCACCTCCTAACTATACCCTCTTCTTCCAGGCATGCCTTTTCCTATGTGCCTACACACAGCTGCCTGAATGGTCTTTCTACATCGAGATATGTTTCTCAACTGCTTAAGTCTTTTAATGGTTTCTATTGCCTCTACAAAAAATACTTAATTTCTTAGTACAGCATAAAAGATCCTCACAATTTGGCTGTAACTCACCTGTCCATCCTGATCAACTTTCAAGTCTCCTTTCCCCTCCTTGCCTTCTTCCATAAACATACCATGAGCCAGAACTACACATCAGTTTCTGAGCAGTTCACAATAACAAATGCCCTTCATGAGAGGCCTCCTAGATACTAGGCACCCTGTTCAACACTTCATCTACATTAACTTTCCTTAATACTCAAAACAACCTGTGAGGTACACAGTGGTAAAGCAATCTGACAAGTTCACATGGTAAGCTAGAATTCCATTTCAAGGCTTTCCACCTTTATGTATTGTAATGTCTTTCTTACCCCCTCCTTTAGCAAACATTTTCTGATTCTTTAGGATTCAGTTAAAAAATTACCTTCTCTCTTCTCTGCACCACCTTCCATATAGCATGCTCTATAACACATTCTAAGTCCCTTTTGTAAATACATCCTGTAATGTAATTATTTAGACTTTCCACTAGACTGGGAATTTCTTGGGGATGCATTCATGTTCGGTATCCATAGCAGAGCTGTCTACATGGCAGGCAGCTAACACATTTTTGTAGAATAAATGAATCAGCCAGAAACTGCAAGAGCAACCATTGTAATCAATCTGGTTTCCAGTTTTAGGGAGTCTTAGTGTTTCATGTTTAATTGAAAAACAAGGATATGCTTTTAACCAAATACTCTCCTTCTCAAAATATTTCCAAGGTGCCATAAGACTATTCTTATTTTATATAAAATGATGCTGTTGTGTATAGAAATGGTCTCTCTTAGTGTAAACACATGTTATGTTTCATTCCTAGGCAGAAGAAGAATTTCAGAAAGCACAGAAAGTGTTTGAAGAGTTTAACGTTGACTTACAAGAAGAGTTACCATCATTATGGTCAAGGTAAAAATGTTTCTCTATGGGTTGCACATGTTCCTTTTAGAAATTCAAGATCAGTGAATATCCTTTATCTTGTCTTTATTATTACTGTGACACTTCAACACTTTCCAGTGGAAGTGTTCTTTATCTGTGCTTTCCAGTATGGTAGCTACTTGTCACCAGTGGCTATTGATCGCTTGGAATATGGCTAGGATTAAAAAGGAGGAGCTAAATTTTAAACTTAATTTATTTTGTTTTAATTTATTTATATTGAAATAACCACCTGTGGCTAGTAGCTGCCATATAGGATGACACAATTTTAGACCTTGATCTATTTCTCAAGTGGAGACCTAAATCTCAATTAGAGGCATTAGGAGGACTGCCCTTCATCTTGAAACTTACAATAATATCCTTTCAGTTCTTGGAGGAACTTCCTTTATTCCAAGAGCTCATCTAGTCATCTGGCTTAGATGGTAAGCCTCTACTTTCAGCCCTGACTTTTAAATCTGAACTGTATTCATATTTTAAGCACCAGATATTCTTACTTACACATTACTCTACATTTCTTGTGGAATTATGTGCATTTTTAAATAGTTGTTCTGTTTTTCCTACTCAGTGGTAGAACAAAGAAGTTGTTGGACGAAATAGGACCTTATGATCCTTGATCTCTATCAGCATCCTCATGCTCCCACCCCAAATTAGCCAGAGTTGTACTTAAAATAATGCCACGTTATTTTAAATCAGGTCCTCTATTTCTAACTTCCAACTAGATGGATTTGCCCATGAAGCCTTCTTATATACAAATTCTAGAGCTTCTATTTACCCACCAAAATTGTAAGCATTTTGAGGGTCTATACTAGAGTTTGCCCATTTTTATGTTCATCTCTAGTGTTTTTAATTTTTGCCAATAAAAGACACTTAGTGTTTCTCTCTGAACTGAAATATCTGGATGAAATTTTGGCTGGTTTTTACCTCAGTGTCCAGCCATCACCCAAAGTCCAACATGTGAAATTATGTCATTGTTCATCTGAATTTACTCATTCTCTCTACATCTGCATTTCTTTTTCTTTTTATTTATTTTATTTTATTTTGTTGGTGCCATTATTTCTGGGTTCCGAAACCTCAAAGCTTTGCAATTGTTACCCACAGGAAACCAAAAAGCCATCAAAATAAACAATCCATCATTTTTTGGCGTGGGCTTCTGGATCACTCTCCCTGTCTCTGGTCCCACTGTCCCCACCCTAACCCTCATCATCCTGTTGTGTATTATGATGGTAGTCTTGCCCTTACATTTCTTTCTTTGACCTCTTCCTGTACACCTTTTCTTTCAGAAGCTCCACCTTGACATCTCTGTGGCCTGCTTAGGACCTCACTGTATGTGCCTAAAGAAGACCTCTTCTCTCCCCCAGAGAGGATTTAAACAACCTGAATATATACAACTTTTAGGGATAGAGATAAAACAAATATCTATTTATGATTTGAATTTATTTAGTTATTCACATTTATTTAAAACCACAAATTATATGATGCTATGGCTTTTTAAAAAAAAATACAGATATTACTTTTTTACTCTTATATTTCATGGAATACTTTTATCCAAAATCTTTACATATATCTTTAGCATCAGTGTTTTTGTCCTTACTTAAGATACTCATCATCTCAACTAGCAGTTCTCCAGAGCTTATCATCATCTTCGACAGATATTTAGTTCCAAACACAGGTTGTCATTTACATACAATTAAGACAGCTATACTTTTTATTTCCCCTGTAAAGGAATTTTTTATGATTTCTAATGTAATTGCTTTTTAAACTGATCTTCAAAAAGGCTTGGGTACCACAGTGTTCAAGGCTTTCAATGATGAGATAATACCTCTGGGAAATTGCCAGTGCCAATTATGAAACTTTGGGGAAATTGCCAGAATTGCCAAGAGACAGATATTTATTATTTGCCTTAATATGTATTGGGTATATAACTGAGGTTTTTCTAGTGATCTCTGCTACATCCAAAACTAGCATTGATGTTATTTCAGTCTTTTGTGCCCTTCCTAAATTGTATTTGGTTATTCAAAGTAAAGTAATTGTTGGAGTGTCTTGTAGCATGAAAGACTTTGTAGGGACTTAAAAACAAAGGGAATATCTGAGGGATAATTTTGGAAAGGAACCTTTCCCCTTTTCTGGTCATACACAGTATAAATGTTTCAATGCTTTTGAAATCAATCTAATGTCTCACTCTGGCACTTAGGAAATAACATCAGTCAAAACTAGTTTTTCAATCCAGATCCTGCCTTTTGATCAAAACCTGACTTAGGCCTTCCTTTCTATGTAGCATATTTCTTGATGAAATCCAGATTACTCAAGCATAATAATTGTGTGCATTGTGTATGCTGTATACCAAAGATCATTTTTTGGAATACTTTCTATTTGCTAGGTGTCATTTTGTGTACTTTACATATATAGCGTCTGATCATTACAATTACAGATCTCTCCATTTCACAGATGAGAAGCTAAAGATCATATTAATTAAATACCTTACCTTAGCTTGTTACGCTTGTAAATCCTAAAGGTAGCATTCAAAAACACTTTGGTGTTTTGTTTTGTTTTCCTGTGAATCCTGCTGCTTTTATCTAAGGCCTTTCTTTATCTAAAATGAGATTGCATTCAGTCATAATTTTTCAAGTTATTCCATAAATACATATGTTCTTTAACAAGCCATATTACTCAACCTTGAAATTGAAATTAGTATTTTGTATCTTCTTTGCCTCCTATGAGGAAATGCATAATACTGGGCATGAAGTAATAAACATATTACATGTTAGTTATTAATGCATCAAACTATTTATAATCCTTCAGAATGTTGAGTGGAATGTTCTATATATGCCTGTTAGGTTCAGGTTGACTATATGTTGTTCAAGTTTTCTATTTCCTTACTATCTTCTGCCTTGTTGAAAGTGAGATATTGAAGTCTCCCACCATTATTGGGCTTATTTCTGTCTTCATTTCTGTCAGCTTTTGCTTAATGTATTTTAGGGCTCTGTCATTAGGTGTATATATGTTTATAACTGGTATATCTTCTTGATGGATTCACTGTTTTTTCTTTATAAACTGTCCTTCTTTGTCTTTAATAATTTTGACTATTTTGTCTGATATTACTATAGCCATTCAAGCTCTCTTTTCATTACTCTTTGCATAGAATATTCTTTTTTCCCTTTTTAAACTTTCTACCTATCTTGAATCTAAAGTGTGTCTCTTGTAGGCAGTATTTAGTTGGATCATTTGTGGGTGCACATGGTGTGTGTTTTATCCATTCTGCCAGCCTCTGCCTTTTGATTGCTGTGCTCAGTCCATTTACCTTTATATAATTACCAATAATGTAGGCTTTTCTATCTACTATTTTGGTAATTGCTTTGTGTGCCTTATGTCTTTTTTGTTTCTCTATTCCTCCATTACTGCCAAGTGTAGAAAACTTTCAAAAGTCTGGAACTGATCTTCAAAGATTAGTAGTTCATGAAGGAGAAATGAACTACTGCTTAGAGGGGGATGCAGGTTCAATTTTAAAAAAGGAAATACTAGAATATGATTGCAGGTTTTAAAGGAGCTTATAGATTATATAGATAGAGATGATAGAGTAGTATCACCAAGAAGGAAGGACTCTAAAGAGAATTCTTGAGGTAAATCTTGTGAAATAAGTAAAGCCACCATTTAGTGAAAAGGATATTCTAGGCTGACATAGAGTATGAATAAAGGCCTGTGGGTTGAAGCAGATATCTGGGTTCACGGAACTTTAGTCTAATGTAACTCAGGGTCAGAGTGATAGTGTCTAAGGAGGGGCTTGTGGTGATGAAGTGGGAGAAAGACAGGGATCAGATACATATATCATTCATTCAACAAATATTTATTGACCACCCACTGTGTGTGAAGAACTCCGTTAGATGCTAAAGATTCTGTACTGAAAGGTTTTGTTTGCTTGGAGCTTATATTGAAGGACAGGGAAAGGCAGTTACCTTTAAAAGAAATGAAAAATAAGATATCAGACAATAAGTTCAATGCAGAAAAAATTTTAAAAAAGGATAATTTAGTAGAGAGTGACATGAGATGGTGTAACTCAGACTGTAGTTTGGATGTTTAGGGAAGTTGTCCCTCAAAGAGATAGACAATATATAAATAAAAGGAAATTTTGGGAAGATTGAATCTAGCTTATATATGTTGAGTTGAGGAATCATTAGGAAATTCAAAAAGATGTGTCTATTAAGCTAAGTCTAAAGCTTGAAGAGAGATTTGGGAGTCATTACCATATGGGTGGTAATGATGCCATGAGAGTTGATGAATTAGATGGTTGGATAGATCAAATGGCAAGATGAGGATCAAAGAAGAACCTTTGAGAGCACTAGTATTTTATGGAATGTGCAAAAGAAGAGGGGACTGTGGAAAAGCCTTCCAAAAATTAATCAGAGATGTAGAAGGAGCCATGACAGATGGATATCTCAAAAAGGCAAGAATGGAGAGAATTTTAAAAATGAGGAGTGCCAGGACTATCATTTACAATAGAGGTATCAAGCAGATGAGGACTAAAGAGGCATCACCTTTGGTAAACGTCCAGAGGGGTTTCAGTAGATGTTGGGATCAGAAGCTTGATTATAGGCATTGGAGACTCCATTGGAGATGAGGAAGCAGCAACAAGTGTCTGTTATTTTGAGGATTCTAACTATGATGGGCCTGAGGAATTGTGGCAGCTGGTATAGGGAAATTAGAGGACAAGGGGAGCTTTCTAAAAATAACTTTTGTCGTTTTAAGAAGGTGGCATAGCTGTGGTAAAGGTGGAATAGTTTAGGACTGAGGATATGTGGGGCAAACAGGGGATCAAGACAGAAGGAAGGGTGTTGGTAGGACTGACCAGAGAGTGTTGAGGGGTACACCACAGGGCCCAAGCTTGATAAAGCAGTATGTTCAACCTGATCAAGGGTAGTGGCCTGGAAGAAAAGTACATTGATCTCACAGAGGTTTTGAAAAAAGCAGGTGGAATGGAAATGAATGAATGAGGGAGCTCATGGCCCAGGAAATTAGGTTAGTGGGTGGGCCACTAATCTGCCCCATTTCGGAGGTGAAATAGTTGTAAGTCATGGCAAGATCCAAAATGTCAGAGGCCAGTGCAGAATGTGTATAAATAGAATGCTGGGGTCACTAGTTAGAGGGCTCTTGTTTTGGCTGGATAGTCATATGGTTGTTGAGATCTACTGTATTAGTGTTAGGATTTGGTGAGGGAGAGAGGGGAAACCATGAGGCATGCCGTTGTGGATTGTGGTTGGGGTTGAGGAGTCTTGCCGAGAGGTTGATATTAAGCTTTGAAGAGGTTTAATATGAGTGCCATTAATCCCAGAATGGAGTGTAAATGAGCTTAGAGGATCAGAAGAGAGCTAGGAAAAAACTCTTCCTCGTACTCCATCTCCATGGTAAGTGAGGGACAGCAGGGGTTGCCTCCTCCACTGAAAGAGGGTCTGGGGGAAGCACTGACACTCCCCTCCAGGGAGACAGATTTCCTTAGGGCATTGAGAAGGGGAGAGTGCTCAGGCCTGCAAACTGTAGCTGTGATAAGCTCAACTTAAATTTTCCTTTATTTCTGAGAACAAAGAAACATCTTAATAAAGTTTCTTCATTCACTGGCTTGTTTGTTCATTTATGGAATTTATTCATTTATTCATGCCTGCTGTGTACTAGGTGCTAGGGCTGTAATAGTGAACTAGTTAAAGGCATTCCCCTCTTTGCAGGATCTCTGACTTCATAAATTGGAGAAAATCACGATCAGTTGTATCAAAAATGTTGGACACTTTATCCTAATTAAATACATGCTAGTTAATTTAATTTCTATATTAAAAAATGAAATATTAGAAATAGATGTTTGTTTAGTTATTCTAAATAAGATATTTCTGATACTACACCATTTTCTCAGGATAATAATTGATTTGACAACTTAAGATATGCTGTATATCAGAAAACAAAATTGAAATATAGAAGAATGGGACTTCTTTTTTGTTTTTGCCTAATGCATCCAAAGTTAAATATGTTTAAATAGAAGTGCCATTACATATTGATAAGAAAAACAATACTAAGAAATAAAAATTTGAATAGGTGATTCACAAAAGAAGGAATATGAATGAGCAATAAATAAATGAATGAAAGTGTTAAAGAAACATAAACTTAAAAGTCAGTGACATACTAACTTTCGGCTATCATATTTATAAAGGTTGTATGTAAGGTAATGTTCAATTACCTTGTATATAAGGTAATATTTAAGGGACTATAAGTGGCCCAGTCTAGTGCGAGCAGTTGAGCAGTTTGACGGTGAACATCAGTGCTTATTTGGTTCACTCCTTTTACCAGCAAATACCTTCAAGAAATCTGTCCTAGGGAAATGAATAAGCTGTGTACAAAACCTTAATCATAGATATTCATTAGGGTTTTGTTTACCTTAGAAAAAAATTAATAAAAATAAAATAATACTTTCCAGTGAAGTTCAACTTACACACCTCTTCCATCTGTACCCACCTTCTATTTAATTAAATTGGACCCTTCTTTCTGCAGCCCAAGTTTGTCCTCTTAAGCAGATGTTTGCAGCTGTCACAGGGCCCATTGCTCTCCTCTCTTCTCAGTTTCTCTGTTTCTGCCCATATCCACTCACTTTTGATATGTAATCATGTATGCCTTCTTGTTGTAACTTAACATTCCCATGTGATTTTATAAGCTGCTTATTTCAAATATATATACACATATATAAAATCTGCTTATTTCTGTTACACACACACACACACACACACACACACATATATTTCCATTGTAAGTATAAATAGAGCAGCCCCTCTGGGTGCTTCTCTAACTGGATTGTACATTCCTAGAGACATGTTCACCTACCACTATGCGTGTACCCAGAGTTGGATAGGTCCTTTGTTGAGTAATTGAAGGAAGTAACTGAAGGAAGAAAAGTGTTAAGAATTACTGTCCCAGTTGATTGGGGCCCTGGAGAAGGGGTCATGAGTTGTCACTCAAAGTGCCCCAGAAGACTTCTCTGCAAACACTGCGAGTGGAGTCCCTCTGCATAATGTACAGGTAACCTGTAGGGTCTCTCCTTGCCCGTCAAGCTGCTGCCTTAATTAGCTTCCTCAAATACAGGTGCAAGTCTTCTCCTTTACCCTATCTCAAACACATCTAGGGGTTGCCCACTGCCTGCCAATAAATGGTGTGCTTCATGGTCTGGCAAGGACCTCTGCCCCAGAGAACCATCTGCTTCCTCACTAGGCTCTCCTCTCCCAGGCTCTGGTCTGATCTTCCTGGGGGCTTACCATTTCCCAAACACACTATGGAGGATTTTCTTTATTAATGAATAGATGTCTATATGCATGTGTATTTGTATGCATATGAATAGGTATATGCACATTTATTTATGAATAAGTATATGATCTTTTAAAATCAATTAAAAGAAAAATATATGAAATCAGGGTCACATGATCACTGTAGGTATAGAAAATTAAGATTGAGTCAAATATGTTAGGGATTTAAGTAAAGATAAGCCATAGAAGAAGTTAATCTCATTGCTATTATGAATGGGCAGCTTATGTTTTCATTTACTCAGTGATGACAAACTCTCATTTTTGATGAGCAATTAGAATTAATTTACTGGTTTTGTATTTCCCTCTATGAAACAAATTTCAGAGTCCAAACACATAATAATAACTAGACCGTTTATAGTTTATAAAAATTAATAATGAACTTCTCAAATCTTGAAAGCAAGAAACAGTAGCTAAAATATAAATAAGTTCTCAGGGCGGGGGTTCCATAAGCATTGTCTCTGAATCAACAGCATCAGTTATCATCTAGAAACTCATCAGAAATACAAATTCTCAGTCTCCATGCTCAGACCTACTGGATCAGAAACACACCCTTCAGGTGGTTCTCATGCACACTAAGGTTTGAGAATCATTGTCTTAAGGCACTGAATTTTAGGAGAGGTCATGCTCTATGCCAAAATATATTTGTTTTTGTTCATGAACAGATGAGGAAATGTTAGGCTTGCTTTGGGTTCAGTATTTTATTTAGTCCAAAGTTATTCAAAATGGTATAAAAGAAACCTGGGTTTTCATACATTTCATTGCTATTAAAATTATTTTTGCTGACTGGTCTTTCCCTCTCTCTTCTTTCCTCTCTTTATTTCCACACGGCAGACGAGTTGGATTTTATGTTAATACTTTCAAAAACGTCTCCAGCCTTGAAGCCAAGTTTCATAAGGAAATTGCGGTGGTGAGTCATGATGATTATTTTTGCATATGGAATATAAAGTAAAGGAGGGTTTATTTTGGAAGCAAATGAAATGGGATAGAATTATCCAAAGAATTCACCCTTTTGTATGTTTCTTTTAGTAGTGCGTTATTACCCTTGGTAACATTTCTACGGTTTTTCATAGTGATCACATAGTTCTTTGTATCTTTTGAAGATTTTGCCACAGTTTTACAGTGTTGTCTCTTTTACCAGGCAGTTTATAAAGTTGGAATTCCCAACGGTATTTTAGGCTAATGAAAAATTGCTCTCAAAATATTTAGGTAATCAACAACTCTGTTGTTGATTGATTTTTGTTGTTGTTGTTCTAAAGGGTGGAGTCAATTAAACAGTAAGCTTTTGTTTTCTGCTGTGTACTCTGGTTAATATATATATATATATATATTTAGTTTACTCGTGTTTCGTTTGTTTCAGTTTTGACATAGATTTTAAATTTTAACCTTATACAGAATTTCAGTTATCCTGAGGCCATCCAAACTATCATAAAATTTATAGTTTCTCAATAAGCAATTTCTTTCGTGGGGAGAATAGCCTGAATTGGCACCAGAATGACATGTGACTAATAGACAAGTGGCCTCTGTTCCCTTAGCTTTGCCACAAACTGTATGAAGTGATGACGAAACTGGGTGACCAGCACGCCGACAAGGCCTTCACCATCCAAGGAGCGCCCAGGTAGGCCCCTGCTCATTGGAGCACCTGTAATGTCCTGCTTGTTAAAATTTCTGCAATCTGTGGACCAGCCTGTACTATTTTATTTATCCTACAAAAGTCTCGCAGGAGCCTTTTCACCCTAGAAGCTGACACTAATTTTATTTCTGTGCTTTTACATTTATTTCTGGCCTTCAGTGACCCAACTAGGATTCTTCTTCTTGTCACAACAGCATTGACTTTCTGCCTCTCTGCCTCTCTCTGCTTTCCATGAGGCCTGATAGCAACAGTGTGAAATTTTAATATATAATGTATATGCTTGTTGTAATATATAATTTGTTATGCACTTAATATTTTCTCTGGAGAAGAAAGGAATTCCCTAAGTTTATGACAGTTTGTCCTGATTGTTATCATTGATGCTGACATCTTTTATGAATCCATTTTGGGAAAGGAAAGAGGAAGTAGGTGAGATCTCATCTTCGTCTTACCTCCTGACTCTTGATCTGGTGAACACTGTGCTGTTTTTGTTTTATTGCATGTTGCATTATGAGTATGCCAGTCAAATACCCCAGAGCCCCAATGATCCATAGGTGAACTGTCTGCCTTGCCAGGGTTCTGCTGCACACCAGCTTTCTCCGGTGATTCTGGAATCCTTTTTATTCCATCCTTCGCAATTTTGTATACTCAGAGAATGATGGCTAGTGAGCTGGGAGTCAGAAGACCCAGCTTTCGGTTTTCTGATTTTGCAGTTAACTTGCTTTGCCTTCCTTGAGTAAGTTAAAAACCTCTCTGGTTAGAGGTCTCATTTTTTTTAATTCAATAGAAAAAAGAAAAAGATACTATTGAACTACATGTTTTCCAAGGTAATATACAGTCCTGACATTCTATATTTGCCATTTTAATACAAACACTTATTGGCATACATTTATGAAAACACACATAGTCATACACATGAACCAACTTCTACATATGTTAATGTTTGGATCCCTCTAGAGATTGTTAATTTTATTATTCCCTGCTCTTTGGATTAGCCCTACTTATAGGTTCTGCTATGGTTTCTATACTATGTAAGCAGTAGTATATCTTCTCTTCCTAAGGGAAAGAATATTGCCTGAAAGAATACATAAGAGAGGCAGAGTTACTGTTTTCCATATGGTTACTTCAGTATGGGGCTAGGCACAAAGGAAGAATTGGAATAGGAATATCAGAATGACATTTGAGTGTTTTAAAAATGAAGTGCATGAAAAAATTTAGGGTTGTTCCCTTACATGGAAATGAAAGGGACAAATTCATCTGAAAATTTTAATGTTGCCAAATGAGATACAGTGAAGAAAAAGTGGGGCCATGACCACTTAATGAATGTTCCTTTCATTTTTTTTTCCACATTCCTCTGCAGAATGAGGTGGTGAGTGAGCTCAGTGGCATCTCTATTAAGCTTAGATTGGGGCTATGTTTCTGTCTGAGGCCATGATTGCTGGCATATGACCCCAATCATGTGGCATGTCTGTGTTCTCGCTAAAGGACCCAGTTTCCTCAGCCCTTTGAGTATGTAGACCATGCTGCTGTGTACATGCTCTTTTATTTTGGGGTACAGACTCTGTTTCTTCAAGCTGTAGACTTTAGAAATTCTTAGAGAGTAGGATGTGTCCTGAGTGCTTCTTAGTCATCACGTTTGGGCTGTTCCCGAGCATCTGGCCGCATGCCGGGAACATGGTGGGTTCTTAGTAAACGAAACTGAATCTTGTCTGATTTTGTTGCACATTTCAAGATGCCAGAGTTGAGTAGTTATTTATAAGGCCTAGAAAGAGAAATAATTAGTGAGTTTATTTCCAAATGTTATTAGAAAGCACTTCTACAAAATCCTTACTAACACTATCCTAAGGCTACCTTTTAATATAAAAGTTACAATTTTCATAGTTTTTTATAGATTATGACATGGCAAGATTCTCTTGTAAATAGAAAGTGAAACGAGTAAAATCAATTCAGCTTATGTTTGGAAGATTCTTGCAGAGCTCGTTTGAAAGAACAGAGGGCTTGCATTACTAAGACCTGAATTCAGATTCACTAAATTGCTGGGTGATTTTAGAGTTTTTATTTTTAACCTGTCTATGCCCCACTTTACTACTTGTAAAGTGGCTACTGTGAAGACAAGAGATAATATATGAATGAGGTCTCCGTAGTGCAAATAAATGGTACCAGTTATCACCATCACTGTTGTGATTAACCAGAATTAACCTGGAAGGGGAGAGCAGGAGAACAGACAGTACCTGTTAGGCTTCTGGGTTTCTCTGAGATGGAAAACCCCTGATCAGATGAATACTGTTCTTGAGAAGGCCCCTTGCCCAATCCCCTGTGTTCCTCTAGTGATTCGGGTCCTCTCCGCATTGCAAAGACACCATCACCGCCTGAGGAGCCTTCACCCCTCCCGAGCCCGACAGCAAGTCCAAATCATACATTAGCACCTGCGTCTCCCGCACCAGCACGGCCTCGGTCACCTTCACAGGTAGGAAGAGGTCAAATATATTGGGGGATAGAGCTCATGATGAGGTGAAGGTGGCCCCATCTAGGATAATCCCATGGTGCCGGGGCTTTAAGAGAACTTTCCAGTTAGGGAGACTGAGATGTGAGGCTTTAGGCATTGTGACTGTCATGAAGGTATCCACCTGCTTTTCTTGTTTGACTTGATATTTCCTCACATGCCCTATATTCAAGTTTTTTGGGACTTACCACGTTCTCAGCATGCTCAGGCGAGCATGCTCTCTCTTCTCCTATCTCTTGCTACAAAACTCTTTTCTTTCAGTGCTCCATTTAAATCCTACCTCTGCATGAAAGCTTCCCTCTCCTAGTGGTTTAGAGTCGGCAAGTACTTCCAAGAAAAGCAGTTATGTTTATATGTCATCTCACATTTTTTGGTACACCTGGACATTTTTTAGTACACACACTTGCATATGAGTGGCCACTTAATAAAACTGAATTGAAGAAATAACTGAAGAGAAACAATAAGGGCTGGGCAAAGGTAACTGTAGAGAGAAACTACCACCTTTATTCTCCCTATGTTGGGTGAAAATGAAATTTCTGTAGAAAAATTTATAGTCCCCAGTCCAGTTCAAGCTTTCTTGTACAGATGCTGCTTGCCTTACAAAGGGGTTGTGTCCTGATAAACCCATCATAAGTAGAAAATATTGCAAGTTAAAATGTATTAAATACACCTAACCTATTGAGCATCATGACTTAGCCCAGCCTACCTTAAACGTGCCAAGAACACTTAACATTAGCCTACAGTTAGACAAAGTTATCTAACACAAAGCCTATTTTATAACCGTGTTGAATATCTTGTGTAATTTACTGTTTATAGTACACTGTAGAACATAATAGCAGTCATTTACCCTCGTGATCACAGGGCTAACTGGGAAGTGTGGTTCACTGCCACTGCCCCGCCTCATGAGAGAGTATCTTCACACTTTCTGCTGAATGCCTATTGCTTTTACACTTTCCTAAAGTCCGAAAAAATCATAGATTGAACCATCGTAAGTTGAGGACCATCTATATGTAGTTGAACTAAGGAAAGTCTTGGGAAGATACATGTATTAAACAGATCTTTAAAGTTTTCTACTTTTCAAAATCCTTGAATGGAAAGTGAAATGTAAGCTGCCTATAGTTGGTCTCACCAATTCAAATGAAAAGCTGCTTTAGTTTTGAAATTTTAATTTATTTCTGAAATGAGAAATTATTTTCAGTTTAGTTCAGAAGAGGGTATTGCCCTAGTTTAACCTTTAAAGTATATGTACCTGGCCCTGCAGCTCTGTGTATTGTACTTGAGTTGAGATGAATGGACTCTTATAGCCTCAGTTTTGTTTGAGAGCCTCACAAGTAGACAGCATTCTTTACCTGTATCAGATAGGCTTGCTGCTGTATGCAGATATAAGTTTCAATCAGAGCTCAATCTGTCCATGTAGCTCTGTTCATGTGCTTTCTTCATGGCTGACACAATGTCTTTGCCTGGATTAATGTTTGTATTTAATGCTTCCTAGACAAGGAAAGGGCCTCCTGTCCCACCTCTACCTAAAGTCACCCCGACAAAGGAACTGCAGCAGGAGAACATCATCAGTTTCTTTGAGGACAACTTTGTTCCAGAAATCAGTGTGACAACACCTTCCCAGGTAAGTGCCTGGTTCAGGGCTGGTATGTCCATAAAAGTCCCATGGTGGAAGGACTCTCAGGGGCTAGCCCTAAAGAAAGTGGTGGTGCCAGAACCAACAATATAATTTTAGTTGTCATTCAGGCTTGTTTTAATTACTTGGTTAGTCTGAAGCATTCTTAAATGGGAGATGTACAGTATTTGAAAATTATCTATTTTTTTATTAAGGGTAGTATATACTTATAGAAAATTGGAAAAATATTGAAAAGTATAAAATGAATAGTTTATCTTATTTTTTAAAATTGTTGTATTGATACCAAGTATTTTACATATTTATGGGACACATGTATTTGTTACATGCATAGGATGTGGAATGATCAAGTTAGGGTATTTGGGGTATCTATCACCTTGAGCATTTATCATTTCTATGCATTGGTAACATTTCAAGTCGTCTCTTCTAGCTACTTTGAAATACCTAATACATCGTTGCTGACTACAGTCACCCTAATCTGCTATTGAATATTGGGGCTTATTTGTTCAATCTAACTGTATGTTTGCATCCACTAACCAACCTCTCTTTGTCTCCTCCTTCCACCCACACATCCTTCTCAGCCTCTGGTATCTATTATTCTATCCTCTATCTCCGTGAGATAGATTGTTTCTAAGCTCCCATATATTAGTAATACATGGCATCTGTCTTTTCTGTGCCTGGCTTATTTCACTTAACATAATGACCTCCAGCTCCATCCATGTTATTGCAAACGACATTATTTCATTCTTTTTTGGTTCAGTAGTATTCCATTGTGTGTCTATACCACATTTTCTATATCCATTTGCCCATCAAGGGACACTTAGGTTGATTCTCTGTCTTTACTGTTATCAATAGTGCTGTGATAACCATGCAAGTGCAGGTATTCCTTTGATATACACATTTCTTTTCTTTTGGATAAGTACCCAATAATGGGATTGCTGGATCTTATGGTAGTTCTATTTTTAGTTTTTTTGAGGAATCTCCCTACTGTTTTCTGTACTAGTTGTACTAATTCTATTCCCACCAACATTGTCTAAGCGTTCCTTTTTCTCCATATCCTTGCCAGCATCTGTTATGTTTTGTTCTTTTAATAATAGCCATTCTAACTGGGGTACGATGACATCTCAATTTGGTTTTGATTTGGATTTCCCTGATACTTAGTGATGCTAAGCATGTTTTTGTATATCTGTTGGCCATTTGTATGTTTTCTTTTGAGAAGTGTCTATTTATGTCCTTAGCCCACTTTTTCATGGGATTATTTGTTTTTTTAATTATTGAGTTGAGTTCCTTGTACATTCTGAATATTATTCCCTTGTTGAATGTCTGTCTGTAAATATTTTCTCCCATTCAACAGGTTGTCTCTTCACCCTATTTATTGTTTCCTTTGTGTGCAGATGCCATTTAGTTTAATATAGCCTCATTTTTTTCTATTATTATTATAGTTATCTGTGCTTTTGAGGTCTTACCTATGCAATTTTCCTTAAACTGATGTCTTGAGGTGTTTCCCTATGTCCTTTTCTAGTTGTTTTATAGTTTTGGGTCTTATGTTTAAGCCTTTAATTCATCTTAAGTTGATTTTTATATATCAGGAGAGACAGGGATCCAGTTTCATTTTTCTGCATATGGATATCCAATTTTCCCAGCACTATTTATTGAAGAAGGTGTCCTTTCCCCAGTATATGTTCTTGATACCTTTATTGAAAATCAGTTGGCTGTCAAAATGTGGATTTATTACTGGGCTTTGTATTTTGTTCCATTGGTCTACGTGTCTATTTTTATACCAATGTCATGCTGTTTTGGTTACTATAGACTTGTAATATGTTTAGAAGTCAGGTAATGTGATGCATCCAGCTTTGTTCTTTTAGTTAGCTCAGAATTGCTTTGGCTATTTTGGCTCTTTTTTTGGTTTCATACAAATTTTATGATTTTTTCTAATTCTGCTAAAAATGTTGTTGGTATTTTGGTAGGCGTTGCATTGTATCTGTAGATTGCTTTGGGCATTATGGTTATTTTTACAATATTAATTTTTGTGATCCTTGTCCTTTTAATTTTCTTTCATCAGTATTTTGTAGTTTTCCTCATACAGATCTTTCACTTCCTTGGCTAAATTTGTTCCTAGGTATTTTATTTTGTTGTAGCTGTTGTAAATGGTATTGCCGTATTGATTTCTTTCCCTTCTGGCTCTTTATTGGTGTACAGAAATGCTACCAATTTTTGTATGTTGATTTTTTTTTTATGTATCCTGCAACTTTACTGAACTTATTTATCAAATTTAGGAGGGTTTTTTTGGTGGATTCTTTCATTTTTTCTAGCTGTAAGGTCATACTATCAGCAAAGAGGAACAATTTGGCTTCTTCTTATCCAATTTGAATGCCTTTTATTTCTTTATCTTGCCTGATTGCTCTGGCTAGGACTTCCAGTGCTATATTGAATGGGAGAGGTGAAAGTGGGCATCCTTATCTTGTTCCTTATCTTGTTCATAGAAGAAGGCTTTCAGCTTTTCCCCTATTCACTATGATGCTACCTGTGCTTTTGTCATATATGGCCTTTGTTATTTTGAGGTCAGTTCCTTCTATTTCCTAGTTGGTTGACAGTTTTCATCATGAAGTAGTGTTGAATTTTATCAAATGCTTTTTCTCTATCTATTGAGATAATTATGTAGATTTGTGCTTAATTCTGTTGATGTGATGTATTAGGTTTATTGTTTTGCATAAGTTAAACTATCCTTAGATCCCTGATATAAATCCCACTTGGTGTGGTGTGTCATCTGTTTGATGTGCTGTTGGATTTGGTTTGCTAGTATTTTGTTAAGGATTTTTGCATTTATGTTTATCATGAATATTTGCCTATAGTTTTCTTTTTGTTGTTGTGTTTTTGTTTGGTTTTGGTATTAAGATAGTGCTGGCCTTGTAGAATGAGTTAGGGAGAGTTCTTTCCTCTTCAATTTTTTGGAATAGTTTCAGGAGGACTGGTATTGATAGGGTTGGGCTGTGAATTCAACTAATTCTAGGCTTCTGTTTGTTGGGAGACTTCTTTATTTTTATTTTATTATAGATTCAGGGGATACATGTGGAGTTTTGTAACATGGAGACATTGCGTGATGCTGAGGTTTGAGCTTCTAATGATCTCATCACCCAGATAGTGAACATAGTCCCCAGTAGGTAATATTTTACCTTTGCCCACCTCCCTCCATCCCTCCGCAATCTTTTTGTGAGACCAAACACACAAATGAGGAACAGAAATGACTCAAGTGGTACTACTGCAGTATACTACCAAACCATGGTGACATATATGTCATTGTATGACATATATATGTGACATATATACACACGCACACACAAAATGACCAGAAAACAGTGAACATTATGACAGTCACAAAACCTCACATATTAGTAATAGCCTTGAAAGAAAACAGATTAAGTTAAAAGATAAACTGACTAAATAAATAAACAGATGCTTTTCTCTTGCCGTTCTTAGTATTCTGTCTTTTATTTTTGCCTTAGTACGTAGTTTGACTGTAATATAGCCTTGAGAAGACCTTTTTGCGTTGTATCTGTTTAAGGATATTTGGGCTTCCTATATCTGGATGGCTAGATCTCTTGCTAGACTTGGGATGTTTTCAATCTAATACTTCATTAAATAGATTTTCTAGCCCATTTGTTCTCTCTTGGCCCTCAAGGACACCAATAATTCAAATATTTCATTGCATTATATTGTCCCAAATGTCAGGAAGGCTTTGTCCATTCTTTTTTGTTTATTTTTGTCTCACTGGGTTATTTCAAAGACCTGTCTTAAAGTTCTGAGATGCTTTCTTCTGTTTGATCTAGTCTCTGGTTGAAGCTTCCAAATGTGTTTTGTATTTCAGTCAATAAATTCTTCAGTTCCAGAATTTCTATTTGTTTCTTTTAAAAAATATCTCTTTGGTAAATTTTTCATTCATATCCTAAAATGTTTTTCTGATTCCTTTGTTTTTCAAAATTTTCTTGTATCTCACTGAGCTTCTTTAAAAGCAATATTTTGAATTCTTTATCTTGTTTCTTTGGAAGTGTCATATTTCCTTGCTGTTTTATGATTCTGTTTCATTGTGTTGATATCTGTGCATCTGGTATAACTTCCAATTTCCAATCTGGTTGCTTCTTCCAGTTCTTTGAAATTGGTTTTTGTAGGGGAGGGCTTTTCTCTGAAGATGTATATATGTTGTTGGTTGGGTCAGACATTTTGGCTTTGATTTTGGCCACATGTAGTGGTGTGATCTTTGTATGATTTATTTGGCTGTAAATAGTGTCAGTTGTACTTGTGATTTCCTCAATGACTTAGGGTGCATTTGCTAGCAGGGGGCCAGGGTAAAGTTTTGCTGAGGACAAGGGTGCAAGGTTGACCAGTCTTTGGGCCCCAGCGGAGGCAGTGGCAGGCTGAGCATTGCTTGTGCTTGGCTCCAATGTGGGTTACACTAGCTCCAGTGTTAGTGAGTCCAGACAGGCTGATTCCTGGGCTCCAGGTGGCTTCAATTTCAATGAAATTGAAAGAGGTGAATAATTTTAAGTCTTTTGTCCTTCAACAGGGGCGTATTATTTACATGAATTGGCAAATGAAAGTCAGTGTTCCTACTGATTTTGAATATACCTGGGTTCACATATCCCACCGCAGCTACTTGCAGGCCTGTACCTGCTAGTGGCTGTGCTTTTTTTTTTTAATTGACTCGAGAATTATCATGACTTCCAGAGCTGCCTCTAATGTCACTGAAACCATCTCTTTTTTCTACGAGTAAAAGACCATACAGAAGGCATGGTGATACTGTTTCTTCTCAGTATTCTCAGGGTCTGAAATAATATTTACATTTTACAAGAGGTGCTAATGCAGTACTATAATTACTGAGCACATCAATCACTACACTATGCATAATATCCCGATTATAAACACATCATATTAATAATAGCGGAGATGGCGTATTGATAATAATAGGGACCTCAGAAAATAAAAATGCAGACACAATGCAGTGGCAAATCATGATTTTTCATCCTTTTCAAGCACACTTATCAATAGGCAAAATGCTTTGAGCTATTGTTTTCTTTCTTCTGTTGTATGCATAAGATGCTGAGTTTGATAAAATTAACTGGAGCTTGAGATGTGATTTAGCAGCTCCTTTGAAAATGGTGTTTATCGGTGCATGGCCAGATTGTATGTCTGTGGATACCAAGATGCCGCCAGGAATAGCTGTCTTAGCACCAAAGGATCTTACCCAGCATCTGCCAGTTGTCCTGGGACAAACTTGAGCAATTCTAATTTCCAAAGTTGTACAGTCCCTTTGCATTTGCTACTGCCCAGCTTCATTCTCTTTGTTTGCTACATGAATTTTCGAACTGGGAGTGTTTTAAGGCAACAATACCCTTACTCAGTTGCTTTGACCTGGACCCTCCAAGAGCATCCTCTCAGTTCCATCACAAATAGAGACTTTGGTCACCTAGAAGCCTTGTGTGCTTAGCTGAGGACATCCCCATTTGGTAGACAAGGCAACTGAAGTAGAGACAACATGACATGCAGACTCATTGTGAAGTAAAGACGAGGTTCAGAAGTGTTCTTTCTTTTTAAATGTTTTTTCTTTTTATTTGTAATTTCCTGGCTCATAGGTAAGGACACTTGATGGTGGGGGGAAAAAGAATCAAAGCACTTTTGAAAATTACAGATGCCAGGAGAGTCCCCTAAGTACTTAAAAGAGCATTAGCTTTTGCTGGTACTGTTGAGTGAGAGTGATGGGAAAAGTCAAGAACTGGGGCAGAGGAAGTGCCTTTCCAAACAGAAGCATGTTCCAGCTGCAGCTCCTGTGAGGACACTATTCCCGGGTCCCCTTGCCTAGGCTTTGCTAGTGCTTTATGCATAACGCCCAGGCTGCTGGGAAAGGAATTTGGGAGCTTTCAGCTTCTCTCCATCAATACCTCTTATATCTCACTTGCTGTGTGTCACATCCTTCCATCTTCCAGTCAATTTTGGAAGAACTAAGCACCAGAGACATTATAGGAGTGCATTTTCGGGGGCACAGCCTTATTTATATTGTTTTCTTCTAATCTGGGGAGGAGTCAGAAAGGGGTTTCTGCCATTTTTCTAAATCTGAAAAGCGACATGGCTCTAGCAGCTGGACCACAGAGTATGACTTGGAGTGTTTCCATGGACTAAATGACCATTCGTCTCATGTCAAGATGTCAAAAGAGGGAGTGAAACAGGGATTTATATTTCTGTCTGCTTTCTGGTTTATTGAGTGACATAATCTGGCTTTAATTAAAAATATACAGATGCTGTCTCTTCCTGAAGCATCTTGGCAGTTTCTTCAGTGGCTTGTTCCTGTGTAGATATAAATAGCCATTTTGTGATACTTCAGCCCATCCAGCAGTTTCTGATTTGGCAGGTCTGGAATGAGGTCAGGAATCTGCATTTCTGAGGAAAATGCTGCTGATGCTGCTGGTGTTGGCACCACACTGTGGGAGCCACTGTTTAAAGTTATCAGGATTCCACATGGCACAAATCAGTGACCATTAACAAAGCACCACAGTGAATTAATAGATTTCTTCCAGGGAAATACCCAGCTGAGTCAAGTGTGTGCTATGATTGACCATTCATAACTGCTCCCTTCAAAACTAGTGTGACTCAAAGTCTTCCATATTTAGGGTAGTTGGACACATACACGTATGCATGTGTGCTTATAACCTTAGATGTGTTGATCAGATTATAGGTCAAGCTACATATTATACGTGAATGAACTGTATCATCCAGACAATAATGTGTTTGACAATCTACAGATAAATAGATAAGAGAGAATAAATAACAATACCTGGGAAAAATGTGATGCTAACTGCAAGGAAGTACAGCATTGAAAACTAGACAGCTTAGATGTACCTGAAAAGGTTTTCTCTGACACATATAACAATATAGGATGCTCCGTCTACATTTATTTTAATATTAATTTTTTAAACGAGTCATTTACATTTAGAAGATTGATCTATGTCCCCAGCTTGCTATTTTTATCATGCACTTAATGGGGGAAGAAAAGCATTTGTGTTAATCCTGCCCAGAAGCTCAAAATGTAATGACTGAAATTTACCCAGTCTCGGATGGATTTGTTTGTCTCCTCCACCAAGCACCATCACGGTGATGATTCTCTCCTGAGTGTGTCCTGGGATTGAAGACAGAAATCCATTAGATCTGGAGAGCCCTCTAATGGCCCAAACTTTAAATGTAGCATAGAATTTTCTCTGGTGAATGTTCTTATCTGCTTGTAGGGAGATGCCCCATGGTTATGACCCAATGGTTTATGTTGCCTTTCTGGTTCTGTGTTTACAAAAATGGATCTTCCAAAGGTCCAAAAACTTGTTCCCTATTTTTCCGTCCTTAGAACTTAGAAATCCATTCTCTCTCTTTTTCTTTCCCTCCCTGTGTATTTGTGTCCCTACATTATTCTTTTAAAACAGCATTTTCCAAAGCATATTTTTGAGGAAAACTAGTATCATTAGATGCTTTGAAAAGGGAGTCTCTGTTTACATGAGACTAGGGGGCTACATCCCTTTTGATTTTTCACGGTTTACATCGGCATGTTTAAGGCTCTGAAAAGTTCTGTAACAAAGTTCCATTCAACTTTGTTTAGGGCAGAATTTCTCAGACAGTCTCTCCTTCACCCCCAAAATATGCTTTCCTAGGAAATGGGTATTTGGTAAAACACTTTAAGAAATAAAGATTTAAAAAATATTTTGTCCCTGGAAATCAAATCTATTCCATATAAATATGATTCTAACAAGAGATCAAGACAAAAAATAAAGCAATCATGTATGTGTGTATATATGTATATATGTGTGTGCGTGTATATATGTATATATACGTATATGTATATATACATATACGTATATATACATACACGTATATGTATACATACATATATACATATACGTATATGTATACATACATATATACATATACGTATATGTATACATACATATACATACGTATACATACATATACATATACATACGTATGCATACATATACATATACATACGTATGCATACATATACATATACATACGTATGTATACGTGTACGTATACATATATGTATATACACGTGTATATATACATATACATATATATGTATATATGTGTGTGTGTATATGTGTATATACACACAAACGTATGTGTGTATGTGCAAGGTTATTTCTCTCTCTTTCAATTCTTGTCCTCAGAAAATGTTTTGGGGCCAGGTATGGTGGCTCACATCTGTAATCTCAACACTTTGGGAGGCCAAGGCAGGAGGATTGCTTGAGGCCAGGTGTTTGGGACCAGCCTGGGCAAAACAGTGAGACCCTGTCTCTACAAAAATAAAAAATAAAAAATAGCTGGGCATGGCAGTATGTGTCTGTAGTCCCAGCTGCTCAGAAGGCTGAGAGGCAGGTGGATCTCTTGAGCCCAGGAGGTCGAGGTTACAGTGAGCTATAATCACAGTACTGCATTCCAGCCTAGGTGACAAGAGCGAGATCCTGTCTCAAAAAAAAAAGAAAGTGTTTTGGATTGGCTTTTCTTATAACTTGATGACTGGATTTAAAATCCAATGTTCACCCTCCCTTTAGGATTATGGCCCTGAGCAAATTTTTTTGCTGGGGACCTCTTCCATATAAAAAGTTGGAGTCACTTGAAATAAGCTTATCAGCAACATTCTGATGGCCAGTCTCAGGGGTTTCTATAAGTGAAATGCCAAGCTGACCAAAAAGAACAATCTCACCATCTCACCACTCACCCTCCTGGAAACAGGCCCCATCTTCATGCTCACAACACCTTTGTGGATAGGAGCCCCAGAGTTCCAGAAGCATATAATCGACCGTACACATGGAGTAGGGTTGGGGAGTGCTCCGAAGAGGAGATATGGCAACCAAAGCCCAGTCCTGGTACAGGCTCAGGATGCCCTGACCAGATGGCACTGCAGCTGCAGCTGGTCCCTTCTGCCAGAGGAAGACTTAGGAAACTTTAAGAAAGGTGCTCAAAAGCATGACAGTCCCCTTAGATTCAGGGCTTGGAGCAGGGTCCCTCTTTACCACGGACTTTATTTGTGTCCAGTGGCAGAGAGGAAGAAAATGTTGCCTGTCTCAGGATTTTTTCATAGCAGATACCCCCAACTATTTTTCTTAAATCTTTTCCCAACTATGATATTGCATATTTTCTCTGATCAAAGATTTCCACTTTACAAATCCAGAGGAATTATCCCTTGAACATCCAAGCTTATTTCTCCAAGCCCTGCTCATCACCCCACAGGAATGCCTACCATGCTCCCACGCAGACGTGAGCACAGCCTTTCAATCCTGAGTGTTGGGACCAATTGAGCACCATTGGCTTTTCTACTCTTATGTTTCTGTTTTCCAGCTTAATACTGCGTCTTACTTTTTAATTTCATTAAATCATGCTGTTTTCCCTAGACAATTGAACTGAAATAGAATTCAACTTGCAGAATCAGTCCATGAAATGATTTTTTTACCCATGTAATCCTGAGAGGCCAGCCTGCAGTTATGAACATATGCATCTCTCACTTACTGGATATCTGTAACCCGGTTCTAAATACCACACTGGCTTTTCAACATAACATATTTCTGGACCAGCTGCCTCTTCTTTCCCTTGCTATTTTTCAAAGTAAACACGTTAACATTATTTTAAGACAGAAAGAATTAGTAAGATGAAAATTAGAAGGAAGAAAAACTACACAGTGCATTTCAAGCCCAAATTTAGTCAGTTCATTGCCCTGGTGGATTGCCAACATCGTTGTTCCATTCCTTGAGCAGGAGTAACCAAGAAGTGCAGTTTATGTATCATCTGGTGTTCTGAAAATGTTTTAAAATCATTGGGTCATTAGGCTTCACTATCTTTCAAGGTTCTGACTCCAGAGCTGCTAACAGTGCCTAGGCTTTTTCTGTCTACAGAACAGGGAAAACTACTAAATATCTTTCTGCAAGGTCTCATTCAGTTTAACCTTGACATCAATCCTGTGATTTACATGTCATTAGTCCTACTTTCTAGAAGAGCAAACCTGCCGTCTTTCTGCTGAACCATGCCTCTCTTAGCGCAGAAGTGGAAAGCAGAATGCTGTAGGCTATGTGTGACAGCATTGTAAGCACCCAAAAGAGAGCAGTACCAGGCATTCAGTAAATGAACAAATCGATATCACTCTTTCTATCCTTAGTATCCAGGATGCAGGTTCTCTAGAACTTGTTTGAGTTGTGATATTAGCAAAGTTCTTCAGGTTGTTACATATCAGTGCATTATTGGTAAACACCATGATCTAGTGGTAGGAGGCCTTTACTCAACCAGTTTAGCCATCTGTCTTTCCACTAGTCAGAGTAGAACCTCATTATAAGCAGAGGCCCTATCCCTCTTCCTTGCTGACTCTATTCTCATGACTAGTCAGGCTTTATGCTATTAGTCATAATATATGTAAAGGCAATGAACAAAACCCACGTGCTACACTAGGAATGATTTTGCAGCCTACCAACTTGTTCTAATAAAAAACAAAGTCAAAACAAAACAAAGTAGGAAAACAGTTTCCTAGAAGGTCTGGTTTATTGTGTGTCAACTCATTCCTAGAGCATTTCAGGATTATGTAAATACAGGTATGCACATGAAGCAAATGTGAGAGAACAATCGATATGTCTAGATTGTGAGTAAAGGGATCTGCATTATACTATCCTTTTAATTCTCTGTACAGCAGTCTCCCCTTATCCACAGTTTCACTTTCCATGGTTTCAGTTACCCATGGTCAACCATGATCCAAAAATACTACATAACAGTAAGATATTTGGAAAGAGCGAGCGAGGGGAGACTATATTCACATTCACACTACATTCACCTTTATTACAATGTATTGTTATCATTGTTCTATTTTACTATTTGCTATTGTCATCAATCTCTTACTATGTCTAATTGATAACTTCATCTTTATCATAGGTATGTATGTATAGGAAAAAACAGTGTGTGTATAGGGTTCAGTACTATCTGTACCATTTGTGGTTTCAGGCATCCCCTGGGGATCTTGGAACATAACTCCTCCAAATAAGGAAGGACTAGTATACTACAATAAACCTTGTTCCTTTGTGGAACAAATACTTGGCAACATCATTTTAAATGACTGAAAGATTTTCCATTCTAAGACTGCAATATAAAGCACTTGAACCCTGTCCATGTGCTATATGACTCACATTAACTGTAATGTACCCATCTGGAGCAATCTTGTTATAAGCTTCTAACCACGAAGGTAAATTTTCCTAGGCCACTGCTTCATTGTAATTGTTGATGAAATGCTAAAACTTTACTCACTGTTAGAAATTGTAAATTGTGACTTTTACGTGAAAGGTATTTCTATTACATAAAAGATAACTTCTGATTGGCCTTGTTCCTAAAGATTTTATTTAACCTCTCTGTCTTAAGCTTCCTACTCCACCTCTTTTGCCTCATTGGGAAGTCACAAGTGTCCAGCACAATACGTAGGATGTAGTAAAGGTTTTCAAAATATGTTTAATGAAAGAATAAAAGATGAAAATCTCTAGAAGATGAAAAGAGGAAAATCTCTATGCCTTCATGGTGATCTGGCTTACTATAATACTGTGTTATGATTAAAGAAATTTTGTGTATGGGTGTGTGTGTGTGCGTGTGTGTTCATCTGTCTGTTTGTCTGCGTGCAGCCATGAGGATGGTTTAGAGACTATATGTTTTATTTCTAAGTGGTTTTTTTGAAGTGTTTACAGATTTTATACATTTTATTCAAATTCTAAAGGTTAAGATCCTCAGAAAATGTGTTGTGTGTATGCTCTGGAGGCTAGATTTCTGGGTCAATCAAATACTTGCAAACTACCTACAGATGCATCACTACTAAATGTTTTATGGCTATAGTTATATATTGAAATCTCTTTTACCTGATATGCTTATAAAAATAATGCCCAAAAGGATGCATAGTTAATGTAAAAAAATAGTAAATTACAGAGAAGCAAAAAGTAAAACTTCAAAAGTAAAAGTCTGTTCCCCAGGACTCACTTTTACTAATTTTGTGTGTAAAATGCCACTTTTTTCCATTTAAATAGTAACTGAAATGTGGCCGGGCACGGTGGCTCATGCCTGTAATCCCAGCACTTTGGGAGGCCAAGGTGGGTGGATCACCTGAGATCGGGAGTTCAAGACCAGCCTGGGCAACATGGAGAAATTCTGTCTCTACTAAAAATACAAAATTGGCTGGGCATGGTGGCGCATGCCTGTAATCCCAGCTACTTGGGAGGTGGAGGCAGGAGAATCGCTTGAACCCAGGAGGCGGAGGTTGCGGTGAGCCAAGATCGTGCCATTGCACTCCAACCTGGGCAATAAGAGTGAAACTCCGTCTCAAAAAAAAAAATAGTAACCTAAATGTATATTTTTGGAAATGTAATCATTCTATGTCAGATTTTTAATTTATGATTTTTTAGTACAAATATAACAAAAGTATTTCCATGTCAATTTAGTATTTATTTTATTATTTTAAATAGCAGCAGAGCACTGTGTTAAGAGAATGTGCTATGGTAGGTTTAACCCATCTGCCACTATTAGATTCTTTTTAATCTTATTAGTAAGCTCTATTGATGTGTGATTGATCTACAATAAACTGTACATATTTACATATGCACATATTTGATGAGTTTGCACATACATATATACTATTAAACCATTACCAGAATCAAGATAATGAATATATGTCACCACAAGAAGTTTAGAAGTTTTCAGAGCAACTTTTTAATTTGTCTTGCTCCTCCCCATTGGCGCCAGCATCTCTAGGCAAACAATCATCTTCTGTTGCTATACATTAGTTTGCATTTTCTAGAATTTTATATAAATGGAATCCTATAGTATCAGAAAGCATAGTTTTTGGTTTACGAAATTCATTAATGTTGTAGCACATATCAGTACTTCATTCTTTCTTATTGAGTAGTATTCCATTGTATGGATATATCACAAGTTATCTGATGGTTGTTTGAGTTGTTTCCAATTTTTGACTATTATAAATAAAGGCACCATAAGCACTTGTATACAAATATTTGTGTGCATGCATGCTTTCATTTCTCTTGGATGAATACCTAGGGATAAACTAGCTAGATCATACGTTAGGAATAAATTTAATTTTTTTTTCTTTTTCTTTTTTTTATTTTATTATTATTATACTTTAAGTTTTGGGGTACATTGACAGATTTTCTGAAGTGTTTGTACCATTTTATATTTTCATCAGCATTGCATAAGAGTTCTAGTTCATCCACATCTTTGCCAACACTTGGCATGGTTAGTGTATTAGGCCATTCTCACATGGCTATAAAGAAATACCTGAGACTGGGTAATTTATGAAGAAAAGAGATTTAATTGGCTTATGGTTCTGCAGGCTTTACAGGAAGCATGGCAGCATTTGCTTCTGGGGAGGCCTCAGGGAACTTTTATTCATGGTGAAAGCAAAACAAGAGCAGGTGTCCAACATGGCAGGAGCAGGAGGAAGAGAGAGAGAGGAGGGAGGTGTAACACACTTTTAGACAACCAGATCTCTTGACACTCACTCACTATACAGTACCAAGCGGGGTATGGTGCTAAACCATTCATGAAAACTCTGCCCCCGTGATCCAGTCACCTCCCACCAGGCCCTATCTCTAACACTGGGATAACAAGTTGACATGAGATTTGAGTGGGGACACAAATCCAAACCATATCAGTCAGTATTTTTAATTTTAGCTATTCTAGTAAATGATAGTGGTATTTCATTTTGATTTAATTTGCATTTCCCAAATGACTAGTGGTGTTAAGTATTTTTTCATGTACTTATTTAACACCCATATATCTTCTTTGGTGAAGTGCCTGTTAAAAACTTTTGCTCATTTATTTATTTTTTAACTGAGTTTTTGGGACCTCTTTATCCATTCTGTATACAAGTCCCTTATTAGATAAGATTTGCAAATACTCTCTCCCAGTGTGTGGCTTTCTTTTCATTCTCTTGGCAGTGTAATTTGGAGAGTAGAATTTTTTTATTTGATGAAATCCAATTTATCCATTTTTTATGGATTATATATTTCATGTAACATCTAACCCAAGATAAAAATCGCAAGGTTTTCTCTTAATATTTTTTAGAAGTTTTATCTTCAGGTGTTACGTTTAGGCCTGTGACCAATTTGGAGTTAATTTTTTTATGTGGTACAAAGTATGTGTTGGAATTTATTTCTTTAGAAATGAATATTCCATTGTTGAAAAGTATTCTTACTCTACTAAATTGCCTTTGTACCTTTGTGGAAAATTAGTTGTACCTTTGTGGAAAATTAGACAACTAATTATCTATCTATCTAATATATATGTATATACCATATATATATATAGATAGATAGATATATTTCTGGGCCATATGATTATCCATTGATCTTTTTGCTTACCTTTGTGCCAGCAGCATGCTATATTGATTATTGTCATTTTATAATATCTTGAAATCAGGGTGATTAGGGTTAGTCTTTCAACTTTGTTCTTTTTCAGAGTTGTTTTGGCTATTCCAGGTCCTTTGAATTTCCATATGAACTTCAGAATCAACTGTAAGTTGATATTGTATTATTTCCTGGGCTGCTGCACCACAACTGAGTGGCTTAAATTCAACCCCCCCCCCAAAAAAAAATGTTCTCTAACAGTTTTGACAGCTAGATGTCTGAGATCAAGGTGTCAGTAGGGACATGCTCTCTCTGAAGGCTCTAGGGGAGGATCAATCCTTTCTTCTCTCCCAGCTGCTGGTGGTTGCTGAAAGTCCTTGGGGTTCCTTGGCTGCAGATACATCACTCCAATATGCACCTTGGTCATCACATGGCATTTTCCCTGTGTGTCTGTGTGCTTGTGTCTTCACAGGGCATTCTCCTTGTGTCTACATATCCAAATTTTCCTCTTGTTACAAGGCCACCAGTCATTGGATTAGGACTCACTCTAATCAGTATGACCTCATCTTTATTTTATTACATTGGTTCAGACCCTGTTGTCAATTAAGGACAATACGGGTTCCAGATAGGCATGAAATTTGGGCGGGAGGTACTATTCAAAGCAGTACAGATATTGAATCATGGTGCACCGCATCTATAGATCAATGATAACTGAGTCATCTGATGCATAGACACAGTATATCTCTCCCTTTATTAATGGTCTTCTCTAATTTCTCTCTGCCATGTTTTACAGTTTGCAATGTACATTGCACATCTTTTGTTGGGTTTATCCCTAAGTATTTTGTATTTTTATTGTTATTATAAATCGTGTTTTTAAATCTGTTTTTTCTGGTTGTTCACACTATTATCTATAAGTACAACTGACTTTTGTATATTGATGCTGTATCTGCAGCTTTGGTAAACCGAATTATTCGTTTCTATAGCTTTTTTGTAGATTTCATTGGATTTTTCTATATATATAATCATATCTTTTATGAATAAAGTTTACTTCTCTCTTTGCAATCTAGGTGACTTTTATTTATTTTTCCTACCTTATTTCATTCTTGTACCACCAGAATAATATTGAGTAAAAGTAGTAAAGCAGTCATCCTTGTCTTGGTCTTAGAGGAAGAACATGTAGTATTTCACTTTTAAACATGGTGTTTGTTACTTGTAGGTTTCATTAGATGGCTTTTATCAGATTGAGGAAGTAGCCTTTTATTCCTACTTAGAGAGTTTTAAACAGGAATTAATGTGAATTTTCTCAAATGCTCTGCTGCATCTGTTAAGATGATCATATGAGTTTTCTTGATAGTTTGTTAATATGGTGAATTATACTTATTGGTTTTCCAATGGTGAACCAACCATGAAGTCCCAGGATGAGCCCCATTTGGTAATGGTATGCTATCCTTTTTATCTATATATCCTTTAGTCAGTTTGCTAAAGCTCGGTCTAGAATTTTTACATTCCTGTTCATGGGGAATATTAGTTTATAGGGTTTTTTTAAGAAAAGCATTTTCATGATTTAATACCAGGGTAATGGTATTGAATGAATTGAACTGAAAATCGATTGCTCCCTTTCAGTGTGCTGGTTACATTTGTGTTGGTATTATTTGTTGCCTAAAGGTTTGATAGAATTCATCAGAGAACTCATCTGGGCTCTGTTTTGTTGTGTTTTCTTTTGTTTTGATATATTTCTATATAATAGATAATAGAGCAGTTCAGGGTATCTATTTTTCTTGAGTGATATTTTTGTATTTGTAGTTTGTGTTTCTCATGGAATCTGTCCATTTCATGTAAATTGTCAAATGTATTTGGAATAAAGTGGTTCATCATATTTCTTTATTATTATTTTTTGATATATCTAATATCTATGATGATGCTTCCCTCTCTCATTCCTAATATTGGTAATCTGCATCCTTGTTCACTCTCACTCTCTTTTTTACCCCAATTAGACTGGCTAAATGTTGATTAATTTTATTGATCGTCTCAAATAACTAGCCCTTGGTCTTATTGATTCTCTCTTTTTTCTTGTTCTCACTCTGTCTTTTGTTTTCTGTTTCATTGATTTCCACTCTAATCTGTATAATTTCCAGTTTCTACTTTGGTTTTTATTGCTCTGTTTATATTTTTTTCTAGTATTCAGGATAAAAAGAAGGTGAGGTTAATGATTTCAGACCTTTTTGTTTTCTTATATGGGAGTTTAGTGCTATAAATTTTCCCATAAGTACTGCTTTAGCAGCATCCCATACATTTTGATATATTGTTTTCATTTCCATTCAGGTTTCCAATTTCCACTTTGATTTCTTTTTTGACTCATTGGGTTATTTAGAAGAATATTATTTGTGGATTTTGCAGAGATCATTCTGGATGATTAAAATATTTGCAGATTTTCTAGAGACCATTCTGTTAACAATTTCCAATTTAATTCCAGTGTAGTCAGAGACCATACTTTATGTGGCTTGAATGTTTTAAATTAGTTGAAGGCAGAAGTGATTCAGTGACAGTTTTTTCCAGCTGGGACACATGGAGTCTTAAAACAGAAGATAGACTACCAGGGAGAGGAAGAAGGCTGTATCTCACTTGATGAGGCCACTAGGACAAGAGTGGACTGAGTATGCATATGGCAGCCACTTTCATGCTGTGCTCTTTAAAAGGGCAAGTTTTTATTAAACTTTTATTTTAAGTTCAGAGGTAAAAGTGCAGGTTTGTTACAGAAGATAAACTTGTGTCATGGGCGTTTGTTGTACAGATCATTTCCTCACTCAAGTATTAAGCCTAGTACCCATTAGCTATATTTTCTGATCCTCTACCTCCTCCTACCTTCCACTTCCAATAGGCCTCAGTGTGTGTTGTTTCCCTCTTTGTGAGAACATGTGGTATTTGGTTTTCTGTTCCTGTGTTAGTTTGCTAAGGATAATGGCCTTCAGCTCCATCCATGTCCCTGCGAAGGACACGATCTCATTCTTTTTATGGCTGCATAGTATTCCATGGTGTGTGTATATATATATATATATAAATTTTCTTTACCCAGGCTTTCATTGATAGGTAGTTATGTTCATTCCATGTCTTTGCTGTTGTGAATATTGCTGCGATGAACACACGCATGCGTGTGTCTTTATAATAGAGTTATACTGGGAACTTTAGCATTGTCTCTGGTGTCTGTGCAAGAAAGAGGTTCCATTTTGTTTATTTGTTCATTTGTTTGTTTGTTTTTAGAAATAAAATCTCAGATAGGGCCTTTAAAAAAGAATCAGTTGAGACCTATTTAATGACCTAGAATACTGCTTATCATGTTACATTTCCATGTACACTTGAAAAGAATATATATTCTCCTGTTGTTGGATAGAATGTTATAAATGTAAATTAGGTCAAATTTAGTCATAGTGTTATCTAAATCTTTTATACTATTGCTCATTTTCTCTCCATTTGTTCTTTCAATTATTGAACGAGGAGTATTGAAGTCTTTCCTATAAAACTGCGTGTGCTTTTTTATTTTTCTTTATAACTCTCTTGGTTTTTGCTTTATGTTGAAGCTCTGTAATTGAGTGCATAAATGTTTAGGCAATGATCCTCTTTATCCATGATAAAGAGTAAAATCCATCTATCACGAAGCCGTGGCAAGGCTAGGCATACAGATTATGCTCAAATTGCACATCTGCACTGGAAGAGGTCCGGTACCTTACTAATAAACTTAGATGTCCCAAGTAGAAGACACCTCATGAAACATAGCACAGATTATTATAATTGGCAATGTTTTCCTATTGGAAGATTTTCCCCTACTGTGGTTTCCACAGCTGGTCTCCTTTCTTAGGAGCACATTCCAAGTCACCCCTTGTAGATTTCTGATGGTAAAGCAGTACTTACAATCAAGTTCCCCAAAAGCTAAGAATGTTGAGACCATACCATGTGTACTCTAATTGTGATGAAGGTGTACAGGATTCATTTGTCTTGTTAAGGAAAATTACACTTTTCTGTGTTTCAACATGTGGTGACAGAGTTGTGAGTACATTCCTGCCCTTTTAAAAAGGAATACTACATAAGCAGGCAAAATCCTTTTGCTATTTTTGTAGCTTTACCAGAATATTCTTTGACATGAGTACCTTAAGGGATAATTCTCAAGATTAAGAGGGCAAAGCTAAGCAGAAGTTGAGCCTGAAAAAACCAGCCACATATTTTGAAGGCAGCCAAATTGGCATTATGGATATTCGATGACAGTAATTTTACATATTCACATGTTGTATTAGTCCATTTTCACACTGCTATAAAGAATTACCTGAGACTGAGTCATTTATAAAGAAAAAAAGGTTTCATTGACTCACAGTTCCACATGACTGGGAGGCCTCCGGAAACTTTCAATCATGGCAGAAGGTGATGGGGAAGCAAGGCACATCTTAAATGGTGGCAGGAGAGAGACAGCAAAGGGGGAAGTGCCACACTTTAAGACCATCAATTCTCATGAGAACTCATTCACTATTGTGAGAACAGCATTGGGGAAACTACCCCCATGATCCAGTCACCTCTCACCAGGTCCCTCCCTTGGCACATGGGGATTACAATTTGAAATGATATTTGGGTGGGGACACAGAGCCAAACTATAATCACATGTATGCATTGTTGCTAATGGTAATCAATAACATTAGCTTCCATTTCCATTTTGAGTATTTCCTAGATATTATGTACATGTGCATTTATCATCTTTATTACTCATGGTAATCCTATTAGGTCTTATTAATCCCATTTTATTCATGAAGAAACCGAGGCTCAAAGAAGCTCAATTGATTGGCCGGGGAGAGACAGCTAGCAAGTGGTAAAATTGGGGTATAAACACAGATTGATCTCAATCAAAGTCTGAGCATAGCCCATTATAGTCTGATGCCTCATTTCATCCTTCATCTCTAAATTCCCATTTGAGCTTCCTTAAGGGGATTCATTAGGCTTAAAAGGAAATAATGAATATATTCACATGACCTAAAATTTTATGGAGAACTTGCAGAACTTTGAGAATTCCTCTGCAGATTCTTGGGGTTCCTAATTGAGAAACTTGGGTCTGGGGCATCAGTGACAGCCTGGCAGGAATTGGAGTCAGAGGCACCAACTGCGGTCTTACCTCTGCTACATGGCAGCTGGGGGCCATGACCATAGATCACCATTCAGCCAATTCTCTTCATTCTCCCAAATGGAGAATTGCTGCCATCCCTCCCTCAATTTTTTGTAAGGATTATATTTGAAAAGGCAGGTACAATGCAGTTTGGAGAACATGGCAAGATAAATGCTTTAAAGGCAATAAAGTGTTGTCGACATTAGACTGCACCAAAGTGTGTTAACGTGAGGTAATGTCCATATGTGTAAAGTTCTTCGAACAGTGCCTATCATACTCCAAGTATAGTATGTTTACTAAATTTTAAAAATATAATTTTTACCAACATAAAAGTTGGGGAAAAACAAAGCTTATGCAGATTTTGAATAGGGAATCGGTTGATAGTTTTGTGATTGTAATTAGTAAAGAAAGTAGAGCTCTCAGAAGGGCATTATCCTTGTGAAATTTTTAAAAAGTATATATGGGGAGTTACTATGCTGCAAAATAGAAAATATAAGGCTAATAGCATGACATATTAGCAGCTTTCTTCTGCAATGAGTACGGATATGCTAAGGAAAGTATTTAGGTTATATCACCTCGCTTTTCTTTATTTTTATTTTATTTTTATTTTTGGTGGGGAATGGAGCCTCAGTCCATCACCCAGGCTAGAGTGCAGTGGCGCGATCTCGGCTCACTGCAACCTTTGCCTCCCAGGTTCAAGCGATTCTCCTGCCTCAGCCTCCCAAGTAGCTAGGACTACAGTCACACACCACCATGACCAACTAATTTTTCTTTTCTTTTTTCTTTTTTCTTTTTTTTTTGTATTTTTAGTAGATACAGCGTTTCACCATGTTAGCCAGGATGGTCTCAATCTCTTGACCTCCTGATCCGTCCACCTCAGCCTCCCAAAGTGCTGGGATTACAGGCGTGAGCCACCGTGTCTGGCCCTCACTTTTCATACATTTCTCAGTTTTTAATGTCTGTGATGAATATTAATTAAAATAACTCCTGTTCTTCAAAAATCTGTCTCCAAAAATCTATTTTAATGTATACTTTACCCATTGGTTTGACGTTTCAATTTCTAGTCAACAAAGTTTTTTTAAAAAGAATTTTATATTGAATGCTAAACACATGTAATTTAAATTGTATGAAAACTGACCCCAACTCCCTTTTCTGTGATGTACTTTATGGGACTTTGTCTTAGCCTGGCCCTTTACTGTGTAACTTGAGCCTGAGTTATGCCAACTTCAAGCCCACATTGTTTTCATGTATTATGATACCACAAATAAATGAACAGATGATAATGTTTAGTATGATAGGTTTTTTTGTATTATCAAAGCAGGACTTTCGTCCTATGTCTTATTTGGCTTACCTTCTTTCTAATCCACAAATATTATTAATGGGAGCTCATTTTGAAGCAAATGTTGGGAGGCATGGCTGTCTCTCTCCTCTCTCCCTTCCATTCACCCTCACTCATACACATAAACAATTGAAACTAACAATGCTAGGATGAAGACTGGATCAAATGATAACTAAATCAAGGGATACCGTGCCAGTGAGGGAATGAGGCAGTTGGGATGTGGTCAGCAGTACACAATGGCCCCTTCCTTGTAAAATTTTAGCTTCCCAGAAGAACATCAGCAGTATTGCTGTAATGATTCCAGATCTTGGCCCATTTTATCGATTGGGTCATCTGTAATTTCTTGATCTGAGTTCCCTGAGCTGACAGAGACTCCTTGTATCTTGGTACATTAGGATACATACTTGGAACATTCTCTTTGTTGACTGGACTTGGAGCTAAACAAAGGACAAGAGCTGGAGCCTGGGACACATTCCAGGGCAATTTAGGTTATACTTGGCCAGAGTCAGTTATTTCCTTCTCACTGCATTTAGCTGAGTGACCGGGTGCATATGGGTGAGCCACCATGCTTATAAAAGTGTGTTTTGGGGTTACCCAATAATAATATTAGAGAGAGTATACATGGGCTATATGATGGTCTTACCAGATTCAAGCTAATACATGTTTTGTTTTGTTTTGTTGTTTGTTTTAACAGAATGAAGTCCCTGAGGTGAAGAAAGAGGAGACTTTGCTGGATCTGGACTTTGATCCTTTCAAGCCCGAGGTGACACCTGCAGGTTCTGCTGGAGTGACCCACTCACCCATGTCTCAGGTATCAGGTGCTTTTTGGATGTTTGGAGATATTTCATAAACCTCAATAGGCTCAGTGTGGTAACCAATGATCCCTATACCTTTCATGACTACTATCTATTTTTATTTTTGGTTAACAGATATTTCCTAATAGGAAAGAGGGGTAGAAAGGGGACCTTATCAATATCAGCTATTCTAAGCCTCCCATGCCATCAGCTTTCTCTACCCATAGAGCTGGCATAACTATACATTCCTGTTTTCTCTCCCAGAGTAATTGTTACCAGTGCCCACTTTGCACTGAGAACTGTTCAGGTTTACAGGATACATTTTATGGCTTCCCTGGATGAAGCACTTTCTTTTGGTTTTGGGTTTACTCTTCTTGCTGTTTTCTCTACTTCCCTTCCTCATACTTTGCAAGTTAAAGTGTGTTTGCAGTGACCATGAGAGCATGCCCCAGCAGAAGCCGTTTTCGGTGTTGGTAGTTCTGAACTTGATGATGCTGTGTTCATCCTCCCCATTGAAGAAGCTCCCCTCCTGTGATCATGATTATGGTTTGATGGAGAGTTGCCTTGCTTCCCCAAGCCTTTTTGCTCACCACTCCCTCACACTCCACATTTCTTCCTTTCTTATAGTTACTGTCATTACATTCTCTGTCGGAGGATACTGGTGGTAGGTGCCATAATGACCTGTGGGTAGGTCCTCTGAAATATAGTTAGTTTACAACTGTCTATGCTAATAGAAGGAAGTTAACTCAAAATTTGACAAAACAGAAATTGTTTATATAAGTACTTTGCATATGGTTGGAGCCCCACATATGAATTTAGGCAAATCCAAAGTTGCTAGAGTATGCTTCAAATGAATTAGTGCAAGAATATTGTAACATTCAACCTAGGAATTAAGACCTAGCTTGATTCCCTGGCTTGAAGCCTTCTTGGTATATCACAGTAAACTGCTAGGGAATAAATGGCTCAATATGAACCTCAATAAATAAGGATTATGTCTATTCCATGCTTTATTCTAGAATGTGATTGGGCTTCTAAAGGCTTTCCTGTTGTGCAATATGAACAATAAATGTCTAAACTGTTAATAAAGTAAGAAATTAATAGTCTAAACACTAGCCTTAAAGACGCTTTGCAAAAAAAAAAATGGGTCTCTTAGGTGAATGTTCCAGGAAGCCTCCTGTATTAACTCTCTTCTAGAAGATTCATGATGTGCATTAGAATATTAAAGGCTGAGAAGTTCTGCAATTAAAAAAAACTGTTTGTATTTGTTTAACTTAGAGTTTCCCAAATTTGTTTGACCACAGAAATCTATGTTAACTACACTTTTCTTAATATTCATTGGAATGTTCTCTAAAACAATATTTTGAGAAATGCTAAAGTATTGTCAGCAAGTTTGAGGGTTCCACCTTGGTGACCAAGAAAAGTACAAAGTGAATGTACATATAATTGAGTATACTTCCTTCTCAGAGATCTCTCATTGTATAGACAGCCTGCAGAATTCACAGGATTTCCTCTGCCTTACTCTCCCTACTTCATTTTTTTTTTTCTTTGAGATGGAGTCTTACTCTGTTGCCCAGGCTGGAGTGCAGTGGTGCGATCTTGGCCCACTGCAAGCATCACCTCCCAGGTTCACGCCATCCTCCTGCCTCAGCCTCTCGAGTTGTTGGGACTACAGGCACCTGCCACCACACCCGGCTAATTTTTTGTATTTTAATAGAGGTGGGGTTTCACCGTGTTTGCCAGGATGGTCTCGATCTCCTGACCTCGTGATCCACCTGCCTCAGCCTCCCAAAGTGCTGGGATTACAGGCATGAGCCACCACGCCCGGCCCATGCTTCATTTCTTTTGTGGCAGACACAAAGTTTCTGCAGTGGATGCTGGAATGATTAGTGGGTGAGATTTCATAGCATTTCTGTCTACAAGTTTGAATCAGGAGGGAAACTTCTTTTATGTTAATTCACGATTACATTAATCCATAAATCATGAAACTGTGTGTGGCCTTATGACTAAGAGATTCTTCAAAATTAAACAAAAATGACCTTGGTTTAATCTTCAAAAGTCTTAGTTCTGAAGGACATATATCATCGCAGTGAGGGCAAGCTGTGTGTGTCCCTGTGCTCTTCTTCAGGGCTAGGTAATAAAACCCTCTGGCCTCCTGGTGGCCATAACTGAGTCACTACACTATAGTTGTCCTGCAATCCAGCTTTGATCATACCTCTCCTCTTTTGCTAAGAACAAAAGTCTTGACTGAATGACAAAAAAGGCACAGCACTGTTAGGTCTGCCTGGTTTCTTTCCTCTTCACTCAAAATGACCCCCTTTACCCATCACCTGACCCCATGTTTTCAAGTGATGTTCTTGCTGCTAGCAGAACACCTCATCTTGTGATCTCTGCAGTATCTGTGCACACTAACGCATCCTTTCATGATCCTGAGGATTGATAAACATGACATTTCATATTTCCTACCTTCCTTTTAAAGAAAATACTGGTGATGTGTGCATTATACAGAGACATGTACTAGCTTTTATGATCTTTGATTCTTAAGGAGCTATGAAGCAATGAAATGAGAATCATCTAGATAATCAGAAAACATATATTAGATCCATGTACAAAAAACTGTGGCTTTCCATGGAGCTGTTCTCTCCTGTCTTAATCGTCCTACGAGAAGACGCTAAGCAAGAGACCAGGCAGACTGCATGGAGATGCAAGGCAGGCAGTGCAGAGCGGTTAGAATGGGACCCAACCACGTGGGTGGGTATGAATTAGAACCACAGGGCCCGCTTTCTATAATACAGAGCCCAAACGAGGCCTCTGCAGTCTCAACTGGAAACCATCATATTTTTAAGGTGGGGATGCCAGGTTCTCTAGTTTGCTGTTGACATTTAGTGATTCAAAATAAGTGCATAAACATGAATCCATTCTAGTCACAAAGACATGGGCATAACGGGATGTGGCTTTAGCAGCAATTCTCAATCATAAAGGAAATAAGAAAGAGAAGTCTCCCCTACTCCCTTCACCCATAGTGGAAGCCACTTGAACCATCTGGCCTCACTCCCCAGGATTCATAAGCTTTATAATTAAAATGCCAGTAGTAAGTGTAATTCATTCATGTCTTAGAGGGTGCTCTGCCGATTTGTATGATTACCAATTCATTGAGCAGTGTGTTATCATCTAATTTAACATATTGAAGAACTGTTTTTCTGGGGCTCATTTACCATCAAACTGGTCATCCTATATCCTCTTGAATGAGATGGGAAGGAAATAGCATTAGCAGTGATTAGGGCCTGCATTTCCTCAAAGATGTGATAAGCTCTAATATTTGGACACCTTGTTTACTTTATTTTAATGAGGTGTGTGTGTATGTGTGTGTATATATTAAAGTAACCTCATTCGTGTTTCAAATATAGTTTTCTACTCACATAGTGAAAGTTGAGATTGATTAGTCCTGTGCTATCCAAAGCTAAGTGCCATTTAAGCTTATATTAAGTATAATACAATTATGTAAAATTTACAATGTGGTTTTGTTACCCTAGCACATTTCAAGTGCTTCAATAGTCACATGTGACTGGTGGCTACCATACTGGATAAGCACAGATATGGATCACTTCCTTCACCAAAAAAGTTCTATTGAACAGTACTGCACAAAATACTTAAAAAATGCTTATGATTTCAAGAACTTTTGTCACCTCAGCATTTTTTTATGTTTTGGATTTGCATAACTAACAGTATTTTTGTTTATTTGCTTTCAGACATTGCCCTGGGACCTATGGACGGTAAGCCACTAATAACTCTGTTGTCATGTATCTTGATCCCCAGAAATTTGGAAACCTTGTTATATTTTATTTCATTTGCAACAGAAAGAAGACTCATACATTTAATGATGATGTAGTCCCCTAGAATGATCATTAGGCCACTGAAAGTCTTGAGCATTATCAGAACCTGAAGATGATGGTGAAGGAACAGTACAGTGCACCAAACTCCTGGGTGAATAATGGTCAATAATTTGAATAATGGTCAAGAATTTGGCCCTTTGTTTCTTTCTGTGGTGGTGGCAAAAGGAGCTGTTGTAGTGAAGGACACACACACTTAAATAAAAGTCAAGGAAAGTGTGAATGAGAAAATGGAAGAGATGGGCTACTTAGCACATGGAACCATTGTTTAAAAATTATTGTATTCAGTGAGGCTTGGGTTAATAAGAACTTGAGCTTTAGAGCCAGATAGCCCTGGATTTTGGTCCAAACTCTACTACTTATATCCTTGAGATTTTGAGCAATTTCTTTTTTTTTTTTTTTTTTTTTTGAGACGGATTCTCACTCTGTCACCCAGGCTGGAATGCAATGGCGCTGTCTCGGCTCACTGCAAGCTCCGCCTCCCAGGTTCGCGCCATTCTCCTGCCTCAGCCTCCCGAGTAGCTGGGACTACAGGCGCCCACCACCGCGCCCAGCTAATTTTTTGTATTTTTAGTAGAGACGGGGTTTCACCGTGTTAGCCAGGAAGGTCTCTATCTGCTGACCTTGTGATCCGCCTGTCTTGGCCACCCAAAGTGCTGAGATTACAGGCGTGAGCCACCGCGCCCGGCCTGAGCAATTTCTAAAACTCTCTAAGCATCATTTTTTCTCATTTGTAAAATAAGGGTAACGATGCCTACCTCAGAAGGTTGTGTGAGGTTTAAATAAGATAATTGTAGAGTATGTAGCCTGGTGTCTGGTATGTATCAATAAAAGGTAGATATTATTACTGATGTTTATTCAGCTAATCTGATGTATAAGGATAACTACTCCATAATTTAGACTTGGGAAAGTGTCACAAACAGAGCTTTGTGGTGGTCTCATTGGTGCTGTGAAATTAGGTGATTGGTCACACACCTCTACAGCCTTATATCCCTTGGAGCAGGGTCTTTGTTTTAGAAAAGCCCTGGTGATGTGGTCTTAAGAACCCAGCTTAAGTTGTATGTTTTCTTCTTTTATAGTGAGGCAGCAAAAGGAAAGTTTGATAGATCTAGCTATTCATGGGCAATGCCACTTCTGAATTGACATTGCCACTTTCTTTCTCCCTTCAAAACAAAAAGATGGCTGTCCCTTCCTTCTGCAGTTGCAGGGCTTATACTGTACTCTTTAAGATCCTTGGAGCATCAAGGAAAGTGCTCAAGAAGAGAGATTTAAAATGTCTGTTGAAACCACCAATGACTAAGTTATATCTTTTCTAGTGAAAAGTTTACTCATATATTCACAAAAAGGCATTCATGGATTGATGTTTGAGTCATTTGAATTCTAACCTCAACTCTGTGTTAATTTCCTTGGAAATTAAAAAGACAATGCTATTTTTTGTTATTCTAATATTTTATATCTTTAGTGGAACTGTAACACATTTTCCTTCCCTAGCTGGGAGGGTATGGAGAGGGTGACGGTATCATCTAGAAAGAGCTTTTGAACATTTCAGAGGACAAACTTGTTAGGAATGGTAGCGATAACAAGAATGCAAAACAACAGCTTTCTGAACATAATTGCTCACAGCTATTAATCTTCTCAACTTTGCAAGATTTTTTCATTATGTGGAGAAAATGGCTGCTAATTTGGGGGAATGACATCAAGAGAACTCTGCAGGCAGTCAGACTGGTTAATATCAGACCATTCTCCATCTAAACACCCACCTCAAAGACAGAGCCAAGTATAGGATGAGTTTGGGGAATATTTTCTTCTGATACTGTGTCAGAGTGTGTGCTACTGTGTAATTTCTTGACCTCTAGTGCTTGATCTTATTCCGATGTTCTCAAACTTGCTTATGTGTTTGAAACTTCGCATTTCAGAGTCTGCTAAAGCAGAAGTCATGTACTAGCCTGAAACTTCACATTTCAGAGTCTACTAAAGCAGAAGTCATGTACTAGCCATAAAACATCCTTGTTGATGCTAAAAAATGAAAGAGGCTTTCTTTGTGTTTCAGTTGTGCCTTTTCTACAGTGGTCTTAGACAATTTTGGAGCAAAAATCATTCCTATCGCAAAACAAATTGTAAAATTTGTTCCTAAATCAGTAAAAGCTATAGCCTTCAGCAGAATGTTGACTCTAGACAGCATAGGATTTTACTCTATTAGTGAATTTTCTTCTCTTGCCTTATTGTTACTATTTTCTTTACCCATACAGACAAGCACTGATTTGGTACAGCCGGTAGGTAAATATCCAGAACATTCTGGATTTTTTTGGTATTTGACATGCATTACATACATAGTATATTTTCTAGAATGAACTGTTTCCCCATGGCATTGCTAGTCATAGATTTAAACCTTAAGCCAATGAATGTAATCACTTTCCAGTTTGGTTTTACTGGTGCTACTCGCCTGAAGAGCTTTGTGTTTCTCATCAAATCTTACCATGTTCTGTTTCATCTTCTGTTTTTGTTTTTTTCCCTTTGCTTTTCTGCATACGTTAAAGACTGACTCTTCAGAAAGCCTTTCCTTGTGTAACCTGATCATGGAGGAAACTCCAGACAGTGGGTTGGCGGAAGAAATTCAAAGATCTCAAAATGATATAGGTGCATTTACTTGGGGCTCTGACGCTAGTACAGACAGGGTCAGCCAAGAAATTACCTCAGGTGGGTTTGGAGAAGACTCTGCATGTCCCTCCGAAGCAGAGCAAGACATAAGATTATCCACCAGACTGCTTTCATCTGCTGACTGGCCCACTGTAGCTGAACAGGGTGAGCATGCCCCGGGGCCAGCCTTTCCAGGTGGAAATGAACAACTGCCCCCAAAGCCTGTGCCGGAGGCTGGAGTAGCCATTGCTGCTTGTGTGGAGATGGAGCAGCAGTATGACCCACTTGACTCAGACATGCCAGCCATGGACACAGCTGGCCTGTTCAAAGAAAGTCATGAAGATATGAAGAAGCCAGATGAAGAGGAAGAGAAACAGAAGATAGAAGATTCTCTGTGGGCAGGTGTGGAGGCATGTCAAAAGGTAGACACTGGAGCTATTGATATCAAGACACTAGAAGGTACAGAGGAATTTGAAGAGAAAGCATGTGAAAGGACAGGAAACAGAGTGGTAGATCTTCTTAATACCATAGGAAAGGAAGACCATAAGACCTTAAAAATTAATGAAGTGGAAACTAGAAAAGATCTAAGAGCAGGGTATAAGGAAAGTACAAACACCAATGAAAATTCTTTTGAGAAAACTGACCTATTAGAAAAGAACATGGAAGGAGGAGATATGGCAAAAGAACTTAGTGACAGAGACCAAGGTCTACATGATGGAATTCAAAAGGTAATCAATAATTGTGGAATGATAGAAGGCTTTGGAGCCAAACCTGCCAATCACCCAGATATCTTGAATCCATCTCTCCAGACCTACTCTGTATCTAATATTGAAGATGGCAGCCCTGAGGGATGGGATTTGACTAGAAAAGACATAAAGAAAAATGCAATAGACACTCCCAACCATGATATGATATTTTACCCAGCACAAGACAGTACAGATGCTGAAGAAATTCAGTGTGAGACTGTTTTAAATGCTCTTGTAGGTGACAGGGATAAAAATCAGGCTGTTTTATCAATAAAACTTGAAGTAGAAGCTCAGTCTAGGACTGACCTTAATTATTCTCTGGGAAGAGATGCAAACAGAAGAGATTTATGTTCATGTAAGGCAGAAAGTTCACTAATAGAAGGGTCTGAAAGAACAGTAACTAAGAACTGTAGTCATACTGTTAACTTGCCAAGAATTGCAGAGATAGACTCTTGGGGAACAGATCCAGGTCAAATCTGGCAGCCAAGCTTGGATTCAGCAATGAATAATTTGGATATAACAGGATTCTCTGGTATACCAGATGGCCAAGCAAGTGGATTTGCCAGTTGTCTGGATTCTATTAACCACTGGCCTATCAGAGATACAGAAGGCTTAGATAATAGCTGGACACATTTAGATGTAGTTGAGCACAAGGAAGAACTGAAGGTGGACTTACTAGCAGGTGATTGTAGGGAACAAGCCATTTCTAGCTGCTGGGAACAAAGCCAGGAGATAGCAAGACCATTGATTTTGGGGACCTCCTGGAATGTTAGCACTGAGAGTTCTGCTAGTTCCCGAGACCAGGACATCAACAACTCAGATTTATCTGAAGATGAAATTGCTAACCAGAGATATGGATTGTTGTACCAAGAAATAGAGGCTGACAAAGACGAGGTACTTATCCTGGTCTGTAGCATAGACTAGCCAAAGACTTCTGTAGGTTCTGTTTTTCCTAATGTCTCTCACCTACTTCATTATACATCACTATCTTCTAGGAGGCCTGATCTCTCTAACAGATTGTCATGTACTTCTTGAAATCTGTGCAAACCAAACACAAATAGGTTGACCAAAAAAAAAAAAAAAAAAAAAAAAAAAGCAGCAGCATCAACAACAACAACAAAAAAAACCCAACAACATAGACACATACACACAAAGCAGAATGATTGTGTTGGGAATTAATGACAGTCTATGTTACCATCTCATTTTCTGAGTTTATTCTCCCTACTTTCACTCTTACTATGCAGGTACTAAAAATGTGCTAAACCAAGAGCAGCACAGACTAATTTACTGTTCCTAAAGTGGTTCCGCTCCAAAAAGAACACATGAAATGTTTCAACCCAGGCCCACTGAAACTGTAAAATATCATAATTGCTGTTCATCAAAATGATGCATTGTAGAAACACTGGAAAAGTTTCTTCCAGATTATATCAATGGCCTGAAAAACAAGCAACTTAACTCCTAATGGCCCTTTTCTGGAATCATCTTCTCATTATAGAGAAAGTGGGTTTTGGTTGGCACCAAGCAATAATGCAGCAGCAATAATTGTAAAATTAACCTTTCTTTTTTTTTTGTCAGCCTATTTAAAATCATACAGTGTGGCCTTTGCATTTCCTAAGCTCTTTCATGCACAGCAACCTTTTGTATTATTTTAAAACTTGTGGTAGTCTTTACTTTCCAACTTGTCTAATGGATATTTACTGGTCCTACAAAAATGATAATGAAAAATAATAACACAATCTGATTTTCGTTTCTGTTTAGGCTCCTGGTGGTTCATTTAATGGATTCACACAGGTAAGGAATCTATTTTCTTACAAGATCCATCTGCTGAGAATGATGCACATTTATTTTCAATGTGGTTCTCTGTGCCACTAGTATAGCATAATATTAAGAATGTCAGCACCCACTACTTACAGACTGAGTAATGGAAACAGAATAGTAGCAACATTGTATGATTATTGTGAAGATCAAATGAGATATGCAACAGAGTGTTTAGCCCAGCAGGCTAGCACACACTAAGTTCTCCCTGACTTTAGTTTAGCTTCTATTAATATGGTTAGCTATACCATGGGCTTCTACCTTCTACCGATTCCTCTACTAGAAATTAGAAGTTGTTCTGATCTGAGAGATCCACTGGATTCAGCTGTTCTAAAGAAGAGCTAGGATTGTTTTGAACTAATGAGATGGATCTTTAGAAAATGTGAGAGGGTTTTAGGACCTTCATTCTAGAGATTCCTATAGGAGCCACACTGCACAGAGCCTTACCTCTTCAGCAGTTCTCCAGGAAGGAGCTGTTGGAAGATCAGAAACCATATGCTGGTTGTTTCCAATAAGACAGTATTTTTCTTGAGAGTCTGTGAAAGAGAAACCACAAGATGAACTGTCCCATTAGGACAGTGTATGTGTATGTCCCAACAGGTAGGCAGGTGTAACCTATGTAAAAGGCCGGCCGCATGGCTCTCAGGCTTCTGGATCAGTTCTGACAACCTCTTCAATGGAGACCTCAAACAGGCTTGTCTGTGATGCCTGCTTTGTCTCAGAATGTCAGACATGCACAGTTTCTAATAATTTAGCATTTAGAATTCTCTAAATACATATTCATAATATATTCATGAATAGAATTCTCTAAAGGTTTCATTATTTTCCCATGTTACCTATAAAAAGATAAAAACCCACGGATATTCCCACATCCAAATACAGATGCACACAAACACAAAGAGAGATGTTAATGCATCTCTTCCATCTTCAGAAAATTCCTTTGAAAGGTTATCATAGGCATTGTCATCAATTTCTCATTCTTTTCAGGTTTGTATTTCCATCAGAGTTATTAATGCACATAATTTTAAAAGTAACAACTTTTATAAGGGCTTTTATTTTAAAACTTCAGACCATCATACACTCCCTTCATTTCCTGTTTCTTAGAGGTAAATAGTTTCACTTCCTTCAACAAATTCTCTGTTTCCGCCCTATATGTGTGCATGGGTTTCTTATAATGCTGCTTCTTGATTTCTAAAGTATTATCTATTGACTCATCTCTCTGGAAGGTGAAGACTTAAAGTATTTTCCACCTCCTACCCACCCAATTCGCCCCCTCTTCTGCTTCCTGCCCTTCCTCTGATAGAGTTCCATCAGAGCCATCCAGGCAATCTGTGGTAATGTAATAGAGATGAAAATGCTATTAACAGCCAAGTCATGAAGTTCACATTTTGTTTCATGCCAAATTTTTGTTTTCCTTGGTGGTAATAATTGTGGCTCTTATTGATTTGCCTTTTGATTGATATGCTTAGTTTTCTAGGTACTTTTTGCATATTGAACCCCATACTCTGTAGTTATATAAATCTCCTATTTTGCTGAAAACATTAGACATTCAATCAGTTTCATCTTCTTGAAGAAATTGCCTATCTGTCCTCCTCTCCTGGGCTGCTGTGGTCTGAACTGGGTACTCTATGACTGTGACTTGCTGTAGAGCTGTTCTCACTGGCTCTTCCATCCTGTTGGTCATGGGGACTGCCTTCACCTCTCTCTCGTGTCCTTCCACTGTTTTCTGATGCAAGTTTCCTCATTTGTGGTTTAACCATTCATTTGGGTGGAGCACAACCTCCAGTAGCTTTCTGAGAAAAGTGTATACACGGAAGGTGTATATTTGTGACCTTACACATCTGAACATATCCTACGTATATATTAATATACTGGACTGCTAGTTTGGGTATTATATTAGAAGCTGTAAATCATTTTCCCTTAGAATTTTAAAGCCATCGCTCCACTCAATCCTACCACCTAGTGTTGCCTTCAAGAAACTGTCATTTTGATTCTTGATATTTTGTAAGAAACCTTCTTCCCTCTCCTCATTCTTTCTATCTCCCTCCTCCTACCTCTTTCATCTTCCTTTTCTCTCTTTCTCTCTGGAACTTTGTAGCATCTTCTTTTTACTTCAGTGTTTCTGAAATGTTTCAACGATGGGCTATGGTCTGAGTCTCTTTTCATCCACTGTATAAGCCTTTTTAATCTCAAAATGTATGGGTTTTGGTTTGAGAGAATTTAAAAAAAATATTTCATGGCTTTATCTTTTTTTTCCTTTGTTCTCTCATTCCATAACACTTCTCTTTTTCATATGTTAACTTCCTGACTAGTATTCTATTATTTTTTCTTTGCTGTTTCCTTTTCTCTGTTGTCTTTCTCTACTTTCTCTGTTTGTCAACTATTCTAACAGGTTTTTCACCCCTATAATTTTTTCAATTTCCAATAACTCTTTTTGTTTACTGCATATTTATTTTCCAATAGCATCTTCTTCTTGTGTCATGACTGATTCTCTTCCATTATATCTCTGAAGGTATTAATAATCATTTTTGAATTATTTTTGCAAAGTCTTTGTTTCTTCCTCTTGCTTAACCCTTTCTATTCCATCTCTCTTTTACATTTGAGACTTCTCAAATGTTTGGTGATCTTGACTGAATATTCATATTTAAAAGTGGGATGCTGAAAAGCTGACTGGAAACTTGTACAGGTAGATAGAGTTCATTGACTGTGGGCATTGTTGCAGGACTTTCTGGCTCATCTTTTCTGTTGGGGAGCCACTGAAGTCAGATTCATTAGGCATTTTTTTTTTCCTTTGGGCTGGCCAGATTTCCCAGGGAAGATTTATTTTGTCTCCTGTCTGTGAAGTTCAAGTCTGACTACTAGTGTAATTGAGGTGATTGGGGAAAAAATGGGAGCAGAGTGGCGAGAGAGGGGTGCATGGTCTCAATATTTATTATGTAAGTACTCAGTGCTTCTACCTTCCTGATGTGCCTGTGCGTTCCCCAGTCCAGGAACCCTGTTTCAGCCTCTGTATAATTAATCTCAAGTCTTCTGCTAGGGTAGGCAAGGATGTTGCTTGGTGTTCTTAGTAGGTAAGAATATCTTGAGGTCTGATGACTTTGTAATAGACTTTTACTATTCTTCTGTTGTTATCACCACTCTCACTCCTGTTTCCAATGGCTCTTTATGCTTCTAATTCTTCACCACTGGGAATTCTAAGGAACAAATCGGACTGATTTTCAGCATTTCCAGCATCACCTTAGGATACAGATTTCTTTGATCTACCAAGTTACTACTCTTTCATCTGCTTTCCAATTTCAACATTTTGTTGTTTCTGTCTTTCTTCTCATTCTTTTCATTCTTATAGGTTTATGCCTTTAAAAATCCCTTTTGTTTAGTTTGGATTCAGGAGGTAACAGAGGTAACTGCATGTGTTCAAAACACCATCTTCAACCAAAAGTCACTGGCTCATCTTTTCTGTTAGGCATCCCCTGATGTCAATTTCTTCAGGCATTTTGTTTTTTACCTTGAGCTGGCAGATTTCCCAGGAAAGACACTTGGGTCTCCTATTTGGAGGGTGCAAGCCTGGCTACCAATGTAATGAGAGATGAAGGTTCCTTTAGAGATTACTTTTCCTTTAGATTTCCTCCAGCTTGATTTGTTTAGGTCAATGAACGTATTTTATGAAATGTTAACATATGGCTCATACATAACCCATAGAAGGAACACTTAAGTAATATAGTGAGATTGAATTCACAGCATTTAAAAAGTTTAAATTCTGGAGCTTCAACCACTAACTTCTGATTTGATATCAACAGCCAGAAGAGAAACTGTGGACTAACGATGCCCCTGAAGCCAGTGGCCTTTGTTTAATGACTCTCATAGTATTCTGCTAACAGAGACTTATATTTAGAATAACTATTATTAAAACTTACTTTTGCATGTTTTGACTTAATGATTTAAAATAAAAGGGGACTTGAACATGTTTAAAATAATATTTATTGAGGCCAGGCATGGTGGCTCCCACCTGTAATCCTAGCACTCTGGGAAGCCAAGCTCAGCAGATTGCTTGAGCCCAGAAATTCGAGACCAGCTTGGGCAACATGATGAAACCCTGTCTATACAAAAAAATGCAAAAATTAGCCAGGTGTGGTGATGTGCGCCTGTACTTCTAGCTACACAGGAGGCTGAAGTGGATGGCCTGAGCCCAGGGAGGTGGAGAATGCAGTGAGCATGATCATACCACTATACTCCAGCCTGGGGAACAGAGGAGACCCTTTCTCAAAAAAAAATTAGATAGATAGATAGAGTCTCGATAGATAGATAGATAGATAGATAGACAGATAGATAGACAGACACAATTGATGGTAGCTAATTTAAATATCTTTAAAAAACATCTTCTATTTTTATCCTTGATTTTCAGCCCCAGGATACTTCATTATTCACAATGCAGACAGACCAGAGTATGATCTGCAACTTGGTAAGTTGATTTGGGTTTGTGCTCTCAGGAAGTTGTTAGTTATCACTGAATGTTCTAAAGCTGATCATTCTAGGCTGTCTAGAGTTTGAATATCCAGAATGTGTTTTCTGGATCCTGTACTTTTCTAGAAAACAGGAGAGAATGTGTCTGTAAAACCTCAGTGTGACTTTGCGTTTGGTTATTTCTATTCACACAGGCACAGTCATTCCAGCAAAAACTAGTCTCCTAATTATGAACCCCAGCAGAACACAGTGAATCCATTAAGGACATGTATATTTCCGTATGAATATAACTTAAGCTCCAGTATTTAAAGTGAAATTGCCTCAAGAATTCATGCTTCAAAATAAATCCTTGTTTGTTTCTTGAACCTGAAACTACCCCATTTATCATCTCATCCCTCCACTTTGTGAGAGGTAGAAAGCAGTAATGCACAGTAGAGTTGTGATTCCTAATTTGATACCAAATGAGAGGAAAGAGAAAAACTTAGTTAGGGGATGAGTAAGAAATAGAAATAGTTACTCCTGGCATTAGAGGAGATTCTTAAAAGATCAGTGTTGCAGTTATGATGGGAAACATTTTTAGCAACAGCTTAAAGCTTACTAGTAAAGATGAATGAAGAGACCTTATGAGATGTCACTTTTGAGCATGTCATTGCTACGCTTCAGAGGATTTGGGCTCTTTGAGGACTAGTTCATGAGGGTTATTTGTAGCACTATGGTTTTCTCTTGGGAATAGTGCATACTTATCCCAGCTCCTGCCTTTCATATTGGATGCTTGGAATTGAGATTAAATAGAATGATTTCTTTTAAACTATTTTATTTTTAAGTAAGGAATTCTGTTCTGGAAAGTTGTCTTCAAGGCTGGTTTGATATATTTGCAAACACAGCTGTGTCTCTCATACCTTGTCAATAGAGTGTCACACTTTTGCCTTTTGGGCAACCAGCTGAAAGGCAGGGTCTCTCTGGCCTGCAAATAAATATTTAAATGTTTCAAATACAAATTATACTTGTGTTAGTAATGGAGCCAGTGAAACTCATTCTTCATGTTCATTGGTGATTCTCCAGCTGAGTGATGGAGATGGAGAATGGAATTTTTAATTACCAATCATGAATGGTTTATGAGAAATGGAGAAATACCAGTATAAAAGGAAAGGCAATTGGTTATAATTAAACTCACACCTACTACACTGATGCAAAAGATTCAGGTATAGAATTCAGTGGTTTTTGAGTTTCGGTGAACCTTTCCCTATCATCCATGGCTGGTCCTAGGAGCTTCCATGCTTGTCTTTCTCTTCTGTTTGTATGTATTCTCTGAAGCAGACATCTTGCCCCTTCTTTCCATGGGGAACTTAGCTTTGTCATGTTCAGCATTGCAAATGCTGCTAACATTGGTCCTGCCCTCTGATCTAGGAAATCACAGTGAACTGATGTCTCCCAGTGAGTCGTGATTGTACACGATCTTCCCAGGAGCAAGAAAACGTCCCAGTGTTTGGCTCATTGACTATTCTGAGCGAGGTGGGGGGTGAAGTTGGTAATCAGCTGTACATCTCCCAGCCTGCATCATACAGCCCCGCAGGACATCTTTTGAGTACAGGTTTAAACTCTTTTGAATCAGTAACTCTTGCTCAGGGCTCAGGGTTGCCTCTAAAGCTCTTTGGAGTTCTCATTAAATTAGCTCTCTCAGGATTGGAGAAACTGGATACAAGGCCACATTGGATGTGACTAGACTTCTGCCCCTGCTGTCCCAACCCATCTCCTCTTCCTCTGTATTGACCCGCCTTTCATCTTATCACAAAGGATACCAGAAAAGGTGCTGCAAGGCTACACTCCTCATTTTATTCTAAAGGAAGAATTGGTTTATGGTCCTCAGAGTTAAACAATTGTGGCATCTGCTGCCACCAATATCTGTAAAGGATGTATCTCTTCTCTGAGTGTGTAATGACTGCTACTGAAGCAAACAATAGGAAATCATTCTCAGCACTCCAAAATAGGTGTGGCATGGGATCAACCCATTTGCAATGTCTTTCAAGGGAGGTGTCTCATAGGAAAAACGGTGAAGGTAGGGCACAATTCCCACAAGACTATATTAAATCTCTCCACAAGAGGTTGCTCACATTTTATCTTTGTTTTTCCCTCTTTCTTGACAAAATACTTACAATTTTACATTATCTTGGAATAGAAAGGTGGCTTCTATTTCTAAATTTGGGTAGCTGATTTTATATATAACCATGCTTCATTGTTACTCATCATTTAGGGAGTTATACTATCCTCCTGGAATTTAGATTAAGTTGTAATGCCATATTGTAAAATTTCATGTGTTATTGTCATATGTGAAACATCTTGTGACTTGTGGGGACATAAGCAATCCTATGTTCTCTTTATACTAGACCGCAGTTGCACTGTCAAATTTCAACAAGCAAATGCAATTAGACTCATTTATAAAATCACCCTAGCTATTTATTCTTGCCTTATAAAAAATGTCAGAATTTCTTCAGACTTCTAAGAAACCCAGACTCTGATGCAAATATTTTTTGCATTTTAAGATATCTTTGCCTTTTATAAAATATATGATGTTATATTTCTTTGGCTCATGTTTTAAAACATCTCTTGGCTTCTCATCTGGCTTCGATCTTACTTCTTCCATAGAGTAGACTCAGCTTGCAGTGAACAGCATCTGCTCGTGGATTTCTTGATGTTTTCTCAAATTACCCTTTTATCCTTCATTGCAAAGGTCATTTGATGCCAGGCTGTCATAGCAAATCACCTTGACTTCCCAAATGGTAAGATCATTCCCTGAGCACTTATAGTATCTGTTTGCTGTTATGAAAACTTGTTCCATTATGAAGATAATTCTTTTCAAACAATAAAAGTGAAGTACTTTTCCATAAAGGACTCTTGAGAGCATATTAGTGTGAATTTTATCTCATTCTTCCTTAAAAATTATGTCAGGCCACCTCTTAAAGCTTAAAAAGGCCCATAAAAATCAAATGTTTGCACACTTGTCTACCAGTCCTTTGAATTTATTATGTCCTTTGAAAAGAATAGTCGTGTGATCCTGGCATGCATAAAAATGGAATGAGTTGGTGGGAAACATAAGGCAAATACTTTGTGTATTTGTCCAACACTAGGCTATTGATATTCATTTTGTATTATCTCAGCATAACTTTTCCATCACTTCTCTGTGGAACTTGCCATGTGCACTGACTCAGATAAATGTACAGGACAAATAGAGGTGTGTTTTGATTGCTTATGGTGACTTGGATAGAAGTTACTGATTTCTCCAATCACAGCATTAATTAGAGACTTCTTACTCCACTGGGAAATCACTTTTAAACTTTTTTTAGTTTAAGTGTTCTGGTGATAGAAAAGGATCTTATGAGCCCTCTAATGGCCATTCATTTAGTGAAAGAATCTTGCTAGATAAATATGTTTATTTATATTAGTAAGAATGGAAAAAGAAGGAATATTTTCAGTATTTGTAGTGACATGCATTGGCTGTGGTGCTTTTAATGGCTTGCTGTTAGTTTATATTGCTAATTTTAAAACTAAAAAGGCCTTGATCTAAGAGATGCCAGAAGCCTGATTCAGCATATATGTAATTGAAATCAGGATGATGTTTATATGTCTTGTTGGGACAAAAAGACCTCACCCTGCCTACACAATTCAGGGGGTGTAATTGATACCATGGAGAATACTGGCCTGTGGTTCTTTAAACAACTATTATATGAAATAAATGCATTACTAAGGATTTTGTTGGAGGGAGAAAGGGAACAAGGGACTGAGCAGGAATTTACAACAAGGCAGTAAAGTATCTATGATTGTAGTAGCGAATAGCCAGCTAGCTGATTCTGTTCTTCCCAGCCTTGGAAGTGGAACACTAGCTTCATGGTGACCTGTTGGGTCAAATGAATGCATTTTAGTCTGACTATTAGAATGACACCTTGATTTTTTTGGTGCAATGCATATTCATAAAACTGAAAGGCCCTGGAACTGTGTGCCCTGCGATTTCTTCCTTACTCCTTCCCACTGGCAAATAATTGTGGGTCCTCCTAGAATCCTCTCTCTCTGTCTCTGTCTCCGTCTCTGTCTCTGTCTCTCTCTCTCTCTCTCTCTCTCTCTGTCTCTGTCTGTCTGTCTGTCTGTCTCTCTCTCTCTCTCTGGAAAATAGCAGAACCTCTTATAGCTATCATAGGTAAGTGGGTAGTCAAAATGTTGCAAGTAAGTAAAATGGGTAGGTAAAACGGTAAGTCTTGCCTGACTTCAAGGGAAATGACAGTCTTGATGATGGTAAAGCAGAAGCTTAATAAGATTTTATTTCTAGTCTTTTCCATTCTCTAAAAGCCTGTGATGGCAAATGAGGGCTTTTCTCCAGCACGGATTTCATGAAGCTAGTTGCCTATGGGATGACAAAGAAAATCTTAATTGTCCAGTATTCTGTAATGTTATCCATTTACCTTTTTGAATCTTTTTCCTCTAACCCTCAAAACAAACACTCCAAGGCTGAATCTGAACAGGCTCCGCCCACAGAGCCAAAAGCAGAGGAGCCTCTGGCTGCTGTCACACCTGCCGTTGGGCTGGACCTTGGAATGGACACTCGGGCTGAGGAGCCAGTGGAGGAGGCAGTGGTGAGCACCACCTCCCTCTCACCCTCCATCTGCCTCGCTGCCATGGCCATGCTCATCTCATCTCATGACCATACGCATGTTTGGCCTCACTTGGGCCAAACATGCTCCATATCTGTCGTAGCTCCCAGGTTCAAATAGCCTTCATTCCTGTTCTCATTCATTTTTTATTAAGAAAGATATCCAGATAACTGATCTTATGATCTAAAGAAAACTGTACATAGCCACAGGTACAGCACCGTAGAAGGGTTGTAGAACTTGCGAATAATCAGACCTGTTAATGCTTTGTTCTACCTGTGGCAGCTGGAGACGTGCCTTTATTAGGGAACTTGCATGTGATAAACAGAATAATAACTTTGTTCATTGTGGGTACATATTGATTAGTTACAATATTAGTTTCGTAGGTTGGTTAAGGTCCAATGAGGTGTTGAAATCCCATATCACAACTCCATGAATCTATAAGGATTCCTATGTGCACCACCATTTGCTTACAATTAAGTCTGCTGATGACTCTTATAATAATACAGACCTTGAGGATGTTTTGTTTTTGTGCTGGGATGGGGATCCATTTGTCTGCCCGGAAACCTGCTCTTACCCTAATCCATGCAGCCATAAAGAACACCACATTGCAAACTGGGCTGAGCTCTGATATGTACCAAGTAGAACTGGACATTGTAATACCCATGAAAGTGTAGAGTACAAAATACCCATGGCGAGTGAAAAGTCATTTATTTATGAAATGCAGAAAAATGTCTTCCAACAATTTCAGTCAGGGTACCATTTACCCTTCATAGACTGTACAAATAGGAAAAACAATTTCTCTATTACCAAAAATAACATTCCCTAGATTAGATACCTAGAGAAATGAGTCTTACTTCATGTCGTTGGTGCCTTAAGTCATTTTACAGGGAAAATGGTAGGTCATCTGTCACATCAACAGTTTATTAATCAAGTAGAAAAATAAACAATAGTGCAAGATAGTAATAGAAAATACTTAAAGCTGGACTGAATCTCTCCTAGAGGCATTGCTTGCAGGGACTTTAGAGCAGGGAGTGCTGTGTCCAGGGCCGCTCCCAGATTCACTGGAGATTTCAGCAAGTCCATGCAGATAGTGCTTTTTCATTTGGTGTCCAATGGTGATCTGTCTACTCACCTTAGCTTTAAGATTATTTAAATAACAAAGGAAGGGAAAAATAGAGTTTAATTTTTTGCTACTATTATAATTAAGAAGATAACTTATTTTTAAAGGAATATGGATGATGCCAGGGAGTTAAAAAGATATTGATTTAGGTTTTGAGGGAAATTGTTTCGATTCTGAAAAAGCTCTCATCAAATCCCTCTTTTGAACAGCAGCACCGACTTCATCTTCACCAGTGTTTTAAAACTAGTTCATTGATTTTATGCCCAAGAATATTCAGTGTAAGGCTTAATGCAATCATGCCCATGATGGCATTTGATGTTGTTTGAGCAGGGGCAGCATTGGATGTTGTGCAATAGATTGGAAATGTGGAATAGACAAGCTACTGTGTTCAATACGGCTGAATGTTGATTCTCCATGATCCCTTCTAAGAGTGTCATGTTCATATACCTCCCACACCCATCCTCATTTCAACAAACTGATCTAAGTAGGCTTTTGTTTTTTTCAGAATGCAGGTTTATGATTTTCCAGTGGACAATATTAGTGGCCACCAATTATTAAGTACCTACTATGTAATAGCTACTATATATATATGCATATGTTTGATAATCATTTAAACTAAGGGTAATATGAAAAATATTCAACACCCTGTGGCACAGGCACCAACCATCACTCAAACCAGCTTCCCTCATGTTGGGTAAGCAGCTATTTGGAAGAATGCTTCATTCTGAAAATACCTTTTCTCCTGAAGCTCATAGGTGAACTGTAGAGAATCAAAAATTTTGATTCCTTGTAAAATATAAGGCAATTTACAGTCTAATGAAGGATTCAGGCACTTCCTGAGATCCACAGGTGATACAAGAATCATACGTGCAGAGCTCACAGTGTGATCCACGCTTTCCACAGAGAAAAAATTCAAGTTCATTTCTCCATATGGACTGAAAAATAATAGTAACAGTGTTAACTAAGAGGAGACAATTTACAGCAGTTCAGTTTGCCTAATGGTCATCAGTAGTGGCTGCCTTTCGTGTTTTTAACATGGACATACTTGGATGAAATCAGTTTTTCTCCTCATTCTCCCTTCTCCTTAGGAAAATAGAATCAGATAAAATGTATTTTTGTTTCCCAAAGTAGATTTATAGCTTCTTCCTTCTGGTCATAATAATCTAACATAATATTAGGGTTATATTTCTCTGGAGAAAGGTCTATTAGGTTGCTAGATATGTGGTATTTAATTGTAAAAACAAAAATCCACATTGTGTCCCTAGCATTAATTAATTGGCTGGCTGTGGTTGTCGTCAGTCAGCGTTGAGTTGACATGACCTTTTGAGCTAATCCCTTTCACTGCTGAAATGCTACCATAATTGTTAGTTCAGGTTTTGACAGAATGCATTTCATCTGAGATGAAGTTTGTGATTGTTCTGTTTTTGTTTTTTTTTTTAAAGAGGCAAGTATAATTTCAAACATGGGAAATATTAATGGTGTTTCCGAAAGAAACCTAGGGCTTTTAAGAAAAGTTTAATTATTACATTTTTGTTTGCTGTTTTATTTCTCATATAGCTAGTATTGTCTTCAGTTTTTCCCAACATCAAATTTTACTAGTATGTCTACAGGATGCATTTAAAAAAACAACACTCTTATCTTTCCTTTTCCAGATGTTTCTATGTTATGTAAATAATGAAAATATTTGTTAGAAAAAAATGATTTGGGGCCAGATGCGGTGGCTCACGCCTGTAATCCCAGCACTTTGGGAGGGCAAGGTGGGCAAATCACATGAGGTCAGGAGTTCAAGACCAGCCTGGCCAACATGGTGAAACCCCATCTCTACAAAAATACAAAAATTAGCCTGGCATGATGGCAGGTGCCTGTAATCCCAGCTACTTGGGAGGCTGAGGCAGGAGAATCGCTTGAACCCAGGAGGCAGAGGTTGCAGTGAGCTGAGATCTTAACCACTGCACTCCAACCAGGGTGACAGAGTGAGACTCTGTCTCAAAAAAAAAAAAATTCAATATGATTTCAATATTCGTTTCAATATATGTTAGAGAATGAGGTTGCAAAGCAGGTAAAGATGAGCACAGAGCCAATTCATAATGTATTATTTGGTTACAATTAATTATGGTTAGATTTTTACCCACATTTATTCCATTTTTTTCTAAAGAGGCCCCTTCTAATTTTCTCTAAATTTCTGTCAGTGCCTGTATTTTGCTTAAATGATGTGAATTATACCAGTGTTCTTTTTGCCTATTATTTTTTCAAAATAATGCCATGTAATTAAATTTAGAGTTAGCATAGTTTTTAGAACATATAAATGTAAGGAAGACTGTGGTAAAGACATTTTTAGAATTGTTGGGGAATCCTGGATTATGAAACATTATTGACCCATTATTCTGGGGACAACTTTGGTTTTTGCTGTGTTTTGTTTTTTAAAAATTTTACCACTTAACTTGTCAAGACCAATTTAAACCAACAAATATATACATATCAGAATTGCCAGACTATAGTCTATCAACTTCATCTTGCTAGAATATTTCTGTCTGAACAGAATGCATGTGCTCACTTCCTCTTTTACTCAGTTGACAGATATATTTGAGTCCTCTGTAGGTGTCAGGCTCTGTTCTGGATCTGGAGAATACAGGGATGTGGTAAATAGATATGGCTCCTGCCTCCTAGTTTCCACAGACTGGTGGTTGAGATGCACGTTACACGGAGGTTGAGGTGTCCTTCAGTGACACTCATGTTCATGAGAAACAGCATTTGGGTTTTCTCCTTTTGCAGAGTAAACATGAGAGCTAGCGTTTCCCCTGTGCCTCTAGATGTGATCTCCCAGTATGTCAGAAGAAGACATTGAAGATCAGAGGAAGCCAGGAAGCTTGAATTATTGTCTGCCTTTATTAACATAGAATGATCTTCCAACTCCAAGTGCTCACACTGAAGCATGCTTTAAGATGTCAAGAAACATACATATGTATATATTTTTCTTTTTTTTATGAGAACCTTGGAGATGGATGTTCCTGTTTACCTTTCTTAGAAAGAAAACATCCCAGAATTGGTTATTTTCTGAGTTTGACTGTATTCCCATTAGCAAATAGTTACATTTTAAATGCCCCTCAAACCAAACACGTGTCTGTTTCTCTCTTGTTCATGATACCAAGCACACAGCAGAGTGCATAATCCATACCCATCAAATTCTAAGTCATTGATTTGTTAGTTGGTTGACACTGTAGTCTTGGGGTCCTTAAAGGGGCTGCAGTTTGATTTCTTAAAGTACAAATATGTATATGGTCATTTTCATTCTCTTTTTTTTTCATTCAGATACTTTGGCTTTTTTATATTTAGGAAAAGCAAGCCAGTTATTATGATCAAAAGCAATGTCAATTTTTTCATTCTGCCCCACAGCTCTGTGACACCTAAGCCCCACTTACCTCAAATATAAAATGGAGTTAATAATAATCACCTTAAAAGTTTCCTATGAGGGCTTAGAAATAATACATGTTGTCAGTTTCAGCATCTGTCATGCAGAGGTTATTGGTTAATGACAGTTTGGTGATATCATTATTGTTATCATCATCATGAAAAATTGGTGAGAAGCAAATAAGCAGAAGCAGGTGAAATATGTACTCTGGGGAGGAGAAAGCAGCAGAGGCAAAGAATAACAGCCCCCTTTTCCAGTGTTGCCTCATGTCAGAAATGGCAAGGGACCCAGTCCCTGTTAGATCTCCATCAACACAAATTTCCATGTGGTTCCCAAACAAGCTGTGTCCCATCAAAATTCTTTGTCCTCTCTAAGAAGACTTTCCCTTTTCTAGGCACCTTCATACTCAGTGAATGAATAGGGAATTTTTCTATCTTCATTGCCCAGGAGATATGAGTATTCAGAGAACTGGCAGTGCCCTCTCAGCTGCGTCCTCCTTCAATGTGGTTGTAGAAGGAAAAAGAAGGGCAGATGATCTACAAACATGATACATCCAAATCTGATACAAGTAACTGAACCTAGATCTTTCTCTCTGTCTTTGCAGGAAGTCATAGGGAAGAGATAAAATTAGCCAAGAGTAAAATGAAAGTAACAACACAGTGATCAGTTCCCCCAACCTCACAGAGCAGGTTGATCTGGGTTTGTAGGTGGCCATCTCTGAAATATGGGGCCACTGCTGTTTTGAGATGTGGCTGATATTAAGTATTCATTAACCACCTACCAACTGCTAGTAGCGGCATACACACACCATCTTCCCTGCCTTCTGGAGTGTGATTTCCAAAGCCCCATCTCAAACAGGGCCAAGTGAGACTTTTTAATAAATGTCATTGTTTATTCAGAGTGTTGTTATAACTCTATGTGAACATTAACTCAGGATTCAGGTTGTTCTTCCACTATTGAGGAACCATTTTTAGGTGATAGATGCCCAGTGACTTTTAAGTATTACTTTTGTCATGTACTTTTCTTCTGAGGTGAAATTCACATAAAATAAAATTAACCATTTTCAAGTGACAATTAAGTGGCACTTAGTACATTCACAGTGTTGTACAATCATCACCTCTATCTCGTTCCAAAACATTTTCATCACCTCAAATCCAGCCCCATAGCCATTAAGCAGTGACTCCCATCTTCCCCTCCCCAGGCCCTTGTTACCTGCCAATCTGCTATGGATTTATCTATTCTAGAGAGCTGATATAAATGGAATCATACAACACATGATTATAAGATGGTTTTGTGTCTGCCTTGGTGTATACCTTTTGTCACATACTAAATCTAGAGCTTTAGCTTGATATATTTAATATGACTAGTTATCATTAGCTTCAGGATAAGAAACTCTTATTCTCTCTTCTGAATATGTATTGGGCCCAATTCATAATCCCTCACTGAAACCATTCCTGGTCATCAACATAATTGGGTAGCCTATGTAAGACCAGACCCATTCAGATGTTAAAAAGACAACTCTGTTGAGATAATAAAGCCCCACCCCAATATGAAGCCCAGTCCCACCCCAGAAATCAGAATTTAGACCTACAAGAGCCTTACAGATGTGTTCTACTTACTGGCTCACCCCTCTTCCCCTACCGGTGACAGTGTTGGGATTTGTTTAGTCCATGGATAATATGGACCCAACCCCCTAGACCATGTGTGCTGAGTTCTCATTCACTTCTTGCCATGTTACTGTTCTGTCCATCCCTCACCTCCAGGATAGAAAGGCCCTTGGATGAATCCCTCCTGCTAGCCCTCCATAGACATGAGCTGGACCTTAAACATGATCAGGAAAAAGTGCTTGATTTGAGATCAGAGATCCCTTCCTTTTCCCCAGCAAGTTGCCTTGTGTTCCAGCATCGGTGCTCAAGCAGCTCAGATACTGCCTTTGAGGACTACTGTGTGTGTCCTGAAGTGAAGGAGTATGATCAAAGAGAGTAAGGTGATAGTAAAGAAGGCCATACTGTGATAAGAGATACTAGGGAGCACTAGCATTGTTACGCATTCTCTCACAGCAGTCCCGTGAAATAGGATTATTTAGGCATCAGGACTCCCATTTTACGGATTAAGAAAATGGACACAGAGAGATTAATTGATTAACCAAGATCGCACACCTAGAAAGTAGTGACATGTGATTCAAATCCTGGTATTTTAATCCATAGCTGTCTATCTCCTGACTACTCCAGATGCTTTTAAAAAGAGCAGGTTTTATAAAAATGTATTTATCAACACATCTCATATCACATCTAACTAAAGCCGTTAGGGTCACAACTTAGGGTCCAAGCTGACACAAAGACTTCCCACAACGAATGCTTAGACTTGATGGATGTTCCTGGTTTGTGGCTGAGGAGTTGAAATGAAACAGAAACTCTGTGCAGCCTCAACCTTGATCTTCTCAGAGGTAATGTGTGTCCTAATCCTACACTTTTTCTTTGGCTGCAAAGCAAATTTCAAAGGGGATGTATTTGAAAGATCTTGAATTAGGAATATGAGGAACTGACTGCATGGTCAACCAGTGAGGTGGCCTTAGGGAAATAATTTTACCCTCTGTGCCAGTTTTCTCATTCCTCCTTTAAGAGGGTTGTACATGATAACCTCTTCCTGCTCCCCAAAATCAAAATGTATTACTTTAAAAATTCCTTGTAGTGACAATTCCTTGTAGTAACAAGAGCACCCTGTGTTTATGGCTTTTTTCCAGCCTCTGCTTGCTAGGCCATCGGGATGACATATTGTGGAGTGGCTTTTACTTACTAATGCCATGGCCAGTTCAAAGGCTGTGAACTCATAGGTTGGCAGTCAGGCTTTCCAAGTGCGACTTTCAGCTGCTTACCCCTCCTCAAGCTTCAGGCCCCACACTGCCAACTGGGTTGGGTCCCAGGTTGCACGGTGAGATATATGTCGTGCTTGACAGGGTCAGGTTTGGGAGTTTTGCCAACAAAGTGTAATGACATTCAGGTGATTTGCAGATCACTGTTTCTCAGTCTAGTCTCTGGGTGTGTCTGGCAGCCTTCCCTCTGCCTTCTGCCAACCTGAGCCTGGGCCTGCTTAGGAGAAGGCAGTTTGAGCTGTAACAGCAGGCACCTTACATATCATTCAAAGATGCCATAGCCAGCCACAGAAAAATGCTTATTGTACCGTAAATGTGTCTTCCTTAAGCAACCTCTTTAAGACACTATTTGCAATCACCATTGAAGCTGTCCATGGTGGCTGCTCCAAAAACTAGTATGTGCTTATCTCCTCATCTCTGAGAGAGAACAATACATGGTATTTACGTTTGCATTAAAAGATAAGTCCCCTTTTCCTATCCACTTCTCCCCTACACGTTGCAGATAAATCACTAATTAAAACTTTAACTACTGGTCTGTATTATTATTGGATATTCTGACACAAACTTAAAGGCCAAATTAACCAAAAATTCATTAACTTTGAGATCTCTGTAGAAGACTTTAATTTTTAAAGAAAGTGATGGAGCTAGTTCTAACAGACATTGCCATGGCAACAGTGCTGCCTGCAGTTGAGTTGCTCTGGCACCCAGCTGCTGAGGGTTCATGATGGGACTGCAGGCAATACCAGGAGAGCAGATTGAAAAAGATGATTGAGCTGAAGGTTGTGAGGGGGACACCACTAAACTCCTTTATTAGAAAAAAAGCACATAAATGTGTCAAATGAAATTTGCGATATCAAGTGCCAGCTTTGAAAGGAACGCTACTAGGGACCCGGGGTACCATGGAGAGAGCTTGCCCCTACAGTCACACCGAAGGAAAATTATGACCCACATTGTTTTAAATATAGTTCATGTGAAGAGATTTACCAGTCACCAGCCTGTGCCATAATCCAGTCATCTTCTATTTGGGGCCATAGTGAGGATCTGGATACCCTACCTACCTCTTGGGCTTTTCTTTAAAATGGATTCTGAAGAAAATGCTGTATTTTCATTAAAATGCCAAGGATCTTCAGACAAGTCAAGAGCTCAAGTTGGATCTAGAATGAGAGATGGGCAAGAAAAGACAATGGTGCCCTGCAGCCAGGATTCCCGCTGTATTTATCCTCCTTTGTTACTTTTCCCCATGAGTTTACACAACTAGGCCCAAAGGGACTTCCTCCAGCTCCACAGCAAATTAGTGGAAGAGTCAAAACTGAAACCCAATCTCTAGTCTATCTCTAGTGCTGCTTCTACTTTATAATAGTTCCTCCTTTCTAAAATGAGAACATTGGGCCCTGTGGTCCTTCCAGCCATGGGATCAGATTAATCTCTAACTTGTGGACATAGCTATCAATGAAACTTCTAAATGTTCTCAGTTGTAGTTCTGTAGTGCAATGGATCAACTGGTCTTTTCCACTTTTCCAGCCTGTACGTAACTTAATGATGAAATCTACAGGACAAAAATGAAATCTATAGGACAAATACAGGACAAAATAATGTAGAATAATAATGTAGGCAAAAGTAATGTAGAGAAATTCTTTTTTTTTTTTTGAGATGGAGTCTTGCTCTGTCACCTGGGCTGGAGTGCAGTGGCACAATCTCGGCTCACTGCAAGCTCCACCTCCCAGGTTCATGCCATTCCCCTGCCTCAGCCTCTCTGAGTAGCTGGGACTACAGGCACCCATCACCACGCCCGGCTAATTTTTTGTATCTTTAGTAGAGACGGGGTTTGACCATGTTAGCCAGGATGGTCTCGATCTCCTGACCTCGTGACCCGCCCACCTCGGCCTCCCGAAGTGCTGGGATTACAAGCGTGAGCCACTGCGCCCGGCCTAAGTAATGTAGAGAAATTCTATCAAACCAAACTCTTCTTGATATCTTTTTATTGTATAATTTGCTGTTGATTAAGAGGGATTTTGTGATATGTTTGCTTTGGTGCCCAGATAATATGTGTACATGAATAAAGAAAAAAATTTATAATCTATGCATCTCACTTTAAAGAGTAGCATTCCAACAATTTAAGTGAATGTATCAACTGTTTATAAGAATACACTCACATTCTTTGTCAAACATCACTTGGGAACCAAAGGTTATTTAGGAGGTCTCAGAATTTCTGTGGAACTCCCTTACTTGAGAGGTGTGTGGTCTTCTTGGTTATGGGATGGTGTGAGAAAACACAGAATTTAGAGTTAGACAAACTGTTTCAGTCCTTGTTTACTGACTAGGTGAGTTACTTAAACTTGAAGTACTAGTTAATTTTTCTTGAAAATGGGGGAATATTTAATAGGGTTGTTGGAAGAATAATGTATAATAAATGTAAACCACCTGAGATAGAGTCTGGAAAATTGTAAATTCATGATAAATGTCCACTTCCCCCACAGTCTACAGAATGTGCATGTATCAAAACTGTCAAGCAGAAACCTGCTTATGAATCAGAATCGGAATTATTATTCTCCATCTTTGGGGTAAATCGGTAAGCCTTGAATTCAGTGCTCCTGTAGTCAAATGTCTCTGTAAGAGCAAATGCCAGGAAGATGGCTGTTCTCTAACTGTAGTATAAAGTGTTCCATAGCCATGGAAGAATATCATTTGGCTAAAATTTAAAATATATATGTCTTTATTCTGTACTTATGACTTGTATAATTTACCTTAGTATATATTTAATTTTTAAATTTTTTTTAATTTAAAATTTTTAAATTTTATTTTAGATCCAGAGGATATATGTGCAGGTTTATTATATGGTTTTGTTGTGCAATGGTAAGATTTGGGCTTCTGTTAAACCCATCACCCAAATAGTGAACTTTATACCCAATAGATAATTTTCCAACCTTCAGCCTTCTCTCCGTCTCCACTTTTGGAGCTCCAGTGCCTATTATTTCCATCTTTATGTCCATGTGTATCCGCTGGTTAGTTTCTACTCAAAAGTGAGAACATGTGTTGTTCTCACTTTTATAGAGAGAAAGAGAGAGAGAGAGAGATTTTCCCTAATAGACTCCTCTCTCTCTGTCTCTCTATCTCTCTCTATAGATAGATAGATAGATAGATAGAGATATATCTCTATATCTATCTATAGATAGATAGAGAGAGAGTAATTGCTGGATGCTAGATAGATAGCTATAGATAGATATATCTCTATAGCTATCTATCTATGTCTATATATATATATATATATAGGGAGAGAGAGAGAGAGAGAGAGAGAGAGAGGAATCTATTAGGGAAAATTGGCTTATGCAATTACAAGGCAAAGTCCCACGATTGGCCATCTGCAAGCTGGGGATAGAGAAAAACCAGTAGCAAGGCTCAGCCTAAGTCTGAAAGCTTCAAACCAGGGAAGCTGACAATGCAGCTCTGTGTGACGCCAAAGGCCTGAGAGCCCCCAGGAGGCCACTGGTGTAAGTCCCAAAACCTTGAGTTTTGGGCAGTAGGAGAGAAAGCAGGCATCCAGCACGAGAGAGAGAGACAAGACTCAGAGCAAGCAAGCTTATTCCCCCCTCTTCTACTTGGTGTTCCAGCCACTCTAGCAGCTGGTTGGATGGTGCCCATTCACATTGAGGAGGGGTCTTCCTCTCCCAGTCCACTGACTCAAATGTCAGTCTCCTCTGGCACCAACCTCACAGACATACCTAGAAACAATACTTCACCAACCATCTAGGCATCCCTCAATCCAGTCAAGTTGACACCTAATATTAATTATTATGGCAGTCTATAAATTTTATTTATCCTTTTAAATAACCAGCTTTCTGTTTTGTTGATCCTTTGTAAGATTTTTTTAAATTTTCAATTTCATTTAGTTCCACTCTAATCTTTGTTATGTCTTTTTTTCTGCTAGCTTTAGGTTTGGTTTGTTCTTATTTTTCTAGTTCCTTGAGGTGTGACATTAGATTGTTAATTTGAGATCTTTATATCTTTTTGATGTAAGTATTTAACAGTATAAACTTTCCTCTTAACATTGCTTTTGCTGTATCCCAGAAGTTTTGATATGTTGTGTCTCTATTTTCATTTGTTTCTATTTTTTTTATTTTTACCTTAATTTCTTATTTACCCAAAAGTTATTCAGGAGCAAGTTGTTTAATTCCCAAGTATTTGTGTGGTTTGTAGAGTTTCTCCTGGTATTTATTTCTAATTTTATTCCACTGTGGTCTGAGAAGATGCTTGGTATGATTTCAGGGCTTTGAATTTATTGAGACTTGCTTTATGGCTAAGCATATGGTTGATTTTGGAGAATGTTCCATGTGCAGATAAAAAATTGTATATTCTGCAGTTGTTGGGTGGAATGTTCTATAGATGTCTATTAAGTCCATTTGGTCAGAAGTACATTTATGTCCAGAGTTTCTGTGTTCGTTTTCTGCCTTGGTGATCAGTCTGATGCTATCAGTGGGGTATTGAAGTCCTCCATTACTATTGTAGTGACGACTATCTCTTTTCTCAGGTCTAGTAGCATTTGTTTTATAAATCTGGGTGGTCTGGTGTTAGATGTGTATATATCTCTCTCTATATCTATATATATATGTATAGGATAGTTAAATCTTATTGAATTGAACTCTTGTTATGATATAATGCTGTCTTTGTCTTTCTTTTTAATGTTATTGGCTTAAAGTCTGTTTTATCTGATATAAGGATAGCAACTCCTGCTCTTTTTGTTTCCAGTTGCATCATATATCATTTCCAACCCCTTTACTTGGAGCCTGTGGGTGTCATTACATGTTAGATGGGTGTCTTGTATGCAGCAGATGGTTGGGTTTTGTTTTTTTAATCCAATTTTCCAATCTATAAGTGGAACATTAAGGCTATTTATACTCAAGTTTAATATTGACATGTGAGGTTTTGTTCCTATCATAGTGTTATCAGCTAGTTGCATTATAATCTCAGTTGTGTAATTGCTTTATAGGATGTGTGAACTTTGTACTTATGTGTGCTTTTGTGGTGGTACCATCCTTCCCCTTCCATGTTTAGAACTCCTTTCAGCATTTCTTGTATGACCAGTCTAGTGGTGACGATTTCTTTTAGCATTTGTTTGTCTGGGAAAGACTTTATTTCTCCTTCGTTTATGAAGCTTAGCTTGACAAGATATAAAATTCTTGGCTGGCATTTTTTTTCTTTAAGAGGGCTAAAAATAGGCCCCGAATCTCTTCTGGCTCATAAGGTTTCTGCTGAGAAGTCGACTGTTAGTCTGTTGGAATTTCCTTTGCAGGTAAATTTGACACTTCTCCCTAGCTGCCTTTGAGATTTTTTCATTAGTGTTGATCTTGGATACTCTGTTGATTATATTTTTTGATGATGTTAATCTCATATAGTACCTCCCAGATGTTCCCTGAATTTTTTGTATCTGAATAAATACTTCTCTATCAAGATCAGGAAAACTTTTCTGAATCATTCCCTCAAATATGTTTGAGGGAACATACTGCACTCCTTTGAAGGTGTCAAAACACTCTGTCTTTTTGTATTGCCAGAGTTCTTCTGCTGATTCTTTCTCATGTGAAGAAGCTGTCACTTCTTATTTTTAAATTAGTCATCCTTTGGATGGGACATTTAAATTTTTACTCTTTTTTCCCTTGAGGATATGGCTGTGGGGTTTGTTGTATATGATTGTTTGGCTTTGTTTCTAGGTGCTTTCAGGAGGCCAAGGCTCTACATGAGTTCCTTGGTTACGGATATCTCTTGTGTGGTGGCTTTCTCAAATGCTGCTTGTTGTAGCAGTATATTGGGTATATGAGCTGATACACTGTCTTCTGTGGGGCTGGGAGTGTGGAGGTCTCAAGTTTATCTCATACATTAATACTATGCCCTTCTGCAGCAGGTTTTTTATTTGGTCTTCAGTCTCCAGTCCAGTAGGTGGCACCTAAGGATGAGAGCTGGCTTACCCTTGGGTCTGGATGATGAATGGAGGCACCTGCCGTGACAAGGGTGACAGGAGGAGGATGTGCTGAGCTCTTGGGGATAAGGGTTAGGGGGCTGCAGCAGCTTCTCATCCTAGATAGGCAGAAATGTGATTCACTTTCCTGTTGCAGGACTCGTGACCTTCAGTTCACATAGATGCTGTCCTTTGACTCCAGTCTGCAGTGTGACTGAGGTCTGTGAAAGGACCTCTCTGGTGGCTATCAGCAAAATGGCCTTGGGGCAGAGCTTCTTCCCCCAGTCCAGAGCAGACAGCTCTGTGACTTGTCTGTCCTCTGTTGCCACCTTGCTGCCCACTCTGTTTAGGGAGGGGAAGATGGGCTCTGCCCTTTGTGCAAACCCAAATGGCATAGGCTCACTTTTACTGGGAGTGTGGCCATCTGGAAATGCACTGAAAAGGCTTTCTCCAAGTGCACTTGCCCAAGCCCCCAGCAGGGAAAGTCTGCTCTGCATCCACAATGGTGGGTGGGGGAGGTGGGAAATGACCTCTTTTCCATGATCTTTCCCAGCCACTGGTGCTACCCCTTTCAGAAATCAGCACCATGCCTGCACTTCGTTTGTTCCAAGGGGCACTTTGGCAGGCCGTATTCCCCCTTCCCTCAGGGCGGCCTCTGCCAAGAGCTAGCTCTCTGGAGTACCCAGAGCTTCCCAGCATCCTCCCTATCAGTCCCCTATCATTGCCAAGTCAGAGTGGGTTCTGAGGTATGTTTGCAGGGGGTCTGGTGACACAGTTGCACAAAGGCTGAGGTTCCTCAGGCGGGCAGTGACCTACACTGGGTGCACAGCCGGTATGGCACCTGCCATTTCAGCGCAGGCCTGCGGGGAGTGCAAGTGCACCTGGAGGAGCGGGCCACCACTTCTCTGTCCTCAGGAAGTTCTCAGATTGCCACCAACAGCATTGCCCAAGGTCGCAAGGGCAGAGGTACTCTCTGACAATTTAGTGGTCAGCAGTTTGTCACAGAAGGGAGGGGAATAGAGAAGCACCCCCACCTACCCTTTCTGCCGAATTCTAAGTTCCTTAAGAGTCAGTCTCTGCCAGACTCTTGTAGCTTTCCTTTTTCTACACCCCAGCTTATTTCCATGGGAACTCCAACAGGCCCTGGCTCTCTTCTCTCAGCTTTCCATTCAGATCATGGCCACTCATCTGTAACTTTGATCCCCTTTCTGAAGAGAACTGGCATCTGATGTCTCCAGTCAGCCATCTTGGAAAAAAAAAAAAAACAACAAAAAACCTTGAAGCATTTTTTTAAAAAAATGAAATTTATCATTGGGATGTGTAAATAAAGATTCACAAGAAAGCTGAAAACACTTAAAAATCACTCAAAAAATCAGATTCACTATTACTAGTTTTTTTGTTTTCATTTTAATGATTTTACTCTTAAAGAAAAAAACCCAGCATATAGAAAAAGAAAGTCAACATTTCAAAAGTATATTCTAGAAATGTTAGCTAAACCCAAGATAATTTTCTATAAAACAAAGTATAAATGGATCCTTGAAGCATAATACCTGAGCCAGGCAAGGGAAAATATCTGAGAGTGTCATCCATCTCCACCCTCGATCAGAGACAACTCGCATCTACCCTGCCATGAGTATGGGATTCCTTTCTGAAGCATCCAGGCCATTTGGGGCCTGCTGCTACTCTCACAGAAGTATATCCTTTGACACATATATCTGGGGGATTCAAAACAGGTGATTCTGTGTAAAGACTTGATAAATCCCTCTCCAGCTCCTGTTCTGAAAAGGATATCTAAGAGTCCCCAGATAGTGAGTAAAATGGAACAAAGAAAATGTTTCCACATCTACTGTAAACATCAAGCCTATAGAGATTTCTCCTGATTTGAGAAAACTAAGCAAATAAATACATTTTTAGATTACCAAACACCTATAGAGCGATACAAAAGAAAAAATAATGATTGCATGCCAGAGTTAAAAGTTTCTTTAGAGAACATGCAACAATAACAAAAATTACCTGACATACAAAGACAAAATTTGAAAATTGCCTTCCTTTTTGTTGTCAGTAAAACTCAAGATGACCTCGATAGGTGAAACAAAACATGAAGGGTGAGATGATAAGGCAACCATATTAAGAAGAAAAGAAAGTCACTTTGAAAGGCAGATGAAAAGGGAACTCAATAACATGAGAAAAGATTTTAAGGGGAGGAATGTAATATTAGAATTAAAATTTGCACGAGTTGTGGTAAAGACAAGAAGCAACACCATAGAGAATCGATTTAGTGATATGAGGACAAGCTGGAGTTCTTCCAACACATAAAGAGAAGCACAAGCAAAGGTGATGGATTTAGGGGCCAAGGAGTGAAGATACAGCTCATGGGTAGAAGTTCATCCTGAAGAAGAGACTATAAGAATGTTACAGAAGCAGAAGTGGCCAGTATAATAGAAAAAAACATGCTCAAACTGCAGTTTTCCTAGTTGATGGAATTCCTCCATATGGATCATAAGAAATCACCAAAAAAAGCAAACTTAATGGGGAGAGACTACATTGAAATGTATTCTTTTAAATATTTGAGTTTAAAGTTTAAAAAAAAGTTCTGCAAGCATCTAGGTTGGAAATAAGAAAGCACTACAAATGAACAACAATTAGGTTGTTCTCTGACTTATCCATATCAATACTAAAGGTCAGAAGCTATTAGAACAACATACAGATTTTGAGCACAAAGAAACACAATATAGTAATTCTACCCCAAGTCAATTGTTGGTCATGTAGGAAAGCAGCAGAAAGACATTACCAATTACATAAGGTGCTGGAGACTTTCCATAGAATTCCTAAAAAGCATTTTATGAAGATATATTGCAAATGACTGAAAGATGACTCAAATCAAGGCAGATAGGTGGGAAGACGTGATAAAGCAAATATGGTGACATGTCTATTGAAGATCCTAGGTGGTGGGCACTTGAAAGTTCATTGTATGATTCTATGTTTTTGAAATTTTTTTTAAATTTCTTGTAATGTTGAGCAGAAACCCCAAAAACATGTTTAATGGAAACATCATAAAGAAATAAAGAGAGCAATGTTTAGTATTTAAATTACTGAAATGTGTAACCTAATAATTGTTGGATTACAAACCAAAGATCTTTCTCACAGTGTTAGAGTAACATTTAAAAATGAAACCAACTAGTGTTTAATGCTAATAGAACTGTTAAATAACTTGTTAAATAGAATAAGCAATAAAGTATTATATATCCATTGCTATAACTTTTCTAAGAAACATGACTCATGTTTTGTAAAATAAATAAACGCTTGTATGATTAGAAAATGAATACAACTGAATATATCAAAATGTTACCATAAATTATTTCTTTTATTATTTTAAAATTTGTTAGAAAAAAATTTTCTAATTGCTTTATTAGAAAAATGCCTATGATCAGTTACAATAACCAACTTTATAAATAAGTATGGAATTTCATGCTGGGCAGAAGGAGAATCAAAGTATCTTCAGTTGTCTCATCCTGACCAGTTGCGTGACTGACAAACTACTGTCAGGCATTGTTCAGAGCTAATATTACAAAGAAAACAAGCAAATAAACAAATGAGTGAATGAATGTATGAATGCATGACATAAACCTCAGAGACGACAAGTTCTCTTGAGCCTATCACTACTCCGACATGTTTGGGGGTCGTGGTCCTTGTTGACCTGCTTTCACAGCACCGTCTCATAGCAGGACTGGCTAGTTTCTGTCACCCAGTTGTGTTTCCCTATTTCACACATGATTGATAACCTAGGCTATTGTTGCATTTCTTTCATGTCATTACATTTCCAGAAAATTTTGCTAAAGCAAATTTAAACTGGTGTTTAGAGGACCCTGGCATGAATGCCATAATTATATGGCTTTCCACTAAGGAGATGATTGAGGCAGAAGATTAGAAAGCAATGAGGGGCCGGGCACGGTGGCTCACGCCTGTAATCCCACCACTTTGGGAGGCCAAGGCAGGTGGATCGCCTGAGGTCAGGAGTTCAAGACCAGCCTGGCCAACATGGTGAAACCCCGTCTCCATTCAAAATACAAAAAAATTAGCCGGGTGTGGTGGCAGGTGCCTGTAATCCCAGCTACTCGGGAGACTAAGGCAGGAGAATCGCTTGAACCTGGGAGGCGGAGGTTGCAGTGAACCAAGATCGCACCATTGCACTCCAGCCTGGGCAACAAAAGTGAGACTTCATTTCAAAAATGAAAAAGAAAGAAAAAAAGAAAGCAATGAGGTATGTATGGTGCAGAGAACCACCACCTACTCTCTCCAGAAGGTTCTGTGCTGGTCGCTGTGATTTCTGTGTGATGGATAGGCGGGTTAGCAATACTCCTAGTTTCTGCACCTCACAGACCTCATGGATATGGTAAATATGTGCCCAAGGTCAAGGAGAACATTTTTAGTCTCTCTTTGCAATAGCTGTTTCCCCCATAAATATATTTGACCAATAGATAGTATAGGTTGGGCAGAAGATAGGATAATTGTGTTTTTCTGAACATTTAGAGTTAAGAGAAACATTTGATAGCACTGGGTATGAAAGGCTTGAAATACTTTCAGCAGATTCAGTCCTCTGGTCTTCCTGAGTAACATTTTTTAAAAAGCAAATAGTAGTCATTTATCATTGTGGTTTTTCCTAGCAGGTATAACATGTACTGTAGCAAGCAGAGCATATAAAATGTTTTTTTCTTTTATAGCTCTACAAATAGCTAACAAAGTGAAATGCATAACAACAACAATAATAATAAGAGGTATAACTTTCATTGATGAAAACTTTTTCACTCTTTTCTTGATTTTATCTACAGCTAACACCTAATCTGAACAAATGGGTTCCTGTTTTCCATTGTGTTTTTATGTTATTCTATTCTTGTGGTCAGTAAATACGGCATTGGAAATATTTTGGTAAGAGCAAAAAATCTGGACCGGATTCCAGACGTAAAGGGAGGACTGAGGCCCCCTGATCATCAGACCAGTGTCAGAAACAGAAAGCTATGAGGATACGCAGTTAGTGGATGATCCTTCTCTGTTTATGTAGTTTTTAAGCTCTGTAAAATCAACGTGTTAAGTAAACAGCAGCTGGAGAAATGGGAATTCATTACTAATGGACTCAGGGTAGGGTGTAGGAGTGTTAAGTGTTTGTTTTCCAAGTAGATCATTAAAATTGTTTGGCTTCTCTTTAAAGTCTAAAGTGCCAATTCCTTAGCACCTTACCTTTGCCAGAATTGTTAATTTCAGTATTTTCCTGATATTTATTAATCCTTCTTAAAATTAGTTTTCTGCATGCTGCAGTTCTTTTTTATGTGACAGAAATCAGGTAAATTGCTGAGGTGCTGAGGCTGAGGTATTTGCTCCTGCAACGTCAGGAACGTCGGAGCAGTCAGGCAGAGCCTTTTGCCGCCACCTGCTGGTGGTTGGTGTCACAGCAGCTAATACTTTTTTTTATTATTTTATTTTATGTTTATTTTTAACTTTTGTGAGTACATAGGGGGTGTATTATTTATGAGGTACGTGAGATATTTTGATACAGATATACAATGTGTAGTAATTACATCAGGGTAAATATATCTATCACCTCCTTAAGCATTTATCCTTTTTTTTGCATTATAATCCAGTAATATTCTTTTAGTTATTTTAAAATGTACAGTAAGTTATTGTTGACTGTAGTCACCTTGTTTGTGTTATGAAATACTAGGTCTTATTTATTCTTTCTAACTATTGTTTGTGCCCATTAGCCATCCCCCCTACTTCCTCACTACCCTTCCCAGCCTCTGGTAAGCATCCTTCCACTCTCTGTCTCCATGAATTCAATTGTTTTAATTTTTAGCACCTACAAATAAGTAAGAACATTCAAAGTTTGTCTTTCTGTGCCTGGCTTTTTCCCCTTAACATAATGACCTCCAGTTCCATCCATGTTGTTGCAAATGACAAGATCTCATTGTTTTCTATGGCTGAATAGTACTCCATTGTATATATGTATCACATTTTCTTTATCCATTCATCTGTTGATGGACATTTAGGTTGCTTCCAAATCTTGGCTATTGTGAATAGTGCTGCAATAAACATGGGAGTGCAGACACCTCCTTGATATATATATTTCCTCTTTTTTTTTTTTGAGTATATACATAGCAGTGGGATTGCTGGATCATATGGTATCTCTACTTTTAGTTTTTGTGTTTTGTTTTTTTTTTTGAGGAACCTCCAAACTGTTCACCATAATAGTTGCATTAATTTACATTTCTACCAACAGTATATGAGGTTTTTTACTCTACTTCCTCGCCAGCATTTGTTATTGCCTGTCTTTTGGATAAAAGCTGTTTTAACTGAGGTGAGATGAGATCTCATTGTAGTTTTGATTTGCATTTCTCTGATGATCAGTGAGGTTGAACACCTTTTCACATACTTGTTTGCTATTTATGTCTTCTTTTGTGAAATGTCTATTCAGATCTTTTGCCCATTTTTTAATTGGAATTATTAGATTTTTTTCCCTATAGAGTTGTTTGAGATCCTTATGTATTCTGGTTATTAATCCCTTGTCAGATGGGTAGTTTGCAAATATTTTCTCCCATTCTGCAGGTTGTCTTTGTTGATTGTTCCCTTGGCAGTGCAGAGGCTTTTCAACTTGACATAATCCCATTTGTCCATTTTTGCTTTGTGTGCCTGTGCTTTTGGGATATTACTCAAGAAATCTTTGCCCAGTCCAGTGTCCTAGAGAGTTTTCCCAATGTTTCCTTTTGGTAGTTTCATAGTTTGAAGCCTTAGATTTAAGTCTTTAATCCATTTTTATTTAATTTTTGTATATGGCAAAAGATGGGAGTCTAGTTTTGTTGCCTACTTAAATTATCTAGCAAAGGAAAGGTGATAACATGTATATTTAGTGATGATAAAATCTTATACAACCAAATTGATAGATATCTAGAGATAAGTTACAGGTTAATAATAAACATTATGTTTGTATGGAACAAGTTTAAAAAATTACCTGTGGCAACACCATCTATAGGTCACGGAAATATATCCTCTCCCAGAGATGTAGTATCAATTCAACTGAGACTAAAAGCCAATTAGTAATAATGTGTGGTTGGAACATATATGTATAAAAGGATTTATGCATAATCACTTGGGAGAGTAGCCCATGGAATAACATCCTGTCTGCTTTTTCATCTGTAGCAGTGCCTCTGCTGCATGTGTGTGTAGTGGTGGTGTCTGCTGCTCTGTTTGTCCATACCGTCTGCATGTAGATAGAGTCCATCTGCTTCCAAGCTGTTGAAACTAGTGGGATATTCATAGGTGTGATTTTCCAGACAGATGGAGAGAATAAGCTTGTAATCATGACACAACTTATTTTCTACATTTGAGCTCATAAGTTTATTGCATGCACATTTTCTTTCAGTATAGTTTTTAACATAGAAGAAACTTTATTAGGTCCTTAGTATCCTAGAGAAATCCTGTTAATGTCTCCAACAATAAAGCTATGAGCAATTGCTCCTTGTTCTTCTCAGGATTAAGATGCCCTACTAATTTATGTTCTGATTACTATTCTCTTGACAACAGTAACAATAGCATCCATAAAAGGGTTGGTGCTTATTTAAAACAGTGATGAAATTCTATTCGATTTCAAAATAAACTTTTTATTATAGGAATTTTCAGCCATTTGCCAAAATATAAACCCTCATGTACTTGTTACCCCACTTCAATAATGATCAGCATTTATAATTCACTTTAAATAAGTGTCTGTTATAATTCATGAGAAATCATTACTTTTGTGAACCCATATTGTATTAGTCCGTTTTCATGCTGCTGATAAAGACATACCTGAGAGTGGGCAATTTGCAAAAGAAAGAGGTTTATTGGACTTACAGTTCCACATAGCTGGGGAGGCCTCACAATCATGGCAGAAAGCAAGGAGGAGCAAGTCACATCTTACATGGATGGCAGCAGGCAAAAACAGAGCTTGTGCAGGGAAACTCCCATTTTTAAAACCATCAAATCTGGTGAGACCCATTCACTATCACGAGAACAGCACAGGAAAGACCCACCCCCATGATTCAATCATCTCCCACCAAGTCCCTCCTACAACACATGGGAATTATGGGACCTACAAGATGAGATTTGGGTGGGGACACAGAGCCAAACCATGTCACATGTACTTTCATGACAGGGCAGGAAGAAGGAAGTATGTCATGGCTAGGGATTGCATTTTAAATCATTGCACACCCTGGTTGGAGAGCCACAACCTCATAATAGGAGATTCTCATAAGATAGGGAAATAAATTTCTAAGAATATGAGTAAATACTTGGACATATAATGAGTAGTATAGCTGTTAACATTTCTTTTTCATTCCCAAATAAAATATTATCTTGTAGAAAAATCTACTGTATATATTCTGTAACAGGCATTTTTATTTAAACTATTACCTGTACCTTTGAGCCAGCAGAAACGTTTTAAAACTGCTTTGTTATAAGTGCAGGTGTGTGGTTCATGTTCTTCATCTCCAATTTCTGATGCTCACTCAGAAGTACCCTTCATTGTCCTTTTCTGTTTTCTGAGTTTGAAAGTTAATATTTGCAATATTAGGGTCTTCCTAACTTAAGATGTTGAACTGGGTAGAATGTATTCAACAAGGAAAAAATAGGTAATCCTATTCACATCAGATAGTAAGAGCCATTTTTGAAATATGTGTCCTGGATATATTACATAAGATCAACCTGAGATTCTTCTTCCATAGTCTTTCTCACGCGAACCTCTCAAATCAAGTCTGCCAAGCTGATGTTGTCAGAATCCTGTTTAAAGAGTTGGACTCCAACCCATTTGTTCAAAACTAAAACTTCTGATTGCACTTCCTTTATTTCATTATCTCAAATTTTAAATAGTACTTAAAACTCTTCTTCTGTGTTTCTACCTTAGAAAGAAAATTCTGACTTTTTTCTATTTCACTTCTCCTTACTGGACCTAGACTATGATTTTGGCATTTTGCCTATAACAAGCTCTACAACTATTTGGAGCATTACCATGCATATTTGATTACAAAAATGATTTCCCCTTCATTCTCGAGGGTTTTCGTTGAGAAAGCTTCCTTATGTATTTTTTTTTTCCTGTGAAAGTGATTTGGCTTCTGGAACCTTCCTCACAAAGATTTGAAAGTTTATACTAAAATGCAATCTCTCTAAATTTTGACTTTGTTTGATGAGGATGCTTTTCTGATATGGCTTTTCTCTCTGGCCCAGGCCACTTCCATCCCGTGACCCAGATGTGCCACGTAAGTCAAAAAGTGACCAAGGCACGTCTCAGTCATGGAGAGGCTTATTTAGCCAAGGTTAAGGATGCACCCATGAAAAACAAACACGAGTCAAAGGAGGATCTGTGACCTGTGCTTTTTCTGAAGAGAGTTTTGAGAACTTCAGTATTTAAAGGGGAAATAGCAAGCAAGAAGGAAATAATTTTTTTAAAAAGGTGGGGGGTAGGCAATGAGGCAAGTGTCACATTCTTGTGAAGCTCTGATTAGCGCTCAGTGAATCTACATTTCACATGTGAAAAGAGGGAGTGGGGACAAAGTCACTCATGCCTTCATCTCACGCTCTGTAGTTCTGCATGTTACATAAGATGAAGGAAGCATGTGAAATTACAGCTGTGTGTTTGGGAGCAAAAGGAAGGTCGTTTTCATGTGACTCCGTTCCCAAGCTTAGCTTTCCTTTGGCATGGTGAGTTTAAGGTCCCGAGATTCAATTATATTTCTTTCACTCCCCTAAGGCCTCATTTGTTGCTTCCAGCCAATAAAAATGGAAATAGCTTGTGGAGAGGACCACCCGCACCTTAAAAGCCGTGTCTTTGGAATGGTGTATGTCACTTCCATTCTAATCCCATTTGCTACACCTGACAGCAGGAAAAGCTGAGGAGTGTAGAATTGTTGGGAGCTCAGCAGAAGTCGGAGTGTTGATGAATAGATGGCAGACTCTGCTGTACCTAAATCCTGGGAGTGCAAAGAGTGTTCCAAATCTGAATAGCCTTCACAGAGGAGAGATTAGAAGTAGGCTTGAGTTTGACTCCTGGCAGAGGCCCACGGAGATGCAGACGTGGCCTTTTGGTTTCTGCCCTGCAGATCATACCTGGAGCTGATACTGATGCAGCTGTTGGAACCTTGGTGTCAGCAGCTGAGGGGGCCCCAGGAGAGGAAGCAGAGGCAGAGAAGCCCACTGTCCCTGCCGGGGAAGGAGTAAGTTTAGAGGAGGCCAAAATTGGAACTGAAACCACTGAGGGTGCAGAGAGTGCCCAACCTGAAGCAGAGGAGCTGGAAGCAACAGTGCCTCAGGTGAGTGTCCCATGTCGCAGCCAGGGGAGCTCCTGGGAAGTAGCATGGGCTGGGTGCTCTGTTGGTTGGTTCATGGTGATAACTCTTTGGATGTATAATAGATTTGTAGCAATTTTGTGACTTTACCAAACAACATTATTATCAGATTCTCAGAAAGAGTAATCCCAGCTGCTCAGTATCAGCATTGCAATGTTGCATACAGGCCCTCAGGGCCTGTGGCTGACTGGGCCTAAGCATGGAAACGGGAAGGGGAAACTGGGGTGACGTGGAGAAAGGAATGAAGCAGGACAGTGAAAAGGATGAGAATGGAGCTGGGAGAAAGAGAATGTGATGAAGTGAGCACTTAGCCCAGGGAGAACTCAATAGTATTCAGATCTTATTATTCTTATTATTGTTTGGTGGTTATTATTATCATTAGAGTGCCCCAAATTCACCATCAGGCCCCTTTTACCAAGAACCCACCACTGGGTGGCACGTTGAGAAGGGAAACAAAGGGACCAGGGCCATTAGGTCGGTGCATGAGGCGGGAGGGGGCCCTGCCTGGCACTGCCGCAGAGCAGCATTGAGAGGCCACAAAGCCACATACTCTACCACTGCGAGGGCCTCCAACCCCAGGGCCTGCCTCCACTGTCTGGTTCTTCTGTATTCTAGAAGGCAACGTTAAGAGGGGGCTTAATGGTATGCATTGTTTTCTCCTGATGATTTTACTCCCAATAAATTTTCAAAAATTTCTCCAGGGTTACTTAAAACTTGAAACTGAATTATCCCTTTCATTATCCCTTTTTGGGCTGGGGGCTGAGGCAGATAACACTGTTATGGGAGAAGGAACTTAAAAGAATATTCCTTTTTCCCCTTAGATTTTCTCATCACAGTGCCCAGAGTGTTTTTGTGTATATTGTTGTACTCATGGAAAGACGGTATTATCTCTCCAAGTTGACGAATGTTAGTGGTCTAGTCTGCTGATAGCAGAGGGAATATAGAAGGACTCCTGTTCTGCTGACGAAACTCCCCTCCATGCTTATCTTTGTTAAACAAACGAAAGGGTGGTCCTAATCCTTTGGTTCAGACACTAGAGTACTTGGAGTGGATTGTGGGAGGTGTGGTCCCTCCAGCAGCCACAGCAATGCGGGGCTGGAATGATAATCACAAGCGAAGGACTGGTGGGTGATCTCCAAACCCGGGCTGGATCTTCATCAGCAAGCATGGTTCAGGCACTGGGGGCCTCTTGGGACTGGGGGAGGGGAGGAAGGGGCTCACAGGAGGTGAACTGCCAGCCGCAAGAGTTACGGCTCCTTGGGACAAGAACCAGGCTGGCCTGCGGGGCTGGGCGCGGTGGCTCACGCCTGTAATCCCAGCACTTTGGGAGGCCGAGGTGGGCGAATCACGAGGTCAGGAGATCGAGACCATCCTGGCTCACACGGTGAAACCCCGTCTCTACGAAAAATACAAAAATTAGCCGGGTGTGGTGGTGGGTGCCTGTAGTCCCAGCTACTCGGGAGGCTGAGGCAGGAGAATGGCGTGAACCCGGGAGGTGGAGCTTGCAGTGAGCCGAGATCGCGCCATTGCACTCCAGCCTGGGTGACAGAGCAAGACTCCGTCTCAAAAAAAAAAGAACCAGGCTGGCCTGCATTGACTCCTCCTGCAATCCCTCTCAGGATGGCCTCCCTCACCCTTCAAGACTCAGTCTCCCATCCCCTATCCCTCCTCCCAATTCCCACCGAAACTTCATGCTTACCAAACTGCCTGGCTATTCAAGGATCCAGAAATTAATTCCACTAAGGGTTTAGGCCTCAGGAGAAACAGAAGGAGGCTGTGTGGCACAGCAGAAGGCCCAGACCTGAGTCTGGCTAGTGGGGAATTATGGAAATGGCAGCCCCAGCTTTGGGCTGGGGGCTGAGGCAGGTTGTGCAGGACAAGGAGGTTCTGTTTTCCAGGCCCTGCTGGGCACCGCCACGGTTTTTCTTCCCCCAGGAGAAGGTCATCCCTTCGGTGGTCATAGAGCCTGCTTCCAACCATGAAGGGGAAGGAGAAAACGAAATAACTATAGGTGCAGAGCCCAAGGAGACCACCGAGGATGCGGCTCCTCCAGGCCCCACCAGCGAGACGCCGGAGCTGGCTACGGAGCAGAAGCCTATCCAGGACCCTCAGCCCACGCATTCTGCACCAGCCATGGGAGCTGCTGACCAGCTAGCATCTGCAAGGGAGGCCTCTCAGGAATTGCCTCCTGGCTTTCTCTACAAGGTATTCTTATTTTTTAAGTCTCATTTATCCTTTTTTTGCTTTGAGTCCCTTTTGCTCAAGCCTTTGGTTTTCCAGTTTTTACTTTTACTTTTTGCAATTATTATTTCTCTGAACTGCTTTCCCTTCACCACAACATCACTTGGACAAGCCAGGACTACAGTAATAGATTTTCATGTTTTAACAAAGAACAATTAAAGGGAAGTTCACCACAGGGCAAACAGTATGCCCCTGGATAATGAATGGGAGAGTCTCTTCCAGCCCTCCCTCCTCTCTACTCCCTCAGGTGCCTGTGAATCTGTGGAGCCTGGCTCAGACCAAGCCTTGGAATCACCAAGAGCTCCTGACTGGGCTATATCCCCTGGGGGTCGGGCAGCAATCCTTCAGTCAACTCTGGCACCTTGTAGGGTGCATGACACAGAGTAGGGAGCCCATAAATATTTTGTAAATTAATGGATTCATATATGAATGAACTTGCACCAAAAGGCAGAAAAAAAAAGGCGGCTAAGTTAATGGGAAGAAGGTTTTGCTCAGACAGGCTACTTAGAGCCTTCATAAACCAAAGGGTTCTTACCAAAAAAACTTAGTAAATACCTAAAAACACTGGCTTAACCCAAGTGTTTCCTGTCTCAGATATTTCCTAATAGAATCTGAAAAGGAATTTTAAGTTTTTAAATTTGATTTTACATTTAAAAATCAGCTCTTTTTCTTCTAAAGTGTAAAATGTCGTATCATTCTCTCTCTCTTTCTCTCTCTCTCTCTGTCTTTGTCTCTCTCCATTAGAAAGTAACTACTACCTTGCTACCTCTTGTGGGGACAGGGGTGGCTATAATGGATTTATGAATAAATTAATTTGGAGAAAAAGCTAAACCTGTAGATAGGGGGTTGTTTCCTGCCAGGTTCTGTTTTAAGGTTCTGTTTTAACTGGAGCACAAGCAGTCCAAGAAGCCTTGTGCCAAGCACGACCGGTGCTTGCTGGGCCCATTCTGGCCTCCTCACTAACTGTAGAATAACCTAAGGCACCCCATATAGACCCTCTCTCTGGGTATCAGTTTTCCCATCAGAAAAATTAATTTGGGGATAACATAATCCATTTCCAGCTCTGACAAGTTTGTGATTCTATGAATATGCTCAATGGCAAAATACACACTTTAAAAGCCAATGTTTACTCTCAGGGGTGGAGTTGAGGGAAAGGTGGGAAAAATAAAATCAGCCATGACAATAGAGTGATTCAGACTGGGTGACAGACGCATGGGGGTTCATTATGTTGTTTCTTCTGCTTTAAAATATTTTTCTATAATAAAATTTTAAGGAAATCTTTTTCAAAATGGGAAAGGAAAAGAAACTGGTTGCCATTGTATATAAGGTAGGATAGGGAAGTAAGGAAATATATTTACACAGAAATTGATCACAGAGTTTTATTTAGTAGTAATTACTATATAACCTGCAAGTGGTGGTTTTCCTGATTATTATTTGACAGAAGCTGGGGTTAGAGGAGATTTAGACATTTTTGGTTCCAGTTAAACAACAAACAGTAATAAAGCATCAGTGATAATAAAATGCAAATCTCTAACAAAAATAAGATGAATTAAAATTTGATTAATATAGTGCTTTTCCCTGTTGTAGAGGGCATTGCATTACTATTAATAAATATACATATGAATGGCCTCATATCAGAGAATAGGACTTCCCTTCTGGCTTTAGAGGCATTCTTCTTCCTTGGGATATGGCAAATATCTTCCTCTTTTCATCCAGCTTGGAGAGTGCTTGTAAGAGTGTCTGCTTATAATCTGGCTGGGAAATTGATTTTTATGTATTCTTATCTTCTGCAGGTGGAAACACTGCATGATTTTGAGGCAGCAAATTCCGATGAACTTACCTTACAAAGGGGTGATGTGGTGCTGGTGGTCCCCTCAGATTCAGAAGCTGATCAGGTAAAAGAAAAGACTGGAAGATGCTTTGGGCTACATTGATTTTTTTCTGAGGGTCTGTTGGACACAATCACTTCCTAAAGATGTTTCTATTTTCTGAGATGCTACAAGCCATCTAAAAAGGGCTTAAGGGCTTGTGACAGCATAGATCATTAACCAGGTTTCTAGGACACCCTTTTGGGATGCTGTTACATTCTTTTTTTATATAATACAAACAGTTGACCGTTTCTTATCATGTAACCACTTTCTGGGAATGTTGTCTCTGTAACACCTGTCTTCAGGAAATGCAGACACTATTAATGTGAACTAAAAGACGCCTTCAAAAGTGGTTGCCTCTGGGTGTGTGGATATTGATTAGGAAAGAACCTGGGGAACCCTCTGGAGTGATGGAAATGCTTTATATCTTCAGAGAGTTGTCTGCATGTATTTGTCAAAACTCATTGAACTATATACCTAACCATCTCTGCATTATACAGTATTTAAATTATACCTCAACTTAAAGAGATTCTTTAAAAATATCACTTCCTAAAAGAGTGGTCTGATGTAAGGTACTGAGAACTCCCATCTTGTTCTCATTCATAAAATATGTGAACCCTTGAAATGGTATGCAAAACAAGTAAATGCATCTGTAAACATATTTTTCTGGAGAGAAAAACTCTAACTTCCATACTATTCTCAAAGAGATTTATGAGCTCTCCCCTTAAAAAATAAATTCAAGCATCACTGCCTTTGAGGTTAAGACTTAATATGTTCAACATTTTGTTCTTTCTTTTGACAATGCACTTACCAAGATACATCAGGTGCTGGGTCAAACAGTCTCTACCACAATAAAATAGATTGGAAATTTATATAACAATAATCTGCTGGGCAGGGTGGCTCATGTCTGTAATCCCAGGACTTTGGAGGCCAAGGCAGGAGGATCACTCGAGGCCAGGAGTTCCAGACCAGCCTGGTCAACATAGCAAGACCTCATCTCTACAAAATTTTTTTTTTTTAAATTAGCTGGGTAGAGCGGTGGGCACCTGTAGTCCTAGCTACTCAAAAAGCTGACATGGGGGGATTGCTTGAGCCTAGGAATTCGAGGCTGCAGTGAGCCATGATCACACCACTGCACTCCAGCCTAGGTAACAGAGCAAGACCCCGTCTCAAAAAACAAAAAATTAATAACAATAATATATTTTTAAAAGCCCCCAAAGATTTAAAAATTTTAAAATACACTTCTAAATAACCCATGGGTCAAATAAATCATAGTGTGAGTTAAAAAAAAATTTCATAATGATCATTAAATAGAAATTAAATAGAAAAATGCATAGAAGGAAGAAAATAATAAAAATAAGTTCACAAATGAATGCAATAAAGGACTGTAACAGATAAAATTGATGAAGCCAAAAGTAGGTTTTTGAGAGGATTAACAAAATTGTTAAAACCTTAGAAAGACTCAAGAAAGAAAAGTCACAAAGCATAAATTACCAATACAAAGAAAAGGTGTCAGCATCATACATCTCAAAGATATTAAAAATCCTATTTATAATGGGATTTTTGTCTGCATTAACCAGAAGTTATTGTGTAAAGAAATAAAAGGAAAAAAAGGTAGTCTTTTATGTTTACCACCATGTTTACCATTTCCAGGTCTTCATTCTTTCCTTAAGTCCAAGTTGCCATCTGGTCTTAATTTCCTTTCTGCTTAAAGAACTTCCTTTAGCTATTTCTGTAGTGCTAGTCTGCTGGCAGCAAATATTCTTGGCTTCTGTTTGTCTGAAAATGTCTTTATTCTTCTTAATTTTTAACAATACTTTCACTAAGATAGAAATCTGAGTTGATTTTTTTTCCTTTCAACTCTTTAAACATGTTTCATTGTTTTCTGGTCTCTATTGTTTATAATTAGAAATCAGCTGTCATTTGTTTAATATTGCTTCTCTGTATGCAAAGTGACTTTCCCTGACTACTTTTAATAAATTTCTCTGTATCTTTGATTTTCATCAGTTTGAATATATTGTGCTTGGGTAGGTTTTTTTTTTTTTTTTTTTTGTGGTCTTCATACTTGAAAATCGCTGAGCTCCTTAGACTTGTAACCTAATGATTTTCACTACGTTTGCTTTTTAATTTTTTTTCTGAATTATTCTCTGTGTTCTTTTTTTCTGGGTTTCTAATTATACTTATATTGGACTTCTTGATGGCTAAGATGCTGTTCTTTTTCTTTCACTATTTCTCTCTGGTAGTCCGGTTGGATAACTTCTATTGATCTGCCTTCAAGTACTGTGACTGTTTCCTCTGCTACTTTGAGTTCGTAGTTAAATTTATCCAGTGACTTTTTCTCCTCAGATATTAGACTCTTAGAATTCTTCATTTCCATATTGTTCTTTCATATGGTTTCCATTTCTTGGCTGAGATTTCCCACTTATAGTCTTTCATTATTACTGTCTCTCAATTTATATACTTGAACAAATTTTTAATAGCTGCCTTAAATTTCTTACTGCTAATTCCAACAGCTGGGCCATCTCAGAGCATATTTCTATTGTTTGCTTTTTAATCTTTGGGACATATTTTCCTGTTTTTCTATGTCTAATAATTTTTAATTGATGCTAGACATAGTAAGTAGACCATAAGTGGTAAAGAGTCTGACTCTGTTTTCTATATCTGAAAATTGCTTATTTTTGTTTTAGCAGACATATAAATTACTGGATAATTCCCTTGAATTGATGGGAGTTGGTTTTATACTTTGTTAGGGTGGGTATGTACCCTTTATGCATGCACAGCTTGGGGGTCAGCCCAGGATTTCAAGGCAGTTTATCCACATACATTAGGATACCCATCCCCCAGTGATTCCTTTCTTTTCAAGATAACCCCCCCTGAGTGTACAGCTTCTCTGGCAGCCTTACACTCTATGCTCTGAATGCCCCACATCACACTGAGTGATGATAATCCTCAGGGGAAAAGCTGTATCAGCATAGATCTCACCCCTTGCAGTTCTCTACTTTCAAGCATCAAATACTTTCTAATTTCTGCCTCCTTTTGGTCATTTCCAGCATCTTCAAATAGTTTTACCCATTATTTATACCCATCCCATTATATATAAATTTATACTTTATGTATTGTTTAACCAAGAGTTGTTTGTTTATATAAATAGTTGCATATATGTATATATAGATATTTAGAGATATATAGTTATTCCAATGTTTTTAATTATTCTCTCCAGAGGAGTTGTCTAATACAAGCTATTCTGCCATTACCAAGACAGGAAATCCTTTTCTACCACATATTTTAAGCAGTTAATATTTAATTTTTTATATTTTCCTCAGCTAAAGATTGATGTTGGCTAATATTCTTTACAAGTTGTCTTTCAGAATATATGTGTTGGAATATATCTTGATTGTGGGTTTGTGTAGTCCTTTACTTGTTTTCTTTATTGAAACAATTTTTAAGTCCTTAACTCTACTTGGCTCCATTAGATTTTTCACTCACTGTAAATAAAGTCAAATATAGACACTCGTGGGGGAAAAATGACCTTTTATATGCTTTCTAGAGGTTCAGAAAATATTTAGCTATCATCTTTGATTTTAAGTATAGCTTTGTCCTTCACATATATGACATCATAATTTTAAAGAGGGCACTTTTCCTCATCAGCTAGGATATTATCAGTTATTTTATTGAGTCATTTTTTTCCTCAGCGGTTTTTTTCCTGCCTTCAAAAATTGGGCTGTCTAAATACTTATATTTCTTGTCTACGTGGCAGCATCAATTTATAGTCTCAGATTATATCAAAAGGGAATGAATTCAGCTTCTTCATTTAATTTTTGAGGCCTCATTTTATCTGATGTACTTGAACTATGTTGGGGGTTGGTTTAGACTAAACCTGGCCATCCCTCATCTGAACTGGAATTTCCTTTCTGCACTGGTTAACATAATAAAGATAGTCATTTCCCACTCCTTGCACTTCCTGTGGTCTCGTTTCCCACTGTTCCTTTCAACACAGCTTTTCCAGCTAGACTCTGCTTATCTTCAGGAAGCCAAGGGCAGACCACAGCCTCTGTTTCTCATTTTTAAGTATCGTCTCCCATTCTGCATGACCATACATGGATGGGTTCTTTACCCTTTCTGGGGCAAACTGTTTCATTTTTGTGATGGCACTTCTATATGACAGACAAATGTTTATGAGGAATAATTTATAAAGGATATAGGAGTGCTTCCAGCAAGAATGCCATGACATCCAACTGCTTTGTAGTTTATATAAACTTGAAAAATTAGGTATTATTAAAACAAAAATAGTAATATAAGGCAACACACATCTAGCTTTTAGTATTTAATGAGCCCTACATAGGTCGTTTATTGGGGTTATAGGATATGAGCTGGGGGTCAGAGTTCTTTCTTATAAGCAAGTGGCTTGGGATGATATATAAGATATTCCATGGCCTCATCAGTATTCCATTCTAACCCAAGGAACCTCAAACCTTTTTTATACTGTGACCCCAGAACAGGTCATGCTCTTGTGCATGAAATGCTTTCACATGGTATTCCTGTCTTTGCACTGGTTGTAGTTGTAATCCTTTTCTCGTCTTTAAGAACTCATATTATAATCCAGTTAATATCAATTAACTATGCTTTGTACAGTCATAATGTTAATATTAATCATCAATTAACTATACTTTATATAGTCAATAAGTCATTGCAAATGTTTATTCCTTCTTTTTCTTTTTTGTTTGTTTTTTTTTTTTTTAACTAACAACTTACTTGGGATAGGCCTTCCCACTGATCACGGCACAGCACTTTACCTGTAATGTGACATCCTGGTTCAGAACCACAACACTAATGTAACACATTATTAATTAATTGTGGCAGTGTGGATTTTCCAGTAGTTTGCTGGACCCTGAAAGTCCTGTCATTGTTTTTCAGGATGCAGGCTGGCTGGTGGGAGTGAAGGAATCAGACTGGCTTCAGTACAGAGACCTTGCCACCTACAAAGGCCTCTTTCCAGAGAACTTCACCCGACGCTTGGATTAGGGCAACAAGTACTGCAAGAAGGAGCTCAGTTATGGGGTTTTTAAACCTTCATGAAAACCTGAAGAGTTCACTTTTGCTATTATGCTCTTAATGATTTACAGACTGATGCCAGACAAACCTTGGGAAGATGTATCAATGGAGCATGTGTGCAAAAAAAAGTAAGAGGAAAAAAAGTAAATTAAGGAAAAAATCCTCAGTCATTCCCATGTTGTCAATAACAGGTTTGTTTGTGCTTTGTCCAAGCTGTGGAGACTCTTGTACTTGATGCCCTCCCACCAATTCTAAAGTAGCTTTCTCCAGATCAGACTTTAATTTCTCTGCATCAGGTGTATCGTACTGAGTGGCTGCCCTGCAGAAGATGTGATGAATTATCCTGTAGTACAAGATTATCTTATTCCCCTGCCCAGGTGTGAGCACATGCTCTCGCTCCCTTTCAGGTTTACTATGTTTAAAACTAAACTGCTGCAAAAGTTCTCAATGTTCTTTTCCAACACATCTATATATATATGGACACACAGTCACGCAAGCTAGTTCCCATGACTCCTGGATCTATGTGTATGCAGAAGGCTACATATACATAGTTGCTTTCTTTCCTTTCCATTGTAGCTCTTTGCCTCTCAAGTGTCATTGATACATGCATTGCTCTTATTCTGTCTGGCATTACAATTGCAGTTTTGCCTCATGGCAAAACCAGCCATCCCATTGCCAAAACAGTCAACAGTATCTGTGTTTGTACTGTGCAGTTTTCAGGATGAGATGACAGATAGCACGACTACACTGAGGCCCCCTCAGAGAAGGCAGGGCCTGATTTATCTAGCTGTCCAGCCGCTGTGGCTGGAGGTAGACTAGTTGGGATGGGCAGCTAAGTAGTCTTCTCTTTTGCCTTTATGAGATTGGGTAGAAAGATGGGGCATATTCATCCACCCCCAAAAGAACGCTATAAAAACAGCTCCTCTATATTTCCACCTCTTTCTATTTATGCAACTCATCTTCACAGATTGTTCTAAAGTAAAATAGATGGTGTATGCTGTATCCACAAATCATCTGTAACAATTATGTTTTCAGTGCTGTGTCATTCCAAATAAACCTTCGGTAATCTCCAACGATTACCCTAATTCCTTTTGATGAGTCTTTTTTTTTTATTTTGGAAATTTTGTTCCAGTTGGATACTCTGCTTGAAACAGTTGGTATTGGAGTTGTTATTTGTGCAGAAATATGCTCGTTCTTCCACTAGGTTGCACTCCACGCCCCCACCTCACCTCCCCACTTCCTTCATTCCAGTCATTGCTGGTCACTCGGTGTTCCCTGACATCCAGCAATTACTGCAGCACCAATAACAGCTGCCAACGGAGAGCCCTTAAAGGTGCCGGCTGTGGACTCCCAGTCCGTGAATCACTGATAATCTTACGACCTTCATAATCAGCAATTTCTTCTCACACCAGCTTCATTTTCTGGTCACTTTTCTTTCTGGCATGTTTATGTTCGTAGGTACATAAAAATTAGATTAGATGGAATAGAAAAGTGAATTCACTTGGCCATCATTTCCAGAAGAGAATTCTTAACGCAAATGCTTTTAGTTGATTTGGACTCTTTTCTGCTAATACAATTCTTTATACAACGTAGGCTGGTCAAGAATGTATATTATTAGACTTTTAGATTTAGGATGTATTCCTGATTCATGGTTTGAATCTTCCTGGCTTATTACTGACGTTGTTGTTTTAAGTGTGAATAGGGAAATAACTGTTATTGAGCCAAGATTTTTCCAGGGGCTAATTTACAGAGAAGCTGGGTCATCATGAATGCTATTCTAGTGCAAGAAAAGCAAATGTCGCTGCCCAGGAGCATGACTGATAATTCAGCAAGTGGAATGCAGCAATGTAAGATTCATAATAGAAAGCCACTCCTGACGGTAGAGTACACACAGGATGTTAAAAGCCAAGACTGAAAAATTAGCTCTAATAATAAAATGCACCTAATGTTCTGCAAAGATAATTGGCTTGCCACATCTCCTGGAGCAGAAGATGTGATGAATTATTCTTAAATTCCTTTCACCCTCCTGCCCACAGTGGCTGCTCACAGTGTACAGTTTGCCAGGACATGGCCCAGATAACTGTAGCCCTAGGTGAATGTTCCTAGATGAATGTAACAAGTTCTTCTGAAATGACATGATTTTAATTAGCTATTTAGTCCTGTTTTTTAAAATGCCTTTGGATTTTTTTTACACTAAATAAGAGTTATCAGATTTTTTGTTTGTTTGTTTCAGGAATTGCCAAAATCCAAGAATTCCTAATGCATTGAAAACGAAGGAGATGGAGGGGATGGGCATGTGGTGGTGGCATTCCCCAGAAATGTCCTTGAATGTGGCGTGAACATTGTTTTCCATTTCAGTGGATTTTCTAAAGAATGTTACTTTCTAGGACTTTCTGGGGTTACTAGTGTGAAGTTCTTTCCACATCTCTTTCTCAGTTATTCTGTTCAAGTTCTCACACCACCAACCCATCCTAGGCACATCACCCAGTCGTATAATGGCAAGTTTGTATTGTATCCCAAATGGCCTTGAACCAGGCCTTGGTCCTTTCTTTTTCTTTTCTTTTTTTTTTTTTTTAAACGGAGTCTTGCTCTGTTGCCCAGGCTGGAGTGCAGTGGCATGATCGCGGCTCACTGCAAGCTCTGCCTCCTGGGTTCACGCCATTCTCCTGCCTCAGCCTCCCAAGTAGCTGGGACTAGAGGTGCCCGCCACCACGCCTGGCTAATTTTTTTGTATTTTTTAGTAGAGATGGGGTTTCACTGTGTTAGCCAGGATGGTCTCAATCTCCCGACCTCATGATCTGCCCGCCTTGGCCTCCCAAAGTGCTGGGATTACAGGCGTGAGCCACTGCGCCCAGTCAGGCCTTGGTCCTTTCTGAGCTTCCTCTCCATGATTTAAGATTCTTCTTAGAAACCCAATGGCATGCAGACCTTCAAATAGTTATGAGTCAGAACGTGTTTGGAAAGAAAGCCAGTAGTTCTTATTAAACATACACCTACCTGGCATTCCTACCAATATGACAGTCACTCATTTAAACCTGTGTGATGTATATAATTGCAAAGTAAAATTGCCCGGCAATTTGATTTTTTTTTTTTTTTTTTTTTTTGAGACAGAGTCTCGCTCTGTCGCCAGACTGGAGTGCAGTAGAATGATCTCAGCTTACTGCAACCTCTGCCTCCCGGGTTCAAGCAATTCTCCTGCCTCAGCCTCCCAAATAGCTGGGACTACAGGCATGTGCCACCATACCCAGCTAATTTTTGTATTTTTAGTAGAGACGGGGTTTCGCCATGTTGGCCAGGATGGTCTCGATCTCATGTGCCACCATGCCCAGCTAATTTTTGTATTTTTAGTAGAGACGGGGTTTCACCATGTTGGCCAGGATGGTGTTGATCTCTTGACCCAGTGATCCATCGGCCTCAGCCTCCCAAAGTGCTAGGATTACAGGTGTGAGCCACCGCACCCGGCCAGCCATTTCAATTTTTAACACTATCTCAGGGTAGCCAGGGCCCCTGGGACAGGTAAAAGTTCCCACACCGTGCTGTTGCATTGCTTCCGCCATGCCTGCTCTTCCTGACAAAGCTGGGGCGGCTTTGGAGTCAGCCAGAAAACCATATCCATCACATCTTAGGCTGCCCAGTGGAGTGTGCACGTTTAGAATTCTGAGCCCTCTTTTCTTACATAAAGAAGCCTTTAATCAGGGCATTGGAACGATCCCATCATGGCCCCATGGCCCATTCAGATGGCCCATTAAGGAAAATGCCTTTGGGAAACTACAAAAGTTACGAGAAATCAATGAGTTTAAAGATGGCAGAAGCTCAGTGCTTTATTCCACACAAATTGCATGGCTGAACACCTTGAAGCCTTAGAAATAGACTGGCCAAAGAAATAGACTGGCCAAAGGATTGGCCTTGCTAGGACTCTACTCCCCTTTTCAAAGGAGACCAACTAACAGCTGCCTTCTGGTTTTTACTTGGAACTCAACTGAAAACCTTATAAACATGTGTCAGAACTTGGAGATGAGCAGATCGCACAGCTTTTCTACACAGTGCTGTAGCTACCGTCTTCCTGGGGTGACTTCTTCCTAGGACTTCAGTAAGTGGAATTGGACATTAGGTAACCGCACAGAGAAGACAATGGCCAATATTCTCTTGGAAGACTTAGAAAATGGAGATCCAGGTGGTTCTGTTCATCTTTGAGCCCTGCAGGTGCATCCCTGTTTGATGATGATCCTGTCCTGAATCACCAGGAGGAGACCACCTGGATGTCCACGGGCAGCGTTCTTCAAGGCACACAGTAGGGGGTTGATAAATTGTTCATAAAGCCAAATAAACTATGCTTGAATAAGCTTAATATTCCATCCAAATATTTTGTGACTCATTGGTAATACCTTTTAAGGATCACTTAACAAACAGCAGCAAATAGTGACTTTTTCCACTTAAAAGATATTTGAGACACAACCCTTACATCTATGCAAATTGAGAGGAAGGCCAAGTAGGTACCTTGAAGCTCTTTCCAAATAAATCTAAATTTTATCTTTGTTTCCTAAAATCCAGTTAATTCCCAGTGCCCCCTGATCTCAGATCAAACACTCAGGTTGTCTGATTCTTGAGGGTTGGGTCAGAATTGCATGCTTATTTCCCTCCCCGCAGCACCCTACACAGGATGCATCTGTAGTTAACACTCCAGAAACTGTTCCTGCTGCACTCTGATGCCCTGTAAAACCAGTCCAGCCCAGGAGTGCCTTGTCCATAAGCACCTTGCCACATGGCTGATACCCTATACCCTCTCCCACCAGTAAATATTAAACTCTGTGTCATTATGCTCTGCTCTCCAAAAACCTACCAGTGATCACAAAGTGCTGTCTGTGGCATTTGGAGATGCCACCAAACTTCCAATTCTCCCCCAAGATTCTAAGATACGAACTTTCCTTGTTTTCTTACCTCTCTGGTTGTTCCTTCTCTGTTACTGTTCCTAATTTTTTTTTCCTCCTTCCTGTGGGTGCTGGAAGTGGGGTGGGGCAATAGCGATCTGTCCTTCAATTTGTGTTCCAGTTGTCCAAGGAATGTTGCCTTTGGAGTGTCCAATTATTGCTTCCAAGTCCACATGTTCATTTGTTCATTAAAATATATCAAGCACCAGCTAAGTGTCAGTTACTGTACATGGGGACCGCATTCATAAGATTTAGACTTCGCGCTTGAGGGACTTCCTTCCAAACCCCTCCATGGTGTGTCACTGAGGGGCTCCTCCGTTCTTCAGAATCTTGGGCCTGAAGACTTGGGAGCTTCCTTTGTGCATTATTTTCCAGATTTTGGGCACCTGCTATGATTTCCCTGCAAAACATACAACCTTGCACTTTAATCTAGTCGGGGTTCTGTTCTTCACACTGCCAGAGAAGACAAATTGGATCCTTGTTGTCTCCCTTGTCACCTGACTTACTGTCTTCGTCGTACCCTACGGCCCACCCATTTTAAGTACCCAACAGGTCCCCACTCCCTCCTTGCCTCTCCCTCTCAGAAACACACACACAAATGATGAATATCTGCTGCATGTCATACCAGATCCAAGAGCCTCTGCTTGGTCTTCAGAGCTGAACTTCACCTCTTCCCCAGTATTCATCCACTGCCTGCTTCAGAGGCGTCTCCTCAGCACCCCACCCGCCTTCTCCCCCTCAGCTGTATACCTTTCTTGCCGTGTTGCAAAACCCCTCTACTGGGATGCCTTCCCCTCTCCTGTTGGCCTCTAATCCCATCCCCCAGGCATAGTTCGAGCCCTGTATCCTCAAAATCCCCCTGTCCTCTCATCCTTCTACATTCTTTCCATATTTAGAGTAAATATGATACTCCCTAGCCCTTCATTTCCCCCACCAAGTGGCACACTGTCTCCAACCTTCTCTGCATGCTCTATTCACTCCTGGATCTTGTGTACTCGTGTGCTGAGTGAATGAACAAGAGGCTGATTGAACGATTAGTTCAGGGAAGTCCAGAAACCCTAATCTCAGGATCAGCATGGAATAAAATTTGAAACTGAGTGTGAGAAGAAAATGCAAAATACGTCTGTGATATTGGAGAGGGGAAAGTTTTCTTAAATGGGACTTGGAAACACCCAAAGTATATGGGCAAAAAAAAAAAAGAGCTTGACTCCAAAATTAAGAATTTATATTTAATGAAAAGATATTTGAGATAGTTGGTAGACAGATAATAGACTTGCCTAAGATATTTATACCATCCCAAATTCACAAAGGATAAATGTCTAAAATACACAAGGAACTCATTCAAGTCAAGACGAAATGAATAATTACTATTATTATAATTTGTTTATATCATTTATATTTATTTATATTTATAATATGGCAATAGTTAAAATAATAATAACATTCGTTGACTGTCATTTGCCAGGCACTGTATGTATTATTTTATTTAATCTTTACAAATCTATGAGGTAGTTGCTGTTTTTACCTATTACAGGCAGGGAAGCTAAGATAGAGTTACATGAGGAAGCTTGCTCAAGGTCACACGGTCAATAAACGGCAGGGCCAGGCTGTGCCCCAGGCAGGCTGGCTCTAACATAAGTTCTAACTCCAGCCTTCTTGTTGGTATGTTTAGAGGACATGAAAGGGTAATTCACACTTCAGTGAATACTAAGTATAAAAAAGGACCTCAGCTTCCTAATAATCAGAGCTGTGCCGTTTTTTTTGTTTTTGTTTTTAAGACAGGTTCTCTGTTGCCCAGGCTAGAGTGCAGTGGTGCGATCTTGGCTCACTGCAGCTTCTGCCTCTTGGGTTCAAGCAATTCTCCTGCCTCAGCCACCAAGTAGCTGGTATTACAGGTGCGCGGCACCATGTGCAGCTAATTTTTGTATTTTTACTAGAGACGGAGTTTCTACTAAAGGCCTAATTTTGTATTTTTAGTAGAGATGGGGTAGCTTGATAGGTATCATATTGGCAAAAAATAAATAAAGTTCCTGATAACACCATAGCACTGGTAGCATTTAGGGAAGATGTGAGTGTGTGTTCTCCCTGACCAGCAATGCTGGGAGGACATTCCCAGGGAAAGGCTTACACGAGGAATAAGAGGACCTTGTGAGGGGTCCATCACAGCTCCCTGCTGATAGCAACATGCCCATGTTTAGGGGAATGGATGGATGGAAAGGAGCATGAACGAAGGGCATGAGCTGGTGAGCAGACGTGGATAGGTAGAAATGGCACGCCATTTACATGGATGAAAAACACAGTATTTATGAACAATTCTATATACAGTCATGCATTGCTTGACAACGAGGAAGCATTCTGAGAAATGTGTCCTTAGGTGATTTCATCCTTGTGGGAACATTGTAGAATGCAACGTTGTAGAACACAAACCCAGATGGCACAGCCTGCTACACAGAGGCTATATGGTGTAGCCTGTTGCTTCTAGGTTACAAAGCTGTGCAGCATGTTACTGTACTGAGTGCTACAGGCAACTGTAACACATTGATAAGTATTTGTGTATCCAAATATATCTAGACAGAGACAACCTACAGTAAAAATAGGATATAAGAGTTTAAGTACTGTAACACCTGTACAGGGAACTTACCATGAATGGAGCTTGCAGGTCTGGAAGCTTCTCTGGGTGAGTGAGTCAATGAGTGAGTGGTGAGAGGATGTGAAGACCTAGGACGTTCCTGTACACTCCTGTAGACTATAAACACTGGACACTTAGGCTACACTAAATTGATCAAAACATACATTTCTTTCTTCACTAATAAATTAGCTTTTGCTGACTGTAACTTTACTTCAGCAACTTTTATTTTTTAACTTTTTGATTCCTAATAACACTTAGCTTAAAACACAAACAGGCCAGGCACTGTGGTTCATGCCTGTAACCCCACCATTTTGGGAGGCCAAAATGGATGGGTTGGATCACGAGGTCAGGAGTTCAAGACCAGCCTGGCCAAGATGGTGAAACCCTGTCTCCACGAAAAATACAAAAATTAGCCAGGTGTGGTGGCACATGCCAGTAGTCCCAGCCACTCAGGAGGCTGAAGCAGAAGAGTCGCTTGAACCCAGAAGGCAGAGGTTGCAGTGAGCCGAGATCACACCACTGCACTCCAGCTGGGCGACAGAGCGAGACTCTGTCTCAAAAAAAAAAAAAAAGAAAAACAACAACAAAAAACACATTATACAGCTGTACAAAATATTTTCTTTATATCCTTATTCTATAAACTGTTTGCTATTTTTAACATTTTTACTTTTAAAACATTTTTGCTAAAAACCAAGACACAGCCACACATTAACCTAGACCTACAGGGTTGAGATCTTCAATATCACTGTGGTCCAGCTCCACATCCTGTACCCATAGAGGTTCATCAGGGGCAGTAACACACACGGAGCTGTCATCTCCTAGGACAACAGTGCCTTCTTCTGGAATTCCTACTGAAGGGCCTGCCTGAGGCTGTTTTACAGTTAACTTTTTTTTTTTAAGTTGTACACTCTAAAATAATGATAAAAAGTATAATATAGTAATTACATAAACCAGTAACATGGTCATTTATTATCATTTTCAAGTATGTACTGTGCATAACTGGATGTGCTAGACTTTTATACAACTGGCAGTACAGTAGGTTTGTTTACACCAGGGTCACCACAAATGACAGTCATGTGTTGTGATGTTATGATGGCTACGACGTCACTAGGTGACAGGAATTTTTCTGCACCTCTATCATCTTATGGGACTGTGGTACATGTGGCCCATCTTACTGAAATGTGATGAGGTGCATGACTCTAGTCTTCACAGATACGGAGGCTCTAAGGACAGATATCAAATACATTAGACTGGGCACCTGTGGGAGAACAGGAATAGGGAACGAAGGAGAGAAAAGAGTAAAATAAAAAACAAACATGCAAAACTATACATAACTGGCATGGATTAATGGTGACAATGTACCAGGCACTGAGAAATATGACAGAAAACTATGAGAATTAAGGTTTTAAAAAACAAGCAAAAAACAAGACGATATCAAGCACTGATTTCAGGATAACTCCTTGAAGCCTCATATTTAAGCTTTGAGACTTAATTTTGGACAATCCAAGACAGTGGTTCCAATGAGTAAATCACGATTAGGGTAATCCAAAGAGCTCTTCTTCTTCAGTTGTCTGTGGAAAACGTGACATTTTCCTTCAGGTAAAATCCGTGTATGCTGGCTGCCAGCACAGAGCCATCTGGCTGGCCTTGGCTGCTGGGCATTGGTCTTGGCTTTGTCCCACCCCTGCAGCAGCCTTCTTCCCCAGGATGGTCAAAGCTCACCCAGAGCAAAGATGCTGTGCACTCAGGAACACTGGATTCAGGCATTGATCCAAGCCCCGATGCAGCTCTGTGATATAAAAATGAGAGGAGGGAGGAGAACTTGTCTTTTAGCCAAAACATTTTCCAAACCACAGGCAGTTACCATGTCCTTCAGACTCAAGGCACATTAGCTACATTGATAATAATCCTTTTAATTTTTAAGACCACAAAACATTAAAACATTGAAAATTATAAATAGATAACATCGAAGTATGGTGGGAATTCTATTTTGTATGCATGTTTAGATGGACTAAGGATCTTTTCTTTTTTTCCAGACTGGGCCAGAACTAAGTACCTGTAAGAATCAGCACAGTTCAGCCTTTTGTATCAATTGCAGTTGTGTCCATGTATGTGTGTGTGCATTCTTGGGTACCTGTGTACACACCTGCACGTTACCTACACAAACCTCAGTGTTCCCATCCTTCTTAGGTGGGATTTTTGAACACTGCATTTACACTGGCCTGAAATAAGTTTGTTGGAGTCATGGGCCTCATGTAGTGGCCAGGCTGGGTTGCAAAGCCATTGGCTATCCAAACATTCAGAAGACCTTTAGGAATCAATGTGTTTTTGTTAAGGAGTCTATGTAGAGTCGAATTTTCCTAGAGCAATATTGAGTCAAGAGGAAGCAAATAACATGCATTATTGTTGGATCAAAATAAAAACAGGAAGCTTCCATTTTTCATTTCGCCACACCTGTTACTTCAATATCCAGTTTATCAATTCAGTTCAGAATCACAATTAGAACTGGAAGAGACCAAAAACATCACCCACTCCTCTGATTTTGAGGCGGAAGAAATGACAACCCTGCAAGAAGGAGTCTCTTGCCTAAAACTATCAAGCACATAAGGTGTGCAGTTGGAACCTGCCTTGCATTTGGGGCCCTTTCCATTCATTATACTAAGTCTTTGCTGTTAATAGACTCCACTTATTGGGGTCAAATATTGGGGGAATATAACATGTATGATATACCTCGAATGGCCAGGAGGGGGTGCTAGAGGTTAGTACAAATAACTAAATGCAGTCGGAACACTCTTAAAGCATGAAGCTGGGAGTTGAAAACAAACAGGAAATATATTTTGTATCAAAATGCAGCTGCTTCATGAAGACAGAAATTAATCCCTGAATCATAAACAGCCAAGCAGTTCCCTTACAGCACAGGCTCTAGAGACTGGTCTGTTTGGTTCAAATTCTTGGTGTGCTCTTTATTAGCTAGGTGACCTTGAGGAGTTATTTAACCTCTGTAAGCTTCAATTTCATCTGAAAAATGGGGATAAGTATCACCTACTTTCTGCTTGCAAGAAAAGAATAAATATACACAATGTTTGACACTCAAAGGGTATTTGCTATCATTTAATGGATCAAGAATTTCTGTTATGACTTTAAAAATTAGTCTTTTAATAAAAGGCCATTAACTATTTACTTAACAGTGCTAGAGGAAATTTCTGTGACTTTTTGAGGTCCACAACAATTAACTGAATGAATACTATTCAACAGTATCTTAGGTTGTTTGCTTACTGGCATCTGAGAGTGACCCTTGAGTTTCTAAAATCTTTCTGAAATTTTCTTCATGGTCTCTTATACTTTATAGCTTAAAAAGAAATATATATAATATTATACACATATGATATATGTATATATGTTATATAATTTATATTAAAATATTTATATATATATATGAATATAAAATGACCGGTAGCCAAGATTTTGGAATTTGTTAGACTTCAGTTGAAATCCAGGCTCCATTATTTACTCGTCAAATGACCTTGAAGAGTTTAACCTTTTTAAGATTCCAACTCTCTCATCTGTGAAATGTGGTTGATTATCTCTCCTTTGGAGTATTATTATAAGAATTAAATTGTGGTAAAGACTAGCTTAGATATCATTTAGTTTAGAAATGAACAAGTTGGCACAATCCCCGGCCCCAGGAGATGAATGGTGTATCCAGGGTAAAGGTTATAATTGCCACGTACAGTGACTTTCCCAAGGACATACAACCTCTAAGTGGCAGTGCTTGGACTTTTATTCTGTCTTTTCCAAAGCAATACATTCTTGGAGCTAAAAGTTCTCAGGTCAAACTCTCCAAAGTGTCCCTATTTGGCAGCTCCATCTTGAGAAGTAACCTCTCCCTTGCGCACACTCTTCGTGGGATTGCATTGTTGGCTGCTCATCTTGGGCTGAGGCCCATGACCGGACCATTCCCAGGGCACCAGGCGGCCACAGGGCCTGTGGGAAGAGCAGGAAGGAAGTGAGGCTTTGGCTGAGGTTTCTGGGACACACTTAACTTTCCTGGAAACAGTGCCTGACACCGCCTGGCCACAGCACCGGCAGGAGATGCTGCTGTTTTATGGGAACATGCAGGGCCCAGTGAGCAGCACAGGACACAGGAACATAAACTGGGGACCCTTCATCCATCCACTCTGGCTTTGTATCTTCTCCATTATCCACTCCTATTTTAGCCCAGGATGATCAGTGACGATGTGCATGAGTTACTCATTCCCATCTATGCCCCAGCCCAGACTGAGCATATAAAAACCCTGTTCTTTGCAGAATTTTTCATTTTTCCTTTTAATTTTCTATGGAAAGAACATACATTATATAATTCAGCCTTGTTGACACCCTTATAATAGCCTTCTAAACTACACACCTGTTCATTTATCCCATCCAAATATATTTGATACAGGGTCTCACTATATTGCCCAGGCTGGAGTGCAGTGGCGTGATCACAGCTCACTGCAGCCTTGACCTCCCAGACTCAAGTGATCCTCCCACTTCAGCCTCCCGAGTAGTTGGGACTACAGGCGTGTGCCATCACATGCAGCTAAATTTTTGTATTTTTTGTAGAGACTGGGTTTCACCATGTTGCTCAGGCTGGTCTGGAACTCCTGGGCTTAACTGATCTGCCTGCCTCGGCCTCCCACAGTGCTGGGATTACAGGCATGAGCCACCGTGCCCAGCCTCATCGATACACATTCAATGCCTACTATGTTCCAGGCCTTGTGCTGTGTGCTCTTGATACTGAGGTGTGTGCCCCCTTAAGCTCATTGAAAACACTATTGACCTGCGTCACTGCGGTCACAAAGTGATACAGAGAGCCCAGACAACCGTTTAGAGGCGAGGAAATTCTAATAATTCATGCTAAGCAGATTGTTTCCCATAGTGTCGCTATGGAACATCTCACAGCAGACTGAAATAGAAATATAAGCAATTGTCTGTGTACTAGAACTTTCTCCCCAAGGCAGTGCTATTTTTTAAACAACTCTTCTATCATCATCATAATTCTGACCTCTTGATATGTAATGGTACAATTATGAGGAGAAGCAGAAGAACATTTACATCTGTGAGTTTGCACCTCTCTCCCACCATAGCGAGCAGATCACACCCTCAGGACGCCAGAAGACTGGCAAGGAGGACTTGATAGGGATGAAAGGAGAGACAGAAGAGGGGACAGAGTGTTAATATGAAGACGGAGAGGGCGTGATATAGAGACAGTGACGGCAACAGAAAGTAGAAAATTGAAGAGGGACAGAGAGCAGAGTGGAAGTGAGAAGGAAAGAAAATGACTAGGACAGTGGCCATACAGGCAAAAAGAGCGAGAGACAGAGACACATGGAGAGGTATAGTTCTCTATCATGGCAGGGAGAGAGAGAGAAAACAGAGAAAGAAATACAAAACACAGAGAGAGGGTGAGAGACAGAGGGACAGAGAGAGAGAGAGAGAGGGAGGGAAGATGGAGAGAGAGAAAACAACAGAGAAGAGAGAGAGACTGTGATATAAATATAACGACAGGGAGAGGGACAGTGATGGAGAGAGACAGAGAAATAGGGAAAGATACAAGAAGAGAGAACTGGAGTTAGGGGGAGAGATAGGGAGAGAGAGAGAACGATAGACCTGTGGAGACAGAAGCATACACGTGGACACACAGAGTGCGGCAGTGTTAGGAAGATAGAGATAAATATACAGAAATAGTGGTAAATATTGAGATAGAAAAATATATATAAAGAGAAAAAAGAAAGAAATATGCATATTTATATATTGTAAAAAATAATATATCAATGTATTTATACATGTATAATATGTTATATATAAAATATTATATATATTTCTATACAAAAAATTAGCCAGGTGTGGTGGCGGGCACCTGTAGTCCCAGCTACTCAGGAGGCTGAGGCAGGAGAATGGCGTGAACCAGGGAGGCAGAGCTTGCAGTGAGCCAAGATTGCACCACTACAGTCCAGCCTGGGCGACAGAGCGAGATTCCGTCTCAAAAAAAAAAAAAAAAATTATATGTATTTCTAGCTTTCCTTTTCTCTTTATATATTCTGTCTGTCTGTCTATCCATACTATTGCCACAATAACGCCATGTAGCAAATATCCCAAACTCAGTGGCTTAGCACAATAATCATCTACAAATTCTTACAAATGCGTAGGTTTGCTAGACTGTTCTGCTGATCTAAACCAAGCTCATCTGATCTTGGCTGGGCTTGGCCACATGTCAGGCAGCTGCTGGGTTAGCTGGGAGGAGGACTGCCTGGTCAAAGTGCCTGGGTCCGAATAAATCAGCTCCACTACACACAGGGTTTCATCCTCCAGAAGGCTAGCCTGGATTTATTCTAATGACAATGACAGAAAGCAAAGAGCTAGCAGAAGCACATCAGGCCACTTGAAGCCTCAGTTCAGAACTGGAGCCCTATGAGTTCTTTTGTATTTAAAAAAAAAAACAAGGCGGGGGGAATAAACGGCGCCTCTTAATTGAAGGAGCTTTGAATTATCAAGAATGAGTTCCACTTCTGGAAAATTTGCAGTGAGCCCACGCTGCCTTGTTTGGCTCACAAATGCAACTATGAACCCTGAATCTGAGGACTTTGAAAAATAAATGATAGCAAGTCAATTGGAGGAGGAAATCGGAAAGTGAAGCACTATGAATTCACAGTAAGTTTCTTATTTATTTTTCCTCAATTATCCCCTGGCCTGTACTCAGGTAATCAGAGTATATGTACAAAGATAATCTGAAATGCAGAACTGTACACCAGGTGAGGACAGAGAGAAAGGGGGACTCTCTGTGGTCAGAGAGCCCTGGTTTTCTGTTTTTCGTCCTTTTCCATTCTCTCGCAGCCCCCAGGCAATCTGAGTGGCAGTGGCAGCAGCTATGGTGAGCCAGGAGCCTAAAACTCTTAGGACAGGGATCCTTCTCTCTGACCAGGGAAGCTGTGGCCCTGAGAGAGAATCCTGGTGGTTTTTGTTCTCTGTCCTCTCACTACTTGGCCCTGGAGGGAGACACAATGGTGGGAAATGCAGTGTATTAAAGCCACACCTGTCTGGCCAGAGGACTGGAGGGGCATTTCCTGTGAACTAGAAAGTATCGCAGAGCTTGCAGAGAGAAAGAAGATTAAGAAAGAAACATCATGCAATGATGTCTGGACTCCTGGGCTCACCCACTAGCTGTGCATGCATAAACATGACCCTAAACAGCTCCAAATCCAAAGGCCTTGCAAACTGAAGCAGGAGTAGGCACTGCCCAGGTCCTAGAATGGCCACTGGGTGGCGCACACACAGGACAGGTCTGACAAGTACTGCAAAGGCTGGAAAACGGAACCGACTGGAACTGCCCACCAAACACCAGTAGGAAGTTGTAATCCCTAACTGCGTCAGTTGCCTGCTAACAAAAAAAAATCCTTCCACATTCTGTGTAATATTTAAGCAATGCCCAGAGCTCTATAACATGATATTCAAAGTGTGCAGGATTTAATCAGAAATTGCTCCGCATGTGGAGGATAAGGAAAATCTTAGCATCTCCAAACGGAAAAGCCAAACAACAGATGCTAATCCTGACATGACACAGGTGTTGGAATAACAAACACTTTAAAGGAGCTATTGTGACCACAGAAAGAAATGGAAAGAGAGAAGGAGAGAAAGAGGTAGAAAGTAAATAGATAGGAGAGATACAAGTAGAGAAATAGAAAAAGAGATGAATAGAGATAGGCAGATACAATGACAGAAATATAGAGATATGAAGAGAGAGAGTAAAAACAGGAGCACTAAAGCAAAATAGAGGAGACTGAGAGCTGTAAGAGGGAGCTACAGGAGGAAAAATGTAAAGGGGTGAACAACAACGGGACAGAGAAAAAAGAAATATGAACATAAAGATGGAGATGGAAGGACATAGTGATAGAAAGCAACGCAGGAGATAGAGAAATAGAATAGTAGAGAGAGAAATGGAGCCAGTGCACATGAACGCTATAAAGCAATTCATGGTAGTTGTCTAAATTCAATATATCATTACGGTTGCATAATGCTAATATTCTCATTTTAACATTTATCCTAAATTTATCGGTTGTAATACTTCCACAAAAGAACTTTCATTCGGTCAGGCACAGTGGCTCACACCTGTAATCCCAGCACTTTGGGAGGCCGAGGTGGGTGGATCACTTGAGGTCAGGAGTTCAAGACCAGTCTGGCCCACATGGTGAAACCCTGTATCTATGAAAAATATAAAAATTAGCTAGATGTGGTGGTGCGTGCCTGTAATCCCAGCTACTTGGGAGGCTGAGGCAGGAGAATTGCTTGAACCCAGGAGGTGGAGATTGCAGTGAGCCGAGATTGTGCCACTGCACTCCAGCCTGGGCCACAGAGCGAGACTCTATCTATCTAAAGAAAAAAAAAAACAAAAACTTTCATTCTTAAGCTCTGTGGTATTCTGAAATGTTTGTACAGAAATGGCAAGGTAAATGTTTGATTATTTTCTTTTCTGTTTTCAGAATGAGATGGTGTCTTAGCAACCTCCAGAGGAGACTTTATTTTGCTATACTATGTTTTTCAAGAATTTCTGTAGGTGTTATTCTTTTGGTGCTTAAAATGTCCTACCGATGGTTAGTGAGAGCCACTGCTGTTGTTTTTCTTTGAGTAGAGTCCAAGGCAAACCAACATGCCTGACCCTCAGTCCTGTTAATAAAGCAGGCTCAAGCCTTCTCAGAATGGCCCTGGGTGGACTTGCAAATGTGGACTTGCAAATGTGAAAAGGAAGGTAGTTCAGGGCCCTAATCAGAAGCTTCCTGGCAGGACCAGGTCCTAGCAGCTGCGTTGGCTGCTGCAACTCTGAAGTGCAGGGTGTGAGCCTGCTGTGGGACTGCACTCTCCCAAGGGCCATGACCAGCTGGCACCAGGGTCAGCTTCCCCCTCATCTGCACTCCCTCTGCTGTGGGTCTGAGCTCTCCATGCCCCTGGCTCTCTCATGCAGAGGGCCTGCTCTCAGCTGCCACAAGAGGGCGATGGAGAACGGGCCTGAGCAGAGAGGCAGGAGCTCCTCTGCAGGTCCTCCCAGGAACCAGCCCTTCTGGGAGGAAGGCTTGGGAGTCCCCTAAGACACATCCTCAGTCACTTCTCCCTGCTTGTGACTCAGGAAGACCAGCTCCTCCTACTGTCTTCTGTGCTAGGGATCACTTCCTTGTTGAGTGGGACCTGAGTTTTGAGAGGGTCTTCTGCTCCTCTTCATCTGGGCCCTTTCCTTCCAAGGTCCCAGAGAGGAAGGCATGCGGTGGGCCCTAGCGGTGCTTCTAGCTTTCCTGTCTCCTGGTGAGTGCGCTGCCTACAGAGAGGCTCACAGGTTTTGTTTTGTTTTGTTCTTTTCTTCTTTTGCAAGGAACGCCATACTAAGAAATGCCTCATTATATTTTGTGTTGTTCCCATTGCAGCCAGTCAGATATCTTCCAACTTGGAAGGGAGAACGAAGTCAGTCACCGGCCCGACTGGGTCATCTGCTGAAATCACCTGTGATCTTCCCGGAGCAAGTACCTTATACATCCACTGGTATCTATACCAGGAGGGGAAGGCCCCACAGCGTCTTCTGTACTATGAACCCTACTACTTCAGGGTTGTGTTGGAATCAGGAATCACTCCAGGAAAGTATGACACTGGAAGCACAAGGAGCAGCTGGAATTTGAGACTGCAAAATCTAATTGAAAATGATTCTGGGGTCTATTACTGTGCCACCTGGGATGGGCACGGTGATTCAGACCTGTCCTACACCACACTGAAAATCTGCCTGTAGTTGCTTCTGGTACATAAGATAGACCAGCCAACTCTCATTTCCTGCCCTGAATTTACTGTTTTCTGTACAAAGAGAAACACAGCTTAACTCCTGATCTCCCCTGCAATATCACACTCCCCTGGCAGCAGCTGCACCCTGTTCCCCACCCTCCCCCAGGACTTTCCTGAAGACCAAGCTGCCACCTCCAGGCCTCAGCTAAGCAGCCTGGCTGAGAGCAAGGTTCTCTCAGCTCTCCTAGAACATGGCGAAGGCCCACTCACTCTGCTTCCTAGGACAGACAGGTACAGCTAGGGTCCAGCTGTGAAGCAAGACATTTTGGACAAAAATGGGAAGGGTATTTATACAGAATCATACATCCAATAATGGTCCAGAGATCGCAGCTGAGAGTGGTGCTTATTCCTTATGTCTATAACAATATAAGCAATACTATAATGACCACTAAAACACTAGGCCAATATATGCAGTTCAACATTCTCTCTCTCTGCCCTCCCTTTTATTCTCACTCTCCTTTCTTACTTCCATGCTTGCTTTTATCATTTTTCTCTCTCTCCCTCCCTCCCTCCTTTCCTTCCATCCCCCCCACCCTCCCACCCCCCACTTCCTTCTGTCCATTCTATTCACTTTCCTTCCTTCCTTCCTTCCTTCCTTGCTTTTCTCTCTCTTTCTCTCCTTTTTGGGTACATAATCAGAATACTTTTTCCACAAAATCATTTGAAATAATTTTTCTCTATGTGTTCATGCCAACATTGATATAGCTACTTTAATTGTTCAGTTTTCATTTTTATATTTTGAAAATGTGCGTATTATTTTGCTTTGTTTCATATCTGTTTTGTATATATAAAACATTTACATGGAACTGAAGTCAAAATTATAAAAGATGATGCATTTGAAGATTTTAGCTTCCATTGTAGATTCCTCATTCCTCTTTTCTCCCTGACACTATAGGTAACAATATTTTTACCAGTTTTCTTGAACTTTTTCACTCTGTTTGTCATAGTGCAGTATGTATCAATTCTATTTCAATGCCATATTTAGATTTTTGTTCGTATATTTGGTTTTCATGCATTTTAATCAATCTTATATTTTCCCATGTCTGGATTGTGTGTCTTACTTCTAAAGGTGCACATACTTCATAAGTATGCATAAAGAAGTCCATATCATTTATTTGAACGTTTTTATGCATTGATTATTTAATGATGGCATCACTGATCTATCAGGAATTTTTATACAATAATTACTGTATTAGTCATAATAATACTGGCCAGGCCCGGTGGCTCATGCCTGTAATCCCAGCATTTGGGTAGTCCAGTCATTAGGATCACTTAGGCCGGGAGATTGTGACCAGCTTAGCCAACATGGTGAAACCCTGTCTCTACTAAAAATACAAAAAATTAGCCGGCTGTAGTGGCGCACACATGTAATCCCAGCTACTTGGATGCTGAAGCAGGAGAATCTGTAGAGCCTGGAAGGTGGAGTTTTCAGTGAGCTAATATCACACTACTGCCGTCCAGTTTGGGCAACACAGTGAGACTCTGTCTCAAAAAGACTAATAATAATAATAATATTGGTGGTAAATATGGATACTGACATTCTTGTAGTTAATGTACTAAGCACATTGCATGCATATTTTATTTAATCTACACAGAAACTTCATTAAGGTTTAAAGTACTGTTGAATGTAACATTAGAAATTGGGGGGTTAATTAACATTCCCTAAGTCATATGCTTCAACTTGATAATGATTGCAATCCAAGCTCTGTGGTTCCGAAAATGAGATTTGTTAATTCAGTTTGCATTCCCTCATCTTTGGGAGTACCAGCATTATTTCACAAATTTATAGGTCATTTACAGTTCTTCTTTTGTGAATCGCCTTGTCATACTCTGTGCCTATTCTTCTTTTGGAGGATTAATTTTTTCTTATTAGTTTGCAAAAGTTAATATACACTATTTTAAAGATACTGACCCTTTATCAAATGTGTTGAAGATATTTCCCCTCATTTGTTATTATTTACATTTGGCACCTTTTGGTGAATTGAACTTTGAAAAAAAAGCATTAAAATCTATCAATTTTTCTAGGGTGTCTAGTTTGATGTCAAGCTTAGAAAGGCCAATCTCACCTAGAATTTCTATGCAATTCATCATTGTTTAGGTATAATGGTTTTGTTTTTATTACAACTAAATCACTATTTGTATCTGGTAAGGTAGAAATGCAATAATATTTGTTTCCATATGGTAAGTCAATACCCAAAAGAGAACTTATAAAATAATTGACTATTTCCTTGTGGATATTAACATATCACTTTATCACATGATAAAATATTACATACATGTGGCTCTCTTTCTGCATTTTCCACTGTGTTCCATGAATCTTGTCATTCTACTGCCAGTATTGCCCTCTCTTCAGCACTGTAGCTTTATAGTTCTTTTCACATTCTGATGAAGTTCCTCTCATTATTTTTTTGTTTTAAGAATTTTCTGTGCATTCTAGTGTGATCTCAATCCTCTCTCCCTTCCCATTTTTAAACGGTGAGACTTCAGTCCAGCAAGACTTTTTCATGCTCCAAGGCAGGCAAGCTTCCCTCCTTCATAAGGATCCCAGAACTCAGCTTTCAGAGCTGCTCCTACAGCAGCCTCATGTCCTGCGCGTGTGCTCCAGAGGCAGAGGGAGACCAACCGGAGCCCCCTCCCTTTCCCATTCTCAGCTGAGATGACAGCAGAAACTGAATTCTCTGAGGTAGCCCAACACAACAACCAAGAGGGACACTGTTCTACATCTCATTATGCATATTTCAAACATGTGTCTCTATATACTTCTTACAGAGGTGGTGATAATCTGCGTATGCCTTACTGAATTTTCACAATAATATTACTGTACTTGTTTTGTCCCCTATATTTCCATCTGTGAATCCAGGTGCACTGCACATATTAGTCTGCTTTCTGAGGGTAGGGATGACAAATAAAATGTACAATACCGGGGGAATTGGAAGTTCAGATAAATAACAAGTTTTTAGTTTAAGTATGTTCCAAATATTGCATGACATGGCACCCAATACTACTTTAAAAACAAACAAGCAAACAAACAAATTCACACTCCTACTTTAATGAACAAAAATCCTCTAATAAGGAGGTCACACCCACAGGATTACAGGTACCCCGCCCCTCCCACACACACCCACATATTTACCTTAGAGCAGAGTCCAGGACACACCAACACACATGATCCTCAGTCCTTTTAATAAAGCACGTTCAACCCTTCTCAGAGTGGCCTTGAGTGATTGCCTCCATGTGTCTGCAGATGCGAAAAGGAAGTTGGTTCAGGGCCCTAATCAGAGGCTTACTGTCAGGACAAGGTTGTGGCATCAGCATTAGCTGCTGCAACTCTGAAGGGCAGGGTGGGAGCCTGCTATGGGACTGCCCCCTCCAAGGTGTGAGCCTGTTAATTCCAGGGTCAGCTTCCCCAACATCTGCAGTCCCTCAGCTGGAGGCCTGAGCTCTCAATGCCCCTGCCTCCTTTCTGCTCTGGGCCTGCTCTCAGCTGCCACAAGAGGGCGCTGAAGAACGGGCCTGAGCAGAGACGCAGGCGCTCCTCTGCAGGTCCTCCCAGGCACCATCCCTTCTGGGAGGAAGGCTTGGGAGTCCCCTAAGACACATCCTCAGTCACTTCTCTCTGCCTGTGTCTCAGGAAGACCAGCTCCTCCTACTGTCTTCTGTGCTAGGGATCACTTCCTTGTTGAGTGGGGCCTGCGTTTTCAGAGGATCTTCTGCTCCTCTTCATCGGGTCCCTTTCCTTCCAAGGCCCCCGAGAGGAAGGCATGTGGTGGGCCCTAGCGGTGCTTCTAGCTTTCCTGTCTCCTGGTGAGTGTGCTGCCTACAGAGAGGCTCATGGGTTTTGTTTTGTTTATTTTCTTCTTTTGCAAAGAGTGCCATACTAAGGAATTCCTCATTATATTTTGTGTTGTTCCCATTGCAGCCAGTCAGAAATCTTCCAACTTGGAAGGGAGAACGAAGTCAGTCACCAGGCCGACTGGGTCATCTGCTGAAATCACTTGTGATCTTCCTGGAGAAAGTACCGTCTACATCCACTGGTACCTGCACCAGGAGGGGAAGGCCCTACAGCGTCTTCTGTACTACGACTCCTACAACTCCAGAGTTGTGCTGGAATCAGGAATCAGTCCAGGGAAGTATGATACTTACGGAAGCACAAGGAAGAACCTGAGATTGATACTGCGAAATCTAATTGAAAATGATTCTGGGGTCTATTACTGTGCCACCTGGGATGGGCACTGTGATTCAGATCCGCCCTACACCACACTGAAAATCTGCCTTGTGGCTGCTTCTGGTACACAAGATAGAGCCGCCCCCTCTCATTTCCTGCCACCAAATTTACCGTGTGCTGAACAAGAGAAACATTGCTTAACTCCTGATCTCCCCTGCAATATTACACTCTCCTGGCAGCAGCTGCACCCTGTTCCCCACCCTCCCCCAGGACTTTCCTGAAGACCAAGCTGCCATCTCAGCTAAGCCTCAGTGAAGCAGCCTGGCTGAGAGCAAGGTTCTCTTAGCTCTCCTAGGACATGGGAGAGGCCCACTCACTCTGCTTCCTAGGACAAACGGGTACCCCTAGGGTCCAGCTGTGAAGCAAGATATTTTGGACAACAAATGGGAAGGATATTTATACTAAATTGTGTATCCCATCATGATCCAGAAATCACAGCTGAGACTGGTGCTTATTCCTTATAACAATATAAGCAATACTATAATGACCACTGAAACACCACGCCTAGGTATGCAGTTGAACATTCTCTCCCTCTGCCCTCCCTTTTATTCTCTCTCTCTTTTTTCTTAATTCTTTGCTTTCTTTTATTATTTTTCTCTCTCTCCCTTCCTCCCTCCCTCCATCCCTCCCTCCCTCCTTCCCTCCCTCTCTCCCTCCCTCCTTCCTTCCCTTCCTCTCTTCTTTCCTTCCATCCATTCTCCTTCCTTTGTTTTCCTTCCTTCCTTCTTTGTTTTTCTCTTTCTTTCCTTTTTGGGTACATAATCAGAATACTTTTTCCACAAAATCATTTGAAATAATTTTTCCCTATGTGTTCATGTCAACATTGATATAGCTAGTTTAATTGTTCAGTTTTCATTTTTACATTTTGGAAATTTGGTGTATTACTTTGTTTTGTTTTATATCTTTTTATATATATAAAACATTTACATGGAACTGAAATCAAAATTATAAAAGATGATGCATTTGAAGATTTTAGCTTCCATTGTAGATTTCTCGTTCCTCTTTTCTCCGACGCTATAGGTAACAATATTTTTGTCAGTTCACTTGAGCTTTTCACTCTGTTTGTCATAGCGGAGAATGTATTGTTTCTATTTAAACGCCATATTTATATTTTCGTTCTGATATTCGGTTTCTATATATTTTAATCAATCTTATATTTTCCCGTGTCGGGATTGTGTGTCTTACTTCTAAAGGTGCACATACTTCATAAGTATGCATAAAGACGTCCATATCATTTATTTGAATGTTTTTATGCATTGATTATTTAACGATGGCATCACTGATCTATCAGGAATTTTTATACAATAATTACTGTATTAGTCATAATAATACTGGCCAGGCCCGGTGGCTCATGCCTATAATCCCAGCATTTGGGTAGTCCAGTCGTTAGGATCACTTAGGCTGGGAGATTGCGACCAGCTGAGCCAACATGGTGAAACCCTGTCTCTACTAAAAATATAAAAAATTAGCCAGCTGTAGTGGCGCACACATGTAATCCCAGCTACTTTGGATGCTGAGGCAGGAGAATCTGTAGAGCCTGGAAGGTGGAGTTTTCAGTGAGTAATATCACACTACTGCAGTCCAGTTTGGGCAACAGAGTGAGACTCTGTCTCAAAAAAATTAATAATGATAATAATAATATTGATGGTACATATGGGTACTGACATTCTTGTAGTTAATGTACTAAGCACATTACATGCATATTTTATTTAATCTACACAAAAATTTCATTAAGGTTTAAAGTACTGTTGAATGTAACATAAGAAATTGGGGTGTTAATTAACATTCCCCAAGTCATCTACTTTAATTTGATAATGATTGCAATCCAAGCTCTGTGGTTCCGAAAATGAGATTAGTTAATTCAGTTTGGATTCCCCCATCTTTGGGAGTACCAGCATTATTTCACAACTTTATAGGTCATTTATAGTTCTTCTTTTGTGAATCGCCTTGTCATACTCTTTGCCTATTCTTCTTTTGGAGGATTAATTTTTTCTTACTGCTTCCTAAGAATTAATATACACTATTTTAAAGATACTGACCCTTTATCAAATGTGTTGAGGATACTTCCCCTCATTTGTTATTATTTACATTTGGCACCTTTTGGTGAATTGAACTTTGAAAAAACAGCATTAAAGTCTATCAATTTTTCAGGGTGTCTAGTTTGATGTCAAGCTTAGAAAGGCCAATCTCACCTAGAATTTCTATGCAATTCATCATTGTTTAAGTCTAATGATTTTGCTTGTATTACAACTAAATCACTATTTGTAAGTAAGGTAGGGTAGAAATGCAATAATATTTGTTTCCATATGGTAAGTCAATACCCAAAAGAGAACTTATAAAATAATTGACTATTTCCTTGTGGATATTAACATATCACTTTATCACATGATAAAATATTACATACATGTGGCTCTCTTTCTGCATTTTCCACTGTGTTCCATGAATCTTGTCATTCTACAGCCAGTATTGCCCTCTCGTCAGCACTGTAGCTTTATAGTTCTTTTCACATTCTGATGAAGTTTCTTTCATTATTTTTTTGTTTTAAGAATTTTCTGTGCATTCTAGTGTGATCTCAATCCTCTCCCTTCCCATTTTTAAACCGTGAGACTTCAGTCCAGCAAGACTTTTTCACGTTCCAAGGCAGGCAAGCTTCCCTCCTTCACAAGGACCCGAAAACTCAGCTTTCAGAGCTGCTCCTACAACAGCCTCATGTCCTGCATGTGTGCTCCAGAGGCAGAGGGAGACCAACCGGAGCCCCCACCCTTTCTCATTCCCAGCTGTGATGACAGCAGAAACTAAATTCTCTGAGCTAGCCCAACACAACAACCAAGAGGGACACTGTTCTACATCTCATTATGCATATTTCAAACATGTGTCTCTATATACTTCTTACAGAGGTGGTGATAATCTGCGTATGCCTTACTGAATTTTCACAATAATATTACTGTACATGTCTTGTCCCCTATATTTCCATCTGTGAATCCAGGTGCACTGCACATATTAGTCTGCTTTCTGAGGGTAGGGATGACAAATAAAATATACAATACCCGGGGAATAGGAAGTTCAGATAAATAACAAGTTTTTAGTTTACGTATGTTGCAAATATTGCATGACATGGCACCCAATACTACTTTAAAAACTAACAAGCAAACAAACAAACTCACACTCCTACTTTAATGAACAAAAGTCCTCTAATAAGGAGGTCACACCCACAGGATTACAGGCACCACCCCCCCGCCCACCACACACACACAGACACATATTTACCTTAAAGCAGAGTCCAGGACACATCAACACACATGATCCTCAGTCCTTTTAATAAAGCACGTTCAACCCTCCTCAGAGTGGCCTTGAGTGGTTGCCTCCATATGTCTGCAGATGCGAAAAGGAAGTTGGTTCAGGGCCCTAATCAGAGGCTTCCTTTCAGGACAAGTTTCTGGCATCAGCATTAGCTGCTGCAACTCTGAAGGGCAGGGTGGGAGCCTGCTATGGGACTGCCCCCTCCAAGGTGTGAGCCTGTTAATTCCAAGGTCAGCTTCCCCAACATCTGCAGTCCCTCTGCTGGAGGCCTGAGCTCTCAATGCCCCTGCCTCCCTTCTGCTCTGGGCCTGCTCTCAGCTGCCACAAGAGGGTGATGAAGAACGGGCCTGAGGAGACACAGGAGCTCCTCTGCAGGTCCTCCCAGGCACCACCCCTTGAGGGAGGAAGGCTTGGGAGTCCCCTAAGACACATCCTCAGTCACTTCTCTCTGCCTGTGTCTCAGGAAGACCAGCTCCTCCTACTTTCTTCTGTGCTAGGGATCACTTCCTTATTGAGTGGGGCCTGAGTTTTCAGAGGATCTTCTGCTCCTCTTCATCTGGTCCCTTTCCTTCCGAGGCCCCCGAGAGGAAGGCATGCGGTGGGCCCTAGCGGTGCTTCTAGCTTTCCTGTCTCCTGGTGAGTGTGCTGCCTACAGAGAGGCTCACAGGTTGGGTTTTGTTTTGTTTTCTTCTTTTGAAAGGGGTGCCATACAAAGGAATACCTCATTATATTTTGTGTTGTTCTCATTGCAGCCAGTCAGAAATCTTCCAACTTGGAAGGGGGAACGAAGTCAGTCACCAGGCCGACTAGGTCATCTGCTGAAATCACTTGTGATCTTACTGTAACAAATGCCTTCTACATCCACTGGTACCTACACCAGGAGGGGAAGGCCCCACAGCGTCTTCTGTACTATGACGTCTCCAACTCAAGGGATGTGTTGGAATCAGGTCTCAGTCCAGGAAAGTATTATACTCATACACCCAGGTGGTGGAGCTGGATATTGATACTGCGAAATCTAATTGAAAATGATTCTGGGGTCTATTACTGTGCCACCTGGTACAGGCACAGTGATTCAGACCTGCCCTACACCACACTGAAAATCTGCCTTGTGGCTGCTTCTGGTACACAGGATAGAGCTGCCTGCTTTCATTTCCTGCCACCAAATTTACTGTATTCTAAACAAGAGAAAGACAGCTTAACTCCTGATCTCCCTCCTAATATCACACTGTCCTGGAAGCAGCTGCACCCTGTTCCCCACCCCTCCCCCAGAACTTTCCTGAAGACCAAGCTGCCATCTCCAGGCCTCAGCTAAGCAGCCTGGCTGAGAGCAAGGTTCTCTCAGCCATCCTAGGACATGGGGGAAGTCCACTCTCTCTACTTCCCGTGACAGACAGGTACAACTAGGGTCCAGCTGTGAAGTCAGATATTTTGGATGGCAAATGGGAAGGGTATTTATACTGAACCATGTATCTAGTCATGGTCCAGAGATCACAGCTGAGAGTGGTGCTTATTCCTTATGTCTATAACTATATAAGCAATACTATAATGACCACTAAAACACCACGCCTAGGTATGCAGTTGAACATTCTCTCCCTCTGCCCTCCCTTTTATTCTCTCTCTCTTTTTTCTTACTTCTTTGCTTGTTTTTATTTTTCTCTCCCTCCCTAACTCCCTCCCTCCCTCCCTCTGTCCATCCTTTCCTCCCTCCCTCCCTTGTTTCCTTCCATCCATTCTCCTTCCTTTTTTTCCTTCCTTCCTTCCTTGCTTTTCTCTGTCTTTCTTTCCTTTTTGGGTACATAATCAGGATACATTTTCCACAAAATCATTTGATATAATTTTTCTCTATTTGTTCATGCCAACATTGATACAGCTAGTTTAATTGTTCAGTTTTCATTTTTACATTTTGGAAATTTGTTATATTACTTTGTTTTGTTTCATATCTCTTTTGTATATATACAACATTTACATGGAACTGAAATCAAAATTATAAAAGATGATGCATTTGAAGATTTTAGCTTCCATTGTAGATTTCTCATTCCTCTTTTCTCCCTGACCCTATAGGTAACAATATTTTTGTCAGTTCACTTGAGCTTTTTCACTCTGTTTGTCACAGCAGTGTATGTATTGTTTCTATTTCAATGCCATATTTATATTTTCGTTCTGATATTCGGTTTTTATACATTTTAATCAATCTTACATTTTCCCATATCTGGATTGTGTGTCTTACTTCTAAAGGTGCACATACTTCATATGTATGCATAAAGAATTCCATATTATGTGTTTGAATGTTTTTATGCATTGATTATTTAATGATGGCATCACTGATCTATCAGAAATTTTTATACAATAATTACTGTGTTAGTAATAATAATACTGGCCAGGCCCGGTGGCTCATGCCTGTAATCCCAGCATTTGGGTAGTCCAGTTGTTAGGATCACTTAGGCTGGGAGATTGCGACCAGCTTAGCCAACATGGTGAAACACTGTCCCTACCAAAAATACAAAAAATTAGTGGTGCACACATGTAATCCCAGCTAGTTTGGATGCTGAGGTAGGGAATCTCCAGAGCCTGGAAGGTGAAGGTTTCAGTGAGGTAAGATCACACTACTACAGTCCAGTTTGGGCAACACAGCGAGGCTCTGTCTCAAAAAAATTAATAATAATAATAATATTGATGGTACATATGGATACTGACATTCTGGTAATGTACTAAGCACATTACGTGCATATTTTATTTAATCTACACAGAAACTTCATTAAGGGTTTAAAGTACCGTTGAATGTAACATAAGAAATTGGGGGGTTAATTAACATTCCCTAAGTCATATATTTTAATTTGATAATGATTGCAATCTAAGCTCTGTGGTTCCGAAAATGAGATTTGTTAATTCAGTTTGCATTCCCTCATCTGTGGGAGTACTAGCAATATTTGACAACGTTATAGGTCATTTATAGTTCTTCTTTTGAGAATTGCCTTGTCATACTCTTTGCCTATTCTCCTTTTGGAGGATTAATTTTTTCTTATTGGTTCGTACGAATTAATATATACTATTTTAGAGATACTGACCCTTTATCCAATGTGTTGACGATATTTCTCCTCATGTGTTATTATTTACATTTGGCAACTTTTAGTGAATTGAACTTTGAAAATAAAAAAAACAATAAAATCTATCAATTTTTCTAGGGTGTCTAGTTTGAGGTCAGGCTTAGAAAGGCCAATCTCACCTAGAATTTGCATGCAATTCATCATCATTTAAGTCTATTGATTTTCATTTTATTACAACTAAATCACTATTTGTAACTGGTAAGGTGGAAATGCAGCAATATTTGTTTCCATATGGTAAGTCAATACCCAAAAGAGAACTTATTAAATAACTGACTATTTCCTTGTGGATATTAACATATCACTTTATCACATGATAAAATATTACATACATGTGGCTCTCTTTCTGCATTTTCCACTGTGTTCCATGAATCTTGTCATTCTACTGCCAGTATTGCCCTCTCTTCAGCACTGTAGCTTTATAGTTCTTTTCACATTCTGATGAAGTTCCTCTCATTATTTTTTTGTTTTAAGAATTTTCTGTGCATTCTAGTGTGATCTCAATCCTCTCCCTTCCCATTTTTAACCATGAGACTTCAGTCCAGCAAGACTTTTTCACGTTCCAAGGCAGGCAAGCTTCCCTCCTTCACAAGGACCCGAAAACTCAGCTTTCAGAGCTGCTCCTACAGCAGCCTCATGTCCTACATGTGTGCTCCAGAGGCAGAGGGAGACCAACCGGAGCCCCCACCCTTTCTCATTCCCAGCTGTGATGACAGCAGAAACTAAATTCTCTGAGCTAGCCCAACACAACAACCAAGAGGGACACTGTTCTACATCTCATTATGCATATTTCAAACATGTGTCTCTATATACTTCTTACAGAGGTGGTGATAATCTGCGTATGCCTTACTGAATTTTCACAATAATATTACTGTACATGTCTTGTCCCCTATATTTCCATCTGTGAATCCAGGTGCACTGCACATATTAGTCTGCTTTCTGAGGGTAGGGATGACAAATAAAATATACAATACCCAGGGAATAGGAAGTTCAGATAAATAACAAGTTTTTAGTTTACGTATGTTGCAAATATTGCATGACATGGCACCCAATACTACTTTAAAAACAAACAAGCAAACAAACAAACTCACACTCCTACTTTAATGAACAAAAATCCTCTAATAAGGAGGTCACACCCACAGGATTACAGGCAGCACCCCCCCACCCACCACACACACACAGACACATATTTACCTTAAAGCAGAGTCCAGGACACATCAACACACACGATCCTCAGTCCTTTTAATAAAGCACGTTCAACCCTCCTCAGAGTGGCCTTGAGTGGTTGCCTCCATGTGTCTGCAGATGCGAAAAGGAAGTTGGTTCAGGGCCCTAATCAGAGGCTTCCTTTCAGGACAAGTTTCTGGCATCAGCATTAGCTGCTGCAACTCTGAATGGCAGGGTGGGAGCCTGCTATGGGACTGCCCCCTCCAAGGTGTGAGCCTGTTAATTCCAAGGTCAGCTTCCCCAACATCTGCAGTCCCTCAGCTGGAGGCCTGAGCTCTCAATGCCCCGGCCTCCCTTCTGCCCTGGGCCTACTCTCAGCTGCCACAAGAGGGTGATGAAGAACGGGCCTGAGGAGACACAGGAGCTCCTCTGCAGGTCCTCCCAGGCACCACCCCTTCTGGGAGGAAGGCTTGGGAGTCCCCTAAGACACATCCTCAGTCACTTCTCTCTGCCTGTGTCTCAGGAAGACCAGCTCCTCCTACTGTCTTCTGTAGTAGGGATCACTTCCTTGTTGAGTGGGGCCTGAGTTTTCAGAGGATCTTCTGCTCCTCTTCATCTGGTCCCTTTCCTTCCGAGGCCCCCGAGAGGAAGGCATGTGGTGGGCCCTAGCGGTGCTTCTAGCTTTCCTGTCTCCTGGTGAGTGTGCTGCCTACAGAGAGGCTCACAGGTTGGGTTTTGTTTTGTTTTCTTCTTTTGAAACAGGTGCCATACAAAGGAATACCTCATTATATTTTGTGTTGTTCCCATTGCAGCCAGTCAGAAATCTTCCAACTTGGAAGGGGGAATGAAGTCAGTCACCAGGCCGACTGGGTCATCTGCTGAAATCACTTGTGATCTTACTGTAACAAATGCCTTGTACATCCACTGGTACCTACACCAGGAGGGGAAGGCCCCACAGCGTCTTCTGTACTATGACGTCTCCAACTCAAGGGATGTGTTGGAATCAGGTCTCAGTCCGGGAAAGTATTATACTCATACACCCAGGAGGTGGAGCTGGATATTGATACTGCGAAATCTAATTGAAAATGATTCTGGGGTTTATTACTGTGTCACCTGGTACAGGCACAGTGATTCAGACCTGCCCTACACCACACTGAAAATCTGCCTTGTGGCTGCCTCTGGTACACAGGATAGAGCTGCCCGCTTTCATTTCCTGCCACCAAATTTACTATATTCTGAACAAGAGAAAGACAGCTTAACTCCTGATCTCTCTCCTAATATCACACTGTCTTGGCAGCAGCTGCACCCTGTTCCCCACCCCTCCCCCAGAACTTTCCTGAAGACCAAGCTGCCATCTCCAGGCCTCAGCTAAGCAGCCTGGTTGAGAGCAAGGTTCTCTCAGCTCTCCTAGGACATGGGGGAGGTCCACTCTCTCTACTTCCTGTGACAGACAGGTACAACTAGGGTCCAGCTGTGAAGTGAGATATTTTGGATGGCAAATGGGAAGGGTATTTATACTGAACCATGTATCCAGTCATGGTCCAGAGATCACAGCTGAGAGTGGTGCTTATTCCTTATGTCTATAACAATATAAGCAATACTATAATGACCACTAAAACACCACGCCTAGGTATGCAGTTGAACATTCTCTCCCTCTGTCCTCCCTTTTATTCTCTCTCTTTTTTCTTACTTCTTTGCTTGTTTTTATTTTTCTCTCCCTCCCTAACTCCCTCCCTCCCTCCCTCTGTCCATCCTTTCATCCCTCCCTCCCTTGTTTCCTTCCATCCATTCTCCTTCCTTTTTTTCCTTCCTTCCTTCCTTGCTTTTCTCTGACTTTCTTTCCTTCTTGGGTACATAATGAGAATACATTTTCCACAAAATCATTTGATATAATTTTTCTCTATTTGTTCATGCCAACATTGATACAGCTAGTTTAATTGTTCAGTTTTCATTTTTACATTTTGGAAATTTGTTATATTACTTTGTTTTGTTTCATATCTCTTTTGTATATATACAACATTTACATGGAACTGAAGTCAAAATTATAAAAGATGATGCATTTGAAGATTTTAGCTTCCATTGTAGATTTCTCATTCCTCTTTTCTCCCTGACCCTATAGGTAACAATATTTTTGTCAGTTCACTTGAGCTTTTTCACTCTGTTTGTCACAGCAGTGTATGTATTGTTTCTATTTCAATGCCATATTTATATTTTCGTTCTGATATTCGGTTTTTATACATTTTAATCAATCTTATATTTTCCCATATCTAGATTGTGTGTCTTACTTCTAAAGGTGCACATACTTCATATGTATGCATAAAGAATTCCATATTATGTGTTTGAATGTTTTTATGCATTGATTATTTAATGATGGCATCACTGATCTATCAGAAATTTTTATACAATAATTACTGTGTTAGTAATAATAATACTGGCCAGGCCCGGTGGCTCATGCCTGTAATCCCAGCATTTGGGTAGTCCAGTTGTTAGGATCACTTAGGCTGGGAGATTGCGACCAGCTTAGCCAACATGGTGAAACACTGTCCCTACCAAAAATACAAAAAATTAGTGGTGCACACATGTAATCCCAGCTAGTTTGGATGCTGAGGTAGGAGAATCTCCAGAGCCTGGAAGGTGAAGGTTTCAGTGAGGTGAGATCACACTACTACAGTCCAGTTTGGGCAACACAGCGAGACTCTGTCTCAAAAAAATTAATAATAATAATAATATTGATGGTACATATGGATACTGACATTCTGGTAGTTAATGTACTAAGCACATTACGTGCATATTTTATTTAATCTACACAGAAACTTCATTAAGGGTTTAAAGTACCGTTGAATGTAACATAAGAAATTGGGGGGTTAATTAACATTCCCTAAGTCATATATTTTAATTTGATAATGATTGCAATCCAAGCTCTGTGGTTCCGAAAATGAGATTTGTTAATTCAGTTTGCATTCCCTCATCTGTGGGAGTACTAGCAATATTTGACAACGTTATAGGTCATTTATAGTTCTTCTTTTGAGAATTGCCTTGTCATACTCTTTGCCTATTCTCCTTTTGGAGGATTAATTTTTTCTTATTGGTTCGTACGAATTAATATATACTATTTTAGAGATACTGACCCTTTATCCAATGTGTTGATGCTATTTCTCCTCATGTGTTATTATTTACATTTGGCAACTTTTAGTGAATTGAACTTTGAAAATAAAAAAAACAATAAAATCTATCAATTTTTCTAGGGTGTCTAGTTTGATGTCAGGCTTAGAAAGGCCAATCTCACCTAGAATTTGCATGCAATTCATCATCATTTAAGTCTATTGATTTTCATTTTATTACAACTAAATCACTATTTGTAACTGGTAAGGTAGAAATGCAGCAAGATTTGTTTCCATATGGTAAGTCAATACCCAAAAGAGAACTTATTAAATAATTGACTATTTCCTTGTGGATATTAACATATCACTTTATCACATGATAAAATATTACATACATGTGGCTCTCTTTCTGCATTTTCCACTGTGTTCCATGAATCTTGTCATTCTACTGCCAGTATTGCCCTCTCTTCAGCACTGTAGCTTTATAGTTCTTTTCACATTCTGATGAAGTTCCTCTCATTATTTTTTTGTTTTAAGAATTTTCTGTGCATTCTAGTGTGATCTCAATCCTCTCCCTTCCCATTTTTAAATGGTGAGACTTTAGTCCAGCAAGACGTTTTCACGCTCCAAGGCAGGCAAGCTTCCCTCCTTCACAAGGACCCTAAGAACTCAGCTTTCAGAGCTGTTCCTACAGCAGCCTCATGTCCTACATGTGTGGACCAGAGGCAGGGGGAGACCAACTGAAGCCCTCTCCTTTTCTCATTCCCAACTGTGATGACAGCAGAAACCAAATTCTCTGAGCTAGCCCAACACAACAACCAAGAGGGACACTGTTCTACATCTCATTATGCATATTTCAAACATGTGTCTCTATATACTTCTTACAGAGGTGGTGATAATCTGCGTATGCCTTACTGAATTTTCACAATAATGTTACTGTACTTGTTTTGTCCCCTATATTTCCATCTGTGAATCCAGGTGCACTGCAGATATTAGTCCGCTTTCTGAGGGTAGGGATGACAAATAAAATATACAATACCCGGGGAATTGGAAGTTCAGATAAATAATAAGTTTTAGTTTAAGTATGTTGCACATATTGCATGACATGGCACCCAATACTACTTTAAAAACAAACAAGCAAACAAACAAACTCACACTGCTACTTTAATGATCACAAATCCTCTAATAAAGAGATCACACCACAGGATTACAGGCACACCCCCCCCCCCCCCCACCACACACACATATTTACCTTAAAGCAGAGTCCAGGACACACCAACACACATGATCCTCAGTCCTTTTAATAAAGCACGTTCAACCCTCCTCAGAGTGGCCTTGAGTGGTTGCCTCCATGTGTCTGCAGATGCAAAAAGGAAGTTGGCTCAGGGCCCTAATCAGAGGCTTACTGTCAGGACAAGGTTGTGGCATCAGCATTAATTGCTGCAACTCTGAAGGGCAGGGTGGGAGCCTGCTATGGGACTGCCCCCTCCAAGGTGTGAGCCTGTTAACTCCAGGGTCAGCTTCCCCAACATCTGCAGTCCCTCAGCTGGAGGCCTGAGCTCTCAATGCCCCTGCCTCCCTTCTGCCCTGGGCCTGCTCTCAGCTGCCACAAGAGGGCGCTGAAGAACGGGCCTGAGCAGAGAAGCAGGGGCTCCTCTGCAGGTCCTCCCACGTACCACCCCTTCTGGGAGGAAGGCTTGGGAGTCCCCTAAGACACATCCTCAGTCACTTCTCTCTGCCTGTGTCTCAGGAAGACCAGCTCCTCCTACTTTCTTCTGTGCTAGGGATCACTTCCTTGTTGAGTGGGGCCTGAGTTTTCAGAGGATCTTCTGCTCCTCTACATCTGGTCCCTTTCCTTCCAAGGCCCCCGAGAGGAAGGCATGCGGTGGGCCCTAGCGGTGCTTCTAGCTTTCCTGTCTCCTGGTGAGTGTGCTGCCTACAGAGAGGCTCACAGGTTGGGTTTTGTTTTGTTTTCTTCTTTTGAAAGGGGTGCCATACAAAGGAATACCTCATTATATTTTGTGTTGTTCCCATTGCAGCCAGTCAGAAATCTTCCAACTTGGAAGGGGGAACGAAGTCAGTCACCAGGCCGACTAGGTCATCTGCTGAAATCACTTGTGATCTTACTGTAACAAATGCCTTGTACATCCACTGGTACCTACACCAGGAGGGGAAGGCCCCACAGCGTCTTCTGTACTACGACGTCTCCACCGCAAGAGATGTGTTGGAATCAGGTCTCAGTCCAGGAAAGTATTATACTCATACACCCAGGAGGTGGAGCTGGATATTGAGACTGCAAAATCTAATTGAAAATGATTCTGGGGTCTATTACTGTGCCACCTGGGACAGGCACAGTGATTCAGACCTGCCCTACACCACACTGAAAATCTGCCTTGTGGCTGCTTCTGTTACAGAAGATAGAGCTGCCCCCTCTCATTTCCTGCCAACAAATTTACTGTATTCTGAACAAGAAAAAGACAGCTTAACTCCTGATCTCCCTCCTAATATCACACTGTCCTGGCAGCAGCTGCACCCTGTTCCCCACCCCTCCCCCAGAACTTTCCTGAAGACCAAGCTGCCATCTCTAGGCCTCAGCTAAGCAGCCTGGCTGAGAGTAAAATTCTCTCAGCTCTCCTAGAACATGGGGGAGGTCCACTCTCTCTGCTTCCTATGATAGACAGGTACCACTAGGGTCCAGCTGCGAAGTGAGATATTTTGGACTGCAAATGGGAAGGGTATTTACACTGAATCATGTATCCAGTCATGGTCCAGAGATCACAGCTGAGAGTGGTGCTTATTCCTTATGTCTATAACAATATAAGCAATACTATAATGACCACTAAAACACCAGGCCTAGGTATGCAGTTGAACATTCTCTCCCTCTGCCCTCCCTTTTATTCTCTCTTTTTTCTTACTTCTTTCCTTGTTTTTATTTTTCTCTCCCTGCCTAACTCCCTCCCTCCCTCCCTCCCTCTGTCCCTCCTTTCCTCCCTCCCTCCCTTGTTTCCTTCCATCCATTCTCCTTCTTTTTTTCCTTCCTTCCTTCCTTGCTTTTCTCTGTCTTTCTTTCCTTTTTAGGTACATAATGAGAATACATTTTCCACAAAATCATTTGAAATAATTTTTCTCTATTTGTTCATGTCAACATTGATACAGCTAGTTTAATTGTTCAGTTTTCATTTTTACATTTTGGAAATTTGTTGTATTACTTTGTTTTGTTTCATATCTGTTTTGTATATATAAAACATTTACATGGAACTGAATTCAAAATTATAAAAGATGATGCATTTGAAGATTTTAGCTTTCATTGTAGATTTGTCATTCCTCTTTTCTCCCTGATACTATAGGTAACAATATTTTTGTCAGTTCACTTGAGCTTTTTCACTGTGTTTGTCATAGTGGAGTATGTATTGTTTCTATTTCAATGCCATATATATATTTTCTTCTGATATTCGGTTTTTGTACATTTTAATCAATCTTATATTTTCCCATGTCTGGATTGTGTGTCTTACTTCTAAAGGTGCACATACTTCATAAGTATGCATAAAGAAGTCCATATCATTTATTTGAACGTTTTTATGCATTGATTATTTAATGATGGCATCACTGATTTATCAGGAATTTTTATACAATAATTACTGTATTAGTAATAACAATACTGCCCAGGCCTGGTGTCTCATGCCTGTAATCCCAGCATTTGGGTAGTCCACTCGTTAGGATCACTTAGGCTGGGAGATTGCGACCAGCTGAGACAACATGGTGAAACCCTGTTGCTACAAAAAATACAAAAAATTAGCCAGCTGTAGTGGTGCACACATGTAATCCCAGCTACTTTGGATGCTGAGGTAGGAGAATCTCCAGAGCCTGGAAGGTGAAGATTTCAGTGAGCTAAGATCACACTACTGCAGTCCAGTTTGGGCAACAGAGTGAGACTCTGTCTCAAAAAAATTAATAATGATAATAATAATATTGATGGTACATATGGGTACTGACATTTGGGTAGTTAATGTACTAAGCACATTACGTGCATATTTTATTTAGTCTACACAGAAACTTCATTAAGGATTTAAAGTACCGTTGAATGTAACATAAGAAATAGGGGGCTTAATTAACATTCCCTAAGTCATATACTTTAATTTGATAATGATTGCAGTCCAAGCTCTGTGGTTCCGAAAATGAGATTTTTAAATTCAGTTTGCATTCCCTCATCTTTGGGAGTACTAGCATAATTTTACAACTTTATAGGTCATTTATAGTTCTTTTTTTGAGAATCACCTTGTGATACTCTTTGCCTATTCTTCCTTTGCAGGATTAATTTTTTCTTATTGGTTCGTAAGAATTAATATATACTATTTTAGAGATACTGACCCTTTATCCAATGTGTTGACGCTATTTCTCCTCATGTGTTATTATTTACATTTGGCAACTTTTAGTGAATTGAACTTTGAAAAAAAAATAAAATCTATCAATTTTTCTAGGGTGTCTAGTTTGATGTCAGGCTTAGCAAGGCCAATCTCACCTAGAATTTGTATGCAATTCATCATCGTTTAAGTCTATTGATTTTCATTTTATTACAACTAAATCACTATTTGTAACTGGTAAGGTAGAAATGCAACAATATTTGTTTCCATATGGTAAGTCAATACCCAAAAGAGAACTTATTAAATAATTGACTATTTCCTTGTGGATATTAACATATCACTTTATCACATGATAAAATATTACATACATGTGGCTCTCTTTCTGCATTTTCCACTGTGTTCCATGAATCTTCTTATTCTACTGCCAGTATTGCCCTCTCTTCAGCACTGTAGCTTTATAGTTCTTTTCACATTCTGATGAAGTTTCTCTCATTATTTTTTGTTTTAAGAATTTTCTGTGCATTCTAGTGTGATCTCAGTCCTCTCCCTTCCCATTTTTAAACCGTGAGACTTCTGTCCAGCAAGACTTTTTCACGCTCCAAGGCAGGCAAGCTTCCCTCCTTCACAAGGACCCTGAGAACTCAGCTTTCAGAGCTGTTCCTGCGGAAGCCTCATGTCCTCCACATGTGCTCCAGAGGCAGAGGGAGACCAACCAGAGCCTCTTCCCTTTCTCATTCCCAGCTGTGATGACAGCAGAAACTGAAAAATTTGAGTTAGGACAACACGACAACCGAGAGAGACAGTGTTCTACATCTCATTATGTATATTTCAAACATGTGTCTCTATATACTTCTTACAGAGGTGGTGGTAATCTGTGCATGTCCCACTGAATTTTCACAATTATATTACTGTACTTGTTTTGTCCCCTATATTTCTATCTGTGAATCCAGGTGCACTGTGGATCTCACCACTTTCTGAAGGTAGGGCTGATTATAAAATATACAATACCCAGGGAATTTGGAAGTTCATATATATAACAAGTTTTTAGTTCAAGTATGTTCCAAATATTGTATGACCTGGCACCCAGTACTACTTTAAAAACAAACAAGCAAACAAACAAACTCACACTCCTACTTTAATGAACAAAAATCCTCTAATAAAGAGATCACACCCACAGGATTACAGGCACCCCCCCTCCCCCAACATACACACATTTACCTTAGAGCAGAGTCCAAGACCCACCAACACACATGATCCTCAGTCCTTTTAATAAAGAACATTCAACCCTTCTCAGAGCGGCCTTGGGTGGTTGCCTCCAAGTGTCCTTGCAGTTGTGAAAAGGAAGTTGGTTCAGGGCCCTAATCAGAGGCTTCCTGGCAGGACAAGGTCCTGGCATCAGCATTGGCTGCTGCAACTCTGAAGGGCAGGGTGTGAGCCTGCTGTGGGACTGCCCCCTCCTAGGGCTGGGCCTGCTGACTCCAGGGGTCAGCTTTCCCCATATCTGCACTCCCTCTGCTGGAGGCCTGAACTCTCCATGCCCCTGGCTCTCTCCTGCAGAGGGCCTGCTCTCAGCTGCCACAGAGGGTGCTGCAGAACTGGCCTGAGCAGAGAGGCAGGAGCTCCTTTGCAGGTCCTCCCAGGCACCACCCTTCTGGAAGGAAGGCTTGGGAGTCCCCTAAGACACATCTTCAGTCAATTCTCCCTGCCTCTGACTCAGGAAGACCAGCTTGCCCCACTGTCTTCTGTGCTAGGGATCACTTCCTTGTTGAGTGGGACCTGAGTTTTGACAGGGTCTGCTGCTCCTCTTCATCTGGGCCCTTTCTTCCAAGACCCCAGAGAGGAAGGCATGAGGTAGGCCCTAGCCCTGCTTCTAGCTTTCCTGCCTCTTGGTAAGTGTGCTGCCTACAGAGAGGCCCACAGGTTGGGTTTTGTTTTGGTTTTGTCTTCTTTGGCAAGGGGCGCCACACTAAGGAATACCTCATTATATTTTATGTTGTTCCTACTGCAGCCAGTCAGATATCTACTAACCTGGAAGCGAGAATAAAGTCAGGCACCAGGCAGACGGGGTCATCTGCTGTAATCACCTGTGATCTTCCTATAGAAAATGCCTTCTACATCCACTGGTACCTACACCAGGAAGGGAAGGCCCCACAGCATCTTCTGTACTATGACGTCTGCAACTCCAGGGATGTGTTGGAATCAGGAGTCAGTCAGGAAAGCATGATGCTTACGGAAGTAGAAGGATAAGCCGGAAATTTATCCCTCCAAAACTAAATGAAAATGTCTCTGGGGTCTATTACTGTGCCACCTGGGACAGGCAGAGTGATTCAGACCTGCCCTACACCACACTGAAAATCTGTCTTGTGGCTGCTTCTGGTACACAAGAGAGAGCCGCCCCCTCTCATTTCCTGCCCTGAATTTACCGTATTCTGTACAAAGAAAAACACAGCTTAACTCCTGATCTCCCCCCTAATATTACACTCTCCTGGCAGCAGCTGCACCCTGTTCCCCACCTCCCCCAGGACTTTCCTGAAGACTAAGCTGCCATCTCAGCTAAGCCTGAGCTAAGCAGCCTGGCTGAGAGCAAGGTTTTCTCAGCCCTCTTAGGACATGGGGGAGGCCCACTCACTCTGTTTCTTAGGGTCTAGCTGTGAAGCGAGATATTTTGGACAGCAAATGGGAAGGGTATTTATACTGAATCATGCATCCAATCATGGTCCAGAGATCGCAGCTGAGAGTGCTGCTTACTCCTTAAGTCTATAACAATATGGGCAATATTATAATTACCACTAAAACACTAGGCCTAGATATGCAGTTAAACACTCTCTCCCTCTGCCCTCCCTTTTATTCTCTCTCCTTTCTTACTTCCTTGCTTGCTTTTATTATTTTTTCTTCCCTCCCTCCCTCCCTCCCTCACTCCCTCCCTTCCTTCCTTCCTTTTTTCATTTCTTCCTTCCTTGCTTTTCTCTCTCTTTCTTTCCTTTTTGGGTACATAATCCGAATATTTTTTCAACAAAATCATTTGAAATAATTTTTCTCTACATGTTCATGCCAACATGGATATAGCTAGTTTATTTGTTCAGTTTTCATTTTTAAATTTTAGACATTTGTTGTATTATTTTGTTTTGTTTCATATTTGTTTTGCATATGTAAAATATTTACATGGAACTAAAGTCATAATTTTAAAGAAGATGCATTTGGAGATTTTAACTTACATTCTAGATTTCTTTTTCTCTCTCTCTCTTTTTTTTTTTTTTTGAGACGGATTCTCAGTCTGTCACTCAGGCTGGAGTGCAGTGGAGCAATCTCGTCTCACTGCAACCTCCGCCTCCTGGGTTCAAGAGATTCTCCTGCCTCAGCCTCCCAAGTAGCTGGGATTTCAGGTGCCCGCCAGCACATCCAGCTAATTTTTGTATTTTTGGTAGAGACAGGGTTTCCTCATGTTGGCCTGGCTGGTCTCGAACTCCTGACCTCAGATGATCCCCCTGCGTCAGCCTCCCTAAGTGCTGGGATTACAGTCATGAGCAACCTCACCAGGCCCCATTCTGGATTTCTCTTTCCTCTTCTCTTCCTGACCCTATAGGTAACAATATTTTTACCAGTTCAGTTGAACTTTTTCACTTTTTCTTATTCAGAACAAGTCTTTCAGTATTACAGAAAAGTCTTTTGTTTGTCATAGTGCAGTGTGTATTATTTCTATTTGATTGTTATGTTTATATTTTCATTCTGATAAGGTTTTATACATTTTAATCAATCTTTTATCTTCTGGTGTCTAGATTTTGTGTCTTGCCTCTAAAAGTGCATATACTTCATAAGTACGAATAAAGAAGTCCATATCATTTATTTGAATGCTTTTATTCATAGATTATTTAATGATGGCTTCTCTGATCTATTGGGAATTTTTATACAATAATTACCGTAGTAATAATAATATGCTAATGATAAACACGGGTACTGACATTCTGGTAGTTACTGTACTAATCACATTGCATGTAAGTTTTATTTAATCTTCACAGAAACCCCATTGAGGGGTTAAAGTACCATTGAATATACCAGATGAGAAATAAAGGACTTAACTAACATTCCCTAAGTCATATACTTTATTCGATAGCAATTTCAATCCAAGTGCTGGGGTTCAGAAAATGAGATTTGTTAATTCAATTTGCATTTTCTTACCTCTGTGAATGCTAGCATTACTTAACAACTTTATAGGCCATTTATACTTCTTCTTTTGTCAACTGCCATTTCACACTCTTCGCCTATTCTTCTGTTGGGTATTATTTTTTTCTTATTGGTTTGTAAGAATTAATATACCTCATTTTAGAGATATTGATCTTTTATCAAATGTATTGAAAATATTTCTCATGGTTTGCTATTATTTTCAGCACCTTTTGGTGAACTGAACTCTGTGTATTACTTTTAATAAAACCTATCAATTTTTCTAAGGGGCCTATTTTGATATTAGGATCAGAGAGGCAAATCTCACCTACAATATGTGTGCAATTCACCATGGTTAAAGTCTAATGATTTTCTGTTTTCAGTTTTATTACAAGAAAATCTCCATTTGTAGCTGGCGACATAGTAACTTAAGAAGATTTGTTTCTGGCTAGGTGCAGTGGCTCACACCTGTAATCCCAGCACTTTGGGAGGCCGAGGTGGGCGAATCACGAGATCAGGAGATCCAGACCATCCTGGCTAACACGGTGAAACCCCATCTCTACTAAAAATATAAAAAATTAGCCAGGTGTGTTGGCGGGCACCTGTAGTCCCAGCTACTCAGAAGGCTGAGGCAGGAGAATGGCGTGAACCCGGGAGGCGGAGCTTGCAGTGAGCCGAGATTGTGTCACCGCACTCCAGCCTGGGGGACAGAGAGAGACTCCGTCTCAAAAAAAAAAAAAAATTTGGTAAGTCAGTTCCCAAAAGAGAACTTATTACATAATCCAGTAGCTTCTCAAGGATATTAACGTACAACTTTATCATGTGATAAAATATTACATACACGTGGCTGTCTTTCTGGACTTTCCACTGTGTTCCATGAATCTTTTCATTCTAGTGCCAGTATTGCCGTCTCTTCAGCACTGTAGCTTTATAGTTCTTTTGACATTACAGTGGAGTTAGTTTCCTTTATTACTTTTTTGTTTTAAGGGTGTTCTATGCATTGCAATGTAATGGCAAATCTCTCCCTTCTAATTTTTAAACTGTGAGATATCAGTCCCAGCAAGGATTTTCCAGGCTTCAAGGCACCTGAGCTTCCCTCCTTCACAGTGACCCCGAGAACTCAGCTTTCAGAGCTGCTTCTGCGGCAGCCTCATGTCCTCCACGTGTGGTCCACAGGCAGAGGGAGACCAACCAGAGCCCCTCCCTTTCTCATTCCCAGCTGTGATGACAGCAGAAACTGAATTCTCTGAGCTAGGCCAACACCGCAACCGAGAGGGATGTTGTTCTACATCTTATTAGGAATATTTTAAACATGAATCTAAATGTATTTGTTATAGAGGAGGTGAATATCTGTGTATACACTACTGAATGTTCCCAATTATTTTACTCTACTTGTTTTATCACCCATATCTTCATCTATGAATCCAGGTACACTGCAGATATCAGCCTGCTTTCCAAGGGTAGAGTTGCCAAATAAAATACGCAATACCCAGGTAAATTGGAAGTTCAGATAAATAACAAATAAGTTTTCAGTTCAAGTATGTACCACATATTGCATATGGCACTGCACCTGTACTTTTTTTTTTTTTTTTTTTTGAGACGGAGTCTCACTCTGTCGCCCAGGCTGGAGTGCAATGGCACAATCTTGGCTCACTGCAAGCTCCACCTCCCAGGTTCACGACATTCTCCTGCCTCAGCCTCCTGAGTAGCTGGGACTACAGGTGCCTGCCACCACGCCTGGCTAATTTTTTTGTATTTTTAGTAGAGATGGGGTTTCACTGTGTTAGCCAGGATGGTCTCGATCTCCTGACCTCATGATCTGCCCACCTCGGCCTCCCAAAGTGCTGGGAATACAGGCGTGAGCCAATCTCACACTCCTACTTGATGTGGCCTTTTTACTTAAGAATGAACAGAAATCCTCTAACAAAGAGGTTACAAACGCAAGGTCACACACACCCCCTCCCCACCCCCACACACCCATTTACCATTGAGGAGAGTCCATGGCCGACCAACATACCTGATTCTCACTCCTGTTGAGAGGAGGGGCCAGCTGGGCTTCCTGGGTCGAGTAGGGGCTCAGCAAGCTGTGAAACGCACTCATTTCCTGCATCACGATTTACTTCGGTCCTGGATGAATAATACTGAAGACATGCTTAAAATATTCCGAACACCAGGATTTGTGCATGTGTTTTCTTCCCCATGAAAGCTATGAATAGCGAAAATCTTGCTGTAAAGTTTCCGTGTGTTCTCTCTCCCTCTCTTCCTTCCCCCTGCCCAAAAACTAAAGTAAAATAATGTTAACTGCCCATTTTTCTGTGACCAGCGGACCTTATCTATACTCCCAATTCCAATTCCTTGTAAACATACTTTGTAAAGTCCGTGAGATCCCGTCTCCTTTGCCATGCCGCTGCAAGGTCATAAAGTAGATAAAACCTAAGTTGCAATTCCGGTTTTCCTCAAGACCTAAGACATGTTACAAATGGTTGATTGCCTTTGTTTCTCGCTTTGGTAACATCTTCCCGCCTCAGGTATTTCCCGCCTTAAAGAGTTTAAAAGGCAATCCTATAATCTAACTCTGGCTACCCATTCTGGACCCCTTCCATGCTGTGGAAGCTTTGTACTTTCACTCTGCTCAACAAAGCCTACAGCTTTTTCTCTCTCTCAGTCCGTGTCTCTATCACTCACTGCAGTCAGCCGCCACACCAATTCTATGGCGTGGCTAGGCAAGAACCTTAGGTGTTACACTGTTAATAAAGCAGGTTCAGGCCTTCTCAGAGTGGCCCTGGGTATTTGCCTCCAAGTGTCCTTGCAAATGTGAAAAGGAAGGCAGTTGAAAGCCCAAATCAAGCTTCCTGACAGGACAAGGCCCTGGAAGCAGCATCAACTGCTGAAACTCTGAAGGGCAGGGTGTGAGCCTGCTGTGGACTGCCCCGTCCTATGGCCCTGGCCAGCTGGCGCCGGGGTCAGCTTCCCCCACATCTGCACTCCCTCTGCGGGAGGCCTGAGCTCTCCATGCCCCTGGCTCTCTCCTGCAGAGGGCCTGCTCTCTGCTGCCACAAGATGGCGCTGGAGAAGGGGCCTGAGCAGAGAGGCAGGAGCTCCTCTGCAGGTCCTCCCAGGCACCACCCCTCTGGGAAGAAGGCTGGGGAGTCCCCTAAGACAGATCCTCCATCACTTCTCCCTGCCTGTGACTCAGGAAGACCAGCTCCTCCTACTGCCTTCTGTGCTAGGGATCACTTCCTGGTTGAATGGGACCTGAGTTTTGAAAGGGTCTTCTGCTCCTCTTCATCTGGGCCCTTTCCTTCCAAGACCCCAGAGAGGAAGGCAAGCAGTGGGCCCTAGCCCTGCTTCTAGCTTTCCTGCCTCTTGGTAAGTGTGCTGCCTACAGAGAGGCTGATGGGTTTTATTTTGTTCTGTTTTGTTTTCTTATTTTGCAAGGGGTGCCGTACTAAGGAGTTCCTCATTATATTTTGTGCTGTTCCCATTGCAGCCAGTCAGAAATCTTCCAACTTGCAAGGGAGAAGGAAGTCAGTCACCAGGCCGACTGGGTCATCTGCCATAATCACTTGTGATCTTACTGTAATAAATACGTTCTACATCCACTGGTACCTGCACCAGGCGGGGAAGGCCCCACAGCGTCTTCTGTACTATGACCCCTACTATTCCAGGGATGTGTTGGAATCAAGAATCAGTCCAGGAAAGTATTTTACTTATGCAAGCATGAGGAGGAGCTGGAAATTGATACTGCAAAATCTAATTGAAAATGATTCTGGATCTATTACTGTGCCACCTGGGACAGGCACAGTGTGATTCAGACCTGCCCTACACCACACTGAAAATCTGCCTTGTGACTGCTTCTGGTACACAAGATAGACCAGCCCCCTCTCATTTGTTGCCACCGAATTTACTGTATTCTGTACAAAGAGAAACACAGAATAACTCCTGATCTCCCCCCTAATATCACACTGTCCTGGCAGCAGCTGCACCCTGTTCCCCACCCCTCCCCCAGGACTTTCCTGAAGACAAGCTGTCATCTCCAGGCCTCAGCCAAGCAGCCTGGCTGAGAGCAAGACTCTCTCAGCTCTCCAAGGACATGGGGGAGGTCCACTCTCTCTGCTTCCTAGGACCAACAGGTACACCTAGGGTCCAACTGTGAAGCGAGATATTTTGGACAGCAAATGGGAAGGATATTTATACTGAATCATATATCTAAAGATCACGGCTGAGAGTGTTGCTTATTCTTTATGTCTATAACAATATAAGCAATAGTATAATGACCACTAAAACACTAAGCCTAGGTATGCAGTTGAACATTCTCTCCCTCTGCTTTCCTTTTTTTCTCTCTCTACTTTCTTGGTTACTTGCTATTTTTCTACACATCCCTTTTTCTGCCCTCCCCTCCCTCCCTCCCTAGCTCCCTCCCTAGCTTGCCTGCCTGCCTGCCTGCCTTCCTTTCTTCCTCCCTCTCTCCTTCCCTTCCTTCCTTTCTTCCTCCCTCTCTTCTTCCCTTCCTTCCTTCCTTTCTTCCTCCCTCCCTCCTTCCCTTCCTTCCTTCCTTCCTTTCTTTCTTCCTCCCTCCCTCCCTTACTTCCTTCTTTTTTTCCTTTCTTCCTTTTCTCTCTCTTTCTTTCTTTTTTGGGCACACAATCAGAATACAGAATCATTCTCTATATGTTCATGCCAACTTTGATACAGCTAGTTTATTCGTTCAGTTTTCATTTTTATATTTTGGAAATCTGTTGTATTATTTTGATTTGTATATGTAAAACCTTTACATGGAACTGAAGTCAAAATTATAAAACAAGATCAATTTAGAGATTTTAGCTTCCATTCTAGGATTCTCTTTTCTCTTCTGTGTCTCACCCTATAGGTAACAATATCTTTATTAGTTCAGTTGAACTTTTTCACTTTTTCTTATTCAGAAGTCTATTGCTATTACAGAAATACATCTTTTGCTTGTCATATGTGCAGTATGCATTATTTCTATTTGAATGGCATATTTATGTTTTTGTTCTGATATTCTGTTTTTATACATTTCAATCAATCTTTTAGTTTCTGGTGTCTGGATTTTGTGTCCTACTTGGAAAAGTGAACATACTTCAGAAGAATGCATAAAGAAATTCATATCATTTCATTAATATTTTATTCATTTATTACTTGATATCATGATCTATCTGGAATTTTTATACAATAATTACTATAGCAATAATAATAATACTGATGATAAATATGGGTACTGACTTTCTGGTAGTTACTGTACTAAGCACATTACATGTATATTTTATTTAATCTTCACAGAAACCTTATCAACGGGTTTCAGTAACATTGAATATAGCAGATGAGAAAGTGAGGGGTTAACTAACATTCCCTAAGTCATATAGTTTAATTTGATAGCAATTTCAATCCAAGCTCTGGGGTTCAGAAAATGAGATTTGTTCATTCAATTTGCATTTTCTTTTTTTTTTTTTCCCACCCCCTCAATTTGCATTTTCTTATCTTTATGAATACTAGCATTATTTTACAATTTTATAGGCCATTTATACTTCTTCTTTTGTGAATTGCCTTTTCATACTGTTTGCCTATCTTTCTGTTGGGGTATTAATTTTTTCTTATTTGTTTGTAAGAATTAATATACACCATTTTCGAGATATTGATCCTTTATCAAACGTGTTGAAAATATTTCTCATCGTTTGCTATTATTTATTTTCGGCACCTTTTGGTGAACTGAACTTTGTATATTACTTTTAATAAAATCTATCAATTTTTCTAGGGTCTCTATTATGATGTCAGGCTCAGAAAGACCAATGTCACCTACAATTAGTGTGCAATTCATCATCGTTTAAGTCTAATTTCCTGTTTTCAGTTTTATTACAACTAAATCTCTATTTGTACCTTTTAAGTTAGCAACCCAAGAATATTTGTTTCCATATGGTAAGTCAATTCCCAAAGGAGAACATAGTAAATAATCAAGTATTTCCTTGTGGTTATTAACATACAACTTTATGACATGATAAAATATTACATACATGTGGCTCTTTTTCTGGACTTTCCACTGTGTTCCATGAATCTTTTCAGTCTAGTGCTAGTATTGTCCTCTCTTTGTTGTACCTGAGCGAGTTAGAGAAAACGCCACACTTTGAGACAAATCAAGAGTCTGTTTATTTAGTCGGTGGCCAAGAGACGGCTAACGCTCAAAATTCTCTCGGCCCCGAAGAAGGGGCTAGATTTTCTTTTATACTTTGGTTTCGAAAGGGGAGGGGGGTCTAGTTAAAACAATTTTACAGAAATAAAGCAGGCAAAAAGTTAAAAGGATAAATGGTTACAGGAAAGTAAACAGTTCCAGGTGCAGGGGCTTTAAGACTATTACAAGGTGATAGACTCAGGGCTTTGGGAGTTATCAATCAGACGAATTCCTGGGAATTGAGGATATAGCTTGCCACAGTATCTTATCAGTTAATTGCATTCTTGGATATTCTGGGAGTCAGCTTGCACAAGTTAAGTCCTTGAGGAGGGGGCTGCCAGTGAAAGAGCCAAGACGGAGTCTGTCTGGCTCTCTTAGCTAAGGGAGAGTCAATTCAGGTGGAAACAAGGCTAGGTGATTAAAGGAAAAGGGAGTCTAAAAACAGGGTTAGTAAAAACAAGGTTGGGCATTACATCTTCAGCACCGTAGTTTTATAGTTCATTTTATATTCCAGTGGAGATTGTTTCTCTCATTACTTTTTTGTTTTAAGGATTTTCTTTGCATTCTAATGTGATGGCAATTCTCTCCCTTCTCATTTTTAAACCACGAGAGTTCTGTCCCAGGCAGGATTTTCCTGGCTCCAAGGCAGGTGAGCTTCCCTCCTTCACAAGGACCCCAATGACTCAGCTTTCAGAGCTGCTCCTGTGGCAGCCTCAAGTCCTGTACGTGTTGTCGAGAGGCAGAGGGAGACCAACCGGAGCCCCCTGCCTTTCTCATTCCCAGCTGTGATGTCAGCAAAAACTGAACTCTCTGAGCTAGGCCAAAACAACAACCAAGAGGGACGTTGTTCTACATTTTATGAATATCTTAAACATGTGTCCAAACATTTTTTTTTTTACAAAAGTGAAAATCTGTGTATGCACTACTGAATTTTCACAATTATTTTACTATACTTGTTTTATCACCTGTATCTCCATCTATGAGTCCAGGTCCACTGCAGACATCAGTCAGCTTTCTGAGGATACGGTTGCTAAGTAAAATATGCAATACTCAGGAAATTTGGAAGTTCAGATAAATAAGAAGTTTTTAGCTTAAATATGTCCCAAATATTGCATGACACGGCACCCTGTATTACTTTAAAAAAAAAACCTCACACTTCTACTTGAATGAACAGAAATCCTCTAGTAAAGAGATCACACACACAGGCACACACTCCCAACACACACACACACACAAAAACTCACACAGGATCACACAAACACCCGCCCCACCCCCACACACCGATTTACCTTAGAGGAGAGTCCAAGACCCACCAACATACCTGACCCTCGATCCTGTTAATAAAGCAGGTTCAGGCCTTCTCAGAGTGCCCCTGGGTGTTGCCTCTAGTGTCCTTGCAGATGTGAAAAGGATGGTGGTTTAGGGCCCTAATCAGAAGCTTCTCAGCAGAATGAGGGCCTGGCAGTTGCCTTACCTGCTGAAACTCTGAAGTGCTGGGTGTGAGCCTGCTGTGAGACTGCCCCCTTCAAGGTCTGAGCCTGTTAACTCCAGGGTCAGCTTCCCCCACATCTGCACTCCCTCTGCTGCAGGCCTGAGCTCTCCCTGCCCCGGGCTCTCTTCTGCAGAGGGCCTGCTCTCAGCCGCCACAGAGGGCGCTGGAGAACTGGCCTGAGCAGAGAGGCAGAAACTCCTCTGCAGGTCCTCCCAGGCACCACCCAGAGTCCCCTAAGACAGATCCTCAGTCACTTCTCTCTGCCTGAGACTCAAGAAGACCAGGTCCTCCTACTGTCTTCTGTGCTAGGGATCACTTCCTTGTTGAGTGGGACCTGAGTTTTGAGAGGGTCTTCTGCTCCTCTTCATCTGGTCCCTTACTTCCAAGACCCCAGAGAGGAAGGCATGCTGTTGGCTCTAGCTCTGCTTCTAGCTTTCCTGCCTCCTGGTAAGAGTGCTGCCTACAGAGAGGCTCACAGGTTTTATTTTGTTTCGTTTTGTTTATTTTCTTCTTTTGAAAGGGATACCATACTAAGAAATGCCTCATTATATTTTGTGTTGTTCCCATTGCAGCCAGTCAGAAATCTTCCAACTTGGAAGGGAGAACGAAGTCAGTCACCAGGCCAACTGGGTCATTGGCTGTAATCACTTGTGATCTTCCTGTGGAAGATGCCGCCTACATCCACTGGTACCTACACCAGGAGGGGAAGGCCCCACAGCGTCTTCTGTACTATGACGTCTCCACCTCCAAGGTTGTGTTGGAATCAGGAATCAGTCCAGGAAAGTATCAGACTTATGCAAGCACAAGGAGGAGCTTTAGATTTATACTGGAAAACCTAATTGAACATGACTCTGGGGTCTATTACTGTGCCACCTGGGACAGGCACAGTGATTCAGACCTGCCGTACACCACACTGAAAATCTGCCTTGTGACTACTCCTTGTACACAAGATAGACCAGCCTCATCTCATTTCCTGCCCATGAATTCACTGTATTCTGTACAAAGAGAAACACGGCTTAACTTCTCATCTCTCCCCTAATATCATACTCCCCTGGCAGCAGCTGCACCCTGTTCTCCACCCCACCCTCATGAGTTACCTAAAGACCAAACTACAATCTCCCAGCTGTGTCAGCCAAGCAGCCTGGTTCTTTCAGCTCTTCTAGGGGCTGGTGGAGACCCATTCCACCTGCTTCCTAAGACAGACAAGTTCCTCAAGGATTGATCTGTAGAGGCATTCATTTAGGAGACTATAAGGGAAGACTAGCCGCACTCAAGCATTTATCCAATTATTGTCTATAGGCTGAAATAGTGCTTATTCATTGCTCAGGATAAATGTTGGAATAACAACTTTGCACTTCAGTAAGACATCTAACGTGTATCAAATCTGCTATCTTTTGGACACACTGACATTTTTTTCTACATATCAAATCATGGTACTATTGGTCTGCAGGAGAATGGGTAAAAAAGTGATAGTCATAAGTACACCAACCTGTGGGTCATATCATAGGTTTTCAACCATTTCAAGCATCCGTGCCCTAATGCAAGTATCTGAAGGATCTGACCCTTGCCCTGCAGCACAATTCATTCCATGTCCCCTCTGGATATTAGACTGATAATTTGGATCAGGTCTCAGCATGGGCCATTGAGGAACACTACAGCCCTGCTGAGAGATAAAAAGGATTATCCACTCAAGGAGTTCACACGTCCTGGCCGACATGGAGAACGTGCCTAGAAGCAGACTTGGAGGGTGCTCAGTGGTGGGTTGTGGAATGTAAGCCTGAAGAAGCAGAGTTTAATTATATGGGGGTACTTTCATAATTTAGTGCCCTGACAGGGCTCCTGGTGTTGATCCTTAGACACTCCTGGGATGGCTCCCTGGAAACATGGAGGAAACCTTGGTGGCATGACATGATACGGAGATGTCAGAGCTGCCTGGACACAGTTACAGAGAGAGGCATTAAAAGGCTTCGAGAGGTAGGCATGCTAGAGTGGACTTTTCCACCAAACCTGAGAACTCACTGGATAACTGTATTCCCTGCGAGAGCCCAGAGAACCCTCTGAATTAGGAAGAGAAGGGCATGTTCTGAAATGGGAGGCATCAGTGTTCTTGAGAGTCTTGGTGGAAGATGTGCCCTGTGGGGCAGGGTTGGCTATAGGAGACGCTGTTAAGGAATTAGCTCCCTAGGGTCAATGGAGATGATGTGATTTCAAAATAAGAGTCCAAACGGGCAGAATTAGTTTGAGAAGACATAAAGCCAGAAAAGCAGCCAAGGAGCCCTGCTCTACAGAAATCTGGGGTGACAGCTAATAAACCACAGTGTTCCTAGGGGTAAGGAAATTTGGCTACCACAATGATATTCCACATATGTATTCCGTATGTACATATATGTCTCATATATATATATATATATGTAATTGGAACGTATTAAGAGAAGATGAATGAAAGAATGATGTCAGCTCCTCCTATTCTCCAACTCAGAATCCTTTGAATGAAGGGGAAGACAGATTGCCTTGAGGGAGAACCTTGTAATGTTCTAGCAAGTATATATGGTAGTGATTCTCCGAGCCTTTTCCCCCAAAAGATCGAAGACTAATTACCTGAGAAATTTGTACACCTAGGGAAGGGGAATAACCAGGTCTTTCAAGGCTTTTGGAGACAGCATCTGAGCTAACTTTGATACCAAGAAATGCATACTGTCAACGTGGTCCCCCATTAGAGTGAGGACACATAGAAGCTCCCCCTCTAATGTTAGTTTTAAAGGCCCAAGTCTATCTAAAAGTGCAGTCCCATAGGTGGATGGACTGACTGTGGTCTCTACCCCGTGTCTGAGAATATCAGAGTGGATATGATGAATGGCCATAAAATAAGGATGCTGCCCCCCACCCCCAGATAGTCCAGGCAGGCTTCATTTCTTTATTTCATTTGGAACCCATATGGCTTATTCTCTTTCACTGACTGGAGCTCACACTCTGGCTATTGTAACCTGTCTTAAATCTTTTTCTCTTTAAAATATCTTGACTTTGAGGCAGGTCTTAGAAAATGGCTCTTCCTGTCTCAAAATGCAGTCCTTCATTCTAATTGATGAAGTGGAAGCACATGGCTGGTGTAAAGAATAAGAAACTAATTATAAGCCAGGAAACAGCAGGAGAAGAAAGGGAAGTAACACTTACCATGAAGAATTAATTTCCGTTTAGAAAATATCACAGCTGATGTGTCAAAGGCCCCGGTATGCAGGAATGAGATTAAACAAATGTGGTCATGAGGAAGAGGTTTCTGAATAATGATAGAGAAGCTTGAGTCTACAAGAAATCCAGAGTCCAGAATACTGAAGGGGAGCAGTGCTGGGTTCATGTTTATCTGGTCTTTTGTCTATTGGATCCTCTTTCTTCCAGAACCCTAAACCTTGAATCAGCCTTATAGTCCTGGCTCCTAGAAGAGTGTTTCTCAAAGTGTACTCCATGGACCACCTGGATCAGAAGCATGTGAGGCTTTTAATAATAATAATAAAAAAAAGTACAGGTTCTGGGAAGCACCCAACACAGTAAGACAGAATCTTGGAATGAAGGGTGAAAATGTGCATTTTAAAATAACCTCCAGAGCTGATTCTTATTCAAACTGACTTTTTAAAACTGCTGCACTAGTGACAAGAGATGGAGAGGCTGTCCTGAACCTGACACAGGAAGGTGTTCTAGAAAGCTGCTCACAGGCTCCCTCGCAGCCCACCAAATCCGCCTCACTCTTATCTCCCCCAACCCCTCAAAGCAGCTGCTTTGACAGTTTCTCACATTTTTGCATGATAATTCCACAACTGCAATTCCTTCTGGCTTCCTGTGACCTCAGGCAAGAAAAGGTTGTGTACTAAATGAATCTGCTTTAATTTGCTCTCTTTCTCGGGGATCACACCTTTTTAAGAAAGCCTGTCCCTTACCTTGAAGCATAAACATATTCTCATTTTTATTCTCCCAATACCTTGAGGGTTTTCTTCTGCTTGATCTGCCTTTTGTGCGTGGGGTGGGAGTTGGGTAGGAATCTTAAAGTGGAGAGCCAGTTTCTTCCCAAATTACTGACCTAACCTGTCCTTAACCCCCAGTTCAAGGCCACCTTTGTGATAGTGAAGTTTCCACACGCTCACTCAGCCCCTTCTGCTCTCTCTTCTTCTCTACTGTGCATGTCAGCTTGTACTTTTGCCAGTTTCTCTAAAGACACAACCAGAGGTGGGGTGGCTGTGTGTGCACAACTTCAACTTTACATATGGGGCTGAGTCCCTATGTTGTATATCCTTGTGCAAGAGCACAATCTGTTAATTGCTATAGCTTTTAAAAAAAATTAATAGTTTTTCATAATCAAATTTTCTTGCTTTTTTGTTTTTTCAAAAAAGCATACTTTTATTGAAGAATATACCCCTTATATATATGTACACTTATTTATAACTATGAACCATGAACTAGGATAGAAATGCATTGTGTATATTACAAAACATAACAAAAATAATAGGGGTAGGGAGGTGCGGATGTTGGTCAAAGGATATAAACCTGCAGTTCTATGATGAATCAGTTCTGGACATCTGGAATACAGCATGGTGACTATACTTAGTAATACTATATTGTACACTTGAAGCTTACTGAAAGAGTAAATCTTAAGTGTTCTCACCACACAAACCCAAAGGTAACTATGTGAGATGATGACTGTATTAATTAGCTCGATTTTGGTAACCATTTCACAATGTATACATTTGCCAAAACATTATATTGTATACCTGGAATATATAATTTTATTTATCAATTATACCTCAATAAAGCTGAAAGAGGGGATTACTAATTCCCACAAAATACAGATTTAACAAAAATTTTTATTCAACAAACAGTGCTATGAAGTGGTAAATTGGAAACAAAAGAAATAAAATTTTATCCACAGTCTTCTCATCAAAACCCTTCAGTGGCAGTCCTCTTTCTGGTGTCCCAGTCTTGTCAATTTTGCTAATAACTGTCATCCTGTGAATACCCAATTTATCCTACATGACAAAATGACAAAGTCTGATTAGATGAGTTCTCAGATTCTAGGATCGCCAGAAGAGCACTGTCCTGGGTCGGATAAATCACGTGGAAGATGCAGGGGATGCGTGACTTTAAAGGTCCAGCCCTTAGTCCCTGGATCTTCGTGCAGGGGCCGCCTCAGCCTGGATCTGCTCTTCCTCACCACTGCAGCCTTACCCCACGTTGGCTGAGGTCTGCTTCCACCTGGGCAGCAACTGGATGACATGGGATGAGAGGACACACCTCTCCCTCGCCCAGCATCGCATTTCTCTTTCCCTGGAGATCTGGGATCTTGGTCAGAATCCTTCAAATGCCCCCCGAGGGCTTCAGAGGGCAAGCCCTCCTACACTTTGACTGTGTTTTGCCCAAGATTTCCCGCCTATTATTATTTTAAACATGTGTCTAATTTAGACAAATAGAACCTGTAAGTGCTACATCGAGAAGAGCACAGGCCCACCGAATTGGGAAGACAAGTAGAGGAAAGGAAAGCAAATGTCACCAGACAGAATGTATGGCTGCAGGTTTACAGCAGATTCTATTAAAATCTATGGTTGGGCTGGGTGTGGTGGTTCACCCCTGTAATCTCAGCACTTTGGGAGGCCAAGGCAGGTAGATCACCTGAGGTCAGGAGTTCAAGACCAGCCAGGCCAACATGGCAAAACCCTGTCTCTACCAAAAATACAAAAGTTAGCAAGGCATGGTGGCACGTGCCTGTAATCCCAGCTACTCAGGAGGCTGAGGCAGGAGAAACTCTTGAACCCAGGAGGTGGAAGTTGCAATGAGCAGAGATCGCACCACTGCACTCCAGCCTGAGCTAAAGAGTGAAACCCTGTCTCAAAAAACAAACAAACAAAAAATCTATGATTGGCTGATTGGCTATTGCTAACAACTTTTGAGTCTTTAATGATCAGTAATTGAATTAAAACGGTTAAAACAACAATTGAGAGAAACATAGTTTTGAACACTGACAACACAAAATAACTTATCCATGTAACCAAAAGCTACCTATTTCCCCGAAACTATTGAAATAAACAAACAAAAAAATTAGAAAGCGGAAAGTTTACGAAAATTATTCTCACCAATGAGGTTGTCCAAAAGTCACCAAATTTATTATAGAATAGTAATAACCAAATTTGTGCATGAATCGGTGATGACGTAAGTATCTTGTAAGCATTACTGAAGTTTGTTTTTTTTTCTATTAAATTTACCTTCAAGATATGCCTTCAGGATGAGGCTTTCCACTGCACTTCATTATGCAATGCCATGTTGACTTGGTATATTACCTCAGATGTGACTCTAATATGGTTTGGTTTGTTATGACGAGACTAAAATGAAACATATCACTTTTTTTCCTGTGCATATTGCAACTTATAAGCACAAGGTGCAATTAAATAACCAATTTGAATATTGAAAACATGTAGTTGTTATAATTTTTTCTCTAAAATAATATTTTCTTATTTCTAAAAAAATCTAGAAAATAGAGAAAGATTGAAAACAAATAATTTGCCCATTTCCATTGCTCACTGTCTGTATTTCGCACTTTCTACCTGTCGTTTCCCTGCGTTGACCTTTTCTGACCATAGCTGTCACTTTCTTTCCCATTACCCTGTCCCACCACTGGGCTAAAGGTCTACAGAGGGTATAAATGATAGCCCCAGAATATCCATCTGTCAAAATGTTCTGCTAGCTTTGTATTTGACCACCTTCTCACCAACTCAGCACAACCCTAAGCCCTGCATGTCAGAATGCTGAAAACTGGAATCATGACTTTCAGTTTTTGCCATCGAAGAGAAGCCCAGGAACTGGGTCTGGTCGTGGGAGCCCAGGGACTCACAGCTTCCCTTCCCAAGCCAGACCCCTTTTCTTGCCATGTCCACAACCTTCCCCTCATGGCCATCTCTTTGACTACTCAGGAGGTCCTGGGTGTCATTAGCAAAGCTGAAAATGAACCTTCATTTCAGTAGGAACTCAAGGGTAGGTCTATTTCTCCAAGCCTCTGGCAGGTGCGTCCTTCGCTGGCCCTTCCCAATGCACTGTCTTCACCATTTCCAAGGATGCGCCACTGGCAGAGGATGAGCTGGTTCTGCCTCCAGGCCCTCTCTGTCTGCTGGCCTGACTTAGCCTTCTTCCTTTGGAGACACACACACACTCACACACATGCACAAACACACCTGGTTCTTGAAAACTGCATTAGTCCCTATAATTTCTACTTTGTGTGAACCCCAGAGATCATTTACTGGAACCCATCCAGTTTCCAGGTGAAACAACAACACCCCACATTTCTTGAGCATGGTCTATGCGCTGGGACTGTGCTGCATGCTCTGCTCACATTCTCCTGTTTACTCTCCATGTGGCCCTATGACACCTCTCTTTACAGATGAGGAAAAAGAGGTGAAACAACTTGACCAAGACTACACAGCTATCATGTTATTTTAGGGCACTGAAAATCTCCTTCTACTAGGACCTCTGGGTGACATGCTCCAATGCTGGCTCAGATGGTGGGCATGGGTTTTTTTCAGGGATTGCTGTTTTGTGTTTGTCCCTTCCTCTGGAGCAAGCAGCACACTCATTGTTCTCTGCGTATAAGATGGTTACATGAAGCAGGAGCTTTGTCACCAGCCAGGCCTGGCTTCTCTCCCAACTCTGATTCTCTTTAGGTGTTACAGCCTTGGAAAAGCTACTTAAAATAACAGCCTTACTCTTTCATTTCTAAACTGAAGATAACATTTATCCTATAGAGTTATTTTAGGATTTAATAAAGCAATGACCATAAACCAATTAGTGCAGTGCAAGAGTTTCGCCAGTGTCCAACCAATGATTGCTATTATTGCTAATTATACCATCAACATTCTTTAAGCCTTTTTCAGAACTCTAACCATTGGTCATCCCTCCCTTCACCTTGTGGTCAGATTTCTGTCTTTGCTCTGGGACTTCTTTCTTCCTCCCCCATTTCTCTCATCAGTTACCTCCTTGCGCCACCAGGGAAATAGCAGTTCAGGCCCTAAGCTGGTCGCTACCATAACTCAGGAAAGTGTGGCTCAGGTCCACAGTTTGAAACAGGTCACCCTGGGCTCCTCTCCTCCATTCAGGATCAGAGATGTGCTGGGCCACCCTGCCTTCCTTTGGGTCATCCTGTTTCCAGGTCAGTCTCCTACCTAAGGACCTGTGGAGAGGTGGCGAGGCTTTGGGTCATCCCTACCTCACTGCTCTCTCCCTGACTGCTGGCTGGTGGCTCATCAGGCCGGAGCAGCTGCCCCATGTCCTGGGGCACTAGGGAAGCTTGGTCATCCTGCAGTGCGTGGTCCGCACCAGGATCAGCTACATCCGCTGGAACCAGCAGCAGAAGGGCCAGGTCCCTGAGGCACTCCACCAGCTGGCCATGTCCAAGTTGGATGTGCAGTGGGATTCCATCTTGAAAGCAGATAAAATCACAGCCAAGGATGGCAGCAGCTGTACCTTGGCAGTACTGAAGTTGGAGACAGGCATCGGGGGCATGAACTACTGCACTGCCTGGGCCCTGCGCAGCCTTGCACGCTGCCCCAGCCCTGCACAAAAAAAGGACTCTTCCTCCTGATCCAACAAGGCCTTGGGCATTTTCACTCACTCTTGGTCCCTTGGGTTTCCCTGGGGCATAGAAGCAAAAAAGTCCTGTCCCCTGTCCCTCGCCTCCCCATCTATCCTGGAGGTCCCTTCCCCGGTCCCACTACAGATGAGGCTCTCAGCCTGCGCAGACTCAGTGATCTATATCTCATCAAAAGAGGTCTGTTTAAAGATGCTCCAGTTCAGTGTCTCTGAAGCCTTTGCAGGATGACCTGTGCTCCTGAATGCAGGTGCCACTAGCCACCTGTGGCTATTGAGCATGGGAAACATAACAAGTGCAATAGTCCAAGCTGAGATGGGCTGTGTGTCTAAAATCATATTTTGAAGATTTAGTGTTAAAAGTGAAATAACTTTTATAATGATCAAAAGTTGAAATGATTATATTTAGGTATCTTGGACTAAAGCCAACAGCATTAAAACTAATTTTACCTATTTCTCTTTACTTTTTTTAATGCAGCAACTAGAAAAATTTAAGTGTGTGACTCACATTGGTGGCTCATATTTATTTCTATGGGACAGTGCTGTTAGAGAGTGATCATTTAAGAATATGACCATATCCCCTGAGGAATGCACAAATAAAATATTTTGGAAGAGATTTCAAGGGTGGAGGACTTGCTGAGATTTACCACAAAATGGTTGAAAAGCTGAGACTGGAAGCCTACTCCTGTTTCCAGCTTCCAAGCTCTTGGCCCTGGGGCTGATATCATTTTGCAATAGAGTCAGCAATTAGAAGCATAGGAAACATGACTGCCCACTTCTCAGTACTTTCATCCGTGGGCAGGCTGCACAGGAACTGATGTGAGTAGAGAGTCGACATGGCAGTGTGATGCAATACTCCCTGGATGAGACATTTGCCTTCCACTTCTCCTTGAACAGCACCCCAGTGTGGAACACATGTGTATCCCAAGCTTCTCTAGACTTTTGTTCTCCTATCTGACACCTATCTGACAAATGAGGGGGTTTAGCCACATGTCTGCTAAGTTATGTGACTATGATTTTTGTATTAAAGCAAAGCCATACACATAAGATCACTATGCCCACTACCTTCACATAAAGCAGTCTTTTTTAACGTAGAATAAGTGAAAGAAAAAAAAGAAAGCCTGTGTTACTGATCCTCCAGCACCAAACAGGAAACCCCTCTGCTTCTCTATGTGCAGAAAAAAAAGAAGTTCTTTGAAGTCTAAGCTGAATTTAAATGCCTTTTCAAGGGAATGCTTAATACACTGTTGATGAGAATGTAAATTAGAACAACTTCTCTAGAAAGCAGTATGGCAATTTCTCAAAAAACTAAAAATAGAACTACCATTCAATCCAGCAATCCCATGACTGGATACCCACCCAAAGAAAAATAAATCATTATATTAGACTGCATTCATATATTTATTGCAGCACTGTTCATAATAGCAAAAATATGGAATCAACCTAAATGTCCATTAGTGGATGACTGGATAAAGAAAATGTGGTATATATACACAGTGGAGTACTATTCATCCATAATGAATGTGGTATATACACACAATGGAATACTGCTTATCCATACAAAAGAATGAAATCCTGTTGTTTGCAGAAACATGGAGGAAACTGGAGGCCATTATCTAAAGTGAAACAACTCAGAAATAGAAAGACAAATACTGGATGTTCTCACTTATAAATGGGAGCTAAATAATGTGTACAAGTGGACATAGGGTGTGGAACCAGACATTGGAGGCTTGTAAGGGTGGTGGGGGGCAGAAGGAATACAGATGGAAATTAAGTACTTTCACATCACAATGCGTATTATCCATGTGTGGGGTATACTAAAAGCCAAGACTTTACCACTGTGCATTGTATGTGTGTAACAAAATTGCACTTGTACTCCTTAAATTTATACAAATAAAAAACAAAAGCAAACACATTTTCAATGGAAGATTGTGTCAGATTCACCAAAGTTGAAATGAAGGAAAAAATGTTAAGGGCAGCCAGAGAGAAAGGTCGGGTTACCCACAAAGGGAAGCCCATCAGACTAACAGCTGATCTCTCGGCAGAAACTCTATAGGCCAGAAGAGAGTGGGGGCCAATATTCAACATTCTTAAAGAAAAGAATTCTCAACCCAGAATTTCATATCCAGCCAAACTAAGCTTCATAAGTGAAGGAGAAATAAAATACTTTACAGACAAGCAAATGCTGAGAGATTTTGTCACTACCAGGCCTGCCCTAAAAGAGCTCCTGAAGGAAGCACTAAACATGGAAAGGAACAACCGGTACCAGCCACTGCAAAATCATGCCAAATTGTAAAGACCATTGAGGCTAGGAAGAAACTGCATCAACTAACGAGCAAAATAACCAGCTAACGTCATAATGACAGGATCAAATTCACACATAACAATATTAACTTTAAATGTAAATGGGCTAAATGCTCCAATTAAAAGACATAGACTGGCAAATTGGATAAAGAGTCAAGACCCATCAGTGTGCTGTATTCAGGAAACCCATCTCACATTCAGAGACACACATAGGCTCAAAATAAAAGGATGGAGGAAGATCTACCAAGCAAATGGAAAACAAAAAAAGGCAGGGGTTGCAATCCTAGTCTCTGATAAAACAGACTTTAAACCAACAAAGATCAAAAGAGACAAAGAAGGCCATTACATAATGGTAAAGGGATCAATTCAACAAGAAGAGCTAACTATCCTAAATATATATGCACCCAATACAGGAGCACCCAGATTCATAAAGCAAGTCCTGAGTGACCTACAAAGAGACTTAGACTCCCACACAATAATAATGGGAGACTTTAACACCCCACTGTCAACATTAGACAGATCAACGAGACAGAAAGTCAACAAGGATACCCAGGAATTGAACTCAGCTCTGCACCAAGCAGACCTAACAGACATCTACAGAACTCTCCACCCCAAATCAACAGAATATACATTTTTTTCAGCACCACACCACACCTATTCCAAAAATGACCACATACTTGGAAGTAAAGCTCTCCTCAGCAAATGTAAAAGAACAGAAATTATAACAAACTGTCTCTCAGATCACAGTGCAATCAAGCTAGGACTCAGGATTGAGAATCTCACTCAAAACCGCTCAACTACATGGAAACTGAACAACCTGCTCCTGAATGACTACTGGCTACATAACGGAATGAAGGTGGAAATAAAGATGTTCTTTGAAACCAACGAGAACCAAGACACAACATACCAGAATCTCTGGGATGCATTCAAAGCAGTGTGTAGAGGGAAATTTATAGCACTAAATGCCCACAAGAGAAAGCAGGAAAGATCCAAAATTGACACCCTAACATCACAATTAAAAGAACTAGAAAAGCAAGAGCAAACACATTCAAAAGCTAGCAGAAGGCAAGAAATAACTAAAATCAGAGCAGAACTGAAGGAAATAGAGACACAAAAACCCTTCAAAAAATTAATGAATCCAGGAGCTGGTTTTTTGAAAGGATCAACAAAATTGATAGACCACTAGCAAGACTAGTAAAGAAGAAAAGAGAGAAGAATCAAATAGACGCAATAAAAAATGATGAAGGGGATATCACCACTGATCCCACAGAAATACAAACTACCATCAGAGAATACTATAAACACCTCTACGCAAATAAACTAGAAAATCTAGAAGAAATGGATAAATTCCTCGACACATACACCCTCCCAAGACTAAACCAGGAAGAAGTTGAATCTCTGAATAGACCAATAACAGGCTCTGAAATTGTGGCAATAATCAATAGCTTACCAACCAAAAAGAGTCCAGGACCAGATGGATTCACAACCAAATTCTACCAGAGATACAAGGAGGAACTGGTACCATTCCTTCTGAAACTATTCCAATCAATAGAAAAAGAGGGAATCCTCCCTAACTCATTTTATGAGGCCAGCATCATCCTGATACCAAAGCTGGGCAGAGACACAACCAAAAAAGAGAATTTTAGACCAATATCCTTGATGAACATTGATGCAAAAATCCTCAATAAAATACTGGCAAACAGAATCCAGCAGCAAATCAAAAAGCTTATCCAACATGATCAAGTGGGCTTCATCCCTGGGATGCAAGGTTGGTTCAATATACGCAAATCAATAAATGTAATCCAGCATATAAACAGAACCAAAGACAAAAACCACATGATTATCTCAATAGATGCAGAAAAGGCCTTTGACAAAATTCAACAACCCTTCATTCTAAAAACTCTCAATAAATTAGGTATTGATGAGACATATCTCAAAATAATAAGAGCTATCTATGACAAACCCACAGCCAATATCATACTGAATGGGCAAAAACTGGAAGCATTTCCTTTGAAAACTGGCACAAGACAGGGATGCCCTCTCTCACCACTCCTATTCAACATAGTGTTGGAAGTTCTGGCCAGGGCAATCAGGCAGGAGAGGGAAATAAAGGGTATTCAATTAGGAAAAGAGGAAGTCAAATTGTCCCTGTTTGCAGATGACATGATTGTATATCTAGAAATCCCCATTGTCTCAGCCCAAAATCTCCTTAAGCTGATAAGCAGCTTCAGCAAAGTCTCAGGATACAAAATCAATGTACAAAAATCACAAGCATTCTTATACACCAATAACAGACAAACAGACAGCCAAATCATGAGTGAACTCCCATTCACAATTGCTTCAAAGAGAATAAAATACCTAGGAATCCAACTTACAAGGGACGTGAAGGACCTCTTCAAGGAGAACTACAAACCACTGCTCAAGGAAATAAAAGAGGATACAAACAAATGGAAGAACATTCCATGCTTATGGGTAGGAAGAATCAATATCATGAAAATGGCCATACTGCCCAAGGTAATTTATAGATTCAATGCCATCCCCATCAAGCTACCAATGACTTTCTTCACAGAATTGGAAAAAACTACTTTAAAGTTCATATGGAACCAAAAAAGAGCCCGCATCACCAAGTCAATCCTAAGCCAAAAGAACAAAGCTGGAGGCATCACGCTACCTGACTTCAAACTATACTACAAGGCTACAGTAACCAAAACAGCATGGAACTGGTACCAAAACAGAGATATAGATCAATGGAACAGAACAGAGCCCTCAGAAACAATGCCGCATATCTACAACTATCTGATCTTTGACAAACCTGACAAAAACAAGCAATGGGGAAAGGATTCCCTATTTAATAAATGGTGCTGGGAAAACTGGCTAGCCATATGTAGAAAGCTGAAACTGGATCCCTTCCTTACACCTTATACAAAAATTAATTCAAGATGGAATTAAAGACTTAAACATTAGACCTAAAACCATAAAAACCCTAGAAGAGAACCTAGGCATTACCATTCAGGACATAGGCATGGGCAAGGACTTCATGTCTAAAACACCAAAAGCAATGGCAACAAAAGTCAAAATTGAAAATGGGATCTAATTAAACTAAAGAGCTTCTGCACAGCAAAAGAAACTACCATCAGAGTGAACAGGCAACCTACAAAATGGGAGAAAATTTTTGCAACCCACTCATCTGACAAAGGGCTAATATCTAGAATCTACAATGAACTCAAACAAATTTACAAGAAAAAACCAAACAACCCCATCAAAAAGTGGGTGAAGGACATGAACAGACACTTCTCAAAAGAAGACATTCCCGCAGCCAAAAAACACATGAAAAAATGCTCACCATCACTGGCCATCACAGAAATGCAAATCAAAACCACAATGAGATACCATCTCACACCAGTTAGAATGGCAATCATTAAAAAGTCAGGAAACAACAGGTGCTGGAGAGGATGTGGAGAAATAGGAACACTTTTACACTGTTGGTGGGACTGTAAACTAGTTCAACCCTTGTGGAAGTCAGTGTGGTGATTCCTCAGGGATCTAGAACTAGAAATACCATTTGACCCAGCCATCCCATTACTGGGTATATACCCAAAGGACTATAAATCATGCTGCTATAAAGACACATGCACACGTATGTTTATTGCAGCACTATTCACAATAGCAAAGACTTGGAACCAACCCAAATGGCCAACAATGATAGACTGGATTAAGAAAATGTGGCACATATACACTATGGAATACTATGCAGCCATAAAAAATGATGAGTTTATGTCCTCTGTAGGGACATGGATGAAATTGGAAATCATCATTCTCAGTAAACTATCGCAAGAACAAAAAACCAAACACCGCATATTCTCACTCATAGGTGGGAATTGAACAATGAGAACACATGGACACAGGAAGGGGAACATCACACTCTGGGGACTGTTGTGGGGTGGGGTGAGGGGGGAGGGATAGCATTAGGAGATATACCTAATGCTAAATGACGAGTTAATGGGTGTAGCACACCAGCATGGCACATGTATACATATGTAACTAACCTGCACATTGTGCAAATGTACCCTAAAACTTAAAGTATAATAATAATAAAATAAAATAAAATAAAATAAAGTTTATGTGTGACTTGATGACAGCAGTAAAAAAGGTGAATGAATGTAAAGTCCAAACAATTCTGAAGAGCTCAGTCCATCACATTCCTTCACTCATTGTCCACCTCTCTCAACTTCTGTTTTTGTGCTAGAGATTGATAATTAAGACATGCCTTGCAGGCCAGGTGCTGTGACTCACTCCTCTAATCCCAGTATTTTGGGAGGCCGAGGCAGGCAGATCACCTGAGGTCGGGAGTTTGAGATCAGCCTGACCAACGTGGAGAAACCCCATCTCCACTAAAAATATAAAATTAGCCGCACGTGGTGGCTCACGCCTATAATCCCAGCTACTCGGAAGGCTGAGGCAGGAGAATCGCTTGAACCCAGGAGGTAGAGGTTGTGGTGAGCTGAGATCGTGCCATTGCATTCCAGCCTGAGCAACAAGAAAAAAAAAAAAAAAGCTACGCCTTGCTTCTGAAACAGCCCAGCGTCTCTAACCTCTACTGAAGGCTCAGTTCACAGCTAAGGCCTTCCAACTTGTGTGAGAAGGACAGAGGCCATACAGGAGGAAATTTTCATTCTGTTTTGGAGTTGTTCCTTCATTTCATTTTCTAATTGTGCTGATAAAACCAAATGGGCACAGAGAGGAGATGCCTCCTCTTCTGCCTGCCCCCTCTCTCAGTGCTTTACTCCAAACAAGAGTAAATTTGGTGAAATGGTGATTTCAGGGTGTGACCAAATGGAGGAGTAAGCTCCCCAGTCACCTTCTTACAGAACAACATCTTTCATTTCCTCAAGAGGAGACTGCCACTGTAGTGAACCTTCACCACCACAAACCTCCACCTTCACTCCTCACCAAAACCTGCTCTACTCTTCATCAACGCTGGGACCTTGAGTGAAGTCTTAAATTTCCTAGCCATCAGTTTCCTCATCTCCAAAATAAAGAAAACAGCAATGTCCAAAATTGATCTCCCTCTGAATTATACTACCTGGTTTCAGCCTCAACCTCCAGGGTGATAGACTAGCTTAGAGACCAAGATATTATCTTTCTTAAGTGATCTCACCTTCAGAGGCATCATCACCAGACTTTTCAAGTTTTATTTCTTAGAAATGGTCCCAAGTTCTTTCCCTCTCATCGTCTCTTGCTTTAGGGAGCCTCCCAGCTAGTCTGTCTCAGCAAGACAAGGGCGTGGCTGGTGCATTGCTGCTGGTGAGCTGGGGCAAGTTCACAGAAGGCAGCGTGGGAGAGTATAACAGAAATCACCATCAGTTTCCAAGGGCTTGCTCTGTGTCAGGCATTGCCCTAAATAGTCTACCTGGGCTAACATTTATTCTTTGCAACATCCAGTAAGGTAGGCTGTGATTTTATTCTCATTTGGTAGATAAGAAAACAGGCAGAGAGAACTACTCAAAGAGCTCAGGCTTTGCAGCCTGACAGAATTAATCTTAAATCTGTCACCAACAAGCTGTTAAACCTTGACCCATTACCTGACCTGCTTTGAGTAGGGCTTTGTGAAGATTATACTAAATTTATGGTATTAAACATCATAATGGCTACAAACTGCTTGACACATTAAAGGCATTCACTAAGTGTTCATTGCTTGGTAACTCTTTAAAAACTGTATTTTAAATGGTGATGTTTTGTTAACATCAGAACGACAAAAAAATACTACAATGGCCATCCATTCCCTCACTCCACCCTTTCATCTATTCAACAAACACCTGGGAATAGAGAGATTAAACAGCACATGATCTTACTCCCCTGGGAACTCTTAACTGGCGTTTAGAATGAGAGAGAAATGGGTCAACAGGCCAAGACTTGGGCAGGAGGTGCTAGGAGAGAGGAAGGCACTAGGTGGCGTGAAGAGAAAGCAATTTGAAGCATCTCCATCCTGGACTTACTGGGTGAGGGAAGCTTCCTGGGGAAGACTGCCTGGGGCTGAGCCCAGAAGGATAAACAGGAATTAGCCAGGGAATGTGGAGTAGAATGCAGTCCAAACACAAAAAAATTCAAGTCAATCCATAGAAGTGGGTCGTGGAATTCTAGGCAGAGAGTGACTAAATGAAGATGGAAGGACAGGGAGGCGGTGGCCACATCACAGAGAACCTCTTATCCTAAGAACTCTGGACTTCATCTTCAGAGGCAAGGTAGAGAGAGCAAGGACTTTAGAGCAGGAAAAGGACCAGGTCAGTCTAGTGGCCATGGGGAAGGTGAGTGGGAGGGGCTGAGATGGGACGCATGGAGGTGCGTGAGGTGGAGGCAGTGGTGAGCCAGGAAGTGTTTAGGATGTAGAATCCTCAGGAATTGGAGTGTGGTGAATTAGTTAGAGGGGGAGAATTGAGGCTGATGCTCAAGTTCCCGGCTTGGGCAATGTGGGTAGTCATGTCATACAGGGAACTCGGAATGGTTTGAGGGAAGGGAATGAGTTCACTCTGGCTATGAACAGACTCTGTTTGAGATCCCGTGTCAGACATACTTGAAAATGTCCAAGAGTTAGCTGGATATGGGTACAGACAGTTTTCGATTTAACTGAGGTCCGACTTAAGATTTTTTTTTACTTTATGATGATGCAAAAGTGACACGCATTTGGTAGAAAACATAATTTGACCTTTGCTCTTTCCCCAGGACAGTGATATAAGGTTATGATACTCTCTTGCAATGCTGGGCTGTGGCAGTGAGCTGCAGCTCCCAGTGGGTAAATTAAGAATGGAAATCTGGAACACAGCAGCTTTTAAGGGATGCACTGGGGAGAGCAGTTTGTAAAAATACCTTGGGACAGATTAAATGTCTTGGCTTAGAGAAAGAACAACAGACAATAGGAAACTGTCATTGAAGAGAAGCCGGGATTCAGGAGACGTACATTATTCAGGTAGCTGAGGGAGGGGACAGGAACCTGAATCTTCAACAGAAGCAAACAAACTGGGATGGAGGGCCCAGCCTCATGAAGGTGACTAGAAGGACCCATGCTGCAGGCTGTGTGGGTAGCTGAGCAGAGCTCAGCAGCTTGACAGACCAACATCAATCCAGCTGGTTGAAGACAAGCTCTCAGAAGACAATGCTGCATGTCACAGCCCCAACAACCAACAACACCAGCCTGACAACTTGCTGGGGTGGCCGCTGTGTGTTCTGAGGTGGCCGTCTAAACTATGTGGTCTGATCTCAGGCCGCAGACCTTGCAGGACTGTCTTCACACAGACTGGAAGTGCTAACAGGTGGTGAGGACACCGCTTTACAACGATGCAGGGGGCCCCATGTCACCCTCATCCATGGGAAGTTTGACTTGGTGGACTCAGCCAAGCCACAGAGGTCTAACGCTTCTCTGCGGTGATTCCAGGCTGCCCTGGCAGACAGCACAGTGCCTGCAGACATGCTGTCACTGCTCCACGCATCAACGCTGGCAGTCCTTGGGGCTTGTAAGTAGTTTTGCTCCCCCAATCACTTTGGACTGATATTCTCTATTGTTGTATATTTTTATAAATTCCAAATTCTTGGTTTATTTACTCCCTCCCATTTTTTTTTCCCAGTGTGTGTATATGGTGCAGGTCACCTAGAGCAACCTCAAATTTCCAGTACTAAAACGCTGTCAAAAACAGCCCGCCTGGAATGTGTGGTGTCTGGAGTAACAATTTCTGCAACATCTGTATATTGGTATCGAGAAAGACCTGGTGAAGTCGTACAGTTCCTGGTGTCCATTTCATATGACGGCACTGTCAGAAAGGAATCCGGCGTTCCATCAGGCAAATTTGAGGTGGATAGGGTACCTGAAACATCTACATCCACTCTCACCATTCACAATGTAGAGAAACAGGACATAGCTACCTACTACTGTGCCTTGTGGGAGGTGCACAGCAGCACACAGTTTGAGCCATCCCATTCAATAAATGTTTATTGAGTCTTTGTTTATAATTACGAATTGGGAAGCCACAGTTACCACCAGTGTGCTTGTAAACAGTTTTTGAGATAAACATTCATGTGGTGCCTCTACTTGGAGTTGCCAAATTCTATATTTTCTCAAAGCAGAAGCTTTGCATAAGTCTATACAAGTGACCAGCCTCATCTTTTTCAGGGTTGTACTCTCTCATCAACAGCTTTTCTAGGTCACCCATGTTTATTTTTCTGGTTCAACCTCTCCTACTCATTATATATTTTTTTCTGGCATAATAGATACACATTTTTAGTGTGATCCTTTTGTTCTCGTCAATATGCATTACATAAGTTTTCTCTGATCTTCCTATTTCTCTTAATTAAAAAATGGATATGACATTAAACGGTATTCATTTTTCTGGAGGTTAACATGTAACAAATGCAGCATGATCTAACCACGAGCAGGGCAGACTGCAATGACAAATCTATCACATGCATGCCTTGAGTGGTGATGTTTGATTTTGTACAAAATTCGTAAACACTTCCACTAATCGAATCCAAGTCAAAGTCCACTTTGGATTGGGGTTTGAGGAAAAATTCATTTTCTGCAACCTCTGCCTCCCGGGTTCAAGCGATTCTCCTGCCTCAGTTTCCCAAGTAGCTGGGACTACAGGTGCGTGCCACCACGCCCAGCTAATTTTTTTGTATTTTTAATAGAGATGGGGTTTCACCATGTTGGCCAGGATGGTCTCAATCTCCTCCTGACCTCGTGATCTGTCCGCCTCGGCCTTCCAAAGTGCTGGGATTACAGGCGTGAGCCACCGTGCCTGGTCATCCAACCATGAGCTTTTGATAGACTACTCTGAGCCGGGCATTATGCACAGCAGAAATTACAGGCCCATACACTCTGCAAAGGCCCGAGGTTGCTTCTGTTGAACCACTTCCTGCTACTGGGCTGCCATTCACCACTAAAATGGCAGTCCTCAACTTGAATATAACTCATGATTGTAAATCTCTCATGAATTTTCATTACTTCTAGTTCAACTCAGGCTTTGCAATTTATTATTGTTGATGGTGTTGTTTTAATTTATGTTTATGCCATGGAACCCTTTCTTGAAATGTGATCTTACAAATATAAAATAGAGAAAAGTAGATTTCCACTGGGAAAGAGTTCAGAGATGAATGATTGTTAGTCTCATCTTCTCAAATTTCTCTGATACTTTGATTTTTCAACAGCTCAATAATTATCTGAGTGTACATATAATGTACAAAGTGGTCAACACCTGGGCCTGTCATGTCAGAAGGACGCAGGTCCAAATGGGGCTCTACTTACCACAGATAAGCTGTGTGGCAAGGCCTTGAGCTTCTCTAGCCCCATTTCCTCACCTGTGAGGCAATGGTCCTGTGGTTACCATATGGGTGGCTGTGAGAACTCCTGACATGCTGCATATCAAGGATTTGGCCTAGTGCTTGGCATATTGTGACAGCCCAGTGTTATCTGACAAGAGACAAAACTAGGTACAACAACAACAAAAAAAAACAGCAAGCACACATATATAGTCATGTGTCCCTTAGCGACAGGAAAACATCCTGAGAAATGCATCCTTTGGCAACGTCCTTGTTGTGCAGATATTGTAGAGTGCCCTTAATACATACCTACATGGTACAGCCTACTACTTACCTAGGATATATGGTATAGCTTATTGCTCCTAAGCTGCAAACCTGCACAGCATGTTGCTGTACTGAATGCTATACGCGATTGTAACACTGATAAATATTTGTGTATTTAAACATAGCATAGAAAAGGTACAGTAAAAATACAATATAAAAGAAAAATACTACACATGTATAGGGCGGTTTCATTATAATTTGTCCATCTTTGACTGCAACATTATTATTCAGCACATGACTGTATATACAAGAAAACATACACACACACACACACACACACACACACACATACACACCTTTTTTTATCTTTTTTTTTTTTATTCTCTTGCCTCAGCCTCTCGAGTAGCTGGGATTCCAGGTGCGCGCTACCACGCCCGGCTAATTTTTTGTATCTTTGGTAGAGACGGGGTTTCGCCATGTTGGCCAGGCTGGTCTCAAACTCCTGACCTTGTGATCTACCCACCTCGGCCTCCCAAAGTGCTGGGATTACACCCATGAGCCACCACGCCTGGCCCATATACACATCTTTATATATCCAGGGCTTAGCACTACATCTATCATAGTGTGGCTATTACATTTTATAGAGAGAATAGCTAAGTATGAAGAAACTCTTACAAGAGGTTATCCCAGATTAATTTAATTCTAAGCTTTTGGTCATGGTTCCCTAAGACCTTTGACTCACACACAGCTGGAGAGGACAGTGGACTTGTGCATAGTGCAGACGACCATTATAGGGGAAAAACAGGTTGAAATTCATAGTCCTTTACTCCTCCTGCCCTTCTCCTTTTAGCTAAGGTGAGCTTCACCAGGAACATTTTGGCCACACCAAAGGAAAACTAGCCAGAGGCAAACCAGCTCTAAGTTAATATTTGCCAATTAAATGGTTGAAATTTTGGATTCACAGAAACACTGACAGCATCTTATTAGAATATACTGTACTGCATATAGTAGGGACTCAATGAATATCTGTTGAATTGAGATTGATACTTTCATTGAGGGGTTCATTTTACCTAATGGGTCAGCGGGTTGTATGGATGGATGCCCTGAATATTCTGATGACTTGAGTTCAACTTCTTTTCTTTTCTACCTGAGGTGGGTGAGCTGCAATGACTCTGAATGATAGAATCAACATTATATTATCTAGTTAACATAAAATCTGAATAAAATCTAAGGAAATCTTGGAAAGCAATATTTTCATAAACCATATCATCTGTTGCCGAACTCCCCACACATACAAGTACTACGGAAAAAGTAATGTCTACTGCCCAGGAGTCATCTTATAGAAACCACAATTCTAGAAGTTGCTGTACCCACCTGGAAATCCATGCTGACTGTTTTGTCTCGGGTTCTTTTTGCTTTCAGTCCTGTGAAGGGGTTCACAAGAAGCAGCCTGGGGTAGAGAAAAAAGGGCACAGACTTTGAAATGCTTATCTCCAGACATTGCACTCATGAGTATTTTTATCTGTGTCATTTCTGTACTTTTGAAATGGTCTAATAGAAAACACATTACTTTTTAATTTTATTTTAAAATTTACTTAAAAAAAGAATTCCTGTTTTATAATATTAAACATATCCCTGCACATTATTGAGCACCTAGAGACAATATGTAAAATGTGTTGGTTAGAAAAGCCTGGAAGGGGCTCTGCTTGACTACTTTTTCTTTCCTCTTCTCTGACAACTTTTTCTTCTTTTAAAAAACAAAATCTTACCTTTTCTCCTGTTTCCTACTGATCACTGTGCTGAGCTAAAGAAAATGTTAGTGATTTGAGTGCTCAAGGCAGCTTATTGGGCTTGTATGTCTTCCTTGAGCACTAGGATTTTTCAAGCCTGTAGATCAAAGGTCTTGGGAAAAAAGAAACAACTTTTTTCAGTGAGCTAACTGAAATAGAAGAGAATGGCGACTCCTACCCACACCTCCTGGATCCTGGACATCAGCTCTGGCTGTGGGGCAAATGGCACTGTATATTGGCCAACGGGGGAGGATGCAGCCAACTTAAGGCCCCTTTTCAGGGAGGGAACGCTGACCCCACTCTCTTATTTCCCAGCTGCCTGCTGGTGTTTCCATTTTCTACCCCCAAACAACACCTGCAGGATAGGGAAGACCATCCATGCAGCCCAGGGCGGTCAGACTTTTAAGGCAGTTAGGTGGAAAATGGACTTGGATGAGCCAACGAGGAAATCCCGTGGATGGCCCAATAAGTGGATTATATTTGACCTCAAATAAGTAGGACAAGCTAGGGAGCCAGAAGGTTTTATCTAGTTTTGTTTCACTTTCCACAAAACCACCAAGGTCCCATCTCCAACAGAACAGAATGTGTGACTGTTCCTTGAGTAAAAAAACAGGAAACTGGACAAATCTTGAGAGATCATCATTAATTAGTACTTCCTTAGTTGATTTCTTAATATAGAGGAGCATGTAGATTATTTATAATGCTTTTTTCTTGAGTTAAGTGAAGGAGTCTTAGGTATTTGTTGACTCATTAAATAAATCACCAACATGTAGTAGACTCAAATAAGAGACATAAAAGTGATACACATTTAGATAAATGATTATAGTGCTTTATGCTTGTAGTGCTTCATGAATCGATAGTATGATTAATCCAATTGTGCTTATAGTGTTCTTTACAACAATAACTAAGTTTAAAATAGAGAAACAATCTCAACTCTCATTAGATGATTGAGGATAGAGAAATGCCTGTCACATTCATGTCAAGTAGAATTTATCCCCTCACCCCTGTTGCTATAATTGATGTGTCTCTTCTGTAGATCCCTAATTTAATTTCTTGTCACTTTTAAGTCAACTTTTAACTAGCAAATTAGCAAAGTACTAATGGATTCAGAGAGATTGAATCATGTGCTATACTTTACTGTAGTCCCGTTCTCTTTATATTTTACTTACTTATAAACTAAAGTTACAGAGTAATTATCAAAACTCCATATTTGTGTTCTGAAATTGGCAGAATTTGAATTTGCAGTCCATGGGTCAGCAGATTTCTCTGACTTTCCTTGTTTTCTTTGCTTAGCCACAGAAAAACAGAAAAATCAGTGAGTTTACATGTACAGAGTTAAATGTACAGACTATTCTCTGAAAGAGCTCAGTTCTATGTGAAAATGAATAATGTGGTAAATGTTCTTATGAGTGTAGTCATAGTAGCTATTGTTTATTGAGTACTTCTTATGTGCATGGCACTTTATACTGCATGCTTTATGTCATTTGAGCCTAACAAAATACTATCATTATTATTATCTCATTTTTATAGATATTTACTTTTTTTTTAATAAACTCTTTTATTTGCACATTTGTGTCTTGGGTTATTTGTGGGGTGAGAAACCTCCTCACTTCCAATCCCAAACATCTGGTACAATCTGGTGTTGTGGTCCAGCTGTCGGCAAAGGGTAGAGGTGGGTGCAGGGCTGGCCCCCGAGTCTGCACCAACCTCTTCAGAGCAGGGAGCTCAGACCATGGTTGTACTTGGACTGCTTCAGGGCCTCGCTGAAGCCTTCACACAGGGACAGGTCACACTGCGTGGTCGAACAGTCCAGGAACTGCCTGATCTCGTAGGCGCAGGACCTCATCTGCAGGGGCTGGAGGGCAGTGCGGGTAGGGGTCTGCTGGGCAGCCGGCTGGTCGGGCTCCGAGCTCCCGCATCTGAAGGCTCCGGTCAGGGCGCTGCCCATGACGTGTCCCACAGCTGAGCCCACGGCTACCCCTGCGGCCATGGACGCCACCTGAGCCATGAGGCTCGGCTGGCCCGAAGGGGCGGAGATGGGGCGGCTGCTGGGGGCGGTGGGTGTGGGGGCAGGTGGGCAGAGGGCGCGGCGGGAGGGTGCTGGCTGGTCGGACAGCCGCGCTGCGGCTTCCCAGAGGCATGGTGGCGGCGGAGGGACCCGGGCGATCTTAAATGACAGCGATGGCGGCAGCGGTTCTGTTGCGGGGACAAATGCCCTTTATAGAAATTTTCTAGGTACAGGTTTGAGACTTTGATAAATTAAGATACTTGATAGTAAGCAGCGAGGCTGGGACCTGAATCCAGGTCTGTCTGACTACAGAATCTATTGCCTTGATCTGCTACAGTGATGAGAAAAACAAAACCAAACACGAACTTTTAAATGGAGACATTTCAGGGGGGAAATAAAAAATTTTATTATTCGTTTTATGAGTTTTTTTTTCACTTGCAGCCTTAAGCTCCATTCCCCAGGGTCACATGAAGTTAGTTAAATTGATGCTGACGGTGTTTACTTACAGACAATCTGCAGAGAATTCTCTACAGAGAATTTTCCTATGCAATCAAGTTTTTCTGACTTCTGGGTTCTAAGATTTTGTTTTTCTTTTTTTAACAAGAAAAAAAAGCGTAACCAAAACTGTGTTTATTGAGCAACAGAAAAGCAGCAAGATGGAACGCAAAGATATTCCCCTGATTATCACCTTTCTGCTGCACTCCCTTACCCTCAGTCCGCTGGGGAGCACAGAAATGTTATCCAAAGGTGGATGGGAATGGGTGGAAAGGCTGAGACCCAACTGCAGCCTGGCCTGAGATGGCCACATCATGTTCTGCTTCCTGCGTGACTGCCCAGGGAGGGCCTGGATGGTCAGAGGGCCAAGTCAGTGTCAGGCCTGGGACTTTACATGCTTTTCTCACTTAAATATTGTCATCTCCTTTCTCAGAGGAGGAACCGGAGATTCAGAGAGACTCTGTAGCCTCCAAAATCACACAGGCATCACTAGTAGCAGAGAAGGGATGTAGAGCAAGTGTGACGGTCCATAAGACTTACCCTCTTCCCACCACACCACACTCACCCAGCAAGAACTGGAATAAATGACAAGGAAGGGAAGAGGGGCACAGACTTCTCTGTATATTCACAAGGATGTGGAATGTGTTCCTCTAAGTGTACCCAAGTAGGGAATTTGGTCCTTTCATGAAAAAGGTTGAAGCAGGAAGACTTCTAGTTTACTGGATGAAACATAACGCAGCAATCAAACAGCCCGACTCTTTTGAGTGAATATCAATAGGAATGCCACTATACTATTCACTTGTTCTTCAAAGGAAAAAATGAAACTAATTAGTCCTTGATTCCATGACATAGATAAATGTTCTGAGAAGGAAGAAGTGAATGGATCACTGGGAAGGCTTCATAGAGCCAGAAGATTCAAGTAAAAGTCTTGCCAAACAAGAAAAGGAGGAAGTTCATTTTTGTCACAGTCTGGTTGCAACAGTAAAAACTAGCTTTTGTCATCATCACATTTGCTAATATCGAAAGGACATATTTTAGGAAAAAGCATCCCAAATTTATAAATATGTTTTTATTTATAGAACTTCATTATTTTTTTAACCAAACTCTTCAGTGAGTTAATTTTTACCACCTCCTCGGGTACAGGATAAATGGGACATTTGCAGCCAGTTCCCTCCTTGCCCAAATTTGCTGCGAGGTGGGGCGTGGATGTGCGGAACCCCTCTGGGGGAAGAGGATGGGTGCAGCAGCCCCACGACTGGTCGTGAGGCCCCACCACACAAAGCCTCCACTTAGAGGGCAATGCTGAGAGCCCCACCACACCTCATGATGGGGAGTTCCTCTGTCTAGAGATGTTATTTATTGTCATTCAAGTCAAGGAACTAAAATCCTAAGAAAAAGAGCATACCCCAAAGCCAAACTAGGCCTCCTAACAGTAGCTCTGTGCTCATCCTGTTTCAACAAGGAGGCAGAGTAGAGAGGAAGGAGGTGAAAGATATGGAACCCACTGAGTTCCCACTTTATTCCAGGCGTATTATGCACCTATCTAAGCCAATGCTGGTAGATAGGGATTTCAATTTCATTTTCATAGTTGAGGGCACTGGGGGTCAGATAGCAACAAGTCAAGCTAACAGCAGGCTTAACTGGAATTAAAAGCAGGACTGAATGATTGCATGCTCGCCTGTATAGCACACTATGTGGATTTGCTTGGTATCAAAGAAATAGGTTTTAGTTAGAGCTCTACCATTTACTAGCTGAGAGGCCTTACATTACCCCCTCTTCCCCATGGGGAATCGCTTTCTCCCTCAAAATATTATTTGGATTAAATAAGCCAATGTTTGTAAAAGTGTTTTGGAAATTGTAAACACCATAACAAAGTAAAAAGTGAGAGTTTTATTTTAACACATTTTCATTCATTCTAATAGGATTTCTCATATGAATTATCTCCTAAGGATAGTCAATATTTATGGAGCTCCCACTATAGGGAAGACATCCTTCTTGATGAAATAAGGGGCTTTAACAATCCCTACAACATATGACTTTGATGTAACAAAAATGAAATCTAGCATGTGTTATATGAAAGTAGCAGGTAACAAGTGGTCTAGCAAAGCTGCAGTGCTATATGCTGAGTGATAGAGGTATTTGTTGTAATATCCACTCCAATTCCTCAAGAAAATATATGGTGGCAAAGAAGATTAAGTGATATTGCTCATTAAGTGATGAGAATTTTTACATACTGGATATTCGGTGGGAGTTTCATTTTGTCCCAATCTCCACTGACACTCTAAGCTCAGGAGAATGGTAGAAATCCAAAAGAAGGGGACAAAACCAGAGATTCTCAGTGGAGGGCAAGCCCCTCTCCAGCGGACATTGGTAATGTCTGAGACATTTTTTATTGTCACAAACAGAGTGAGAATGCTACTGGTATCTAGTGAGTAGAGGCCAGAAGTGTTACTAAACATCCTACAATGCACAGGACAGCCCCACAACAAAGAATTATCCAGCCCAAAATGTCAATAATGCAGAGGCTGAGAAACCCTGGGGTAGTTGGCCATATTTCTCAAAGACTTGCTAAGAGGTAGATAAAATTGATGACTCCAACCTTTGGCTCATGAGCTATATCCAGGCTAATTACCGTAAGAGCTTTCCTGGGGACTCTAATTTTGCAAAGACTTTCTCTGAAAAGCACTGTTGGGATTTCCTTGGAAATCCCCTCCTCTCCCAGTGAGGAGGTGATGAGGTAGCTCTTCTACTTCCACACCAAATAGGACTCTCAGGTCCTACGTCCACCATGGGTCCAGAGCAGAGCCGTGTGTGTGGATCATGGAAGGGTTGGGTCTGTGCCGTGAGTGTTTGGTGGCCAGATAAACCAGTGAGGACTCTCACCTGGAAAAGTGGACAGGTGGCTGCAGGTCATAGCACATGTGGTAACTTGGACCAACTCTCCCCTGAAATCAGTTAGATAATCATGATGAAATAATAATAATGAAAAAGAATCTTTCTAAAAGTTTCTAAGAGTCAACAAGATAACAAGGTGAATAACTTTTACGCTGGCAAATGGACCAGTTATCATGGTGTCATACAGCTATGGATAAAGTTCCCATGTGATCCTGACCAATCAGCAACCTCAGAAATGACTGATCTGGGTGCAGGGCCTGGGGACACCCATTTTCTCTGTGAACACTGCAAGGTTCCCCTTCCTCATCCTGCCTCAGCTTCTCCTACTCCAGGTTCCCTATTTCCTCAGCCTTCTCTCGGGCACTCAGCCTGAGCAGATGGGACATCACAGCTACAGATATGCACCTGTTCTTCACTCTGGGAATGTGAACTTGTTCCCCTACTTCTCAGATTGGCTGAGGGATTTTTTTGAAAATGAATGTCTCATTTCTTGATAACTTTGGTTTCGTTGAAAATGCTATTTTGTTTCTAATTGAAATTGGGTAAAAACAATTGAAGCAAGTAAAAATCTTTATTTCGTTAGCAGAAACAAAGCGTATATTTTCACTGTAGGGTATTCAGATAGAACTTTTCATACACACTCAGGTACTGACCAACACCAAATCAGGCTTTTGAGGATTTGATATTTACTTGGAAAAAACCCTGTCCAAGGTCAATTACAGGCAAAGAGCTGCAACCATATATAAAATTCTGCATATAAATTCTATATATAAAATTCTGTCTACTCCCCTTTAGTTCTTAATATAAAATTCCCAGAAAAATAGAAAGACATGATGACCCAATATAATGGCCCCCAGGAACCTAGCATGACATTGGAGCTGAGGTAATGGGCACTTGCCCCGTTATCATGTCTGCGACCACATCCTTCCCAATGTGGAAGAGCCTCGTCCAGCCCTCTGCCCCAGCTAGGCCTCAGCCTCAGCTTGCAGCACTTCCTGTGTTCCTCAGATGATGCCTCTGTGATCACAGGAAACCAGAAAGGGAGTCTGATGACTATCAATTGCACCCAACAAATGTCAGTACCTATACCCCCAAGTGTCTGATTTGACATCATTTCCTATTGACTTGGGTTCCTATTTAGAGACTATGTTTGTTGAAACTGCATGATTATTTCAGAGAGAAGGCAAGGTCCATTATTTCATTTCTTAGAGACTTCTAGTCATGGTGAAATGCTCAGGGTAAAGATGCCAGCAAGGAACAAGATGGAATTCATATCCACTCAGTTCCCATTGGCTGCCAGAAAATGGGATAGATGTCCTACATGTTCAGAATTTCAGGTGATTGTCATAAGAACCTGGTAAATAAACTTATTCATGAAAGAAATAACTGATGCTTAGACAGGGGCAGTTATCTGTCCAAACAAATAGTTCATGCTCTTTCAAGTGCACTATTGGGCCACTTTGAATACCCTTTGGGTTTATTAACTTAATGGAAATAGGGCCAGATGCAGTGGCTCAGGCCTATAATTCCAGCGCTTTCAGAGGCTGAGGCAGGCAGATCATTTGTCCTCAGGAATTCGAGACCAGCCTGGGCAACATGGTGAAACCCCATCTCTACAAATACACAAAAATTAGCCAGGTGTGGTGGAGCTTGCCTGTAGTCTCAGCTATTCTGGAAGCTGAGGTGGGAGGATCACTTGAGTCCAGGAGGCAGAGGTTGCAGAGAGCCAAGATTGCATCACTGCACTCCAGCCTGGGCTACAGAGCAAGACTCTGTCTCAAAAACAAACAAATAAAACTTTATAGGAATAAACTGTGGCATTTGTGGGTAATTATGCACTGGCCCGGACCGACTGCCTAGTCCTGCAGAGCCAGGTCAGGACAGAATGGGCAGTGACTCAAGAAGCCACGGCTAAACGGTCATGCTGAACACACATTTGGAAGAGTTCCCACCTCCCACCCCACCCCCATCCCGCTCCCCACAGGCATTCTGCCCTAGGACCCTTCTTCTTACTGGAGGGGAAAAGGCTAAGAAATCAGAAAATCCTCTCTGTTCTTGTGAACTTGCTTTAGCAGATAATATCACGGGTGGGATACCTGGAGAGGGATCAAAAACCTCATGGCCCAGACTTAAGGAAATGATCAAAATGTGTAATGAGGATCATGTTTTGGAAATGTGGCCAACATATTTTTATTCTCCAAAATAAATCATGTCACCTTTTGTCCTTTCTTTATTATAGCTAATCCATGATATTTACTACCCATAGAAAGAGATGGTAGTTGCCCAGAACAAACTCACTTTTTTTTTTTTTTTTTTTTTGAGACGGAGTCTCACTCTGTCGCCCAGGCTAGAGTGCAGTGCACAGGAGCCCACCACCACGCCCGGCTAATTTTTTTTTTTTTTTTTTTTTGGTATTTTTTTAGTAGAGACGGGGTTTCACCATGTTAGCGAGGATGGTCTCAATCTCCTGACCTCGTGATCTGCCTGCCTCAGCCTCCTAAAGTGCTGGGATTACAGGCATGAGCCACCACGGCCTGCCACAAATTCACTTTTTGAATTAATTGTGAGATGTTGGGCTTGAAAATCAGGTTCAATTTTTTTTTTCAAAGAGTTTTCTAAAGTTGTGATTCTCTCATTCATAGGTCAAAAGGCCACCCTGGTAAAGTAACAACACAGAATTTTATTACAGCTGCTAGCTATGAAGACTCAGCATATGATATCGGTGACGTTAACACCCTCCCAAGGAGAAGCGCTGTTCCTTCTGGCTGGGAAGTACGAGCCGGTGGGAAGAGTGAGAGGGGTAGAGCATTACATGGAGATACTTCCTGGTTCCCTTGCATCTGAGGGCCTTATGCCAGAGGGGATAGAAAGCCCAACGGAAACCCAAGATAGACAAAGGAGAATCTGCGAGTGTCTGGCTCCTATCAAGCTTCCATAATATGGCCCTGGTAGAACTTCATCAACAGTGGAAGGCATTTGCAAAGGTGAGCCCAAACCAGCAGCCCTCTCCACACAGGCTATGCATGTAGGAGGCCCAGATCCTTCTCAGGGTCTCTGAGAGGATACAAAGTTACTGAGGGGGCCGGAGGGCACAGCACCTGGGATTTGGATGAGAAGCTGCAGGAAGGGAACTTTGCATCCCAAGGGCATGGTATGGAGTCAACAGTGGCAAGTTCAGTCTGGTTTTTCACACCAGCCGGTTCAGAGGAAGAGTGAAATCCCTGAGATCAGCAGGGCAAAATGCTGGAAGTTGTTGAGGATGCAGAGAGTAGCAGGAAGACACCTCTAAGAACTCACTCACACACCCTGCCCCTGTGTAGAGATGTCATCCTGGGGATGAGAAGGAGGAAGAGAGAGAAACGCAGAAAGGCCTAAGCAGGCACCACAAAGAGACCGAGCCCATCTGAAAGAGGCTGCTCTAACCTGGTGGAAACTATTTTAAATTGGTAAGTTTAGTGCCTCCCCACAATATCAGAACGAGCAAGAGACGACAGGTATAGGTTGTGTACATTTCCCCTCTGCATTGAATGATAGTGTGTGCGTGTTCCACCACTATGCCCTGCTCAAAGTTAGCTGGGTGGCTGTGCCCTGCTCAAAATCACTTGGGTGAGGGGCACCCGTGGGAGCCAAAATCCCATCTCACACCCACCCCCTGCACACTCTGGAGTTGGGCTGTGACATGCTGGAGAATGGTGTCTTTGTCTAATTATTCTGCCTAAGGGCATGCCTTTTGTTAATTAGTAAAAAGAAGCCTTATTTGTGCTCTGTGGAGTAGGGGTGCTGTTTAGGAGGTAATTAGTGATAGAGCCACACAGACTCAAGATACGAGGCTTTAAATAAATTGAATCTATGAAGCTTCCTAACCCCATGGAAACACAAAATTAGTTTACACAAAAATAATCATTAAAGAACTAATGAAAATAATGTTTGAATTCAGCCGCCAGACATTACACTCCAGAGCCTTGAGAAAAACTGATAAAAAAAAAAAAGTCATGAAAAAAAAGTCATTCGCATAGGTGACACCATGGTGTGAAGTCAAGGAGTGCAGACTCTGGAGTCAGAGGTCTTGAGTCAACCTGAGCGTCTTCAGCTTTGACTGTGAAGACACAGCTTTGACTCTCTATGTGGCAGAGAGGGTAGTGCCCACTCCAGTGACGCTTGTGAGGGTTAGTTGAGATAATAAATACGAAATGCTGAGCATCAAACCTGGAGTAGAGAAAGGTCTCAAGTAAGTACTCATTACCAGTATTTGTTAATTTCACTTTTGTCTACACTCCCTTGTGTGAAATGGTTTGGACAATTAATCAAGGAAAACCTTCCCTCAGGGACATTGCTGATATTGCAGTCTTCACTAGGTACACTTATCCCTACCTCCACCTCCACCTCCACCTCCACCTCCATCCCTTCTCTGTCTCTATCTCTATCTCCCTGTTGTTTATCTATCTAATTATTTATAAATGAACTGGTGGGTTTGTTGTTGTTGCAGCCTGGCTAATGTTATCCAGACATATCTGAAACCTCATGAGTGGCATGGAATGGTAGTCCCTGCTTGAACCATTTACCTCCTTTCCTTACACCAGCAATCACACACACCTGACACTGACCTGAAGCCTCTGGCCTGTCCTCGGAGGCAAAGACTGGGTAGACAAGATGCCTGGTTACCAGCAATCTGCTGCAAGTTCCTCTGAGCTAATGGGATTGCTTTTCTCTTTGCTCAAATTATGTGAGAAACTTTTAAAAAAGAATTTAATGTTCTCTTGATATTTCAGGTGTTCATTCAAAAGCCTATGTTATTTTTCATCTCTCTCTCTCTTTTCCTGGTTGGGTAATCAAAATGGCACAATCAGAAATATTTATATCTGCAACAGAAAAGAAGAATAAATTTATTCATGCACAAGTACATCATGTACATATATAAGTTTGTGTATACATATATCTGTATAATTGATATATCTGGGAGAAATAAAAGGTTTCATTAAGCACACAGGTTCTAGAGTTAGACCCTCTGTCACAAATTACTGTCCTGTCACTTAACTCCTGCCAGAACAAAGTGCATGCTTGAACAAAATGCCTGCTCTGTAAAAATGCCTTGATCTTGAATAAAATGCCTGCTAGGTCAAAGCTTCTATTTTCCCATCTGGAAAATGGGAACAATAATAAGAATCCTCACTTAATAGATAATGGACAAAGGTGCTTGCAGCACAGAGCCTGCTACAGACAATGCCCTCAATTAATGCAAACTATTAATATTATGAAAATTGAGTATCTGTTTTCTGACAATGTTTTCAATAATATAAATTCTACCTTTGTTCACTTTATTTGTTTGAAAAAACAAATAAAAAAACAAACAAAAAAGTATCTTAAAAGTGTCCATTTGTCTTTCTTCTTGACTCCTAGTAACGCTTTCCTGTGTTTAGGGAATTTTCACCTCATGGGTTTTGGTGAATGGATGAATTCATCTCCCTCTACAGAAAAGAAAAATGCCTGATGCATTTTCTCAGCCTTTATTCCAGGTAGTCAGGTATACTATGGACTCCAGCAATTAGATACACTCCTTACAACCTCTCCATCACACACACACACACAGACACACACACACACACGGCTGCTGGAGTTGCAGGGTCTGGAAGGAACTGTCTGGCAGGGATGGAGTGTGCAGGGTGCCTAGTGAGTTCCAGGGTGGCCGTGGCTGCCCTGGCTGTGGCAGCACCAGGGCTCTAAGCCGGGCCCTGCAGACTGGCTCAGTCTGCAGCATGGGCGCCCTCTCCTACTTCCCATTCCCAGGACACATCCTATACAGGGGAATAGTGAGTCCTTCTAGTTGTAGCCACAGGCCCATTGGTCTGCTTACCTCCACCTCCTCAACATTCGACTCCCCAGCATTGAGTGTCTCAAAAACGGTATTTATCAGAAAAGAGGGTGAACAGGGCAACTGCTTTAGGAGGAGCCATCCGAGCCAGCTGCTTCCTCTTCTGTCTCCTAGGGAGGACCCAAGCTGTCGGAGCTCATACCTGTCCCACACAACACAAGCCAGAGCTGGACAAAAGTGACAGGGACAACCACTGTCCAAGGTTAAGGGAACCCTGAGGCGCCAGAAGATCTCCAAGAAAGCCACATGGAAATCATAAAATGGAGCTGAATGGAAGAAAAGAGAAGTTCTGTAATGTGGAAAAATGAAGTACTAACAATATTTGACTGTTTTCCCTTGATTTAGCTAGGTTACTACTTCAAAACAGTCAGCAAAGCATTTTAACAATGAAAGCTGTTGGGGAAATTAAATGGCTGGAAGTGGAGGGAAACTGTGCATGGTGATGCATGCCTATAGTCCTAGCTACTCAAGAGGCTGAGGCAGGAGGATGGCTTGAGCCAAGGAATTCAAGGCTGCAGTGAGCCATGATCACACCACTGCACTTCAGCCTGGCCAACATAGTAAGACCCTATCCCTATGGAAAAAAAAATAAAAAGTAGAGGGGAGATAAAAATGTAGTAGTAGTAGTAGTAGTAGTAGTAATAATAATATCTAATAATTACTGAAAATTTACTGTATGTCAGGAACTGTACTAAGTGTACTTAGCTATTTAGTCTGCATAAAATTTTAATACCAGTGTTATTACTGTGTCCATTTTCAGATGAGAGATTTGAGGCACAAAGAGATTAAGAAGTTTGCACAGGGTCAGGCAGCCCCTATGTGATAAAAATGAACAGTTAGACATTAAAAAATGTTTTGGTTGGGTGCAGTGGCTCACGCTTGTAATCCCAGCACTTTGGGAGGCTGAGGTGGGTGGACTGCTTGAGCTCAGAAGTTGGAGGCCAGCCTGGGTAACATGGTGAAACCCCATCTCTACAAAAAATACAAAATTATCCAGGCATGGTGGTGTGTGCCTGTAGTCCCAGTTACTCAAGAGGCTGGGGATGAAAGGATTGCTTGAGTCTAAGAGGTTGAGGCTGCAATGAGCCATGAGTGTGCCACTGCACTCCAGGGTGGGCGACAGAACAAGATCTTGTCTCAAAAAATATATATAAATAAAAAATTCTCCAATGACATGGGAAGTTGCTCAGAATATAAGCTGAACTGAAAGAATATAGAACACTATACATGTAAATATATCTATAGTCCATAAAATCTTATTAATATTCATGTATCTACAGTGAAAAAAATCTACAAGTGACCATATAATAATGCGAATAGTAGTGGGCCTTTGTGATATGACCATAGATGTTTTTACTGTTATCTTTCCCCATTGCTCTGAGTTTCTTCGACAAGCACCATTACCAGCATGTTCTACCTATCAGCTGTGTGACTTCTGTGGAGTTACTTGATGACTCTGTGCCTCATTCCCTCATCCAAAAAATGAAAATTCCAAGTACCCATATTAAGTGATCATTGTGAAGATTAGAAGGTGAAAAACATTTAGAAAAAAAAAGGCTAACAAATAGAAAATGCTCAATAAGTATTTGCTATTATAAAAGTTAATGTTTATTAAATATGCAACAATTTAAAATATTATGCTGGGGAAAAGTGTTCATGAACAACTCCTAGGCAATTAGAAATCCTTCTCATTTCCACAGAAATTAAGCAACCCCCATGGCCCCCTCACATTCGTGCAGAGAACCCCATCGAGATTGCTAACCTGATCTGAGATAAGCAGGGTGAGCAGGAGGGGGGCTCAGTGCTGAGCCTGCAGGCAGCACTGAAGGGCCCAAAAAACCACTTTCTTTTCTCTCCCCAGTTCAGGCCACACCCTCCAGCCCCTGACCGGAGTCACCGGTCAGGGGCTGCACTTTCCTGCACTAGCCACTAGGTCTGCACTTTCCTGCCTTCTCCTTGGGGACACCGCCCCGAAGACAGGATGTCACTGCTGGAAGCTTTCGCCTTCTCCTCCTTCTGGGCTCGTGAGTTCCTCTCCGAACATTTCAGTCTAGCTGCGTGACCACAATCATTCTTCAATGTTTCCCTCTTCTACTGTCAGATGTTCATTGGAAATTCTCCTCTTTTACTTACAGGTGGACTTGGATTATCAAAAGTGGAGCAGTTCCAGCTATCCATTTCCACAGAAGTCAAGAAAAGTATTGACATACCTTGCAAGATATCGAGCACAAAGTTTGAAACAGATGTCATTCATTGGTACTGGCAGAAACCGAATCAGGCTTTGGAGCACCTGATCTATATTGCCTCAACAAAATCCGCAACTCGAGGCAGCACGGGTAAGATGGGCAACAAAGTGGAGGCAAGAAAGAATTCTCAAACTCTGACTTCAATCCTTACCATCAAGTCCATAGAGAAAGAAGACATGGCCGTTTACTACTGTGCTGCATGGGGTTACACCATACTAGAACTGTTGAGACAACATGCACAAAATCCCCTCCCAGGGTCTGCGCCCACCACATCCTTCCCAACAGGGGCAACCACAGCCAGTCCCCAGCTGGGCTCCCAGACTCAGGCTCGCCTTCTCTGAGGCTCTTCCAGGGCTTTCCAGGAAGCTGTTACGGGTTATACCTTCGTTCCCACCTGATCCCAGGACTTGTGCTCCAGTATCTTTATTTGACACTGTTTCTTAATGCATTAAAGACTTGTCTGGGGACTGAGAGAACATAGGTCGTGCCACTGTCCATCATATCACCACCTAGAGACTTCCAGTAAGTAGCAAGGTGCAGTTGAGAGAGGGATCCTTATTATGTACAGTCAAGACAACCCCCCTGCAATATAACTATCACTGGCACAGTTTACAATGAAAGAAATGAAAGCTTAGAGAATTGGGGTTGCATGATCTGCCAGACAAGTCATGTCTTTGAGCTGGTCTATGAGACCACACCGAACAGTTTAAGGATTGCAATTCTCTAAGTAAATGCTAGGATATCTGGGATAAATTCGGGAAGGAGTAAGTGCCCTTTTTTCTGGGAGGGGTAGGGAGGAGAATTTGCCTGCATGAGATCATCAGAATAGAGCTCCAAGTCATCCCAGGGGCCATTGGATGAGACCCTTCATGTTGGAATAACGTTTGGTCTTACCTGTAAAGGAAGAGAGAATTGTATCGTGTGTGTGTGTGTGTGTGTGTAAGTTTTCTACAGTGTTCTCAATTCTTTGCATATATTAGCTCCTTTAACCCACACTACCTATAGTGTCTGCTCTGTTGTTCTCATCAAACATATCTAACTCCTGAAATAAGTGGAGTATTAGTTCATGCACTTGTCCAAATCACAGAGCTGATAGGTGGTAGCACAGCCTAGGGAGGGACCCAGGTAATCTGGTTCCTCTTGAATATGACACTAAACTGCTTCTTAATCACAGGAGTATAAAAGAAAAGACACATTGTTCCATCCCCATGGAGGAGACAGAACTGACCATCACGGAACATTAACTGACACATATTACTACCGTGTGCTGAAAGATGTGCCCAGGGTTCCAGTGATTAGGTGTATTCAGAGAACAAGTAAAATGCCAGTAAAGTACCAATTGACTTTTCTTTCTTTCTTTTTTTTTTTTTTTGAGGCGGAGTCTTGCTCTGTCGCCCAGGCTGGAGTGCAGTGGCGCCATCTCGGCTCACTGCAAGCTCCGCCTCCCAGGTTCACGCCATTCTCCTGCCTCAGCCTCCCGAGTAGCTGGGACTACAGGCGCCCGCCACCACGCCTGGCTAATTTTTTGTATTTTTAGTAGAGATGGGGTTTCACTGTGTTAGCCAGGATTGTCTCGATCTCTTGACCTCGTGATCCGCCTGCCTGGGTCTCCCAAAGTGCTGGGATTACAGGCCTGAGCCACTGCGCCTGGCCACCAATTGACTTTTCAATATAAAAACATAAGAAATTTGGGTTTTCCATATCTAGGTATGTGACAGGTACTGTTATCTATACTTCATGTTCATTATCATTATTATGTGATCATGTAAATTTCTTAAGTCTCTGGAAGCCATTTAGGCACTTATAGATGTAGAACTGAGACATAAAGATTTCAAATAACACAGCTGATGTTAGATAGGGTAAGTAGTCTAGAAGGGTGCATATTGTCATAGGTCATTAATAGTAATATTCAGATGAGCTTTTGAAGGACCTGATATATTTTTAAATATAAAATTAAAATATCAGAATATAAAACTGTAAATGTAAAACCCATTTAAAAATGTTTAATCATGGCCGGGTGCGGTGGTTCACACCTATAATCCCAGCACTTTGGGAGGCCAGGGTGGGCGGATAACGAGGTAAGGAGTTTGAGACCAGCCTGGCCAATATAGTAAAACCCGTCTCTACTAAAAATACAAAAATTAGCCGGGTGTGGTGGTGCACGCCTGTGGTCCTAGCTACTCAGGAGGCTGAGGCAGGAGAATCGCTTCAATCTGAGAGGTGGAGGTTGCAATGAGCCGAGATCGTGCCACTGTACTCCAGTCTGGATGACAGAGCAAGATTCTGTCTAAAAGAAAAAAAAAATTTAATCCTGTGATCCTGTGTAATGATCCAAACAAATATATTACTATCTACAAATGTGTAGAGAACATGCTTAAAAGTAAATTCTGCTTGCCCTTATTTTCTTTATTTTAATTAATTAATTAATGTTCTACTAGAGTCTTCTCAAAATATTTTCATCATTTTGCAACATTTGGTCAGGTTTTCTTCAGTGAGGATTGGTTACTTATCCAAGCTCCATGGTTACCAACTTTGTGATCTGGGACGTCATATGTGCCACACACTGTTCTTGTCTGTCAGAGAGAGATAATAATACCACTGCCTCTCAACACTGGTGAGAAGTGTGAAGGAAGTAATGGAAGAAAACGTTTAGAACAATGTTAGCAAGTCTACAATAGATGTTTGATATAACGTTAATTTTAAAGGTTTATTATTACATGTAAAAATGAACTTTATTTAAAAACACCCCTCTCTCTGACAAAGTGTTCATAAGATAGTTCTGAAGTCCAAGGTGAGTTCCCACAGACTACCTGTCGGTCCCTCCAGCAATTTCAATCAAGTTTCCTCTTGAGGTGCACCCTCTTTATAAGTGAAATTAGATTTCTCTGAGTTATAATCTGCATTGTGACATCCCAATTAATTATAAACCAAATACTTTACTGTATTTCAAACAGAAATGACTATAGCTTTTTAAATGAGGTATGAATAATGCTAGTGTAAAATTTCAGCTTGCCTTTTTTAAAATTGTAAAATACTGTCCATGTTTTATACTCCTGAGTCCTGAATCCCCAAAACATTAACAGAGGGATCAATTTTTACATGAGGTAAAGAAAGCTATATGCTCATATATCTGGAACAATATTGTACAGTCTGAAAATTAAGGAAGGAACAGCTAAGTTTGAAGCAGAATTAGTTCAACTCCAGAGCTGCCCCCATCCCGTTCCACAGACACATTCTTGTCAGGTAATGCACCCTACACCCGGTCAGTGGTCAGTGCAGTGCTCCTGGGAACTGCTCAGCTCGCAGTAGGCCATGAAGTCCCCAGAGGCCACCTGACCCACCCACCACATTTTTCTCTCTCACCAAGTCATGCCATGCTCTCTCCCCACTGACTGGGGCCAACCAGCAACCAGGGTCCTTCTCCTGGGGATATGGTTCAGCAGACAGCAGGATGTCCCTGCTGGGAATATTCATATTTTTCTCCCTCTGCAGCTGTGAGTTGCTCCTCAGTTATTTCAACATAGATGAGAGATGAAAGTGATTCCTTTTTTCTTTTATTTTGAGACAGTCTCGTTCTTTCACCCAGGCTGGAGTGCAACGGCGTGATCTCAGCTCACTGTAACCTCTGCCTCCTGGGTTCAAGCAATTCTCTCTTGTGCCTCAGCCTCCAGAGTAGCTAAGATTATAGGCATGCGTCACTGTGCCTAGCTTATTTTTTTATTTTTAGTAGAGGCAGGGTTTCGCCATGTTGGCCAGGCTGGTCTCGAACTCCTGGCCTCAAGTGATCTGCCCTCCTTGGCCTCTCAAAGTACTGTGATTACAGTCATAAGCCACCACACCTGGCCAGATGAAAGTGTTTCATTATCATTTCCTCTTTCTATGTCCCAGGTTCATGGGGATTTCTCTTTTTTGTTTGCAGTTGAAGTTGGCAAGTTAAATTTAAAGCAATCAAAAATGTCAACTACATTTCTGTCAACAGAGCAACAGATAAAAGTGTCTAGGTATCTTGTGTGGTGTCCACTGAAGACTGTAAATATAGTTATACACTGGTACCAGCAGAAACTGAAACTAAATTATGAGCCATCTGACAAATATCACTTCAATAACAAGCCCCAGTTCGGGTTTGCTTAGGTGAGAAAAACAACAAACTTGAGGCAAGAACAAATTTTCAAATGTCTACTTCAGTCTTTACCATAACTTCATAGAAAAGGAAGATGAGGCCATTTACTACTGCACTGCTTAGGACCCACAGCATCAGTGCCACACTGTCCCACACAACATTCTCTCTTGGATCTCTGCCCAACCACATCCTTCCCATGGGAGCAAACGCTATGGACTCCTAGCTGGGCTCCCAGCCTCAGCCTTGCCTTCTCTGCAGCACTTCTGGATCTTTCCGGGAAGACATCTTGGGTTAATGCTTTAAGCAGGAAGCATGCCTGATCATGACGTTCCCAGATATTCATTGAACACTACTTCCTAATGAATTAAGGTTTTGTCTGGGCTCGAGTGGATCTCATTCCTGTCAGCATCCAGATACTTCTATTAACCGCAAATGGCTTAGGCCAAGGGAGAGAATCGTTGTGTATAGGAATCCCATATATAATTATTTCAACACCCCTGCAACAGAACTATTATTTGCCCATTTTAATAAAGAAATTAAAGCTTATAAGTTTAAAGTGACTGGTCGAAGACAAGAAGTGCATGTTTTTTGTTTTTTAAAACTGGATCATGAGGCCACCCTGAATATCTAAAAATCACAGTTGTGCAACAGACTCTTTGAGGTGACTTTGGGGTGGAGCAAGTGTCTTTTTTCTGTAGAGAAGAAGATGGTTCCTCACTTCACACTAAGGGATGTGACAGTGTGATGTCATCAGAAAAGAGCCCCAGGCATCGGACTGTTAAATGAGCCATACTTTGCATTTATTAACTCCTTCAACCTCTGGCAACCTCTGAGGTCTGTTCTGTTATGAACAGAAGTGCATTTTACTCGGGTAAGTCAGATCTATGTGTCCTAGCCATTCATTCAGGTCCCACAGCTGGTTCATGGCAGTGTAGGATTGGACCCAGCTAATCTGGCTCCGGAGTCTGTACTCCTTAATCATAGAAGGGTAAAGAGAAGTACATTGTTACTACTCCCATGGAGAAGACAATACTGACAACTTCTGTAAAACATTTACTGGCACAATTATTATTTTGAACTGAATCAGGTGACCAGAATTGGAGCAATTAGGAATCCTTGTTGAATAAGTGAAATACCAATAAATTATCCATTTTTTCAAAATATAAAGTGTTACAAATTCGATTATTTTATGATACCATCTCTAAAATAATTGAGAAAGAAATGAAGAATACGTTTAATCCATGTACTTTTCCTATAGCAGTACATACTAGGCACCCCCATGGAAAAATATATATACCACCTTGCATTTGTGCCATGTATTGTCTTACTTATTCGATAATTTCCAAGGTCAGGACAACATATTTATCCTCATCATCCCCTTTTCCAAGGACCCAGGAAGGCTACTGAAGGAAATAAAGGGGGTTCCAGGAAAGGCTGACCTGGGGCTGGAATCAGACAATCCGTCAGTCTTCATCCTCCCCCCGCGATGCATTCGGCCTTTTGTGATCCACATCCTGTCTGTGTAATTCCTGACCATCATATTCCCTCAGGGCAGGCCACACTTTGTTTCTTGAATCTATATGGGCCTTTACTTGTTAACTTTAATATTAGCTAAAGTAGACAGTAAGATCTGAGGAAAAACACAGCGAATCTGAGAGGATAAGCTATTTTCAGACAGGGATGCATAGATGGGCTTGCGGAAATACTTGTGTCACCCTCTTCTCGTGGTTGTCTCATCTACTACTCAAAACAGCCTCAGAGAGCAGCACTGAGGTATCCACTGCCAGATCCCTGTGTCCAGATCATAGAGCAGAACGCTCCCTCAGCCTTTCAGGCATCAGACTAAATGGTGAGAAACAGAGAAAGAGACACTAGATTCATAGTGCATTCAAATGATAGAATACTACGTAGCCTGTGAAAATGATATTTTATGCATTTATTAATAAAATTCAAACATCTTCACAATACAATGTAAAGAAAAGTTCTTGAAGTGTATAAAACCTCTTAAAAATATAAATGTCTGTGTTGATAGAACAATTTTTTTAAAAACAGAAAGGAATTATCCAAAATTTTAGAATGATTATTCCCAAGGGAATAACTATTTAAATTATTCTATGGACTTTTACTAATTTTTATATATTTTCTTAAGTGAGATACTAAGGTTTTGTTGTAAGATATGCTTAACAAAGCAATTTTCTCTTGTTTGGTAGTAATACTAAGACATGAAAACATCATTACAGACTCATGCTGTGCCAGGTACTGATATCTGAGTATTTTATGCATTACCATTGTGTAACATGATAATGTAAGCCCCTTAGTACCTCTAGAAGATATATATGTAGTCAAGGTACACATGTAGAAACTGAGGCCCAAGAGCTTAAATAACTCAGCCCACATTCTGTAGGGTTAAGTGGTATAGGAGAGTGTTTAATTGTATTTGGTCACTAAAAATAAAGTGCACATAGACTAAAGACCTGCAGTATTGCTCATGATAATAAAGTAACCAAAATAAGAGAGTATAAAGCCAAATATGCAAATCCCACTGAAATATATACATATATCCTATGTATAAATAATACCAAGCCATTCTATTTCTTTTTAAAAAAAATTTTAACTTTTAAGTTCTGAGGTACATGTGCAGGATGTACATGTTTGTTACATAGGTAAACGTGTGCTGTGTGGTTTGTTGCACCTATCAACCCATCACCTAGGTACTGAGCCCAGCATGCATTAGCTGTTTTTCCTAATGCTATCCCTCCCCACACCCTGCCCGCCAATATGCCCCAGTGTGTGTTGTTTCCCTCCCTGTGTCCATGTGTTCTCATCAATAAGCTCCCACTTATAAATGAGGACATGTAGTGTTTGGCTTTCTGTTCCTGCATTAGTTTGCTGAGGATAATGGCTTTCGGCTCCATCCATGTTCCTGTGAAGGACATGATCTCCTTCCATTTGATGGCTGCATAGTATTCCATGGTATACACGTACCATATTTTCTTTATCCAATCTATCATTGATGGGCATTTGGGTTAATTCCATGTCTTTGCTACCGTGAATAGTGCTGCAATGAACAATACCAAGCAATTCTATTTCCAACCATAAATATGTTGAGAAAAATTCAAAGGAAATGTAAATGATGGGTACCTTTTATTGTCAATTTTTATATCTCATTTTATTCAGATTTTCCTTAATGGATGACTGCTACTCACCTGAGTTCTTACGTTTACCAGCTCTGTGTTTTTGAATGAGTCACTCAAACTCTGTTTGCCATTGTCCTCATTTGACACATGGAGATGATCACAGAACTTACTGCACAGGACTGTTGAGAGGATCAAATAAAATAATATAAGAAAACATCTAGACAAGTAGCAAGTTGTAAATGTATATTAGATGCTTGTCAAGTTTCTTACTGCAGTTCTGAATTAACAGCAAATTACAGAAAGGTAGTCATTGGGACAGAAAACAACAGGTTTATCTTCACATTTTCAAAGCCATATTTCTGCAGTATGGTACTGCTGGAGAATGGAAGAGTGGACAAGAGAACATCCCTGCCCCACCCCTAGAGATACACATTCATATTAGGTATTTCTTTCCAGATGGTTAACCCACTTACCCGATCTGCCCAGCACTCATGGGATGCAGGAAACCCTGGAACTGCTCATAACTGTAGCAGCTCATGAAGAACCCCAAGGAACCACCTGATCTAGTACCTCTGAGAGACCTCAACAGCCCCGCCTTCCTGCCACTGACTTGAGACCTCCAGTGAACAGGGTTACCTTCTCCCTGGGGAACCAGACTGGCAGAAAGCATGCCACTGGTAGTAGCTGTTATCTTCTTCTCCCTCTGGGCTTGTGAGTTGCCCCCTTATCATTTCAGTCTACAGAAGAGACTGAAGTCCTTCCGTATTGTTACCTCTTCATGTATCATTGGCTCATGGGAATTTCTCTTCACTTGCAATTGCACTTGGGCAGTTGGAGCAACCTGAAATATCTATTTCCAGACCAACAAATAAGAGTGCCCACATATCTTGGAAGGCATCCATCCAAGGCTTTAGCGGTAAAATCATACACTCACACTGGCAGAAACCAAACCAAGGCTTAGAATATTTATTACATGTCTTCTTGACAATCTCTGCTCAAGATCGCTCAGGTGGGAAGACTAAGAAACTTGAGGTAAGTAAAAATGCTCACACTTCCACTTCCACTTTGAAAATAAATTTCTTAGAGAAAGAAGATGAGGTGGTGTACCACTGCGCCTGCTGGATTAGGCACCGCAGTGTTAGAGTTGTCAAGATAACCTACACTGAAACTATCTCCGAGTCTGTGCCCATCCACATCCTTCTCCACGTGGGCAACCACAGTGGGTTGCTCGGCTGGGTGCCCAGCCGGAGCCTGCCCTCCTTGCAGCTCTTCTGGAACGTTGCAGGAAGACATCTTAGATTCTGCTCCCTTGGTGTGCAGAATCACATTGGTGATTCATGGTGTCCAAACCGGGAAAGTTTTCTTGTCCCCTCTCAGGGCGTGCGATGAGGATGTGGCTCCCTTCTTGGTGCCCCGCTCCTCAAACCTCTAGGGGGAGCATGCACACTTGCAGGTTGTGGGGCTCCGACCCCACAGCAGTGTCTAGGGGTGAATGCTTATAACTCCTGAGGCCCCAGTGGGCCTGTGTTACAGGGTGCTCTTTTAGTTTGGCTGTCCGTAGGTGATTTGTTTTAGCCAGCTCAATTAGATACCCTGCCTTATTGCAAGGACGGAGGGATTTCTGTATCCCGGGGTTTCTTGCCTTGGTGTACTGAAAGAATTGGATAACATGTGGGCTTGGAGAATGAGTGCAAGTTTTTTGTTTTTGCTTTTGTTTTGAGACGGAGTCTCACTTTGTCGCCCGAGCTGGAGTGCAGTGGCGCAATCTCGACTCACTGCAAGCTCCGCCTGCCGGGTTGACGCCATTCTCCTGCGCAGTCTCCCGAAGAGCTGGGACTACAGGTGCCCCCAACCACGCCTGGCTAATTTTTTGTATTTTTAGTAGAGATGCGGTTTCACCGTGTTAGCCAGGATTGTCTCGAACTCCTGACGTCGTGATCTGCCCACCTCGGCCTCCCAAAGTGCTGGGATTACAGGTGTGAGCCATCGCGCCTGGCCGAGTGCAAGGTTTTATTGAGTGGAAGTAGCTCTTAGGAGATGGGGGAGCCAGAAGGGAGATGGAGTGGGAAGGTGGTTTTCCCCTGGAGTTGACTGCCCAGCGGCCAGGCTTTCCTCCAACCACCCCGGCCAGACTCTGCTTTGTTCTGCCAGTCGATGGCCTGCAGCTTGCCAGTCTCTGTAGGTGTGCTTTTCCACATTGGTGTTCCTCTCGATGTCCAGCCACTTGTGTGTGTGCCCGCTAGGGCCTCGGGGGTTTTATAGGCACAGGATGGGGGTGTGGCGGGCCAGGGTGATCTTGGGAAATGCAACATTTGGGCGTGGAGGCAGGAGTGCCTGTCCTCACCTAGGTCCGTGGGCACAGGCCTGGGGGTGGGGCCCTCGACTGGGACCACGCCCTTCCTTTCCCAGCACTCCCCTCCCCTGATCCCATATCAGTGTCAGCAATTAGGATCCAAATTAGGGACATTTTGACACTATTTCCTACAACATTAGGATATCTGGAACTCTGAAAAAACAGACTGGGTGGCTTAGAGCAAAATTGATCTGTCTAGTAATTCACTACGTAGAGATTTCTAGTAACTGAATGGTTCAGAATGAAAGCAGGAAGCAGTATATATTTTACACAGATATTCTCTGCTCTTATCATTATTTTCCCATTTGGTTCATGAGCATTGGAGGTTTTCAAAGTTAGAATGATCTGTCAAACATAGTAATTGTGTGCTTTTTATTCGCACCTGAGGCCCTCCTGAGGAAATCTAGGAACAAGTAAGTAGATCTGTAAGTAAACAATCACCTGTTTGGGGTATATGAGAGATGAAAGTCTAAATCCTGTGTCCTAGAGGAAGAGCATGCAGCTCACTTCACACTCAGGGCTCAGTGCTGGGACAAAACAAGAACTGTGCCTTGGAACCCAGCTGCTAGGCACAGTGGGGGATCTCAGGATGCGGGCTATGCTTTGGAGATCTTGTCTTTAAGGGTTCTGCAAAGAAAACTAAAAATCCTGAGTAAAATAGGATTAGATAGTTAAGAAGAAAGATAATACATGCTTCCTGCATCCGTAAAGGAAATAACCATAATACCCCTCAGAAATTAATGAATAAGAAATAATGATTGACAATTACTTTATGTTTATTCCATGATTAATCATTGGGTGGTTGGGAACTTTCAAAAAATAATGAAACAAAATATAAATGTGAAACTGTAAAAGTCCTCTCTTACTTCTTTGAAACTTTCAAACAACAAAGAAATTAATGATGAAAAATCCTTAGTTTCAAAAATTTTTTCCCATTGATACCTTTAGTACTATGGATATCTGACAGCATATTGCCATGCATGGAGTCTACTTACAGTCCTTGAAGTAATTGCAACGTATTTTTTCTCCATTCTCCCTTCTGAGAATCAGTTTGTACCATCCTGATAGGATAAGAGGAGAAATGCTATTGAAAGCCCAGTGAGGGAATACCAGGAGCCTCCATGGCAGGTCAGCCCCTTTCCAGGTGCAGACTCAGAATCTGGAGTCCCACATCCTGTCCACCATGATTCCTGACCATGGTGGTCCACAGGGAGAATGACCCGAGCGCCTGAGTGAGTCTCAACAGACCTCATCTCTCACCTGATGCATACATAGAAGCAAAGGGAAGAAGACTGTTAAGGAAATACAGAGCCTGAGGACATGAACTTTTCCAGAAATAGGTGGGATGAAAAGATGGAATTCAGCTTTTCACAATGTCAGTGTTAAGTATTTTACATGGATTATTTTATTTAATCCTCAAAAGAGCAGTGTAGAGTGACTAGTGGCCACACAAGGTCAGGTCTTAGAAGATGCAGTCACTTTGACTTTTTAAGAGACTCCTGGGAGATTTATGGGGAAGAAAACTTAGAGACACACTAGAGTGAGGAACAGGAAGGAAAGAGACACAATTATCTGTGTGAATTTAAAGTAATGAAATACTATGTAGCAATTAAGCAGTGTTTTTGAAGAATTATAAGTAAAATTGAAAATATTCACCATGTATTAGCAAGGAGGATATTGAACACAGAACTGATTTAAATAGGAAGCTCTCATGTACATACATGTATATATTGAAGAATGAGCAAAAGGAAAAAAATTCTCCGAAGTTAAAGAGTGGATGTCTCTGAAAGGATAGGTGATTTTAACATCTTCTTGGTACTTGCACAGATTTTACACATTGTAACAAAAAGCTGCTACTACTTTTAAAGATGTAGGCCATAGTGGCTTCAGCTTCAATATTTTATTGATTTGTGCATTTAATAATGAAACTGTTTATATAACAACATAAAATATAACTATATATGGCACACTTAAAATTATTTTTATGTTTTTCCACTTAATCATATCACTACTCTATAGCTCTCAGAAAAAAACAAAACAAAAATACCAACCTTCATGTTAATACTGGTTACTATTGAGCAGAAGGTCAGCAAACTATGTCTATGACCAGCAGTCTCCAGTTTTGTAAATAAAGTTTTATTGAAATACAACCATGCCTATTTATTTATATATTGTTTATGGCTGCTTTTGCTAGCTGCTTTTGCACTTGAATGGTAGAGTACATTCAGTCAGTCTTCAGTATCTGTGCATTAAACATCTGTGAATTCAACCAACTGTGGATCAAAAATATTTGAAAAAAATAATAAAAAATTACAATATAGCAATAAAAATAATACAAATAAAAACAATATAATATAGCAACTACATACATAGTATTTACATTGTATTAGATATTATACATAATTAGAGATGATTTGAAGTGTAGAGGACGATGTGCATTTGCTATATGCAGGTACTATGCCATTTTATATCAGGGACTTGAGCATACATGGATTTTGGTATCTGTCGGAGATCCTGGAACGAATCCCCTGAAGATTCTGAGAGATGACTGTAGCTATAACAGAGACCCACAAAGCCCAAAATATTTACTATTTGGGTCTTTAAGGAAATGATTTTCAGTCACTGTCCTAGAGTGATTTATTCATGAGTGAAATTTATTCATATTTAGTGTTTCCCAATTTCTCAATGTTTCTTGAATGACCCTTTGTTACACATCCACCCTCCCCATATTAGCTGTGTGACTTTAGATAAATTAGTTAGCATATATTTGATTCATTTTCCTAATTGTAAAATGGAGAACATAATAATAATTACTCAAATAAACTGTTGAGAAAACTAACTTAAATAATACAAATAAAGTTCTTGCAAGTGCTTGGGGCATGCCTAATGCTCAACAAATTGAAGCACTACATTGATCATATGAGTTATTATTGCATATTAGAAAATAAAATTATTTAGACTAATACTCTAAGTCCTTGGTACTCAAAGTTTGATTTGTGAACCAGCAGCATCGGCTTCACTTAGGAGCTTCTTTTAAATCCAGTCAATCAAGCCTCAGCCCAGGCCTACTGAGTCAGAAGCTCTTTTCAGAAGGTCCCTCCTACATACTATGGTGTGGGGAGTGGAAGTCTAAGGGCCAAAGTGTTCAAGATACAAGCTCCACAGTCTGGTACAAGTGCAAGCCAATCCCATTTCCATAGGATGGTTTTGTCTAGTGTCCTAATTTCTGGAGAGCAATATTGAGCTGATATTTGGCCTCTCTGGGGCTGAAATAGATGGCATCCTCCCAATTAATTTAAAAAAGTACTCAACTGTCCACGTATATGTACTTTTATTTTCATTTATAAAATTTGTTATAAAATCAGCCCAAATTTTCAGTATTTTACATAGTGAGAAATACAGGTCTTTTATAACCTTGAGTTTTAGATCCACAGTCAACCCACAGGAAGAGTAATTTTTGCTTTGAGCACAAAAGACATATCATTATATCCTCATATTCACATATCACATATCCTCATATCACTAGGGCTACTGAAAAACAAAATAGGAGGGAACAGGGAAGGGGAGAGAAAATGAAGTTAATTGCCACTGTCACCACTCACCCACACCTCACCCTTCATAGGAAGAGCTCTCCTCTAACCATCACCATATTGCCAGATCTCCTGGGCACTGGAGTATTTAGATGGCCAGCCATTTCAGATCTGACAATGCTGCACTCTACAGAGGGCTGTCAGGGAATCACTGTGACCCACTACTTCTTTCCCTGACACCTGCTCAGACCAAGCTACCCCTGCCACACACTAAACATTCTAGGCACAGGCATCCTCACTTTCCTGCTTCTTCTTGGGAACACAGCCTGGCAGACCAGAGCATGTCAGCACTCGGAGCATGTAGGGATTCACTTGGGGATTGCTCCTCAGTCATTTCACTTTGTATACCAGGTGAAGAAATACTTTATCACTTCATCTTTACATATCAGGTGTTCATGAGAATTAATTTTCTTTGCTTACAGTTATTCTCAGGGGGTTAAAGTTGGCACAAATTTAAAATACCCAGGGCAAAAGATAAGGATGCTTTTATACCTTGTAAAATATCCAGCCAAGACTAAAAATGAAGTCAAATACTGGTGTCAGATGAAACCTAAGTCAGTATTGGATGTGTGTTGACAATCGCACCTGCTCAGGGTCCATTAGGTGTTGTGGCTTACAATGATGCTCATCCTTCCACTTCAACCTTGAAAGTAAATTTCACAAACAGGAAGGTAAGGTCATTTACTGCTGTGATTATTGAGCCCACTGGGCATCAAGCACATACTTCCCTGCCTTCTCCTTGGGACACAGCAGGATGTCGTTGCTGGAAGCATCATCTCCTCTCTCTGGACTCATATCTGTTCCCCATCATTTTGACTCTTGAGGAGAGAGCAAAGAAATTCTTTGATGGTGCATCTTTATACCTCAGGTCTTCATATGGATTTCTCTTCTTTGTTTACAGCTTGTTTTGGATAGAAGAAATTGGAGCAACCCGAAATATTAATTTCCAGAAAAAAATATTAAAAGTCCAAATACTCTCTGGGGTAGTATCTAGCTGCTTATACTGGCTGAAACATAACTTGATGCCTTTTCCTCAACAACATAACCTGCTCAATTCACTTAGGGGTGAAAATGATGTTCCTAGATCTGTTTTGACCTATAGGATAAATTCTCAGGAAAAGGAAATGGAGATAGTTATGTGCTTGCTGGAATCACAGATAAGAGATGTCAGGACACCCGCACAGAATCCCTCCTTAGGTCTGTGTGTACCGGCCCCCTTCCAACAGGAGCACAAGCTCAGCAGAGTTGTCAGGGTTGGACTGCACCTCCCAGGACTTCCTCCTCAACCTCTGGAAACTTGATTATGTTCACACATTAGGACATACAGAAATCAGTGTACTCTGTGCTCACGGTCCAGGGATTACCTGGAAGTTTATATGATCCAGACTCAAAGAGGGAATCACTGAGTGCCAGGAAATGTGCTGGGTATCTTACACATCTTATATAACCATTGCAATACTTTTGCAGTGTCATCTTCATTTTTTTCCACCTTAATATGAAATAACTTGAAAGATAAAATACCTTCTTAAACCGCAAATGCCCATGTTTCCTCAGCTGTGTCCTGTGACCTTGAAGAAGTTAGTATTCATTTGCTCCACTCATGTTGGGGGTGAGTGTGGAATGAAGCTCCTGCCCTCTCCTCAGGCTCATTCCACTCTGAGGGATCCTGCTACAGTCCAGCCAGCATACTTCCTTTGCACAGGTCTCAGATCCTCCTAGGGAAGGGAGGGGGCGTTAGACGATCCACCAACAAGGTGGATACCCACCAGGATGGATCCTCTTCCCGGATTCTGCCTGTGATCACAGCAGCCGTTTATTCAGGGTACTCTGCTCCCTCTTGGGCACTGCTCTAAATCCTTCACATATAACTCTTCTCATCCTTGGGACATCTTTTCACATTGGTCTGTCAAGATTCTCGTCTTATAGGGGAGGAAACAGAGGCAGAGCGATGTGATTTACTTTGTGGTCACAGAGTTCCTAACTGGGGTGGGGAGGGGCTGGGGTTCTGGCTTCAGTGTCTGTCCTCGTAACCATGCTGTGTCCTGACTCTGAGAGAGGAGGTAAAAATAGCATCTAATATGTGGTCTCTACGGCTAGAAAGACCACTGATAGGAAATTAAACTAGACATTTTAGTGAAATTATAAAGGCTGAATGCAGACTAGTGGGAGAGTGTGAGCCCTTGGGGGCCAAAAATTTAGGGAATTTCCCATCATCTTTTAGATTTTTCTCCAGGAGCCCTATGCAGGCTCTTGCAGGGAAGAGCATGGAGAATCCAGAGAAAGCTCCCCTTTTGGTACTGGCTGTAGGAGGGGAACAGTAGCCACTGTCTAAATTCACCCAGACCTACCCCACCTCCTCTCCACTGTAGAAGAAGGACTTAATCTGCAAGAGAAGGTTTCCATGGAATTTCATTTTAGTTGAGGGAGGGAAAAGGAGGCCCCCATCAACTCGGCCCAATACTTTATCCCTATCTCCACAGAGTAACCATTTTTAATGTGCAGAAGAGTGGGTGTCAAAACCATAGCCCAAGGACACTGGTGGGTGCCTCCTATGACTGGAAATGTGCCACCTCTGGAATAGGAGCAGCAACGGTTGTGAAGGTACATTCTCAAGTCCTGGTTTGACCCTGCCTGTTTAAGACAGAAGCTGAATGAAAATAGCAGAGAATGTCTCCCTTCCTCACCTCACCATCATACTATCTTGAGCAAAAGTAACAGTAGAATGCAGTGAAGAGAGCTTCAAAAGTCAGACTGTCTCTGGGGAGCAGAACAAAGGGACAGCTCAAAGCCAAGAACAAGGGATAATTAGAGAAATCTAAAGTCTCTGATGTCCTATGAAGAACAAACTCCAATCCAGATAACTTAGTAGCAACAACAAACTTCTAACCCAGTCTAACTCCTAACTAGATTAACACAAACTCCCACACTAAAGGTCTGGATGTAGGCATTTTTTTTTCTTTTCTTTTCTTTTTTTTTCTTTTTTTTTTTTTTTGAGACGGAGTCTTGCTCTGTCACCCAGGCTAGAGTGCAGTGGCTGATCTCAGCTCAGTGCAACCTCTGCCTCCTGGGTTCAAGTGATTCTCCTGCCTCAGCCTCCCAAGTAGCTGGGACTACAGGCGTGCATCACCACGCCTGGCTAATCTTTGTATTTTTAGTAGAGACGGGGTTTTCAACATGTTGGCCAGGATGCTCTCGATCTCTTGACCTCGTGATCTGCCCACCTTGGCCTCCCAAAGTGCTGGGATTACAGGCATGAGCCAGCGTGCCTGGCCAATGTAGGCATTTTTAAGCATCAAATATAATTATCTCAGTATCTACTGTGTTATACAACATAGTCCCCTTTCAATAAAAAAATCTAAGTACCTTACCCCAAAACAAGAAGGAACACAATCTTGAAGCCACAAAGCAGTCATACGCATCAGACTCTGATATGACTCAGATGTTTGAGCTGTCAGGCAGGGAGTTTAAAATAACTGATGAGTATGTTAAAGGCTCTAACGGAAAAGGTAGACAACGTGCAAGACCAGACAGAGAATTTCAGCAAAGAGACAGCAATTACATAAAAAAATTCAAATGAAAATGCAAGACATAAAAAAAAACACAGTAACAGAAATCAAGAATGCCTTTGAAGGGCTCACCAGTAGACCCTATGGAGATAAGGAAAGACTTGGTTAACATAAAGATAGGCCACTAGATATGACCCAAACTGCAATGGAAGGAGATGAGAAAGAAAGAACAGGAGAGAAAGAATATCTTCATGGAAGAACAGAACTGTGGACAATTTCATATTTTCAAACATATTTGTAATTAGAATCCCGGAAACAAAAGAGACAAAGAGCAGAAGAAATATTTGAAAAAATAATGGCTGAGAGTATTCCAAATGTAGTGATAGATACCAAACCACAGAACCAAAAAGCTGAGAAAACACCAACCAGGATAAATATTAAAAACAAAACAAAATACCTAGACATATTAAATTTAAATGGTTGAAAACCAAAAATAAAGAGAAACTCTTGAAGGTAGCTAGAGGAAAAAAAGCAGATTTTCCATCTGAAACCGTGCAAGCAAGAAGACATTGGAGTGAAATCTACAAAGTGTTAAATGAAAAAACTGTCACTTGGCATAAAGACAGCTTCAGACAAAATAAAAACTGAGAGAAGTAATTGCCAGCAGATGCACTTCATAAGAAATGTTAGAAGTTATTCAGGTAAAAAAAAAATTATATGGGTCAAAAACTTGAATTCACACAAGGAAATGATAAGCACTGGAAATAGAATAAATGAAGGTAAAACGTTGTCCTTTAAATCTTAATTGCTCTAAAACAGGAGTTGGCAAACTATTTTTGTAAAGGACCCAATAGTAAATATATTCTATGTTGGTGGACAACATAGTGTCTGTCGTAACTACTCAAATGGGCTATTCCAACACAAAAGTCCTTGCTACTCTTAACTCTGGAAGGACGTGGAACTGTTATAACAACCGGGAGGGCATCTGTATTGAAAGGGACACAGCCAACCTGTCTTAGTTTGAGTTCCCCCAGGAAGTGAGCCTCAGGCTTTGAGGACAGGAGTTTGTTTGGGAGATACAGGAAGACTAGTAGGAGAGTGAGGAAGTGATGTTAAGAAAAGGAAGGAAGATAATTAAGTTACTTTCATTAACTAGATACTAAGTGAGCAACAGGAACCTCATAGAAGTTCAAAACCTAAGAGATCAATTAAATAATAATTTCTTGTTTTTCTGTTCCTGTAATTTGTGGGACTGGCCATGTAAAATAAATCTGCAGACCCCTGTGTGATCTGATGGTCAGTGTGGTGGTGGACCAGGGAATCTTGCTAAGTATCAGAACATGATAAGAAAGTAACCACAGAGCCGAAAAACATTCCTGGTGTTACCTTAAGTTATAAAGACAGAGCTTAAAATCGAGCACACATCTTATATCTATGTGAAGCAAATGAAAAAGATGAGCAGATATTAGTCTGTAAGGAAATATACCAAACTGTTAATAGTAGTTGCTTCTGGTTGGTGGGGACAAAAAGTGACTGTTTTCTCCTCTGCATTTCTTTGACACCTACTGAATCTACACTTGTCTTATTATAGGAAATAACAATGGCCCTTGTTTTTAAAATGTATTAAAAATGTTTTGTTTTAAAAGTTTGCTTCAAGGACACAGCCTCTATAAGATTCCCATTTAATGGTAACATTCAAAAGTAAGAGAATCTGAAATAAGTTTGCTCTGGCTGGTCTGTCTACAGGATAAACCTGGGTCATACGTAAGTTAGCTCTTCTCTTAGCCTAGATCCACAGCTAAGTGGATCTAGGTGATGATGTGCAGTGAGGAGCAAATGTGTTAGAACACTTGCCCCTGAGGCACCTCAAAGGCAGACTTTAGGGTTTCTCTCTTTCTCTCTCCCTCTCTGTTTTAGACCAATAAAAAATGTTTATCTTTTAGCAAGAAAATGGCTCTTTACACAAACATCTTCAGATAGTAAAACTCACACAGCAATGAGAAATCCGTTGATGCACTGAGTTAGAAAACCAGATTCACAGGATGTTTGAGTAAAGTAGCATGGGCCCCTTCCCCTGCAGTCTGCGGGTCTCAGCCGTGTGTGCAGAGCGCACTTCCTCTTGACATCTCAGACCTCAGATTTTCTCTGTGATTAGAATACCCTGTATTCAGCTGCCTTTCTGGACAAGAACTTGCAGAATGCTGCTTCTGCTGCCGGGCATCCTGGTGGCCTCCCTGTGGACATGTGAGTTGCTTTACCCAAGGGACATTTTGCTCATTGGAAGAGAGGCACAGAAAATGTGGACATTTATTTATTTTTAATTTTTACTTTTATTTTAAGTTCAGGGGTACATGTGCAGTTTTGTTATATAGGTAAACTTGTGTCATGGGGTTTGTTGTACAGATTATTTCATCACCCAAGTACTAAACCTGGTACCCATTCGTTATTTTTCCTGATCCTCTCCCTTCTCCCACCCTCCACCCTCTGATAGGCCCCAGTATGTGTTTTTCCCCTCTATGTGTCCATGTGCTCTCATCATTCAGCTCCCATTTATAAGTGAGAACATGTGATATTTGGTTTCCTGCTCCTGTGTTAGTTTGCTAAGGATAATGGCCTCTAGTTCCAACCATGTCCCTGTAAAGGACATGATTTTGTTCTTTTTATGGCTGCATAGTATTGCATGGTATCCCCATCAATCCCATTACTGAGTATATACCAAAAGGAATATAAATCATTCTGTTATAAAGACACATGCATGTGTATGTTCATTGCAGTACTGTTCACAATAACAAAAACATGAATCAACCTAAGCGTGGACATTTAAATCACACTATTTTCAGGTGGAACAAAGCCACATGGTCATTCAAGCTAAGCTGACAAATTCCACCATTACCTTGAGTTCTTCAGGAAGAAAATGTAAACTTCACACCCAAGCTTTCCCTTAATAGAGAACAAACATACCATCTTAATCAACATCAACATTTCATATTGAAAAATTTCAAAATTTTTGGTTTTTCTTTCAGATACAAGAGGAGACAATCTCATAACACAACTTGTAACATCCATCACCAAGAAAAAAGGAAATACAGCATTTCTTGAATGCCAGATAAAATCCAGTACCTTTAAGAAGAATGTATGTATACACTGGTACCACCAGAAGCCAGACCGGCCCCTAAAGCGAATTCTGTATATCTCCTCAAATGAAAATGTTGTCCATGAACAAGGTGTTAGTGAGGAAAGATATGAAGCAAGGAAATGGCAAAGTGACTTGTCCTCCAGCCTGAGAATACACCGAGTTGCCGAGGAGGATGCAGGGATATATTACTGCACCTGCTGGGACACACTCTATCAAAATGCTCCACTGTAACTGAACAAAAACACCTCCCACGCCCGCTGCACCTGTGAAAACACACACCTCCTCTTTTCTGCCTCCTAGAGGCACCTGGCTGCTGGCCACAGAGAGCTTTTCTCTGGTGCATGTGTCCTGAGCAAAGTCTGAGGAGGAGCCCAAGGGCCCAACTTCTGATGCTTCTTTCAATGAGAAACTTTATCATCCAGACTCATCCCTCTGAAGCCTGGGCTGGCTTTTGGGCTAGTTTATTGACTTTGAATGAATGAAAGAGTGCTGGAAAATACAAGACCTTTTGAGTGACAGAGACCTGGGTTTCAAATTCCTGCTGGACCACTTACTGACAGTGTGATCTAGGAAAGTTCTTAATGCCTTTTCATTCTGTTTATCCAGCTTCAGGTGGGGCTAACATTAGTCACCTCATAGAGTTGCTGAGGTCTAAGTGAGCCTCCACATATGAAAGCTTCTGACATAGTGCTCAACAAATCACTTCCTTTGTGTCCTTTCCCTTATGACTAAATCGCTGAGCTATCTCAGCTAAAATAGTGATGCTTAGAAATGTAAAAACAGGTCAGGTGCAGTGGCTCATACCTGTAATCCCAGGTGTGAGGATTGGAGGCCAGGGTGGAAGGATCGCTTGAGGCCAGGAGTTTGAGACCAGTTCAGGCAACATAGTGAGACCCTGTCTCTAAAATCATACAAAAATTAGCTGGATGTGGAAGTAGCCACTTGTAGTCCTAGCTATTTGGAAGGCTAAGGTGGGAGGATCACTTGAGCCCAGGAATTCGAGGCTGCAGTGAGCTATGATGGTGCCACTGCATTCCAGCCTGGGTTTCAGAGCTAGACCCTATCTCTAAATAAATAAATAAATAAATAAAAATAACATCTTATATTGTCCCCCAAACAACAGTAAATTATAACTTTAATTTTGAAAAACTAAAAATTATGCATGGGAAAAGACTGGAGGGTAATAAACCAAAAAAGATTTTTTCCTCCAAAATTTTGCTTCAGTCACAATAGAGTATAACGTCACAGTGTCTAAAGCAATAACTACATGAATTTTTAATATTTATCACACTGTGAAGTTTGGGGACACTTCTAATCTATAAAATGTACATAGTACTGAAAGAGGTTGTGAAATTATAATATCATTTGTTACTATACACAGTGATTATACTTTTCCTCCAATACTCATGATAATGCATAGCTACCCACAACTCTGACAAAATATGGCCAAAACAGGAGTGGAGAAAGTAACACTTAAAAAAACAATAGGAGGGAATTACTCCAAAGGGGAAGTTAACATTGACTTATTATAACAGAAGTGTTTTCACGAGATCTTCTTGGATTTGATAGTTTCTTTACACCAGAACGTGACAAATACCACTGCAACAGAACTCCCTGTGAAGGACTTTCATTGGTTCTAAAACAAACCTTTCCCTCCCTATCGCAGAGCAACAGCTGCCACTACATCTTCAGTCCTAATCTGTGCTCCCTTGTAGCATCTACTCCGACTAGCCACTGGCAATGTCAGCCTCATAGGTTTTTCTTGTCTTTGGCTTGGGTTTGTAGGTTGACTTCACTCCTTTCTTGTCCTTTGTGTCCACAGTCAACTGTTTTCAGTGCCTCTCATTTCTCTTCCTTGCTTTTCAGATGGAGACACCAAAATGCGAATATCTCAGGATCAACTCCTCCACACGCAGACAAGACAGAACAGTGGACATAAGGTGCAAGCTGTCTGGGGTTCCCCTCGAGAACACCATTGTGCACTGGTATCAACAAAAAGAAGGGGAGCCCCTGAGACGAATCCTTTATGGCTCAGCCAAAAATTACAAGCAAGACAGGCCCAATCCCGGCTTGGAGGCAGATGATAAACATGATGGTATCTTTTACCTGATCATTAACAATGTTGCCAAGTCGGATGGAGCCACTTACTACTGTACCTGCTGGGATCTCACAATGTCACAGAGTCAGAAGGGACCTGTAAGAAAATCTTCCTATGACCACCCCCTGACTGCTTTCATACTCCTGCAACCACAACAGACTCCTTAATGCTCTTGTTCATTGGTTCATAGGCTGTTTGAACAGGGAGGGCCCTTGGAACATATTTAGCCCAATGTCCCCACTTCAAATGAGGAAGCTGGGGGCACAGAGACAGCAAGTGACTTGTATCAAGCTAGTTTTAACCACTGAGGTAGGGCCACATTCTTGCATTTCAGATTCTCAGTCCAGCGCCTCGTCCTGCCTCTCTCATGGTCTTTATTGAATTTCTTTCAGCAAAATCACATCTCTTTCAAAAGGGAACTGGGACGACTATGCGTCATCTTCCTCAGTGGTACCCCTAGGCCCCAGTCAAGTGTGATATAGGCCAAACATGTGACTACCACACTGCTGAGAAGGGGACAGAGGTCAGCAGGGATGGACTTCACACTCCATCTACCCATGTTGTCTTCCCACAGCTATTTACTGCCCTTTGTTTCTATAGCTTCCTAACTGTTCTGAAATCCCTACTAATCAGAGCAGTTTCCCTGGTATGCCCATCATGCATATGGGCATGTGGGAAATAGAGATTAGCTTTTTTTCTGACTAGATTAGTAAATTCTTGTAATAGAAGGACCTGCTGAACCAAGGCTGGAATTTCCTACTCTTCACTCTGAAACCTGGAGCCAATCCCAACTGGCTGGCCATGCACTTGGTTCAAATTGGGTAGCCCTGGCCTGCTTTCTGCTTTCTTAGAGTGACCTAGGACTTGTTCATGTCCAAGGCCTTACCAGCCACACCTAGAAAACAGCAAGAACAATAGTAGCAACCATATCTATACCATTACATTATAGCTCAGTGCCTCTCTTCTTGGATGTCTGACAAGTAGCCAAAAAAATTATTGATTCCAATTCCATTCCCTTCCCCCAATCTCCGAGCATGTATTATTTTCCTCCCCAGACTTTCCTATTGCAGTAAGTGGCAACAGTATATTGTATTGTCTGATGCAATGGCAAGGGTGTTTTCTCAAGCAGATAGTGTTTTGTTGACTTCTGTGTTTTTTGTTTCTCCTAGTAATGAGAGAAGAGTGCAGAGACGCAACTATTATTGAGTTTCCTGTGATATAAGATCTGAAGGGAGGTTACAGGAGCTCTGGAAACTATGGTTTCACCTGCCAGAAAGACACCCACAAACCAGGCCCAACCCTGTGTGGTCCAATCTGAGACTGGAGTAGGCTGTCTCAACAGAGCCCCCGACCAAAACGCTACAGACCCAGTGCAGAGAACACCCAGTCTTCTCTCTAACTTATTGCAGGTTTAGAAACTCTTTGTGTTCCCCCTGACATGTGCAGGGCAATAGGCCAGCCATGACAGCAATGATTGTTATTCTGAAGTGCATGGCCCAAATGGCCCCATGGATGCTATAATCTCCTGGTGTCACTGAAAGACAAATAAAAAGAAAGTAAATTGTGAGATATGATTTGATATGCAGATTCAACTAGCCCCACTCCTCACAGATTATTTTGCTAGGTGTTGGCACTGACTACTCATTGCTTTTTAGAATATGCAAATCAACCATTTTCATCTGCTTTTTATTTCATTTGGTATGTTCTGTGATTCCTAGAAAGCAATAACCAGCGTCCTCTATATGGCCATTTGAGAAACAGATTCTCTATATTATACAGACCTAGACTATACCTAGGAACTGCGTTCCTTCCACACATATCTCTCCAACTGTGAAGTAATTAATGAACAGGGTTTGGGATCTGGAAAACTTGAACTGAAATCCTGGCTCAATTTGAACTCCCTAATTCTGTTTCCTCACATGACTTTTAATGGTAATAACCATTTATAGGGTAAAGCAGAAAGAGATAAATGCATAGTTAGTGCCTGACTCATGGTAGACACTATATTTATGAGTTTTCTTCTCTTTCACTATCAGAAAGCACAGGCTCATGGAAGGTAAGTGAAAAGGAGATTTGGGGCTTAGAGTAGAGTATTAATTTCTCAAGACATTCTTCCAGACACGAGTCTTTTATGCAAACATTTCTTGTTTGCCAAAAAGAAACAAGTGTTTCACCAGGCATGTTTGCCTGTGGGAGCAGTATCAGTTGAAAAGTATCTATAAATCTACAACATGCATAGTGGCATGTTAAATACCCCAAGTGCAAAAGAAACCCTGAAAGACTAAATCATCAGGTTAAGAATGAAGACAGGTGGCACAATTGCTAAAAGAGAGAATCTGATTGAAAGTGCAGTGACCTGGCCTTTCCCAAACACTGCTTCGGTGTTTTTAGAAACAAGTGAAGATCCACTGGACTATATTGTAACATATCTGATATTATCTAAGTGATGACATATGTGAAATCAAATTATGCTAATTTATGAAAGTAGGTGGTCCACAGATTGTCAGTATGTGATTTTTTATCTCTTGTACATGTCAGATAATGTGTTTATTTCACTTCAGACAGTGGTCTCTCTTGGAAGTGTCTTAACTTACTTCTGTACCTGATTTAATTAAGATCCATTAAAATTTCTAAAAGATAAACCAATGTGAAAAAATTGTGCAAATTATTATTTTGGTTCATGTTGGCAATCAAACCCCGAAATGAAATGTGAGATATATCTTCATATCTTTTGATGGTCTAACAAATTTGGTTGAAGCTGTTCTCTGTGAAAGTTATTATCATCAAACTTGAAAAAGTGATGCAAAACTTCAAGCAATGCAGTTATCAACTTGTGCTTTACCTCATTTGACTTACTTGTTATTTATATATTTGTTCATTCATAACCCATCTTCTTGGAAGCAGGATTTAAGTGGCCTCAGTTTAACTCAAGACATGACAAATATGGCGGCGGGGATGTGTGTGTTCCAAAACACAGGGTTAGAGGCAAAACTGCTCATCTTTATACACATTATTTAGGTTTCATTTTACGCCTTTAGTAAAACCGAACATTATGGTCTTCACATAGTTCTTTTTTTTTGTAAACTTAGTAAAGATGTTATAATTCATTACTTACTTTGTTACATTTTATTACTTAAATCTTTCATGGCTGTTGAAATGTAGACAGCTTCTGAGACTTCTGATACTTCCCCACATGGTCCTGGAATAAGGAAAAGCAGACGACAAAAACGGATTGAGTGGGCATCATCCCATCTACGACAGGTGCAAAGGGTAATTGACAGTACAAAGTAACAATAACTTATAATTTTCAGATAAAAAGACACAGAAATAAGATGTTTCCATTCTACCTTACGAAGTGAAGTCTCTCTGTCTGAATTGTTGCATAAATGATAAGAGAAAATTAACCAGTTTTTAGCATCTACTGTGTCCCAGGCTCGATTATAAATATCGTACAAAAGTCCTGGGAAATAAGTCTAATCCTCTCCATTTAAAAGATGAGGAAACTCAGGCTCTGAGAAGTGTGTGTGCCCAAAGGCACATCACCAGGAGTGCAAGAACTGGAATCTGAACCTGGGTTTTCCAATTTTAAAGTGTCTTTTTCTTCATTCCCAACTTCCTGAGATAATAATTTATTTCATAAGAATATTTTAAAAACTTGAGCAAACTTGTTAATGTTTGTTGCTGCAGCCACTCTGTCCATCTCCACCATCACTGCAACAATGCAGGTCCTGGTTGCCTCTTATTGGCTTATGGTGACCACCTATAAAACCATCTGTTTCACCCAAATTGCTGTCCTGGGGAGCACCCCTTCCTTTCTGCTTGCACATTTATCTTTCTCGAGTGCAAATGTGATCATGTCACTTTCCTCTCTAAATTTTTTAGCAAGTCCTCATTGTCTATTCTTCTTTCAAAAACATTTGTTTGAAAATACTGTAAAAATAGAAAATTTTCCACATTCTTACTTCTTAAAAATTAATGTGTTAAGTTTCTCCTACCCCATTTCCATCCCATGCCCCTTTACTCAATGGATACAATTAATCTCCTACATGTTCCTTCTGGCCACGTGTAGCTTTGTCATTTTAATTTTAATCTATTTGGACGCTGTGTTATCTGCGATGAGGTAGAGTGATATTTTTATTTTCTCAGGTAATTATTTTCCTAATGCCCGTTTCCAAACAATCCATCATTTCCTTTCAATTTAAAAATGCTGCAGCGTGTTTTAAATACGCACAAATATTTGACACATTTTCTGGAGAATTTCTGTTTTATTTGTCTGTTTCATTATTCTTACATCATTATCATATTATCTCAGTAGCTTTGTGATAAGAATTAAGATATACTATGCCAAATGTCTATTCACTGTACCATTTTTCAGAGATTGAGTGGGCGTCATTCCATCTATCACAGGTGTAAAGGGTCATTGACAGCGCCACGTAATAATTTTGAATTTTCTATTAAAAAGAAACCCTTTCCAAACATAATTTTCACCCAGCCCCATTGTCTTCTCCATTGGTTTGGGGGCTGTGAGCTGCCGTGTATGGACAAGTGCCCTATGTGACCTCATTCATACCTTCCTGAATGAGGACTCGTGGGACTTAGGCTGGAGCAGGGTGGATCTGGAGTGGACATGGAGGTCGTCAAGGCTTGTCCTCCTCAGTCCTTGCAACTGAACACCTCGTCTGTACTCAGGAGATCACACAGCTGACCCCGGCTTAAGATGGCAGATTTTTCAACATATTAGATAACTGGATTTGTTTTTTTTTTGGTCATGCCTCAGTATAATTAAAGAATGTATTATTTCATGGGAGATAGAATTCTACAAATTTCTTCTATTATTCCAGGAGAAATAATAAGTCATTGCAGAACACATTTTTTCATTTGGCATTGCCTTGGTAAAGCATCGTGTTGCCAAATGATAAAAGTGGCTTTTTGAAAGTGGAGACCTTTGTTCAAATTTCTCAAGTATATCTCCGTTGACACATTTGCATTTTCAGTTACTAAAGAGCTTCCTCCTTTCAGAAGTATCTTCCCAAATTGCTAACAGAGAGGCCCTGGTGTTTGTGGGAATAGAAGGGCTTTTCCTTTGATGTACTCTCAAAGCAATTTCAACACAATTGAACACCTGGAAACTAAAAAAAAAAAAAAAAAAAGACAATTCTCTGAATACTTTTCCTGGTAATTTAGAAAAGCAGTGGGTTGACCCATTAAGCCTGCTGTTTTCTCTTCCTGCTTTTTTTTTTTTTCCATTTCCCTTTTCTGTTGGTGCTTTTCAAGAATTACCGCCTTAGAAGAAAACAGGCAATTGATGAGGAAAAATTACAAACTATCACATGTCACAAAACCTATATTCAAGGACTTCCAAAAAGCCAGAAGATGAAATTGCTAGTTCAAAGTTGTTGGATTGCTAGTCATGTCACGAGGATCAGAAGGCTGAGATTTTTGTAGAAGTTTAGACCAGTGTGATACCACTGGTTGGTTCAAGATATTTGCTGAAGGGACAAAGCTCATAGTAACTTCACCTGGTAAGTAACTTTTTTTTCTGTTTTTATCCCAGTAATGAAAAACTGATAGATGCTTTTTAGAAAAAAATGATCAACCTTATCTGAATATGTCACATTCCTGGCCTCAGTATAAGAACAGCAATTTTGCAGGTTAGCTGAATATGGAAACAAAACGATTTTGTACATGATATCTTCCCTTCCCTGTCTGTAAGCAGACTAAAATTCTACTTTAAGAATACACACACACACACACACACACACACACACACACACACACACAAAGTAGACTCTGGCAAGAAATTAAAATGTTTTGAGGACCATGTCTATACACCATTGGTGTAAGTCCTTGGTCCAAGTTACTTTTTTGTTGGTCTTTTAAGTGAGAGACATAAAAATGGAGTTTTATTAATTACGTCTTCTCTGTATTTTGAGATATAACAGTGCTCCCTTCTTCTGCTAGCCTGCCAAACCCATGTTATTGATTTTGATCTCATCCTGAGAAATAGCATAGAAAAAAATTACTTCTTACAGTAAATTACTATAGAAGGTCAATACATCCCACTTATTAGTGCTCTAGTTTCTTTGAGGGAGGCTGAAGTCAGTCAAAATTTATGCAATTGGGACTCTTGTTATATCACCTGGAAATGGCCCAGTTTAATGGAATTTGTAAGTTCAACCAGCCATGTCAGCTCCAAGGTCAATGAAAAGAGTCTTCATCATTTTACATCTTCATTTGTTCATTCATCCTCTCAGCAAATATTTATTAAAAACAGTTTTTGTTCTTGATGCTGGAGATAAAAGGGCAAAGAAGACAGTCTCAAAACTCAAAAGCTGCCAGCCTGGCAGATAAGTATCCTAGATTCTGGCTTGGTTGAGCCCTGTCCACGTTCTTTGGCCTGTGGCTGCCAGAGAAGCAGAAGGTCTTGTGTTCATGAGCTCATTTTCTTTCTTAATTTATGTAGCAGTTATTGCTTATAAGATCTATGTATTGTGTTTGGTGGGAGGATTTGATAAAATGACCCAATATTGTCTAAAATAAGGAGAAAATTAATATTAGTAAAGTTTATTGAGAGCCAGACACCATGCTAAATAGTTTCAGTGCTTTATCTCCTTCCTTATCAGACCTATGCAGGAGATCCTCTTAGTCCCATTTCACAGATGAGGAAACTGAGGCCTAGAGAAGATCAGTTACTTTCTTAAAGTCACATGACTAGTCGCTGTGGCAAAGTCTGGGATCTATGTAAGCTTGTCTATTCCAAAGTGCCTGGTCTGGACCCTTATGTGATATTTAGAAATATTGTCATATTTTTATACTTTGAATATTTCCTCTTCTGTAGCTTGACCCTATGAATGGACTCTTTAGTTAACTATTTTTCTAGTAACAACTCCCAATTTGCATTACTATTTGTGTATTAATACAATTCTTCTACTTCTAATTATGGCACTGAAATGACCTCTCTCTCTTCCAAAAAGTCATATGGAGTATGCATTTATTAAATACTCAAAATATAATTTTTAGGGTATTTCTATAGAATGAGTCATTTTGACATCATTCCACTCAGTTGTCTTTCTGTATTGGCATCAAATTTGCTAGATATGTTGGAACTGATGTAGGAACTATCGCAGCTATGCTATATTGCAGTGCTAAGTTGCATAACTCAGAGCTGCCTCGGATTCTCTGTTGAGTAGCACACGACTTAATTCAATGAAACTGTATAGATATTTTCAAGTCAAAAGTAGCAGTCTTTCAGCAATGAATCATCATTAAGAATTCATACTTTGTAACAACTCATCTGGTATTCTATCAGTGAGAACTGGATTCTAAAAAGAAGTTACTTTATTTATTTTTATTTTTATTTTTTTGAGATGGAGTCTCACTCTGTCACCCAGCTGGAATGCAGTGGCATCATCTCTGCTCACTGCAACCTCCACTTCCCAGGTTCAAGAGATTCTTCTGCTTCGGCCTCCTGAGTAGCTAGGATTACAGGCCCCCACCACTACGCCCAAATAATGTTTTTTTTTTGTTTTGTATTTTTAGTAGAGATGAGGTTTCACCATGTTGACCAGGCTGGTTTTCAACTCCTGAGCTCAAGTGATCCACCTGCCTTAGCCTCCCAAAGTGCTAGGATTACAGGCATGAGCCACTGTGCCTGGCCAAAAAGAAGTTACTTTAGAATCAATCTAGATACCCATCCCTCCATACATATGAATCACAAAATACCTAGAAATCATATTGAATATCTATTTATTAAACGTCAAACATAAGAATCCTATTGTTGTCTCTCTTTGAAAATTAAGGAAATATTAACTCTAAATTACACTTAAGACAGTGTATACAAGAAAACTTTTTAGGGAAGATTTAAAAGATTCAGGCAAAATCATGAGAAAAGGTAAAATTCAGACTCTCTAATGTATGTGATACAAGGAGAGAATGTACATAACCCAAAGTGCCCAGGGCAGGGTGAGGTCAGTTCTTAAATTCCTGATTACATTCAGATCCAGTGTGATTTTGTTTGAACTTCGTCTTGACTTAACGTCAGCAGGGCCAATTTTTATGTATTTATGTAAATATTGAAAAAAATGTTGGCACAATTTTAAGACAAACACAAAGGGAGATTCTTATAAAGGCTTCTCAGGTGGTGGGCAAGAGTTGGGCAAAAAAATCAAGGTATTTGGTCCCGGAACAAAGCTCATCATTACAGGTAAGTTTTCTTTAAATTTTGCAATGTAAAGAAGGGATGGGAGGCTGGCAGGCAGGAGCTGGCTCAGAATTCTAGGATTCCCTCCTGGTTTGGTCACTAATCATGGTGAAATCTCCAGAGAGGTCAGGTTCATGCCTTAGGAGTCAGAACTTTTCCTGCCCTCGCATGGGAGACATTACTAAGGAGCTTAGACCAACTGCAAATCTCTAAATGATGGAGGCCTTATGTTCCATTGGTATCTCTCTGTTGAAAGTTTTGTGAACAAGTTTAGTTTAGAGATTTTATTTCTTCAATTCTAAAGATAACCAATGGAAAAAAGTAAAAAAAAAAAAAAAAATCAGCTACCCTCCTCATTTGGTCACCGAAAGATGAAATATTTGATAATTTGACCAAAGAATGGTTAATATCAAATGTCAAAATATTTCTCGGTGTGACCATATTTAGAAGTGACATAAGCAGCATTTATTGTTATTTAAATCAGTCCAATGAGTTTGTTTATTATTTGTTAGCTTAAGCTTAAAGATGTAATTTTGCCTGGATGAGAGAAAACATCTCATAAAGATACTCTTAGTCTGTTAGATCCACTGAAATGAAAGTTTTCAGAGAATTTTCACAAAGTTGATAAAGCATTGAAAAAAATGAAAGCAGTTTTATATTTTTATTTCCTTAGTGGTTGAGATCTTATGATAAAATGAACTTACAAGTTAAAAAGTGACCTTCCGATTCTCTTTCATCCAATTGACTTAATGAGAATTGTAGCAAGCAAATTCACAATTTGTAATTTTCTGAGAAGTGATTTTTCAGGAAAGTGTGGTGCAGGAAAAGGTATGGACTTTGTTTCTCGACTCTTGGGGCTAGCACTTTCTATGTAACTCCCTTTTAGGAAGTGTATTTTGATTTACCAATTGTTCAAATTATAAAAATGCTGGTTCATTATAGAAAAATTGGAAAACACAAAAATAAGCAAAAAATTATGATTTGATATTGACCCTCATCACATTATCATTTTGTTATATTTTTATTTAAACATTTTTCTCTGCTTTTTGTTTGTTTGTTTCACAAAGTTGGAATCATACTAGATACACAATAATAGATCTGGGTTTTTCACTTCACACTACTTCATAAACATTCTTTTCAAATGTCCTTAATATTTTTCAATACCAGAACAAAGTTGAAACTTCTGTTTTCAAGTTGATCTGTACAATGAAGATAATGGAGATTATTTATCTACAGTGGATGTTGTAAAGATTAAATGAAATTAAATATAGAAATTACCTACCAGAATGCCTGGCACTTGGTAGGTGATAGAAATGTTATTTCCTCTTCCAGAATTCAAGTTACTACCCATGAGAGGTCTTTATACACTCAGGAATACAGATAAATGTATCAACCCCCATCTATTCAGCAGCTCACTTCAGAACAAATATCACTCTTTGTAAAATGCTTTCTATGTCTAAAAGACTAATTGTACCTGCTTCTAAAAGTAATTAGAATGTTTTACGTATTATCTCAAATATGATCTACCTGAATACAAGGTGATTTTTCATTTTCAAGAGAAAATTTATATAAGTTTAAGAAAATGTGTATTTTCCCCTCCTCCAACTTGAATATGTAAATTTATAGGGCTACAGGTAAACAGTCAAATGTCTACCTATAACATTTAATTTCTTACCTGGAACGTACTTTCAAAGTTAAAAATTATATCAACATCAATATCAGTTGAGAAATATTGCCTTTGTTGCCCTTATACTTCATTAAAACTTTTGTTTTGATGCTTCACATGCATGTAAAGCATCTATCTCAGAGCAACTTTCTAAGGCATCTCAGGTCAAAGCATCCACTTTGGAATCCTCTTATGATGGTGTCCCTGAATATTTTATTCTAAGAAACAATTATTCACTCACAAAATAAAAGGACATATTTTTTTCTGATTTATTCTGTTATTCTACATTTGTATGAAGTAAAAACTACAGAGACCTTAGCCCCAAGTAATAATGACCAAATCTATGATAAATTTCTTTGCCTTTTTTTTTCTTTTACCAGTGCTGTTCCCAAAACTAGCATTCATTGAGTTCATTTCATGTTGGTATCTTGTCCAGTTAGTCCTTCTGGATCAAAACAGAGTATTAGAAGAACATTTTTTAATATGAGAAGTTACACAAAGACTGTACCATACATAAGACACCTCCCCATGTTGAGAGAGAAAATTTTGGGAAAAAAAGCCTCATTTTAAGTTCTGGCACTTTCTATCTAAATTTAGTATGTAGGTGTCCCTATCACAGAGCCAGGATTTGCGAACATATTCTCCATTCCTTGTGTCTTATTTGAGCTTGACCTTACAAAACAAACAACTCCTGGGAGCAAAAGAGAAACATGCTAAATGCACAAACTCTTTGTTATTTATTTAAGCTACCTGTTTCCAAAATCTATTTGAGAAGACCCAAATTAAAAGACACAAGCACAGTCAGACCATTACATAAATACAGATGATCTAAAGCCTTAAGGAAAGGAGAAGGAAAAAGGCCTCTGATTACCTAACAAGGAGCACAGTTTAAAATTTTATGCTCAAAGGAAGGAGAAAAAGGTAGGGGAATACATACATCTTACTAACTGATAAAAAGAAGCACACCAAATTTTCAAATATCATATTTTCTGCTATTAATTGGAAAAAGACTTCAATGCATGAGTCCTTTAGAAGGGAATGGAAGAGTGGGCATTGCCTTCAACCTCCATTTTGGAAAATGAAAGGAATGGTCATGAAAAACCCACCGCATATTACCACTGCATCAGTGCTATGGGCATCCTGACACTTAATGAAATGCATAGATGGTGATGCTCAGCAGACATGGTCAGGCAGATAACATGTAGTGATCTAAAGTGACAACAGAGAGATGGATTTGAGGACCAGGCCTCCTGCCATTTTTCTACCCATTCTCCCTTGAATGGTCAAGCCAGGTGTTTCAAGCTGGACTTTGGCATAAAACTAGACAGAAGTCAGTTTGAGGCTGAAGTTTCTGGTGAAAATTGGAAGGCAAATAAGTTGTGCTGCTGATTAGAAAAAGGCTCACTTGTTTTGAAAAACACAAGGGAAGAATTTCCATATACTGACTGCTTATATTAGACTTTAGCCGATGTTCCCTTTGATTTTCTTAACACGGCAGATAAGGCAAATGATAGCCAAGTAAAGATTGAGCACGTGGAAGGCATGTTTCTTGTGATGATGGGGACGATGGCTTTGAGAATCCCAGAGCAAAGTGGAATGCAAACAGAGGAACTGAGAAATTATTCTTCCTGCTTAATTGCTATGGATTTAACTGCCACTCCAAAATGCTGAATTTTTTTTAGTAAGGGCAGTGCTTGGTCCTATAGAGTTAAAATGTCATGTCAAGGCACACAATCATAGCAAACAGATTGCTAATCATAACAATGATGATGACATCATCATCATAATCTCTTATATTTCCATAGCATTTTTTTTTAGAGACAGGGTCTTCCCCTGTTGCCCAGGCGGGAGTGCAGTGGTGTGATCAAGGCTGACTGCAGCCTCAAACTCCTAGGCTCAAGTGACCCTCCTGCTTCAGCCTCTCCAGTAGCTGGGCCTACAGGCATGCACATCATGCTCAGCTAATGCTTTTTTTATTTTTAGTAAATATGGGGTCTCACTAGGTACTGTGTTGCCCAGGCTGGCCTCAAAATTCTGAGCTCAAGCAATCCTCCCACCTCAGCCTCCCAAAGTGCTGGGATTATAGGCACAAGCCACTGCACTGCGACCAATAACATTTTAATCAAATTGCTTTTTTATATCTTGTTTCATTTTGGTTTCACTTCAGTACCGGTAGCGATGTTGAACTGATTTTGAAACATCACTGTTTTTAGACAAATAAAACACCAAAAGCTTTAAGTTATTTGATTTGTGGAGTAACAGAACTTGTTATGAGCAAAAATGAACCAGGACTGGAACCCTGGTCTTTTGAGAATCCCAGACCACCAGAATTTGAAGAACTCAGGGAAACTGAATTAGAGTTTTTGATATGGACTGAATCACTGTGGAATTATTATAAGAAACTCTTTGGCAGTGGAACAACACTTGTTGTCACAGGTAAGTATCAGAAGAATACAACATTTCCAAGGTAATAGAGGGAAGGCAAGAAATGATTAAGCTGGAATAATGTAATAATGTTTAGAAAAAAAGATGAACTGGATGGGGATTTGATGTAGAAATCTTAGGAGAGACTTTAAAACAAATGCTCACACTAAAAGGGAACATAGATAACATTGCACAAATATCATAATAGGATTTGGCTTTGTGCATATATGGACTTCTATAAAGTGCTCATATATAATGTATGAAATGATCTCATTAAAATGTTAGGCCCTGAGACCAAATGTATTATGACAGGTAAGTTTGTGATAGACTCTATAAAGTGGACATACATTCATCTCTGATGGTCAAAGATATGTTGACTCTTGTTGTGAAAGAACCCGGGTGTTGGAGTCAGGTCCACCTGGAACTCTGGCTCCACTACTCACTGCTTAGTGAAATTGAGTGATTATTCTCTGGCCTCAGTTTTCTAATCCATAAAATGGGATAACAGTATGAATTCAGCAGGGTTGTATAAGAATTCCACAAGATAGTGTGAATTAAGTATTTGGCACATTGTCCAACCCAAAATATGTGCCCAACAAACGTTCTCTGGATTCACATGTAAAGAGAAAATGGGATCTACTATGGAGACTTGCTCTCAGCCCATCAAATTTACAGAACAGCAATTCTCCAGAGGATTCAGCTGTACTTCTAACTGCTCAAATGGAAGGTTATCTTAACATCAGCTCACACACACAAAAATTGAACTTATGGATTCGTTTCCTGTTAGCAGACTTTTTAATCACTTGGCAAAAACATTGTATTAAGATGTCTATTTTTTATCTTTGTTGTTCTATGTGGTTTACTTAATCCTTTATCTTAATTGATATCATTTCTAACACCAACATATTGGTCCTAAGACTTATAGCGAATTAGTTTAGGGTTCTGTTCATACGTCTCAGGAAAAAATGGTTAAAATCTTACCAAAAATGGTCGAGATATCAAATCAATTAAATCCAGTTGGAAACGTCGTAAATCTGAAATACATATTTAAACATAAAATGGCTATAACTATTTAACTAATGAAAAAATAAGAAATAGAGAACACTTAAATAAATATCCATATGTAGATTTGATATATCATACCGTCTATAAAAAATGTAGTCGATATTTGGTAAATTTACAATGTTGCATTTTAATAAATACAAACAACTTAGGCAATTTAACTCAAATATACTATTTGATTATGCAAATAAATGTACATAAATGAATCCAACAGGTTTATTATTTTACATAAATAAAATATACAAATTCTATTTGTTATTGAAGTAAGTAAAAATGTACCATACTTGACCATAAAAAACACTCTTAATATGTACATTTTAAAAGTAGTATTTTTAAAAATCATGTGAGAGGATGATCCAGAATATCGGCCCTTACCATGTATAATCAAGTATGCTATTTAATGATTCGTTAACTATTACATTGAGAAAGTTATGGAAGTTCCAGATGCATTTTGTCCTGAAAAGAATGAAACTTAAAGAATCTAGCTAAAGAAAGGGGACAAGAGGCAATGAATGCTGTGATACCATACAGAAAATGTCCAAGTTTATCATTTGATTTTTAATTTCTTTAGTACAATGAATTAGAAGTATTTCCATGAAGAGACTCTAGTTCCTAGGATGAAAATTAGATTGGAAAATATATTGACTAGAGACTAAAATTATATAAATATAATGTGCAATTGAAAAATTAATCTTATATTTTATAACATGCTTTTAAAATTAGAAGCAAACTATATAATGGAGAAATATACACTGTCTCACAAGTGTAACAAGTAAAATACTATTTGCACTAAAAGCAAAGAGTATGAAATTAAGATGAGCACATTATGCCTAATTAAATTTATAGCGTGCTCAAAAATTAATATTTCTGTATATGTTTACTAATTTTGTATGAAAATCAGAAGCTTTGCTACACAAACAGAAATTATCAAGATTGTTTTCTTTTCTTCTCAAATGAGAAATTTAATTCTTATTTTCTTAAGAAATTGTTCAATTATTAAACTCACTTCAAACCAGCCAAAGCATTGGAGTTTCAATTGGAAATCAAAATAGAGAGAATTGTAACATTTATAATTTCAGTTAGTAGATTAAAAATACATGTATAACCCATTAACATTCCAGATTCAAGTGTTTACAAAGGGCCTTTGTAAACATATAATGCTTTGTTATGTATCTTGACCCTATGCCTATAAGAAGCTCTGAAATCATGACTTTTAATAGAGCAATTACATATACGTTTTATTCAGCAGGCTAAGACGAAGAGAATAATGGAGCTTTAAAACAGTTAAGCAGCATATAGGACAGATACAAATTCTGGGAGAGACATAAAGAGTCAAAATATAGATACACTGATTTACATAGACCTTCTCATTAATGGGGTAAATTTATATAAAAACTAGTATAAAAAATACACCCCTGGTGCATTCTTAGTCATTCTTAAACTTCAAATGAAATTCCAAAATAAAATGTGCTTTTGGTGAATACTTTCTAAAGCAAAACAAAATTTTGATAAGTGCATTACTGCATAAGATTAACACAAGAGTATTTCTGAAAATAATCAATAAAAAATTTAAATAAGAGTATTGGAAATGTTGCCATTTTGTTTCTAAATTCGAGAGATGGTGAATAATCTGGAGGTACAGCTGTAAATACTGCTGCATCCCAAAACTTGGAGGGTGCAGATGTGAAATTGAGATGTTATATAAAGTTAGATATTAACTGGGGGAACTGCGCATGGCATACACATTGAAGCTACACAGTCAACTTGATAGACAGTGTGTACATGTGGAAGTAGATTCTCTTTAAAACAAGTGACTGTGTATGTTAAAAATAAAAGTGAACAAAGTGGCTAGGCATGGTGGCTCACACCTATAATCCCAGGATTTGGGAGGCTGAAGCAGGCAGATCACTTGAGCTCAGGAGTCTTAAACCAGCCTGGTCAATATGGTGAAATATGTCCCTAGAAAAAACAAATATTAGCCAGGCATGGTGGTGCATACCTGTAGTCCCAGCTACTTGGGAGGCTGAGGTGGGAGGATCACTTGAGCCTGGGAAGTTAAGACTGCAGTGAGCTATGATCGTGCTGCTGCATTCCAACCCGGACGACAGAGCAAGCCCCAGTCTCAAAAAAAAAAAAAAAAATTCTGACATTTATTCATATGGGAAATAAGATAAATAATAAGATAAATATGGTGCATTGCAGATTTAGTTAAATGAAGAGTGGGAGTACACAAAATTGCAGAACATGAGAATGTGTCTTATTTGACCAAAGAACATAAGTTACAAAGGATGGAAAAGGGAAGGGGGAAAAGGACCAAAGAGTCTCATCTGTAGAGACATCATTAAAGTTTTCTGACCTTCTTCCACTTTCCCCTGCCATCCACTTTGAAAACCTGCTTCATTATGATGAAACAAAAGAGATTAAAAAATAAAATAAATATGCTCATGAACGTTGGAAGCCCTGGTAGGAGGCAGTTAAAAATCACACTCATCACAGCATGTGCAGAATAAACAAGGGCCAAGTTTTCATCCAGCATCTGACGCTTGAGAGCTGTGACTTTTGGCAAGTTATTTAATGTCTTGATCCTCTTTTCAACATCTGTAAAATAGCACAATAATACGTACTGTGCATCCTATCCTGGATGAAAGGCCGCGGTGGACACCAGCTCAATGGCACCTTCTCTTTTTATGGTTATGTACTAGGCCACTTCAAACCGTGCAATGTGTGTGCTTCTCTAATGATTCTTTTAAATTCATATTTCATTTCTCCCTATAGATAAACATCTTGATGCAGATGTTTCCCCCAAGCCCACTATTTTTCTTCCTTCAATTGCTGAAACAAACCTCCATAAGGCTGGAACCTACCTTTGTCTTCTTGAGACATTTTTCCCGGATGTTATTAAGATACATTGGCAAGAAAAGAAGAGCAACACAATTCTGGGATCACAGGAGGGGAACACCATGAAGACTAACGACACATACATGAAATTTAGCTGGTTAACGGTGCCAGAAAAGTCACTGGACAAAGAACACAGATGTATCGTCAGACATGAGAATAATAAAAACGGAGTTGATCAAGAAATTATCTTTCCTCCAATAAAGACAGGTATGTGTTTACACATATCATCTCTCAGAACACTTCCTTGAAAGGGAATGCTGCATTTTTTCCTTTCAGTATTAATGAAAAACAAACATAAATCTTTCTTAAATGTTGTTACATTTAATGGTAGCATAAATGCCCTGCTACTTTTCTATAGAATTAAAATGGTATAGGCTTTGGAGAAAACAAAATTGAAAAAGTTACTGAAGGTTTCTCAGCCTCAGCTCCATTATACAAAATAAGAAAGTCATATGCTGATTTTTAGGGTTGTTAGATGGATTAAAGAAACAACATATACAGAATCATCTAGCAACATGACACATGGTAAATGCTCAAAAAGAGCCCTCCCTTCTTTTGATGACTTGATCGGGAAATAAGAACAAATATACATCTTTCAGGAATGTTCTACTGAAGCAGGAGAGTCACTCACCTCAATCTTGCTACCCACAAAGTTTAACCTAAAAACGACGGGTTTATTGTTGACAAAATGATGTTTATCTGTTGTTGACAGAACGATGTTTATCTAAAAACATTTCCAATTTTCTATTTCCTTTGCTGAGACACAAAGGGGAGGCAAATGTGCAAAGCTTGAGGGTAGTCTTACCACTGTGCTTAAGTGTTCTGATTTTTCTAGTGATCAGGGCAAAATAAAAAGTGTAGTAAGTTCCAGGGCAGTGAATATAATACAGGAGAGAAGTTACAGTTTTATAATGTGTTTTACTTTACACTAAATTCTAAAAGCAAAAAGTCTTCTTTTTTTTTTTGACGGAGTTTCACTCTTGTTGCCCAAGCAGGAGTGCTGTGGCATGATCTCAGCTCACTGCAACCTCCACCTCCTGGGTCCAAGCGATTCTCTTACCTCAGCCTCCCGACTGGCTGGGATTGCAGGTGCCTGCCACCACACCTGGCTAATTTTTGTATTTTTAGTAGAGATGGGGTTTCACCATGTTGGCCAGGCTGGTCTCAAATTCCTGACCTCAAGTGATCCACACACCTCGGCCTCCAAGTCCTGGGATTATAGGCGTCAGCCACTGTGCCCGGCCAAAAAGTAAAATGTCTTTCATGCGCTTCCCAAGGCAGCAACGTTAAGGAGGACACTTCTCTTAATGTCATTCTACAGTAGATTTCTAATGCTCTTTCTTGAAAGTTTGTTTTTCTGAGAAAAGCTAAAAATATAACATGGAAGTGATCATATTATATAATCAATGAAGTGCTTTTCAAGGAGATGAAACTAATCTGGTCCACATTTGCAACCAACGTTGATTGAGAGAGAGAGAACTCAGGATACACTTAGAGATTTTATTATGGGGAATAGTTTCTTTATTCTTTTTACCTCAATCAATGCATGGAAATAAATGATAGTCATTTTCATTTATCTTTTAATAAATGAAGTCACCATGAGGAAAATAAAAAGACATTGAAAACCCATTAAAGTCAGCCCTTAAAGATATTTGGACATGCAGACTTGATAACTAACATTTGCATTTGTGAGACTTACCCAAAGCCCATACCTCAAGTCCATTTTTTTAGAATTCATGAAATAAAGATCTCAGTGAGTGCATAAAATTGCACACCAGAATCATATCCGTATAGACAAGAACACATCTAGTAGAAAAATAATAAACCAACACACCAATGCGACTCTGTTTTCTTCTGTTTTAAAATATGTTGTCTTTGTTTGCATGTTTGCTTCTTCATTTTTTTTTTTAAACATCACAGATAAATTCAACTCTCACCTCAGGTTTTGTTGAGAGAACTGTCAATGTGACTTGGCCTCTCGCTTTCTAGTCCCAGAAAGAATTGCACCGAAATGCAGAGCTCCTGTAATAAAAATGACCATTTGCTGAGAGTAATTAACATACTGAAAGAGATTTTCTTAGAGTACACAATGGTGACATTATATTGTCTCTTTATAAATTACTTTCTGTCTATTTCTGTGGATTATTTCTACAAAGTACTTTTCATACGTCCAATTTGTTTTCTTCCGCTACAACTACTGTCTGAATACTGGCTCTGCTACTCACTGATATGACTCTCGGCAAGTTGCCTGCACTTTTTAAACTTTATTTCCTCATTCAGAACATGGGGCCATACATAATACAACTCACTTAAGTGTTATTGGGGCATTAAACAAAAAATGCATGGGAAGCATTTAACATGGTGCCTGACACAATAATGAGCACTCAGTAGATGTTAGCTTTTATTAATATGGTTGTTGTTATGTCCAGAAACACTATACCTCCAGAAAATCATTTGTACTTGCTGGGGACATTGGGGATAAGCATGATTTGGAAAGGAATGACTGCTTTTTTTGCTTAGATGAGAAATTTTTCTAAGCCAGACTCCTTCAAACATGTAAGATTCTGTTGTGGATTCTAGGACTGAAAGAATTCTTGGCCGAGTGTGGTGGCTTATCCCTGTAATCCCAGCATTTTGTAAGGACAAGGCAGGAAGACTGCTTGAGCCCAGGAGTTGGAAACCAGCCTGGGCAACATGGCGAAACCCTGTCTCTACAAAAAATAGAAACATTAGCTCGGAGTGCTGACATGTGCCTGTACTCCCAGCTACTCAGAAGGCTGAGATGGGAGGATCTCCTGAGCCTGTGGAGTTTGAGGTTTCAGTGAGGCATGATGACACCGCACTATACTCCACTCCAGCCTGGGTGACAGTGAGACCCTGCCTCAAAAAACAAAAAACAAAAAACAAAAAACAAAAAAAAAACAGGCAAACAAACAGACAAAACAAAATTAATCTTTTTGCTGATCTCATGTCAGCAGTGTGTGTTGAAGGCTATAAAGTAGCCATTTGTTCAGTTTATTTTTCCATTGAACAAGTATTTATCAAAAACATACTTTGTGGCAGTCACTGTGCTAGGAGCTATGAATACAGAAGGAAAAGCAAATGCTCTTGGATACTACACTCCAGTTGTGATAAAAAGGAAAAAAATGTATTCTTCACAAACTTCAACATCTTGATGTGCAAAAACATAATATATTAATTAGATCTACCTAACTACATAGAATTAGACCAATTGTTTCTGGAATTGTGGGCTCATATTTTTAATAACTGTCCTCCTGCCTCGCTGTCGACAGGTTTTATAAATATTCATTTAATTACACACACACACACACGAACAATTGACTAGTACTTGCTCTCATTCTTCTAGATGTCATCACAATGGATCCCAAAGACAATTGTTCAAAAGATGCAAATTGTAAGTTTTTGTGTTTTTTACTTCCTCCTGATCATTTTAAGTTTTGAACTTTTCTGGCTTCAAAAATCAGGGAATGGATTTTGCTAGGTTGGATGCTGCAGAATGGACCTAGTGATATTTTAAATTAGTCCTTCATTTTCTAGAAGTTGTATTAAGAAAGTAAACTACTGCTTTGGGGTATGAGATGACTGTAAATTAGAGGGTACAGTGGTATAGTGATATGCTTTTAATTATTTCAAAAAACAGATTTTATTCATCCATGTGTCTTTTTTTTGGACAGTCGTGCTCTGTCACCCAGGCTGGAGTGCAGTGGCAGGATCTCAGCTCACCACAAACTCTGCCTCCCGGCTTCAAGTGATTCTCCTGCCTCAGCTTCTCGAGTAGCTAGGACTACAGGCACTTGCCACCATGGCCAGCTAATTTTTGTATTTTTAGTAGAGTTGGGGTTTCACCATGTTGGCCAGGATGGTCTCAAATTCCTGACCTCGTGATCTGCCCCCTCGTCCTCCCAAAGTGTTGGGATTACAGGCGTGAGCCAGTGTGCCCGGCCTCCTGTCCTGTCTTTTGTTTAATGACTGGGAAAACATGATACCATGCTGCTTCTCGAGTTGTTTTGTTTTAGTCTTTGGTCTTTGCTAGTAGCTAATAACACGAACTAGTGTTTATCAAGTGCTTTTTACACAAAAGGGCTTGGGCTGTGTTCTGCATTTTCTTGTTTAACCCTCTTAATACTCCTATAAAATGGTACTTTTTTTCTCCCAATTTACAGTCCCTTTAAAGCAAATAATTATAAAAATCCCTATACATGTCACACAGCTAGATCTGGGATTTCAAATCAGGCTATCAAACAAAAAGTTTATGTACTTAGTAAGTTTTCTATTCTTTTTCTACAATAGAGTCAGATAGCAAGAAATTACCAATCCAGGAACCTGAAACAAAATGGACATAATGTGGGGATGGGTAGGTGCATGGGCTTTGCAGACTGGACTTTCACTCCACCTCTTTTAATGATTAGGTGTAATTGACCTATATTTTGTGAGTAACATTTTTTTCATCAGCCAAATAAGAATAATTACACCAGATTCACAGTTACTGAAGAGATAAGGGCATGAATTTGAGATGTCTGGCATAGGGTATCTCATTTAGCAGACGCAGAATGAATACTTGTTTCTGGCTTTTTCTCTCTACATATGCACAAAGAATGTGACTAGAAGCATTGGCTCTAGCCCTGCTCAACTTTCTTCTATTTCCAATACCAAGGGGCTCTGACTTAAGCTGCCATACCAGGCAGGGAGGGGCAGTAACACCTCACTGACCAAGGGCAGGGAGTTATGGACACATCACTTCTTGAGATCCTTTTCCACACCAAGGACTGTTGTTCCTGGAATTCTGACTTTATGAAGACAAAACATGTAAATGGAAATTTCCACAGGTAGAGACTCAGCCTTGTAGCTCATTGAGTAGCCACTGGTGGTCCACCCCCACTGTCTTTACTTATTCCTTCACATCACATATCTCTTGCAAAACTTCAAATAATATTAAATGAAGTCACCCAATAATAGCATAGCCATAATTAGAGACATTTAGGAAAGACAGGTGAGTGTGCCACAACTGCCTAACACAACAGCAAATCTGGATTAACCACTTTCTTTGATTTTCTACAATGCAACCTTACTTTTTAATAGTTTAAAATGTTCTAAGTGAATTTAGCAGAGGTTGTTAATCAACTTGAAAGCTGAATTCTGACTTGTCTGACTCTTGGTGGTGGTGGTAGCAGTAGATGTTTGTTTTTAGGTTTTGGTGGTGGTGGAATATCACTTCAATATAAATCATGAGAAATAAGTATTTGTGAACCCCTCTCCCATTAATATATCTTATTCTGTAAAAAGAACATGTGCAATTTCTCTTAGATGCACTACTGCTGCAGCTCACAAATACCTCTGCATGTTACACGTACCTGCTCCTGTTCCTCAAGAGTGTGGTCTATTTTGCCATCATCGCCTTCTGTCTGCTTAGAAGAACGGCTGTCTGCTGCAATGGAGTGAAATCGTAACAGACGGTGGCACAAGGAGGCCATCTTTTCCTCATCGGTTATTGTCCCTAGAAGTGTCTTCTGAGGATCTAGTTGGGCTTTCTTTCTGGGTTTGGGCCATTTCAGTTCTCATGTGTGTACTATTCTATCATTATTGTATAATGGTTTTCAAACCAATGGGCACACAGAGAACCTCACTCTGTAATAACAATGAGGAATAGCCATGGCGGTCTCCAGCACCACCCTCTCCATGTTTTCCACAGCTCCTCCAGCCAACCCAAATGGCGCCTGCTATAGTGTAGACAGCCTGCGGCTTCTAGCCTTGTCCCTCTCTTAGTGTTCTTTAATCAGATAACTGCCTGGAAGCCTTTCATTTTACATGCCCTGAAGCAGTCTTCTTTGCTAGTTGAATTATGTGGTGTGTTTTTTGTAATAGGCAAAATAAATTTTAAAAGATGAAAAGCTGAGTTTTGTCCATGTGTGTTTTAATTGGATGACATCGAATTGAACATCCAAGGTAAGAAACAGCATGGCAATTGGGCTATGGAATTCTGTATTGGTAGTAAGAATGGCCCAACACCCCATTTCTAATTCTTTCCCTGAGATCGTGGTTATCCCACCTTCTAAGAGGAACTACAACCAAATGAAGGAGCCCATGTGGCTTCTGTTTTAAAGGTCATCAGAGTCAGATTCATTTGGTTTAGGACATTCCAGTGGCTATAGGACACCATCTACTGTGACGCGTACCGTGTGAGCTCAGCTCTAGAGTGTTTCACAGACACTGTGTTTCCTGATCCTCACGATACCCCCGTGAGAGCTGCCCTAACAGCAGAGAGGCAGCGTGATGGAGAGGTTCAGCACATGCTCTCTGATCCCAGGAATCCCGGGTATGGTGTTTAGTATCTGGGTGAACTCAGGTGAGGTCCAGGAACTCTATGTGCCATAATCTCCTCACGTAAAATGAAGTTATAATGCCCCGTTTCCTGAAGTTATGTGGATTAGATGAGTTAATGACACCTGGCACATGCAAGTCCTCCACAGTATCGGCACACACTGTTGGTACTGTAGAGACAGCAATAAACCAAAAAGTATCTGACACAGGCCTCAATCAACTTAGAAGTTTATTTTGCCTACTTTAAGGACATGCCCAACTTCCTGAGATAATAATTTATTTCATAAGAATATTTTAAAAACTCAAGTAAACTTGTTAATGTTTATTACTGCAGCCACTCTGTCCATCTCCACCATCACTGCAACAACGGAGGTCCCTGTTGCCTCTTATTGGCTTATGGCGACCACCTATAAAACCATCTGCTTCACCCAAATTGCTGTCCTGGGGAGAGCCCCTTCCTTTCTGCTTGCACATTTATCTTCCTCAAGTGCAAATGTGATCATGTCACTTTCCTCCCTAAATCTTTTAGCAAGTCCTCATTGTCTATTCTTCTTTCAAAAACATTTATTTGAAAATACTATAAAAATAGAAAATTTTCCACATTCTTACTTCTTAAAAATTAATGTGTTAAGTTTCTCCTACCCCATTTCCATCTCATGCCTCTTTACTCAATGGATACAATTATTCTTCTACATGTTCCTTCTGGCCACTTGTAGCTTTGTCATTTTAATTTTAATTTTAATCTATTTGGACCCTGTGTTATCTGGGATGAGGTAGAGTGATATTTTTATTTTCTCGGGTAATTATTTTCCTAATGCCCGTTTCCAAATAATCCATCATTTCCTTACAATTTAAAAATGCTCCAGCGTGTTTTTAATAGCTACACATACTTAACACATTTTCTGGAGAATTTCTGTTTTATTTATTTCATTATTCTTGTATCATTGTCATTATCTCAGTAGCTTTGTGATAAGAATTAAGATATACTATGCCAAATGTCTATTCACTGTACCATTTTTCAGAAAATTACTTTTCAATCATCTCATATTTATTCATCCCTATAGAATTTAAAATAAACTTATCTAGCCCAACAATAAACTTCACACCCTGGAACAACAATAACATGTCGTAGTAATTCTGACTGGAATTGCTGGAAATTTATAGATGAATTTAGGATGTATTGGCCTCTTTATGATAGAAGCTTTTTATTCATCAATGTATGTTTCTCTATTTATTTGGGTTTTATTTTATGTCCTTAGGAAAACTAAATACTGTGTTCTTCATATCATTCTTGTATTCGTTTGATAAATTTAATAAAAGATTTTATAATTCATTACTTTTTCACATTTTATTAGTTAAATCCTTCATGGCTCTTGAAATATTGACAGCTGCTAAGACTTCTGATGCTTCCCCTCATGGTCCTAGAATAAGGAAGGCCAGAGGACAAAAAGAGATTGAGTGGGCGTCATTCCATCTATCACAGGTGTAAAGGGTCATTGACAGCGCCACATAATAATTTTGAATTTTCTATTAAGAAGAAACCCTTTCCAAACATAATTTTCACTCAGCCCCATTGTCCTCTCCATTGAATTGGGAGCTGTGAGCTGCTGTGTATGGACAGGTGCCCTCTGTGACCTCATTCATACCTTCCTGAATGAGGACTCGTGGGACTTAGGCTGGAGTAGGGTGGATCTGGAGTGGACATGGAGGTCGTCAAGGCTTGTCCTCCTCAGTCCTTGCAACTGAACACCTCATCTGTACTCAGGAGATCACACAGCCAACACCAGCTTAAGATGGCAGATTTTTCAACATATCAGATAACTAAATTTTTTTTTGGTTATGCCATAGTTTAAATAAAGAATGTATTATTCCATGGGAGATAGAATTCTACAAATTTCTGCTATTCCAGGAAAAATGATAATAAATCATTGTAGAAAACATTTCCTCGTTTGGCATTGCCTTGGTAAAGCATCATGTTGCCAAATGATACAAGTGGCTTTTGGAAAGTGGAGACCTTTGTTCAAATTTCTCAATTTTATCTGCGTTGACACATTTGCATTTTCAGTTACTAAAGAGCTTCCTCCTTTCAGAAGTATCTTCCCAAATTTCTAACAGAGAGGCCCTGGTGTTTGTGAGGACGGAAGCGCTTTTCCTTTCATGTAATCTCAAAGCAGTTTCAACACAATTAAACCCCCGGAAATTAAAAAAGAAAAAAAAAGACAATTCTCTGAATACTTTTCCTGGTAATTTAGAAAAGTAGTGCGTTGACCCATTGAGCCTGCTGTTTTTTCGCTCTGTCGCCCAGGCTGGAGTGCAATGGCACGATCTCGGCTCACTGCAACCTCTGCCTCCCGGGTTCAAGCAATTCTCCTGCCTCAGCCTCCCGAGTAGCTGTGACTACAGGCACACGCTGCCACACCTGGATAATATTTTTTTTTGTATGTTAGTAGAGACGGGGTTTCACTGTGTTGCCAAAGCTGGTCTTGAACTCCTGAGTTCAGGCAATCCACCTGCCTCAGCCTCCGAAAGTGCTAGGATTACAGGCGTGACCCACTGTGCCTGGCCTTTCTTTTTTTGTTGTTGTTGGTTTTTTTTCTTAACATTTCCTTTTTCTGTTGATGCTTTTCAAGAATTACTGCCTTAGAAGAAAGCAGGCAATTTATGAGGAAAAATTACAAACTATCACATGTCACAAAACCTATATTCAAGGACTTCCAAAAAAGCCAGAAGATGAAATTGCTAGTTCAAAGTTGTTGGATTGCTAGTCATGTCATGAGGATCAGAAGGTTGAGATTTTTGTAGAAGCTTAGACCAGTGTGATAGCACTGATTGGATCAAGACATTTGCAAAAGGGACTAGGCTCATAGTAACTTCGCCTGGTAAGTAAGATTTTTTTTCTGTTTTTATTCCAGTAATGAAAAACTGATAGATGTTTTTTAGAAAAAACTGATCAACCTTACCTGAATATGTCACATTCCTGGCCTCAGTATACGAATAGCAATTTTTCAGGGTAGCTGAATGCCTGGCACTTGGTAGGTGATAGAAATATTCTTTCCTCTTCCAGAATTCAAGTTACTACCCATGAGAGGTCTTTATACCCTCAGGAATACAGAAAAATGTATCAATCCCCGTCTATTTAACAGCTCACTTCAGAACAAATGTCACTGTTCATAAAATGCTTTCTATTTCTAAAAGCCTAATTGTACCTGCTTCTAAAAGTAATTAGAATGTTTTATGTATTATCTCAAATATGATCTGCCTGAATACAAGGTGATTTTTCATTTTCCAGAGAAAATTTATATAAGTTTAAGAAAATATGTATTTTCCCTTCCCCCAACTTGAATATGTAAATTTATAGGGATACAAGTAAAACAGTCAAATGTCTAATTACAACATTTAATTTCTTAACTGGATCATACCTCAAAGTTAAAGATTATATCAATACCAATATCAGTTGAGAAATATTGCCTTTTTCGCCCTTGTATTTCATTAAAAATTTTGTTTTGATGCTTCACATGCATGTAAAGCATCTATCTCAGAGCAACTTTCTAAGGCATCTCAGGTCTCAGTGTCCATTTTGGATTCCTCATGTGATGGTGTCCCTGAATATTTTACTCTAGGAAACAATTATCCATTCACAAAATAAAAGGAAATTATTTTTTCTGATTTATTCTGTTATTCTACATTTGTATGAAGTAAGTAAAAACTACAGGGACCTTAGCTCCAAGTAATAATGACTAAATTCATGATAAATTTCTTTGCTTTTTTTTTTCTTTTACCCGTGCTATCCCCAAAACTAGCATTCACTGAGTTCATTTCATGTTGATATCTCATCCAGTTAGTCCTTCTGGATCAAAGCAGAGTATTAGAAGAATATTTTTTAATATGAGAGGTTACACAAAGACTGTACCATACATAAGGCACCTCCCCATGTTGTGAGAGAAAATTTTGGGGAAAAAAGCCTCATTTTAGGTTCTGGCACTTTCTATCTAAATTTAGTATTTAGGTGTCCCTATCACAGAGCTAGGATTTGCAAACATATTCTCCATTCCTTGTGTCTTATTTGAGCTTGACCTTACAAAACAAACAACTCCTGAGGACAAAAGAGAAACATGCTAAATGCACGAACTATTTGTTACTTATTTAAGCTACCTGTTTCCAAAATCTATTTGAGAAGACCTAAATTAAAAGACACAAGCACAGTCAGACCATTACATAAATACAGATGATCTAAAGCCTTAAGGAAAGGAGAAGGAAAAAGGCCTCTGATTACCTAACAAGGAGCACAGTTTAAAATTTTATGCTCAAAGGAAGGAGGAAAAGGTAGGGGAATACATACATCTTACTAACTGATAAAAAGAAGCACACCAAATTTTCAAATATCATATTTTTTTCTATTACTAAATTGGAAAAAGACTTCAATGCATGAGTCCTTTAGAAGGGAATGGAAGAGTGGGCATTGCCTTCAACTTCCATTTTGGAAAATGAAAGGAATGGTCATGAAAAACCCACTGCATATTACCACTGCATCAGTGCTATGGGCATCCTGACATTTAATGAAATGCATAGATGGTGATTCTCAGCAGACATGGTCAGGCAGATAACATGTAGTGATCTAAAGTGACAACAGAGAGATGGATTTGAGGACCAGGCCTCCTGCCATTTTTCTACCCATTCTCCCTTGAATGGTCAAGCCAGGTGTTTCAAGCTGGACTTTGGCATAAACTAGACAGAAGTCAGTTTGAGGCTGAAGTTTCTGGTGAAAATTGGAAGGCAAATAAGTTGTGCTGCTGATTAGAAAAAGGCTCACTTGTTTTGAAAAACACAAGGGAAGAATTTCCATATACTGACTGCTTATATTAGACTTTAGCCGATGTTCCCTTTGATTTTCTTAACACGGCAGATAAGGCAAATGATAGCCAAGTAAAGATTGAGCACGTGGAAGGCATGTTTCTTGTGATGATGGGGACGATGGCTTTGAGAATCCCAGAGCAAAGTGGAATGCAAACAGAGGAACTGAGAAATTATTCTTCCTGCTTAATTGCTATGGATTTAACTGCCACTCCAAAATGCTGAATTTTTTTTAGTAAGGGCAATGCTTGGTCCTATAGAGTTAAAATGTCATGTCAAGGCACACAATCATAGCAAACAGATTTGCTAATCATAACAATGATGATGACATCATCATCATAATCTCTTATATTGCCATAGCATTTTTTTTTTTTTTTTTGAGACAGGGTCTTCCCCTGTTGCCCAGGTAGGAGTGCAGTGGTGTGATCAAGGCTGAATGCAGCCTCAACTCCTAGGCTCAAGCGACCCTCTTGCCTTAGCCTCTCCAGTAGTTGGGCCTACAGGCATGCACATCATGCTCAGCTAATGCTTTTTTTTATTTTTAGTAAATATGGGGTCTCACTAGGTACTGTGTTGCCCAGGCTGGCCTCAAAATTCTGAGCTCAAGCAACCCACCTCAGCCTCCCAAAGTGCTGGGATTATAGGCACAAGCCACTGCACTGCGACCAATAACATTTTAATCAAATTGCTTTTTTATATCTTGTTTCATTTTGGTTTCACTTCATTGCCAGTAGCGATGTTGAACTGATTTTGAAACATCACTGTTTTTAGACAAATGAAACACCAAAAGCTTTAAGTTATTTGATTTGCGGAGCAGCAGAACTTCTTATGAGCAAAATGAACCAGGACTGGAACCCTGGTCTTTTGAGAATCCCAGACCACAAGAGTTTGAAGAACTCAGGGAAACTGAATTAGAGTTTTTGATATGGACTGAATCACTGTGGAATTATTATAAGAAACTCTTTGGCAGTGGAACAACACTTGTTGTCACAGGTAAGTATCAGAAGAATACAACATTTCCAAGATAATGGAAGGCAAGAAATGATTAAACTGGAATAATGTAATAATGTTTAGAGAAAAGAGGAATTGGATGGGGATTTGATGTAGAAATCTTAGGAGAGACTTTAAAACAAATGCTCATACTAAAAGAGAACATAGATAACATGGCACAAATATCATAATAGGATTTGGCTTTGTGCGTATATGGACTTCTATAAAGTGCTCATATATAATGTATGAAATGATCTCATTAAAATGTTAGGCCCTGAGACCAAATGTATTATGACAGGTAAGTTTGTGATAGACTCTATAAAGTGGACACATATTCATCTCTGATGGTCAAAGACATGTTGACTCTTGTTGTGAAAGAAGCTGGGTGTTGGAGTCAGGTCCACCTGGAACTCTGGCTCCACTACTCACTGCTTAGTGAAATTGAGTGATTATTCTTTGGCCTCAGTTTTCTAATCCATAAAATGGGGTAACTATGAATTCAGCAGGGTTGTATAAGAATTGCACAAGATAGTGTGAATTAAGTACTTGGCACATTGTCCAACCCAAAATAGGTGCCCAACAAATGTTCTCTGGATTCACATGTAAAGAGACAATGGATCTACTATGGAGACTTGCTCTCAGCCCATCAAATTTACAGAACAGCAATTCTCCAGAGGATTCAGCTGTACTTCTAACTGCTCAAATGGAAGGTTATCTTAACATCAGATCACACACACAAAAATTGAACTTATGGATTCGTTTCCTGTTAGCAGACTTTTTAATCACTTGGCAAAAACATTGTAATAAGATGCTTATTTTTTATTTTTGTTGTTCTATGTGGTTTACTTAATCCTTTATCTTAATTGATATCATTTCTAACACCAACATATTGGTCCTAAGATTTATAGCTAATTAGTTTAGGGTTTTGTTCATACGTCCCAAGAAAAAAAGGTTAAAATCTTACCAAAAATGGTCAAGATATCAAATCAATTAAATCCAGTTGGAAACGTTGTAAATCTGAAATACATATTTAAACATAAAATGGCTATAACTATTTAGCTAATGAAAAAATAAGAAATAGAGAACACTTAAATAAATATCCATAGGTAGATTTAATACATCATACCATCTATAAAAATGTAGTCGATATTTGGTAAATTTACAATGCTGCATTTTAATAAACTACAAACAACTTAGGCAATTTAACTCAAATATACTATTTGATTATGCAAATAAATGTACATAAATGCACCCAACAGGTTTATTATTTTAAAGAAATAAAATATATAAATACTATTTGTTATTGAAGTAAGTAAAAATGTACCATACTTGACCATAAAAAACACTCTTAATATGTACATTTTAAAAGTAGTATTTTTAAAAATCATGTGAGAGGATGATCCAGAATATCAGCACTTACCATGTATAATCAAGTATGCTATTTAATGATTCGTTAACTATTACGTTGAGAAAGTTATGGAAGTTCCAGATGCATTTTGTCCTGAAAAGAATGAAACTTAAAGAATCTAGCTAAAGAAAGGGGACAAGAGGCAATGAATGCTGTGATACCATACAGAAAATGTCCAAGTTTATCATTTGATTTTTAATTTCTTTAGTACAATGAATTAGAAGTATTTCCATGAAGAGACTCTAGTTCCTAGGATGAAAATTAGATTGGAAAATATATTGACTAGAGACTAAAATTATATAAATATAATGTACGATTGAAAAATTAATCTTATATTTTATAACATGCTTTTAAAATTAGAAGCAAACTATATAGTGGAGAAAAAATATACACTGTCTCACAAGTATAACAAGTAAAATACTATTTGCACTAAAAGCAAAGAGTATGAAATTAAGATGAGCACATTATGCCTAATTAAATTTATGCATGCTCAAAAATTAATATTTCTTTATATGTTTACTAATTTTGTATGAAAATCAGAAGCTTTGCTACACAAACAGAAATTATCAAGATTGTTTTCTTTTCTTCTCAAATGAGAAATTTAATTCTTATTTTCTTAAGAAATGGTTCAATTATTAAACTCACTTCAAACCAGCCAAAGCATTGGAGTTTCAATTGGAAATCAAAATAGAGAGAATTGTAACATTTATAATTTCAGTTAGTAGATTAAAAATACATGTATAACCCATTAACATTCCAGATTCAAGTGTTTACAAAGGGCCTTTGTAAACATATAATGCTTTGTTATGTATCTTGACCCTATGCCTATAAGAAGCTCTGAAATCATGACTTTTAATAGAGCAATTACATATACGTTTTATTCAGCAGGCTAAGACGAAGAGAATAATGGAGCTTTAAAACAGTTAAGCAGCATATAGGACAGATACAAATTCTGGGAGAGACATAAAGAGTCAAAATATAGATACACTGATTTACATAGACCTTCTCATTAATAGGGTAAATTTATATGAAAACTAGTATAAAAAATACACCCCTGGTGCATTCTTAGTCATTCTTAAACTTCAAATGAAATTCCAAAATAAAATGTGCTTTTGGTGAATACTTTCTAAAGCAAAACAAAATTTTGATAAGTGCATTACTGCATAAGATTAACACAAGAGTATTTCTGAAAATAATCAATAAAAAATTTAAATAAGAGTATTGGAAATGTTGCCATTTTGTTTCTAAATTCGAGAGATGGTGAATAATCTGGAGGTACAGCTGTAAATACTGCTGCATCCCAAAACTTGGAGGGTGCAGATGTGAAATTGAGATGTTATATAAAGTTAGATATTAACTGGGGGAACTGCGCATGGCATACACATTGAAGCTACACAGTCAACTTGATAGACAGTGTGTACATGTGGAAGTAGATTCTCTTTAAAACAAGTGACTGTGTATGTTAAAAATAAAAGTGAACAAAGTGGCTAGGCATGGTGGCTCACACCTATAATCCCAGGATTTGGGAGGCTGAAGCAGGCAGATCACTTGAGCTCAGGAGTCTTAAACCAGCCTGGTCAATATGGTGAAATATGTCCCTAGAAAAAACAAATATTAGCCAGGCATGGTGGTGCATACCTGTAGTCCCAGCTACTTGGGAGGCTGAGGTGGGAGGATCACTTGAGCCTGGGAAGTTAAGACTGCAGTGAGCTATGATCGTGCTGCTGCATTCCAACCCGGACGACAGAGCAAGCCCCAGTCTCAAAAAAAAAAAAAAAAAAATTTCTGACATTTATTCATATGGGAAATAAGATAAATAATAAGATAAATATGGTGCATTGCAGATTTAGTTAAATGAAGAGTGGGAGTACACAAAATTGCAGAACATGAGAATGTGTCTTATTTGACCAAAGAACATAAGTTACAAAGGATGGAAAAGGGAAAGGGGAAAAGGACCAAAGAGTCTCATCTGTAGAGAGATCATTAAAGTTTTCTGACCTTCTTCCACTTTCCCCTGCCATCCACCTTGAAAATCTGCTTCATTATGATGAAACAAAAGAGATTAAAAAATAAAATAAATATGCTCATGAACGTTGGAAGCCCTGGTAGGAGGCAGTTAAAAATCACACTCATCACAGCATGTGCAGAATAAACAAGGGCCAAGTTTTCATCCAGCATCTGACGCTTGAGAGCTGTGACTTTTGGCAAGTTATTTAATGTCTTGATCCTCTTTTCAACATCTGTAAAATAAGCACAATAATAAGTACTGTGCATCCTATCCTGGATGAAAGGCCGCGGTGGACACCAGCTCAATGGCACCTTCTCTTTTTATGGTTATGTACTAGGCCACTTCAAACCGTGCAATGTGTGTGCTTCTCTAATGATTCTTTTAAATTCATATTTCATTTTTCCCCATAGATAAACACCTTGATGCAGATGTTTCCCCCAAGCCCACTATTTTTCTTCCTTCAATTGCTGAAACAAACCTCCATAAGGCTGGAACATACCTTTGTCTTCTTGAGAAATTTTTCCCGGATGTTATTAAGATACATTGGCAAGAAAAGAAGAGCAACAAAATTCTGGGATCCCAGGAGGGGAACACCATGAAGACTAACGACACATACATGAAATTTAGCTGGTTAACGGTGCCAGAAAAGTCACTGGACAAAGAACACAGATGTATCGTCAGACATGAGAATAATAAAAACGGAGTTGATCAAGAAATTATCTTTCCTCCAATAAAGACAGGTATGTGTTTACACATATCTCTCAGAACACTTCTTTGAAAGTGAATGCTGCATTTTTTCCTTTCAGTATTAATGAAAAACAAACATAAATCTCTCTTAAAAATGGTTACATTTAATGGTAGAGTAAATGCCCTGCTACTTTTCTATAGAATTAAAATGGTATAGGTTTTGGAGAAAACAAAATTGAAAAAGTTACTGAAGGTTTCTCAGCCTCAGCTCCATTATCCAAAATAAGAAAGTCACATGCTGATTTTTAGGGTTGTTAGATGGATTAAAGGAAACAACATACACAGAAGCATCTAGCAACGTAGCACGTGGTAAATGCTCAAAAAGTGTTCTCCCTTCTTTTGATGACTTTACTTGATCGGAAAAGAACAAGTATATGTCTTTCAGGAATGTTCTGCCCAAGCAGGAGAGTCACTCACCTCAATATTGCTACCCACAAAGTTTAACCTACAAACCATGGGTTCATTGTTGACAAAATAATGTTCATCTGACGATAACTGTAGATCTTGTTTATCTGTAGATAATGTTTATCTGTAGAGTGTGGCTCTACAAAACATAGAATAGTCTTGGCCACTGCAGTTTTATAGAGGCCTTGGGTTTTTCAGAGTTTCATTTTATATATCACCATAAAGTAACATTTCATAATTAAAGGTTGGTAAGGCTTACATGTACAGCCATTCTTCCATTTTCCATAATAAATGCATTTCCTGCCATTGGTTAATGCAGCTCAATAGATATTTATTGTACAATTATGACACACCAGGCTTAGTGGAAATGTGGATGAACAGACAAGGATGAGTTACTATCCTAAGGAGGATGCATGACAGTGCAGAGAATATACTCTTTTCCTGATCACTCAGGGTCACTCATGATTCACGCGCGAGCTCCCAAAACAGTGCCTTTGATGCAGATTCTGTACATCTCTAGATGATTGGGCCAAGGGCTGAATGTGCTCTGGCCCAGTGGTCCAGTCCGTCACTATATGTCAACATCCTGAATATGAACATAACAGTCCAATACCTCCAGAGTGGGCATGAAAAGGACTCATTTTGTGCTTTTTCCTGTGGTTAACAAGTCCTTTTTAGCCTAGGGGAACAAGCATTAACAAAATGTTTGAAGATCTTTGCCATGTACCATTCCAAATTTCTAGGGTAAGTCTTTAGCTTTTCAGATCCTGAGTTTCTGCAATGATCAAATGTGATTTGGACAGTTGTCTTGACTTTCCCCTGGGGCTATGATGGAGTGTAAAGGAAACAATGGCGGGGAAAATGCTTGCTTTCAAAATGGTAGCAGGGATGTGTTCATTTGTGTAGTTACTGTATTAGGTGTAGCCTTTCCTGAAACTAACTGAAGTGGGGTTATAAAAACAGTCCCAATTTTCTATTTCCTTTGCTGAGACACAAAGAGGAGACAAAAGTGCAAAGCTTGAGGGTAGTCTTACCACTGTGCTTAAGTGTTCTGATTTTTCCAGTGATCAGGGTGAAATAAAAAGCATAGTAAGTTCCAGGGCAGTGAATACCATACAGGAGAGAAGTTACAGTTTTATAATGTGTTTTACTTTACACTAAATTCTAAAAGTAAAATGTCTTTTTTTTTATTTTTTTTGAGACAGAATTTCACTCTTGTGTCTCAGGCAGGAGTGCTATGGTATGATCTCGGCTCACGGCAACCTCCACCTCCCAGTTTCAAGCAATTCTTCTGCCTCAGCCTCCCGAGAAGTTGAAATTACAGGCGCCTGGCACCATATTTCGCTAATTATTCTATTTTTAGTAGAGATGGGGTTTTACCATGTTGGCCAGGTTCGTCTCAAACTCCTGACCTCAAGTGATCCACCTGCCTCAGCCTCCCAAAGTGCTGGGATTACAGGTGTGAGTCACTGTGCCGGACCTAACAGTAAAATGTCTTTCATGTGCTTCTCAAAGCAACTACATTAAGGAGGACACATCTCTTAATGTCATTCTACAGTAGATTTCTAATGCTCTTTCTTGAAAGTTTGTTTTCCTGAGAAGAGCTAAAAATATAATAACATTGAAGTGATCATATTATATAATCAATGAAGTGCTTTCAAAGGAGATAAAACTAATCTGGTCTGCATTTGCAACCAGCCTTGATTGAGAGAAAGAGAACTCAGGATACACTTAGAGATTTTATTATGGGGAATAGTTACTTTGTTCATTTTACCTCAATCAATGCATGGAAATAAGTGACAGTCAGTTTCATTTATCTTTTAATAAATAAAGTCACCATGAGGAAAATGAAAACCCATTAAAGTCAGCCCTTAAAGATATTTGGACATGCAGACATGATAACTAACGTTTGCATTTGTGAGACTTACCCAAAACCTATACCTCAAGTCCATTTTTAAGAATACATGAAATAAAGATCTCAGTGAGTGTATAAAACTGCACACCAGAATCATATCCGTATAGACAAGAACACATCTACTAGAAAAATAATAAACCAAAACACCAAGGCGACTCTGTTTCTTTCTGTTTTAAAATGTGTTGTCTTTGTATGCATGTTTACTTCTTCCTTTTTTTTTTTAAACATCACAGACAAATTCAACTCTCACCTCAGTTTTATTGAGAGAACTGTCAATGTGACTTGGCCTCTCTCTTTCCAGTCCCAGAAAGGATTGCACTGAAATGCAGAGCTCCTGTAATAAAAATGACCATTTGCTGAGAGTAATTAACATACTGAAAGAGATTTTCTTAGAGTACACAATGGTGACATTCTATTGTCTCTTTATAAATTACTTTCTATTTCTGTGGATTATTTCTACAAAGCACTTTTCATATGTCCAATTCCTTTTATTCCCCTACAACTACTGTCTGAATACTGGCTCTGCTGTTCACTGATATGACTCTCGGCAAGTTGCCTGCACTTCTTAAACTTTATTTCCTCATTCAGAACATGGGGTCATACATAATACAACTCACTGAAGTGTTATTGGGGAATTAAACAAAAAAATGCATGGGAAGCATTTAACATGGTGCCTGACACAATAATGAGCACTCAGTAGATATTAGCTTTTATTAATATTGTTGTTGTTATGTCCAGAAATACTATACCTCCAGAAAATCATGGGTACTTGCTCGGGACTTTGGGGATATACATGATTTGGAAAGGAATGACTGCTCTCTACTGCTTAGATGAGAAATTTTTCTAAGCCAGACTCCTTCAAACACGTAAGATTCTGTTGTGGATTCTAGGACTGAAAGAATTCTTGGCCGAGTGTGGTGGCTTATCCTGGTAAACTCATCATTTGTGAGGACAAGGCAGGAAGATTGCTTGAGCCCAGGAGTTGGAAAGCAGCCTGGGCAACATGGTGAAACCCTGTCTCCACAAAAAATACAAATATTAGCTGGTCATGGGAGTGAGTGCCTGTACTCCCAGCTACTCAGAAGGCTGAGATGGGAGGATCACCTGAGCCTGGAGGGTTTGAGGTTTCAGTGAGCCTTGATGACACCATACTATACTCCACTCCAGCCTCGGTGACAGTGACATTCTGCCTCAAAAAAACCCCCAAAATTATTCTTTTTGCTGATTTCATGTCAGCAGTGTGTGTCAAAGGCTGTAAAGTAGCCACTTGTTATGTTTATTTTTCCACTGAACAAGTATTTATCAAAAACATACTTTGTGGAAGGCACTGTGCTAGAAACTATGCATACAGAAGGAAAACCAAATGTTCTTGGATACTGCACTCCATTTGTGATCAAAAAGAAAAAGAGTATCCTTAACGAACTTCAAATCTTGATGTGCAAAAACATAATATATGAATCAGATCTACGTAATTACATAGAATCAGAATTATTTCTGGAATTGTGGGCTCACATTTTTAATAACTGTCCTCCTGCCTCTCTGTTGACAGGTTTTATAAATATTCACTTAATTACACACACACACAGACACAGACACACACACACACACACACCCCTTGACAAATAATGGGCATGAACAACTGACTAGTACTTGCTCTCATTCTTCCAGATGTCACCACAGTGGATCCCAAAGACAGTTATTCAAAAGATGCAAATGGTAAGTTTTTGTGTTTTTTATTTCCTCCTGATCATTTTAAGTTTTGAACTTCTCTGACTTGAAAAATCAGGGAATGGATTTTGCTAGGTTGGGTGTTACAGAATGGACCTAGTGATATTTTAAAAATTAGTCCCTCATTTTCTAGGAGTTGTATTAACAAACCTAACTACTGCTTCGTGTACGAGATGACTGTAAATTGAAGGGTACAGTGTTATGCTTTCAATTATTTTAACAAACAGACTTTACTCATCCATCTGTCTTTTTTTTTTTTTATTTGAGATGATGTCTCACTCTGTTGCCCAGGCTGGAGTGCAGTGGTGTGATCTCCGCTCACCACAACCTCCGACTCCTGGGTTCAAGCGATTCTCCAGCCTCAGCTTCTCAAGTAGCTGGGACTACAGGCACATGCCACCATGTCTGGGTCATCTTTGTATTTTTAGTAAAGACTGGGTTTCACTAAGTTGGCCAGGCTGGTCTTGAACTTATGACCTCAAGTGATCCACCTGCCTCAGCCTCCCCAAGTGCTGGGATTATAGGCGTGAGTCACTGTGCCCAGTCTAAAAGTAAAATGTCTTTCGTGTGCTTCTCAAGGCAACTAAGTTAAGGAGAACACTTCTCTTAATGTCATTCTACAGTAGATTTCTAATGCTCTTTCTTGGAAGTTTGTTTTTCCGAGAAAAGCCAAAAATATAACATGGAAGTGATCATATTATATAGTCAATGAAGTTCTTTTGAAGGAGATAAAACTAATCTGGTCCATATTTGCAACAACCTTGATTGAGAGAGAACTCAGGATACACTTAGAGATTTTATTATGCAGAATAGTTACTTTATTCTTTTTACCTCAATCAATTCATGAAAATAAGTGATAGTCATTTTCATTTGTCTTTTAACAAATAAAGTCACCCTAAGGAAAATAAAAAGACATTGAAAATCCATTAAAGTCAGCCCTTAAAGATATTTGGACATGCAGACTTGATAACTAACGTTTGCATTTGTGAGACTTACCCAAAACCCATACCTCAAGTCTATTTTTTAGAATACATGAAATAACGATCTCAGAGAGTGCATAAAATTGCACACCATATCCGTATAGACAAGAACACATCTACTAGAAAAATAATAAACCAAAACACCAATGCGACTCTGTTTTCTTCTGTTTTAAAATATGTTGTCTTTGTATGCATGTTTGCTTCTTCCTTTTTTATTTTAAACATCACAGACAAATTCAACTCTCACCTCAGGTTTTATTGATAGAAGTACCAGTGTGACTTGGCTTCTCTCTTTCTAGTCCCAGAAAGAATTGCACTGAAATGCAGAGCTCCTGTAATAAAAATGACCATTTGCTGAGAGTAATTAACATACTGAAAGAGATTTTCTTGGAGTACACAATGGTGACATTCTATTGTCTCTTTATAAATTACTTTCTATCTATTTCTGTGGATTATTTCTACAAGGTACTTTTCATATGTCCAATTTCTTTTCTTCCCCTACATCTCCTGTCTGAATACTGGCTCTGCTACTCACTGATACGACTCTTGGCAAGTTGCCTGCACTTTTAAAACTTTATTTCCTCATTCAGAACATGGGGCCATACATAATACAACTCACTTAAGTGTTATTGGGGAATTAAACAAAAAAAATACATGGGAAGCATTTGACATAGTGCCTGACACAATAATGAGCACTCAGTAGATATTAGCTTTTATTAATATTGTTGTTGTTATGTTCAGAAATACTATACCTCCAGAAAATCATGGGTACTTGCTCGGGACGTTGGGGATATACATGATTTGGAAAGGAATCACTGCTCTTTACTGCTTAGATGAGAAATTTTTCTAAGCCAGACTCCTTCAAACACGTAAGATTCTGTTGTGGATTCTAGGACTGAAAGAATTCTTGGCCCGGTGTGGTGGCTTATCCTGGTAATCTCATCATTTGTGAGGACAAGGCAGGAAGATTGCTTGAGCCCAGGAGTTGGAAAGCAGCCCGGGCAACATGGCGAAACCCTGTCTCCACAAAAAATACAAATATTAGCTGGTCATGGGAGTGAGTGCCTATACTCCCAGCTATTCAGGAGGCTGAGATGGGAGGATCACCAGAGCCTGGGCAGTTTGAGGCTTCAGTGAGCCATGATGACACCACACCATAGTTCACTCCAGCCTGGGTGACAGTGACACCCTGCCTCAAAAAAAAAAAAAAACCCAAAATTACTGTTTTTGCTGATTTCAGGTCAGCAGTGTGTGCTGAAGGCTGTAAAGTAGCCATTTGTTCTGTTTATTTTTCCATTGAACAAGTATTTATCAAAAACGTACTTTGTGGAAGGCACTGTGCTAGGAGCTATGCATACAGAAGGAAAACCAAATGTTCTTGGATGCTACACTCCAGTTGTGATAAAAAAGAAAAATGTATTCTTCACAAACTTCAACATTCTGATGTGCAAAAACATAATATATGAGTTAGATCTACCTAATTACACAGAATTAGACCAATGATTTCTGGAATTGTGGGCTCACATTTTTAATTACTGTCCTCCTACCTCTCTGTTGACAGGTTTTATAAATATTCATTTAATTACACACAGTCACAGACACACACTCAGACACACACACATACACACACACACACCCCTTGACAAATAATGGGCATGAACAATTGACTAGTACTTGCTCTCATTCTTCTAGATGTCACCACAGTGGATCCCAAATACAATTATTCAAAGGATGCAAATGGTAAGTTTTTGTGTTTTTTATTTCCTCCTGATCATTTGAAGTTTTGAACTTCTCTGGCTTGAAAAATCAGGGAATGGATTTTGCTACGTTGGATACTACAGAATGGACCTAGTGATATTTTAAATTAGTCCCTCATTTTCTAGGAGTTGTATTAACAAGCCTAACTACTGCTTCGTGTATGAGATGACTGAAAATTAAAGGGTACAGTGATATGCTTTCAGTTATTTCAAAAAACAGACTTTACTCATCCATGTGTCTTTTTTCTTTTCTTTTTTTTCTTTTCTGAGACGGAGTCTCGCTCTGTTGAACAGGCTGGATTTCAGTGACGCGATCTCACCTCACTACAACCTCCGCCTCTGGAGTTCAAGCGATTCTCCAGCCTCAGCTTCTCAAGTAGCTGGAAGTACAGGCACACGCCACCATGTGTGGGTCATCTTTGTATTTTTAGTAGAGAGCGGGTTTCACTATGTTGGCCAGGCTGGTCTAGAATTCCTGACTTCGTTTTCTGCCCCCTCAGCCCTCCGAAGTGCTGGGATTACGGACGTGAGTCACTGTGCCTGGCCTAAAAGTAAAATGTCTTTCATGCGCTTCTCAAGGCAACTACATTAAGGAAGACAGTTCTCTTAATGTCATTCTACAGTAGATTTCTAATGCTCTTTCTTGGAAGTTTGTTTTTCTGAGAAGAGCTAAAAATATAACATGGAAGTGATCATATTATATAATCAACGAAGTGCTTTTCAAGGAGATAAAACTAATCTGGTCCACATTTGCAACCAACCTTGATTGAGAGAGAGAGAGAACTCAGGATACACTTGGAGATTTTATTATGGGGAATAGTTACTTTATTCTTTTTACCTCAATCAATGCATGGAAATAAATGATAGTCATTTTCATTTCTCTTTTAATAAATGAAGTCACCCTAAGGAAAATAAAAAGACATTGAAAACCCATTAAAGTCAGCCCTTAAAGATATTTGGACATGCAGACTTGATAACTAACATTTGCATTTGTGAGACTTATCCAAAACCCATACCTCAAGTCCATTTTTTTAGAATACATGAAATAAAGATCTCAGTGAGTGCATAAAATTGCACACCAGAATCATATCCGTATAGACAAACACACATCTAGTAGAAAAATAATAAACCAACACACCAATGCGACTCTGTTTTCTTCTGTTTTAAAATATGTTGTCTTCGTATGCATGTTTGCTGCTGCTTCTTTTTTTTTTTCTTTTTAAACATCACAGATAAATTCAACTCTCACCTCAGGTTTTATTGAGAGAACTGTCAATGTGACTTGGCCTCTGTCTTTGTAGTCCCAGAAAAAATTGCACTGAAATGCGGAGCTCCTGTAATAAAAACAGCCATTTGCTGAGAGTAATTAACATACTGAAAGTGATTTTCTTTGAGTACACAATGGCGACATTATATTGTCTCTTTATAAATTACTTTCTATCTATTTCTGTGGATTATTTCTACAAAGTACTTTTCATATGTCCAATTTCTTTTCTTCCCCTACAACTACTGTCTGAATACTGGCTCTGCTACTCACTGATATGACTCTCGGCAAGTTGCCTGCACTTTTTAAGCTTTATTTCCTCATTCAGAACATGGGGCCATGTAATACTCATGTACGTGCGTGTTACGTAATAATGCTCACATAAGTGTTACTGGGGAATTAAACAAATAAATGCATGGGAAGCATTTAACATAGTGCCTGACACAATAATGAGCACTCAGTAGATATTAGCTTTTATTAATATTGTTGTTGTTATGTCCGGAAACACTATACCTCCAGAAAATCATGGGTACTTGCTCGGGACGTTGGGGATATGCATGATTTGGAAAGGTATGACTGCTTTTTTCTGCTTAGATGAGAAATTTTTCTAAGCCAGTCTCCTTCAAACATGTAAGATTCTGTTGTGGATTCTAGGACGTAAAGAATTCTTGGCCAGGTGTGGTTTCTTATGCCTGTAATCTCAGCATTTTGGGAGGACAAGGCAGGAAGATTGCTTGAGCCCAGGAGTTTGAAACCAGCCTGGGCAACACGGCGAAACCCTGTTTCTACAAAAGTACATAAATTAGCTCGGCTTGGTGGTGTGTGCCTGTACTCCCAGCTATTCGGGAGGCTGAGATGGGAGAATCTCCTGAACCTGCGCAGTTTGAGACTTCAGTGAGCCGGGATGACACCATACTATACTCGACTCCAGCCTGTGTGACAGTGAGACTCTGCGTCAAAAAAAAAAAACAAACCCCAAAATTATTATTTTTGCTGATTTCAGGTCAGCAGTGTGTGCTGAAGGGTGTAAAGTAGCCACTTGTTCTGTTTATTTCCATTGAACAAGTATGTATCAAAAACATACTTTGTGGTCTGTTTTTGATAAATAAAAAGGCACTGTGCTAGGAGCTATGAATACAGAAGGAAAACCAAATGTTCTTGGATACTACACTCCAGTTGTGATAAAAAAGAAAAATGTATTCTTCACGAACTTCAACATCTTGATGTGCAAAAACATAATATATGAATTAGATCTACCTGATTACATAGAATCAGACCAATTATTTCTGGAATTGAGGGCTCATATTTTTAATAACTGTCCTCCTGCCTTTCTGTTGACAGGTTTTATAAATATTCATTTAATTCCACACACACACACAGACACACACACACACACACACACACCTTGACAAATAATGGGCATGAACAATTGACTAGTACTTGCTCTCATTCTTCTAGATGTCATCACAATGGATCCCAAAGACAATTGGTCAAAAGATGCAAATGGTAAGCTTTTGTGTTTTTCATTTCCTCCTGATCATTTTAAGTTTTGAACTTCTCTGGCTTGAAAAATCAGGGAATGGATTTTGCTAGGTTGGATGCTGCAGAATGGACCTAGTGATATTTTAAATTAGTCCCTCATTTTCTAGGAGTTGTATTAACAAACCTAACTACTGCTTCGGGTATGAGATGATTGTAAATTAGAGGGTACAGTGATATGCTTTCAGTTATTTCAAAAAACAGACTTTATTCATCCGTCTTTTTTTTTTTTTTTTTTTTTTTTTTTTGAGACGGAGTCTCACTCTATCACCCAGGCTGGAGTGCAGTGGCGCGATCTCGGCTCACCATAACCTCCGCCTTACTAGTTCAAGTGATTCTCCAGCCTCAGCTTCTCAAGTAGCTGGGACTACAGGTGCACACCACCATACCCGGCTAATTTTTGTATTTTTAATAGAGATGGGGATTCACTATGCTGGCCAGGATGGTCTCGAATTCTGAGTAGATCTCGTGATCTACCCCCTCGGGCTCCCAAACTACTGGGATTATAGGCATGAGCCACTGTGCCCGGCCTTGTGTCTTTTGTTATAATGACTGGGGAAAACATGATACCCTGTTGCTTCTCGAGTTGTTTTGTTTTAGTCTTTGGTCTTTGCTAGTAGCTAATAACATGAACTAGTGTTTATCAAGTGCTTTTTACACAGAAGGGCTTGTTCTGCATTTTCTAGTTTAATCATCTTAATATTCCTAAAAAGTAGTACAGTATTTTTTCTCCCATTTTACAGTCCCTTTAAAGTAAATACCTATAAAAATCCCTTATACATGTCACACAGCTAGGTCTGGGATTTCAAACCAGGACATCAAACAAAGAGTTCGTGCAGTTACTAAGTTCTCTATTTTTTCTACAATGGAGTCAGATAGCAAGAAATTACAAGGCAGGAATGTGAAACCAAAGGGACATAATGTGGGGATGGGTGGGTGCATGGGCTTTGCCGACTAGACTTTCACTCCAGCTCTTTTAATGATTAGGTGTAAGTGACCTACATTTTATGGGTAACAGTTTTCTCATCAGCCAACAAAGAATAATTAACCAGATTCACAGTTATTGAAGAGATAAGGGCATGAATGTGAGATGTCTGGCATGGGGTATCTCATTTAGCAGACATAGAGTGAATACTTGTTTCTGGCTTTTTCTCTCTACATATGCACAAAGAATGTGACTAGAAGCATTGGCTCTAGCCCTGCTCAACTTTCCTCTATTTCCAATACCAAGGGGCTCTGACTTAGGCTGCCACACCAGGCAAGGAGGGGCAGTAACACCTCACTTGACCAAGGGCAGGGATTTATGGACATATCACTTCTTGAGATCCTTTTCCACACCAAGGACTGATGTTTCTGGAGTTCTCACTTTATGAAGACCAAACATGTAAATAGAAATTTCTGCAGGAAGAGACTCAGCCTTGTAGGTCATTGAGTAGCCACTGGTGGTCCACCCCCACTGTCTTTACTTATTCCTTGACATCACATATCTCTTGCAAAACTTCAAATGATATGAAATGCAATCACCCAATAATAGCATAGCCGTAATTAGAGACATTTAGGAAAGACAGGTGAGTGCACCACAACTGCCTAACACATCAGCAAATCTGGATTAACCACTTTCTTTGATTTTCTACAATGTAACCTTACTTTTTAATAGTTTAAAATGTTCTAAGTGAATTTAGCAGAGGTTGTTAATCAACTTGAAAGCTGAATTCTGACTTGTCTGACTCTTGGTGGTGGTGGTAGCAGTAGATGTTTGCTTTTAGGTTTTGGTGGTGGTGGAATATTACTTCAATGTAAATCATGAGAAATAAGTATTTGTGAACCCCTCTCCCATTAATATATCTTATTCTGTAAAAAGAACATTTGCAATTTCTCTTAGATGCACTACTGCTGCAGCTCACGAACACCTCTGCATATTACATGTACCTCCTCCTGCTCCTCAAGAGTGTGGTCTATTTTGCCATCATCGCCTTCTGTCTGCTTAGAAGAACGGCTGTCTGCTGCAATGGAGTGAAATCGTAACAGACGGTGGCACAAGGAGGCCATCTTTTCCTCATCGGTTATTGTCCCTAGAAGTGTCTTCTGAGGATCTAGTTGGGCTTTCTTTCTGGGTTTGGGCCATTTCAGTTCTCATGTGTGTACTATTCTATCATTATTGTGTAAAGGTTTTCAAACCAGTGGGCACACAGAGAACCTCACTCTGTAATAACAATGAGGAATAGCCATGGCGGTCTCCAGCACCACCCTCTCCATGTTTTCCACAGCTCCTCCAGCCAACCCAAATGGCTCCTGCTATAGTGTAGACAGCCCGCGGCTTCTAGCCTTGTCCCTCTCTTAGTGTTCTTTAATCAGATAACTGCCTAGAAGCCTTTCATTTTACACGCCCTGAAGCAGTCTTCTTTGCTAGTTGAATTATGTGGTGTGTTTTTCGTAATAGGCAAAATAAATTTTAAAAGATGAAAAGGTGACTTTTGTCCATGTGTGTTTTAATTGGATGACATCGAATTGAACATCCAAGGTAAGAAACAGCATGGCAATTGGGCTATGGAATTCTGTATTGGTTGTAAGAATGGCCCAACACCCCATTTCTAATTCTTTCCCTGAGATCGTGGTTATCACACCTTCTAAGAGGAACTACAACTAAATGAAGGAGCCCATGCGGCTTCTGTTTTAAAGGTCATCAGAGCCAGATTCATTTGGTTTAGGACATTCCAGTGGCTATAGGACACCATCTACTGTGACGCGTACCGTGTGAGCTCAGCTCTAGAGTGTTTCACAGACACCGTGTTTCCTGATCCTCACGATACCTCCGTGAGAGCTGCCCTAACAGCAGAGAGGCAGCGTGATGGAGAGGTTCAGCACATGCTCTCTGATCCCAGGAATCCCGGGTATGGTGTTTAGTATCTGGGTGAACTCAGGCGAGTTCCAGCAACTCCATGTGCCATAATCTCCTCATGTAAAATGAAGTTATAATGCCCCGTTTCCTGAAGTTATGTGGATTAGATGAGTTAATGACACCTGGCACATGCAAGTCCTCCACAGTATTGGCACGCACTGTTGGTAGCTCTGCTCTAGAGGCAGTAATAAACCAAAAAGTATCTGACACAGGCCTCAATCAACTTAGAAGTTTATTTTGCCTAGGCTAAGGGCATGATCAGAAGAAAATAACATGGAATCACAGAAACAGTCTATGGTCTGTACCTTTCTCCAAAGATGAAATTAAGGGCCTCAATGTTTAAAAAAGGAAAGTGGGCTGGAGGGGAAAGAGGGAGGGTATAACAATCCACATGTTGCAAGAGCAAGGGAGCAGGCAGGGGAACTGCCAATTACGTATTCATGTTGCGCTCAATAAATCAGCACTTTACATAAGATATGGTTAACATAGAGTAGCTACCTCTGGAGCTATTTCACCTTTCATCTGTAGCTCTCTGTTTAGGCACAAAAGGAAAGGAAGCTTCTCACATGACCCAGCTTTTGGCTTATTTTTTTCTAAAACATAGCATGGTGAATTGGGGTCCAGAGTTTTTCTTTTCCTTTCACATAGTAGATTCCACACATATGCAAAAGCACTAACAGTTATCTCTACTCTCACCTCTCCGCAGAGAGGTTAGGTGGTGAGAATAGGGACCCAGTGAGTGTCTACTATGCACCAGGCATCCAGAAATCCTTGATGAGCCAGTTGAGGTCAGTACAATTAAGGCTCACAGTTCACAGATTAGAAAGATTAAATTACCTACTCAAGGTCACTATTTTTAAAGTAATAGTCATAATTTAAAGCTAGGTCCCTCTGAACCCAGAGCCCATATATTTACACACACACAAACACACACACACACACACATTTATCCAACATCACGTTTCCTTTCACTGACTTTCAATTGGGGAAAACAAAACAAAACATGCATTGTTTCTTTACTAAAGGCATCCTCCCCAGAGTCAATGAGAATTTTCTTAAGGAAATAATGGTGCACCTGTGTTTTCTCCTTATCTAGACTCCAGGCCACTGGTTTGTCACTAATTTCCCATTTGTTTTTTCTCTTTGGGTAAAACTGAACTACTCTGGAATTACCATAATTGCTTCCTCGGCTGTAAAGAGTATAGAAATTCTACCCTGTGAGCGTGTGTCCTAGATCTGCAGCTGCTCTTTTTGGGGGTGCTAATGGACTGTACATTTCAGGCACAGCAGGACGGTTCATGGTGCTCTCTGGGTGTGTATAGCATTCTGGCACCCCAGCTCCTTCCAGAGACTAAACAGGCCCAGAGCTCTGCAGAATCACCTTGGAGGAGATTCTGGAACACCCACGTGCATTTCTGAGGTAGGGGGTAGAAGAAGGTTATGCATCGTTCTTGGTCCAGTACGTTTCCACCACGGCACAGCTACCACATATAGGGAGGTCTCATGGTGTGGGAGGAATACTAGTCACACTTCACAGCTAGTTAGAGCCCTGGCCACTTGGTCTGGCTCTAACAAGCTGTACCATTTGTTCTTTTCTTTTCCTTTTTTTGAGATGGAGTCTCATTCTGTTGCCTAGGCTGGAGTGCAGTGACACGATCTTGGCTCACTGCAATCTCCACCTCCAGGTTCAAGTGATTCTCCTGCCTCAGCTTCCCAAGTAGCTGGGATTATAGGTGCCCACCACCACACTCAGCTAACCTCAGTCCTGCCTTCAGGCGATCCACCCAACTCGGCCTCCCAAAGTGCTGGGATTACAGGCTTGAGCCACCATGCCCGGCCACAATTTGTTCTTAACCATCCCACACTGCCTAAGTTCATCTGTCTTTAGAAGAATGTGTTTAGATTAAATAATTTCAGATTTCTACCTAAAGTTACAAATTCAGTGATTAACACCCTGAGGAAGTAATAATAGCAATCACAAATATAGTGCTCACCATGTACCCGGTACTGGCTTAAGGACGTGTTCACTCATTTAATTCTCATAAAAATTCTATATGTACAATTATCTCTGTTCTATGGATGGGGAAACTGAGGCAGAGGGGGCTAAAGAACTTTCGTATAGCCAAACTGCTACTAAGAAACAGGGCTGGAATTTGAACTCAAGCAGCCAGGCTCCAGGACCTCCGCTCTTACCTTCTGTGTTATTTCCTCTTAGAGTGAAAACAGGTTACTTGTAGTTTCAATTAAAACATGAAAATGTCCTTCCTTATTAGGCTACAAAGTAGGAAGGAAATTGCCTCTTTGGCTGTTCACATTTCTCCTCCTTGCTCCAATGCTGTTCAGATAATTAGAGGGTTATAAGCCAACCTGCCAATTTGTCAATGCTGGGAAGACTTTTATATGCTGAGCTCCCATCCATCATATAGGACTTCTGTGATTCAAGACTGAAGCACATGGTTGGACAAAATAAGTACCAGAACAGGCAGCACCCACAGGTGTGCAATGGAAAAATTAGGCAAAGATTTATACAGTTCTACATAAAAACACATATCTCAATAGTCACTACAGAGCTAGCATACTCCATACGCTTGTCAAATAAAAAAAGGAAAAAACTCCAATATGGTGACACCCTGTCTCTACTAAAAATACAAAAATTAGCCAGGTGTGGTGGCTTGTGCCTGTAATCCCAGCTACTTGGGAGGCTGAGGCAGGAGAACCACTTGAACTCAGGAGGTGGAGGTTGCAGTGAGCCGAGATCGCACAATTGCATTCCAGCCTAGGTGACAGAGCGAGACTCTGTCTCAAAAAAGAAAAAGAAAGAAAAAAAAAAAAGAAAAAACTATATATAAAAAAAACTCCATATATTTCTCAACTATAAAAAAGTAAAACTTCAGTTCAACAGTTCTCAAAATATTTCTAATTATGCATTCTTTCTACTGTTTTGGAATTCCTTTCTTCATAGATTTCATTTTTGAAGGTTTTTGGTCTTTCAAGAAGGTCATGATTAATGTTTTCCCCATTATACTAATCAAAGTCCTATATAACTGTCAGTGAGAAATTCTGAGTAATAAGAGATAACCAGAGACACTACACCAATGTAATTCAGCCAAACAGCTAGAAATTCAAGATTTTCATTAGCCATGAAAAGTTATTTGAGTAGATGCGTAGCTTGCACCATGATTTGTTAGGTTCTTTTTCATTTATTTGCTTTTTCTGTTGTGTTTGAGGAATAGTGAATACCAACCACTTACTGAGCACCAGAAATATGGCTCGGCAGCTTGCGTCCTCTCTCTCTAACGCTCTCAACTGCATCACCTTACAGCCATTATGCTCGTTTCACTGATAAGAAAACCAGGTCTTGAGGTTAAAAAATATGCCCAATTAACCACTGAGTGAGTCCCAGAGTTCACATGATTCCAGGACTGTCTGACTTAAGACCTGCTGCCTTATCCATCCTACCAGGGGCTCTCCTTCTGGGAGCCTTTATCACGGGCCAGGCATCAGGACCTTGGAAAATCCTCTTTTCATAATTCTATGAAAAGTGACTGAAATAGCGCCTGAACTCCAGCTCTGCTCCACACAAGCCGGGAGGAAACATCACAGAGCCCACTACACACGGGTGGAACACACGCCACCTGGAAGGTGTTCTTATCATGGGACCCATCTATTTCCCACGGAAACGAAAGGGGTGTACCAAGATTTATGTGCAAGGATGTTCATTCACGATAGTGCTGGTTCAAACAGCCCCAAATTAACCCAGATGAACAATCAGAAATTCATAAATAGACAAATATGCATCTTCCAAAAAGTATAGATTCTTTAACCCATTTCCCATTTAGAAAAAAGTGCAGCTCGCTGTTTTTACATAAACACACTCTTTTGAGGCTGAAGCAAATCTGACTGATTTTCAATGTGAAAATAAAATATAAAATCTGTTCCTGGGCTGGGCGCAGTGGCTCACGCCTGTAATACTAGCATTTTGGGAGGCTGAGGCGGGTGGATTGCCTGAGCTCAGGAGTTCGAGACCAACCTGGGCAACACAGTGAAACCCCGTCTCTATTAAAATACAAAAAATTAGCCGGGCGTGGCGGCGTGCACCTGTAGTCCCAGCTACTCGGGAGGCTGAGGCAGGAGCATCGCTTGAACCCGGAGGCGGAACGGAGGTTGCAGTGAGCTGAGATCGAGCCACCGCACTCCAGCCTCGGTGACACAGCGAGACTCTCTCTCTTAAAAACAAAACAAAACAAAAACTGTTCTTGGAGTTATTTCTAAACAGAACTTCTCTCTAATCCTAATGTAACATCATATACATTTCTGTTGTATTAGGATTAGAGATGAGTATTCTTGGGGCAAAAAGGAAATGGGTTAAAAACTGGAAAATAAATAGATGTGGAGTTGAAAAATAATATTCATAGCATAATCCTATTAATCCTATTGTGAGATAAATACATTTGAACACTTACATGGTTCGAAAACACTCCAATTTTTATTTAGTTAAATATGGATGTACATATATAAGTATCCATGTACATGTATATATGTTCTCATTTCCCCTTTTTACACAGGGAGTATACAACATATATTAATCTGCACATGTCTTTCCATTTATAAATCTTAAAGCTCTTTTTATGTTTATATGCAGGGGCACTTCACTACAGGTATTTTTTTTTTTCTTTTTCTTTTTTTGAGACAGAGTCTTGCTCTGTGGCCCAGGCTGGAGTGCAGTGGCTGATCTCGGCTCACTGCAACCTCTGCCTCCTGGGTTCAAGTGATTCTCCTGCCTCAGCCTCCCGAGTGGCTGGGATTACAGGCTCCCACCACCACGCCCAACTAATTTTTGTGTTTTCAGTAGAGACAGGGTTTCACCAGGTTGGCCAGGCTGGTCCCGAACTTCTGACCTCAAGTGATTCGCCCACCTCAGCCTCCCAAAGCGCTGGGATTACAAGCGTGAGCCACCGTGCCCAGCTAAATACAGATATTTTTCACTGGTGAACATACTTTTAATCAGTGCCTTGGTTTAGCACCAATCTTTTGCTATTATAAAAAATGCTGAAATGAATAATAGTGTTTTATGTCATTTGAACATATGCACTGGTAATTCTGATGGGTACTGCCAAACTGCCCTCCAAAGAAATAGCCCTAACCCCTTCTCCCACAATGTGTGTGAGTGCTGACAGCATACTGCTTAACGTTGGGGTTTTGCTAATTTGACAGGTGAAAATAGTACTGCATTGTGGTTTTAATTTGCTTTTTTTCTTACTGTGAGTGAAGATAAACATCTTTTTATGTTTAAGGTCTATTTTATATTATTCTGTGCCATATTTATTCATGTCCTTTTACCATTTTTTCTACTGAGTAATAATACAAATAGGCATGACACTCATTTATATGTGTGTCTGTGTATTTCTGCAGACAAAGATAAAACAATGTTCATTGTTGGTAGGTGGGTGAAAAAATAAGTGATTGTGTGTTTTCTGTTTTCTCCAGTGAATCCTTTTAAAGTAAACATTTTTATACATTAGAATTAAAACAATGTGTTACTGAACATTGGGAAGGTTTTCTGGTTTGCCTACAATCAGCTTGTTTCTGTGAAACATGTTCTTTTGGAAACCAAGTAGAGAATCCTACTTGGAAACAAAGCAAGACCAACCAGATTTAAGAAAGATCAAATTTAATTTAGATCTACTCCTTGATTCTCATGAATTGATTGAATCTCTTCAGGGCAAATACCTGGCCTCTATAGAGAAATCTGGAATGATTTCTGCACTGGGAGAGGAAACTTTCAGATCACTAAGGGCTTTGTGGGGCTGATATCACTAGCTGAGGTACTGGGCAATGTCTCCTGTGGTTTCACACTTCTTAGCGATTTCCTTCCCCAGCGCAAGCTGGGCTGCCCCAAACTTCAGCAATGTAGAGAGAGAATGCAGTGGTGGTGGTGGAGGAGGCAGAGTGGGTGGTGGGAGGGCGCTGATGTGGCGGATGGTGTTTTATTTTCTCAGGCTTCTTTTGTTTACGTGCTCTGGCAAATGTGGTTGATTCATGGAAAATGCTCAAAGTCAAACCGGCCCCTACTGGTTGGGGCTGTGCATGGGGTGGCTAGGGTGTTGTAAGACAAAACGAGGACAGTTAAACCACAACCAACTTTGCTCACTTTCAAGAGCCCACAGCTAATGGAAATAAAATATCCATCTTCACACATACAAGATTACTATCAAACACACTCCACGCTGTGGGTAGGTGGGGCTCCCTGCATTTGATATTCAAGGTTCATTAGCTACTAGATGAGTTGGGAATCTGATGCCAAGGACTGTTCAGACACGGCACCTTCGGTCCACTCCCATGACACTGTCTTGAAGAGCAGAGGACATCTTGCAGCACGGAGATGATCCTAACATTCCACCCAGTATCTGTACCTTCCAGAGGCACCTGATTCAGACACTAATACCTTTGGTTTCATTTCCTCAGTGTAAACGGGGTGACACAAGACTCATGAACCTATTAGCACAGGTAGATCATAGATGTGGGTAACAGTGATGTGCTTCTTTCTCCACAGGAAACCAGGGATATAGAAGCCCTGAGTTCAACTGTGTAACGAATGTCATAAATGGAATCATATCAAGTCCCTCTACAGAGACAAAATGATTTCAGCATCAACCAGAGCAAGGATTACTAGAGGACAATAACATCAGATAAACGAGTGATAAGGGTCCGTCAGAGGATTGCTCAGCAATGTGGGCATAAAGGACAAACGGCTCCACTCCTACCCCACCGAAACATGGCAGAGTGGGTGCCCACGCCCCTGGGCTGAATCTATGCAGTCCCAGGGGAATATATAACTCAATCGTTGAGATAATCACTGTAGGCTCCCACGGTCTGACTTCCTAGCATATTCAAATACTATACCTCATTCCTCTTGGTCTGTGCTTAGAGAGGTTAAGACTTCTGAGCCAGACTTGGCTTCCTCTGAGGATTGGCAACATCCTACTGGTTCACCCAGCATGTCTGGGTGAGAGCTCCTTCTCAGGTTAAATTAACAACCTGATTGGCAGCTTAAGCATCATCTATGGGGTTGGTGTATATGCAACTCCAATCCTGAAACAGGAGATTCTCACTCACATAACACCATTGAGTTCTAAGGTTTTAGTCTCAAGGCCAGATATTTGAGATTTTCCTCGCCCCTTCTCCACTATGAGACGCTCATCCTGGTTAGACTCCAGCCTCCCAGCAAGCCTCCCTGTTGCACTGTTGAGATCTGATCTACTCTTAGAACAAGCACAGATAGAAGTAACTTGATATGCACAAAAGGTCAGTTTCTACCCAAGCCAGCATCATCACCACTACAGGCAATTAGGTTTTTCTTCAATGACACAATGAATGATGAAAGAAAACTAATAGACATCCTGACTTTCCATGAATCAAGGGGAATATTCATGTTTGAAAAAATAGCACACAGTATAATTTAGTTCATTTTAATTGAAATTGGCTGAACGCAAAGGAAACATGATATGAATGGTTTAAGTCATTTTGTGCATTCAAAATAAGAGTATTTCGAACATTTCAGAACAATCTCTCAGAGAAAAACATGATTTCATGATAAAAATAATACAAATGTCTGGTGACATTTTACATGTATTCGCAATTCCTCTTTCTTCCCCTTTTGCAAGTCCAACACTTCAGGCCATATACATAATGCAAAACAAGAAAAATAAAACTAGCCACATTGACATTTCAGATTTTATTACACTTTTTAAAACTGTACAAAGAGCACATGTGCATGAGTTAAAAAACAAGGGAAATGTAGGGTGTTAAAAAAGAAATACAAAATAAATCTGAGACATGAAACAAAAAAATTCCATTCTGTGAATTGAAATAAAAAGGTATCTTGCTTACTAAAAAAGTGTTACTTCAATATATTAAGTCTTTTGATTAGGAATACAGCACAAGACTTTCTTCACCTATTCGTTAACACATCAGACTCAGTCTCACTGAAGAGAGGATGAATCATGACATTACCTTACCAGCCACAGGCAGGCAACTAAATGTGCATGGATATGGTACAATGTCTGTGAGGTATTACAATAAATAAATCTTTATTAGCTGTTCAATAAAGCCAGCAGTGGACGTCACCATTTCAACTTTACTGTCAACAGGGAGACACCACTGCCTGCCTCTTTTTGCCTCGATGACTTTCTGTGAGGGTTTTTCACACTTAGAAAAAGAGAGAAGACAAAAGTATTTAAGAAATAGCATTAAAAGGCAAAATGCCACGGTCACCTTACATGTACATAAACGTCTGTGTGCTGAAGAGGGGCTGTGACAGACACATGAAGGACCATGGGTGTGGTCACACTAGAATTCATGTTAAAATATTTCAGAAAAGGCTCAACTACCAGCATGCCCACATTTTTGCTTTCTGTCTACATAACTGTGGTGGAGAGATGCGGCTGAGGTGTGCTGGGGGCTGAGGAGGCAGGCACTGGGGCTCCATGCGCCATGACCTTGGCTGCCTTTCCCACCCAGCCAGCCTCTATCCCAGCTTCCCAATGACTCACAATCTGGCAGCTTTTTCCTTCTGCGGTTAAACTGTCAGGCAGATTTGCTGCTACTACAATTTACTTCAATTGCCTTCTATTTATGAGGTTAAAATGATTTTCTTTGATGACTTAAAGGGATTTAACAATGTGTTCCACTTTGGAGCCCATTAAGCATGACTGCTTTGGATGTACAGCAGCTTTCATCTCAGAGGCTCCAAAATCCTTGAGAAATATCCCAGTGAGGGGCTGCAGTGGACCTGGTACCAGACAGTGTGGGCCTGAGCCCCAGTGCTGCCAAGTCTAGCTGTGCAACCTTGGATAAGTGACCCATTCTATGTCCCTGCTGCTTCAAATGTAAATGGAGATGATAACAGCACCTGCGTCTCACAGGACTGCTGTCCTCTTAACATAGATTAGTACTTGTCATTAAAACAATGATATGTGACTGGCATGTAGACATTCTGGCCAAGTAAACTAACATAAATTCATCTATATTCTTTAGAAATTTAGAAATCTGAGGTATTTTTCAAACCTTATAAATGTATACCTACATAAAAAATGTTAAGACACTTGGCATTAATAAAATGTGACTGATAAATTCATGCAAGTAAGACAAATCTGGCTATCCTTACACTCTTATTCTTTGAATTCTACTTTGACTCTACTCAAAGGAAATCTCCATACTTAACTACTTTGTTGTTACAGTTTCATTTCAAACACTTACTTTAACAAAAGTAGTACTCATAGTTCTAAAAGTGGTTTCTCACTGTCCTGTTTTTCTTCAGCTTCTTCAGATCCTACGTGGTGGAGAAGGGGACAAAGAAAAAGTATTTCATTCCATTACAGTAACAGACTATTTTAAATAAATATGTTTAAAATTATAACATATACACATAAAAACATTAAACATATGTTTAATCCTCAAGAGATTTAGGTTAACTGCTATTTGAAAGTTTTACTTTATTTCTTGTAACAGGAAAACCTTTAAACAATAATCTATCACTTACACTAATCTGTCAAAATGGATTTCACTTATGTACTAAGAATATCATGCAGACCAATAATTATTATCAATCACTATTCTTCCTCTGCCTCTTTGCTGACAAGCTTGTATATATTTTTTACATGCAAAAATGTTGAGCTTGGTACAAATAATTGAATCTAGGTGTTTCTAACAATGGCTGTGGCAGATGAGCGAGAGAGCAGTGAGAGGGCACTGTGGCAGTGACCACTGTCTGGCCCTTCTGGATCAATGTCTCATGAGCTTCAGGACATTCCTAGATTTGACCTGGTCATTCCACTCTGGAATCCTTTCCTTAGGATAGACCTATCCCTGAGGAAATAATCCTTATTATTCATTATGTAGATTTTCTCTCTAAAAATTAGAAAAGAAAACTAAGTGAGAATAGAAGAAAGGTTAATACCATAGTTCCATAAAATATCTTGTATCCACTTAAAATTATGGTTATATAGAATTTATAACATGAAAAATGCATACGCTGTAAGGTAAAAGCAAATGTATAGCAAATAAAACTTTATATGCCATGAGATCACATTTGATAAAATTAAAAACCAAATATATGTGTGCAAACGAGAAAGAGTAGAAGAAAATAACCGTGTAACTTTTATATATTTTTCTGGATATTTTAACATTTCTACAATAAACCTGAATTGACTTTATTAATAATTTTTAAATTATATTTTTAAAAAGCAGAATATGAATAATATAGGCAGCATGGGCACAATGATGTGAGATTAAACACACACACACACACCCCCCCCCCCCAAGAAAGAAACTAAACTGTCAACACTGATGTTACCAAATAGTTTGAAGGATACATGATTTCTAATTTTTGTTCTTTCCACTTTTTTAAATGCATGATTTTCATAATCAGAGAAGGGGAATAAAAAAAAAAGCGGAGGAGGCCCTGAGAGAAGACCAAAGTAGTGGGTGAGAGATGCCATCAATTCACACGTAAAAACTGCAGCCTCTCTCAACTGCGCCTGAACGTTGTTAGATAACACACTTTAAAAAGCACATTTTTTTTTCCCCTAAGGAGAATGTCTACCTGAATTATAGCCAAGAACAAATTTGTTATAGGGAAAGAATGCCTGATAATCTGAAGAAAACATTTTAACCTGATAAATGTCACATGGTTAGGTTGAATTTGTAGTAAAAGGAATAGGTAAAGACTTAACTGTTGAAGGCTTTGCTTTCTACCCTAGTAACATGCTGTCCATCCTAGAGACAGGAGGTGGTGAGCTGCCTGTCCTCACTGTGGAAGGAGGCTGGGGAAGATAGTCACACCAGATCTTCCCGTTCCCAAGCTCACTTCAACCTGCTAGGCCAGCGGCACTGAAACCACAGTGAGTTGCCATGTCTTGGAATTATTTGGGAGTCCTAAATAAAGCTAAACCCTTAATTAAAACATAACAGTATGTCTTCTTTACATATTTTAAAACTTCTTGCTATGGCCAAGTGAAGAAGTCAATAAATCCTCTCCCTGAAAAGCACCCCCAAAATGTGGCAAAATGGGCAAAACTAGCCATCTCACCACTGGAGAAATGACCAAAAGTATACAACAACTGGAGAAATGTTTACGTTTGAAACACTGCAGAATTCAGGGAATAGCAGTCGTGTCTTGCCTGGAGCTGCTCCTGTTCTTCTCCAACCTCCCAATACCCAGCTCAATGGGCATGGAGGTTCTGCTAGGGTGAGGCAGGCCATGGGGACTGGCAATAAAGCTACTCAGTTGAAGAGAGATCGCTTAGTTTGGAGTGGGGAGCCACGGTCATGCCCAGTGACACTGACGGTGAAGTGACAAATTCAGAGGCAGGTGAGCAGAAAGGGCCAACTACTCTGGGAGCCTGAGTTGTGGTCACCACTGGGACAAGCATATGCCCAGCTGGTGTTGTCTCCATGCACAGAGGAGACCCAAGAGAGCGCAAGCCAGCCAATTAGCCTGAGCCCTAAGCATACGCACAGAGAGCAGGAAAGGACTTAGCAGAAAGTAAAAGCTGGGGAGGACTTGAAAATGGCCTGAACTCTGAAGGTGCTATCCAACCTATGTACATTTCTACCTGGCAGAGGATGGAAGCCTTGATTCAGGTATTTGAGTGCAATACTCTGTGTAATCACTAGGTAGGCTCTGCCTAATCAGTAGGCTCTAGACATGGGTAACTCCTAGGAAGCTAGGCTTAAAAATATAGGCAAGAATTAATGGACAATAAAACAAAAAACTGAGAGAAAACAGAAGCAGCCACACATCCCAGGGTGTATAGATCTCACAGATTTGACACAGATGATTTACTAAACAAATAAAGAGCAAGAACAGCAATGTTTTAGGAAAAAAATCAGAATCCAGAGTTACTTTATTTTCAGCAAAATACTTTTCATCAAAAAAAAAAAAAAAAAAAAAAACAAGATAGGTAAAGAATCAAGAAAGTGTGACCATTCCGAGGAAAAAATGACAGTCAAAACAAAACAATCTCTGAGTGAAAGAAAAAGACTGAAGAAAATTGAAGTGCTCAGAGACATCAAGCATATCAACCAACCATGTAATGGGAATCCCAGAAGGAGGAAAATGTCAGAAAAATGTTTGAAGAATTAATGGTTCAAATTTCTCAAATTGGCTGAGAAATATTAATCCACACATTTTATAAGGAGAATAAACACAGATTAGGATATATACAAAGAGATCCACATGCAGACACATCCGTGTCAACCTGCTGAAAGCCAAGGAATGCATTCAAATGAAAACACAACATATCAAAATTCATGTGAGATCACTAAAGCAATTCCTAGAGGAAAATTTATGGCTTTAAATGGCTATATAAGAAAAGAAAAAAAAAGTATCAAATCAATCATATAAGTATTCATCTTAAGAAAGCAGAATTAAAAAATAAAAATTGGTTTGGCACAAAATCAGTTTATAGTAAACTGATTTTAGCAAACGTGTCAAATCAGTACAATGGGGAAAGGCTGTCTTTTCAAGAACTGGTGCTGTTCAACTGAATATCCAAAAGCAAGAGAATGAATTAATCCCTTACCTCCTCCATATTTGAAAATCAATTCAAAATGTATTGTAATCTTAATTGAAAGATGTAAGACTAAAAAACCTTTTAGAAGAAAATGTAGGAGAAAATCTTCATGTCATAGAGTTAAGGTAAAGAGTTCCTAGATATGACCACAAATATATTATCCATAAGAGAACAAATTCATAAACTACACTTAATCGAAATTTTAAAACTTGTGCTTCAAAAGACTCTATGAAGAAACGAAAAGACAAATAATAGACTGGGAAAAATATTTGTAAATCATATATGAAAGCACTTTTATCTAGAATGTGTAAAGAATTCTTACAACTCAATAATAAAAAGACAACACAATTAAAAATATGGCAAAAGACTTGAGATAGATTTTTCTCTAAATAAGACTTATGAATTACATATAATAGAAATATGAAAAATATCTCAGTATCACTACAAACATACAAATTAAAACCACAATGAGATACCACTTTAAACCTGCTAGCCTGGCTATAATCAAAAAGACCCGATACTAAGCATTGGTGAATATATGGAGAAACTGAAATGCATATACAGTAATCTCCCTTATCCCTGGATACCTGAAAGTGCAGATAGTACTGTATCCTATCAATATTATGTTTTTTCTTATACATACATACCTATGAAAAAGTTTACCATATGACGAACATGATAAAGTTCAGCATATGATTTTTTTTTTCTTTTCTTATTAAGTTGAGAACTGTCACCTTTTCACTTAAAGGAAGCACTTTATGGTTTCTTTTTGGCATATATGAATTGTCAGAATTACTACTTTTCCATTTTTAAGTGAAATAAGGATTACTTGAACACAAGCACTGTGATACTGGGATGGTCAATCTGATAACCTGGATGGCTCCTAAGTGACTACCAGGTGGGTGGTGCACGCAGTGTGGATCTGCTGGACAGAGGGATGATTCACGTTCCGGACAGGACGAAGCAGGAGAGTGTGGGATTTCATCATGCTACTCAGAACGGCACACAATTAAAAACTTATGGACTGTTTATTTCTGGAATTTTCCATTTAATATTTTCAGACCTCAATTGACCTCAGGTAAGTGAAACTGTGGATAAGAAGGGACTACTGTACATTATTGGAGGGAACGTAAAATAAAACAGCCACGATCAAGAACGGTTTGACAATTTTAAAAAAAGTTAAACAGAAACCTGCCACATGACCAGCCACAAAAAGGAGCAAAACACTGATATATGCTACAACATGGTTGGTCCTAAAACCTTATGCTAAGCAAGAGGCTGGATGCAAAAAGCCATGTATCATATCACTACATTTACATTAAATGCCCAGGAAAGGTAAATTTGTCAAGATACAAAGATCAGTGGTTACTTAGGATTAGAGGTAGAAGTGAGGATTAACTGCAAATGAGCATGAAAGAAGTTTTTCAAGTAATGAAACTGTCCCAAAATTACATTGTAATGTTGATTAAAAATTTATAAATTTACTAAAAATCACGCAATTATACATTTACAATGGATGAGTTTTATTATATGCAAATTACACCTCAATCAAGCTTTTTTAAAAAGTCAGTATTGTTCAGTATCCCTGGCAATGACTTTTCAATAATTTTCAAAATTTTAATTAAAAGGTAGAAAAAACTGTGTTTCAAATCTATTCACTACACATACGGCGATCATAGAAATGATCATCTAAACAAGAACACTGCTGAGAGATACAAGGGCTTCTAATAATAACTATATGGGGCAAACAGAAGAAGGCAAGGCTGCTGCAGGCAAACCAGGATGCATGGCTACTCTGGGGAGGTGGCAACTTAGAATTGCAATGAATGCCTTATCTAGACTTGCACAGGACAGGTTATATTATGCAATTGAGCAATTCCTCATTTTAAGTTAATCTTTCCATGGTTTAGGAGGTGAAGAATTACCCTTTCTTCAGCTTCACAACTGGTTCACTTATGCTCTCTGACCACACCTAATTTCAACGCAGTCATCTGAGAGAGGATCATGCTTCCTCATTCTTTCCATTTAATACAAAGGGATGCAGGATGTGGTCTGATCAACAAGCAAGCCTGCAAACAAACTATTTTTATATCCTTTACAAGTATATCTAATAAACCGTGCTATCCCTGTGATACTAAAATTCAGGCTGCTCCTTTACAAGGAAAAATGCTAACATTTTTGTTTATGGTACCTCCTATTTCTTTCCATTTTCTTTTCATCCCTTTCTTCAACAGTTATAAGTCTAATATAAGCCAGGTACTGTATTAGGTGGTGGAGCAAAAAGACAAAAAAAGGCACGTTAGGCCTTTTTCGGACGCCCTCATGTATACCAGGGAAGTCAGTGCTGTAGCAGGGCAATGGCAGCTTAGAACCTCAAGCTACTGAAAGGCTTCAATTTTTAGCTATTGGCATAAGGGAAAAGCTTTGCTCTAGAGTAGTCTTTTTTTTCTAGGTATATTAATTCCAGTAACAGTTTTCATTTTTAATTCTTTCCTAAATTGAACATTCAGACAATGCAAATATAATAAGGTAGTCCACTCTGCCCACTCCTTCTCTGCCCATTAGTAACCTGTCTTTAGTCAAACAAAGCAGCTACACAGTGGAACACCATGAAAATGTTTTGTTCTTGTTCACCTTCCCAACTCAAGGAAATGGTAATGCTCCAGAGTACCACTAGGTGGTGGTAAATGATAAAGGTGAAATGCAGATGGATCCCATAACTAGAAAGCTTGATGAAGCATGCTTGAGGCCGTGTTCCTCATGTCACTACTATTCTGTTCTGAACTCTAGTTAAGAAAATACATTAGTACTGAGAACCTGTATTAGTCTTAGAAAAAGTAGAGATGCATGAACTCTAATATGAATTTCCTTTTTTCAAAGAGTAAAGTCCTATGACACAAAACATCTCAATGAAATAATCCTTATGAGGTAAGAATTTAATACTTAATTCTAGTTTTTACTGTTTTAGAAACAGATTTTCTACTAATCCATATCTGTATTTCATCTGGCTCCATGTTTCTGTGTTGTACGCTGCTTTCAGATCCAACACCAACAGTCCGGAATCTCAAGTTACTTGTAGTTCCTCCAGTACACTGATATTTCACATTGCTGTACCTTCAATCATTCAAGGCTCTTTCTGTCTGGAATCTCTTTTATCACTCTGTGTGTGTGTGTGTGTGTGTGTGTGTGTGTGTGTGTGTGTTAAAATATTAACTAGGCCTAATGTAGGGAATACAATGATGTAGTCTCTAACTCAAGTTTACAACCCAGCAGTAGAAACAGACCAGGTCAATGCTGAAGGCAGTGCAGACAACATACGATGACAGGGCTGTAGAAGAGGTTCCAAAGAACATGGTGAGGATGTTCTAAGACTGCCGGGAGTGACGGGAAGGGTAGGCATGGCTGGGAAGAACGTGGGAACATGTGAGCAGACACTAGGATTACAAAGGAGATCATGTTCAGTATGGAAACAGCAAGGGGGACAATAGCTGGAGGGCTCTAGAGCACAGCACTTTCAGAAGAGCTATGAACAGCACACCAGAAGGCAGTCACAAGGTGAGAAGCTAGACAACTGGTGACAGTGTCCACAGGGGCACTTCCAGTCAGGCTAAGATCTGCTGATTTCTTTATCCTTTATGCTACTGAAGGCTTTTGAGCAGGGGACTGGCATGACCAAGTCTATATTTTCATAAACACCAAGAGGCTAATATACTTTAGCAGTTATAAGCATGAACTCTAGCACTGGACCCCAGCTTCAAATCCCAGCTGCACCACTTATTATTAGTGTGATGTTGGGTAAATTGCTTCAGTTCTCTGTGCCTCATTTGCTCATCTCTACATTAGGGATAATACGAGTTTTACATCACAGAGTGGAGGCACTTAGCAAACATCTAATATGCCAGGCATTAAGAATATGAAAATAGGTTAGACACAATCTTACAAGAGATCAGTGGTAAGACACAGATTTGTAAAAAATGAATGTAATGGAGGAGTGATTAGACACTATGGTTTGTGATCTGTATCTCAGAAGATAAGCAGACAAGGGAAGAGTAAATGAGTGAATATTAATAAAGCTTAGAACAGCGCCTGACACTTTAAAAAGTGTTAGCAATTTTAAAAATAGTGTTTTTTTACCATAGAAAAATATATTTAACATAAAATTTACCACTTTAACCATTTTTAAGCATGCCATCCAGTGCATTAAGTTCATCTACGCTCTTGTGCAGCCATCATCACCATTCTGAGAATTTGACTTCTCTAGGTATCTCATCTAAGTGAAATCATACGACAGTCATTTTGTGTCTGGCTTATTTACTTAGCATAATGTGTTCACAGTTCATACATGTTACAGTATGTGTCAGAATTCTATTCTTTTCTTTCTTTTTTTTTTTTTAATAGAGACAAGGTCTCCCTATGTTGCCCAGGCTGGTCTTGAGCTCCTGGGCTCAAGCGATCCTCCTACCTTGGCCTCCCAAAGTGCTGAGATTATAGGCATGTGCCACTGTGCCCAGCTTTCCATTTCTTTTTAATGCAGAATAATATTACATTGTATGTACATACATGTTGTTTATCCACTCATCTGCTGACAGCTGTTTGATTTGTTTCCACCATTTAGCTACTGTGAATAATGCTGCTATGAGCGTGGGTATACACGTATCTGCTGTAGTCTCTGCTTTCACTTCCTTTGGGTACATACCCGGGGGTAGAAGTGTTGAATCATATGGTAACTCTATGTTTAATCTTTTACGGAAACACCACACTGTCTTCTGCTGGGGCTATACCATTTTACATTCTCACCTGTAATGCACAAGGGGTCCAATTTCTCCATATCATCACCAAAACTTATTTTCTGTCTTTTTGTTTGGTTTTGCTTTTTGTAATAGTCATCCTAATGGGTATGAAGCGGTATCTTGTTGTGGTTCTGATTTGCATTTTCCTAATGATTAGTGATGTTAAGCATCTTTTATGTGCTTATCGGCCATTTGTTTATCTTCTTTAGAGAAATGTCTATCAAAACCTTTGCATATTTTTTAATCAGGTTGTTTATTTTTGTTGTTGAGTGTAATTGTTATTTTTAACAGAGCACTCTGGTTGCTGGTTAGTGAAACACAAAAGGCTGTTGCAGAAACTGCAGAAAGTAATGCTGAAATGAGGTTGGAGCTGATAAGAAGTGGCAGGATTTGAATGAGAAAATGGAGGTAGAAATAAGGGAGAGAGGATGGAAATAGCTTAGTGAATGATGAGATGTGAGCCATAAGAACGGGGTGGAGCCAACAGTGAGGCTCTGGTGTTTGATCTGGGCAACTGGGTGGACAGTGCTGCCATTCTCAGACATGGGAGTCCTAGACGGAGGTTGGTTTGGTGATGAACTGCAATAATGAGAGCATTGAGACCCTTCCCCTTCTCTGTGTGTCTTCTAAGATACACATCACAAACCATGGTGTCTAATCACTCCTCCATGACATTTACTTTTACAACTCTGTGTCTTACCACTGGTTTCATGTGAGACCGTGTCTCACCTATTTTCATATCCCTAATGCCTGGCATGTTAGATATTGCTAAGTATATTGAGAAATAGAGGGGGTAGGGAGAGGGAGGAAGAGCAGAGCCTTTGAATGAGAGATACAAGCACAAATAATAATCAAGTTTTTTACCTGCTTCAGATTCAGGAGGGGAATAAAACTGACCATCAGAAAGACCACCAGGTATAAGTGCTGCCCTCTCTGAAGCATCCTGAACTATCAGGAGTCCTGGAAGAGAAGAAATTCAGATGTTGGGAATGAGGTCACCTTTCTGGTAGCTTTTCGGCAAGATTAAGTAAAATAAAATGGTATTATTATTACAATGAAATACCTTTAGAAAAAGAGGTACTTTAAAAAGTTTCAACCAAACAATAAGTTTCATTAACAAATGACAAACAATACTGTAAGGACAGATAGCTAAGCAGTTTAAATAAGTGCCTCATGAGGCTGGGCATAGTGCCTCACACCTGTCATCACAGCACTCCGGGAGGACAAGGATGGAGGATCGCTTGAGCCCAGGAGTTTGAGACCAGCCTGGGCAACATAGCAAGACCCTGTCTCTATAAAAAATTTAAAAATTAGCCGAGTGTGGTAGCGCATGCCTGTAGTCCCAGCTACTGGGGAGGATTGCTTGAGCCCAGTAAGCTGAGGCTGCAGTGAGCCATGATTGTGCCACTGCACTTCACAAAGTGAGACCCTGTCTCAGAATAAATAACTCAGTATTTACATCTTTCCCTTGTGAGTACCTGCCTTCCTACAAAAAAGCACAATATCAAAACCAAAACACAAAGTAAAATAAAAAACATGGTCAGCTCCTACAAATGGTCTGCTGGCTACATCTGGTTAGAGAGATACCAGATGTAAAGTGCAATACAGGGATGGCCTTTTATAAATATATAAACAACAATCAAGATGACAAATATTTATGCAGCAAGAAGGTTTCAAAAGAAAAAAAGTGTCTTAAAAAAGCAAAGAAAAGGTAAGAAAACAGGATGTGAACAGCTGAGGAACACTAACACATGCAAGGCCATCAATACTTAAGTTCTTTTGACTGAAAGCTGAGTTAACCTTAGGATAAAGTTGGAGGAAGCACCAGGCCAAATAGCAGATACCAGGTATGTGTGTCATACATGCTACTGACAGTGAAAATAAGTGCTAATTTAAAATTTTCATTAATTGTGTGTTCTGCTTTATTAGTCACTTCGAATGTGGTTTAATCCCATAACCATTCAAGCCTCAGTCATAGTAATAGTTATGTTTTCAACAAAGTTCAGTTTTATATTTATATACAATTAAAAAAAGACTTTTATTAGCTTTACTTATAACTTCTCCAAAATACACTTTCACAAAGGAATAGAGGGCATAGGATAGAAGGTACAACTCGGTCTGATTAATGGGTTTTTAAAATCTACTCTTGAATTATTCTTTTCTTATATATTTCTTCTATGTAAATGAGATTTTCCAAAATAAAACCACTTGCAAGATTATTTTGTATCCTGCTGTTTTTTGAAGTTATAATCATGCTTAACTTTCTGTCAGATACTTTTTTTTTTCCTATGAGGCAGGGCAAATTGAGCCAGATGACCAGCAGAGGCATAAAAACAGCATGTCTTGAAACTGCATGGGCGTCTGAAATGAGCTTTGATCGTTTCACCTTTAAGATGGGTGGGTGCGGCATGTGGGCTTCCATTAAGGACATTATGTGGAGAAGAATTTCAGCTTGGTAACTTACCACAAAGCTTAATCAATCATTTGGCCTTCCTAGTGAATATTCTGGGATGCTGAAAGCCATGATGAGATTATAGCAGCTTTGGCAGGATTCATGAGTACACCTTGTTAGCTATGACTCAGCTACTCAGAGGATGGTGAAAGGCTGAGCATCGCTCTGGCTTGCTGTCATCCTCCTGTGAATAATCTTCATTCTAAACCCACCAATGGTCCCCAGCCCTAGGCATTTAACTGTTCTAACAGCAGCCCATCTGAAGCCACCAACTGCTGTATGGATCACAATGGGAGACTTTGGAGAATCAATGGCTTGTATTTAGAATAGTTGCTTCCACTCACTTAAAATTGGTTTTATTTTCTCTGCCCCTAAACAGCACAGTTCTGTTTATACGCACAAAATGCTTAGTGTCCTGCCTATTGCTAATAGGGAGAAAATAACAAGCTGTCTGGGGAGAAAGAAGTGCTGGCTATTTTCTGTTATTGCTTGAATGCCCTTTTCACCAGTGTTCACATTCTCTTCCAGGGGAAGCCTGGCCCGATAGCTGGAGAAAGGAGCTGCTTTCTGTTACTTACCCTTTCATCCACCCAACCCTTCTCTCGATTTCTGCTGTAGCCACTAAAGAATGGAGACCCCACCTCTGCCCAACTCTACCCATTTGCAGCCCCATTCACACCAAGACACCACATCTCTTCCTCCCAGCTTGGTACCCAGTGCGCCTCAGGAGGCTGACTTTGAGAGGAACTTACTGTTTTCTTCTTCTGCTTCTTGAGGTAACACTTTGAAATCCAGGAACCACGTCTCAATCCAGGCAAGGATGAATGAAATGATGGGCAGCACATAGCCAAAAGCCCCTTGAGAGAAAAGCTGGAAGAAAAGATATGACCAGGAAAGGGAAATGCAGTTACCACAAACTCATACTGGACAACGAGGCTTCATCACTGAAGATGGTAACTGTATAGAAAAAGTGGTAGGCCATACCTTCGAAAGGATCACTTTTGCTAGTAAAAAGGCACTGGTCACTGCCGTTGTCAACTGCAAGACACATAATCCAGCACTATTCACATTAGGCATCTCACACTGTGAAGGTACCTCCCTCTTCACAAGAGACCCGTCTGAGCCAGGAGCAGGCAATGCCTGAAAAACCTGTGCCTAGCCTGGCTCCTTCCCATATCACTCAGTCTCTATCCCCTAGACCCACACTAGGGCAAAACGGGCTTCTACATGTGACACAATCCCTAAATGACTGTGTGTGGTTTCTTCTCCCACATTTCAGCAGGCTGGTGTGCTAGGTAACTAAGTTTTATCCACCAGAAGGTACAATTCCAAAGCCTCTACAAGCACATGAAGAGACCAGCAAAGTGCATAGATAGGGCTCTCGCCAGGGGTTGTGAAGTCCAGAGATACCATAATACCTAAGCCTTGCCACTGTTCCTTCAACTAATATTTTTAACATGGTGAAACCTGACCAAAATGAATACCAATAGTAGCTTGACTGACAGAAGGGAGGACAGGGAACGCCAAGTATCTTGCTCAATAAGTATTAACAAAGTTGCAGACACACACACTCACACACATACACACACACACACAGCTGCTTGGGAGAGAAGGCAGTTTAGCATTTTATATTCTGACACTAATTAACTTTACAGGCTCACACTAAGCACTCTTTAAATACCAGCTGACTTCTCCTCCTTCCAGCTTCTAGACTCTTCTCTGCAAATGTTTTTTAAAACAAGAATCAGAAGCAATAAAATGATTTGCTAAATTAGACTTATTCAGATAATCTGAAAGCAGATATTGAAGATACTGTCTTACAGCTCTCACTGAATATCTGTATGTCAAACACGTTTCTAAAACAAACATTGAGAGGGATGGTCTGACAAATACTAGCATACATATAGGGACTCACGAATACAACATCCCAAAGGGACCTGTTGTAGAAAATGCAGAAAAATAGGAGGGTACAATCATCAAAAGCTATGATGATATCAGCAAAAGAGTATTCAGGAAAGGGAGTCAAGTCTGGCCAAGACTGCCAGCCTACATCCATAAAATGAGAGCTTCCGGATTAACAGATAGTCTGACCACTGCCCCGTGATTCTCAGAATGCTCAGAAGAGATGGCCCAGACAGACATCGCCCCCTAGTGGACTCAGGAGGGCAGCACAAGTCCTATTCCCAGCTGGAGAAACCCAGGCCTGGGCCACCCAGACCTGAGGTCTCACCCTCTAATCGCAGAACTGCAGGTTATTTCTGAGCAGTTCTCTCTAGTCTGAGGAGCTCCACATTTTCTTCCCACAGAATTGACTTATTAAAGCTTTACAAAAGGCAAATATTCAGACATCTGTCAGGCAGAATTGCTAGTAATTCTCTCAATCTCTAAATATTTATTAAGAATACCAAAGCTCTCCGTGCTAGATGCCAGGAAACAGAGGAGTTAAAAAGTCCTCGTCCTTGAGAAGTCCAAGGCAACAACAGAAAGACTGAGAGCTTTTCCCTCCAAGATGGGGGGTTGTGAGGAAGAAAGGAGGGGGTAAGGCAATTACCTAAATAAGTACGGACCATGTCATGAAAACAATCACTAAGCAGTTTCAACCAAGTAAGACATTTTCCAAATATCTCTGTGACAGAGGTACTCCTCCCATCTCTTATTTGCAAAATGAGGTAGAGGGTGGCTTGGTGCTTGGCCAGTAATCACTGTTGGGCTTCTAGATTCCTCATTTGGCTCAGCACCAAGAGACAAATCTAGTTACTCATTAACATTGGAAAGAAGCCCTGGAGTATTAAACCTACTTAAGTATGGAGGAAACGGGACTCAGGAAAGCTAGTGGGATTCCACCTGCATTAGAACTGTATCTTCTCCCAGCCCAGGCCTGTTGAAAGCAGGACTTGGCCACCAGCACTGGAGGAGATGACCCACTCATGCAGGGCATACTCACCGCTATTGCCCACCAATGGCGCAGTCTGCACACAGCATATGCAAGTATTAACACTTTAAATCGAAAAACTGCCAAAAGCTGAAAGCAAGAAAATAAAGAGATGTTTTAAAAAATATATACAAAAATGACATAGCTTTATGAAGAACTCACCAGACTGTCTTCATTACTGTGATTTAGCTGGAGACTACCAGACACTAGCACTGGTCTGTAGACCAGCATTTGGGAATCCCTGCTCTACAACTTAACGTAATAGCAAATTAGGTCTCACATTAATCTCCCATTATGAAAGAAAAAACAAGGCAAGAAAAAAAAAGATGGCATTTTCATCATCTTATTATATAAACAGGTGAATTTTCCTTTCAGTGACTAGATATGTCAATGCGTTCTATTTCAGTCATTTGAAAGAATAAAGGCTCTCCAACAAGAAAATAGGAATGGCTCCTTCTGTTGCCCTCCCTTATCTGTCATTAATCTTTTATTTCCTTGAGGTGATGAGACAATTCCTTATTTAGAGAGAGAGAACACTGAATGGGTGGGGAATTAAAAGAAAAGGAAAATATGGTCAGTGTTCAAAAGAGGAAAAAAGGGCATAGAATTTGAAGTCTATTTAGAGGAAATCTGCCTTTTGGGTCAGTTTTATCACATCTGAAATGAAACATAAAAAATACTTACAAATATATCAAAATATGAAGAATAGTAGTCATACTGCATCACCTCCTTCTCTAATGTGTTCTCAATGCCTCCATTCACCTAGAAAGGAGAGTAAGAAGCAAAAACAAGGAGAGGTTTATGTGTGGAAATAAAACAAGGGTAAGATTTCCTATCCAACTTTCCTGCCTATCTTCTCAGAACCCAGAAATGCTAAAGTGCGGAAGAACTCTCATAATTTTAATAGAAAAGGGCTGGATAGCACTCTCCAGTTCCTCAATTCTGAATTCATTCATTCAACAGATATAAATGTATAATGAAAAATAATGGCTTCTGTAGTTCATATTTGGGAAAATTAAAATGTTAAGAAAATTATTTTTTTCCTTCTAAGATAAAGTCTTCCATCATACAAAAGTATATTTTTAAAGAAGGCAATTCACCTTTATCCAGGACTACCTTACTTTCTGATCACGCTCCACAGTCTTAGGTCTTGGAAGGCTAAGACTCCCCTGACATCTGGGCAAATGTCAATGATGGCCATTAGCATGACACAGGATAGAAGTGTAAACATTCTCCGTGGTTTCTCATTTTTATTTCTCCTGGCATTTAAAGATTCTGCACTTTTATCAATTTAAATATATTTTTAACATGAATAGATAATGAAATAAGGACAGTACTAGACTCAAACCTGATACAACTTTCTGTCCTCTCCCAACTCTACTGTCAAAATAAATCTTATATTATCGAGTTCAAAATTCGACAAATGAAACTATGGAGCATAATACTTTTAAAAAATCAAGTAAGGGGACATGTGTCGGCAGCTAATGCAGCACCCAAGCAGGGTAACTGTCAGAGCCCTGCATTAGCCTGATCAGATGGAGCAAACAAATGCAGAGGGTTTAAAAAAGGACCAATGGAAGGACAGTTAACCAGAGACCTGGATAAGAGGGAAAACATTAAGGAACACCTTTGCCAGGTTCAAATTCGAATGAAAGTTGCCACAGGGAAGGGTATTCCTAGCTTAGGTATCATGTCACATATTTGTATTTGTTATGCAAAAATGAAAGCATACCATAAATACTATCCTGTGCCCTAAAATACCTTAAGGAGGTCTACATTTCTTTGTAATTAGCATGGATCCTCTGTAGACCTGCTTGGCTATAGACCTCTACAAATGAATAGAATTGAAAACCTGGGAGGAAGGAGGAATGATTGAAAGACACCCAACCATTTAGTCTCATTACTGTCTCTCCAGACTAAGGAAACTTGTCAATATCCAGAATATTATAAGAATGATTATTCCAAGCGGCCTACAGCAAACAGGGGTTCTCTACTACAGAGAGACCTCCCCTTGCTATTCCTGGGAGAACAGGAATCAAAGCAGCCCATAGAGTTTTGCAATAAACAGCCCAAAGCTTTTCTCTGGTATCTGCATACTTTAAAATGCTCTGATTTGGAGTTGCCTTTAAACAGACATTATCTAAAATTTATATCTCTATCCCTAACTTATACGCTAAATCCTCATTTCAAAATTTTTGTCTCTACCTCAAGATGTCTTAAATAAACTGACTATCTTTAGTTTCACACAAAATCCCTTCCCAGTCAGTTCTGGTACTACTCTTCTAGGTTCCATCACTGGAAACCTTAGAGTCATCTTTGCATACTGGGGATGATAAAACCGGCCTATCAACAAGTCTTCTCATACTCCTTCCTTTAGTGACTCTCAGGTTAGTTCTTTCCTTCCTATTTCCACCACCTTCCATGACATTCCTGCAACAGCTTCTGAATTCACGTTCTTACTGCCAATCTGTCCCACCTGCACACCACTGCCACAATGATCTTTATCCATTCACCAAATATTTGCTGAGCATCTATTATGCACCAGGCTCTGTTCTAAATACAGGAAATACTTCAGTAAACAAAATAATATGTCTTCATGGACATTATATTCTGGCAAGGTGAGAGAGATAGCAAATAAGAAAACAAATGCTCCACAGACAACAGAAGCAGGACAGTGACAGAATAATGAAGACATTTCAACTGATACTAGCAAGATAAGAAGTTGAATTCTACAAAAAGATACAGGAAATGAATCATTTCATATAGAAGAAACAACTAGTAGAACGGTCCCAAGATAGAAAGGAGCTTATTCCTTTCTGAAAACAGAAGAAGGCAAGCGTGCTCATCTACTGTGAGCCAGGAACAGAGGGTGGGGAGGAAGTCTGAGAGGCTTCTGGGGCTCTGCAAGCCAAAGTACAACATTTGGATTTTATTCTAAAAGCCATGCCTGCCAGTGAAGAGCTGTAACAGAAAGTGACATGATCTGACTTTTGTTTTTCACAGGTTACCCTGGCTACTGTGAGAAGAATGGATTGCAGGGTGAGAGGAAGCAGGTGACCAGCCAGCAGTGCAGTTTAGATGAGTGATAATGCGGCTTGGTTGAAGCTGGAAACAGTGGAAAAGAAGGGAAACAGTGGAAAAGAAGAGAAACAGTGGAAAAGAAGAGAAGTGGTCACATTTTGAATATATTTTAGAGGCAGATTTGACAGGACTTACTTTTAGACTGGATATGAAGCATGAAAAATACAAAACAAACAGGCAAATCAAAAATGCGTTTTCAAGTTTGGCCTAAGTCTCTGCATTTTCTTACTGATGAAGAAGGGGGAAAGCAGGTGTGTGTATGCATTGGGGGAAGCATGTTAAGTCAGACATCCAACTGGACAGGTCAAGGAGGCTGTGATGTAGACTGTGAGTCACTGACTTCTGGAAAATCTCAAAATCATGTTGTCCAATCTGCTCCAGAATCTGTAACAGCTCACCATTGCAGTAAATACAAATCCTTCTATATACCTTTTAATAACTTGAATAATCTAGCACCAGCCTACCTATTCAATTTCATTTCCAATAGGCACCTTACTTTCTAGCCAAGCTAGTATTTTCCCAGCCTCTGTCCCTGTTCCCTCCAAATACAAGCACTTGAGCATGCACTCCCCACACATAAGCACACACTCCTGCCTCAGTACTTCCATGCACTGTGATCTCCAAACCCTCTTTCCAAGCTCCCACACTGAAGGATCATCCTTCCCAGTTCATCCTCCCATCTTAACTGCCACCTATCCTTCCAAATCCAATTCACAGTCCATCTCTTCCATTCACTCCCTCAAACAGTCCAAGCCACTGATCTCCCTCATCTGAATTTCTATTATACTTGGTCACCACAATTTATAGAGCATAGTAGGAATGAGGTAATAGAATCAGAATTAGCAGGGTAATAAGTACCTGAAACTTAAATGTAACAATAGTGAGAAAACAGTAACAAGCATTTTTTTCCTCTTTCTGGGTTAAATTTATTTTAGATATTAATAAATTACATAAACTATAATCGTGCAGACCTTTGTATCTTCAAAGGGGCTGCTGTATACATCTTTCCATTTGATCTTCACATGGACCCATGAGGAAGACAAGACCAGTATTAGTTTATTAAATTGATCGAAAGGCCCAGAGAACTTATTAAACAGCTTGCCCAAGGCCAAAGACCTGGTCACGACAGCTCTAAGTCAAATTAGGAGTGTTATGGCATTTTCTAGTACGCCAGTTAGAAAATAGTAAGAAAAAAGTCACTAAGCACTGATAAAGGCTTTTTTTTGAACCATAGTCTCAATCAAGTATCAAAAGCTAAAAAGAAAACCAGATTCCTTTTGACTGTCACTACTTTGATCCCTGTTCACACTGTCTACAGAGTCTAGGAGAGAGTCTGCAGAGGGAAAAGAGTCCTCAGGGAACGCAAGCCATAATTAATTCCAGATCTAACTTGGGAAATCAGTCTACTCAAAGGTGGACCACGAGGCCTTGGATAGAATCAAAACCATCCTTTTGACTGACCGAAAAGAGATCAGCAGCCCTAAGATCTTCTAGAAGGAAAATGCACTAAGGTGGTGTTAGGCTTCTCTGGCTCACCCGAGCCCTGCATTTGAGGCTGGGATGGTGCCAGTCAGGTCCCTGTGGCAAAAAGGGAAGGTGGCTAAGGTGAAAGTCATACATGAAGGCAAAGTAGTTTGGTTATTGTTATAATTGCAAAGAACAGCTGGTTCCCCATATTCTAAAGGCGTAAGCACCCTTTATGACATTTTCTTTCTTCTTTTAAAGACTACATCACAAGGCAGTATAAGATTATGTGCCACATTTATTCAGCTAAACTCTAAATCCCATACAGTTTTTTTTGGTAGAGCTTGCAACACATGAATTAGAAGCCTGTTCTCTGGCATTTGGTAAATGTAAAGACATGTTTTAAAAAACGGATTTGAATGATTAGAGAGTTACAGAGAGACAATAAAGCAAAATGAATGGTACTGCGTGTAGTGAAAACGCCAGGTCAAGACTGACAATTCAAAACAAGTAGAACTAGAAATTGGGCATCGAAAAACAATCATACTAAAAAAAGTCCTGATGTTCTTGCTTGATCATATACCCTTTTCCAATCTTTTAATTTTACAGCTGGGGAAACTAGTAGTTGGTGGAAAAGTGAGGATAAAAACACATTTCTAAATTGCTATGCCTGGTGATTTTTAATTTATAACATGTTGCATGCAGATGTAAACAGATAACTTGTCTGTGAACAAGAACAGGGGGCAGCCTACTTCATTTCCACTTCCCTGGACAAAACAGAAAGGAGAGAAATGAGAAGTGTGATCCCATGAAACCCACAGTTCTACCCCATGACTTTCCTCATTTAAAGGCACACAGTGATATAAGCAGCCAAAGCAATGAATGCCTGGACTTGCTGTTGACGTTAAAATAAATTTAAAGTGTGCCCCCTTAAAACTACTGATGTGTTTTCTGTTAAAAGATGCATTTCCGGCCAGGCGTGATGGCTCACACCTATAATCCCGGCACTTTGGGAGGGCAAGCCAGGCGGATCATGAAGTCAGGAGATAGAGAACAGTGTGGCCAACACGGTGAAACCCTGTCTCTACTAAAAATACAAAAAAATTAGCAAGGTGTGATGGTGTGCACCCTGTAGTCCCAGCTACTCTGGAGGCTGAGGCAAGAGATTTGCTTGAAGTCAGGAGGTGGCAGTTGCATGAGCCAAGATCGTGTCACTGCGCTCCAGCCTCTGTGACAGAGCAAGACTCCGTCTCAAAAAAAAAAAAAAAAGATGCATTTCCTTTTCATCTCTCATTACATAGCTATAGTTTTGAAATCATATTACTCCTTTAAACTATACATTAATTAAAATATTTTCCTTAATGTGCACATGTGCAACACATAGCAAAAAGAGACTCTAAATTACTATGTCATATCACTGGGCTGTCTGGTTATAAACAAAACTTAGGCATTCCCACAGTGCAAAATTAACAGAAGAAAAATCTGTAAACAGAAACTTAACAGTGGACTCATGTTCCATGTTACTGTGATTATGGGACAAACATTATTTTCTAATGTAACTGTCTGCTTTCATAATGAGTTTAGTTCCTCTATTAGGATTCATGATGATATTAAATGAGATTCAGTGATCCTAATTATTAAGAGATTAGAGTTTAGAATTGAAATTATGCTATGAATTAGAATACTAATCAAAAATTAGATTAAGATGTTGCTTCTTGCTGTTAAAAGGCAAAATTTTAAATAATTTTCAAACAGGAATCTCAGCATCTTTTCATATCTTCTGTACTATAATAAATTCTCATAAAGCATCTAGCACTGTGCCTAGCAAAGAGTAACCCCCTAAAAATAAACAACAGGGAATAATTATTACTACCTAGGTCTTAGCAAACATTTCCTGGAAATAAATGAACTGCTGAAAATAGGAAAGCAGACACTTTTTGCTTGTGAGGAAAACCTTCTGGAGGAGCTCACCTATTGGTTGGTAAGAAACGTAAACAATCAGACCAAAGGCTTTGGGAAGAAAACACATATATTGGGTTAAATAAAAAATATTATTAAAATGAGTTTCATCTGTTTATTTTGATTTTTATTAATGTGGCAACTAGAGAATTTTAAATTACATACTTAATAGTTTGCATTATATTTCTATTGGACAGTACTGGTCTAAACAATTAGTTGGTAATACAGAATAACTGCATAAACCTCCAAATGCCTCCAGGACAACTTTTCCGATGAAATATAAATAAGTAATCTCTTTGCAAGAAAGTAAAGAACAAACATATGCAAAATCTTAAACCTGGGAACTAGAAAAGTACATGAAACATCTAAAACATATCCCAAAAGCATTCTACATTTTCTGGAGGAAGGATGGGTAAACTTTTTCTGAAAAAGACTAGAGAACAAATATTTTTGCCTTTGTGGGTCAGAGGGTCTCTGTCACAACTATTCAACTGCAACTACTCAGTGCAAAAGCCAGCCATAAACAATATGTAAACAGACAGGCCTGGCCGCATTCCAATAAAACTTTATTAAAACAGGCCTACTGAATTTGTCTTACAGCCTATAGTTTGTCAACTCCTGTTACAGAGCAAAATACCAGGAATTCAAATTTCAAAACCCCAGACAACATGAGTTTTAAACTGATCACATTTGCCTTAAACAATAATATTAAAGAACAAGAAAGGTCCAAATCAGCAGGAGAAGAGCAATGGCTTCATTTGGAAACAGATGGAAATTACTAAATGAAACAAATGATAAGAAAAACGAACAAAAAAACCCTGTTGTCTCTGGAAACACTTCTTAAAAAGTTATGAATGAATCACCTACTTACATTTAACTCTATTATCCACAGTAACGTTACAAATAAGAGGTCAAAGGTGACAAACAAACAGAAAGTCCTCCTGACATCAGATATGCCTTTCTTTTCCCTTCCTTCATAGGACTCAATCCTGGCCATGAGTTGTGTGGGGTTGATGGAATGGACGTTGCGCAGAGAAGCATGGGAGCTCTGGCTCCCGGTGAGAGCGTTCTCCATGTCTTCTGGCAGGTGGTTCATCCTGGAGGAGGGTTATGGGAGCCTTTTTCCAACCTCACCATCCCTAAAGAGAAGACACCTTTGGGAAATAAAAAAGAGACACCATGTTAAATCCAAGCTGATCAAACATAACTGTGCAACCCTCTCCACTGTGCAACTATTTCTCTAACTGAACAACAGAGTACCTTGACTGATTTATGTTTTCATGAAGACATAAAGAGAAAGAGAAATGAGAAGCAACACATAATGTTTTAGAGCAATACTACGAAATAGCTATTTTAGCAAACAATGGCAATAGAGAAGAAGCAAACTGACTGTAGGAAAGGGTGAAGACAGGATGTTAGCTACAACTGAAAGGTGTTCCTGATGACCTGGACCAAACCTCTTGGTGAACGACTCAGTTACCTTGCTGTACCAGGGAGAAAACCTCCACAGTCCTGTAAGTATAACTGTGCATGGGCTAGAAAATCATTTACTGAATGCTTTCCTGGAGCATGTAAGCAGAATGTGTAAATTAGCTATAAAAATGCTTATTTCCAAGCCTGGGCAATATAACAAGGTCCTGTCTGTACAAAAAAGAAAAAAGAAAAATCAGCTGTGCATGGCAGCACATGCCTATAGTCCTAACTACTCAGGACCTGCGTAGGAGGATTGCTTGAGCCCAGGAGTTGAGGTTATAGTGAGCTATGATCATGCCACTGGACTCCAGCCTGGGTAACAGAGCAAGACACTGCCTCAAACGAAAAACAAAAATCACACAAACATCCTTACTTCCTGAGGAGGAATTTCTTTCCATCAAAAGTACCTTACAAACTAAAGTTAGCATTTCCCCATCCTCTTAATGAACAAGCATGTTTCTAGGCCTCTTCTTGGAAAAGAAGTACACACACTAAACAAAAAGTTTAGCACTATGCAAACCACCCGACCAATAATTACAGAAGGTATAGTCCTATACAGAGATGCAGGCCCCTCAAGACCAGAGGGCACTTTTATAATAAAAATTAAAAATGAGTAATCTAAATAATCTGATCTGCTTATGGATGGGACAAAGACATTAAACAAAGTGTGGCGGATGGTATGATTGTCAAGCAGCCTAGTTTCCTTTTCTGTAGGACCTCTCCCTGTGGGATTATATACTCCTGGTTCTACTGAACTCATATCTGTTCTTTAGCCATGAACGTGGCATGTAATGTGGGCAGAAGTTCATATGCCACTTGTGTCCAGAGCTGGTGCATGAATCGCCAGTACGTGGCTCCCCACACTCTCCTTTCTTTCTGCCACAATGACTGGCAACGTCCAGGTAAAGATGAGGATTTTCAAAGCCATAAAATAGAATTTAGAAACAGACGGCTGAGATTTCCCTAAAGCAATATGTTCCCATTTGGTCCTATTATTCACTGTCCAGAACTTTGTCTCTTTACACTTGACCTTGATTTCTCTTCCTTTCCACGCTCAGGAACAAAAGTCTTTCTCATACTTTTTAACAACGTGGTGGTAAAATGGCACAGCATTTATGAAGGCAATTTGATTATGTGAAATAAGATACTTTAAAACCTCCATACTTCTTGATCTTGTAACCCTAAATCTAAATGAAATTAATCAAACTACAGACCTTCAAAGCAAAAACTGATCTATGGCCTTAAAGGTCAGGTTAGTGATTATCTTCAAGCAAGAGGGAAGAAACAGTGATTAGAAGGCAGAGGGTAGAGGGCATATTTAGAGGACTTGGTAAAGTTCTATTTCTTAACCTGAGTAGTGGTAACATAGTTGTGTTCATTTATTGATAATTGATTGATGTACACAGTAGTTTTAGTCATGTGTTGGCTCATGAAAAATTCAAAATGCTATATAGTATATACATGTATACACAACTGAATAGTGTATATTATCTTTCAATAAAAATCCATATTAAAAGACTTTATAATAAGGTATCTATAATAGTATCAATTAGAAAACAACCTAAATAACTAATTAGAATAATTAGATAAAAATCATGGTATAGCCACAGTATAGTCACTAAAATAAATGTTTATGAAGCATTTATAATGACTTAGAAAAAAATGCCTGGGTTATGATAACTAAATTAAAAATCGAATACTAAATGGAATACACACACACACAGTATGTTCAGAACTCTGTAAAATAAACCTAAACCGAATTCTTATAAGAAGGTACCCATGAAATATATCAGATATTGAACCAGCCTTGCATCCCAGGGATGAAGCCCAATTGATCATGGTGGATAAGCTTTTTGACGTGTTGCTGGATTCGGTTTCCCAGTATTTTATTGAGGATTTTTGCATCGATGTTCATCAGGGATATTGCTCTAAAATTCTCTTTTTTTGTTGTGTCTCTGCCAGGCTTTGGTATCAGGATGATGCTGGCCTCATAAAATGAGTTAGGAAGGATTCTCTCTTTTTCTATTGATTAGAATAGTTTCAGAAGGAATGGTACCAGCTCCTCCTTGTACCTCTGGTAGAATTCGGCTGTGAATCCGTCTGGTCCTGGACTTTTTTTGGTTGGTAAGCTATTAATTATTGCCTCAATTTCAGAGTCTGTTATTGGTTTATTCAGAGATTCAACTTCTTCCTGGTTTAGCCTTGGAAGGGTGTATGTGTCGAGGAATTTATCCATTTCTTCTAGATTTTCTAGTTTATTTGCGGAGAGGTGTTTATAGTATTCCCTGATGGTAGTTTGTATTTCTGTGGGATTGGTGGGGATATCCCCTTTATCATTTTTTATTGCATCTATTTGATTCTTCTCTCTTTTCTTCTTCATTAGTCTTGCTAGCAGTCTATCAATTTTGTTGATCTTTTCAAAAAACCAGCTCCTGGATTCATTGATTTTTTGAAGGGTTTTTTGTGTCTCTATCTCCTCCAGTTCTGCTCTGATCTTAGTTATTTCTTGCCTTCTGCTAGCTTTTGAATGTGTTTGCTCTTGCTTCTCTAGTTCTTTTAATTGTGATGTTAGGGTGTCAATTTTAGATCTTTCCTGCTTTCTCTTGTGGGCATTTAGTGCTATAAATTTCCCTTTACACACTGCTTTAAATGTGTCCCAGAGATTCTGGTATGTTGTGTCTTTGTTCTTGTTGGTTTCAAAGAACATCTTTATTTCTGCCTTCATTTTGTTATGTAGCCAGTAGTCATTCAGGAGCAGGTTGTTCAGTTTCCATGTAGTTGAGCGGTTTTGAGTGAGTTTCTTAATCCTGAGTTCTAGTTTGATTGCACTGTGGTCTGAGAGACAGTTTGTTATAATTTCTGTTCTTTTACATTTGCTGAGGAGTGCTTTACTTCCAACTATGTGGTCAATTTTGGAATAAGTGCAGTGTGGTGCTGAGAAGAATATATATTCTGTTGATTTGGGGTGGAGAGTTCTGTAGACGTCTATTAGGTCTGCTTGGTGCAGAGCTGAGTTCAATTCCTGGATATCCTTCTTAACTTTCTGTCTCGTTGATCTGTCTAATGTTGACAGTGGGGTGTCAAAATCTCCCATTATTATTGTGTGGGAGTCTAAGTCTCTTTGTAGGTCTCTAAGGACTTGCTTTATGAATCTGGGTGCTCCTGTATTGGGTGCATATATATTTAGGATAGTTAGCTCTTCTTGTTGAATTGATCCCTTTACCATTATGTAATGGCCTTCTTTGTCTCTTTTGATCTTTGTTTCATCAGAGCCTAAGATTGCAACCCCTGCCTTTTTTTTGTTTTCCATTTGCTTGGTAGATCTTCCTCCATCCTTTTATTTTGAGCCTATGTGTGCCTCTGCACGTGAGATGGGTTTTCTGAATACAGCACACTGATGGGTCTTGACTCTTTATCCAATTTGCCAGTCTGTGTCTTTTAATTGGAGCATTTAGCCCATTTACACTTAAGGTTAATATTGTTATGTGTGAATTTGATCCTGTCATTATGATGTTAGCTGGTTATTTTGCTCGTTAGTTGATGCAGTTTCTTCCTAGCCTCGATGGTCTTTACAATTTGGCATGTTTTTGCAGTGGCTAGTATCGGTTGTTCCTTTCCATGTTTAGTGCTTCCTTCAGGAGCTCTTTTAGGGCAGGCCTGGTGGTGACAAAATCTCTCAGCATTTCCTTGTCTGTGAAGTATTTTATTTCTCCTTCACTTATGAAGCTTAGTTTGGCTGGATATGAAATTCTGGGTTGAAAATTCTTTAAGAATGTTGAATATTGGCCCCCACTCTCTTTTGGCTTGTAGAGTTTCTGCCGAGAGATCAGCTGTTAGTCTGATGGGCTTCCCTTTGTGGGTAACCCAACCTTTCTCTCTGGCTGCCCTTAACATTTTTTCCTTCATTTCAACTTCGGTGAATCTGACAATTATGTGTCTTGGAATTGCTCTTCTCGAGGAGTATCTTTGTGGCGTTCTCTGTATTTCCTGAATTTGAATGTTGGCCTGACTTGCTAGATTGGGGAAGTTCTCCTGGATAATATCCCACAGAGTGTTTTCCAACTTGCACACGTATGTTTACTGCAGCACTATTCACAATAGCAAAGGTTTGGAACCACCCCAAATGTTCAACAATGATAGACTGGATTAAGAAAATGTGGCACATATACACCATGGAATACTATGCAGCCATAAAAAATGATGAGTTCATGTCCTTTGTAGGGACATGGATGAAGCTGGAAACCATCATTCTCAGCAAACTATCACAAGGACAAAAAACCAAACACTGCATGTTCTCACTCATAGGTGGGAACTGAACAATGAGAACACTTGGACACAGGAAGGGGAACATCACACACTGGGGCCTGTTGTGGGGTGGGGGGAGAGGGGAGGGATAGCATTAGGAGATATACCTAATGTAAATGATGAGTTAATGGGTGCAGCACACCAACATGGCACATGTATACTTTGTAACAAACCTGCACGTTGTACACATGTACCCTAAAACTTAAAGTATAATAAAAATAAAAAATAAAAAAATAAAAATATTAAAAAAAAAGAAATGTATCAGATATTACCAATGATTCTCTCTGACTGATGAGGTTATATTTTCCCCCTCCTTTGGCCTTTTTCACACTTTTTGCACTTGTTATATGTTTACAACGAGAGGCACTAAATTCAAACATCACTTTGCTGAGGTTCTGTACAGATGTCCTCAGAACGCTAAGCAGCCTTTCCCTTTCTTTTCTGCCAATATAGGCAACATTAGGTAGTGTGTGTCTCTGTCATTCAATCTGTTTCCTCAGAGTCAGCAAATCAGCAAAGCATTTTGAAAAACTCATTAAGAAGCCACTTAAGCGTTTAGTAAAAGGAAAGAAAATAATAAGCTCCCAAATTAAAAGCATTCTTACATAATTTCTGTCTTAATGAGGTCAATGCCACCCTAGTGGAAGGTATAGCAACGACATACTCCCCAGTAGCAGCTCTTAACACAAAGCTTGCAAAGCACTACCACCTGTCAAACTTCTAGGAGTTAATTCTGAAACAGTAAGTAAATATGAATGTAATTAATACATCTTTTGTGACGAAACACATATTTTAAGTTTAAGAAAATAGCTGAGGCCGGCCGCAGTGGCTCATACCTGTAATCCCAGCACTTTAGGAGGCCGAGACTGGCAGATCACTTGAGGCCAGGAGTTCAAGACCAGCCTGGCCAACACGGGGAAACCCGGTCTCTACCAAAAAATACAAACATTAGACAGGAGTGGTAGTGCACACCTGTAGTCCCAGCTACTCGGGAGGCTGAGGCAGGAGAATCGCTTGAACCTGGAGGCAGAGGCTGCAGTGAGCTGAGATGGTGCCACTGCACTCCAGCCTGGGCAACAGAGTGAGACCCTGTCTCAAAACAAAACAAACAAAAAAAAGAAATCTGGATGAATGAATACAGACATATTTTTGCAACAATATATCCTACATTATGAAAAAGCAACTCAAATAATTCTAAGCCAGTCTAATAATTAGCAGCTATATTTAAAAATTAATTTAAATTATTAAATTCACTAATATGTACAGAAAATTGAACAAATTCAAAATTCAAACCAAGGACTGATTTTAGGAGGAAGATCATTTTCAAGGAAATTAAATCACTTTCTTAGTTTCACTCCTTTTTCCTTCCACAAACCCACTTCTTATGAATAAGAAAGATTAAGAAACGTACCAACCCTAGAAATCTGAAATATATTTCAAAATTAAAAAATGACATTAAATACACAATGGAAACACATGGCTTGGGAAATGAGAATCATTACATTATTTTTCATATGTATATGTGTAACTGCTAATGAGCAAGAATTTATAGATACTTTTACCTCAATAAAAAAAGTTACACAAAGCACAAGACATCTCTGAGCAGACTGGCTCTAATCAAACTGATCTTTCTCTGGGAAAAAGGGAAGTTGTAAAAAGGACAGCGAGCTTGTTTTTCTTTTTCTTTCTAGTTTACCTACTTAATCCAGTGAATTAATTGGTCTAGATGTAACCAATGACAAGGTTAATCTCTGTTAGGTTATGAAAACACATGGTTCAGACTTCTAGAATTAATTTTTTGAGTGAAACTTTTACTTAAAAACAGAAAAATTAGAGAGGAAGGGTGCTTAGTTTGAGGGACTCATGTTAGAAACATACTATTCAAACTCAGAAACATTTGGCCATCTTTGTCCTCTATCTCCCTTACTGCTGGTGAAACTGACTAACAGTCACATATGGCCTCTTGCAGCACACAACAGCAGGTCAACAAAGTTGACAGGCTCTACTCCCCATTCCCCCAAAAAACAATTACTCCTGATTGATAATCTATTTGGGGGATCGGTAAGGGCCTGTGGGCTAGTGGGAAGGGAGAGCTCAAGAATCTTTCTTACTCCTACAAAGCAGACTGTAAACTGGGAAATTTGGGAAGCACTGGTGAAAAATACTAAGGAAATATCAGCTAATTTATGCTCTGTAGGAAACTCTTGGTTTCTGCATTATTAGCCCTTAAAATAAGACTGGCTTTTCTTTCTGTGACTCATTTCATTGTGATAAACTTGAGTTAAAACATTCTAAATACAAGCGTATTTGAGTTAATATACTAGATACACTTCTAAATGTTCTTAAGGAACTCAGACTTAACACATAGAACGTTTAGCCTGAGTTCCTTAAAAAATATATAGGTTAAATGAGGATTAAAAATAGTGGAACAGGGAAGAACGAGAAGCACTGCACTAGCGTCTTCACCAGCCTTGAAGCGACACAGCAGGTTAAGGGCAGACAGGTACCTTCAGCCAGGTGATACATTTCCAGATGGGTGAAATGGAGAAACCATGCCTCAGAGCAGTCTGGGGTGGGGGCTTTGAAGGGAACAGTGAGGAGGACTACATCTACCCAGCTGCTTCTTGTTGCCTATTTCCACCTGTCAAATTACTCCTGACAGTGAGTTAACTCTACTACATTTCTAGTTGCTTCATCTGGCCAAGGTAGCCTCTCTTAAAGCCAGATTACACATTTCTGGGATGGCATTTCATTCGAGTCTTGAGGGAAGATACAAAAACTGGGTGTGGGACTGGCTAGCCTAGGTGCTGGAACCCCACAGACTAGAGTAGAGCTGCCTGCCCAGCAAAGCCAGTGGCTGCAGGTTCTTGAGGCAATGCCAAGAGAGTCTGAGAAAGTGCAGAAAAAGTGTCATGGAATTTTCATACGCAATAAAGTTATGAATTTTTGGTGTGCATATGCACCAATATCACATGTGGATCTTGGTTAATCCCCAATACCTGAACCATGTGATTCTGACACTCATTGAGAAAGAGCCCTTCCTTTTAATGAGTAAAGAGAAGGATCATTCCTTAAAGCCACTTTCTACTGTCTGGTTATTGGATTTCATTCTAACCATATCCTTCAGAAAGTTGAAGTATGGGGTGAGTTCCTTCAGAGAGACTTTTCTGAATGCTCCCCATATTCCAACCTCCAGGCAGTCAGATGCATTTCCCCCAAGCTCCCCTAAGTCTGTGGATGTGCCACTTAATGATACTGCTTACCACACTAGGCCTTAATTATCCACTTCACTGCCTCTCCCACTAACTAGTATATTCCTTAAAGGCTCTGAATTTGACCACAGCACACGACAGACAGCAGGAACAGAACAAATATCAACTGCATAAATTCTATCTAGCATCTAGCACATATACTAGCAGAGAGTAGGCTCTCAGCAATCTCTGTTGAATTCAGGAGATTACAACTGTTTGTTTTTGTTTGTGAGGAAGAGCTTGGGTATTTTTCCAGATGTCATTTCAGAAGTATTATTCAATCCGGGATACTGAGATCCTCTCTGGGGTTGGCTTAAGGAAGGCCATACCTCTCTAAAGAGGGTGCTAAGTATTGATTGGCTGTATACACAGGAAGCTAAATCTGCAATTCAGAATTTATCCCAACTGTGTGGGAAGTATGGGAGTGAAGAATTAGAAAATAAAGAAAAACATTTGGGTGAGAAGATGAGAATCCCCTTTGGTTGTTTTTTGAAAAAGAGATTGATGTCTTATTTTATACCAATGTGTAACTATCCTCCTCTATACTACAGGATCAGTCAGCTATTTCTATTTATGCTACATTAACAAATCACTAAAAACTCAATGGCTTAAAGTAACCTATACATTTATTCTCAAGCTCACAGGTCTGTATGCTGCCTGAATTTCCCCTGATCTAGGCTGCACCTCATGATGGGTACAGAGCTGGGTCAAAACATCAGCTCCATCTGCTTCCACACAGAAGTGACACTACCCAGATGGTGACCAGCAGCTGCTATGGAGCAGGAGCTACCACTACTTGCATTTTACAGGAGCCCCACAATCTCTCAGCCTTCCTAGGAGGAGAAGAGAGACTGTGCACCTCCTGTTGACAGCCAAGCCAAGTCTCTCAACCCAACCACCCAGCCTTCTCAGCACTACTTATGGCAGCAGCCAGGACACTGTATGTTTTCCTCCAAAACAATGTTGGAATAATAGACATTAAAAATATTTAATTTAGAAAGGCCTTAGTCATCATATTAGCTAAAGGTCTTTGGAGATGATTTGGCTTAGAGACATGTTTTCTTGGTCTTGTACAGTGTTTCTTAAGATACTGACTTAACTGCTAACATTTTAATTAATTAATTACTTTTTCCCCAGATTTCCAGCTTCTCTTGAAAAGTCAAAAGGTATAGAATCACCAGGTCTGCATTCTCTTACCATGATAATAAAGCCAAGCTGCTGACCACTTTCAGTGGGGCACGCACTCTCCAGTTGGCCTCAATCTTCACCTAGCCTGGAGGCAACTGACTTTGCCAGCCTGATCTTTCTGACTCTTTTTACAGGCAAAAACGGTGGGGCCTACATGGATCCATCTAAGAGATATTTCAGGATAGTGTATACTTAGGATTAAAACTTGGCTCTTTCCTCTCTATCATCCTGCCTTACCCCAGATTCACAGAAGAAAGTAGGAGACATATCAAGAAGTGTTCACATGGTGTGCGAAATACAGTCATGGGATTTGAGAGTCCCAAAGGACAGACTGCCATGGCTGTGCCCACTGTATCCTGGGACTGGGTGCCCCTGGAAGCAGGACGCAGCCTGAGCTGGCTGTCTTGCAAGGCCCCCCACTGTTATGAGACCTGGTTAATGACACAGAAGTCCTGTTTAGAGCCCTCACCTTCCGAGATGAAGCAGCTAGAAGTAGGAAATGGGAACAGTGAGGGAATAACCTGACATTTATAAACTTACCTTGCTAGTATGAGAAAGACGCCTGAAAAAACACAGATGCTTTAAAAATAAGCATGCATAGAGAAGAGAGATGTGGGGAGGAAGCTAATCCAGAGTACTAAAAACACAGCAAGACAGCATCACCTTCATATTCTAAAGGCACCCATGTGACATGAGGAACATTATGGCATGCTAACAAGACCTGGAAAACTGATATGTCAAATTTAACCAGTAATTCAAACTTAGATAACATAAAAAGTTCTGCTTAATGTCTGCCTATATGAGGCTGTCTACATTTTGAAAACACCTCAAAGATGGTTTGTAGATAAGATATTCTTAAAAAAAAGAAACAAGTGGCTGGGCACAGTGGCTCACAAATATAATCCTGGCACTTTGGGAGGCCAAGTAGTCTGAGAGCTGCCTGGGCAACACAGTGAGTCCTCATCTCTTCAAAATATTTAAAAATTAGCTGGGTATGGCAGTGTAGACTTGTAGTCTTAGCTACTCAGGAGGCTGAGGCAGGAGGATCACCTGAGCCCAGAAATTCCAGCCTGCAGTGAGCTAAGATTATGCCACTGCACTCTAGCTTGGGAGACAGAGCAAGGCCCTGAAAGAAAAAAAAATGAAAGAAAGAGAGAAAGAGAGAGGGAAAGAGAGAAAAGAAAGAGAAAGAAAGAAAGAAAGAAAAGATAATGCTATCTCACAGGATCAGAAATTCATAGGGAAAGGACTGGCAGTGGGCAAGGTTAGGGAGCTGATGCATGTGTGTGACACTCCAGCCTCCTGAGTCTGAGAAGCTTCACCACGAAGCTCTACAGGAAAACTTTCATAAAGCCAAAAGCAAACAAATCTTTCTTTGGCGAACTGCCCATTACAATTACGTTGACATTTCAAAGCAGCCTTGTTTTCCTGTATGCCATATACGCTCCATATTAAATACAATGTCCAGAAAAAAAACAGGCGTTTAAAAATTAAATCCAGTATTCCCAATTTTAGAAATATTTTTTCTAAAAATTTATTTCATAAATTACATCCAAATTAATAGCTGAGGCAATAGAAAGCTACTATATAGAGAAATCTGTGTAAAAACCAGTCATCTCAAAATATTATGTGAAAAATTCTATAAGGCATTTAAATAAACTCACTCGGCCAGTTATTTGGTATTACTTCAAATTAAAACATATTTTTGGACACAAAGAATCAAATTTTGTCAGCAAATTCCTAACGTGCCAAGTGAAAACAAGTGAAATTTTAAAAAAAGAAACAGAGAAAAAGAAGTTTATGTATGAAACTCTACAAAGCATTCCATAGATATATATCATCAGGTCTACAATGGGGAATAATTTTGAAACAAAGGAATACTGAGAGTTACACTATTAAAAAAACACATAATGAATCAGAGTACATGTGCTATATCCTCAAAGAAACAAAATAGCTCACAAGCCAAGCAATGAGAACAAGCTGACAGGCACATGCTCAAGCCTAAAGAGGAGAAGAGGGAATGTGCCCATCAGAAAGAGGATGGGTCAGCCAGGACAACACAGGAAAAGGAGTGTCATGATCCAATGTGACACTGCATCAACTATCTCCCATCCATTGGCCAAGTGATTCCTATAATTGATTGACAACAATTTAATTTAATAATCCTCTGCATACCTCCCACATCCTTTTTCTAATTCCATGTTTCTGATTAAGATGTAACATTTTATGTAAGGAAACAACAGGCTGGTCAGGTTGAAGCAAACATTCAGTCCACATGGCAGTTAAGGTGTTCACGGCAGACACTGAGACATGAGCCTACTCATGCAAGGCAAAGCCAAAGCCACTTGCAAGTGGGCTCTTTAAGCTGCTGACTAATCAGGTTTCTCAGTTAACAAGGAGAAGGTCTGGGTTCAAACACGAATAATGTCACCAATGTGATAATACGGAGTAGTTTCTTGGGAGATGGGGTCTAGATGTTTCTAATGACCTACATTGGCACCATCAGCTACAAACTACTCTTTGGGAACTTCTAGAGATATTATTCAGACACAATCTAAATGATGGATAGCTATTACAAAATACTCGCACATTCTGTACATGGTATGCAAGTGGTAATTCCAAAAAAGAATTATAGAAAGGTTGTATCATCACTCAGATATTCCCCCAGTATCTCCTTATAAACTTACAGGTAATTATCAATAATTTTCCTTAACTGGAATTATTAAGTGGACTACAGTTAGCAAGCTCAAAGCAAAGCTAGAATCACTGAACTTGACTATACAATAATTTGTTTATTCTGACTTGCAAGTATTTGGGTATGATTACTAATTCACACCCAATAAAAGTCAGAGGAGGTTCACAGCTCACACAAAGGCTTTTAATAAGGCCACAATAACTCAAGGTGCATAATTAAGCTCTGAAAATTCTGACACATATTCTTTCAACTCAGCAAGTATGGCTAACACTGGGATTTTTAAAAACTGCTAAGTGTGGCCGGGTGCAGTGGCTCACGCTTGTAATCCCAGCATTGTGAAAGGCCGAGGCAAGTGGATCACATGGGGTCAGGAGTTCGAAACCAGCCTGGCCAACACGGTAAAACCCTGTCTCTACTAAAAATATAAAAATTAGCCAGGCATGGTGATGCGCGCCCGTAGTCCCAGCGACTCAGGGGGCTGAGGCAGGAGAATCACTTGAACAGGGAGGCGGAGGTTGCAGTGAGCCGAGACTGTGCCACTGCACTCCAGCCTGGTCTACAGGGCGAGACTCAGTCCAAATATATATATAAAATTAGGCTTAATATTCACCACTCAGTATTAGTGTATGCTTTATCAGAAAGAACAGAGATACAAAATGTTTTAAAAACAAAAAAAAGGCAAATGCTATGTAAATGGAAGATTATAATCACAATGAAAGGTTTTGACATTTACTTTTTTAGCCTATTTGATATTTTAATGATACGAATACAGATTAATACTATAATTAAAATTTTTAAGACAGATAATTATTTTTTAACTCTACAGTCATAGACTATATACTATGTTGAGGAGGTAAGCCATATTTATAAAATTGATCACAAAACTAGACCACCAAAAAACACGTAATAAATCTTGCAATAAGGAACTCTATAAAGAATGAGCAGTGCATAAAATAGACTTCCATAACATAGTACTATTTTCTAAAATAACATTGAAATAAAAATATTTAAAAAGTAAAACAAACTATTGGGAAAAAATGACAATAAAAACAGTGGAAAGCTGTAAACTTGGGCTTACTATCAAAATCACTAAAGTAATTTAATTACTTTTAAAATAATGAATAAAATTAAATAATTCAGCATTTAAATAATAAAGTTAGAAAGCTGCAACTATTCTATATGGAAAACGATGGAAAAGAAAAAAAGAAAAACAATGAATACAATTAGTAAATCCAAAAGGAGGATGACGATAACTGTTGCAAGCTGGGGAGTGGGAAAAATGTGATTCTTTATAACAAAAACTCTACTTTTGTACTTGATGAACACTTCATAAACAAATTTAAAATATATAGATAAACCCAGTGATCAGTCCTTTAAAAGGGCAAATGTAAAGTACTAATAAAGGGAGTAATAAAGGAATACAAGTACCACTATAGAAGAAGTCACTTTCAAAGTATATGTAATATTTTAATTCCACTTGAAAACCATAACTAAAGTCAATACTCTGGAAATATATAAATTACACTAAGAAGAAGCAAATGACCTGAATAGAATAAACCATTCCAAAAAAAGAATAGTGAAAAATAATTATCTAGCAAAGGGACTGGAGTCAGACAGTTTTATGGGCATTTCAATATTTGAAATAAAAGACAAAATCCTACATATTGATTCAGAATGTTAAAAAGGAAAGCTATCCTATTATTAAATAAAGCTAGGATAATACTGACATTATCTGAACAAGAACATGTAACAACACAAGAATATTAAAGATTGCAACATACAACAGGACAAAAGTATAAACTAACCCCACATATTAATATAACATCATTATATATTACATAACATTGTATATCATATATTAACAATAACAAAATGAATAGAGCTTCCTCACACTGGGACTCACTGTCTCAGGCACAATGCTGAGTACTTAAGATACATAATGTCATTTAAACCTCAGAACAGCTCCCACAAGTCAGACAAACATATCAGAGCTTATTCCTAAAACCTCACATAATTCAAAACACATATAGATAAAAACTAATCCTGGCTGGGCACAGTGGCTCACGCCTGTAATCCCAGCACTTTGGGAGGCCGAGGCGGGCAGATCACAGGTCAGGAGATCAAGAACATCCTGGCTAACACAGTGAAACCCCGTCTCTACTAAAAATACAAAAAAATTAGCCGGGTGTGGTGGTGGGCGCCTGTAGTCCCTGCTACTCGGGAGGCTGAGGCAGGAGGACGGCGTGAACCCAGGAGGCAGAGCTTGTAGTGAGCCGAGATCGCGCCACTACACTCCAGCCTGGGTGACAGAGTGAGACTCCGTCTCAAAACAACAACCACAACAACAACAACAAACTAATCCTAATAGGAGGACAGACATTTCTGTTTACTCATTAAAACGTTTCACTGCATTTCAAAAGCATGCACGAACACAACTTACAATTCATTTAGGCCAAAAGCTTTGAAATTATGTACATTTTGATTGGTTTTTCATTGGAGGCAGGTGGCAGGGGGAACTTGCATAATTTCAAACTTTGTAGGACAACTCTTCATTTCCAAGTGGATATCTGTTTCACTCTCTTAAAATGTGGCTAAGTCTCTTATTCTGAAAGAGACATAGAGAAACACATAGAGAGAGAAGGATTTTGGAAAGAGCCAGGCAGAAACACATCCCTGACATAAAAAAAAAAAAAAATGTAAGCTGAAAGAAAATTGGAAACTGACAGTTGGCCTCAGGAGACAAGGAGGAGTGTGTGCCCGATCTTCAGGGGCTATATGTGTGGAAAGAGAGGGCAGACTTATATTTATCAGTGGAAGCCAGAAATCTGAACTGTAACAGGAAATTTTCCAAATATTAAGCATTAGCTCATTTGTTTAAAAAAGCACTTAGTTGACAGCAGCCGATTAGAGAAGCAAATTAAATTTATGAGATTATTTATTAAATGGTTTCTTGGGACCTTCATTCAGGTAGAGCTCAAACTCTTTAATTTTGCCTAACCTAACACTGGCCTACTTCTCCACAGCCACTTCATCATGGTAAAAAATCACAAGCAGTTCCCTAAAGACATTACGTTCTCACAAACCTCTGCTTGCATTTTTCTCTCCAGTGGCACCTCGAGTGCCACTCTCCTTATCTCTAAAGTTCTGACCCATTTGATAAGCCTTAATTCAAAACCCATTTTCTCAGGGAAACCTTTGTTTCCTCTAACTCTTCTAAACCTCTCTGCCCCTATCAGAAAAGAGTGTACACAGACCTCTATAATTACATCTATCATGCCGCATACTTTTGTCTTCCATTTAAAAAAGCAAGCAAACAAACAACAACAACAAAACTTTGTTAACAAGAGCTCACTTTTATGATTTTGTGATTCATATATTTACCAGTTCCTTCAATCTGGGGGAGTGGGAAAAGAAACTAGACACAGAAAGAGAGAGAGAAAGCAAAAAAAGAAAGGCAAGGCAGCCATTTAAAATAGCATCAAAAACAAAACACTAAGGAATAAATTTAATAAAAGATATGCAATATCGCAAAACTGAAAGCTACATAATACTGCTGAGAGAAATGGAAGTAGTTGAAAATAAATTGTGAGATATACCATGTTCATGGATTGGAAGAATTCATATTGTTAAGATATCAATTCTCCTCAAATGGATCTACAGATTCAACTCAATCCCAATCATAATCCCACCATGCCTTTTTTTTAATAGAAACTGACAAGCTAACTCTAAAATGTATACAAAATGCAAAGAAATAAGCCTGTCCAAAGCAATCTGGGAAAAGAACAAAAATAGAAGACACATTAGCTAGCTTAAAGACTTTCCACAAAGCTTCAGTAATCAAAACAGTATGGTACTAGCATAAGAATAAACAAATAGGTCAATAGAACATAATAGAGAGTATATAGAGTATATAAATAGGCCCACACATATATGGTCATTTCAATTTTGACAAAGCTGTCAAAGTAATCCAATGGTGAAAATAAAGTCTGTTTTCTGCAAACAGTGAAGAAAACAACCAGATATTAAAACTGAAAAGAACTTCAAACCCTAACTCACACCAGGTAAAAAATAATTTAAGATGATTTACAGACCTAAACGTAAAAATTAAAAATACAAAGCTTTAGAAGAATGTGTAGGACAATTTTTTTTGCAATATTTTTTGCAAACATTTCTTAAAGAAGACACAAAAAGTTATAACCATTAAAAAAATTGTGTAGGCTGTCATGAAGGGGCTCCCCCTGGTTCATTTGGGACAACTTGAACATAAAAATGAATAATGACAGTAATGTTGGAATTTACATTGGACAAATTTAAAAATTCCATGAGTCCATGGCAATATTGTAAATAAAAGACAGATGGCATGGGAAGAGTTCTTCTATACAGAAAAAAGTCACACAAAAATGTAAAAGGAATAATAAAATTAGAAAAATCAATGGTTTGCAACTCCCAGTGTAGTAACAGATTCAGGCAAGGACCATTATGGATGCCAGCAATTATTAAAAGGTTGTTGGGGGATATGATATTATAGTTTCAAAGCAGCATCTCTCAGATTATTTAATAATTTCATTGGGGATGATATGCTTTTACAGTGGAGAGATCTGGCAGGCACCATCTGAACTAAGTAATCAAACAGCATCACCAATACTGGAGCAAGCTGGCATTACCTGCCTTCTGATGCGTTGCAACAAGAACTATATAATATCAATTATGATAAATCCTTGCCAGAAGTTTTACTTGAATTTAGTCATTAAAAATAATAATAATAAACAGTATATGGGACATTCTACAAGTCAACTATCCTGGACTCTTCAGAGAAGTCAATGTGGTGAAAAACAAAAATAAAAAGAATAGTGGTGTGAATACTCTTCAAATAGAAAAGAGCATAAAGAGACTCAAGCATCACATGCAATGCACAAGCCTAGAATGAATCTTGAATTAAAAAACAAAAGCCACAAAAGTCAATTGGAGAATTGATTACAGTTTAGTAATGGTTATGCAGGAGAATGCCCTTATTCTTAGGAGATGCACACTTAAGTACTAAAGGATAAGTGTCATCATGTATGCAACTTATTTCTGATTCATTCGGAAAAAACTTATTTCTGATTCATTTGGAAAAACGTAAGGGCATAAGGCTGTTTTGAGATGGCACTGCTGTGTCTGTACCTATCTATCTATACACAGTATATACACACATACATACGATATTAATACATTTAAACATAAGATGCATACAGTATACATACACATATGTAGCATATGTATGTACCATAATCCCCCTCCCCAACCTTATCTGAAGTTTCACTTTCCAGTTTCAGTTACCTGAAACACTTGAACTACAAAAATACTACATAGAAAATTCCAGAAATAAATGTTCATGAGTTTTAAATTGTGTGTCATCATGAGTGGCATGATGAAATCTCCCACTATCTCACTGCATCCCACCCAGAACATGAATCACCCCTTTGTCCAGAACAGCCACACTGCATATGCTATCTGCCCATTATTGTATAAGTAAAACCAAAATATTTATAGGGGTCTGGTACTACCTGTTGTTTCAGGCATCCCCTGGGGGGGGCTTGAAATGTGCTGTCCATGGATAAGAGGTAACTATTGTATAGCAAAGAAAGCAAAGGCAAATTTTCATGGCAAAAAAATCATGAGACCAACTTTGCTCTTAAGTATGTGCTACACTTAAAGGTAAAGACAAACCAAACATCCTCAAAAACCTCTTAAATCATGCTATAAAACTGAATGCATATGAATTTTGTACACGTACCTTTGTATAATAATTCCTAGATACACAACAGTTTGAGTTGCACTGATAGACTTAAAGGAAAACCCATATAAGAATTCCGGATACCCAAATCATTCTGCCCTTAATACAACTATCAAATTACCTAAACACAAATGGAGATAGTTAAAGGCTTCTAAAACATGCATGACTAATAGATAGAAGTCATTCTATTTGCATTTTGAGCCAATGTCACTTATATAACTGAAAATGGTCTTTTATTATTGTTGCTGCTATAAGGTGTATGTGAAATAGTGGAGTCACATCATCCAATGGTTTGGGGTCTAAAGTTTGCTCAGGTCTTTAGTAAAAACGTGTACAACATACACCACAAGCTTTTACAAGCCAAGTTGCTCCTTCATTTGTTCCCTGCACTAGAACTCAGGGACCCCTGGGGAAAGACAGATCTTTTACAAAGCACCACCTACCAAGGCTCAGACACACCATGTGTTATTTAATTCACATGGCTGACTTATTACACTTGGATGCACATTTCAACTGCACTTCCTTCTGCTCCTCTCCTTACTTTCCTTTATGAATTTTGACAGCCCAACTCCATGGTAACATCTTTATATATTATTTCCATGGTGTTATTCTTAATCTTTATTTTCTAGGCGTCATATTTTCCAGTGTTATTTATATTCATTTGGGATGTAATTAATGCTTTCATTCCATCTTAATAAATCTTCTCACTCTTGAATGCTTTGTGTTCTGCCCTCTTCCCACACACACACACATCCGAGGCTGCCTGTTAAAATTTGGTCATTGTTTTGTAGTCTTGTCTCATTCAATGATTTCTGCTACCATCAGCAGATAAAAGTAATTGTGTGCCCATAACAGAATTTAACCTTTCAACAATCTGCTTTAAGACTCAGATTTATTTAGAAATTAACATCAATGACTTAGAAAAATTTAAGGGGAAAAATACATGTCATGGTGCTTTTAAGTCACTCCTCTGGCAGACATTAATTTATCTCCTGAACTCCAACTGTTTTTTAAAGCAACGCAATTTCTATGTGATCTATTTCCTATAGGAATATTAAAAATATTACTAAACTTTCATTTGACACGTAATGCAGAGATAAATATTAAGATTTAAAGATGGCTGGGTAAATGCATATCAATGTTTTCATAATTTACGAGACAAACCTAAAATATACATTGAGAAGCTGAATCTGGATGTGAACTACATGGTTTAAGAATTGCACTTGATAATGTTTGAAAATTCAAGTTTGCCAAGAATATACCACATCTACTTCATTCACCCCACAAATATGTTTGAGCATTAAAATTGTGTCAGGTCCCCTTCTGAGCACTCCCATGGTGATGAACAAAACATCTATCCTCACAGAGTTTACCTTCTACAGGAAGGGGATGGAAGACAAAGTAGGGCTGGAAACATTGTCATTTTAAACTGAGAGGTCAAGATTATTTCATTGAGGCAGCATCTGAGCAACGACTAGCAGGAAATAAGGGAGAAATGCCAGGTAGATACAAGGAGGAAGGGCACTGCAGATAGAGGGAAGAACAGGGGCAAAAGTTCTGAGGAGGGGTGGAACTGGTCACAGAGGAGTGCAGCCAGGTGGCCAGCGAAGCTGCAGCCAAATGAGAGAGGGGAAGAGCCTCAGATGATGACAGATCAGTTAACAAAGGGCTGGGCCTTGTGTGTGGGCCACTGTAAAGTCTTACTCTGAATGAGATGGGAAGACACCAGAAGATTTTCAGTAGAAGAGAAAAATAATGTAGCTTAAGTTTTAAGAGGCTCTGCTGAAAGAAGCAAAGAAGTGGGGAAACCAGTTAGGAGACAGCGGCAATAATTCAGGAGAGAGATGATGTACTGACTCCATAGAATGGGGTGAGGGCAGTAGACGGGATGAGAATAGATTGGTTCCAAGTAAGGAGCCCAAAGCATTTGGTGACAGATTAACCATGGGGTATGGGAGAAAATGAGGACTAAAACAGAACTGCAAGATTTAGAGCTTGAGAAACTGGAAGGATGGATGTGCTATTTAGTGAAAGCGCGAAGCTAGACAAGGGGCAGTTTTGAGCAAGAATATCAGTTCAGTTTAGACATAAAGCATGAGATGCTTATTAATATCCAAGTTGAGATAAAGTAAACAGCTGGATATGAATCAGGAATTCAGGGGAGCATAGAGATGAAATTTTAAAACATAAGATAGGCAGAAATAAGAATATTCTTCTATGCCATAAAAATGAAAAAAAAACCTAATAAATTTTATCTATTTATAGAACAGAAAACAATTATGAAGTGGGCCCTATGTAAGTCCACTAAGAGTTCCCATTTTAGTAAACCATAAGCGTTCAGCACTGAAAAAATGTAACACCACACAGGCATTTAAAAGGATTCAAAGGTAATACAAGAGGTCTCATGCTCTCAGCAGAACCTACATCTAGTCAATAGGGAAGATATATAAATAATACAAGTGAATGACTGAAGAGAGGGAAAAAAATCAAGTATATATTATTGACAATAACCACGCCATCAGGACTGTTGCTTGGTCCAGGCAAAGAAGAGCAAGCCAGAAAGAAGAAAGGCATTTGACAATGTATATAAGTTGTTCCATAGACTACAGGTTGGCAAAATGGGAAGATGCCACACAGCCGCCCAGTAATGTTGGGTGGTACGAAATACTTGTTAGCTCATCAACCCTGCAGGGGTCAACAACTTGGTAGTCAGTTATTTCACTAGCATGGGCTGAGTCAGCCAGCTGGCATGTTGGAGCTGGGTCTCACCACTCGTTCAATGCAAGTCTCTCTCAAGATGGGCCCTGGGGATTAAGTATATTCTTTTATTTATTTCTCATTTTTTTTTAGAAGCTGCTGTCAGGTAGCCCAAAGTAACTGAAACAATGGGGTCTCTATAGCTACCTTCCTCCAGCTTCTATTGTCTCCAACCTTTTATTCTCCTCATAGTGGATTTCTCCTGGCGTTCAAATTGATTTTGCAGCTTTTTTCCCCCTTTCTCAGCTTTGGCTCTAACTCCTAAACTTAAATACAGCCATGTGTCACTTAATGACAGTGATACATTTTGAGAAATGCGTCATTAGGTGACTTCCTCATTATCACAGTGTTAACTGACACAACCTAGATGGTAGACCCACTGTACACCTAGGCTATATGGTACAGCCTATTGCTTCTAGGCTATAAAGCTGTACAGCATGTTACTGTGCTGAATACTATAAGCAACTGTAACACAATGAGAAGTATTTGCATATCTAAACACAGAAACAATACAGCAAAAATATGGTATTATAATTTTATAGGACCACCATCATATATGCAGTCCATTGTTGACCTAAATGTTGTTATGCAGCACATGGCTGTATTTTCTCCACAGCTCACCTAAAAACTCCTTTGTTTTAATCTTCCAGGTCACAGAGCTATTTGTAACCCAATTTTTCCTTTAGGAGACTAATAAGGTCACTTCCACAAGTACAAAATACTGCTGATTTTTTGGTTGTTGACTATCTTTTTCCAGAACTTTTCCTTGGTCCCTCATGACAAAATCTACTTTTAGCTGTCCTAAAAAATCACATAATACATCAGTTATAAAATACCTGATGGCTAGTGCGAAGTTACCATTATTTTTGCCAATTTTGACTCATTAGTTCTGTCAACCATCAGCAGACCAGCACTCGAGGAGTCGTGTTGCTCCTCAGTGTACATATAGATATTCCTATGAATATTTACAACTTCCTCTTAGAGATGTATCACCAGCCTTGGCAATGGAGGAGTCAAGAGTCATATTACTATCTAGACAGGTGAAGGTCCCTCAATTAAGGAACTTGAAATATTTTCCAATGCATATGAGGACATCTCTGTATCACATAATGTCATTCCTTCGATACTTACTACAAGCAATTTTCAAACAAATGCTGTCAACTTTCAGCACAGGACCTGAGATCTTATTAATCTAGATCTGAAAATCAATAGTATCCACAGCGGTGAGCTCACTGCTCTCCTACGAATCATAGGCAAGTGGCTAAAAGTGTACTCTTCTTTTAGTAACTACCCTTCATCCCAAAGAATGTGTTCATCACACATTCTTCAACGCCTCCCCAGACCTATCTTTCTATACAGAGAAAACAGAAGCTGAATTCCCAGGGGCCAGCTGGTAAGTAGTCAGCAAAGCCAGCACAACTATTCATAGACAAGCTAGGTTTCTTTTCATTCAACAACATAAAACTCCTCAGGAATGTGGGAGATACGTGTTCCTGAAAATGTCACTCCAGTTGACAGAGCCATTTTCTACTCACTGTCCCTTTGGTGGCTCTTGGTTGGTGGAAGTGGCACACTAACAGCAATGCTAGGGAAGATGTTACTTTAACTGCCCCAGGAGGCAGCTGAGACCAACTCCCCATGTCACAAAATAGAGCAGGTTAATGAAAGGTGTGCCATTCACATCTATGCCCAGGGGTATCTACCAACAGGCAGAAGTTACATATGTTATCTCCTATGATGTGATATACAAGAACAGCACATAGGTCCAAAAAGAAATTATGAATCATACCACAGATAAAGGTTTGTAGTCCAAAGATTACTGCATGTGACAGACAGGGAAAGTCAGTCTCAAAATCTTGATGCCTAGGTTTTAAAAATCACCAGTATCCTTTTCCCTGAAAGACTTCTTAGGCAGTCATAAAGAAAATCAGACCCTCAAGAAGATCAGCAACCGAAGTAACCTCGTGATCCCCTTTATCATCAGCCTAACTCATGTTTTAGCAAACAGAATCACACAAAGACCACTAATCACAAGACTCAATTCAACCACAGGCTAAAATATTCAGAAAATAAAGTGTGCTTTACAGTCTAACAATAAGAACAGACCCAGAGCACATTACAGAGGCAGAGAATACAACAAAAGTAGTAGGATCTCTTTAATTTCATAAAGTTCTCAATAAAAGTTTGAAACTAGCACTATTCTTGAAAAACTTGCTCTCAAATAATGCAACAAGCAATTAAAAGAAAATTATGACTATGGAAATACATATATATAGGCAGACTATATATATATATGTATTTCCATAGTCATAATTTTCTTTATTGCTTGTTTCGTTGCATTATTTGAGAGCAAGTTTTTCAAAAATGGTATATGTTATATACTATATGGGTTATATATTATATATATATTATATACTATACGGGTTATATGTTATATATTATATACTATATGCGTTATATATTATATATATAGTATATATTATATACTATATCGGTTATATACTATATATAGTATATATCATATACTATATATTGGCACCATCCCCTTGCCACCATCCCCTTGGTGATGAGTGAGCTCTCACTCTGAGTTCGCATGAGATCTGCTTATTTAAAAATGTGTGGCATCTCCCTTCTCTCTCTTGCTCCCGCTCTTGCCACCTGACATGCTGCTCCAGCTTTTTTTTCTGCCATGATTGTAAGCCTCCTGAGGCCTCACCAAAAGCCGAGCCATGCTTCCTGTACAGCCTGCAGAACTGTGAGCCAATTAAACCTCTTTTCTTTATAAAATTATCCAGCCTAAGGTATCTATAGGAAGCGACACATATGGACTGACACAGGAAGTTTCACCATCCTGCCTTTGCCCCAGTTCTCCCTCTGCCTGGAATGCCTTTTCCTTGAACCACCAAACTATCATATTAACAGCAAGAATAAGACTATTAATTGTTCAAGGTAGCTTAAATATCACTTCCTGGATGAAACTTTCTCTGACCACGTATGTATAATATACATTCCATATACCTTTAAGAGCACCTCTAGTCTTTCACATGTTTCACATACTGTTCATGTCTTCTTCTTGGTATTATACTGAAAACTCCTAGAGAACCTTCTACATTCTTAGCAACCAACGATATGCTTGGCATGTGTTAGGTATTCAATTAGTTTAAAAATTGCAACTATCACTGTATGAAAGTACAAAGTCACCTGACTACTTGCTAACTAAAGTTAGACAAACTTACACATATGGTTGGAGTTTCAATATGGTAGTCCTCCCTTGGTATATGCAGGGAATTGGTTCCAGGACCACCTGCATACATGGGTTCCACATGCTGTGAAAACTATTTTAGGTCAGGTCCCTGTTTTATTTTTAAAAAATTCACATACAACTAGACCTGTGCAGTTCAAACCTGTATTATTCAAGGGTCAGCAGTATATTAAATAAGCCAAGAATATTTAATCGCCAGTTAATTTCATTTACAATGAAATTAATAAAAATGTTCCCAACTCTCCCAAATTAACTAAATTGGTAATCTTTCTTTCCAATGTATTTTGAATGCTATTTAGTGAAGTCATTCTAATAACACACTACAAAAATGAATACAAGTATATAGAAACAGAAAGAAATCACTACATGAGTAGGAACCCATCTAACCCAAACAAATGGACATATTTATTAAGCATCTCCCATAAGTAAAACACTATGGTAAATGCTATGCAGGAAATAAAATGGAAAAGACATGGTCCTGATCCTCAATCTTAAATAACTGATTTCTAATTATTTATGTAACCGTATTACATCCTTTAGCTTGATAAAGGAGGTAATACCTCCCTCAGCTTGATAAAGGAGGTAATACCTCCCTCAGCTTGATAAAGGAGGTAATACCTCCCTCAGCTTGATAAAGGAGGTAATACCTCCCTCAGCTTGATAAAGGAGGTAATACCTCCCTCAGCTTGATAAAGGAGGTAATACCTCCCTCAGCTTGATAAAGGAGGTAATACCTCCCTCAGCTTGATAAAGGAGGTAATACCTCCCTCAGCTTGATAAAGGAGGTAATACCTCCCTCAGCTTGATAAAGGAGGTAATACCTCCCTCAGCTTGATAAAGGAGGTAATACCTCCCTCAGCTTGATAAAGGAGGTAATACCTCCCTCAGCTTGATAAAGGAGGTAATACAGTTACATAAATAATTAGAAATCAGAGTCAAAGATAATTATAATACAAAGAACACTGCACTTCTGGTTTATATGACCAGAAAGGCTTAATGAAAAGGCTGGCCTTAGAGAAAATGAGACTTTCAAAGAAATGAAAAGTTATGTTCCAAGGAGAAGGTAGACTAAATTAAAAAGAGAAACAGAAGCAGGTCTGTGAACAGTGTGAAGCTGGACAAACCGGAGACACACCATGTGAGGGAGCCACAGGAAGTGCAGCCGGAATGGAAAGTGTGCACAGGGCACAGGGCGCCACGAAGTCAGCATGGGAGTGTGCGCCTGCCTTTTACACCAAGGGCACACAGGCTTGACTGAGGAGGCCAGGTCCTGAGGACAAGGAAAATGTTCCAAAGGCCAGCAAGAGTCCATTGCTTCTAAAAAGCTGGCAGAGAGCCTCGTCGTTGAAAGAGTGGAAACATGGACTCCACTGGTTACTGGCTGTCAACAAAGAGGTATGGTTGTGGTTTCTCCAGGACACAGCTGGTCAACTCCAGAACTGATGTTTTCTCAGCATCCTATAAAATATCTATTTTAACACCCAGACAAGTGGAGGTCATGAAAGAGTTACGAATAACACTTTTCAAAGTTAGGAAGAGTAGGTAACTTTCGAACTTAGTCTGCGGAGCATTCAAATTTCAGAGTGGACAGGATGGCCCCTTCTAGTCCAGAAGCCCCACCTTACCCACCTTCATTTCCAGTCTTCAAGGAAGAGGATCTTTTGCCCTCCACACAGAATCCACCTCATTTCCTAAATCAAATGAATGCACACTTCCCTATAACGTCGCACTGCTGCAGTCCACACAAAGAAGGCTGAAAGCTGACGGCCTGGGGCCAAATCTTGTCCGTACAGAGGTGATGGTATTTGTTGCCTTGTACAATGTTTCTTTTTCTTTTTTCTTTTTTTTTTTTGAGATGGAGTCTTGCTCTGTCACCCAGGCTGGAGTGCAGTGGTGTAATCTTGGCTCATGGCAATCTCCGCCTCCTGGGTTGAAGTGATTCTCCTGCCTCAGCCTACCAAGTAGCTGGCATTACAGGCACCTGCCACTATGCCCAGCTAATTTTTATATTTTTAGTAGAGACGGGGTTTCACCATGTTGGCCAGGCTGGTCTTGAACACAACGTTTCTTAAACACTGAATTAACTGCAATATTGAAGATGTGAGTTTTTCATGTAAATAAAATCCAGATTCCTTGCTCCTCTTTAAAAATAGGCAATTGTGGAAATACTCCCCCATTTACCAGTCTGCCACTCAGCCACCTTGCTCACTCCCAGCTCTGCCTGGTCCCTGCCAGCATTTATTATTCCTCCTGGCTTATAGGGTCTGTGGAGCCCTAATAGTTGGTGGCCGGTCTGAGTCAGCTGTGTTGGGTGAGAGCTCAGCAAGAGAATTTCCTCGTTTCACATTCCAGTATTGCTGCTTACTAGCTGTGTAACCTTCGACAAATTACTTAACCTCTCTATGCCTACATTTCTTCTTTTGTAAAACAGGGACAATTATACTACAACTTACCTTAGAGGGTTGCTGTAAGGAATCAATCAGTTTATATAAAACAGTGGTTCTGAATGGTGTGGTGAGGGGGATTCCGCACTCCCCCTCCCACAACCCCCAAGACCTGAGGCATTTGGCAATGTCTGGAGGCATTCTTAGTTGTCATGACTAGAGGAGGTACCACTAGCTTCTAGTGGGTAGGGGCCAGAGATGCTGCTAAATATCCTACAATGCACAGAACAGTCCCCAACAAAGAATTACCCAGCCTAAAATATCAACGGTGCTGAGGAACAGAAGCCCTGACATAAAGCATTTAGAACAACTCCTGGCACAAAGAAAGCCCTCTATATGCTTCAGTTATTACCACCAATGCCCAAGGCAAGTCTTGGCTGGTGTTCTTCCCTCGGCTAGAGAAAAGTCTAACGTCCTCTGTGTTACCTTTGAGGAATTTAACATACAATTAAAATAGAAAAAGGTACTTGAAATTCAGTTTCTACATCATTAATTTAATAAATGCTTAATTTTAAAAAATAATTCTGAGAATATATTTTCCTGAAACAAAAAGCAAGCAAGAATATACTTTGGTTAGCAATAATGCACAGTATTTGAAAAGTATACTGTCCTGGAAAATATAGGACACAGAAACCTATGATTACTGCAACTTGAAAGGTCCTGGGCCAAATTCCTCCAAACTCCAGGTTGAATACACTGAGGATGCTCGCTAGTCTCACAATACTATTTTGAAAACTGTAACTAAAGAGGAAGAAGAGAAGGGTTTTAAACTAAAGAGCCTACTGAACTTGATTCCATACCCATGCCTGCTCAGGAAGATCCTCCAGGCTTAAATAGCTCAGAGTCAGGGATTCCTGGTGAGAGTTAAAGCTTTAATCTTGATTCACCACAAGAGGTATCTTCCAGATCCAGGTCAGCTCACAAATAAAGCAAGCAAAACAATTGGAAAGGCCTGAGCTGTACTGATACATCGTGTAAGAGGCTGCCAGGAGTTCCAACACAGGACATCAGAACTGATGATGGCCTGCTACAAGCCTCTGCAGCCATGAACCAGGGGTACTGACCAGGCTTCTTAGCCTAGCACTGCAAGTAACACAGGGCTAGTCTCTCTGGGCCTCAGTTTTCTCATCTGTAACATTAAAAAGTGGAAATCGTTGTTAGTATTTTCCAATACCATTAACACAGCGAACAATGATTTTATTTGTGACAGTGTGCCTTCAACATTTATAGCCCAAAGACATGAGTTCCTCTCAAAGGACCCCTTGATAACTGCAGAAGGCAGACCCTTAACTAAAACAGAAAACAGGTTCTGTGGAACCAAAGCTGCGAAAAGCCTAACAGTGTGTCTCTCAAAGATAAGATGATAAAAGTGTAAATAAAATAACAGGGCTCTACAATCTGCAAAAAACTGTGCATGTATAACACAAATCGTCAAGTTTTTTAAGCTCGAGTCAACATATATTTTAACACCTGTGTACGTAATAGTGCAATACTAAAGATATCATGATTGGTAACTGGTGTCAAAAAGAGGCTCCCGAAAGTGCTATGAGAAAAGAAGGCTTCTGTTACAGAGACACGGGAAATGCTTTATTGATAAAGCAGCATTTGAGTGGACTTAGAGGGACAGGTAGAATTTTGGCTGGCTGGAGTTGTCTATCCGGAGGGCATTCCAAGCAGAACAAGTAATGGCACTGAAGCTGGAAAGCCTGAGGCAAAGACCAGGAGTCCAATTTGGGGCACTAGGCTCATGGCAAAAGATGGTGGTCAAATCATGATGACCTGGGTCTTCAGAATATGAGCATCAGTTGCATGAACAATCTTAAAGAACAGAGATAGCCAGGATGTCTAGTTTTGCTATTTTGGCCTACAGAGCAAAAACTCTCTTTTGCTTAAACTTAAGTACCTTTCAATATTTAAAAAAGAACATACTAATTCCATTAAAATTATTCTAAAGAAAAAGATAAATTCTATTAAGTTACAGGAGAGTCAAAAAGACATACAGAAAGTAAATTAAGCTATTTATTAGTCTGTTATTATTCATCTACCATATTCCACTCATAATTACTAAAATATGCAAACCTTAGAAATAAATAATGGGTATTTTTAAATTTTAAGACCACTGTTAACAGCTTTCTTATTCATATTAATTTATAAACTGATTTTGACTTATTTTTAAACATAACATATTACTAAGAAAAAGAAGTTACATCACTGACCTAAGGGCTTCCTCAATAACAGGAAGAAACTCTACTTGCTAAGAGAAACTATGAGTTAGCAAACTCTAGGCAATATTCCCATACTTCTAAGCATAAGATTAAGGCTAGGAAAATAGTAACACATTTTAAACTCCTTTTCAAACATTTCTAAAATTAAAACAAAAATTTAAAAGTCATTTTTAAACCACAGCTTTCTATTAACAGAAACCAGATTCATCCAGAAAGTTTATACCTGTTCATTGTTCAGAAAAGGGAAGGAAAATAAGGCAAAGGATTATTGTAGCCCAAGAAGAAGCAATGTCTCATCTTTTTAAAATTAACTTTTACAAGTTTATGGCCAATAAATTCGTGCTGTTGAAATAGTATATTTTTATATATACAGAAATATATTGATAGGGGACTTTCATGAAGGAAATATAGCAGAAAAAACACTAGCCTGAAAATGAGCAGGGTGAAAATTTGATACCAGTTTGGCCATTAGGTGCATTATTTTAAAACTCACTGACCTTCTCTGGGCCTCCACAGGCTTAGCTCTAAACTAAGAGGGGTGAATCATGTGATCTCTAAAATGCCACATCATAAAACATAATTTTAAGTAATAGAAACTTGCTGTTCAGGGTAGCAAGGTTGGAGGTTAACAGGTGGTGGGGTAGAATGAATTAGGCTTTGGAGTAAACCTAATGGGAGTTCAAATCCAAGCTCCATCAGTACTAGCTCAGTAACTGAAGTGTAAGTTTCCTTCACTATCAAAAAGGCTTAATATTTTCCTTTGCCACGTTGGAAGGAATAGAATGTATGTAACATACCTGGCACATCGTAGGTACTAAATAAAGGCAAGCGTTATGTTCCTGGTCAGTAATACAAGCTCTAATGAAGAACAATAATCCACTTGCCAATGCAGCTTCCTAGAATTTGGCTTGGAGAAGAGCAGGGACCGACTGCCACTGCTTTCCAAGTGGAAGGCAGGTATAGGTAATAAGAAAGAGTATTCATGGTTGGACGTAGAAAGGATTAAAAGCAGGGAGCTTAAGAAAAAGCAAAGACTTTGAGTTCTGCATATAACAATGGAAAGGAAACAAACTACATCAGATAAGGTGCTGAAGGAAACAAGATCTTTTCATTAAGAGGGCCTCTGGAGAAAAAATATATACACAATGAATTACTGCGATGATTTCATAACCAAAACAAATCAGAAAATTGGCTAGTTTGTAAGTATCACTAAAAGAAAACAAGACTTTGCAGTACACAAATTATCTTTCCCTTGCCTGCCTGTAATGCTCACATGGGATACAAGATGATCCAATCCCTGTATACCTCTCCAGTGTCACCTCTGACCACTGTCCCCTCACCTCACCCTCCCCTAGGTTCACTCAGCTCCAGCCACACGGGCTTCCCTTTGTCCCTGGAACATGCCAAGTTCATTCTTCCTTTAGCTCCTTTACACTGTTTATATCTGCCTAGAAACTTCCAGCCCATTTTCTCATGGCTGACTCAGCTAAACATTCAGCTATCACCCAAAATGTCACCTCATGTTACCTCCTCAGGGAGGTCTTCCCTGACCATCCCATTTCTCCATACAACCCAGTCACTCTCAAACTCTCTACCCAGTAATATCTTTTCTGACATTTATTCCTATCTAAATTTGTCTCTTTGATTTACATGTTTATTATATTCTCCATCAAAAGTTAAAGTCTTTGAGGGTAGGGGCCTTATCTAAATTGCTCACTACTCAATCTCTAAAACCTAAAACAATGAGTGGCATAGACAATCACTCAGACAAACTGTCCAATGAATAAATCCAAATGATGTTAATCACCATCCTTCTGTGAACATAAGTAAGGTAATATCCCTTACTTATTAAGGGAGGCTGTTTCATTTCATTTCTTTCATGCAGTTTTAGGCAATGCAATAATGCAGTTTTAAAAGACCAATGTTTGAGACAGTTAGATTTTAAAGACAGTGCCTTCTACATGACAACATATTGTATATGTTTTCATTTTATGAACATGAATAATCCACCACCTTAATTATCAGAATCCATCAATAAAACAAGGATACCATAAGTCGTTTTGTGAGATCCTGCTTCTAAAAGAGGCGTATGGGTAGATGGTATATAGACGGGAATTACCTTTCAGAACTCTTCCTAACAAGGAAATGTGGCAAACTGGACTAATTCCAGTAAAGATTTAATTAGACCCGTTACTTGGTTACCTTGCTAAACTTATCCAAACTAGTACTGTGTCAAGTGATGAATTCAGTGATTCCATCTGTGAAATAGAAGACAAATGACATAGTGAACAAAGAAAAGTTCCACAATGTCCACCCATGTTTGAACTGAAAGAGAGGGGGAAAAATCCCTAACTCTAAATCAAAAGTATTCAAGCAACTAAGATTTCAAACAATGGCGAGATATCTATGAGTAGGCGAAGCAGTGAACTGAAACCACAGGGAGAACATTCATGATTCGTGCTTTCTTTCCTTTTTTTTTTTTTTTTTTTGAACACGACTTTCCTCAATGAATAGAAGAGACTCACAACCTCCTGTGTCTGGACAACCCACGCATTACACCCAGTCACCAATTCTTGGTCCCTCTTGGGGGCCCATGGCGCCAGCCCGGGGCCGACCCCACCGGGGACTCCTCACGGTCCGCAGGCTGGAGGAATGGGGACACTCCCGCTGCCTATATCCATCCCTGCCCACGCCGTGGGAGCAGCGGGGCTCAGCATTCTGCAACTTCACTCTTGTGTCCATTATGAGCACAGCCTGCCTCGCCCCTCCTCCTCCCCTGGAGGCTCGCGCAGGACTCAGTAAACAGAACAGGACCAGGCTATGGCCTCCGTCCGCGGGTCGCCCGTTCGCCCCCATGTAAGTCATCTGACCCAGGAGACTCAGTTTTCCAACCTGTCAAATAGGGGAACGAGAAAGCCAGCCTACCTCAACGGCTGGTTCCTGGCCGGCCGCCCCAGGCTGGCCCGGGAACTGAGGATCCGCGGTCGCGCCCCGGCCTGAGGGGCGGGGCTTGGCGGGGCGGGACCCGGGACCTGGTCCAGAGGACGACGCGCAGCCCACCGCCCTCACCCAGCAGCCCCGGGACCTCCGGCCCGTGACGTCAGCACGCTGACGTCGACGCACACAGCTCGCATCTCGCTCGAGGGACCAAAGACACGACTGGTTCCTGAGTGCCTCCATAGAGGAGCCAACCTATTGGCCAGACGACCTGTCAATCTTCTACTGACCAGTAAACGACGCGGGAAGGAGGGAGAGGGCGGGCCGGCCTGCCTGTTGGAATGGGTGGGAAATCTGGCATCCAGCTTTGAAACACGGAGCTGGTTGGACTTTCCCGCATTGTGCTTCCCACGGTTTAACAAGCGTCCGCTTCCTCTTCTTCCGCGTGTCTGCGCCTTCCGCTTCCCTTCAGTTATTCGGTGGGGGTTTATGCTCCAGCTCATGGGAAAATGTCATGGAAATGGGTTTCAGGGCCTCTTGGGCACCTCATGCTGAGCCCTCCAGGAATGAAAACAGGGCATACCATTTCTATGTGGGTACTCAGCTCAAGAGTCACCTCTTCTAACTCTCACTTCCCCCAGACCTATTTAAGATACCTTTTCTCAGCGCTCCTAGTTCATAACTAACATCTCTGAGGGGTAGTCACATTTAATTATTTCTGTATGTCTGTTTTCACACGAAGTTAGGCATCTTTTATTGTTTTATTTAAAATTTAATTAAACTTTTCTCCCAATAGATGCTACAGTTATTCACATTTTTAGAAGTACAAGGGTATACAGTGAACATTCTTTGGATCCCCATTTCATTATTTGTATATTTTTCCAAAGTCATTCTAAGTGCCGTTATTAATTTTAAATTACACAAGTAAGATTATGTCCATGCAAAAAAAAAAAAGCTTAAACGTTACAATTATGCTTATATCCCTTTTAGGCCCTAATTACAAACCCAGTCTGTAGATGATGACTCCTAGTTCCTGTGCATTTGCAAGTGTAGATGTTACTTTTTTACACTCAGCATTGAAATCTTTCCATATCTGTATATAAATCTACCTCATTCTTTGAAAATGCTACATGTCCTCAGAACCAATATGTGTGTGTATATATATATATATATACATACATAATTAATGTACCATTCCCCCACCCTCATGTTTGTTTACTAATATTATTATGAGAAGCAATGGTACCATAAATATATATTTAGATGCCTTTTTGTACTTAGGTCCAAGTATTTCTCTAGAGTGCAGATACCGATAAGAGAATGTGCTGGATCACAGAGTGTGCACGATGTAAATCCTTAATAGATTTCACTGATTTGCTCCCCTGAGTAGTTGTTTTAACTTACATTCCCACTCCTAGTATTTGAGCAATTTTTCCCTGTATCCTCGCCAATACTGATAAAATACAATTAAAAAAAATTTTATAAACTGATAGATGTGAAAACCTTTTAAAGCACAACACATATACAAAATAAGTTTAATAATCATAAGTGCTTGTCTTAGTGACAGTGTGAACAAACTTGTGTAACCACCGCCTCACAGCAAAATTTTAAATGTTTACCAGCAATTTAGAAGCTTTCCTCATGCTCAGTCTTAGTCATTATACCCCTACACACAGATAGGCACAATTCTGAATCCTACCACCAAATTAGTTTTGCCTGCTTTTGAATGTTTATAAATAGTCATACATAATATGAACTCTTATGTGGCTCTTTTTGCTTAATACTATATTTGTAAAATTGATCCATATTCAAGAATATAATAGTTTCATTTTCATTTTTGTATATAATTCCAAAATTTACTTGTCTATTCTACTGTTGTTTGACATTAGATTATTTAAAGTTTGGGGTAATTACAAATGACGCTGCTATGAATATTCTTGTACCTGTCTTATGATGCACATAGTTACACATTTGATTATGGAAGATCCCTGGAAGTAGTGTTACTATGCACAGGGTATATATTCAATATATTCAACATTAATAGACACTGCCAAATAGTTTTTAGGTTTTACTAATTTATACATGCCCTAGCCGTGAATGAAAATTTCAGTTACTCTGCATCTTTTCCAACACTTACTATACTCATTTGTGTTTTGTGTTCTTCCTTTGTCTTTTCCTTTTTAAATGTTATACATTCTGGTGAATATGTAGAGGCATCACATTGTGAATTTAATTGCATTCACTCATGTGTAGCCTCTGAAGTCTCAAAGAAATTGATGGAAACTATTCCTAAGGAAGCCCAGATATTGGACTTACTAGATAATGATTTAAGTCAACTGTCTTACATATGCTCAAAGAACTAAAGGAAACTGAGAGGTGAAGCTGGCTGGGCTTCTGGGTTGGGTGGGGACTTGGAGAATTTTTCTGTCTAGCTAAAGGATTGTAAACACACCAATCAGCACTCTGTGTCTAGCTAAAGGTTTGTAAATGCACCAATTAGCACTCTGTGTCTGGCTAATTGGGTGGGGACTTGGAGAACTTTTCTGTCAAGCTAAAGGATTGTAGATGCACCAATCAGCACTCTGTGTCTAGCTAAAGGTTTGTAAATGCACCAATCAGCACTCTGTAAAAACGGACCAATCAGCACTCTGTAAATGGACCAATCAGCACTCTGTAAAATGGACCAATCAGCAGGATGTGAGTGTGGCCAAATAAGGGAATAAAAGCAGGCCACCCGAGCCAGTAGCAGCAACCCACGTCCACTTCCACACTGTGGAAGCTTTGTTCTTTCACTCTTCGCGATAAATCTTGCTGCTGCTCACTCTTTGGGTCCGCATTACCTTTATGAGTTGTAACACTCACCACGAAGGTCTGCAGCTTCACTCCTGAAGCCGGGGAGACCATGAACCCAACAGGAGGAATGAACAACTCCAGACGCGCTGCTTTAAGAGTTGTAACACTCACTGCGAAGGTCTGCAGCTTCACTCCTGAAGTCAGCGAGACCACGAACCCACCGGGAGGAACAGACAACTCTGGACATGCCACCTTTAAGAGCTGTAACACTCACTGTGAAGATCTGTGGCTTCACGCCCGAAGTCAGCGAGACCATGAACCCACCAGAAGGAACAAACTCTGGACACACTATCTTTAAGAACTGCAACACTCACTGTGAGGGTCTGCAGCTTCATTCATGAAGTCAGTGAGACGAAGAACCCACCAATTCCAGACACAAAGCCATGAACATAAAACCTGAAGGAAACTAGGGTAATGATGTATAAACAAAAGGAAAATATCAGTAAAAATATAGAAATTATCAAAAGGAACCAAATAGAAAACCTTGGGCTTGCAAGTACAAATAAGTGAAATGAAAACTTCACTTGAGAATTTCAAGAAACATTTTCGCATGTTGAAGGATGAATCAGTAAACTTTAAGATAGGAAAACTGAAATTATCCAGTCTTAGGAGCAGAAAGAAATAACAGGAAAATGAGCAAAGCCTAAGGGACCTATGGGATATCAACAAGGATACCAAAATATATATTACAGAAGTCACACAAGGAAAAGAGAGAAAAAGAAAAAGTATATTAGAGGAGAAAAATGTCTCAGAACTCCCCAAATTTGAAAAGAGAAAGAGAAGATTCAATTAAATAAAATGAGAAATGAAAGTGAAGACATTATATCAAACTTATATAAGGAAAAAGGATTATAAGATTTGACTGTGAACAGTTGAGTGCTGACAAATAACCTGAATGAAAAGGACATGTTCCTAGAAACATAGAAATTACCAAAACTAACTCAAGAAAAAATAGGAACTATAACCAGATCTATAACAAAGAGATTTAATCAGTCCTTTAAAAACAACAACAACAAAACCTAAAAAACAAAAGTCAAAGACCAGATGGCTTCACTGGTGAATTCTACTGGACATTTAAAGAATTAACACCAATCCTTCTCAAACTCTTCTGAAAAACTGAAGAGGTGGGAACACTTCCTAACTGAATCTATGAGGCTACTAGTAGTCTCACACCAAAGCCAGACAGACACTGTAAGAAAACTAGAGACCAATATTCCTATATGAATATAGACTCAAAATTCTCAATAAAATATCAGCTATTTGAATCCAAGAGCATATTAGAAGGTTATACACTATGACCAAGTGGGGTATATCCTAGTAATGGAAGGGTGGTTCAACAAAAGAAAATCAGTTTACTTAACACATCATAATAATAAAATGAAAGAAACCATGTGAGCATGTCAATTGACACAGAGCATTTGAAAAAAATCAACATTGTTTCTTGATAAAAACACTCAGGAAACTAAGAAAAGAAGGGAAATTCCTAAACCCACACCTACCTAACATCATACTCAATAATGAAATAAAGAAAGCTTTCCCCCTAAGATCAAGAACAAGACAAGGATGCCCACTTCTACCACCGCTCTTCAGCATTGTACTGGAAGTTCTAGTTAGAGCAGTTGGGCAAGGAAAAGAAATAAAATGCATACAAATTAGAGAGGAAGAAGTAAAACTCTCTATTCAGATATGGCATGGTCTTGTATCTGGGGAATTCCAAGGAGTCTGAAAAAACAAGAATGATACAACTAGAACTAATAATTTAGCAAAGTTGCAGGTACAAGATAAACACAAATTTAAGTTGTATTTCTTGCACTAGTAATGAACAAACTGAAAAGTAAATTAAGAAAATTTCATTTACATAAGCATTCAAAAATTAAAATACCTAGAAATAAATTTAAACAATGAAAGACTTGTATACTGAAAACTAAAAATCATTGCTAAAAGCAATTTAATATGTAAATAATTGGAATTGCATACCGTATTCAAGAACTTGAAGACAATATAGTTAAGATGGCAATACTTCTGATCGCCATTGTTAAATTAAATAAACAGGAGGCCATTGACCTGATGCTGTCTCCATACTTTGAGTTCCTTCATAGTGCATCACAATCTAACAGTACATAAGGAAACAACTTGGGAGTCTGATTTTTAGAACACATAGCCTGATCTTTACCAATCACAGACAGCCAACTGATCAGACCATGTCCATGTCAGTCAAATGTCTAGCTCTAATCAATCGAGCTATTTCTGCACTTTACATCACGTTCTGTCTATAAATACTGCCCATATTGCAAAGTGAAGCTCTGAACCTCTTCTATTCTGAGTGCTGCCTAATTCATGAATCATTCTTTGCTCAAATGCTGTTAAATTTAATTTCTCAAAAGTTTTTATGTTAATATCATCTACAGATTCAGTGAAATCTCTGTCAAAATTTTGACAGCCTTTTTACAAACAGGGAAAAACTAATCCTCAAATTCATATAGAATTGTCATTGTTAAATTCTACAAGAATTTAACAATAATTTTAAAATAGCCAAACAATCTTGAAACAAAACAAAGTTAAAGAATTCATATATTCTGACTTAAAAACTTACAAAGAAGCTATGGTAATCAAGAAAGTGTGGCACTGGTGTATAGAGACCTATAGATCATCTAGAGTCCAGAAATAAACCTGTACAACTATTTCCACTTGATTTTGAACAAGGGCACCAAATGAAGAAAATGATAATCTCACCAACAAATGTTGTTGGTACAACTGGAAATACATAAGCAAAAGAGTGAAATGAGAACCACTACCTCACTCCATTTACAAAAATTAACTCAGAATAGGCCAAAGACTAAATATCAGAGCTAAAACCAAAGACTCTTAGAAGAAAACATGGGGTAAATCTTGGTAAATCCTTGAATTTGGCAATGGATTCCTTGATAGCCGAACAAAATCATGAAGATCAACAACAAAAATTTTGCTATAAACTGTACTCATCAACATTAAAAGGGCTTTACGTCAAAGAACATTATCAAGAAAATGAAAACTCAATCTACAGAATAGAAGAAAATATTTGCAAATCATCTAATTGATAAGGGTCTAATATCCAGAATATATAGAGAACTCCTCAACTCAACAACAACAACAAAAAGACAACACAACTAAAAAATAGGAAAAGAAACAGAATAGACATTTCTTCAAAGAAAATATACAAATCACCAAGAAAACATGAAAACATGATCAAAATCATTAGTCAATAGGGAAATGAAAATCAAAACCACAGGTACGATTTCACAGCCACTAGAATGACAAGAAATTGGAACCCTTGTGCATTTCTGGTGAGAATGTAAAATAGGGAAGCTGCTGTGGAAAACGGCTTGGTTGTTCTTCAAAAATAAAACATAGATTTACCATATGACTCATCATTTTCAGTTTTAAGTATATACCCAAAAGAATTAAAAGCATGTACTCAAACAAGTATATGTACATATATATGTTCATAGTACCACCATTCACAAGAACCAAAAGTTGGAAACATCCCAAATATCCATCAACAGATTAATGGTCAGAAAATAATGTGATGTATACATACAATGGAATATTATTTAGCGTAAAGAGGAACAAAGTGCTGAAACATGCTACAATGTGGATAAACCTGAAAACATTATGCAAAGTGAAAGAACCCAGACACAAAAGATTACATATTGTGTGATTCCATTTATATGAAATATTAAGAATAGGTAAAGCCATGCAGACAGAATACAGATTGGTGCTCATCAGGGTTTGGGAGTAGGGGGAGGATGGGAGAAAGTGCTTATGGGATAAGAAGTTTTCCTTTGAGGTGATGAAAATATTTTGAAACTAGACAGAAGTGGTAGTTGTACAACATTTGAAATGTACTAAGTAAACCCTAATGAGCTTTTCACTTTCAAATGCTTAAGTTTATGTTATGTGAATTTCAACTCAATTTAAAAACATCAATTCAGTGGCTCAGCTACTACCAAAAGAAATGTGTTCAGAAGAGGTTTTGTCTGCTTCCCAAACTTTCATGGAGCTGAGGTAGTAGGGACATCTATAGCTACTGTAAATATGAAAGAACTATCTAAATTACTTGAAATATTTGCAATGTTTCACTTAAATTATGACAATGTCAACATTGAAATTACTAGGGAAAGTTCTACCATTATATCCCCAATTCATCTGCCACTCATCCTCCCACTTTGCATTTTAAATTAGGTATACCTTTTGTTTTTTGCCTCAGAACTGGGGCTTAGAAATATTCGTTGAATAAATGATGCAATGAACATATTAGTTTTGCTTCTATCAAATCCATTCTCTACATTGCCTCTACTGAATCCATATGAGACATGATGAAAGCCTGAAGTTTTGCAAGAAATATATTGATAATGGAAATCAGTAATACACATTAGGATAGATGGAAAAGAAGTTTTAAATATGTAATCTATGAAAGATGTAGAATTGACAAAAGCTGACAATTGCCTTTATTTGGGAAAATAAAGGGGTGGGGAAAGGGTGATTGGTTAAGGAATTTTGCCATTAACTTAAATCAGGAATTAAGGAGGAAGGTTATAAACTCACTCTTCAACATTTCATGTCTGAGATAGGTGTAGTTCATCTGGATGTCTAGAAGGCAACTAGCTGACAAACCTGGAGAGCTCAAGAGAGACATCATCATGTGCATGGGTATAGATGCTATTGCTCAGAGCGAGTGTACAGATTGAGAAGGAAAGAGAACCAAGGTTGAATCTTGGGAATATCATTATTTAGAGTAGGCTGGAGCAGAAGAGACCAAAAGGAAACATGGACACAGTGAACTCAGGTGAGAGAAGAAACATAGGGAGAAGTCATGGTTGACTAAAAAATATAGTGCTTTGAGCATGAAGTGATAAAGACTTTAAATCATGTAATAAGCGATATGGAGCAAAAATTAAGAGAACGCAGAATAGAAATCCTAACAGAATGACACAAATATGGGAATATTTACTGAAATAGATCATCTGCAACTTTAATCTCCAAGGATATAAGTGATATAAAGCAGTAAGACAGTAGGTGGAAGACGGAGAAAGGCAAGCATTACAGGAGAAAAATGGAGGGAACAACGTGTGAGTCTACCACTCATTCAACCTTGACTGCATGTAAATTGCTATAGAACTTATTGAAAAGTCAACTTCAACTGCAGCAATTTAACTATCAGAAATGGAAAAAGACAGAGCTAATGATGATTTATGAGCCCAGAGCTAATGTTAGAACTTTATAGAACTTTGCCAACCCAAACCATCAGTAAATTTGGTCATTTCCATCCTGTTCTCTCCTTCTTTGAGGTATTTGATTGCATTTTGGTGAAGCAGTTTAGCTCACTGCGGTCTGTCATGTAACACAAGACCACAACTCCCATGAAAATCCTCTCCTGCTCCACTGAGTGAGTCAAGACAGCCAGGAAGGAGGCACCCTCTGCCACTGTGACTCACCATGCATGGGACTGAGCTGGTGACCCGGGGAGGGAGCTGCTGCATCTCTCTGACATGTGGACCCAGTGTTAGCCAAAACTGGTCAAACCACCAATTCCACACTTCAAATTAGGCCTCTGACTTGCAGAGCTGCCAAGAAGTCATACAGAGGTCATTGGTCTATTCTTCCCAGCTATGTTTGTAAAGTTTTCACACAGTTTATGTTGGCAAGAAGATGCTCCTAAAGATTCTAGTGGTAACGTGTGAGGAAGGGCCAACATAATGGCAGAATATCCAGGAAAGCAATGTTTACAATTATCATTAATTATTTTCAAAGGGAGTTATCCACATTGCCTTTTGGACTTATTGGAGGTTTTCTTAGTCTTTTTGTAAGCATGTGAAACCTGATGCTGATTCTGTGTTTAAAAAAGAATTCAAATGAAACCATTGTTAGTAATTCTTAACTTTTGCCAGCAAGCTATTGATATAAAAGTTTCTCCATAAAATTATGCTATCCATAAAAGTTGCTTTTTTAAAAAGGAAAAATAATACAAATGGACAACATTATAATAATCAATATTCGTTTGTGGTGAACTCACTTCCTATAATCAGAAACTGATAGAGTTATTGAGGTACTTTTTGTTTGTTTGTTTTAAAAATTAGCCTGTTTAAAATTTTAGGGAAAAGGAAATTGGACCTTCCTTCCTTCCTTCCTCTTTTCTTTCTTCCTCTTTTAGCTACAGAAAAAAGAAAAATCTAGAAAAACAGTTTTCTCATCTGGCTCTATTATCAATGCTGGGTTCTAACAGCTTCAAAAAAAGTTTGTGTTTCACAGGGGTTCACTGATATCTGATTATAACAAAGTTAGACAATACTTAGACCCATTACCTATATGAAATAAACCTGCACAATATGTTAATTTCAACTTTTGACTTTAAAAATACCACATGACTTACATAAGTGACATAGGAATACATACTGCTTGCATAAATATGTAGTGAGTGTAGAGTGAAAATCTCCTTTCAAACACACCCTTTTCCAATCCCTCCCCAAAGATGATTACTGTTAACTGTTAACCATCTAGGTACAGCCTTTCCAACTTTCTCTCTGTATTAACATTTTATGCATTAATATTTTAAACCAGTATATTGAACAGGTAAAATACACAGGCTATAATTTTAAAACATCTTTATTTTTGTTTCCTATTGTCTCCTTAAACAAGCTAAGTAGGATTTTTTTTTTTTTTGGGCCAATGGATTAAAACTGGGTGTGTCTATTGACTCTTCTGTTCATTCCTAGTTCACTCTAAGTTGTAAACAATAGTCCTATACCAGAAATTCGAATGCCTAGTCTTTTATATTGATCAGCACTTCATTCTCCTCTCAGAGGAAAGCCATCCCCTTTCTCTTAGCCAGGTCCTTTACATATGGACAACTTGCTCCTGGATAAAAGGATGCTGCCTGTTTCTTCTGTCTTTCTAATAGCCTCTTTCCCCACTCTCCAACAGTGATGGTTGATCCCAATTGAAGTTGGAGCTGGAGGGATGAGAATGGAGAAGGAGAGGTCGGGGAGAGAGTCAGATAGGAATGATGTTAATTTTAATGAAATTCTGTAAGATGGCTGTGGGCCAGGGTGTTTTGTTTTGTTTTAATGAGGCCAAAAAAATCACACACCACATCATACTATAAAATTTATTTTATATTATGCACTTAACCATTTTAAGTGCATAGTTCAATAGTGTTAGCTGTATTCACATTGTTGTACAACTGATTTCTAGAACTTTTTCATCTCACAAACTGAAACTCTTTATACCTGTTGAAAAACTACCCACTTTCCCCTTTTCCCCAATCCCCATTCTACTTTCTCTTTCAATTAGTTTGACTATTTGAGGTGCTGCATCTGAAAGGAATCAATAAGCCCATCTGCTTGTGATTGACTTATTTTAGTTAGCATAATGTCTTCAAGGTTCATCCATGTTGTACCATGTGATGAGATTTAAGGCTGAATAACATTGCATATATGTTGGGAACAAGCCCCCCAAAATCTGGCCATAAACTGGCCAAAAAACTGGCCATAAACAAAATCTCTGCAGCACTGTGACAAGTTCGTGATGGCCATAATGCCCACACTGGAAGGTTGTGGGTTTACCAGAATGAGGGCAAGGAACACCTGGCCCGCCCAGGGTGGAAAACCACTTAAAAGCATTCTTAAGCCACAAACAATAGCATGAGCAATCTGTGCCTTAAGGAATGCTCCTGCTGCAGTTAACTAGCCCAACCTATTCCTTTAATTCAGCCCATTCCTTCGTTTCCCATAAGGGATACTTTTAGTTAATGAAACAATAGCCTTGTTATAGAAACAATGCTAATGACTGGCTTGCTGTTAATAAATATGTGGGTAAATCTCTGTTTGGGGCTGTCAGCTCTGAAGGCTGTGAGACCCTTGATTTCCCACTTCACACCTCTGTATTTCTGTATGTGTGTCTTTAATTCCTCTAGCGCCACTGGGTTAGGGTCTCCCGGGACCAAGCTGGTCTTGGCACATATATATTCCACATTTAAAAAAAATCCATTCTTCCTTTAGATGACATTTGAGGTTGCTCTCACCTCTTGGCTATTGTGAGTAACGCTTCAGTGAACACTGGCGTGCAAAAATCTCTTCAAGATCTGCTTTCAATTCTTTGGATATATATCCAAAATGAGATTGCTGGATCATATGTAACTCTCTTTTTAGTTTTTAAAAGAAATTTCATACTGTTTTCCATGACAGCTACACAATTTTAAATTCCTACCAGCAGTGCACAAGGATTCCAATTCTCCATATCTTGACAATGCTTGTTATTTCCTGGTATTTTTTTGTTGTTGTTTTTGTGATATCTATTGTGGTTTTAATGTGCATTTCTCTAATGTTTAATGATATTTGAGCATCTTGTCATATGCTTATTGGCCATTTGTATATCTTCTTTGGAGAAATATATACGGAAGTCCTTTGCCAGTTTTTTAATCAAGTTACTTGGGATTTTTTTGGTTGCTGTTGAGTTGTAGGAGTCCTTTATATATTCGATTATTATCCCTTTGGCAGATATATGATTTGAAAATATTTTCTCTCATTCTGTAGGTTGCCTTTTCACTCTGTAAATTGTTTCCTTTGATGCACATAAGTTTTTAAGTTTGATATAGTCCATTTGTCTATTTTTGCTTTGGTTTCCTGCACTTTTGGTGTCATAATAAAATAATTTAACAAATCATTGTGTTAAAAAAGAATTCAAATGGAAGCACTGTTAATAATTTTTAACTTTTGGCTGCACTGTATTGATATAAAAATTTATTCATAAAATTATGCTATCTATAAAAGTTGCTTTTTAAAAAACAAGAAATAATACAAGCAGACAACATCATAATAATCAATATTCATTCATGGTGAACTCATTCACTATACACAAATCATTACCAAATCCAATATTATGAAGCTTTTCCACTATAATTTCTTCTAGGAGTCTCAGAGTTTGGGATCTTATGTTTAAATCTTTAATCCATTTAGTTTTTATCTATGGTGTAGCTTAAATGCCCAACTTTGTTCTGTTGCATGTTGATATCCAATTTTTCCAGCACCATTTGTTGAAAAGATAATCCTTTCCTCATTGTATGGTCTTGACACCTTTGACCAAGATCATTTGACTATATGCACAAGGGTTTATTTCTGTCCTCTATATTATGTTCCATTGGTCAAAACATTTGTCTTTATGCCATTACCATAGTTTTTATTACTGTAGCTTTATAATGTTTTGAAATTAGGAAGTGTGAGGCCTCCAACTTTTTTATTTTTCAAGATATTTTGGCTATATGGGGGTCCCTTGATTTTCTGTGTGAATTTTAGGATGGTTTTTGCTATTTTTGCAAAAAATGTGACATTGCTACTTTTATAAAGATTGCCTTGAATCTGTAGATTGCTTTGGGTAGTGTGGAAATTTTAACAATACTAAGCTTTCTCATTTATTAACACGGGATATGTTTTTATTTATTTATTTGTGCTTTTTTCAATTTCCTTGAGCAATATTTTGTAGCTTCCAGTGTACATATTTTTATTTTTGTTGGTTAAATTTATTCCTAAGGATTGTTTTTATGGTTTTGTAAATGAAATTGTTTTCTTAAATTTCCTTTTGGATTGTTCATTGTTAGTGTATAGAAATGCAACTAATTTTGTGTGTTGATATTGTAACCTGCAACTTTGCTGAATTTGTTTAATAGTTCTGGCAGGCTTTTTTGTTAACTTTTAGGGTTTTCTACAATATAAAACCACATCATCCATAAATAGGAAAAATTTTACATTTACCTTTCCAATTTGGATGCCTTTTGTATGTTTTTCTCGTGTCACTGTTCTAAGACTTCCAGTGCTATGTTGAATAGAAGTGGTGAGAATGAGCATCTTTGCCATATTCCTGATTTTAGAGGAAAAACCTTTCAGCTTTTTACCATTGAGTATGATGTTAGCTGAAGGCTTTGCATATACGGCCTTAATTATATTGAGGTACGTTCCTTCTTTTCCTTGCTTATTGTGTGTTTTTATCATGAAAGTGTGTTAAATTTTGTCAAATGCTTTTTCTTCATTGACTGAGATGATCATATGCTTTTTATCTTTCACTCTGTTAATGTTATGTTTTACCTTGATTGATTTTCATATGTTGAACCATCTTTACATTGCAGGAATAAATCTTGCTTGGTTATGGTGTATAATTCTTTTAATGTGCTGTTGATTTTGAATTGTTAGTACTTTGTTTAGAATTTTTGCATTAATATTTATTATGGATATTGGTCTGAATTTTTTCTTTTCTTATAGTAAGTTTTCTTTTCGTATCAGGGTAATGTCAGCTTCATGAACTGAGTTTGGAAGTGTTCCCTCTTTTTTAATATTTTGGAAGATTTCGAGGAGTTTTGGTATAAATTGTCCTTTAAATATTTTTTAGAATTCTTCAATAAAGCCGTTTAATAATGGGCTTTTTGAGAGGAAGAGTTTTGATAATGAATTTGATCTTCTTACTAGTTATAGATATGTTCAGATTTTTAATTTCTTTATGATTCAGTCTTTGTAGGTTTTATGTTTCTAGCTATTCATCCATTTCTTCTAGGTTCTCTATTTTGTTGTATAATTGTTCATAGCAATCTCATATAATCCTTTTCATTTCTGTTGCGTCAGTTGCATCTGTTCTGTTGAGGTGTAACTTTAGATCATTAATTTGGGATTTTTCATATTTTCTAATATATGCATTTATCATGATAAACTTCCCTTTTAGTACTGCTTTCATTGTATCTTATCAGTTTTGGTACATTGTGGTTTCATTTTCATTGGTCCCAAGATATTTTCTAAATTCCTATATGATTTTTTTCTTTGATCTTGTTTGTTTAAGAGTTTGGTGTTTAATTTCCACATATTTGTAAACTTTCCAGTTTTCTTTCTGCTATTGTTTTCTAGTTTTATTTCATTGTGGTTGTAAATGATACTTGGTATGATTTCAATCTTCTTAAATTTACTAAGACTTGTTTTGTGACTTAATGTGTGGTCTGTCCTGGAGAATTTTTCCATGTGCACTTGAGAAAAATGTATATTCTGCTGTTTGGGGTACAGTGTTCTGTATATGTCTATAGGTCCCATTGTGCTATAGTGTTTTGCAAGTTCTCTGTTTCCTTATTTTTCTTCTGTCTGGTTATTCTATCCACTATTACAAATAGAATATTGAAGCCTCCTACTATTTTTGTTGTTGTCGTCTATTTCTCCCATCAATTATGTCAATATTTTCCTCATATATTTGGGACCTCTGATGTTGAGTATATTTGTTTATGATTGTGATAGCTCTCTGGAGAATTGATCATTTTGTCATTATAAAGTGTCCTTCTTTGTTTCTAGGGCAGTTTCTGACTTAACTCATTTATGCCTGAGGTTGCAATTTTTTGAATTTTTGCAATCAGACCTTGGCGATGATCTTGAGCAGTAGGATATAAATAACTCCCACATGCTTAGTGCCGGGTCTGTCCCACAGACCCTCGCTGACCGATGGATGAAATGAGTACTCAGACACAAGTATGCAGTGTAAGAGCAGCTAGGGGACAGCCTGCCTCTTGTGGCCAAAGTGCAGCCCCAAGAAGCTGGAGATGCTTGCTTTTATTCAGTGCAGGCACATGCCAAGAGCCTGGAGCAAACACAATCTGTGGGTAATTAACATTTATTGTACTCCTTTCAGGGAACATCACCCCTTCACTTCCTTGCACATACTCCTCGCCCTTTGCCTCAGGGTTAGAGAACAGCTGCCTTCAGCTATTCTCCCCTGAAGCTATGCAGAGCCTTCTGATCTTTTAGAAGGCCTGCTCCTTTCCCTATAGTTTCTCCCATCACTCTGATGGATGTCCTACATCCCCCCCTTTTCTGTTTTTTGCATCAGGTTTTGTTGATTGAAGCAGCACACAGATGTGCACAGTGACAGGCTTGACAGTCACAGCGGTTACAGTTGTGTTCTGGCTTTGCATCCTAGAACCAGTAGATAACATAAGGCAAATATGAGTATAATCAGTAATATTCTTTTCCAATTAAAGAGTGACCCCCAGGAGTGGGGGTCTATCCAGGAGGGGTGTTTTTGCACATTGTTCTATAGGGCTGTTGTTGAGAAACCCCACCAGGGGTATATTAATCCCTCCTAGCCGAGCAGTCCCATTGTTAGAAGCTGGGAAGGGGGTGTCTGCCAAAGTAACAGAGTGGAAGAAAGGAGGATCTAGAAGATGGACCTAATAGAGTGTAGCAGGCACAGGCTGCAGGTAGAGTGAGACAATAAGAAAAACCAATACCCTATGAGAGTTGCAATGTCCAACAGAGAGAATAGCAAGGAACAGATTATCTGGAGTGAACAGTATTTGTGTCTGGAGCAGGATTTGCTCAGCCTTCTGAGTTGTCTCCTCCAGCATAATGTCCGAGGCCTGTGTTGTCCAAGGAAGCTGCATCTTCTGGGGCTGTGGGTCCTGCAGGATCATTTCCTTCATTTCTGGTACCGGGCTGGGTCCCAGCCATGCCATGGTATGGTTTGATGTGTCATGCTGGAATCCAAAGAGGACCTGATGGGGTGTGAACACAAGCATATCCTCTTCCCCATGTTAATAAATCATTTGGACTGCACCGTAGATTACCGTTTACATCTTTCCATAAAACTAAAGGTTTTATATCTTGGGAGGTTTTAGCAAAGTGCTTTTCTGTGGCTGATTAAAATTTACTATCTAAGTTTAAGAAATTAAGGGTGAATAAGACTTGTGCTAGTAGTGTTGTAGGGTCCTTACTCATATTCTTCCTTTTCTGTTTTCTGAGCATATTTTTAAGGGTGGAGTGGGCATGTTCTATTGTGGCCTGTCCTTGGGGGTTATAGGGGATACCCATGGAATGTTGGACGTTCCATGTGTGACAAAATTGTTGAAATTGTGAGCTGGTGTAAGCCAGACCGTTATCAGTTTTAATTTTTGTGGGTGCCACATAAACACAAAAGTTAAGAGAAGATGTTTAATGACATATTGGGTGGACTCTCCAGGAAGAGCATGTGAACTAATTAGGTGGGAAAAGGTATCTACAGATATATGTACATGTCTAAGTTTTCCAAATTCAGGGACGTGCATAACATCTGTTTGCCACAACTCATTAGGTTCTAGTCATCCCGGGTTAACACCTGTTGAAGGAGGGGATGGGACTGTGAGCTGGCAATCGGGGCATTGCAGGATAATTTGTTTCACTAGTCTTTGGGTTAACTGACATTATTTAAATTTCTCCAATTTTAGTGGAAAAATTGATGTAACTGGGTGGCTTGGTCAAGCAGTGATGTCATAACTTGCAGGTCTGCTTGATCATTGCCATGGGCTAGTGGACTGGACAGTGAGCTGTGGGCCTGAATGTGTGTAATAAAAATAGGATGTGTACGTTGATCCAGCAATGAAGTTGAAGAAAAAGGACACAGAAGGTGGGCTCAAGAGTGGACTTAATGAGGGCTGTTTCAAGGTTTTGCAATAAATAAACGGAGTAAGCAGAGTCACTAACAATATTGATGGGCTGAGCAGAAAAGGCTTCCAGGGCCAATATTCCAGGGCTCCAACCTCAGCTCTCTCAGTACTAGTAAACCCAGATCGAGTGAGGGAGTTATGTGGTTCCCACCAGATAGCTGCTTTTCCATTTTTACCAGAGCCATCAGTAAAAAGTGTTAAAGCATTAGATATGGGGGAGTGAACTACCTTTGTAGGCATAACTATAGGAATATGAGATAAGAACTGGAGTAGTTTGCCAGCGGGAAGGAGGCTTTAATGCCATAGCCAATATTCTAGCTTTGTGTGTTTCAGTCTCCACCAGCTGACATGCTCATATAAGTTCCCCAACTGTAGCTGCCTTTCCTCTGATTGCCTGCATTGTCTGCGGGCAGTCAACATTAGCATTTTCATAAGCCAGTTGCAACAATAAGATATCAGTGGCCTGGGCATGACTAATTTGTCTCTTAATTGCCTTGGTTAACTGATTGATAAATTCAACATATCGCTCCTGAGGCCCTTGTTCAACAATTACAAAAGATCCCTGTTGAACTCCATCTTTGGGGATTCAGTCCCAAAACCTGAGGGTGCATAAGGACACTTGTGCATAGGCTTGGGGGACAAAATTTAATTGTTGTTGTATATTGACATAGGGACCCCTCCCCTGGAGCATAGCAGCCATTATGTTTTGCCTGGCCAATTGATTCTGGTTGACTTCTTGTTCGCACAATTCATCATATTCTGCCCTCCAGAGGAGGTATTGACTGGCCTCTAAAGTTGTTTTAGCTAGCACTGACCAGTCCCATGGGGTCATATGGAAGTTATCTGCTATGGCCTCAATTAATCCTTTTGTAAATGGGCTAGCAGCTCCATTTTCTCTAATGCTTTTTCTTATTTCTTTATAGGTGTTGAAAGTAATGGGTTCATGTACCCTATTGCCTTGTTGATCTTGCATCACCGGGCAGGCTAAGAGCTCCCCTTCTAATGCTGCTTGCCTAAGACAGTGTCCTGTAGTGTATCTCTTGTCTTTTTTCCAATTTATTGGGGGAGGGGGCTCAGGAAAATTCTCTGTCTCTTCTGTGGCACCTATACCCATAATGGCAGGGCTGAGGGAGGAGGAGGGGGCAGTAAGGTAGGTGATGGTTCCTCTTCCCTTCCCTTTTTAGGCTCTTCTGTGTAGAGCAGGGACAAAGCAGCCCTATCTAAGGCCCATAATATTAAAGATGTTACTGGGACTCGTTGCCCTTGTGCATGATGTCTTTTAAGATTTCTTCCCACTTGTTCCCAGAGCTCTAAGTCTAGCGTGCCTTCTTCAGAGAACCATGGGTTATGGGAAACAACAGTTTGCATTAGGTCCCTTAATTAGGCCTCTGAGACAGAGGCTCCAATAGCTTTAAGCAGCTGTTTCAATACTTTTATATACTGTTGCTGTTGAGATGATAACTGTTGTCTCATGATGAAACCCTAGCTTGAAAATCCCCTTGAACTTGGAAATCCTGAGCAGGCACCGATTACTTCCTGCACAGTCACTTTACCTTTGTTTTCGAGAATTCTGTTGTGATCCATTGCAGCGTTCCTCAGATGGGGCACCACCTTCCAAGTCTGTCCCACAGACCCTGGCTGATGGATGAAATGAGTACTCAGACACAGGTATGCCATGTAAGAGCAGCTAGTGGACTGCCCGGCTCTAGTGGCCAAAGTGCAGCCTAGAGAAGCTGGAGCTGCTTGCTTTTATTCAGTGCAGGCACATGCCAAGAGCCTGGAGGAAATGCAATCTGCAGGTAATTAACGTGTATTATCTGTGGGAAATTAACATGTATATATTCCCCTTTCAGGGAACATCACGTGCATGGATGTTCAAAGGTCAATACCTGGACAACTTCAAACAAGCCTGACCAAGATAACTTCCCCTTCACTCCCTTGCACATACTCTTTGCCCTCTGTCTCAGGATTAGAGAACAGCTGCCTTCAGCTATTCCCCCCGAATCTCTGCAGGGCCTTCCAACCTTTCAGAAGGCCTGCTCCTTTCCGTATAGTTTCTACCACTACTCTGACAGATCTCCTACAGCTTAGCATTCGAATAATGGAACACCAGGCATAAATGACTAAAGTCTATTTTGTCTGATGTAAGTATAGCCCCCTGATATGGCTTGGATCTGTATCCCTGCCCAAATCTCATGTTGAATTGTAATCTCCAGTGTTGGAGGTGGGGCCTGGTGGGAGATTGTTGGATCATGGGAGTGGTTTCTCATGAATTGTTTAGCACTATCCACTTGGTGCTGTTCTCATGATAGTGAGTGAGTTCTCACAAGATCTGGTTGTTTAAAAGTGTGTAGCTCCTCCCGCCTCCATCTCTTTTGCCCTTGCTTCTGCCATGTAAGAATTTGGGTCCCCCTTTGCCTAATGCCATGTTTGTAAGTTTCTTGAGGCTTCCCTAGAAGCTGAACAGATGTCAACATCATGTTTTTTGTACAGCCTATAGAACTGTGAGCCATTTAAACCTCTTTTCTTGATAAATTACCTAGTCTCAGGTATTCTTTTTTTTTTAGAGATGGAGTCTCACTCTGCTGCCCAGGCTGGAGTGCAGTGGCACAATCTCGGCTCACTGTGAGCTCCGCCTCCCAGGTTGACTCCATTCTCCTGCCTCAGCATCCCCAGTAGCTGGGACTACAGGCTCCCGCCACCATGCCTGGCTAATGTTTTGAATTTTTAGTAGAGACAGGGTTTCACCGTGTTAGCCAGGTTGGTCTCAATCTCCTGTCCTCATGATCCACCCACCTCGGCCTCCCAAAGTGTTACAGGCATGAGCCACTGTGCCTGCCCTTAGGTATTTCTTTATAGCAATATCAGAATGAACTAACACACCACCTTCGCTTTCTTTTGGTTACTATTTGCATGGAATATAGTTTTACATTCTTTCACTTGCAGTCTATGTATGTCCTTAGATCTAAAGTCCCTTATAGATAGCATATAAGTGGATTTTTTAAAAATCCACTCGGCCAAATATATCTCTTGATTGGTGTTTTAATCCATTTACATTTAAAGTAATTACTGATAGAAAGACTTTTGCCATTTGTTAATAGTTTTCTGTATGTCTTGAAGCTATTTTTTTTTTACCCTCTTTTCCTCTCTCGCTGCCTTCCTTTTGTGTTTGGTTGATTTTTATAGTGACATGCTTCGATTCTTCTCTTACTTCCTTTTGTGGATATTCAATAGAAATTTTCTTAGTGGTTAGGATGGGAAGTACGTAAAACATCTTAAGGTTACAACAATCTATTTTAAACTGCTAACAACTTCAACTGCATATGAAACTACTCTACATTTCTGTCCCCTGCTGATTTTATGTTATTGATATCACAAATTACATTGTTTATATTGCATATCTGTTGACATAGATGTATAGTTATTTTTATGCTTTTGTCTTTTAACTTCTATACAAGAATAAAAGTGATTACAGTACTAGAGGATTCTATATTTATTTACATATTTGCCTTTCCCAGAAAACTTTACATTTTCATATGCTTTTACATTGCTCTTGTAAAGTAAAAATAAAAACCTAAGCCCCTCACTACTGAATGGACTCCCTCCCAGCCAAGGGGACTCCAGAAAGACCTTAAAAACTGAGTTCTTGGTCATGATGGGATGGGAGATCATATATGCCTCATTCATATTCCCTCCCTTTTGGGGTTTAGATACAAAAACTGACCAGAATTAATATTAAAATAGAGATTATAAGACTGACAGAACTGGCTCTCTAGGGCCATAAGATACCAAATTATAAATAGGATCTAAGACCATGCAAGCAAGGGTTTAAGTCATGTACTTCTACACTTAGATAATAAAGTATGTTTTAAGTGCCACAAGGTTTTTCTCTTTCTCTAGCAGCTAAACAAGCACTGGCCTTGAAATAAGCAATGCTGAAGCACTTGCAGCTCACCAACCATAAAACACTGACTAACTGAGTCCCTCTGTTCCTCAAGCCATAACTACAGTGTTGGTTGAACAAGATGCTGATTTTAGTTATTTTCCCCTGACAAGAAGACCACCAACCTCTGCCAGGTTTTGATGTCAGTATGATACTGAACTCATAGAATGAGTTACGAGGTGTCCCTCCCCCTCATTTTTTTGGATTAGTTTCAGTAGGAATAGAACCAGCTCTTCTTTGTACATCTGGTAGAATTCAGCTGTGAATCCATCTGGTGCCAAGCTTTTTTAAGTTTGTAGTCTATTTATTACTGCTTCAGTTTCAGAGCTTGTTATTGGTCTGTTCAGGGATTCAATTTCTTCCTGGTTCAGTCTTGGAAGGGTGTACGTGTCCAGGAAGTAGTTTATCTCTTCTAGATTTTCTAGCTTATGTGCATAGGAGTGTTCATAATATTCTCTGCATTGTTTGCATTTCTGTGGGGTCAGTGGTAATATCTCCGTTATGATTTCTGATTGTGTTTATTTGAATCTTCTCTTTTTCTTCCTTATTAGTCTATCTAGCAATCTGTCTATCAGTTCCTGGACTCTTCTTTGCTAGGAGACATTTTATTATGGCATCCATCTTGTTACTTATTATTGGTCTATTCAGATTTTGAATTTTTTTTTTCCTGGTTCAAACTTGGTACATTGCATGTATCTACGAATTTATCCATTTCTTCCAGGTTTTCCAGTTTATTGGCACATAGCTACTCATAGTAAGTCTATAATGATCCTTTGAATTTCTGGTGTATCACTTGTGATGTCTAATTTTTCAACTCTGATTTTATTTATTTGGGTCTTCTCTCTTTTTTTCTTAGTCTGTCTCAACTTTTGTCAACTTTATTTATCTTTAAAAAACAACTTTCCATTTTGTTGATCTTTTCTATTCTTTTTTGTTGCAATTTCATTTATTTCTGCTGTGATCTTTATTATTTCTTTTCTTCTACTAATTTTGGGCTTGGTTTGCTCTTGGTTTTCTAGTTCTTTAAGATATGACAATAGGTTGTTTACTTGAAGTTTTTACACTTTTTGATATTGCACTTATTGCTATAAACTTCCCTCTTAGTACTGCTTTCGCTGTATCTCTTACATTTTGATATGTTGTATTCCCGTTTTCATTTGCTTCAAGAAATTTTTCAATTTCCTTCTTAATTTTTGTATTGATCCAACTGTCATTCAGGAACATATTGTTTAATTTCTGTGTGTTTGTATAGTTTCCAAAGTTCCTCTTGTTATTGATTTCTACTTGTATTCCATTGAGGTCAGTGAAGATCCTTGATGTGATTTCAGTTTTTTTGAATATTTTAATACTTGTTTTGTAGCCTAACATACAGTCTATCCTTCAGAATGATCTATATGCTGAGGAGAAGAATGTATATTCTGCTGAATGTATATTCTGGATGAAATGTCCTGTAAATATCTATTAGGTCCATTTGGTCTATAGTGCAGATTATGTCTGATGTTTCTTTGTTGATTTTTTTTTGTCTGAATGATCTGTCCAATATTGATAGTGGGCTATTGAAGTCTCCAACTATTATTGTATTGGGATTTACCTCTCTCTTTAGCTCTAATAATATTTTATTTACATATCTGGGTGCTCCACTGTTGGATGCATGTAAATTTACCACTGTTATATCTTCTTGTTGAATTGACCCCTTTGTTAGTATATAATGACCCTGTTTCTCTCTTTTTACAGCTTTTGTCTTGAAATCTATTTTATCTGATAAAAGTATAGCTACTCCTGTCCTGCTCTGTTTTGATTTCTATGTGTTTCTTGTAGGCAGCAGATAGTTGGGTCTTTGTAAAAAAAAAAAAATGCATTCAGTCACTTGATTTTTTGACTGGAGAATTTAATCCACTTACATTCAATGTTATTATTGGTAAGGACAGATTTATTTTGCTATTTGTGGTATGGTTGCTTTATGTTTTTCCCTCCTTCCTTTCCTTTCCTTCCTTTCCTTCCTTCCCTTCCTTCCCTCCCTTCCCCTTCCCCTTCTCTTTTCCTTCCTTCCTTCCTCCCATCCTTCCTTTCTGCCTGCCTTCCTTCCTTCCTTTCTGCCTTCCTTCCTTCCTTTCATCTTTCCTTCCTTCCTTCCATCCTTCCTTCTTTCCTTCTTCTTTCTTTTTTCCTTCCTATCTTTCTTTTAGTGAAGGTGATTTTCTCTGGTGGTATATTTTAATTTCTTGCTCTTGTGTGTGTGTGTGCACGTGTGTGTGTGTGTGTTTGCTATAGGTTTTTTTATTTAAGGTTACCATGAGGTTTGCACATTACATCAAATAAATCATTATTTTAAACTGATGACAACTTAGCCCTGATTGCAAAAAATGCAAAGAGAAAATGAATAAAAACTCTAAACTTTAACTTCATCCCCTTTACTTTTAAACTTTTTGTTGTTTCTATTTATATCTTATTACTCCATGTCTTTAAAAGTTGTATAGTTATTATTTTTATGGATTTATAGATTCATCTATTTGTACTTCTGCTTAAGGTAAGAATAGTTTACACACCACAATTACAGTGTTATAATATTCTGTGTTTGTATACTTAGTTTTGCTAGTGAGTTTCATACCTTCAGTGTTGTGTTTTTTTTTTTTTTTTTCTCATTAATGTCCTCTTCTTTCAGACTGAAGAACTTCCTTTAGCATTTCTTGTAGGACAGGTCTGCTGTTGATGAAGTCCCTCAGCTTTTGTTTGCCTGGGTATGTCTATTTCTCCATCATATTGGAAGCATATTTTTGCCAGATATAATATTCTAGAATAAAAGTTTTTCTTCCTTTTAGCACTTTGAATATGTCATGCGACTCTCTCCTGGCCTGTATGGTTTCCACTGAGAAGTCTGCTGCCAGATGTATTAGAGCTCCTTTGTATGTTATTTGTTCCTTTCCTCTTGCTGCTTTTAGTATCCTTTCTTTATTCTTGACCTTGGGGAGTTTGATTGTTAAATGTCTTGAGGTAGTCTTATTTGGGTTAAATCTGCTTGTTGTTCTATAACCTCCTAGTACTTAAATATTGATATATTTCTCTAGGTTTGTAAAGTTTCTGTTATCTCTGTGAATAAACTTTCTACCCTTATATCTCTCTCTACCTCTTCCTTGAGGTAATAACTCTTAGATTTGCCCTTTTCAGGCTATTTTTTAGATCTTGCAGGCATGCTTCATTCTTTTTTATTTTTTATTCTTTTGTTTACTCTGACTGTGTATTTTCAAATAACCTGTCTTCAAGCTCACTGATTCTTTCCTCTGCTTGATCAATTCTGCTATTGAGATACTCCAATGCATTCCTCAGTTTCTCAATTGAATTGTTTAGCTCTAGAATTTTTGCTTGATTTTAAAAAATTATTTGAATCTCTTTGTTGAATTTATCTGATAGATCTTGAGTTCCTCCTCTGTGTTATCTTGAAGTTCATTGAGTTTCCTCAAAACAGCTATTTTGAATTCTCTGTCTGCAAGGTCACATATCTCTGTCACTCCTGGATAGGTCACTGGTGCTTTATTTAGTTTATTTGATGAGGTTATGTTTTCCTGGGTGGTCCTGATGCTTGTGGATGTCTGTGTCTGGACATTGAATAGTTAGGTATTTATTCTAATGTTTGCAGTCTTAGCTTATTTGTACCCATCCTTCTTGAGAATGCTTTTCAGGTATTCAAATGAAATTGAGTGTTGTCATCTAAGTCTTTGGTCACTGTGGCTGTATCTGCATTAGAGGACACCTCAAGCTCAGTATCACTGTGGCTGTTGCAGACTTGTAGTGGTACCACATTGGTGATTTTGGGTAAGATCTAGAAAAATTCCCTGGATTAAAAGGCAGAGTGTCTTATTCTCTTCCCTTACTTTCGTCCAAACAAACAGAGTCTATCTCCCCACGCTATACTGACTGAACTTGAGGGAGGTGTGACACAAGAACTTTCATGGCCACCACTGCTGGGATTGTGCTGGGTTACGCCTGAAACCAACACAGTACTTGGTTTTGTCCAAGACCTGTAGTGACTGTTGCCTGGTTACCACTGATGTTTATTCAAGGCCCAAGGGCTCTTTACTCAGCAGGTTGGTGAATCCTGCCAGGCCTGGGTCTTTCCCTTCAGGGAAGCAGAGTCCCTTTTGGCCCAGGGTGGGTCTAGAAATGCCATCCAGGAGCTAGGCCCTGGTATTGGGAATCTTAGGAATCTATTTGGTGCTTTATTTTACTGTGGCTGAGCTGGGACCCAATCTGCAAGACAAAATCCTTTTTACTCTTCCCTCTCTTTTCCTCAAACATAAGGAGTCTCTCCTCATGGCCACCATAGCTGGGAATGTAGAGAGTTACACCCAAAGCCAGTACAGTAATGGGTCTCTCTCAGGGGCTGTGGCAACTACTGCCTGTCTACTGCTGGAGTTTCTGCAAGGTCTAAGGGCTTTTTAGTCAGCAAGTGATGAATCCTGCCATGACTGGGTCTTTCCATTCAGGGCAGTGGGTCCCCTTCCGTCATCTGGGAACTAGGGCCTGAATTCTGGGCTTTAGAACTTTGCTTAGTGCTTTATTATACTGTGGCCAACCTGGTGTCCAAGTTGCAAAACAAAGTTCTCTCTACTCTTCCCTTTCCTTTCTTCAGACAGAAGGAAGGAGTCTCTCTCAGAGCTGTGGGTGGTGATGCCTGGGGTTGGGGGAGCGGTGATGCAAGCACCCCCTTGGCTGCCCCAGCTGGTATCTCACTAAGTCATGTGTACCCCAAGACCACTGGCTCTGAGCCCAGCATAGCACCAAGACTTGCCTGGGAATTGAAGTCCTTGTGGCCTAGAATGCCTTTCAAATTTATTTAGGAGCCCAGTGCCCTACAGCCCGCAGTAGTGAGGCTAGCCCAAATTCAGGTTCCAACTGCTGGGATGAATGATTCCCCTCTTGCTAGGGCTGGTCTAAATGCTCCCTTTTTGGATGCCAGCTGAATTCTGCCCTATCTTGCCTTCTGTTGTGACAGGCCAGCACTGAGTTCTAATGCAAAAGTCCACAATTATTTTGTTCTCTCTCCTTCAAGCATACAGATTCTCTCTTGGTGCCACAAATCACTGTCAGGGAATGGAGGAGGGGTGGTGACAACAATTCGAGACTGTTTTACCTACCCTCTTCAGTGCCTCTTTTCTTGTTATGATGTTAAATGTTGTGATGTTAAAACAAGGTACTGTGTTCACACACTTAAGAATTGGTTCTCATGAAGGTGCTTTCTTGTGTGGACAGTTGTTCAATTTGGTGTTCCTTCAGGGGAGTGGGAGACTACTGCTGGAGGGTTGTATTTGGCCATCTTGCTCCAGGTCCTCCCCTCCCCAGCCCTCTGTATTGAGTGGTGTGTTTATTCTCACACATCTGTCATATATGGTTTCCATATGTGAGTAGATCTACTTTTGAGCTCTCACTTCTACTTGCTTGAGCTAATACCCTGAGCTAATACCAGACAGTCTTAAATACTATTGCTTTACATAATATGCCCCCTCCCCTTCTTGTTCCTCTTCAAATTTGTCTTTGAATTTCTTGGTCTTTTGTCAACTTCGATGAAATTGTCAGGTAAGACTTTGTGTTTATATTTAATTTGTAGATTTATTTAAAGATAATTACAGACTCTTTAATACAGAGTTTTCCAATCTTTGGAGTTGGTAATTTTCCCATTAATTTACGTCTTTTTTTTTCTATCCTTCAGTATTGTTTTTTTGGTGTTCTTTGTAAAAGATCATTAGAATGATTTGCACAATAAGAGATTAACAATAACTAATAATAAATACAATTATAAGAATATACTGTAATAAAAAGTTTGTGAATGAGATGTTTCTCTCTCTTTCTGTCTCTCAGAATATCTTATTGTACTGTACTCACCTATTTTTGGACCTTGATTGATTGTGGGTAATTGAAACTGGGGAATCTGGCCACGCAGATTAATTTATAATTGTGCCTAATTTGTAAATTAAACTTTATTATGGGTAAGTATGTACAGGAACAAACATACGATATACAGAGTTAGGTACTATCTGTGGTTTCAAGCATCCACTGGGGATCTTGGACGATATCCCCTGCTGATAAGGAAGGACTGCTGTAGACAATAATGGAATATGAAAATATAAACAGTTTCATCCATTCTTTCCCAATTCTTGTGTCATATATTTATTTTTCTTATTTTATTGTTTTGACTAGAATATCAATGTTAAAAGGCAACTGCGAATGCCCTCTGCTGTTTCTTTTATTTTCTATTTCATTGATTTTTATTCTAATCTTTATTGCATATTTTTTGCTTTCTTCAGAATATTCTTGTTACTTTATAATATCTTGATTTGAAGATTTAATTTTCAGTCATTCAGTTTTTAATATATCCATTCGATTCTAATAAATTTACCTCTAAATGCCACTTTAGCTGCATCTCATAAATTTTGATATATAGTACTTTTATAGGTGTTAATTTATGACTATTCTATTGTAATAGCCTCATTACATTTTAAAGGTTTCAAATATTGAAGCTTAAGGGAAATTTTCCTTTTAAATAATCTTTATTGTTTATTTCTAATTGTATCGTATTATAGTCAGAGGTTACAATTTACATGCTATTAATTCTTTGACCAGATATCAGCAAAGAATATTGAATGCATTTCAACTTTTCTGAATAATCTATGTGCACATTAAAAGAATATATTTCATAGCTGGTGTTTTGGGTTACACCTGTAATCCCAATACTTTGGGAGGCTGAGGTGGGAGGATTGCTTCAGGCCAGGAATTTGAAAACAGCCTGGGCAGCACAGTGAGACACTATCTCTACAAAAGCTTAAAAAATTAGCTGAGCATAGTGGCACATTCCTGTAGTCCCAGCTACTTAGGAGGCTGCAGTGTGAGGAATGCTCAAGTCCAGGAGTTCAAGGCTGTGGTGAGCTATGATCATGCCATTGCACTCAAGCCTGGCCAGCAGAGTGAGATTCTGTCTCTAAAAAAAAAAGAAAAGAAAAAAAAGGCTTATATTTCATGTATTTGTTGGGAGCACTGTTTATATACACCACATCCATCCATCCTATCAAGAAGTTTGGTTTTACTGTTTTAATGTACTATATCCTTTAAAATTTTTTTGTCCACTAATGGTTTTTGATAGATGCAGGTAAAAATTTCCCACCATAATTCTGGATATGTATTATTTCTCTATATCTCTGTCAATTTTTGTTATATATAAATTTATTGTAATAAGGGATGCATAAAGTAAGATTTACCATTTTAGCTATTTCTAAGTGTACAATTCAGTGGCATTAATTATATGCATGATGATGTGTAACCCTATTTCCAAAACATTTTTATTGCCCTAAATAGAAACTTTATAACCATTAAGTAAAACCTCATCATTCTTCCTCCTTCTGGTCTCTGTTACTTTCTAATCTACTATCTGTCTCTATCAATTTGCCTATTCTAGGTGCCTTATGTAAGTGGAATTATAAATATTTGTCCTTTGTGCCTGGCTTATTTTATTTAGTATAACGTTTTCAAGATTCATTCATGTTGTAGCATCTATCAGAACTTCATTTTTAGTGGTTGAATAATATTCCATTGTGTGCACATACCACATTTTGTTTATTCATTAATCTTTTGAGGAACAGTTGGATTGTTTCCATCTTCCGGTTATTGCGAGTTGTGCTGCTATGATCATTGGCATACAAGTATCATTTTTAGTTCCTGCCTTCAATTCTTTTGGGTACATACCTTGGAGACAAATTGATGGCTTATATGGTATTTCTGTGCTAGCTTTTTAAACATTTTAATATAATACACATAAAATTTACCATCTTAAGCCTTTTTAAATGTACAGGTCAGTGGCATCAAGTAAATTTGCATTGTTGTGCTACCATCTCACCATTTATCCACAGAATGATTAATCTTGCAAAATTGAAATTTTGTAGCATTAAACAATAACTTCTCATCTCCCCTCCCACTAGTCCCTGCAAATCATCATTCTACTTTATTTCTCTGTGAATTTGACTACTCTAGGTACCTAATATAAGTGAAATAATGAGTGTCTATCCTCTGGTGACAGGCTTATTTCCTTTAGCCTAATGTTTTTGCGGTTCACCCACACTGTAGCTTATTTTAATTCTTTATTTCTTTTCACGGCTGAATATTCCATTATATGTACATACAGCGTTTTGTTTATCCATTAATCCTTCAATGAACACTTGGGTTGGCATCTACCTGTTGGCTACTGTGAATAATGCTGCCATGTACATGGGTGCGCAATCTATGTTTAGCTTTTTGAGGAACTGCCAAACTTCCACAGCAGCTGTACCATTTTGCATACCCACTAGCAATGCACAAGGTTTCAATTTCTCTACATCCTTGCCAACATTTGTTATTTTTCATTTTTTTAAAAATAGCTATCCTGATGAGTGTGAAATTATTTCTTGTGGTTTTGTTTTGTATTTCTCTAATGACTAATGATGTCGAACATCTTTTTATGTACTCATTAGCAATTTGTATATTTTCTTTGAAGCAATTTTGTTGGTTTGTAGTTACATACAATTTATAGAGTCTTTTTTTTTTTTTTGAGACGGAGTCTCGCTCTGTCGCCCAGGCTGGAGTGCAGTGGCGCGATCTTGGCTCACTGCAAGCTCCGCCTCTCAGGTTCACGCCATTCTCCTGCCTCAGCCCCCGGAGTAGCTGGGACTACAGGCGCAGGCCACCACGCCTGGCTAATTTTTTGTGTGTGTATATGTATATATATATATTTTTTAATGGAGACGGAGTTTCACCGTGTTAGCCAGGATGGTCTTGATCTCCTGATCTCGTGATCCACCCTCCTCAGCCTCCCAAAGTGCTGGGATTACAGGCGTGAGCCACCGTGCCCGGCCTATAGAGTCTTAATAGATTCTTTATTTTATTATTCTATGCTGTATCCATTTATCGCTACTGAATATTGCAAACTTTAAAATATGTAACTTATCTCTACTGTTCCGTTTAATCTTTTCTTTTGAAACACCTACTATGTATGTATCGGAACTTCTCAGTCTCTTCTGTATGCATCATAATTGCTCTTTCATTTGAACATGTTATTATTTTATTTCTGTACTGCGTGTGGAACTTCCTCAGTACCATCTTCCATTTTTCTAATTTACCATGTTACATTACTTCATTGACTTTATATTGCATTTCTGAAATATTTGATTCTATTTCAGAACTATCGTTTTCAGTTTCATATGTAACTGTTTCATTATTTTTGTTTGTTTCTAATAAATGCTATTACTTTTTCATGTACATTTGAAACCCACTGATTTTAAAACTTTCATTAAAAAATTACGATTATTGACTTTGTTCACTCTCTTTCTTTCTTATGTTTTGGAATTTAGTTTGCAGTCTCCTTTTGGGTGGAAAGATCTCTCTCACTCTCTCTCTCTCTCTCTCTCACTAGGTTTACATAATATAATGAGCTCTTAAGTTCTTCTGTGATAGAGACATAATGCAGATTCAGGTGTGAGCCAGCGGGTGGTTGGTTTCCATTTTTGTTTAGGAGGCCGCTTCAGTGTCCTCCAATTTCCTTATGCCCATAGCTTCCTAAAAGCTGTAACCACATGCTTTTTGGTCACAGTTTGTTGGGTATTCCTCATCACTCTTCCCCTAGGCTCATTCTCTTTCATGGCCAGGGCAGCCCTACCCTAATTCCAGGCATTAAGTCTTGAGTCTGACTGTCTGATTCCTTGTCTTGAATGGTTCTCTTTCTGGCCTCTTTGCCTCAGGTAATTGGCACCCTCAGACCCTGCTTCCACACCAGAGCTCAGAAGGCCTGTGGGTTTAGCACTGGTGGCCACTTTGAATTTCCTTTCAGTTTCTGGTTCAGAGAGTGTTTATATTATTTTCAAGTTCAGCTATGTCTTTTTATATCTTTCCCTGCATTGGACTGATAAAAAATTCTGTAACGCTTTCCTTTTTCTTTTTTCTTTTCTTTTTTTTTTTTTTTTTTTTTTTGAGATGAAGTCTAGTTCTGTTGCCCAGGCTGGAGTGCAGTGGCACGATCTGGGCTCACTGCAAACTCTGCCTCCCAGGTTCAAATGATTCTCCTGCCTCAGCCTCCCAGGTAACTGGTATTACAGGCACACAACACCAGGCCTAGCTAATTTTTGTATTTTTAGGACAGACAGGGTTTCACCATGTTGGCCAGGCTGGTCTCGAACTCCTGACCTCAAGTGATCCTCCTGCCTCAGACTCCCAAAGTGCTGGGATTACAGGCGGGAGCCACCATGCCGGGCCCCCACTTTATTAATTTCAAATCTATAGATTGTATTTCAATTCTTTTAGTGGCTGTCATTACATTTTTTAAAATGTGGAGAATTATAGCATTCTTACAATGGAGTTTATGAAAACATATTAATTCGTTTAAAGAACAATTATAAAATACTAAGTATATTTTGCATTTCTATTTTATAAACAATAACCAATTTTCACATTTGTGGAAAGAAAATTAGTGATATTGTCAATAGTTATGGAGAAGCTAGGAAGTATATACTGTCAGAAAGAAATGGATTAACTCCTTTTCCATGTTGTCAGAGAAAGAACATATAATCAAGCTAGTCATTTTGCAATAAAAACTGTTTTTTTTTCAGCATTACAATTGAAAAAAATTATCTGTAGAGCTTTCCCTTGGAACAATTTTTAATCACTTTTTATTTTTTAAAAACAAACTTACAGAAAAGTTAAACAAATAATACAATAATGAACATCTATATTAACCTGCATCCAGATCTCACTGGTTAACATATTGCCACATGTTCTTTCTCTCATACACTCTCACACACTTTGTGTGTGTGCGAGTGTGTGAGCGTGTGTGTGTGTATTTCCCCCCATGAATCATATGAGAGAAAGTTGCAGACAGCATGAGATTTACCCTAAATACTTCAGCATGCAGCTACTAAGAATAAGGGAATTTTCCTACATAGTCACTCCATGTTGGAACACCCAAAAGATTATAAATAATTCTGTAATATCTAATACATAATCCATATTTAAATTACCACCAATTGTCCAAGAATGACTTTATTTATTTTTTCTTTTGCTAACAGCTTGACTGTTTGTTCCGTCTATTTTCTGTAAATTGTTGGTTGGGTCTAGAGGCTTTTTGATAAGATTCAGAGTAAACATTTTTGGCAATCATACTTCAAAGATGATGTTTTCAGTCCCACTGTAGTCACATCAGAGGGCCAATTATGTCAAAGTGTAATACTCTTAGCAGCTATTAGTGACTTATGCTAAGTTTGACCACCTTGTTGAGGTACTGGTTTACAGATCTCTCAATTTTAAGATTTTTTTTTCTAATTAGTAAATGATAGGGTAATATTTGTCATTTTCTGTTCCTTGATGACTTGTCCCTTAATGGTTTTATAAGACATATTAATAAAATTTGTATGAATAATTGTACTTGGGGTTACAAAATGGTAATTTTTGAATTTTACCATTCTATTTACATTTGTTAGGTGATATTTTTGTAAAGACGACATCTCCCTTCTCTTTTTCTATTTTTCTTTTTTGTATTCTTTTAGAGTATTAGTATGAACTGTTTGATTAAAAAATTATTTTAAGTGTTCTAATCACAGCCTTTATATATATATTTTTTGATGTTTAAATTGTCCCAAATGTGACCTTTAGGAGCCATATCAGTGTGGTCACTGTGTCTTTTTTAATATGACCCCCCTAACCATTGAGCCTTTTCTTGCTTTTTATCACAAGTTGTCCCAGGCTCATCTTGCTCTTTTCTATCCAAAGATCTAGAGGAGCCATTTCTCCAAGTACTGGTTCCTTGTAAGTGGGGAACTGTATTTAAAAACTAAGTTCTGAATATTAGGAGTGCTAATTGCTGTTGCAGTATTATTCTTTTTAGGCTTTTTCATGGGTTACAGCTAATAGTTATATTTTTTAAAAGTAGGACCTCATATTGATATCTCCATTTCAAACTTAACATTGTATGGGTTTTTCCTCAACTTCTTTCATTTTATCTTGGACTATTTTTTCTATGACACTGGAATAATGTTGGTTCTTAATAATATTAAATATTTATTTGCTTTATTCTACAATACACCTAAAATAATTTCAAAATTACAGTACCAATAGTACTGCTAACAGTAAGTATATGGACTAAAGTTCAATATTTCCTTGCAGATTTTTTTGTCTTTATAAATAACACTAAGTACATGCAGTCAGAGTGTGTTACAAAATTACTTGAAATAATTATATCTCTCCTCTGTGGTTATCTGATCAAAACTGAATAATTTGGCTTATTTGTTTTGTTTTAGAGAGAGTTAGCTTTATTGAGGTATAATTTACATAAAGTAAAATTCATAAATTTTAAATGCAAATTTGATGACTGAAATAAATATATTCATCTTCATAATACAGGACATTTCCATCACCCCAAAAAGGTTGCTTTATGTCCTGCGCAGTCAATCCCTTACCCCTTCCCTTGGCCCCTGGCAAGCACTGATTTGATTTCTGCTATGATAGTGTTTTCTCTTTTAGAATTTCATACAAATGACATGATACTGTCCACAGTATTTTGGTTTGGCTTCTTTCACTTAGCACAATGCTTTTAACGTGAGTCCCTGTTGTTTCACTGAGCTGTTGTTTGCCTTCCTTTTTATTGCTGAGTGGTATTCCATTGTATGGATGTACAAAAGTTTGTTTGGTGTACTTGTGTAGTTTCCCATTTGGATGACTATTAAAGTTGCTATGAACATTTGTGTGCAGATCTTTTTGTGTGAATACAAATTTTCATTTTTCTTGGGTGAATGCCTAGAGTGGGTTGCTAGATTATATAGTAAGCATATTTATAACTTTATAAGAAACAGCCAGATTTTTTCAGAATGCCTGTACAGTTTTGCATTCTCACCAGCAATCTACGGAACTTCCAGTTGCTTAGCATTCTCACTTCACTTGTCTTGTTAGTTTTTAAAAATTTGAGCCATCATAATATGCTGTAGTCATATCCCACTGCAGTTTTAATTTTCATTTTCCCAGTTACTAAGGATGTTGAACCTCTTTTTAGGTGCTCATTGGCCATCCCTGAATCTTCTTTGCTTACGTGTCTATGTAAATCATTACTCATTTTAATTGAGTTGTTTGACTAGTTATTATTGAGAGGTAAGACTTTTATACATATTTTGGATATAGAAAATTTGTCAAATATAGGTTTTGAAAATAATTTCTCCTATTCTGTGGTTTGTTTTTCACTTTCTTAAGGCCAATTTCTAAAGAGCCCAAATTTGTAGTTTCATAAATTCTACTTAATCTTTTTCTTTTATTGTTTGTGCATTTTGTATTTCTATTTAAAAAATCTTTGCCTAACCTTAGATCAATAAGGTTTTTATAAATTGACATTCTTTTATTTGAGTATGGATATTCAAATATCTAGTACCATTTATTAAAAGGATTATTCTTTCCACACTGAATTGTTTTGGCATCTTTGTCGAAAATCAATTTGCTATTTGTGTGTGGGTCTCTTTTTGGATCTCTGTTTTGCTCCATTGATCTCTGTGTATATTTTTATACAAATCACAGTGTCTGAGTTACTGTATTCTTGAAATTACAAGGTGTGAATATTCGAATTTGTTATTTTTTTCAAAATTGTTTTGTTTATTCTACATTGTTTGCATTTCCACATAAATGACATAATCGTCTTGTTAAGTTCAAACAACAACAAAAAACCTGCTAAGGTTATGTTTAGGAATGCACTGGATCTACAGTGTAATTTGGGGAGAATTGATATATTAACAATATTGACTCTCCTGTTCAATGAAAACTCAGCATAAGTCTCTTCAGATTCATCAAGCTATTGTATGTATCAAGTTTGTTCCTTTCTATTGCTGAGTAATATTCTATGATATGGATGTACCCTAGTTTGCTTAACCATTTACCCATTGGAGGACATCTGAGTTGTTGCCAGTTAAAAGCTGTTATGAATACAACGTACGTAAAGATGTTTTCTATTGCTTTCTATGTTTTCTATTGCTTTCCTGTTTTCAATTTCACTGGATTCTGCTCTTGTCCTTATTATTTTCTTCCTTTTGCTTGACTTGGATTTATTTTGCTCTTCCTTTTTTGCTCTTAATCTAGGTTCCTGAAGTGGGAGCTTAGATTGTTGATTTGACATTTTTCTAATGTAAGCAATTAACCTATAAATTTCCTCCTCAGTACTACATTAGCTATGTCCCACAATTTTTGATATGGTGCATTTTCGTTTTCATTTATTTTAATGCATTTTAAAAATTTCCTTTGAGAACTCCTCTTTTATTCATGAATTGTTTTGAAGTGTGTTGTTTAGTTTCCAAGGCTTTGGAGATTTTCCTATTATCTTTCTGTTATTAATTTCTAGTTTTATTTTTAATGTGGTCAGAGAAAACACTCTGTATGATTTTAATTCTTTTAAATTTATTGAGGTTCGTCTTATAGTCTGGAATATAGTCTGTTTTGATAAATGTGCCTTCTGCACTTGAATAGAATGTGTATGCTAATGTTGTTGGGTGCAATTTTCTATAAATGTTGATTACATACTTTTGGATGATGGTGTTATTCTATATCCCTGCTAGCTTCATTTATTTATTTACTTATCAATTTTTAAGAGATGAGTGCTGAAGTTTCAAATAACTATTGTGGAGTCATCTATTTCTCATTTCAGCGCTATCAGTTTTTTGTTTGTTTGTTTGTTTGTTTGTTTTGGTGTACCTACATTTAGGATTGCTATGTCTTCTTGGTAGATTGACCCTTTTATCATTTTGAAATGTTCTTCTCTGTCTCTGGCAATTTTCTTTGGTTTGAAGTCTACTTTATCTAACATTAATACAACTAACTCTGCTTTTTCTTTGATTAACATTTGGACAACATCTTTTTCTGTGCTTTTACTTTCAGCATGCCGATGTTCTTACACTTGAAATGAATTTCTTGTAGACAGCAAACAGTTGGGACATGTTTTTCAGTCCACCCTGCCAACCTCCATTTTTCAATTGACATATTTGGGTCATTTGCCTTTAATGTAATTATTGGTGTATGAGAGCTTCAGTGTGACATTTTATATATATATATATTTTTTGTTCTTTTTGTTTAGTATTTCTTGTTTTCTTTTTTTTTCTGACTTCTTGTGGGTTACTTGAAAATTTTTAAGAATTTCATTTTTATTTATTTCTATGGTCTGAATGTTTATGTCCCCTGGCCAAATTCATGTATTGAAATCCTCACTTGAAGACAATGGCATTAGGGAGTGACATCTTTGGGAGATAACTAAGTCATAAGGCTGGAGCCCTCATGAATAGTACTAGTGTTCTTATAAAAGAGATCCAAGAGATACCCTCTGTTCCTTCCTTGCTGAGAAGTTATGAGGAGGTTGGCCCTCACTACACATCAAATCTGCCAGTGACTTGATCTCGGACTTTCTAGTCTCCAGAACTGTAAGAAGTAAATTTCTATTGTTTATAAACCAGTTAGTCTATGGTATTTTGTATAGTATCCCATATAGATTAAGACATTTATCTACATTGCTTTTTAGTATAGCTCTTTGTACAGTTTTTTAGTGGTTGATCCAAGTATTACATTTTATATGCGTATCACAATCTATTGATGTCATTTTTACCACATTGAGTGAAGCATGGAAGTCAATTCTCTTTACATATGTTTACCCTCCCTTATTTATCACAAAATTGCCTTAAATATTTCCTTTGCATACATTTAAAACCACATCAGTGTTATAATGCTTGATTCCACCATCAAACACTGTTAAGAAAACTTAATGTATTTGCTCATATTTTTACTCACTGTGGCCTTTCTTCTTTCCTGGTGTTTCAAAGTTACTCCTTCAAAGGATCCATGGGGCAGATCCTTTATAAATGCTTTGGTGCCTTCCCTTGGTGATGAATGGGTTCTCACTCTATGAGTTCATGTGAGAGAAGGGCTAGTGGGGAGTTAGGATAACTTGGCTGACAACAACATCTCTTAGTTTACCTTCATATGGGAATATCTTAATTTTTCCTTCATTCCTGAAGGGGATATTGTCACTGGATGGAGATATCTAGGTTGAGAGCTCTTTTCTTTCAGCTCTTGAAAAATGTTGTGTCTCTTTCTCTTGGCCTCCATGGTTTCTGATGAGAAATCTGCTGTCATTTGAATTGTTTTTTCTTTAGGTAAGTTGTCATTTATCTCTTACTGCTTTTAAGACTTTGTCTTTAATTTTCAGAAGCTTGACTACAGTATGTCTTGGCATGAATTTCTTTTAGTTCATCCTCTGAGATTCACTCAGCACTGGAATCTGTAGAATTATACGTTTTGCCAAATTTTGAAAGTTTTCAGCGATTATTTCCTTTTTTAACGAAAAGAAGTACTTGTTTTAAGTTAAAATTTTTTAAACTTTCTATGGGATTTTAATTGACACATAATAATTGTACATATTTATGTGATGCTTCCAGCTGTTGTTTCTTTGAGTACTTCTTCAGCTCTGCTTATTTCTTCTTTTCTTTCAGGACTCTAATCACAGCAATGTAAGACCTTTTATTATAATCCCATAGCTTCCTAAAGGCTCTGTTCTTTTTTTCCCCTCAGTGTCTTTTCTCTGTTATTCAGAATGAATGGTTATTGAGCCCATTTATTAATTTTTTAAATTTTAGTTATTATGTTTTTCAGTTCTGAAAATTCCTTTTAGTTCTCCTTTTTATCTTTTATTTCTTTCCATTTTTTAAATTTCAAATTTCATTTTGTTTCAAATGTGCTAATAATTGCCTGTTAGGGGATTTTTGTTTAAAATCTTTGTCAAATAACTCTAACATCTCTGTCATCTGTGTGGCATCTATTGATTTTCTTTTCCACTCAGTTTGATATCTTCCTGGTTCTTGTGATTTTAAAAATCAGAACCTGGACATCTTGTGGATTATGTTCTGAGAATCTACATCTTATTTAAATCTTCTGTTTTAGCTGAGTAACTTAGCAGAATAAGGCAGGAAGGTGCTACCTCACTACTTCCAGATAGATGGTGGACGTCCAGGTTCTCCATTCACTCTCCTTTGACACCTGAGGGAATGACTCCTTATTACAGCTGGGTGGCTGGGGATGGGATTTCTGGGTCCTCACTAGGCTCCCATTAAAAGCTTTCTGGCTGGATGGAGTAGGAGTGCCTCATTTCTGCTATCATATGTCTTCCACTGACACCACAGGAGTGGTGGTAGAGGGTGGCTTCTCTACTGTTGGGTGATGGTGGCAGTCCTGACTCCCCACTAGCCCTTCTCTGACACTGCCGCAGCATAGAGTGGGAATGGCACTTTGTTATTGCCTGCTGGGTGGAAGTCTGGGTTTCCCACATGGTTTCCACTGATACCTCAAGGAAGGGAGTCCCATGACCACTCTTCAGAAATGAAAATTTCAGCTCCCTTCTTGGCCTTCTCTGACAGCACCCCATGGAATATTAGGAATGCCTTATGAGTGCCTGATGTGGGTGAAAATCTACACTCCTATCACTGCCTTTGCTGGTGATGTGATTTGGATGTGTATCTCCTCCAAATCTCATGTTAAAATGCAATCCCCAGTATTGAAGGTGGGGTCTAGTGGGATGTGTTCAGGTCATGTAGGCAGATGGTTTGGTGCCTTCCCCTTGGTGATGAATGAGTTCTCACTCTATGAGTTCTTGTGAGAGCTAGTTATTAAAAGGAGCCTGGCACCTCCTCCTCTCTGTTTTGCTCCCTCTCTCACCATGTGACATATCTACTCCCCCTTCACCCCTGCCTCAGCTTCCTGAGGCCTTACCAGAAGCTGAGAAGATGATGGTGCCATGTTTCTTCAGCCTGCAGAACCACGAGCCAAATAAACCTCTTTTCTTTATAAATTACCAAGTCTCAGGTATTCTTGTACAGCAATGCAAACAGACAAATACAACTGGCAAAGGTGGGACCACAGTTGTTTTCTGTAGTATTTGGTTAAGGTAGAATGGTTATTGTCTAAGGTTTTCTGTCTAGGCTAAGTTGTCCCTAGTCTTTTGGCTGGAGACAGCAGGCTTTGTTAGTACTTTTTCTCTTCACACTCATTGGCATTTCTTCGTTGCCAATTTCTCCAGCTCAAAATCTCGGATATATGAAGCAAACGCAACCTGGGGAATGCACCACTTTGTTCTTGGTTGGGTCCCAAGGTCCCTAGTCATTTTATCTTCTTCTCTCCACTGTCCAGATTCTTCCTATGTTTGCTTTATATATGACAACCAGGAATTTTAGCTGGACTGAGTAGGAAGAATAGGAAAAAGTATATCTATTCTATCTTCCCAGATGTAAAAATTGCTCAGGATTTTAATGTTCTCTTCCAATTTTTATTTCCTCTATCTTTCATTCTTTTGTGCTGTCTCCTTTTTTCTGGATTGGATTATCTAGTCATTTTCTATTGTTTGTTAAAACATAGCATATTGATTTATTATACCTGTTGTTTTCCTATTTTCTAATTTATGATTTTCCACTTTTGTATTTATATGTACTTCCAACTGCTTTGTTTTGGTTTGCTTTATTAGTCTTTCTTTCCCCAGCTTTTACAATTTAGAATTTAATTCATTTATTTTTATGCTTTAATTTTTATAAGTGTAGCTTTTAATGATAAATTTAATATAAATATTTAGCTTTCATTATTTTCTAATAAAGGCTGCAGTTTTTCAGTTACTGTTCCTCTTCAGGAATAAGCCATACCATAGTACCACTGAGGTCTCGTAAGTAAAGTTAATAATGATGTTTTAATTTTTATATGCAATACATAATTAAATTTTCTAAAATATTTTATCAATTTTACACACACTACTTTTTTCTCCATATGTTTGAGTTTTCTTTTGTTTTTATTGAGGTATATTCACAGGTTCTATTTTCATTTGTTCATTCATTTATTTTGAGAGCTTGCTTTTATTTATTGTTGCTGACAAAACATCTGCTTTCAGTCTAATTGTCATATATTTGTGGCACTATACTATTTATTTTCTGGATTTAAGACTTTATAGTTATAAAATTACATGCAACATGTATATGGTAGAAATTTAATCTGTCTAAGACTTGATAAATTTTTCAATCTGATGATTTACAGTTTTTCCTAAATTTTGGAAAGTTCTTTTGAATTATTGTGTTTTGAAACATTGTCTTTCCCTTATTCTCTCTATTTCATCTCTTCTTTTAGACATATGTTTTATGTCGTCCATATTTATATCCTCCATATTTCTGAATTTTTCTCTGTTTTCCATCCTGTTGTATCTCCATATTACATTCTGGGTGATATTCTTACATATATCATTAATTTACTCATACTTGTTTTTGTTCTTTCTGGATTCTCTATAACAGAGGCATGTAAAATTTTTAAAAAATCATTTATTCATTTATAAACTTACCTAATATTCTGCTCTCCCCAAAGGAATTGATTTTTTTCTGTTTCTTTGGTCATATTCAATATATTGATATCATACTATTTTTCAAATTGCATTTTCCATCCTGTAATTTTCTCATATTTTCACTTTTGTCTCAGTACATTCTGGAGAACTTTTCAAGATTGTCCTCCACAACACTGATTTGACTTCATGGAATGGTGGTTATTTTGTTACTGATTCTATCTCATTTTAAGTTAATCATCTGTTTGATTTCAAAACATTATTCCCTTATCTCATCTAGCTCTTTTATAAGGATCTGCCTATAAGGCAGCTTTCTTTACATGCCAGACTGAAATGACAAGTCAAACTTCAAATCTAGATTTTCATTCATTTTTTATTTTTATTTTTATTTTTATTTTTATTTTTATTTATTTATTTTATTGAGACAGAGTTCTGCTCTTCTTGCCCAGGCTGGAGTGCAATGGCATGATCTCAGCTCACCACAACCTCCACCTCCCAGGTTCAAGCAATTCTCCTGCCTCAGCCTTCCCAAGTAGCTGGGATTATAGGCATGCACCACCAAGCCCAGCTAATTTTGTATTTTTAGTAGAGATGGGGTTTCTCCATGTGGATCAGGCTGATCTCAAACTCCCGACCTCAGTTGATCTGCCCACCTCGGCCTCCCAAAGTGCTGGTATTACAGGCGTGAGCCACCACGCCCAGCCTTCATTCATTTTGTAACATTTATTTGACAATTGTCTTTTAAATACCAATTGCATTCCTCCTCTGTGAGTGATGTCATGTCATATGTTCTAGCAGGAACAACAGCCAAAAAAGCAAATAAATAAAAGATAATGAATGCTGTAATAAGAGTAGAAGATGAGTAGATGGTTTAATGAGCCCACACAGTGAGAACACGTAACCCACCTGGGGTGAAGACATGGGTAGGGTGTGTCTAGGGAGGCAGTAAGGAAAAGCACCCTAGAGGAAATGACACTTAAGCTCAGTCTTTTGAAAGATAAGGAGTCATGGTGCCACCAGTAGAAGTAGCAAGTCCTAAGAAGAAGAAATAGGATATTGGAAGGCTCAGATGACTGAGTATGGCAAAAGGTAGCATCAGAGGACACAGCGTTAAGCTACAAAGGGCCCAGTCTGTCATTCCTGTGGAGTAGCTGGGTCAACACAATTACTTATAACTTTCTATTATTTTGGCAAGACACACATATGACATTTATGTATACATGTTACTGATACAGGACAAGGAGAGCATACACCATGTTATTGAATAGAGGGGAGGAATATATTCATTTTGACCAGGAGAGTATGAGAAAGATTCGTGAAAATGTGAAACAGGCTGTGAAGGTAGGATGGGGCCTGGCTGAAGATTCTGGAGTATAGTAGTCAGATTCTTTACCTCATTCGTACCTGTCAGACTCAGGACAACTTCCCATTGTTTTCAATTCAACTGCAAACTATTTGTCCCACAAACACACAGACATTAGGGTGTTGGTCCAGAACTAACATGACCTTTTCTCTTCCAAAATGATTTCTACATAAAAAGAAAAACAGATTCAATTTTTTTTTTTTTTTTGACTCTGACGTCCAGGCTGGAGTGCAGTGGCATGATCTTGGCTCACTGCTCCACCTCCCGGGTTCACGCCATTCTCCTGCCTCAGCCTCCTGAGTAGCCGGGACTACAGGCGCCCGCCACCATGCCAGGCTAATTTTTTGTATTTTTAGTAGAGACAGGTTTTCACCATGCTAGCCAGGAGACCTCGTGTCCACCAGCCTCGGCTTCCCAAAGTGCTGGGATTACAAGTGTGAGCCACCGTGCCTGGTCCAACAGATTCAGTTTTAAAAACATTCATCTGTTACAGAGAGAGCACATCACAATTTCTTTGCACTGAGGTCACTTTTCAAAATGCTAGAGCAAGGTGCAGTACTGCTTTCAAAAGGCTCCCACAAGCTAGGGAAGAAAGATTCACAGCCTCAATCATTGGCCAGTTCATAAACTATTGTCTCCAGCTTCAAAGTCACCTTTTTTTACTCTCCTTTCTCATGCAGAGATGAAGCTCTGCATACTATGCTTTCCTGGTTCTAGCAGACTCCCTGTTAGACCATTTAATAGCCTAACCTGGGGCAGCTGCCTTACAAGTAGAAGTTTATTTTCCTCAAACCCTACCCCAATCACGCCTTGTTATCTGTAAACCCATAATTTGAGTCGTATCTAATCATGTTCTGGGGCCAATTACAAGTCGAACATAGGAAGAAATAGCCTCTAAAAGAATGATAAGACTTTGGTAATTTATGTTAGCAGCAATCTTGGATATACGTGTGGGACCATGGAGGAAAAGAATGTAACACTGACAATGTCTCTACTTATTGCTATGGGTACATTTACCAGACATTCTGAATTGAATGTGTGAACCTGTGCAGGCAGAGTAGCTCCAACAGTCAACATGAACCTTGGGCTCAGCACTGGCTGTCTTTCAATGAGGTTGAGATGCCAGAACTGCCCTGGCAGAAGGAAGGAATCCAAAAGTTTAGGAATATAGAAATCTTGGGGTGCTGAATATGTACCCATTCCTCTACCCCACTCCCAAGAGGGCCCAGAGGATACTCTCTTCACTAAGCCATTGAAAATTTTATTGATGAGAGGAGCAACAATTTATTTTTTGAGACAGAGTCTTGCTCTGTTGCCCAAGCTGGAGTGCAGTGGTGCGATCTTGGCTCACTGAAAACTCTGCTTCCTGAATTCAAGTGATTCTCCTGACAGCCTCCTGAGCAGCTGGGACCACAGACGTGCACCACCATGTTCTGCTAATTTTTTTTGTATTTTTAAGGGAGATGGGATTTCACCATGTTAGCCAGGCTGGGCTCGAACTCCTGACCTCAGGTGATCTGCCCACCTCTGCCTCCCAAAGTGCTGAGATTACAGGCGTGAGCCACCGCACCCAGCCAGGAGCACCAGTCTTAACCTTACTGCTTCATTATGGGTGGATGCGACTGTAGGAGATACTATCATTGAGATGCACTTCCTGATGTCAGTGGAGATAATGCAGTCTAGAAGAAGCAGAAGCGAAGTGGAAATGCTTAGTTGGCAAAGAGAAAGGGAGAGCATTGACCATAATGGGCTGCCAGGATGAAGTGGCAATGAAATATTTTTACACAAGATATTTGGCAGTGGCTTATTAATTTCAAGGACCCTAGGAATAAAATATATGCATACCTTATAAAAGGGTTACTTGATCAATGTAATAGAAAAATCTCCGGGTCTAGTGGCTAGAACCTAGCAATCAAGAAGTAAACCTTTATTGGGTCAAGCCCACAGAAACTTTGGGATTGTTAGGAGTTTCCTGTCTTCACTAATGCAACTGGGGCATGAGAATAACACTTATTATTTTTCATTAGAAACAAGAATTGACAAATTCAAAAGCTTTGGACATACTTACATGTGCTTTTATGGTCTGACCTTAGTGTAGAAAGAAGAGAGAAATCACCTTAACTCAATAATGATGAAGATATTATCAAAGGGGCTAAAAATTTTTTTGCCAAAAGGTAAGGATTTAGTTTTCTGAGCTTATGTTTCAACTGTACACTTCAGTTCTCAAAGATCGGTTCTCAACAGGCCATGCAAATCAAGGGTGATGTCCTTCCATCACAGCGTCATCTCTGCACAAAGTGTTGAGTCATCTCTCCTCTTAAGTGGAAGGACTATTAGACAGCAGGGCAGCAGAGTACCTATACTCCAGACCAGTGCTGAATCCCCACTTCCTAGTCCTGAAATAGAAGTTCTCTCCTCCCTTCCTATTCTGTGGCCCCTCATCTGCCACTCTGTCCTCTTATCTCCCTTTAGTTTCTGTTTTCTCACTTTCTTCTAGGCCAACCCTATCTTGGCAAGTATATCTTCCAACCCTATTGTCTGACACTGAAGCCGAAGCTTCTTTCAGTCTTTGTTTCTGCTTTGGTGTTGGCTGGATGGAGGGAAGGAAGGAGGGAAGAGCGTGGGAGGGAAGAAAAGAGCTCCTCAGTGCATGAGTGAGAAACAGTGAGGGAAGGAGTTACTCTGAAAACACAGAGATTAACTCTGTGAAATATAATCCTGCCACGAAGGGCTGTGTGGCCAAGTTACCTTCTCAACCTTCACTGTAATTAACTTTTCAGCCCTGCAGGCTTCAACCCACTGCTAAGTCTGAGGGAACAATTACTGAATTTGAGCACGCTGTGACTTAGACAAAATGTAATTTTGGTGGTTGACTTGCATGTATACACATTCCCCCAATCAGCAAAATGGGCAGATCAGCTGATGCACTTTTTCCTATTCCTGCCTGATCATAAGAACCACCCGGGGAAACAGTTAGCCATATGAATTTCTTCCCCCACTCAGATGCATCAGCCTCTCCAGGGGAGGGGGTCTGAACGTCTATTTTAAAGAGTTTCTCCGAAGAACTTCATTATCAGGCAAGTTTGGAAACTTTGAGACACCATGGGGAAATATTTCTGAGAAAGAAAATAAGAGAGCTGTCAATTTACAAATACTACAACATGTATTTAGCAATAACTACTCCCTTGACTAAACACATTTTTAAAGTAAAAAGTGTCCTGCTGATATCTTAAATTTTTTTCTGAGTTTGAAGATGAGTTTTCAGCTTCCCAATTCTGAATTTTTCCATTCCTCAGGGTCTATATCATCATCATGATGAATTGGACACTTGTGCAATTAGCATCTTTAATTAAGTGAGATTACAAGTAACCACTTATAAAACAGTATGTTATCATTTGTTAAAAAAAAAAAAAAAAAAAAAAGTACTTTGAGATGCTGAGGTTAGAGGATTGCTTGAGCCCGGGAGTTCGGGACCAGCCTGGGCAAGATGGCCAACCCCCGTCTCTACAAAAAATATTAAAAACTTACCTGGGCATGGTGGCACATGCCTGTAGTCCCAGCTACTCAGAAGGCTGAGATGGCAGGATCCATGAGACCAGGAGTTCAAAGTGGCGGTGAGCTATGATCATGCCACTGCACTCCAGCCTGGACAACAAAGGGAGACCCTGTCTAAAAAAAAAAAAAAAAAGAAAAGGAAAAATAAGTCATCTCACATGAAGGGAAGAAATGCTGTTTTTGATCACTTACCATGAATGTTATGCTACTATACAATATAACTGTCTTGAAAGCGGGACAGGGGTGTCCATTTACTGATGAGGAAACAGAAAAAGGAGGCTTTCCCATGGTCATAGGGTAAACTGTGGGCCAGGCTCTAAACCCAGATAATTTACTAGACAATGAACTTCATAACAAAATGGAGATGAAAGGTTGAGAATTCATTTGTATTTTACAAATAAAATTTTCCACAGCTGATGCAAGAAAGAAACGTCTCACAAATGCTTATGCTGATTTCTAGAAAATCTACATTGCTTTCGTATTGGTGATTGTGTTGATTATAGCAAGATCACTGAAGTCACAGACTGGTTGATTCTACGAGGGTGATGAGTGAATTTAATTAACTATAGCAAACACATAATGAATAAACACAATTTTACATAAAAACAAATAAAATAAATATTGTCTCATGGTTTTTAATTATGCAAAAGCAAGCCATAGACCAATTTTTTTAAAAACAAAGTAAATTTTTTGATGACAGCATGTAAAGTAAGTATAATGGGACTTCAAATATTCTCCAGCTTCTCTCAATAGCTGGCTCACTGTTTTGAATTCTCCAGATACTCATATCAACTATCTTCTTACTCTTTTAAATTTTAAAACTCTTTTGAATTTAGTGGCCCCTTCTTTTGACTCTAACTTAACAAATATGAAATCAAATCATTCAGCTGTATACTTTTCTAATATCACTCCAAGCAAGATCTTCTAAATAAAAAGTTACTTACTTGTTTATGCTATTTGCCCTTCAAAGATTAAATATAAACATCTGTCATAATCTGTGTCAGGATGTATTTTGTTGCAGACAGTATATGAAGTATTTGAAGGGAAGATGTCAAACTGGTATGATGTCAAATAACTTCCTAGAGAAGCATTACAATAGTAGAAAATAATGCCACAGCATATTATATAGTCCCTTAGAATTTATATTTGGCTTTCATAGAGATTATGATTCATACTTATTAGATAAGTTTATCATGTATAAGTTATATAAATAACTTATTCAGGTAAATTATGGAGGAAAGTACCAAGTCACCTTTTACTGTTGGAATAAAACTGTGTGAGGATTAGATTGAGATGATGCATATAAGGAACACAGCATAAGGTCTGCTCCATTGCAAATCTCCAGTAAAATTTATTCAGTATTCAAAGTTGTTATAATTGTAACTGCCTCTGCAGCATGTCTCTTTCGAAGTGAATAATCCTACTGAAAATAGAAAATGTTACACATATTTGTTTTGCTGATTGATGTGGCAAGAAACTTGAAAGTAGCGTATGATTTTATTTAAAAAATTATATGTGGAATACTGCAATAGGATCCTTAGAAGAGACGAGGTATTTATATACATAGGATGGAAAATTACATTTGTATACAAAACTAGAAAGAATACTACAATGAACTCATCGTCAATTTTAACAAGCATCAACTCATGGCTGGTCTTTTAAAATGTGTTTTCTTAACCCATTCTTCCCTTCCTCTGCCCACACACATACTTTTCAAGCAAATTGCAGACATCTTATAATAAAATAATATTTCAAATAAACTTTGATACTATTAAATAAGGTAAAGTATCACAATATAAATCTGTTTGAAAGGATATGAGTCTTACATAAATGTGATCTAAAGAAGAAAAACTTGAAAAATCTCATATTGTAAACATTTATCTTCTAAAATAAAAGAAAACAATAATGATGTCATATTTGAAGTAAAACTTAAAATTATGTAAATGTTTATTATTAAGTTTTCAAATATATGATTGGAGAAATAATAAAAATTGAATTTTTTCAATATTAATATGTTTTCAATGAACATTACTTGAAAACACAATCTACTTATTTATTTAAAAAGTAACAAAATATTCTAAAATAAGTGTTTCCAGTTATCATTCTTTCTGTTATTTGGTAAGAAGTATCTGGCAAGGTACTAATTCACATTTCTCAAAAAGACAAACAAATCACCAATTAAAGTAGAGATTACTATATATATATACACGTGTGTATATATATATATGTGTATATATACATACATATACATACATGTATATATGTATATACGTACATACATATGTATATGTACGTATATACATATGTATATATGTATATACGTACATATACATATGTATATATGTATATACGTACACATACATATGTATATACGTACACATACATATGTATATACGTACACATACATATGTATATACGTACACATACATATGTATATACGTACACATACATATGTATATATGTATATACGTACACATACATATATGTATATATGTATATCGTACACATACATATACATATGTAGATATGTATATACGTACACATACATATACATATGTATATATGTATATACGTACACATACATATACATATGTAGATATGTACATACATACATATACATATGTAGATATGTACATACATACATATACATATGTAGATATGTACATACATACATATACATATGTAGATATGTACATACATACATATACATATGTAGATATGTACATACATACATATATGTATATACGTATATACATACATATATGTATATACGTATATACATACATATACATATATGTATATACATACATATACATATATGTATATACGTATATACATACATATACATACATATACATATATGTATATACATACATATATATGTATATACATACATATACATATGTATATACATACATATATATGTATATACATACATATACATATGTATATACATACATATACATATGTGTATGTATATACATATATGTATGTATATACATATATACATGTATATATATACACACGTATATATATATACACGTGTGTATATATATATATATATATTTTTTTTTTTTTTTTGAGATGGAGTTTTGCTCTGTTGCCCAGGCTGGAGTGCAATGGCGCTATCTTGGCTCACTGCAACCTCCGCCTCCTGGGTTCAAGTGATTCTCCTGCCTCAGCCTTTCCGAGTAGATGGGACTACAGGCGTGTGCCACCATGCCCAGCTAATGTTGTATTTTTAGTAGAGACGAGGTTTCTCCATGTTGGTCAGACTGGTCTTGAACTCCCAACCTCAGGTGATCTGCCCGCCTCAGCCTCCCAAAGTGCTTGGATTACAGGTGTGAGCCACCGTGCCAGGCCATGACTATTTTTTAAAAAATATATTTTGTTGTGGTAATGAGAAATATGGATGTCAAAGAAGAGGAAATGTCCAGGTGCACTGGCCCTGCATGGCATTGAACTGAGGTAAGGATTTGGTGCAGGAATAGTCTCTCATAAGCACTGTAGAATATTCACCATTTCAAATGCTAGCAGGATCACAAACAGGCCCCAGAACAACATGCAAAACATTTCTCTCCTATAATAATTTGTATTAGTTATCAATTGCTGTGTAACAAATTGCACCAACGTTTGAAGGCTTAAAACAGCACACATTTATTATTTCATAGTCTCTGTGGATCAGGAATTTGGACCCAGTTAGATCCTCTGTTTCAGGGTTTTTTACAATGCTGCAATAGTATTATTTTCTCTTTGATGTTCTTTTTAGAGTATTTTTGGAGGGAGATTAGATGCATAGTTGACTGACTCCATATATTTATCATGTAATTTGGCTCCGTCTTGCTTTCGCTAATTTTAATTTATTGGAATATATTCCATAGTCATTCTCTTAAATGCAGTCAGTGACTGGTAAATTGTATGATGTTTAATCACTTAGGTTGCCTTTACATTTAAATAATGGATTGTTTTGCTGAGAAAGATAAGAGATATTTTTCTCAGAACTTAGAAGATTCCACTCCATTATCTTCTAATGAGATATCTCATTTCCCTCTGGCACAAATTATATAAATAATTTATGGTTGTTAGTTGCCAGTAAACAGGAACTTGAGAAATTTTCCCCAACTTTATAGTGGGAAAGTGTTCAAATAAGTAGGAAAGTTGAAAAAATGTTACAGGGAACACCCATGTACCTCCCACCTAGGTAAGCCTTTAGCTGTATTTGCTTGGTATTTCTCCTTTTATGTGTGCGTATGTTCTTTTGTGTAACCATTTGAAAATAAGTTGCAGCCCTCATGAGAATTCACCCCTAATTATTCAGCATACATCTCCAAAGAATAAGGAAAATCTTCCATTAGCTACAATCCTCTTACTATAGCTAGGAAAATTAATACTTATTACTGTATGAGAAGTATGTTCATTTTAGAATTTTGTTCTCATTTAGAAATATGTTCTACATTTTATAATTTTTCCTTGATGTTTTGATATTTCACTTTTGTGCATACTAAAGTTGGAGCTTTCTTTTTTAAAAAACATGTTAAGAACTTTATTTTTATTTTATTTTTAAAAAAACTTTTATTTTAAGTTCAGGGGTACATGTGCAAGTGTGTTGTATAGGTAAACTGTCATGGGGGTATTTTGTACAAATTATTTCATTACCCATGTATTAAGCCTAGTACTCATTACTTATTTCTTCTTATTCTCTCCCTCCTCCCAACCTCCACTCTCCAGCAGACCCCAGTGTATGTTGTTTCCCTCTTTGCGTCCATGGATCCTTATTATTTAACTTCCACATATAAGTGAGATCATGAAGTATTTGGTTTTCTGTTTCTGCATTAGTTTGCTAAGGATAAAGGCCTCCAGCTCCATCCATGTTCCTGCAAAGGACATGATCTCATTCTTTTTTATGGTTGCATAGTATTCCATGTTGTATATGTACCACATTTTCTTTATCTAGTCTATCGTTGATGGGCATTTACGGTGATTCCATGTCATTGCTATTGTAAATAGTGCTGCAGTGAACATACACATGCTAGTGTCTTTATGATGGAATGATTTATATTCCCTTGGGTATATACCCAGTAATGGGATTGCTGGGTCAAAAGGTAATTCTGTCTTTTGGTCTTTGAGGAATTGTCACACTGTTTTCCACAATGATTGGACTAATTTACACTTCCACCAGCCGTGTACAAGCATTCTTTTTTCTCTGCAACCTTGCCAGCATCTGTCATTATTTTGATTTTTTATAATAGCCATTCTGACTGGTGTGAGATGGTATCTTATAGTGGTTTTGATTTGCATTTCTCTAATGATCAGTGATGTTGAGGTTTGCCTCAACATCATCAGTTATATGCTTGTTTCCCACATGTATGTCTTCTTTTGAAAAGTGTCTGTTCTTGTCCTTTGCCTACTTTTTTTATGGGGTTGTTTGTTTTCCTCATAAATTTGTTTAAGTTCTTTATAGATGCTGGATATTAGACCTTTGTCAGACAGATAGTTTGCAAATATTTTCTCTCATTCTGAGGTTGTCTGTTTACTCTGTTGATAGTTTCTTTTGTTGTACAGAAGCTCTTTAGTTTACTTAGATCATATTTGTCAATTTTTGCTTTTGTCGCAATTGCTTTTGGTGTCTTCGTCATGAAATCTTTGCCTGTTCTGTGTCCAGAATGTTATTACCTAGGTTGTCTTCCTGGGTTTTTATAGTTCTGGGTTTTGCATTTAAGTCTTTAATTCATCTTGAGTTAATTTTTGTATATGGTGTAAGGAAGGGGTCCAGTTTCAATCTTCTGCATATATCTTTGCAGTCATCCCAGCACAATTTATTGAATAGGGAGTCATTTCCCCATTGCTTGTTTTTGTCGACTTTGTTGAGGATCAAATGGTCCTAGGTGTACAGCCTTGTTTTTGGGTTCCCTGTTCTCTTCCTTTGGTCTGTGTGTCTAGTTTTGTGCCAGTACTATGCTGTTTTGGTTACTGTAGCCATGTAGTATGGTTTGAAGTTGGGTAAGATGATGCTTCCAGGTTTGTCTGTTTTGCTGAGGATTGCCTTGGCTATTTGGGCTGCTTTTGGTTACATATTAACTTTAAAATAGTTTTTTCTAGTTCTGGGAAGGATGTCATTGGTAGTTTGTTAGGAATAGCATTGATGGCTTTGGGCAGTATGGCCATTTTAACAATATTGGTTCTTCTTATCCTTGTGCCGTGGAATGTTTCCCATTTTTTGTGTCATCTCTGATTTCTTTGAGCAGTCTTTTGTAATTCTCCTTGCAGAGATCTCTCACCTCCCTGGTTAGCTGTATTCCTAGATATTTTATTATTTTTGTGGCAATTGTGAATAGAATTGCATTCCTGATTTTGGCCTCCAGCTTGGCTCTTGTTGGTGTAGAGGAATGCTAGTGATTTCTGAACATTGATTTTTGAATCCTGAGACTTTGCTGAAGTTGTTTATCAGCTGAAGGAGCTTTTGGACTAGGATATCTAGACATAAGATCATGTAGTCTGCAAATAGGGATAGTTTGACTTCTTCTCTTCCTATTGAGATGTCCTTCATTTCTTTCTCTTGCCTGATTGCTCTGGCCAGGACTTCCAATACTATGTTGAATAGGAGTGGTGAGAGAGGGCATCCTTGTCTTGTGCCAGATTTCAAGGGGAATGCGTCTAGCTTTTGCCCATTCAGTGTGATGTTGGCTGTGGGTTTGTCAGAGATGGCTTTTATTATTTTGAGGTATGTTCCTTCAATACCTGGTTTATTGAGAGTTTTTAACTTGAAGGAGTATTGAATTTTATTGAAAGCCTTTGCTGCAACTATTGAGATAATCATGTGGGTTTTGTCTTTAGTTCTGTTTATGTGATGAATCACATCTATTTATTTGCGTATGTTGAACCAATCTTGCAACCTAGGGATAAGACCTACTTGACTGTGGTGGATAAGACTTTGATGTAATGCAGGATTCAGTTTGCCAATATTTTGTTGAGGATTTTTGCATAGACTGCAAGCTAGACTAATGGTGAAGAAAAGAGAGAAGATTCAAATAAACACAATTACAAATGACAGAGAGGATATGACTACTGACTGCACAGAAATACAAATAACCATCAGAGACTATTATGAACACTTTTCTGAATAAATTCCTGGACACACACACCCTCCCAAGACTGAGCCAGGAAGAAATTGAATCTGTGAACAGACCAATAACAAGGTCTGAAATTGAATCAGTAACAAGAAGCTTACCAATGCCCCCTACCAAAAAAAAAAAAGCCTAGGACCAGACGGATTCACACCTGAATTCTACCAGATGTACATAGAAGAGCTGGTACCATTCATACAAAAACTGTTCCAAAAAATAAAGGAGGAGAGACTCCTCCCTAACTCATTCTATGAGGCCAGGAACATCCTGATACTAAAACTTAACAGAGACAAAAAAGGGGGTCAAAGTTGGATCTTTATATGTGATTTCTTTTTAATCTACTCTGCTTAGCACTTAAATAGGCTCTTACAATCTTACACCAAGCCTTTTTCAGTTCTAGGACATTTTCTTCTTTGATTTTACTGCCTCCTCCCTTTGCTCTCTATGCTCTCTTCCTCCAAAACTGCCTCTGAAACTTCTGGATATCCATGCTAGTTCTCTTATCCTGTTTTCTATTTCTCTTATCATGTTTTCTATTTCTTGGTTCTTTGGGGATTCATTTAGGTAGAATTCCTTAGCTTAATCTTTCAGCTCACTAATTTGTTTTTCAGCTTTGTTCATTTTACTGTTTATCCCACCTCTACCTTTTAAATTTCATAATTAATTTTTTAATTTTGTAGATTTCTATTGGAGTCTTTACTGAATACAAAATATTTCTGAACTTCTCTGGGGATGGGAAGGAGAGGAATTCTTTTAGACATTTTCTAAAGTTTCATTCAGTGGTTTCTCTGTTAGCACGATTTGTTCCAGAGGTAGTTCTTCCTTTATTTTGAAGCCTCTATTACTTTATAGTTTTTTCTGCTAATGTATTGTGATTACTGGTTGTGTGCTCATCTTTATTTGCATTTCCCTGCCAACCTTGTGGACATATTTTGTTTTTACTGTAATCAGTTGTTTTTATTGTAATCACCTGAAAAAATCACCTGCATTAGTCATATCTGTGAGTTACTAGGGCTGGATCTCTAAGGAAAGTGTAGTGTGTCTCTCAGGATCATTCTTCTGAGGATCATCAGAGAGAAGCAATTATCCATCATTTTCTGACTCCCACTGATCAAGGGTTCACCTATGGGTTTCTAATGCCCCTGAAATTCTGGGCTGCAAATGCATGCACGTGGAGTAGTCTTCTATGTCTTATGCTGCAGCAGTGTGAAGCCCTGAGCAGACAGTGTGAGCACTTGAGGTTATATTAGTATCACATGAGACAAAGGCTTCATGGAACTATTTGTCACAGCTGTAGCTGAAATCAAAGGTGAGACCAAGAAGGTCTAAGGAAGGTACTAGTGGTACCTGAATCAGAATATGAGATAGGAAATTTCAGGCAAAAAATGTTATCCTTTCAGTCATGGTCCCTGTGAGACACAGGGGAATCTTAAAGCAAGGGAAGTTTCTGCTTGCAATTACCTGACCTCATAAGGACAATAACATATCCAAATAAGCCTCAGGTCCACCAGCTCTGCACAGTACTTTAGACCTGATTAGACCAGGATATTCAAATACCACTTCACCTCTTCTCATTGACACTTTTGGAATTGGCTCCTAATTTCAGAGTCTATCCAACACTAGCCATTCACAACACGATCGTGAGGATGTGGGCCACCATTAGGAGATGTGGAAGTAACTAGTGGCACACACTCCACTATTTTCACCTCCAGTGCAGGGATGTTTTTCCTTGGAAGACTCTCGAGGACAAAAAAGTCTACTTCTTGTGATTTTTAGCACCTTCCCATAAGTACTGACAGACCTGGACTTTACTGGACATCTCAGAACAAGATGATAAATTTTCAGTCCTTATTAGGTCTGATATTAATGTTATGTATAATATTTATATTTACTCGGGGAAATTATTATCTGACAACAGTGGTGTGTAAGTTTTTACTGAAATAACTTCATTTTATAAGTAAAAAATAACAGAAGGCTACTATGTAATTGAAACCAGGACAAAAAAAGGAAATATTATCAGAGATTTATCTCTAACTCACAATTGTTCTGGAAAGCTTCCACAATTTCTACTGTCTATTTTCCTTTTAAAGCATCTGTTTAAAAATGTCATTGTAAGAGCAAAGACAGCCAGGACAGAAATAATTATTTCCTTCTTTTTTTTTTTTTTTTTTTTTTTTTGACAGAGTCTCATGGTTGCCCAGGCTGGAGTGTAATGGCACGATCATCGCTCACTTGTAGCCTCAACCTCCATGGGCTCAGGAGATCCTCCACCTCACCCTTCTGGGTAGTTGGGAATAGAGGTATGTGCTATGATGCCCAGATGAGTTTTCATATTTTTTTGTAGAGATGAGGTTTTGCCATGTTGCCCAGGCTGGTCTCATACTCCCGGGCTCAAGTCATCTGCCCACCTCAGCCTCCCAAAGTGCTGTGATTACAGGCATGAGCCACCATGCCCTGCTGAGAAAAGATTTTTAAAATTTGGGAAATACCATGCATTTCATGATGCTTCAGCAGCCAGAGGCTGGAGTTTGTGACATTTATAGCTAAAGGGGAGGTGAGGATTACATTATGAAGAAGTAGTGTCACAATAACCTGCCCAAATATTATTGTGTAGGCAGTCATTGAAGGGTATTAAGCATGAACATAGTAGTGTCACAATAACCTGCCCAAATATTATTGTGTAGGCAGTCATTGAAAGGTATTAAGCATGAACATGATAAAATCAGACTTCATCAAAAAACAAAGAACGGTGGATTGTAAGCTTTGTGGAGAAAGAACATGAAGAAGTATTTAGGAGTCTTTTGTATCTTCATGCAAGTTACAAAAGCAGCCTGAACCCTAGCATTTATAGTGCAGATGTAGAAGAGGCTTTCAGGTACTAGAATATTGGAGATACAATCAATGACTATGTTAAGGGTATGATGTAAACAGTGAAGGAGAAGGGAGCTACAAGGTGACTTCAGATTTCAAGCATGGGTTAATAAAGGTGGATATTGATATAGCCAGTTGATACTGGGTATACAGAAGGGATTAAGAAAAGGATGCACAGTAGTGGGAAGACTTTCATTTAAGAAATATTGGATTTGGGAACTTCTCAATAAGTAATAATCAGGTTCAGCCAGCTGGTAAAGATTTTGTCCAAATCTCAAGAAGGGGAAGGAATTGAGATGAAAAAAAGTTCTGAAGTCAAAAGCACACTGAAGTTAGCTAAAAATGACGTGAATTAATTTTACTTGTTCTTCATGTGTATCAAGGCAGAGAACTGAGAAAATAATCCAAAATTAAAGAATATATTAGTCTGTTTTCATGTTGCTGATAAAGACATACCTGAGACTGAGGAATTTATAAAGAAAAAGAGGTTTAATGGACTCACATTTCCATGTGGCTGGGGAGGCCTCACAATCATGGCAGAAGGCGAAAGGCATGTCTTACATGGTGGCAGGCAAGAGAGAATTTGTGCAGGGAAACTCCCCCTTATGAAACCATCAGATTTTGTGAGACTTGTTCACTATCATGAGAAAAGCATGGGAAAGACCTACCCCATGTTTCAATTACCTTCCACCGGGTCCCTCCCATGACATATGAGAATTGTGAAAGCTATAATTCAAGATGAGATTTGGGTGGGGACACAGCCAAACCATATCAAGGAATATGTGAAAGAGACCCCACTTATAGAAATAAGAACAGAAATATTAAAATAGTGTGTTTTGGAAACCAAGAGCATATCAAATTTTAAAAAGAAAGGGAGGCCAGTTGTAGTGGCTCACACCTATAATCCCAGCATTTTGGGAGGCTAATGTGGGAGGATTGCTTAAAGACAGCAGTTTGAGACCAGTATGGGCAACATAGAAAGACCCCATGTCTACAAAAAATTTAAGAAACTAGCTGTGCATGGTGGTGTATGTCTGTAGTCCCAACTACTCAGCAGGCTGAGGCAAGAGGATCACTTAGAGCCAAGGAGTTTGAGACTGCAGTGAACTATGATGGTGCCACTGCACTCCAGCCTGGTTTACAGAGTAAGATCCTGTCTCTTAAAAAGGAGTGGGGGGCGGTGATAGACAATGTCATATAAAGTAGAGAGATCCACTAAGATATAAACTAAAAATGACTATTAAATTTGGCTATAATGTTATGATGGACCTCAACAGAGCAATTTCAACAGCATGCTGAGAATGGGAGCTAGAATTCAGCAGATGAAGTGCAAACACCAGATAAGGTAGTCTGGGTTTATCTCTTCTTCCTGATTAATCTGAACTTGTGAGATTAAAAAGTAGCTCTTGGAGTATGAAATTCAAGGGAAGGTATTTGTCCTTATTTCTGTTTTGGTGTGGGAGTAAAAGTAAGGGAGCAGACAGGGAAGAAGAGATTGAATATGTAAGGGGGATAGTGGATGACTGAAGGTTGTGCATGGGGCTCGGGGCTGGGTGGTTGGCTGTCACTGTTAGACCAGAGGAAAAAAGGTAAAAATGGGTGGTGGTAAATACATTTCTGGATGGACAGTTCAGAATTAAACACACACACACACACACACGCGCGCGCGCAAATGAACCACCGAACACTTTAAGCAAAATCTAGAGAGAGGTTAAGATTGAAAAAATGTGTGAGAACAGGAAAGTAGGAGACTGGGTTGGATTTTGATTTTTTCTTTTTTTTTTCAAGACAGAATCTCTCTCTGTCACCTAGGCTGGAGTGGAGTGGTGCAATCTCTGCCCAAGTAGCTGGGACTACAGATGTGTGCCACCATGCCTCTGTAATTTTTGTATTTTTAGTAGAGATGGGTTTCACCATTTTGGCCAGGCTGGTCTCGAACTCCTGGCCTCAAGTGATCTGCCTGCCTTGGCCTCCCAAAGTGTTGGGATTACAGGCGTGAGCCACCACACCCGGATGGATTGTGAATTTAATGGAAGAGAAGGGCTGGTCTGGATTTAGAAGAGTCATTGCATGGAATAAAAGGGAAATTTTACCATGGGCAAATAAAAGTGAGCAAAGGACATGAAAAGTGAGCAAAGGACATGAGCAAAGGCCACCATGACTGGCCCCCCTTTCTTTTTAAAATTTGGTATGCTCTTGGTTTCCAAAACACACTATTTTGTTATTTCTATTCTTATTTCTATAGGTAGGGTCTCTTTCACATGTTCTTTGATATGGTTTTACTATGTCCCCACCCAGTTTTCAAAAGAAGACATACAAGCGGCCAAAAAAAAAAAACAAAAATGCTCAACATCACTAATAATCTAAGAAATGCAATTAAAACCACAATGAGATGCCATTTTTACAGCAGTCAGAATGGCTACTAAGAAAAAGTCAAAAATAACAGATGGCAAGGATGAAGAAAAAAGGGAATGCTTACGCACTGTTGGTTGGATGTACAACCTCTATGGAAAACGCTATAGAGATTTCTCAAAGAACTGAGAATAGAACAGCCATTCAATTCAGTAATCCCACTACTAAGTATCAACCCAAGCAAAAATAAATCATTGTATAAAAAATATATCTGCACTCATTTTTTTATTGCAGCACTATTCACAACAGTAAACTCATGAAATCAATCACATGTCCATCAATGTTTGATAGGATAAAGAAAATGTATTACCTATGCATTCTATACCATGGAATACTACTCAGTTATAAAAAAGGGATGAAATCATGTGTTTTGCAGAAACACGGATAGAACTGAAGGCCATTATCCTAAGTGAAATAACTCAGAAACAGTCAAATACTATATGTTCTCATTTATAAGTGGGAGCTACACAATATATCCTGGTAACAAAACTTCACTTGCACCCCCTAAATCTATTTTTTAAACAGCCACAAAAAAGTGCCAATAGGAGGTACCCATGGTTCTGTGAGGACAGAGACTCAGAAGTTTGATTTCATCAATTTGCAGGTCACTTGACTTTCTCCAGCAGCTCTCAGTCCCTTTTCAGTAGGAAAAGTTGGATTGTTTCTAGTCTTTTGTCCAAAGATCAGATAATATTCGCAGTGAGTGTGTGGCAGCAGGATAAGATGTAGGTAAACTGAGGTACTGGTGAGAAGTGAGAGAGATCAATCATCAGGTTCAGTTAGGTTGTAAAGCTACTGGTGAGAGGGCACATACAGTGGGGTGGGGGGAGATGAGGAGTCCAGGAGGGGACGGCTCTGGGGGTAAAGTCAAGGTCAGAGGAAAGAAAATCCTCTGAGAAGTGGAAGGTCAAGAGGTTGTGGTAAGAGTCTGAAACATTGTAATCTAGGATTTCTGGAGCCTAAGCACATTCTTGAGGCCAATAATGAACCAGACTAGTCTTTGAGCATAAAGAGAAGAGGAAGAACAAAATAATTATTTCTATCACAGTTAACTGCATCAATGTCCCAGATCAATACAGGGGGATAAAGCTATGCAGTGGTTATGAACTGACAACTCACAAAACTCAGTGGTGATTCCTGTCTCTTTTATCTTATCATTTAAGGGAAATCCAGTTAAAAGTGGCCGTTAATCAGAGCCTGGGAAGTGCTGACTATTTGAAAGGATGGAAAAGATAATTATTAGACATGCCCTCAATCACCACTCAAATATAATGTGACTATGAGCCATCACTGGTGGGAATATTTTCAAGGTGCTTGTACCACAGGAAATATCATATTACATATTTATTTCAATATATTTTAACAAATGCCATGCAATGGAATAATTTGATACTAGGTGTAATGTTTAAAGATACGTCAAAGAGAGGATGACTTAGCCTAGAGGTTATGAAACACTATGGAAAAAATGGAAATCTTGGGCTGTTCTCATTAACTATTGTGGATAACCACTATATTTCCCAATGTGCAAAGTATGCAAATTGTGGAAGATTCACAAAAATTTTTTTGGAAAGTGGCAACAAGAAAGTAGATAAATGATTTTTCCTCCAGGGCAGATTTTTAGAGTTTACCTTGGTTTTCTGTTGTCCTCTTAATTGTATCACCCACAACTCACATAGAAACTAGAGGATACATACTCAATTTCTGTTTTTGTTACATATCTGTCATTGTTGAAAGCATCATTAACTTTTTTCATTGCGAAAGGACATGACCTTAGAATCCTGAAGGAGTAAAAACTACTCTGGCATTCTTGGATCACTTTACAACCTTATTCAGATTTTCTTTTTTTTTTTTTAACATTTGTTTTAGGTTCAAAGCTTAATACCCAATAGCTATTTTTCAGATTTTCTAGCCTCTTTCTACAGAATTGGTGCTCTGACCTTAGGAAAACAAAGGGAAAAGCTTAACAACTGAAACAAGATCCATTGCCAATCTAAGCGACTTTTTAATGTGTCTTGAACTGGGCTGGTGAAGTTCAGTAATCAGAATGATAAAAACATCATTTTCTTTGCCTTGCTGGTTTAGAGTGTTTATGTACTCTATGGATTTAAGTTTTTAAAAAGTTCACCCTTGCACTTAAGTTTCCTGTTCCATCAGCAAAATTTAGCTGAATTGGCCTAAAATATGCCTTCTGATAGAACGAGGTATCCTCCAAAGTACTGACCCTAAACTCTGCTGCTAAATCAAGGGGTGTATACATTTTCTTAAAAAGACACTGTGTGACCAGTCGCATGTAAATGTTTAATAATTCAGAAATACAAGAGCACAGCCTGCTTTGATTTAGTTTGCAACCTTCCAGCTGCAAAACTGCCTCAAGCAACAATGTAATACAAGTTCCAGCCAACTTAATTTTTTTTAATAAGGGAAAATAAGAGTTAAAAAAGTGCTTCTTAAACCATCTCAGGATCACAGAAGGACAGAAATGAATAGTTGGCTTTGATGAACCCAAAGCGGTGGGATGGTGACAGGAACTGATCGAAAAGCTGGTGACAGACTTCTAGAATCCTTGTCCTCATGTGCTAATTTATACTACACACACTAAATTTCTTCTAGTTTTTCTAACTCCAAAATTTTAGCCTTGCTCAATTTATTATTTCCAGTTGCCCTAGGACATTTTCAGTTACAGAAATGGATTTAGTCCCAATGAGCTCCAGGTATGGAACAGATTATGTAAATTCTGTTCCATACAGAATTCTGTTCCATACAGAATTTACATAATCTGTTCCATACCTGGAGCTCATTGGAACTAAATCTGAATACATCTCTGCTCACCTCAATCCTACCCCAAAGATAACCTGATAAAATTGTTTCCATTCCAAAGAAGGAAGGACATTTAATTAAAGAGGCTTTAAATTGTACATTTCTCTGGTTCTCAGTATAGTCAGGTATTTTTTTTGTAGAACTCCATGGGAAATTCTTTCACTGAGACAGAGCCGTTGCGCACAGTGAGCACTGAGGCAGACATGTTATTTCTGAAGGAAAATCCTCTCCTCAGATCTTTCAGAAAGGGAGGGAGGGCTTTAACGTTTGTCTTGTGGTTCTGTTTTGCTTTACTGCACTTCGTAATAAACACTCTGGTCGAAAGACCAAGTTCTGATGAAGTGGCACAAAACTGCATGTCATCCCATAGCCTTAGAAAACAAGGTCTCTGTGTTTTTATTTGTTTTTATTTTAAGCATACCATAATGTGGGATCCCATAACAATCTTTGAGAATTGAACTACAACAACACACAACTGATGTTTGGATTGCCTATAAACCACAATAGAATAGCCACAATGCCAGCAACTTTCCTTCCTTCACTTCAGCCAAGCATTTTAAAAGCTGTATCCTGGAATTGTAATGTAGAGTAGCATTGATTTCTGGGGTAAAAATGGTTTTAGAAGAAAATGACTGATTAGTTCTAATGCAGCATAAGGTGCCTTAGACAGAGATTTTAGCTATTTTTACACTGAGTAACTAACTGCTCAATTGAGGCCAAATCATATGGAGCCCTCCATTTAACAGATGGGAAGGTTGATATTGAAGGCAATGAGCTTCCTTACCTGTAAATGAAAAAAACTCAAAAGCTTGAATTTGATGATCTATTAGACCTTTCTATAATTCTAAACTTTTTCTTTTTGCTTTGGGAGGGGTTCCATGACTCATATAAAAAAATGATTGCTGAATACCTTCCATTTTAGAAATAAATGACTTCTCAGGAAATCTTTTTTTAATTCATAGGAAAATTAATAAATTAATAATATGTACTAACAAAAAATTATTTGCTTGACTAATTACCTCTAGAACTGATTGGGAAGAAAGGATGTGCAAGTCTACTTCCCGGAAGATCTTGGAGACTAGGATACAGGCACATCTCATGACCATGCGAGAGAGTAGTCAGATTCCTAATGGTAACCAGGAAGCAAGGCTCAGGAGTTAGGCAGTATTTACTTATCACTTGTTGCCATTGATATTCACTAAGACACCTTTCCCTCTCCTGCAGAGGGCCAGAGCTGCTGTGGTGGTTTCAGAAAAATAAGAACCAAGACTTGAGAATGGGCTGCTTACAGGCTGGTGGGAAGTCAGCTGGGAAGCACTAGAAGATGATGCATAGTTTATTTCCACTCTGACTTTGGATTAGTTGTGAACAGCTCTCTCTGATTAGTTGAGAATTTACTATATGTCCATATTAATATATGTCCAGAACAAATTGGACAATTCATCAAGGTCATTTCCAGCTTAGTCATTTCATGGTCCCCAAATCCATGTTCAGTTAGCATTTTTTTCATGTATATTCTTTATCTCAAATCTCCACTTACAGATACAGAAATATTTCCCTGAGAAAGAACATTGCTATAGAGTGAAATTATATGAGAAACATCCTTTACTGAATTGGAAACTTTATTTAACTATCATTTCTTGTTCACTTGCACACACCCCTAGCTCTATAACAAACGATAAGGACACCAATTATTTTTTAAGAAGGAATTTGTAGATTATTCTCTTGGGATTCAGCTGCTAAGGATGCTTCACCCAGTTCACAGCCAAGTCTATGAAACCAAAATACACAGCTTTAATCCATCCAAGGTGATTGACTCCGTGCAGAGTAATTCTCTAGGTAGTAGAGAACTTTCGGGCATTAATATTATAGCTTGTGTTTGCAACAAGGTCAGGTGTTCCATAAAGGAACATTAATTACTCTTTCTTGGATTAAAAAAATGAATGGCCGTTGAAGCAGAGAGATGGAGAGGAAGTTCTTTCACTGTTGGGGATGATTAAAGAAGGTGGGAGGGAGGAGAGGTAATCCTGGGAAATTGCATGGCTAAGACTGAAAATCCCTCCAAATTCAGCTGCCCTGGCGATCTTATAAAAATGGCTTTATATGTAAACTTGAATAATGTCTTAATTATCAGACTGAAGTTGTGGATGGACCAAGCCTACAATGGCACAAAAGTATCATAGTTGAAAGTGCTACCAAGGAGACATTTCTTATCCCTATGGAGAAACTACCACAGACAAGAGATGGATGACAGTGGTGCTTGTGGGTCATTAAAGCACAAGCACCATTAAAGCACTCCTCTGTTGTATTCACCAACCACAGCATGGCCTGGTACTCAGCAACAATACTGTACAGCAGGGACCATACCTGGGTGGCTATGTTCCCTGTGTTTCAACAGCGACACCGTGTGGCAGCAATTATAAAGAAGAGTGGCTTTCATCACTGACAGCAGGTGTTCTGCTTCTCTTTCAGGATGAAATTTAAGCATCCCTGGGATATTTGAAGTTATCCTAGGAAAGATAATCCTAGGGAGAGAAGGGAACAAATGACTGTAATCCAAATAGGCCATGCCACTATCTGAAAGGGACCCTTTTCTTCCCTCCTCTTCAAAAAGAAGAAAAAGAAATATCTATTTTCTTCCATCAGGAATTACCTCTTCACTCAACAGAGAAAACCAGGATTCATCAATCTGAGGGCACAGAAAGAACCAGTATGAATGGCAAAGCAATTCTATAACTCCAAACTCCAGCGCCAACCCTATTCCTCAAATAATCTCTTTGCAATAAGGGCCTTGGTGTAGAAGCTAAAAGCTTAAGCTTTGCCTCAGATCTACCTGGGATTAAGCCCAGGTTTGCCACTTTTTATCTACGACTTTGGAAAAGTTATTCAACTTTGGGCCTCACTTTTTCTATCTGTGGGATGAGAAGGAAACACTACACCTCATAGAGAGATTTTGAGAATGTAATGCATTGATCCACATATATATATATATATTTTTAAACTCTTGTCTCCTAGGCTGGAGTGCAGTGATGTGATCTCAGCTCACTGCAACCTCTGCCTCCCAGGTTCAAGTGATTCTCCTGCCTCAGCCTCTAGAGTAGCTGGGATTACAGATGTGCGCCACAATGCCTGGTTAAGTTTTGTATTTTTAGTCAAGACGGGGTTTGGCCGTGTTGGCCAGGCTGGTCTCGAACTCCTGACCTTAAGTGATTCACCTGCCTTGGCCTCCCAAAGTGCTGGGATTACAGGCATGAGCCACCGCACCTGGCCCTGACCCATATAGAGTTTTTATACCAGTGCTGGATCCAGTAAACTGACATTTGCTGGATGCATTTGTACTTTTATCTTTTAATAGTGTCTGGCTGTTTACTTTGCTTTTGGGTCCTCCCTTATTTTCCTTAATTCAAGATTTTTATATCATTCTGTAACCAGGTCTTGATTCTTGTATGATTTATTCTGTTTTAACTTTACATCTGCATTTCTGAAATGTACTGCAATGTGAAATTATATTTTTGTTAGTGTTTTAGAATAAATGGCCGTTGCTCAAAAGTTCTGGTGAAACTATAATGCAAGGGTCACAAAGTTGAATACCTGCAGGGGCCAAGCAGGAATATAGTTAATTAAAGCACATGAGAAGCGAAGAAGCAGCAGGGCCTGATATGAAGAGTGCATTTTCCCTCTGTGGGAGCAGCCTCGTCCCACCAGGTGATTGTTGGCAGGTGGAGAAAGACCTAGTATTGCCAAGTCTTCTATTTTTCAAGAAAAGCAAGAAAGACAATTTTATAGGGTAAAATTCTCTAATCTTAAATATTGACCAGTCATCCAAATGTTTGAAAACACAATGGGCCAATCAAAGCATATTTGTGAGCCATGTCCAGGCCCTGCCAATTTGCAGCCTCTGCATCACTTTCCCAGGGAGATACAACTTTGGGTGAATGCCACCTAGTGGTAAGAATTGTAATTAAGAGACAAATAAGAAACAAACGCTTTACAGTGTATGATTCCAATGCTAGGTATGAAATTGTGATGGTTGTCTTTTAATCTTTTCTTAAGTAATTAGCCATGAATGCCAGTGGAGTCCATTAGTGTTAACATCTTTAATCACAAACAGTGGTGCCATAGTGTATTTCACTCTCATGACCCAAGTGGCTACAGAAGGGCTGTCCGGTAGTGCACCCATAAGATCTCTTATATTCCAGTCTACGGTTTCTGAGGCTTCTGTTTTTTGTTGTTGTTGTTGTTTTGTTTTGTTTTGTTTTGAGACTGAGTCTGTCTCTGTCACCCAGGCTGGAGTGCAGTGGTGCGATCTCGGCTCACTGCAACCTCTGCCTCCCAGATTCAAGTTGATTCTCTGCCTCAGCCTCCTGAGTAGCTGGGATTACAGGCTCACACCACCATGCCCAGCTAATTTTTGTATTTTTGGTAGAGACGAGATTTCAGCATGTTGGTCAGGCTGGTCTTGAACTTCTGACCTCGTGATCCTCCCATCTTGGCCTCCCAAAGTGCTGGGATTATAGGCGTGAGCCACCGCACCCGGCTGGGATTCTGTTTTTTAAAACTCTGGATCGTCTGCTATTGGGAACTACTCTCCCAAAGCTATGTTCTAATTTTTACCTTGTCTAGAACTGATGTAAAGTGGGGATGAGGGAAACAGAAAGAAATCGTGGAGTTAATGATGGGTGAGAGAATCAAAAACAACTTACTTACCACCTTTGTTCAATTCCTTTTCCTTTACCTATGCTAGCTCCTGAGGCTGTTTTCTTGTAACATCATCTATCTTAGTTCATTTCTTTGTATCTTAAAATGTATTTTTTGCTTATCCATAAGGCACAAGATTATGGTCTTCTAATAAACCAGAGGTCAGCAAATATGGCATGTTTTTTGAATAAATTTTTATTAGCGCACAGGCATGCTCATTTGTTTACATATTGTCTGTATATGCTTTCTTACTAGAATCACAGAGTTAGGTAGTTGTAAGTTATGACTTATAAAGCCTAAAATGTTTACTGTCTGGCCCTTTACAAAAAGAAATTGCCAGCCCCTGCAATAGGATTTTTTAAAAAACAGTTTGCATAGTAATCTTTTCCTATCCTTTTGCTTGTAATCTTTTGGTATACCCATGTTTTAAGTGTGTCTTCTTTAAATAAAATATTGCTGAATTTTATTTAATCCAATCTTAATTTTTATTCAACTGGCCAATTCAGTTAAACTAGTATATTTAGGGTTTTTTTTTGCCATCCTATTTTGTGGTTTTAAGTAATATTGCTTTCCTTCATACTTCATTTTTTTCATCTTTTCAAGGTTTTAGTAGTTTTTTTGGGCAAAAATTCATATCACCCAATAATATTTTGAAGGGTTTATATTCCATTTCTATTATTTGAATAAATAGTCTTCAACATTTAACGTGTACACATGACTTTGCAAAGTTCAGTGTTACCTTTATCCTTCACCTAGAAAGTACAGATTCTTAGAAGACTTAAGTAACACATTGCCTCAGATCTAACATATTATTATTTCCCTATTTTAGTTCTGACTTATTTTTATATTCATGAAACAATTTGTAAATAATAATTTTAATATTTTATATGGTCAATTGTTGTTGATGTTGACCCTAGTGTTTTTCAGTCCCATTTTTACCACTGTTTCTTGCTTCTTTGTTCTTCCTTTACGTTGCATTTCTTTTTTCTGGAAGCACATCTTTTAAAAGATATTTACATGAATGTCTACCAGGTATGAAATTGGAGTTCTAGAAGGGGAGAAGATGAGGATGGGGAAGAAACAATATTTCAAGAGGAAATCTCTCAAGAATTTGCCAAATCTGACCCAAAACATCAAGCAGTTGATTTAAGAAGCGTATAAGCCCAAGCTGGGTAAATACAATGAAAACCACACTTTGGCACACCAGAGTCAAACTGAGGGAAATCAAAACAATAATAAAACATTGAAAATACACATTACCTTCAAACCAACTACAATAAGATAAATAGCTAATTTCCTAAAACAAATGGAAGCCAGAAAACAACTTAATGACATCTTTAATGATAAAATTACTGCCAGTTTACAATTCTCTGCCAACTAAAAATTTACTCTGGAATTGAAGGTGAAATAAAGATATTTCTAGACAAAATAAGCCTGAGAAGTTTCATCACTGACAAATATTACAGTAGGTACTACAGAATTCTTCAGGCAGAAGGAAAATGATCAAGAAAGAAATACAGAAATGGAGGAGGAAAAAGCAAGTCAGTGATCTTGGTAAATACATGGGCACATTTAAAATATTAATTATAAAATAATATTTTGTGATATTTACAATATATGATGAATTAAAATGCATGACAACAATAACATAAAAAGCTAATGGGGGTTAATAGAGTTAAAAAGTACAACACTTTCTCATTGCCTATAAAGTGATAAGTATCCAGGTCTAAATATATCTAAAACAGCTCTTTCGATAGATACAAAAATATAAGATATAACTTAATTGGCAACCTTTTTCTTCTGCCCAGAAGTATGGAAACAATGGTACGTTTTACAACTGATTGCATCAATAAATTATGATTCAGAAAGTTTGCCACATAAAGTGATGACATAAAAAAATATAAAGTCCTCCTTCTTTATTCTAGACTTGGAGCTTGCTATCCATTACTAAACACTGGTTATATTGTAACCTTTGGAAAGGATAAGTAACCATTACATCAAGCATCAAGTAATGGATTCCTCTATTTCCATTCTCCCATTTTTTCAGATGTATGAATCTTACATACACATAGCAGCAGAGCAGCTGGAATGAAATACTAGGGTGCATAGGATACTAATATTCTATAATTCATATCCTTGATAGAATATCCTGTAACTTTGTTGACAAATTTGTCACACTTCTATTTTAAAGTCCTGCTTCTGTTCAATTCTGTCCCATTGAGCAGTAAGCATCGATTGTGAGGGAGAGTCTAGTTTGTAAACTATATCCAGTGGCTGGGATTACAACTGTTCATAATTATATAGATCTGCCTGCACAAAGTGGCAAAAGGAAGACATGAATGATACCTACAGGATCTCAATGACATAATGAATATGCTATACCTGCAGTGCAAGATAGGTTGTGTAGCAGGCCAGTTCCTTTGGACCCAAACATATTGCTATCACAGAGGAAAGGCTTGGGGCATAAACCTAATAGTTTTGGTTTTCTACAGTCTCAATATAATGTTTCATTCCTCTGTCCTTGCTTATTTTATCCTCATTAGGTTCACACAGAGTTTAAATTTATTCTCCACCCAAAAACCCACAGGAATCAAGCAAATGTGTTTTGACGGATTTCTGTAGTTTCCTTTTAGAACCAGATGTTGGACAGCAGCCATCTTAGAAAAAACACTTGCTAGATGAGGCAGGTTAAAAAGGGAAGGAAAGTTGAAAAAGAAATCAATTGAAAAAAAAGTTGTTTAGCATATTCATATATAAGAAATTCAATTAGATACCAGATATTAATATTTCAAAGATTTGAAGTGTATAATCACTGGAAGCAACATGGAGTTCCACTTACCAAGGTCAGCCTGGCCACAGCCACTGATGGATGCCCAATCTGCCAGCAATAGCAACCAGCACTGAGTCCTTGAAATGGCATCATTCTCCAGGTGCACTGTGCATCAGAGAAAAGGAAATAATCAGACCTTTTGAACATTACTGAATACTGGCTTTGAATTCACATTAATTCTAAGAGAACCAAAAGTCACTGTGGTCCACCAGTCAGAGTAGGGGCTTGTAGAGGTCAGGTGATCAGTGGGGTTTAGCTCAGATCAACTCCACAGTGGGCTGAGTGGAACCCTCCCTCCATCCTGTGGTAATTTCCACAATTCTAGAATGCTTAATTTGAATAGTCACATTGAGTAAGTGACAGAATTCCCAGCAATTCTTATATTTTAGTGGCATCAGAATTGCTAGGAGGGTTTGTTCAAACACAGATTGCTATGTTTCTGATTCTATAGGTCAGGAGTGGTATCCAGGAATTGCATTTCTAACAAGTTCTGAAATGATACTGATGTTGCTGGTATAGGTGTCACTCTTTAAGGAAGACATTTAAGCCATGGGACCAATTAAATATTTTACTTTTGTGTTAATTTCTTGCCATAAGTATATGAGACTACAGAGATGCTATTCGGAACATAAGTGATGAGATTATTTGAGTCCTATATCTGTAGATGCAAGAGTGATGAGGGCAATTTAAAAAATTCAGGAACTAAGATTCACATAATCTTGTTAAGAGAGTATCAGTAAATTTGAAATAAATGCAAGGTCTTTCACCCCTCTTATTTTCTTCTGCAATATGAAGTGCCTCTGAAGTCAGATGAACTAGGAATAAAAATTTTTAAAAAATAGTAAATTATAAAATATTTTCAAAAGATTTTGATTAAAAAACTATGTATTAGTTTCCTGGGATACCATAACAAGTTACTACAAACTGGGTGGCTTAAAACAACAGAAATTTATTCTGTCACAATTATGAATGCCAGAAGATTGAAGTCTATGTGTCAACAGGGCCATACTACTTCTCAAGGCCCTGGGGGAGATCCTTGCCTCTGCTAGCTCTTGGTAGGTCCAGACGTTCCTTGGCTTGTGACCGCATAACTCCAATCTCTGCCTCTGTCTTCACTTGGCCTTCTTCCCTCTGTGTGTTTGAGTCTTCTCCTCTTCTTATAAAGTCTATTGTCATTGGCCTTAGGGCCCACCCAGTTATTCCACAACAATTTCATCTTTTACTTTCTTATATTTGCAAAGGCTCTTTTTCCAAATAAGGTCACATTTATAGAGTACCGGGGGTTAGGGCTTGGACATGAGATTTTAGAGGTAGTTTTTCAACCCACTACAAATCAAAATTTATTTAGCCTGTGAAAATGAGAAAAATATCTTTTCCACCAGATTGAGTATTCTCTAAAGATTCATATATTTATAATTTTGAGAAACACAGAATGAGATACACTTTTGCAATCAAACTACCATGTGGCAGTATATAGAAAGAAAGGAAAATGATAATGGTTTTCATACGGTACTTTTGCTGGAAAATACTTTTGATATGTCTTACTGAAGCAAAGCAAAAGTAAACCTTTGTGTGGTAGGTTGTCTGCAAAGTTGGCTGTCAGTGATTACTCCCATCCCAACGCATGTGTGCCTCTTCTCTGCTGAAAGGGGAACTCCTTTCCCCTTTCCTCTCCCTGAATTTTGCCTGGTCCTTTGACTTGCTTTGACAGATTGAATGCAGCTGAAGTAATTTTGTATTATTCGTGGATGTAGGCCTTATGAAGTTTTGGAGCATCAATTTTTACCTGCTTGGAACACAGCTACCATTTCAAAGAGTCAAGTACCCTACTAGAGTGAGAGGCCACATGAGCAGAGAAAGGTGCTGGAGGAAGAATGTATTAGTCCTTTCTCACACTGCTATAAAGAACTTCCTGAGACTCGGTTATTTATTTATTTATTTTTGAGACAGAGACTGGCTCTGTCACCCAGGCTAGAGTGCAATAGCAAAATCTCAGCTCACTGCAACCTCCACCTCCTGGGTTCAAGCAATTCTCCTGCCTCAGCTCCTCAAGCAGCTGTGAATACAGGTGCCCGCCACCACACCTGGCTAATTTTTGTATTTTTAGTAGAGACAGGGTTTCACCATGTTGGCCAGTCTGGTCTTGGACTCCTGACCTCAGATGTTTCTCCTGCCTCAGCCTCCCAAAGTGATGGGATTACAGGCGTGAGCCACGGCACCTGGCCGAGACCAGGTAATTTATAAAGGAAAGAGGTTTAATTGACTCCCAGTTCTGCATGGCTAGGGAGACCTCAAGATACTTACAATTATGGTGGAAGTTGAAGGGGAAGCAAGGCACCTTTCTCACAAGGCAGAGGGAAGGAGAAGTGCTGAGTGAGGAGGGAAGAGCCCTTTATAAAACCATCAGATCTCATGAGAACTCACTCACTATCATGAGAACCACATGGGGGAAACTGCCCCCATGATCCAATTACCTCCACCTGGTCCCACCCTTGGGGGTTTATGGGGGTCATGTGGATTGCATTCAAGGTGATATGTTGGATGGGGACATAGCCATACCATGTCATTCTGTCCCTGGCTCCTCCAAAATCTCATGTCCTTAAATTTTAAAACCAATCATGGCTTTCCAACAGTCTCCCAAAGTCTTAATTCATTCCAGCATTAACCCAAAATTCTAAGTCTAAAGTCTCATCTGAGACAAGGAAAATCCCTTTCACCTATAAGCCTGTGAAATCAAAGGCAAGTTAGTCACTTCCTAGATATAATGGGGGTAGAGGTAATGGGTAAATACACCCATTTCAAATGGGATAAATTGGCCAAAACAAAGGGGCTATAGGCCCCATGCAAGTCCAAAATCCCATAGGGCAGTCATTAAATCTTAAAATTCCAAAATGATCTCCTTTGACTCCGTGTCTCACATCCAGGTCATGCTGATGCAAGAGGTGGGCTCCCATGGCCTTGGGAAGCCCCAACACCATGACACTGCAGGGTACACCCCCCTTCCCACTGCTTTCATGGGCTGACATTGAGTGTCCGTGGCTTTTCCAGGTGCACAGTGCAATTTATCATTCTGGGGTCTGGAGGACAGTGGGCCTCTTCTCACAGCCCCACTAGGCAGTGCCCCAGTAGGGACTCTGTGTTGGAACTCCAACCCTACATTTCCCTTCCTCACTGCTCTAGCAGAGATTCTCCATGAGGGCTCCACCCCTGCAGCAAACTTCTGCCTGGACATCCAGGCATTTCCATCCATCCTCTGAAATCTAGGCAGAGGTTCCCAAACCTTAATTCTTGACTTCTGGACACCTACAGGGTCATCAACACCATATGGAAGCTGCCAAGTCTTGGGGTTTGCACCCTCTGAAGCAAAGGCCATAGCTGTACCTTGGCCTCTTTTAGTCATAGCTGGAGCTGAAGCAGCTGGGACACAGAGCACCATGCCCTGAGGCTGCACAGAGCAGGGGGACCCTGGGCTGGGTTCAGAAAACCATTTTTCCCTTCTAGGCCTCCTCCAGATCTGTGATGGGAGGGACTGCTTTGAAAATGTCTGACATGCCCTGGAGACATTTTCCCCATTGTCTTGGTGATTAATATTTGGCTCCTCATTACTTATGCAAATTTCTATAGCAGACTTGCATTTCTCCCCAGAAAATGGGTTTTTCTTTTCTATTGCATTATCAGGCTGCAAATTTTCCAAACTTTTATGCTCTGCTTCCACTTGAGTGCTTTACTGCTTAGAAATTTCTTCCACCAGATACCCTAAATCATCCCTCTCAAGTTCAAAATTCCATGGATCTCTAGGGCAGGGGCAAAATGCAGCCAGTGTCTTTGCTAAAGCATAGTAAGGGTGACCTTTACTCCAGTTCCCAATAAGTTCCTCATCTCCATCTGAGACCACTTCAGCTTGGACTTCATTGTCCATATCACTATCAGCATTTTGGTCAAAGCCATTCAACAAATCCCTAGGAAGTTCCAAATTTTCCCACATTTTTCTGTCTTCTTCTGAGCCATCTAAACTGTTCCATCCTCTGCCTATTACCCAGTTCCAAAGTTGCTTCCACATTTTGAGTATCTTCATAGCAGTGTCCCACTACCTTGGTACCAATTTACTGTATTAGTCCATTCTCACACTGCTATGAAAAACTGCCAGAGACTGGGTAATTTATAAAGGAGAGGTTTAATTGACTCACAGTTCAGCATGGCTGAGGAGGCCACAGGAAACTTGCTATTATGGCAGAAAGTGAAGGGGAAGCAAAGCACCTTCTTCACAAGGTAGCAGCAAGGAGAAGTGCTGAGCAAAGGGGGAAGATCCCCTTATAAAACTATCTGATCTCGTGAGAACTCACTCACTATCATGAGAACAGCATGGGAGAAACTGCCACCATGATCCAATTACCTCCACCTGGTCCCACTCTTGACATGTGGGAGTTATGAGGATTATGGGGATTAAAATTCAAGATGAGATTCTCAGTGGGGACACAGCAAAACCACATCAAAGAGAGGGAAACCACATCAAAAACAGGGAAAGAGAGGCATGGCCAGCCCCACGACCTGCCAGTCACCCCAGCTAGAATCGTGGGAGTTAAATTCTAGCTGCCCTGCCCTGCCCAAACATATGTGAAGCTGAGAAGAGCTGAGCTTTGCCCGAGCCATAGTTTTGGAGGTGCTTTGTTATGCAGAAGTAGATAATTGAAATAGTGTCATCTAGGTTTAAGCAATCACACACATCTATTTCTTAGTGAAGATACAAAGTACAATCCCCTATTGTAAGAAAATCCATTCTGACTTTTTATTGTTATTATTTTCCCATAAGTATCAAAGGACTTTCTATGTTATTTCTATCAAAGTTATCAAAGTTATTTTGGCATGAACTGAGATGGTAATACTTAAAAGGATCAGGAGATAACTTTGTGTAAAAAGGCAGTTGTTTATCAGGGGAGGATGTTATTATTCCTTTCCAGCTTGGTGCTTTTGCTAAGAATGGCTAGAAGACTGTAAATGTACTGGAGATAGAGAAGTACATGAAAATGAAGTTGTAAAGAAGTTGAACCTACTTTAGAATGTAGAATTTCAACCCAAGGAATTTTGACTGAATAGTAAAGAACTATCATATATGAGTGATCTTAAGATATATTAGAAAGATTGAAGTTTTTCACTCAGACTGCCATTCAGTGTCTTCCTACTGCTCACCAATTAATTTGCATCTATTAGATTACTCTAAACATCAGAATCATGGAATGGACATTAGGGTACCCAGACGGAGGCTATTGCAGTGACCAAATTCTAGGATAAATTCTAGGGATACACTGTAAATTAGTCAATGAAGAACCAGTGAGCCACAACTTCTGCACAGTCCTCCTTAAAATTAGTTTCCTCTTCCTTACAGGTTTTGGGAGCAAGAGTCCTTTAGAATTTGGAGAATGGCAATGGAAGTTGCAGATATAGAAAGCCAGTTAAAGAAACAACTTCACAGTCTAGTTTTAATCATATTGAATTAAAGGTGGCATAAATATGTTAACAAATGACTGTGAAAGGAAAGGAGAAAAAAGATGTATGTATAGATTTTGGGTCTGTTTTCTGGCAATGCAAAGCAGTGTAGCAGGTGGTTTAGGAAATGATCTGGAGAGTAATCAGGTGCTAATTCTGGCCCTTATTAAGACTTAGTAAGTCTGAGACATGAAGTTACTATGCTTTGAATCAGATTCATCATCTGTACAGAGAAGAAAATAAAAGCATTTACCTTCTAGGATTATTGTGATGATTAAATGGGCTAATGTATGTAAGGCATTTAGAGCAATGTCTGGTATTTAATATGTGCTATATAAATGTTAACAACTAATTATGTGCTGGTTGCCTCACCATTATCAATTCCTTGCTCTTGTTTAAAACAGAAGGCTTGTGTATTTAAATATTGCAATATTCTCAGCTAAAAATATTGTATTTCCAAATCTTCCTTATCTATATGGTTGGCAAAAAACCTATACATGAAAATTGTTCAATGTGAATTTGAAGAAAGTTCTTTATTTTTTGGCTTTAATGAGGTATAATTGACAAATAAAAATTGTACATATTTGCATACAGAGTGATGTTTTAATATACATATTCATTGTAAAACGATTTCCATAATCAAGCTATTCAATATATTCATATAATTAAGATCTACTCTCAGTGAATTTCAAGTATATGATGTGTTATTATTAACTATCATCACCATGCTATATGTTAGGCCTCTACAACTTACTCATAACTACAGTTTTGTACCCTTTGACCCACATCACCTCATTTTCCCTACCCTAGATCCCTAGTAACTATCCTGCTAGTCTATGTTTCTTTGTTTTAACTTTTTAAAGATTCCACATCTGAGTGAGATCATGCAATAATTGTCTTTCTGTGTCTGGCTTTTTTCTTTTTCTTTTTTTTTTTTTTTTTGCCACTAAGTACTGATTGGAAGCGTGTCTGGCTTATTTCAGTTAGCAAAATGTCTTCCAGGTTTATCCATGTTGTCACAAATGGCAGGATTTACTTCTTTTTAAAGGTTGAATAATATTCTATTTTCTCTCTCCCTTCTCTCCCTCCCTCCCTCTCTCCCCTCTCTCCCTCCCTCCCTCTCTCCCCTCTCTCCCTCCCTCCCTCTCTCCCCTCCCCTCAACTCCCCTCCCCTCCCCTTCCCTCCCGTCTCCTCTCCTTGCCCTCTTTTTTGAGATAGGGTCTCACCCTACCACCCAGGCTGGAGTGCAGTGGTGCAATCACAGCTTACTGTAGCCTCAAACTCCTAGGCTCCAGTGATCCTCCCGTCTCAGCCTCCTGGCTTAGCCAGCCACCATGCCTGGCTAATTATTTTTATTTTCATAGAGACAGGGTCCTGCTTTGTTACCCAGGCTGGTCTCAAAGCCCTGGCCTCAAATGACTCTACCACCTCAGCCTCCCAAAGTGTTGGGATTACGGGTATGAGCCACTGCCCCTGACCCAGAACGTCCTTTGTAAGGATGCTCACTCACTTAGCCTGCTTATACCCCTGTGGTGGTGGCCTGCTGCCTTAACAAGGAGTCTAAACTCCTTTGCACAGTCTAAACTCTATCTATCTATCTATCTATCTATCCATCCATCCATCAAGAGACGTCTATATATCACATATATCTATTTTATATATCACATATATCTATTTTATATATCATATATATATCACAATTTCTTTGTACGTTCATCATTTGATGGACACTTATGTTATTTCCACATCTTGGCTGTAATGAACATGGCAGTGCACATATCTCTTCAGAAGAGTGATTTTATTTCCTTTGGATATATACCCAGAAATGGAATTGCCAAATTGTATGGTCATTCCTTTTTAATTTTTTGAGGAACTTCCATTATTCTAATAGCTGTAGCAATTTACATTTCCACCAATAATGTATGAATGAGGATTTCCTTTTCTCTTTATTCTTGCTAACACTTATTATCTTTTGACTTTCTGATACTAGTCATCCCAATGGATACGAGGTGATATCTCACTGTGGTTTTGTTTTGCATTTCCTTGATGATTAGTGATGCTGAGTAACTTTTCAAATACCTGTTTGCCATTTATATCTTTTTTATAAAAATGTCTATTCAAGTCTTCGGCTCATTTTATAATTGGTGATTTGTTTTACTGCTATTGATTTGTATGAGTTCCTTATATATTTTGGATACCACTCCCTTATCATATATATAGTTTGCAAATGTTTTCTCACATTGGTAGGTTGTCTTTTCATTTTGTTGATTATTTCCCTTGCTGTGATTTAGTTTTTTCCAGTCCCACTTATTTATTTTTGCTTTTCTTCTCTGTGATTTTGATGTCATATCCAAAAACTCATTACCAAGACCGATGTCAAGACCCTTATGTTTTCCTCTAGATGTTTTACAATTTTAGATCTTAGGTTTTAAATGTTTAATTCATTTTGAATTATTTGTGCATTGCAAGACAAGATTCAATATCTATTTTTTTGCATGTGGATATACATTTTTCCCAACACTACCTGAAGAGATTATCTTTTCCCCATTGCATATTCTTGGCAACTTTAAATTGACCATGTATGTGTGACTTTTTTTCTGGAAGTCTATTCTATTCTATTTGTCTTTCCCACTGTTTTTATGCAGAAACTATGCTGGTTTGATTACCTTCGAAATCAAGATTTGTGATATCTCCAGCTTTGTTCTTCTTGCCAAAAACTGCATTAGCTCTTCCAAGTCTATTGTAGTTTCATATACATTTTAGAATTGTTTTTCTATTTCTGTGAAAAATACCATCGTAATTTTGGGAGAGATTTCACTGGATCTGTAGACCACTTTAAGTAGTATGAACATTTTGACAATATTGATTCTTCTGATCCATGAAGAGGGAATATATTTTATTTATTCGTGTCTTCTTCAATTTCTTTCATCAATGCTTTATAGTTTTCAATGTAGAGTTCTTTCTTTTCCTTGGTTAAATTTACTCCTAAGTACTGTATTCCTTTTTGTGCTGTTGTAAATGGGATTGTTTTCTTATTTTGTTTTTGCCAATAGTTCTTAATATATAGAAATGCTACTGATATTGGTATGTTGATTTTGTAACCTATAACTTTATAGAATTTGTTTATCTTTCCTAACAGGTTTTTTTTTTTTTTTTTTTTTTTCTTAAACTGAGTTTTGCTTGTGTTGCTCAGGCAGGAGTGCAATGGTGCAATCTCGGCTCACTGCAACCTCTGCCTCCTGGGTTCAACTGATTCTCCTGCCTCAGCCTCCTGAGTAGCTGGGACTATAGGCGCCTACCACCATGCCTGGCTAATTTTTGTATTTTTAGTAGAGACAGGATTTCACCACATTGGCCAGGCTGGTCTCGAACTCCTGACTTCGGGTGATCCACCCACCTCGGCCTCCCAAAGTGCTGGGATTTTGTGGTGGAATATTTAGGGTTTTCTACATATAAGATGATGCCATTAGCCATCAGAGACTATTTTATTTCTTCATTTCTAAATTGTATGTATTTTATTTCTTTTTCTTGCCTGAATGCTCTAGCTAGGACTTTCAGTGCTGTGTTTAATAGAAGTGGCAAGAGGGAGCATCTTTGTCTTTTTCCTGGTCTTAGTGGAAAAGCTTTCAACTGTTCGCCATTGAGAAAAATGTTAGCTGTGGGTCTATGATATGTGACTCTTTTTTTTTGGTATTCATTTACATTCCTCCTATACTTAATTTGTTGAGAGTTTTCTTTTTATTATGAGAAGATGTTAAATTTTGTCAAATGCTTTCTCTGAATCTATTGAGATTATCATAAGATTCTTGCTCTTCATCCTGTGAATGTGGTGTATCACATTTATTGATTTGCATATGTTGAACAATCTTTACATCCAAGAATAAATCCCACTTGGTTATGGTATATGATCACTTTTATTTGTTGTTGAATCCAGTCTGCTAGTACTTTCTTAAGGATTTTACATCGTACTCATCAGGAATATTTGCCTATAGTTTTATCTTCTTACAGTGTTTTTGGCTTTCATACCAACATAATGCTAGCCTCATAAAATGAATTTGGAAACTTTTTTTCTCTTCAAATTATTGAAATTTTGATAGGGTTTGGTATTAATTCCTCCTTAAATGTTTAATAAAATTCAGCTGTGAAGCCATCACTGCATTATCTTTTGGCAGGAGATGATTTTTTTTAAATTAATGATTCAATCTTCTTATTCATTGTTGATCTGTTCAGATTTTCTATTTCTTCATGATTCAGCCTTGGTAGGTTGTATGTTTCTAGGAATTTCTTCTGGATTATCCAACTTCTTCTAGGTTATCTAAATTTTGACATACTTGATTATGGCAGTCTCTTATAATTTTTTGTATTTTTGTATTATCAGTTGTAATTTCTCCACTCTCATTTCTAATTTTATTTGAGTCTTCTCTTTTCTTCTTAGTCTGGTGAAAAGTTTTCCAATTTTGTTTTCCTTTACAAATGCCAACTCTAAGTTTTATTGATCTTTTCTATTGTTTTTCTGGTCTCCATTTTATTTCTGCTTTGATCTTTGTTGTGTCCTTCTTTCTATTTATTTTGGGCTTATTTGTTCCCTATTTCTAGTTCCCTGAGGTGAATCATTAGGCTGTTTGAAATCTTTCCTCTTCTTTAATGTCAGTCTTTATTGCTATAAACTTTCCTCTTAAACAACTTTTGCTGCATTCCATATGTTTTGGTATGTTGTGTTTTCATTACATTTGTCCCAAAATATTTTAAAATTTTTCTTATATTAATATACATACACATATATTACATGTATATTATATATGTATCTTATACATATGTCTTCATTATATAATGACCTTCTTTGTCTCTGTTTACAGTTTATTACTTAAAGTCTATTTTGTCCAATGTAAGTATAGCTACCTCTGCTCTCTTTGCAATTCCATTTGCATGGAATATATTTTCTCATACCTTAACTTTTAGTTTATATGTGTCCTTAAAGCTGAAGCAAATCTCTTGTAGGCATCATATAGTTGGGTCTTGTTTTTTGTTTTTTAAAACTCTTTCAGACACACTGTCTTTTTATCAGAGAATTTAATCCATTTACATTCAAGGTGAGAATTGATAGGTAAGGACATACCATTGGCATTTTGTTCATTATTTTCTAGATCTTTTGTTTCTATTTTCCTCTCTTTCTTTTTTTCTTTCTTTCTTTTTTTTTTTTTTTTTTTTTTTGAGACAGAGTCTTGCTCTTGTTGCCCAGGCTGGAGTGCAATGACATGATATCATCTCACTGCAACCTCTGCCTCCTGGGTTCAAGCAATTCTCCTGCCTCAGCCTCCTGAGTAGCTGGGATTACAGACATGTGCCACCACACCTGGCTAATTTTTGTACTGTTAGTAGAGATGGGGTTTCATCATGTTGGCCAGGCTGGTCTTGAACTCTTGACCTCAGGTGATCCACTCGCCTCAGCCTCCCAAAGTGTTGGGATTAAAGGCATGAGCCACTGCACCTGGCCTGTCTTTCAATGTTCCTTGTGATTTCATGCTTTTATGTAGTGATTTGCTTTGATTCTTTTCTCTTTATCTTTTGCATATCTACTGTAAGTTTTTGTTTTCTGATCACCATGATGCTTATCTATAACATTTTATAGTTCTAATAGTCTCTTTTAAGTTGATAATTTCAATTTCATTCAAAACTCTACATTAAATTTTTTACTCCACCCCTATATTTTGTTTTTGATGTTACTTTTACATATTTTTATATTGTGTATCTACTAACAAATTATTTTTGGTATAGTTATTTTAATAGTTTTGTCTGTTAACCTTTATTTTAGAGATATAAGTAACTTATATATCACTATTATAGTATTAGGGTATTCTGAATTTGAGTAATCCTTTTGCCAGTGAGTTGTATATTTTCATGTTACTAATTATTATCCTTTAATTTCAACTTGAATAATTCCCTGTAGCATTTCTTGTAAAGCAGGTCTATTGGTGATGAAATCTCCAGTTTTTGTTTGTCTGGCAAAGTCTGTATTGTTTATTTATTTCTACAGGACAACTCTGCCAGGTAAAGTATTAGCTTTTTGTTTCTTCTCCTTCTGAAATTCCTGTAAAATAAATGTTAGTTCTCTGTATGGTGTTGCATACATCCCATAGACCTTTATTCTTTTTCATTGTTCTTTTCTTTTTTCTCCTCTAAGTGGATATTTTCACATTCCCTGTCTTTTACTTCACAGATGCTTTCTTCTTCTTGATCTAATCTGCTGTTGATGCTCTCCATTGCATTGTTTTTTAATTTTATTTTTTGTATTCCTTAACTCTAGAATTTTTGTTTGGTGCTTTTAATTTATATCTCTCTGTTGATTTTCTAGTTTTGTTTGTGTATTGTTTTCTTAATTGAATTAAGTTGTCTGTCAGTGTTTCCTTGCAGCTTGTTGAGTTTCCTTATAGTAATTTTGAATTATTTGTCATGCACCTCATAGATTTCCATTTCTTTGGGGTCAGCTATTAAAATATTATTGTGTTCTCTTGGTAGTGGATGTTTCCGTGTTTTTTTAAGTTAGATATTTTTAGATACATAATTAATTACTATAGTGTTACTGTTACCTATAGTATTCAGTACAGTAACATACTGCATGGGCTTATAGCTTAGGGGCAATAGACTGTACCATATAGCCTATGTTTTAGTAGATTATATCATCTAGGTTTGTGTAAGTACACTTTATGATGCTTGCATGACACCAAGGTCACCTAATTATGCATTTCTCAGAAAATATTGCCATGTTAAGTGACACATGACTGTAATAGAAAATTAAGAGAGAAAAAAAACACTTCCTAACTAATTTCTATGAGACCAATATTTTCCTAATGCCAAAATCAAAGACATCATACACATAAAACTATAGGCCACAGATCCTTACAAATATAGATTTGAAAATTAGACATATATACCAAACTACACTAGCAAACTGAATTTAACTGAATCTGAAAGGATTATATACCATGACCAAGGTGAATCTTTCCAGGAATGCAAGGGTATTTCAATGTAAGAAAATCATTTAGCATAATATATATCACATTGATAGAACAAATAAAAATCACCACATGATTATCTCAATTGATTCAGAATACTTTTTCCATTATAAATTCTTTTCTACTTTCTTGATAATTGTATCGGTCTGTTTTCATGCTGCTGATAAAGACATACCCAAGACTGGGAAAAAAAAGGTTTAATTGGATTGTACTTACAGTTCCACATGACTGGGGAGGCCTCAGAATCATGGTGGGAGGCAAAAGGCACTTCTTACATGGTGGCAGCAAGAGAAAAGGAGGAAGAAGCAAAAGCAGAAACTCTTGATAAACCCATCAGATCTCATGATATGTATTCACTATCATGAGAATAGCATGGGAACGACTGGGCCCCATGATTCAATTACCTCCCGCTAGACCCTTCCCACAACACATGGGAATTCTGGGAGATACAATTCAAGTTGAGATTTGAATGAGGACACAGCCAAACCATATCAGTAATGTTCTCTGATGTACACAGTTTCTAATTTAAAATAAGATTCAATTTATCTATTTTTTCTTCTGTTGCTTTGTATCATTTATAAGAATCGACTTCCAAATCCAACATCATGACAATGTATTCCTCCTAAATTTTCTCTTAAGAGTTATACAGTTTCAGCTCTTACATTTAGGTTCTTGATCCACTTTGAGTTAATTTTTGCCTATGGTATGAGGAAGGGATCCAACTTTATTCTTTTGCATGTAGTTATCCAGTTGCCCCAGCACCATGTGTTGAAGAACAATTTTTCAGAAAAAGCACTTGACAAAATTCAGCACACTTTCATGATAAAACTACTTAGAACACTAGAAATAGAAGGTAACTTCTTCAACATAATAAAAGGCATTTATGAAGAAACAGCACACAGCTAACATACTCAGTGGTGAATGACTGAAAGTTTTTCCCCTAAAATCAGGAAAAAGATAAGGGTATCTGCTTTCACCACTGCTCTTCAAAATTGTACTGGAAGTTCCAGCCAGAGAAATAATGCAAAAGAAAGAAATAAAAGCTATTCAAATTGTACAAGAAAAACTAAACTTCTCTATTTGCAGATGACATGATTCTATATAGAAAAGCCCAAAGAATCTACAAGAACTACTAAAGCTATGTAAATAATTCAGCAAGATTTCAGGGTACATAATTGACACACAAAATTTTGTCTATTTCTATACACAATGAATAATGAGAAAATAATTTAAAAAATTTTTATTTACAATAGCATCTAAAGGAAGAAAATTTATGGTATAAATTTAACCAGTGTGGTAGGATACTTGTACACTGAAAACTACAAAACACTACTGAAAGAAATGAAAGAATACCTAAATAAATAGACAGGCACTCCTTGTTCTATATTGGAAGACTTACTGTTGTTGATGGCAATAATAATCAGAGCTGTATACAAATTTAATCAATCTCTGTACAATTTCCAATGATCTTTTTTACAGAAATGGAAAAGCTAATTTTCAAATTCACATGTAATTTCAAGAAATCCTAAATAGGATTATTATTATTACCATCAAAAATAGTAAGTCTTCCTCCGTATAGAACAAGGAGTGTATTTCTATTTATTTAGGTATTCTTTGTATTTTTTCATTTCCTTCAGCAGTGTTTTGTAGTGTTCAGTGTACAAGTATCCTACTTCATTGGTTAAATTTATACATGTGCATGTTTTTCTTTTGGGTGCAATCAAAGACAACATTGAAAACTAAGAACAAAGCTGCAATAATTACACTTAAAAATTTAAAAACTCACAACAAAGGTACAGTAATCATGACAGTGTGGTACTGGCATAAAGACAGGCATAAAGACAAATGGGATACAATTGAAAGTCAAGAAATAAACCAATACATCTGTGGTCAATTGATAATGGCATGAAGACCATTCAGTGGGGAAAAAATAGTTCTTCAACAAATGGTGCTCGGGGAACTGGATAACTATATGCAAAGTAAAGTTAGATCCCTTCCTCACACCATTTGCAAAAAATTAACTCAACATGGATCAAGAACCTAAATATAAGACCTGAAACTGTAAAACTCTTAAGAGAAAACTTAGGAGGAAAACACCATGATAATGTTGGATTTGGCAGTTGATTCTTATAAAGGATACAGAGCAACAGAAGAAAAAAATAGATAAGATGAATCTTATTTTAAATTAGAAATTTTGTACCTTAAAAAATATTGTCAAGAAAGTAAAAAAAAAAACCTAAAATGAATATAAATTATATATCTGATAAGGTGCAGCATGTAGAATATCTATAAAAAGCTCTTCTATTACAACAACAAAAATATAAGCAACCTGTTTTAGTCTGCTGGGGCTACTATAACCAAATACCTTAAACTGGGTAATTTATAAACCATGGGAATTTGTTCCTCACAGCTCTTGATTAAAGATCAAGATGCCAGTAGATTTAGTGTCTGGTGACAGACTATTTCTCATGGATGGCACCTTTTATATGTCCTCACATGGTAGAATTGGCAAGGCAACTCCCTCCAACCACTCTGATGCTTTGTTTCCCAAAATGCTTTGCTTCTTAATATTATCACATTGGGTATTAGGTTCCGGCATATGAATTTTAGGGGGATGCTAACATTCAGACCATAATACAACCCAAATAAAAAATATGCAAAGGACTTGAATAGATACTTCTTTAAAGAAGATTTACAAATGGCTTAGCTGGGGATGGTGGCCTGCACCTGTAGTCCCAAATTCTCAAGAGGCTGAGGCAGGAGGATCACTTAAGCCCAGGAGTTCAAGATTGCAGTGAGCTGTGCTTGTACCACTGCATTCTACCCTGGGCATCAGAGCGAGACTCTGTCTTTATTTTAAAAAAAGAAAATATACAAATGGTGAGCAAGGACATGAAAATGTGTTCATTATATATACAAATATAATAAAATTCAGAATATAATAATAGGTTATTATCTATTATATCATAACAGAATATAATAATACAATAATAATGACAGAATATTATACAGAACATATACCACAATTTATTTATTCATTCTTCTGTTGATAGACATTTTGGTTATTTCCACATTTGGCTACTGTGACTAGTACTGCAATGAGCTGAATATGAACATATTATTATTATTACATAACAACAGAATGGGAATGGATTACTGATATATATGCTACAATATAGATGAACCTTGAAAATATTATACTAAGTGAAAGAAGCCAGGCACGAAAGTTCACATACTATAAATATGATAAATTCAAGAAGATGGAATAATTTGATTTAAATATGCATGGTAATAATTTTCATATTTATTATCTATTCTAATATTCAGTTAGATTGCTGTAATGTAACATTCAATACATCTAAGGTACTGCTTTTAAAACGTAAATAATGCTTGCCTTGGACTGAAGGGACTGAGTCAATAGCAGAAAGAATCAGAAGATTTGTACTAACCTTTTCTAAAACCAGACAAGAATCCTAGACAATTGTCGTCAGGCTTTTCCCAGTTGTTTTCTACTGGCGCAAACCAACAATGTTTATTCAAACAAGCATATCTGATTCTACCTTGGCAATCCATACACATTGTCCTTTTTCAACTCCAAAGGATCATCTGTGATTTTTGCTGCTTGTAGTTTATTCTCTAATTCACTAGTTAAATCCACCTTAATACAATAGTAGTCTTCAAGCTACCCCAGAGATGCTCACAGACTAAATTAAGATGCTTGAATCATTCAGTTTATTAAATCAATTAGAAACACAGAAAGAAGAAAGAGAAGTGGGAGGTTAACACATCAGGTCTAAAAGGCAAGCAGGGCAGAAGGACCACACAAACTAAATTTTCTTTTAATCCATGTTTATGTGATCTGCCTCCTCTGCTGCATTAGGATTCCTTATTGATCTTGGAGTAATGAGGACCAGAGTGGGGTTATAAAGACCAGAGTAAAAGGTAAGCAAGAGGGCTTGCAAATGGAAAGTGTTCAGAGTTAACAATATACACAATTGCTCTAGCAAACAGACATAGGGACAAGTAGCGTCCACAGCTGTTGTTCACCATCTGGCTTCATAAGATGCTATCAATTTTATTTGTACTTTTGGCCAGAATGTGTGTCAACCTGGGTGGTTATTATAAGGTGTCAGAAATGCTGAGTGCTTAATATGTCTAATGTATCATTATATCATAAATATTAGGTGCCTTTTGGTTCTTCAATCCTTGCTTCTTTATCTATGGTCCATGTCCCAGATATTAATATCTGGCTTCTCTGTGTTAACTCACATAAGGACTTCTGACCATGTCTTAGAAGCCACTTGCTTATTCCTTATTTATGCCTACATATTTGGTAAGTTTCACCTATGTCTTACAAACAACTAATTTATTCATTATCTATGTTTAACATGGATTTTAAGTTTTATTCATCCTATTTTTTTCTTGTATTCCATAACAAAATGAAACATTCCCAGTTAATGCATTAAATGCACATTATAATAATTAATGGAAAATGTCACTTAAATATGATTAACTATGTCTAAAGCATTACATGTATTATACTTGTAACAGAACTTACTTCAGGATTTTATCTGATGGCTACAAATGAGATCACATTAAACAGTGATAAGCTGCATTTTACTAGCTAATGCTCTTGCCTCCCTAATACAGGACCTCGTCCTATCCAAATTTTCTGACAGGTAATTTGGGTGGTCCTCAGAGTTCCTCAGGTAAACTCATAAATAGTCTGCCTCATCTGAGTATTGTGCTTCTCTAGTGGATAAAATGTACTCATGTGTTTCAGGTATGGAACACACTTACTCTTTAGAAGGTGTATGAGCCACCAACACAGATACTTATATTTTATTGTCATTTAGCATTTATTTTAAATTCTCTTCATCCATCTCTCTGAGGTTCTTAGATATGAGTCCAGTGTAGAAGCTAGGTAAAAGCAGATCTCAATGATTCTGAGTCATTCTAAGAATAGTACAGTGTCTGGGGTAGCCTTACTAGATCAAGCCCAATCTTGAAGCTTCCTTAAGAATCACTTTTTAAAGACACCATCACTCTGTTCTAATGAGCATCTTGGGGTTTTACTCCACTGATTCATTAAGAATAACTCTTCAATTATGTAAATGGCTGGCTTTGGCTGAGACATCCCACATCCACACGTATATCACAAAATAATTATTCCAAATCTTTTTAATGACCTTGGATGATAGGTAACATCACAGTTGAGAACCTAAGTTTCCACAGGGGTAAAGAAACTTGCCCAAGTATTATAGTCCCTGCTAAGCCTGTCATGCTTCTTCTTAATTCTTATAATACTGAAGGTGACTGCACATGTGCTTATACCATCTCGAAGTGACTGAGGATGGCAGATGTTGTTGCTAACATATAACCTCCTAACAATAAAGCAAGATGGCAGTAATGGAGAAAGAAATGGTTTCTGGAACCTGATGGTTAGCTCCAGGTGAGGGGCCTTGTACCATCCTATCAGGCTGATGGTTGTAGTATAGGTTGCCATTAAGTTGGTGAGCAAAAATTGGACAGATGATCAATATGATGCTGGTTTCAAGGAGACTCTTCTATGATCCTTGACAGCAAGGAAAAGGAAATTTTTATAAGACCTTATAAGTATCAGTTTCTATCCTTTAGCCACAGCTGTGATTCTGTTGACTGTTAGAAATTTTGTAGCCAAAGACTAACAGTCATTATCTGACTAACAGAAGTTTTAGAATTAACAAAAAGAACTCTAAATAGTAGCCTTCTCATAAAGACCTATCTACTTGGGCATGGCAATTTGGAGCCTAAAAAATGGTCTATTTCCTTTGAGAAAAATTTTGGACCAAGATGCAACATTTAATGAGATCCCTGGAACTCAAAGTCAATGGCATAGTTCAGAACAATCAAATTAAATATGGTTTGAGGTTTTGCAATAAAATCTCATATGATCTTACACAAAATATGAAACTCCCTTCCCAAAGTCTAGGAAAGAACGTAAACTGATGTTACTCAAAAGTAGGTTAAACCAAACCAAAGGAAACAGACAGTAGGATGGGAGACTCTGCCAACACTTGATGGACTGGAACAGATAGTCACATACGTTATCATTTTCCAAAACATCCTCTCTCCTGGAAGCCAATGTTACCACTTGGCCTTCCAACGGCCATGTGACCAGCCATTAATAACAAACTCAGATCAACCATATCCTATAAAGTCTTAACCCTTGAATCTCACAACAGTACCATTTAAAGATGAGTTGGCATATTTATTTGCTGAAGGAATTTGAAGATCTGAGGTAGCCTAGAAGAAGAAGTTGTTTCAAGGGACATATTTCTTTCAGAAGTTACGTTGTCTGCTTTCAGAAGGACCTGAGACTCTTACATTTTATGTTCAACAATTCAGGGAGGGCATTTACCATTTCATTGTGTGTATTGTAGCTCGAAGGTACTTCCATGATAAGAAATGAGGCTGAATGTTAACTTTCTCATATCAGAAGATGACAGTTAAAAATTTGCCTTGCATTTTAAGCCAATTACAACAATTTGTACGAAATTCATTTCTGCATTCAAATATTCCTCAATCAATGTTTTTTAAAAGAGGCATTTTACGTAAACACATGAAATAAAAATTTTATTAGGTACTAAAATGCTAGTTTTTCCTCTCTAGGTAAACATTGCACTTGAAATTTTAATCGATGTCTTAATTTAATCCTACAGGTAACTCTGCTATGCAACATAGAAAGTTGGAGAAATCAAGCCTCAGAGGGGCTAAGTAATGATTCCATTCAGTATAGGGGCTTGGTTTGTGCAATTAATGTCTCCTTTTCCAGCAATACCCATAATATTTCCAGGGAAAATATATCAAATTTTCTTTGAAATCAAAATATGCCTTTCCCAGTGAACTTCTTTTTCAATTTTTTTTTATTGTGGTAAAATTCACATAATGTAAATTTTACCATCTTAAGCAAGTCCAAAACTTATTGGACTTAAAACAGTCCAATAACATTAAATATGTTCACAATGTTGTGCAATCATCACCACCATCTATCTCCAGAACCGTTTCATCTTGTAAAACTGTAACTCTATACCTATTAAGCAATAATTCCTCATTCTCCCCTCCCTTCAGCCCATTACCACCACCATTCTAGTTTCTGTCTCTATGTATTTGACTACTCTAGGTGACATGGTTCGGCTCTGCATCCCCACCCAAATCTCATCTCAAATGGTAATCCCCATGTGTTGAGGGAGGAACTTGGTGAGAGTGATTGGATCATGGGGGTGGTTTTCCCCAGTCTGTTCTCATGATAGTGAGGGAGTTTCATGAGAGCCGATGGGTTTAAAGTGTGGCACTTCCTCGTGCTCTCTCTCTCTCTCCTGCTGCCTTGTGAAGAGGATGCTTTCTTCCCCTTCGCCTTCTGCCATGAATGTAAGTTTCCTGAGACCTCCCCAGCCATGCAGAACTGTAAGTCAATTAAATCTCTATCATTTATAAATGACCCAGTCTCAGGTAGTATCTTTATAACAGTGTGAAAACAAACTAATACAGAAATTTGGTACTGGGATAGTGGTGTACTGCTATAAAGATAATCTGAAAATGTGGGGGCAACTTTGGAACTGGGTAATGGGCAGAGGTTGGAACAGTTAGGAAGGCTCAGAAGAAGACGAGAGGATGTGGGAAAGTTTGGAACTTCCTAGAGATTTGTTAAATGGTTTTGACCAAAATGCTGATAGTAATATGGACAATTCAGTCCAGGGTGAGGTGGTCTCAGATGGAGATGAGGAACTTATTGGGAACTGGCATAAATGTCACTCATGCTATGCTTTGGCAAAGAGACTGGTGGCATTTTGCCCCCAGCCTAGAGATCTGTGGAACTTTGAACTTAAGGAAGAGGATTTAGAGTATCTGGTAGAAGAAATTTCTAAGCAACGAAGCATCCAAGAGGTATCCTGGCTTATTCTAAAGGCAGTCAGTTATATGCATTCTCAAAGATGGTTTGAAATTGGAACTTATGTTTAAAAGGGAAGTAGAGCATAAAGGTTTGAAAAATTTGCATCCTGACCACGTGGCAGAAAAGAAAAATGCATTTTCTGGGGCGGAATATAAGCAGGTTCAGAAATTTGCATAAGTAATGAGGAGCCAAATGTTAATAGCCAAGACAATGGGGAAAATGTCTTCAGGGCGTGTCAGAAATCTTTGCAGCAGCCCCTCCCATCACAGGCCCAGAGATCTAGGAGGGAAAAATGGTTCCATGGGTTGGGCCCATGGTCCTGCTGCTCTGTACAGCCACCTCAGGACTTGGTACCCTGTGTCCCAGCTGTTTCAGCTCCAGGCATGGCTAAAAGGGGCCAATGTAAGACCCAGGGTGTTGCTTCAGAAGGTGCTAGCTCCAAGCCTTGGTGGCTTCCTTGTAATGTTGGGCCTGCAGATGTGCAGAAGACAAGAGTTGAGCATTGGGAACCTCTGCCTAGATTTCAGAGGATGTATGGAAATGCCTGAATGTCCAGGCAGAAGTCTGCTGCAGGGGTGGAGACTTCATGGAGAACCTCTGCTAGGGCAGTGCAAAAGGGGAATGTGGGGTTGGAGCCTCCACACAGAGTCCCCACTGGGACACTGCCTAGTGGAACTGTGAGAAGAGGGCCACCATCTTCCAGGCCCCAGAATGGCAGTTCCATTGACAGCTTGCATCGTGCACCTGGAAAAGCCACAGGCACTCAATGCCAGCCCATGAAAGCAGCCAAAGGGACTGTAACCTGCAGTGCCAGAGGGGTGGAGCACCCCAAGGCCTTGGGAACCCACCCCTTGCAACAGTGTGCCATGGGTGTGAGACATGGAGTCAAAGGAGATCATTTTGGAGCTTTAAGATTTAATGAATGTCCTGTTGCATTTTGTACTTGCATGTGGCCTGTGGCCTTTTTGTTTTGGCCAGTTTCTCCCATTTGGAAAGGGAACATTTACCCAATCCCTGTACCCTCATTGTATCTTGGGAGTAATTAATTTGCTTTTGACTTTACAGACTCATAGGTGGAAGGGACTTGCCTTGTCTCAGATGAGACTTTGGACTTAGACTTTTAAGTTAATGCTGAAATGAGTTAAGACTTTGAGGGACTGTTGGGAAGGCATGATTGCATTTTGAGATATGAAAAGGACATGAGATCTGGGAGGGGCCAGGGGTGGAATGACATGGTTTGTTGTTCCCCACTCGAACCTCATCTCGAACTGTAATCTCTATGTGTTGAGGTTAGGATTAGGTGGAGGTAATTGGTTCATGGGGGCAGTTTCACCCATGCTGTTCTTGTGATAGTGAGGGAGTTCTCATGAGAGCTAATGATTTTAAAGTGTGGTGCTTCCTTGGTCTCCCTCTGTCTCTCCTGCCACATTGTGAAGAAGGTGCTTGCTTCCCCTTCACCTTCTGCCAAGATTGTAAGATTCCTGAGGCCTCCCCACCCATGCAGAACTGTCAGTCATTTAAACCTCTTTTGTTTATAAATTACCCAATCTCAGGTAGTATCTTTATAGCAGTGTGAGAACAAACTAACATGCTAGGTATCCCATAGAAGTAGAATCATGTGGTATTAGTCTTTTGTGACTGGCTTATTTCACTTAGTATAATGTCCTCAAGGTTCATTTATGCTTTAGCATATGTCAGAATTTCCTTCTTTTTAAAGGCAAATAATATTCCATTGTATGTACATATAACATTTTGCTTATCCACTTATCTATTGATGAACACTTGGGTTGCTTTCATACTTTAGCTATTTTTAATAATGCTGCTATGAACAGAGTACACAAATATCTCTTCAAGAATGTGCTTTCAATTCTTTTGAGTTTATACCCAGAATTGAAATCATTTGTCATTAAAAAAAATTTTTTTTGAAGAACTGCTATGCTGTTTTCCCTAAAATCTGTACCATTTTACATTCCCACTAACAATGCACAAGGAATGTATTTTCGCCACATCAAAGACAACACCTGAACACCTGTTATTTTCTGTTTCTGTGTATATATAAGCAATACATATTATAATTATATATAATATTATAATATAATATAATATATATAATCACATGTAACATCCTTATATACATGATTACATGTAATAATTATACATCTATATTATTACATATAATATGTTATTCATGTAATTATATATGTAATATACATGTAATATTATTGCATTATAATAATACTATATATAAAATATACATATATAGTAGCTATCTTAGGGTGTGTAAGGTGGTATTTCATTGTAGTTTGGGTTTACATTTCTCTAATGATCAGTGATGTTGAACTTTTTTTTCATGTGTTTATTTGCTATTTGTAGATCTTCTTTGAAGAAATGTTTTTGTAGGTTCTTTGCCCATTTTTAATCAGGTTGTGTTTTTGTTGTTGAGTGATAGGAGTCATCTATATATTCTGGATACTAATCTTTTATCAGACATATGATTTGCAAATATTTTCTCCCATTGCATAGGATGCTTTTTCACTCTGTTTATATAATGCATTTTGATGTATGAAAACTTTTAGTTTTCATGAAGTTCAATTTGTGTATTTTTTTGTTTGTTGCTTGTACTTTTGGTATCATATCTGAGCAAGTATTGCCAAATACAATGTTGTGAAGCTTTTTTCCTATGTTTCCTTTTGAGAATTTTATAGTTTTAGCTTTAATGATTAGTCTTATCCATTTTAAGTTAATTTTTAATTTTTATGTTAGATAAGGGTTTGAATTCATTCTTTTGTGGGTGGATATCCAGTTTTCTCATTATAATTTTTTGAAAAGACTTTTCTTTCTTCATTGATGATCTTGGCACCCTTGTCAAAATGAAATCTTATTTTCATATATGCAAAGGATTACTTCTGAGCTCTCTGTTCCAGTTTATTGGTTAATGTGTCTGCTGTCTTTATGCCAGCATCACAGTTTTTATTACTGCAGCTTTTGAAATTAAGTTTTGAAATCAGTCAGTGTGAATCCTCCAGATGTCTTCTTCATTTTTAAGATTGTTTGGGCTGGCCAGGTGCAGTGTCTCACACCTGTAATCCCAGCACTTTGGGAGGCTGAGGCAGGCAGATTGCTTGGGCCCAGGAGCTCAAGACCAGTCTGGGCAACATAGTGAGACCTCTTCTCTACAAAAAATTAGCTGGGCATAGTGGTGCATGCCTGAAGTCCCAGCTACCTGGAAGTCTGAGGCGGGAGTTTGCTTGAGCCCAGGAGGTCAAGTTTGCAGTGAGCTGAGATTGCACCACTGCACTCCAGCCTAGGTGACAAAGTGAGACTTGTCTCAAAAATAAACAAACGAAAAGATTGTTTGGGCTATTAAGGGTCTTTGAGATTTCTTATAACTTTTAGAATAAATGTTTCTATTTTTGAAAAATTTATTGTTGGGATGATTATATTTAATCTACAGACTGCATTGAGTATTATTGACATCTTAACATTATTAAAACTTCCAGCCCTTGCCTGTAATCCCAGCACTTTGGGAGGCAGGTGGATCACAAGGTCAGGAGTTTGAGACCAGCCTGGCCAATATGGTGAAACCCCATCTCTACTAAAAATACAAAAATTAGTAGGGCATGGTGGTGCGCAACTGTATCCCCAGCTACTTGGGAGGCTGAGGCAGAAGAATTGCTTGAACCCGGGAAGGTGGACATTGCAGTGAGCCGAGATCATGCCGCTGCACTCCAGCCTGGGAGACAGAGTGGGACCCTGTAAAAAAAAAAAACAACAAAAAAACAAACTTCCAGTCCATGAACATGGTGCATATTTCCATTGATTTTTCTTCTTTAAATACTTTTGGCAGTGTTTTCTAGTTTCCATTGTACAAGTTTTTGCCTCTGTCATTAAGTAAATTCATAAGCTTTTTTAAGGCTATAATAAATGCAGTTGTCTCAAATTTCCTTTTCAGATTGTTCTTTGTTATTACATATTACTGCAAGTGATCTCTGTTTAAATTTGTATCCTACTACTTTGCTTAATTCACTTATTAGTTCTAAGAGATTTTTGTGTGGAATCTTTAATGTTTCTACATATGAGATCATATCATCTGTGAACAAAGGTACTTTACTTCTTTTTCAATTTTGATAACGTTTACTTCATTGCTTGCTTAATTGCTCTGACTAGGACTTCTAGTATGATGTTGAATAGAAGTGGTGAAAGGAAGCATCCTTGGTTTGTTCCTGATCTTAAAGGAAAAGCTTTTAGTCTTTTACTACTAAATATGGTGTTTGCTGTGGGTTTGTCATGTGTGGCTTTTATTATATTGAGGTAATTTCCTTTTATTCCTAGTTTGTTTTTATTTATTCCTAGTTTTTATTATAAAGTATGTTGAATATTGTCAAATATTTTTTGTTTTTCAATTGAAATAACTATGTAGTTTTTGTCTTTTATTCTGTTAATGTAGTGTATTATATTAATTGATTTTTTTATATATTGAACCATCCTTACATTCCCAGAATAAATTTTACTTGGGCATCATTTATATTATTTTTAAGATGTTGTGGAATTTAGTTGACTGGTATTTTGTTGAAGATTTGTGCATCAATTTTTGTAAAAGATATTGGTATGTAGTTTTCTTTCCTAGTATCATCTTTTTCTGGTGTTGGTATTAGGATAATGCTGGTCTCACAGAATGAGTAAATAAGTAGTCCCTCCTTTTCAAATTCTTATAAAACTTTAAGAAGGATTGTTCTCAGGAAATACAGATAATTCCTACAAAATTCTACACAAGAAGATCATCCCCAAGACACATAATCATCAGATTTTCCAAGGCCGAAATGAAAGAAAGAATGTTAAAGGCAGCTAGAGAGGAAAGACAGGTCAGCTACAAAGGAAACACCACCAGGCTACCAGTGGACCTCTCAGCTAAAATCCTACAAGCCAAAAGAGATTGGGAGTCTATGTTCAACATTCTTAAAAAAAAAAAGGGCAACCAAAAATTTCATATTCAGCAAACTAAGCTTTCTAAGTAAAGGAAGAATAAGATCCTTTTCAGCCAAGCAAATGCTGAAGTTTACCACCAGACCTACCTTACAAGAGATTTTGAAAGGAGCACTAAATATAGAAATGAAAGACCACTACCAGCTAATAAAAACCCCCACATTAAAACACACAAACCAGTGTCACTATAAAGCAACCATGCAAACAAGCCAACATAATAACCAGCTAACAACACAATAACAACACATATCAACACTAACTACTAACCTTGAATGTAAATGGGCTAAATGCCCCACTTAAAAGGCACAGACTGGCAAGCTAGATAAAAAGCAAGATCCAATGGTATGCTGTTTTCAAGAGATTCATCTCACATGATATGACATATACAGGCTCAAAATAAAGGGATGTAGGAAAATATACCAAGCAAATGGAAAACAGAAAAAAAGCAAGGGTTGCAATCCAATCCTAATTTCACACAAAACAGACTATAAACCAACAAAGATTAAAAAAAAGACAAGGAACAGCATTACATAATGGTAAAGGGTTAAATTCAACAAGAAGACCTAACAATCCTAAATATATATGCACCAAACACAGGAGCACCCAAATTCATAAAACAAGTTTTTAGAGACCTACAAAGAGACATAGACTGCTGCACAATAACACTGGGAGATATCAACACTCCATTAACAGTATCAGATCATTGAGGCAGAAAAGTAGCAAAGATATTCAGGACCAGAACTCAACATTGAACCAAATAGATCTGATGGAACTCTACAGAAATCTTCACACGAAAACAACAGAAAATACATTGTTATCATTGCCACATGGCACATTCTCTAAAATTGACCACATAATTGGAAATAAAACAATCTTCATCAAATGCAAAATAACTGAAATGATACCAAACACACTCTTGGAGCATAGTGCAATAAAAATAGATGTTAAGACTAAGAAAACCACTAAAAACCATGCAATTACATGGAAATTAAGCAATATGCTCTTGAATGGCTTTTGGGTAAATAATGAAATTAAGGCAGACATCAAGATGTTCTTTGAAACTAATGAGAGGAAAGATACAGCATACCAGAAGCTCTGGGACACAACTAAGGCAGTGTTAACAAGGAAATTCATAGCACTAAATGCCCACATCGAAAAGTTAGAAAGATCTCAAATTAACAACCTACCATCACAGCTGAAAGAATTGGAGAAGCCAGAACAAATCAACCCCAAAACTATCAGATGACAAGAAGTAACCAAAATCAGAGCTGAACTGAAGGAGATTGAGACACAAAAACCATTCAAAAGACTAATGAATCCAAGAGTTGGTTTTTTGAAAAAAATTAATAAGACAGATAGGCCTCTAGCTAGACTAATGAAGAAGAGAGAGAATCCAAATAAACACAATTAGTAAGATGAAGGCAATATTACTACTGACCTTACAGAAACAAAAATAACCATCAGAAACTACTATGAACACTTCTATCCACACAAACTGGAAAACCTAGTAGAGATGGATAAATTCCTGAACACATACTCTGTCCCAAAACTGAACCAGAAAAAAACTGATTTCCTGAACAGACCAATAATGAGCTCTGAAATTGAATCAGTAGTAAATAGCCTACCAACCCAAAAATGTCCAGTACCTGATGGATTAACAGCCAAATTCTACCAGATGTGCAAAAGATAGCTGGTACCATTCCTACAGAAACTATTCCAAAAAATCGAAGAGAAGGGACTCCTCCCCAACTCATTCTATGAGGCCATCATCATTCTGATACCAAAACCTGGCAGAGACACAACAAAAAAAAGAAAACTATAGGTCAATATCCTTAATGAACATAGATGGGAAAACCCTCAATAAAATACTTGCAAACCCAAACCATCAAATTAGCACATCAAAAAGCTAATTCACCACAATCAAGTAGGCTTCATCCCTGAGATCCAAAGTTGGTTGAACATACACAAATACATAAATGTGATTAATCACATAAACAGAACTAAAGACAAAACCCACATGATTATCTCAATAATACAGAAAAGGCTTTCAATAAAATTCAACATCAATTCATGTTAAAAACTCTCAATAAACTAGGTATTGAACGAGTATATCTCAAAATAATAAGAGCCATCTATGAAAAATCCGCAGCCAACTTTATACTGAATGGGCAAAATCTGGAAGCATTCCCCTTGAAATCTGGCACAAGACAAGGAGGCCCTCTCTCACCACTCCTACTCAACACAGTATTGGAAGTCCCAGCCAGAGCAGTAAGGTAAGAGAAAGAAATAAAGAGCATCCAAATAGGAAGAGAGGAAGTCAAACTATCTCTGTTTGCAGTCAACATGATTCTATATCTAGAAAACCCCATAGTCTCAGTCTAAAAGCTCCTTCATCTGATAAACTTCAGCAAAGTTTCAGGATACAAAATCAATGTACAAAAATCACTAACATTCCTATACACCAACAACAGCCAAGCTGAGAGCCAAATCAGAAATTAGATCCCATTCACAGTTGCCACAAAAGAATAAAATACCTAGAAATACAGCTAACCAGGAAGGTGAAAGGTTTCTACATTGAGAATCACAAAACATTGCTCAAAGAAATCAGAGATAACACAAACAAATAGAAAAACATCCCATGGTCATGGATAGAAAGAATCAACATCATTAAAATGGCCATAAGGCTCCAAGCAATTTACAGATTCAATTATATTCCTATCATACTACCAATGACATTCTTCACAGAACTAGAAAATAAATTTAAAAATTCATATGAAACCAAGAAAGAGCTCAAATAGCCAAGGCAATCCTAAGCAAAAAGAGCAAAGCTGAAGGCATCACATTACCCACTTCAAACTACATTACAGGGCTATAGCAACCAAAATAACATGGTACTGGTACAAAAATAGGCACATAGACCAATGAAACAGAATACAGAGCCAGAAATAAGGCTGTACACCTATGACCACCTGATCTTTGACAAAGCTGACAAAAACAAGCAGTGGGGAAAAGACTCCCTATACAATAAATGGTGCTGAGATAACTGGCTAGCCATATGCAGAAGACTGAAGCTGGACCCCTGCCTTATACTATATACAAAAATCAACTTAAGATGGATTAAAGACTTAAATATAAAACTGAAAACTATAAAAACTCTGGAAGACAATCTAAATAATACTATCCTAGACATAGGAATGATCAAAGATTTGAAGACAAAGACAACAAAAGCAACTGCAACTAAAGCAAACGTTGACAAACGGGATCTAATTAAACTTAAGAGCTTCTGCACAGCAACAGAAAGACACTATCAACAGAGTAAACAGACAAGATACAGAATGGGAGAAAATATTTGCAAACTCTGCATTTGACAAAGGTCTAATATCCAGCATTCATAAGGAACCTAAATTTACAAGAGAAAACCAAACAACTACATTAAATGTGGGCAAAGGACCTGAATAGACACTTTTTATTTTTTTTTGAGATGGAGTCTTGCTCTTGTTGCCCAAGCTGGAGTGCAGTGGTGCAATCTTGGCTCACTGCAACCTCCGCCACCCAGGCTCAAGCGATTCTCCTGCCTCAGCCTCCCAAGTAGCTGGGATTACAGGCGTGAGCCACTGCCCAACCAACAGACACTTTTTGAAAGAAGACATACATGATGCCAATAAGCATATGAAAAAATCTCAATATAACGGATCATTAGAGAAATGCGTATCAAACCCACAATGAGATACCATCTCACTCCAGTCAGAATGGCTATTGTTAAAAGTAAAAAAAATAACAGATGCCGGTGAGGTTGTTGAGAAAAGGGAACATTTATACACTGTTGGTGGGAGTATAAATTATTACAACCATTGTGGAAAGCAGCATGGCAATTCCCCAAAGAGCTAAAATCAGAACTACCATTCTACCCAGCAATCCCATAACTGGGTACATACCCAGAGGAACATAAAACATTCTACCATAAAGACACGTGTGTGTGAATGTTCACTGAAGTACTATTCACAATAGCAAAGACATAAAATCAACCTAAATGCTCATCATCAGTGACAGATTGGATAAGGAAAATGTAGTTCACATCCACCATGGAATACTACACAGCCATAAAAAACAAGATTATATCTTTTGCAGAATTATGGATGGAGCTGGAGATTCTTATCCTCAGCAGACTAACCCAGGAAGAGAAAACCAAATACCACATATTTTCACGTATAAGTAGGAGCTAAATGATGAGAACTTATGAACACAAAGAAGGGAATAGTAGAAACTGGGGTCTACTTAAGGGTGGAGATTGGGAGGAGGGAGAAGAGCAGAAAAGATAACTATTGGGTACTGGGCTTCATACCTGGATGATTTAATAATCTGTACAACAAACTCTCGTGACATAAGTTTACCTGCGTAACAAACCTTCAGGTGTACCTCTGAACCTAAAATAAAAGCTAAAAAAAATAGACACTCAGTTGAGCACATTAAATGTTCATATTTGCAAACAAACCACTATGAAGAGGATTCGGTATATATAACAGATGAAAGAATTAATAATTCAAAACTCAAAAAATACAGGAATTGAAATAAAACATTGACGGATAAATTAAGTAGTGATGAGAACAGATAAAGAAAATTGATACACTGAAATGATGGTCAATAGATACTGTGTCTGCAATTTTTTTCACATTTCTCCATTTAGCTCTTTCTTCTGATACAATAATTAATTTATGCCTTCACTGCTCTCACCAAGTTTCTTAACCATCACAGCTCTGTGCTCATTCTTTAGTTCATAGAAAATGAGATGACTACATTAAATGCTCTTCACAATGAAGAAAAACACATTGAAAATTAAAATGTAAATAAAGCTGGGAAAAGATTTGTAATATTTATATTGAGCAATGGGCTATTTTTAATGTAAAGAAAATGGTTGGCTGGGCACGGTGGCTCATGCCTGTAATCCCAGCAATTTGAGAGGCTGAGGTGGGTGGATCACCTGAGGTCACTGGTTCGAGACCAGCCTGGCCAACATGGTGAAACCCTGTCTCTACTAAAAATAGAAAAATTAGCTGGGTGTGGTGGTACATGCATGTAGTCCCAGCTACTTGGGAGGCTGAGGCAGGAGAATTGCTTGAACCCAGGAGGCAGAGGTTGCAGTGAGCCAAGATCACGCCATTGCACTCTAGCCTGGGCAACACAGCAAGACTCCATCTCAAAAAAAAAAAAAAAAAAAGAAATGGTTAGAGATAAATAAGAAAAAAAATAACGATTTTAATTTTAAAAATAGAGAAAGAACACGATGATCCATATGATTGGCTAAGGGTTGGATGAGACCCTTTTTCATCAGTTGATCTACCCAGCTCTGAGCACGGAAGGGACTTGCTTGGCAAGTACAAAGTGAAATTGTTTTTCTCTGCAGCTGGCAGAAATGAAAATTGTCTTCCAAACAAGTTGTACCAATTTATAGACATATTATAAGAATTTTAAATTTAATTCCACTTTTAGGAACCCATCCAAAAAGTTTGGAACTGATTTTGGCTCCTAATTTTATAGGAGGAAGTCAAGATAGAACATAAAGCTGAAGCCTGAAGTTTGAGTAACAAGTATTTCTAGAATTGAGAATAAATGAAATAAGCCAGTCAAGAGAGAAAAGAGATGTTCAGGCAGGTAGATGGAAACTAGAAAATGCAATGTCGAGGAAATCAGAGAGAAAAGTGAAATTTCAACAGGAAGTCAACCTTTAGTATCAACTTTTTTATAGAGAATCAGATAACATGATTTTAAAGTGGATGAAATTGGCTGAACCTTTTAGAACCTGATGTTGGAATACTGTCTAAAACTTGTTTAACACTTAATATCATTTTTGGAAATTGTAAAAGGCACCTGGTGCTCACCAATGGTTTAAACCTTGATGAGGAATACATACACACATTTACTTTTGTCTTTTAAAAATCTCATTTTCAAATCAAACCAAATGCAAGATGGATCTAAAATCTGAATCTCAGGCTCTTAGACAAGGCAATACTGCTTTGTTATTTTGCTTAGATAGCCCATCAAAATACAAACCATTCAAGAAGTCAGCTGCTACTATAAAGGTCATCTGGAAAGCCCAGGGAAGGACCATGTGCTGCTGCTGGGAAAGGAAAATTGTCCTCTGGGCTCGTGAGCTGGTGTGTTTGTCTGCTGAGTGGCTTCAGTGGTTTTATCTGTTGCTGAAAGAGCCAGAGAAAGGGATAAAACAGGACTGTAATCTACACCACAATGAGCTGGAGGAGAACAGTAGCCAAGTGTTTTGTTTGTGTGCTGCCCCCTCTGGCACATTGAATTGGTGCAGGAATTGTATGAGTTTTTAATCATCATTCAGATATGAGTGATCCAGCCTTGGCATTCATACAGCTTGCTAATAACCCTAAAGTGCTAGCACTTGCAACTCCCAAATTAGAATTTTCAAAGCACAGTGATATCATAGCATGAAGGGTAAGTGCCTCCCACAACCTTATATCACATATACATTCATGGAATAGCCTCAGAGAAAATACTAGATAGAACTGATTTTTGCTTTCAGTTAGACGATCTCTCTGTGGATTGTCAGCATCCACAGATTTTGATATATGTGGGGGTCCTGGAACAAATACCCTGCAGATACCAATGGATGACTGTACTGATTCCATTTCAAATCATGAAAATAGGCTGAAGACCTGTCATGGTTTCAATCTTTGAAATTCAGATGGGCTCTGAAGTTCAAACACTGGGCATTGAAAATTCTCTCCTCTTTTTTTTGTCTTTTTCTCTTGTTGCTGAAAACCTCAGGGATTAATCTAAATAATAAATTATAAGGGTATTCCATTAAAAATATCAAACTGATTAGCAAAGATGACAAAAAGAACAAAACTCTATCTTTATGGAAATATGAGGAAGTAGATGTCTTTTCTTTAGTAAGTGAGAAAACTGTCCTGTATCTTCAGGAGGAAAACAGTGCAATAGGAACCAAATCTGTCATTCTTTATTGAGTCATCATTGATGTTGGTAGGAATTTATCCTAAGGATCTAATAAATCAAGTGTCTAAACAGCTAAGTATAAGATGTACTATAAGCTTTAAAACAACCTATATGTTTAACAGTGATGGTGTTGTATTTCATTCTTTAGGTGTTGTTGATTTTATGTCCTTTAAAATGTTGTGGGAGCATATTTGGCATAGAAACATGTTGTGTTCTTTTTCTTACTGACAGTTGAATATGAAAAAAATTTAAGCCCTCAGAAAAATTGAATGAATTGCACAGAAAACACCCATGTAATTACACCTAGATTCTTTAATGAAACTCTCACTATACTTGCTTTATCACAGATCTGTCCATCTATCTGTATCCATCCATCAATCCATCTTTTGTGTAATGCATTTCAAAATAACCTGCAGATATCAGTTTACTTCCATCTAAATAGTTTGCATATGATTAACTGATATCAATATTTTTTATACTTTTCTAGGTAAAATTCACATAAATGAAATGCACGAATCCTAAGTGTATCATTAAATGAATTTTGACAAATGCATACACCTGTATAATGCAAACCCCTGTCAAGATATAGAATGTTACAATCACCCAGAAAGTTTCATTGCCTATTTCTCACTTTCTGCCTTGTCCTGCCACAGCAGACATTCTTCCAGTTTTTCCATCATAGACAAGCTTTATCTGCTCTAGAACTGCATATGAGTGGACTCATACAATGTGTACTCGACATGTAAAGCTTTTTTCACTCAGCATTATTTTTTGAGATTCATCCATATTGTTTGTGTATAGGTGGCTCATTCCTTTGTACTGCTGACTCCTGCTCCAGTGTATAAATGCACCACAGTTTATCCAGTCTCCTGTTGAGGGACACCTGGGCTGGGAAAGGTGTAATGTGCAACGTGTAATGTTTTCTTAAATCATCAACACCACAACAGGAAATCTCCTGGGTGGTCGATTTTGGAGACCAACTTTTTTACTTACATGCTTTCTAGGTCTTCTACAATTAACCTTCAATAATTAACAAATAATTTACCCTTTTGAATTACTAGACTGCATGTGGTATACTGTAAGGAGCTGATAACAGTCAACATTGAGCTATAAGCCGAGTCTCCTTCCCTGAAGTCATTGGGAAGAACAAAAATGTAATGCTTGGCTGGAAGAGCCACCACAGATGACCGTCTCCCCACAGAAGCCTGTAAAGTCACCAAAGTGCTATCTGTGGAAAAACATCTTGTGAAAAACTCTTTTCTAAACAAAGACCCAGACTGGAGTCCTGTGCCTGGATTAGAAAGCCACCTCGTAAAATCTCCCAAAGCTATTTTTTCTCTTTCTTACAAAGATGGTGAATTGACCTTTTCTTGTTTCCTAGGGAGAACAGGATGAAAAAAGAAATAAAGTATTTTACTAAAGGTGATTGAGAATAAATAATGAAGAGGGGAAGCGGGAAATCTAAGCTTGTATGAAAGGGCAAAAAAATTAATGCCAACTAAATGCATTACCTCATCTTATTAAATCCATGTGAGAAGCAGAGGGTAAGTTTTAGTTTCACTGACAAAGTGGGAGTAGTCAAGTGATGTGACTTGGCAAAAATCATGAAAAGTGGTAGCTTATTACTTGTGAACCATAAGTCTTGTGCCTTTATTCATAAAGCAAAATTCTTGTGCCTTTATTTGTAAACCAAAACTCTCCCTGATTTATCTGAAGACCTTCAACTGTGTAATTAAATTTACATTTTTTAAAAGTTATATCTTAATTTGAGGCATTGTGACTTTTGTTTGTCACTGAATCCAAAAGGCAAAACAGGGGCCATTTGTAATGAAAAACTACCTTGGTGGTCTTCAGGTGGATTCCCAGAAGCTCAAGCCTTCCTGAGGGACCCATATAGGAGAGTTTCCAGTTGTTGGAAAATGGGATTGGAGGCTGAGGAGCCAGTCCTGATTTTTTGCCCTGTCTGCTCTTGCTCAGAATGGGAATGATTCAAGAGCACAGGATTACTGATGGGGAAGGAACAGAACCTAGACTTTCTCACTTTTGAGTTGAAAGTCAAGCCATTGGATGAAGCTTAGTTAAGACCACAGTGAGGACCCTTGGACGCTGTGGTTCCACGGTGCCCCAGGCCTCTTTCTGCACTTATCCCTTTTTACACAAAATGAGCCAGAATAAGGCCTTTGGCCAATCTGCTGTGTGAGAGCCTCTGAGAGCAGGCCTGAGCCACAGGAAGACCAAGGGATCCTGCAGTTGTCTGGGTTACTCTTCCAAGAAGGCCTGAGAGAAGGATCACTTGGCAGGCTAGTAAGCAGAGCCCTGGATGTGGAATCAGAAGATGGCTTTCAACCCTAGCCCAAGGGGTTAGGGCTTACCTCTTGAAGGCTCAGTTTTCCAGTACAGGTTGACAGTATACCAAAGAAAATACTTGACTATGTTAAAGCACTTGCTACAGATCCCAGTTTTAATATCCTCAGTTAGAACAATTTACTCAGATTTTTCTTAAGCACTCATTTACTTAACACTTTGTGTTAGGCATTGATGATCATATAAAGACAAATAATTTAATGATTGAAAACTTGGACTTTAGAGTCCAACTATCTCAGTCTGACTTCCAGCTCCACTTCTGATAAGTGGAGAGAGATTGGAAAGTTATTCAACCTGTCTCTGCTTAGTTTTCTCATCTGTTAAATAAGAATGACTAGAGTAACTTTCTCAGGGTTATTATGAGTATTACATGAGTTAATATTTGTAAACGACTTACAACAGCTCCTGACCAGTGAAAGTGCCATCTATTTTGCTATTATTAATGTTATTAGCCATGATACCTACTTTGAAGAGGGGAATGATTATAGAGAAGAGAATAACAATATATTCAGCTGTTATTCTGATAAAGTTATTGGTACAAAGGATACAGTAGTCAACTTGTGTATGAGCCAGAAAGTTAACAATAACTTACTTGAAATCAGAAGTAATCAATTAACCAAGAATAGCTATGGATCACCACTCCCTTCCCCCGCCAACAAAAATGTAAAGAAGCTGTTAATCTGTCCAGGCATTTCAGGTCTGGGCTGATGCAGTGTCCTGTTATGCAATAGGATCCACCAGGGCCCCAGAGCTCCTAAGTGGATCCCTTCAACTCCATCTACCACCATAAGTAGCATGGGTGAAGTGGGGAGAAATCCCAGGGAGAGAGCTGTGGGCCCCTTGTGGTGGTCCCCTTGGGGGTCAACTACTCAGTCCAGGCCAGCCATCTGTATAATCCTCTCTCTTTTCAGAAGCACTGCAATCTATGCTGGCCTTTCCTATTGGACCTCCCCTTTCTTTTCCCAGATTCATTTCTCCAGAGGGAGAGATTAGGAAGAATAAAAAAATTGCACAACTCTTTCCTTTTCTGCCTTTGCTAAAATTATCCTGATGCACTGGCCACAAAATACCAGTAACTCAAGGAGTCGGCCAGGAGTGTGTTGGGATAGAAGATAAACATGAGGATCAGTTGGAGAAGGCAGGGCAAAATCAAGAAGGCAAGCCAGAGTCAGAGACCAGCTGTCAGCACCTCACTAACAGCTTGCAAGGGTATGGACACCTGAAAGTTAAGCCAAAAAAGGGAACAAGCAGAGATCATTATTTCTAGGGTAATTTTTAAAAAAAAATTGTCATATTTTTAAAAAATGTAATCAGCCTGCATTCATAGTTATCCTGTGGGATTTCTTAAAGATACAATTTGCTAGGTTTGACACAGTGTGTGTGTGTGTATATATATATATCATATATATATATGATATATATATACATATATACATATATACATGTATATATATATATATCATATATATGATATATATGACTCCTTGAGTTACTGGTATTTTGTGGCCAGTGCATCAGGATAATTTTAGCAAAGGCAGAAAAGGAAAGAGTTGTGCAATTTTTTTATTCTTTCCTAATCATATATATGATATATATATACATATATACATATATACATGGTATATATACACATATAAGTATATATATAACTCAGTAATAAAAAAATACATTTTATATATCTATAAATATATATATTTACATAAATAAATATATTTTACTATTGAATTTTATGAAGAAAGTTATAGACTCCCAAAAAATCATTAAAAATGTACAGTACTAGTCTTTCAAGGGAGAAGAAATTCTCAATTTTTTCTCCCTAAATGCAGTTAACCATTATGAACAGACAGTCCATAGAGAGAAGCCCATAGAAGCACCATGAGGTTGAGTCAAGCAGCAGGGTGAAGTGGTGGAGGGTCTGGAGGCAGGATGATAGACCCCATGTGGCATCAGGATTGAGTGCCATCCCTCTGTTGACCCAGGTGGATACCAAGAGCTCATTCTCGTTAGTCCTCACTTGCAGGTGCAGAAGCTTTCCTTTCCAAACTCCATTGCATTTCTCGATGTCAAGGCCCCAACGTCTTTTTAAGAAAGCTTTATGGATGTCTTGGGCCATTGAAGAGAGGGAAGTTCTGATTGAGGACACCTGGGATAGGACTGTCTTGGTTCACAGACAGTTCTTCCTGCTGAATGATCAACAAGTGATAGGTGGGTGTTTATCTTTGTATGATAGCCAGGAGAGCGATCGAAGTCCTCCTCAAGAGATGTGTACAGAGCTGTCTTAAAGGTAGTGGACTCTGCAATTATGGGCTCATCTTGGAATGGATTGCCATGTCTCTGGCAGAGGTTGGGCCATCTTCCAACTCCTTTGCATCTGGTCCCTTCAGGTGTGGTCCCCTTGCATGGGGGTCCACTGACTTCCTCCCGGGTCATGTGCCCTCCACATTGCAGGCCTAGCTTCCCTTATGGGGAGACGGTGGTCAGGATTTTCACTGAATCTCCTTGTAGGATAATATTAATGTCATAAACTCTATCCTCGATTCCATCAGGACCTAGTATTTTTTACTCTTAAAGTCTGTGTTGGCAATGTTCTTTTAAGAACTTGTAAATTTCTTTGCCGTTTGTTGGGCTGGCTGGTTGGCTGGCTGACACATGTGCTGGATCTTCATTTCTGTCTCCAGCTTCTTGCTCACATTCCCCCCATAGAATCCCACATATATCAGAACATGGACTGTCTCTGGCCGTTTTTACACAGCTTACCCTGCATGTTGAGACCTAGAGACCCTCAAGCAAGAACCTGAGAAAAATAACCTTCCACTCCAAGTTCAGGCACAGCCTCCACAGTAGATAACTCCTGGGGACAGACAACTATGTTACATTCAATCAAATCTTGTATGTTTGAAGTACAACTTCTTCAGAATTGGAAGAAAACAGTTTCAAATATTGAATTTCCTTCCATTAGGTTAGCATCATCTACTTTAGCCCTGGGCCCACGGCTTCATCCTAACATACCCAAGCATTCTGGCCTCTACCTCGATGATACTAAAGTCACATCTTTTGCTTTTCATTATTTCTGACCCAAATTAAAGGAATTAAGACAGTTTCTCTTGCCTTCAGATTCCCAAGAACCACTGCCATGGCCCTCCAAGATTTCAATGTATTCAATATTTTAGGGTTTAGAGAATTTAAGAAGTGGAGGGTGAGATGAAAGAGAGAACAAAAGAAAACGAAGACTTTATCCCTGCTCCCGAGCTATAGCCTCTCTCTTTCCCCTCATCCTCCCATTTATCAGCCTGATTTTCCTCAATAATTCTCTTCATTTGGATGATTAGGAGTTTTACCAGTTCCTTCTTTATGACTGTGTGGAAAGCAAGTTCTAATTAACATAAGAAGGAGGCCTGGCCCCTGCTCAGGCCTCAAGAGACCAAACCAGGACTTCTTCAGTTCCTCAGATTTTAGGGCCTATGGGAGCTCTTCAAAGCCCAGCTTCATTATGTCATCTTTCACATTTGGAGAATATTTTTGAAGGAGTTGGTCCCCTTAGGTGATTCTGGTGGAGGCTGGTGTGCGGGGAGACTTCTCCCTAGCTCCTTGCTCTAACTGCCCTGGGTGTGGCTGGAGGTCTCAGGAAGGCCTCGAGTCAGGAAGAGTCCTGAAGCCCAAATTTTATTTTATCCACTCCAAGGGCCATTTTGAAGTAGAGTGGTCATGTTCTGCTAAATCATTTGGGAAACATTTTCTGAAATTTTAGCTTGGGATTAAATGGTAGGAGGAGACCCCGATCTCTAGTGAGTTGAATGGAAATACACTTTTCCAAGACAAGTGGGAAAACTTCTTCAGCACATAACTGAGGACTGAAATATATGTCCTAAATCTCTTCCACAAACTAACGGATTCTCTTCTGGCTAAAAGACCCCAAAATGCTAAATTCCTGGCCATGGCAGGACAAAGGCTGGCCATCTCCCATTTGCCTCCACCTCCCTTCTTGATAAATGACTGCCAGCTGCAGACTGGTTTCAACTGGTCTCCAGAGGATGCACAGTTCCTGGACTTGTTCCCTACATTTCACCTTTTACCACGTAAGACCTATTTATAATGCATTAAAATGTTAAATCTCCATCCCAAAGTGATGGGTCATTGGTCGCCATATGTCTCATACACATAATATGCACATGTTTGGTGCTTTTCATGAATATTCATAATATGTTCCTATATCCTATTGAATATGTATGTTTTGCCTCCCCATTTAGCATAAATACCTACTTCTTCTTTCTCTCATTTGAATCATGGCTTTACATTCAAGGTTGGAGGCTCGCTTTCCACCTGCAGGACATACCCCCCTTAGAAATAAAGTTCTCCTTTGCATTTGCTGGCATTGTGACTCTTTTTTAGTTACATACATACCTCATTTTACTGTTGACCCAATCTGAGCATGGCATAACACATCCTATTTTTAGACCTGCAATGCTAATTTATGACACTGATTTTACGTTCATTTATTCAGTTAACAGAAGAGCCTAAATTCAAGTGAGGGTGCCGCTTTCAGTGCAATAAGACAGTCCTTGCAGTCCCCTTCTAAAACAACTAATTTGAATGCATTGCCTAAGCAAACCTTTTGAAGTTTCAAATGGTGTAAATTAGGAAAGCAGTGGAACATAACATCATAAAAGCATTCTGAGAACTTGAGAATGAAAAATAATCTTATAAAGAAAGAGAGTCCTAAAATGAGAACATGAGACTAAAGTCATAGATTCACCAATTTCATAGCTGTCAAAACTCTAGAACCCATTCTGACTTTTATTTTTTCCTCTTTAAGTGATGAAATATTTCAAACACATAGAAAAGAGTAGAGAAGAACATATTGAACATTCTTCGCATAAAGTGTTGCCCTATTTTAGTAAAAAATCTTTCAACCTGAATTTTAGAGCCCTGTATATCCCTCACTGTCTCTATTTTTCTTTCTTCCTCCTCAGAGTTAACATCCTTCTCAGTTTACTGCTCATCATTTCCTGACATGTTTTTGTTTGTTTGTTTTTCTGTTTTGAGACGGAATCTCGCTGTGTCGCCAGGCTGGAGTGCAGGGCAGGATCTCAGCTCACTGCAACCTCCACCTCCCAGGTTCAAGTGATTCTCCTGCCTCAGCCTCCTGAGTAGCTAGGACTCCAGGCACCTGCCACCACGCCCAGCTAATTTTTGTATTTTTAGTAGAGATAGGGTTTCACCATCTTGGCCAAGATGGTCTCGATCTCTTGACGTCGACATTTTAAATATAAATGAAGAAGCCCAAGAAGAAGCCAGAAGAAACAGGAGAACAGAAGAAAGATTAAGGAACGTGATGTTGTCATAGCGCATCATTGAAGAGTTGAAGTGGTTAACATTGTCAACAGCAACAGGCGCTGTTTTAGGAAGTATTATGAGAATGCTCAGTTTTCATGTAGGAAGGAATGAGGGGAATTGAAGAATTTATTCTACCACAAGGAAGAAAAGCATTCAATCTTTTTCTCTGCCCACAGCCCCTAAAGCACACAATTAAGTTCTTTCATTTAGAAAAACTTATGTGATAGTGCACAGAATAAAAGAATTTCAGACTTTATAAATAAACTACACATGAATAGTCTCTGTGAAATAGTTCAGAGTACAGTTTCTTCTTATCTGTTAATATTTCCACCTATAAGAATATCACTTCAAAAAACATTGCTTATCAAATCCTTACCCAGTATGTTTTGTTGCCTTCTCCAAAAGAAACTTGAGAGTTGAGGTTTGGAGCCAGTTGGAATTCCATCATCAGCACTTCACTGGGCAACATTGGACATGTTATTTAACCACTATGAGTTTCAGCTTCCTCTCTCTTAAGTGGAAATAATAGGTTTGTTTTGAGGATAAGTCAGTTAATACATGTAGTAAGTGCTTAACGAGTTGCAGTAATGCTAAGCTTTCACAGATATTTTAAAATGTCATTGCTTTTCCTTTTGGTACCTCTTCTTCTCAACATCTGTATCCAACTCTTCTATGTTTGCAACCTATGGCTTTGGTTTACATGTACTTATTTGTAACTGCTATTCATATAAACAGTGTGATGTCTGCTTGATATAATTGGGCTCCTGCCTTCCTCAGAACTTTTTTTTACTCCCAGCACTTGTATGGCATCTCACTCTTAGTATGTGACACAATAATAGACTGAAGAACAAAATCATGATAATCTTGGCAGAAGAAGAAAACGTATATGATGAAATTCAACATTCATGATTTAAGAAAAACACATACTCTTAGCAAACTGGGTTAAAACAGACCCTTGATAATCTGAAAAAGAATATCTACAAAAAACCCAAAACAACAGAACTTCAGCAAATGTCATACTTAGTGATAAAAATAGAATTATTCCCTTTGAAACTGGGAACAAGGCGCAGATGTTATCTTTTCTATGCAGCATTTTTCTCAAGTTCATAGTTAAATAGTCAATATAATAAGGCAACAAAAAAGACATGAAAGGTATAAAGTTCAGAGATAAAGAAGCAAAGGTAAACTTCTAGTATATGCAGTCAATATGATTATATGTAAAAATTAAAATAATTCACAGATAAATCATAAGAATTAGAGTATATACAGCAAGATTGCTGTATACAAAATTATTTAAAGATCAGTTCATTTCTCTATATTGAAAACTGTCAGAAAAGAAAATTTAACAATTGCTTTTATAATAACATCACAACATCATATACCTAGGAATAAATCTAACTGAAGTTGTGTTAGGCCTCTATACAGAAAGCCACAAACATTAAGAGAAATTAAAGAAAACTTAAACCTACATTGTGTGTTATAAAATATGAATGGATTATAACACTGTATCTTATATCAATTCTCCTCGAAATGATGTGATTAAAACTCTTATAGGCTTAAATCTTTTGTATTTTGGCAAGCTGATTCTAAAGTGTGTAAGGAAATTCAGACGAATTGAGATAGCCAAGACCATCTTAAAGAAGAAATGCAAGATGAAAAGCCTTATTTATCAGATACCAAAACTTATCATAAAGCTACAGCAATTAAAATAGTGTGGTATTGTCACATGAATAGACAAATATATCAATGTATATTAGAAACAGGCCAGAGAAACCAGAAATCATCTGCTGCCTATGAGAACAGCTGACACTGCAAAATACAGCTGCTCAGATCTGGCTGGACTCCACCTTGCACTGGAGTATTCTGATTGGTTAGGGGTTCTGGGGACCAGGAGCAGCTGTGTTGGGATATGCTACACCTACTTCTGCTCAGTGTGGCTGCCTTGCTCCCATTACATTTTAGTGTCTTTGTCTAGAAAATTGATCTATAGCCCATCTGAAATTACTTCATAAATGTTATTGGTGTAATGACCTCATCACTTTGTCTACAATTGGGGATGAATTCCAAGATTCTCTAGGAGAGAAGGGGAACCAGAGGATGTCAGGTTTAGATACAATAGTGCACGACAGGAGGCTGCTGGGTGTTTGGGGTCAATTCTTGTGAGCAAGTCATATCAGTTGAATTTGTCTACTAAACCCCTAAATTCAACTGGTAGGGCTTTGGGGATAAATAAAGAAGGACAATTGCTACAAGGAATAGATAGATACCCCTAGCTCCCAATATTGGTAGCGAAATGTTACGAGCATAAATCACCCAAGCTTAAAAGGATGATTACAATCTCCAAAGGAATTTGAAACAGCAAAGGGAGGAAAGACTGGAGTTCAAGTTTCACAAGCAGAAGTCCCATTTCCGGGAGCCTGAGATGATAACATTAGGGAGGAAGGAAGATCTGAGTTTCTCTCAGGTACCTGGTGAACTGGCATTTGTGACTTTTCAATTAGAGAGTCATAAATGCTAGAATTGTGGATGCAGGAAGATGTGAGTGGAGCTTTCATTCCCCCTAACCCAACTCTCTATCTAGAAGGGGCTAGACATTCAGAGGCTGACTACAAGACAAAATGGAGGTTTTAATGCCTGTGTTACTTCTTTTAGTTCAATAACCTTGTTTATACATGGAAGTTAATCTTTTTATTCTTCCCAACAACTCTTCTGCCTTTTGAAAAAGAGCTGGATGAAGCTCTCAACTGGTTCCTATAAAAGCATTTTGAGCTGTATGACATTTAAAAAATTTGTGTTCAGATGATAAAGTCTCAAATAGTTTCCTATTTGGAAAAGATACTCACAAAGTGGAACATTAAGTAATTTAATGAAGACATGGATCATTTATTAGTAAAGTACAAATATTTTTGATAATTTTTAAAAGGGAAACATTTTATTGCTGGATAAGGACAGAGGAAAAGCAATAGAGAGAAATATGCCAAAAATAGATTTTAAAAAGTTTTTCATTAAATGAAAAGTATGAGAATGGTTTCCGGTATAGCTGAATCCACATACTCTCACAATATGACCAGAAAATGATCTGTATTCATCTCTCATCTCTGAATTTCTTTTCGCTATTTTCATTCTCTGAAAGACCCTTACTTCCTGGTGATAAAAATGAACCTGAACAACTTAAGTCTTCATTCTCCCACCTTTGCAACTCCAGTGAAAAGAGTGCATTCCTGAGTCATGTAGATAAAAAAAATGTGAAGGAGGATTTTCCCAAAGTGATGCTGTGCTGATAAACATATTTTTTCTACTGCAAAATAGTTATTCACTAAATGGAGCTGCTATAAACATCTCTCTTAGAAAGTATTTGCTGTGCTTGTAAACTTCATCAGTCTTGCCAGCATACCTTCTTTACTCTTGGAAGATACTTGGGTTGTCTTCACTCCTGACATTTGCCTCCTTTTTAGATCTTCACAATTTCAGGTGGGTAGAGGTCACTGAAACCTGTGGTGTACCATGTTTTTTCCAGGGATTTTTTTGTGGTTTTAAAACCAGTGCTATTTTTCCAGTTGCTCTTTTCCTATTTAATAAAATATTTAATTTATGGAATTTTAAAGATGTGGCCCATAATTATTTGGCCCATAGTTTTGGCCAAGTCTGTCTTCAAAAGTATGTTTGGTGAGTTACTTTAATTCCAAAAGTAAACTTCCCCACCACTAAGTCATTCAACAGCCATTTACTGAGTGCTTGCTAATTACCATAACTATTTAGGCACAGAGTTTATTCATTAACAAATTAGGATCTCTGTCCACAAGATCCCAGAGTAATGAATCTATTTCCCCAACTTCAGATCTATTCCTTCCTTCCCTAATGAAACCTCAGACTTACCTCTAAGAAATTTAAACTTTGTCCCCAAAAGTTTGATATTTCATGTTAACCAAAGTTATATTTTAAGGCAAGTATCAATAAGTGGGATCTGATATAAATGACACCATTCATAGCAAACAGAAACAAGACACCTGCCAGCTTTGAATCATGTTTTGGTAAATTGTACATATACCCAAACTCTCATCCCTATGTAATATTTCTGCAACTTAATTAACATAGTAAGTATTAGAAACTCCTTAAAGCTAGCTTACATATGAGAAACTCTAACTGAAGTGGTCTTACCAGGCTCTGTGGTAATTCTATATTCTTCAAACAAGCTATAACAAAAGATATATATAGATAGATAGATAGACAGATAGATTTTTTTTTCTTCTGCTATCCTTGGTTTTCAGGAAGAAGCAAAAGGCAACCTAATGAATTGGAGACAATTGGTGGTGGTTTATAATAATTTAGTCTAAAGGTAAGTTGGAGTTTGTAGAAAATAGCGTGGAATTCTCTCCCTTTGTTCCTGCCTAGGCTCTTGGTGGCTGCCAATGTTCTCAGTTCTCTTCAGGTCAAGAAAACCTGCAGACAACTAGAAGAATGCAAGTCACAGCATCTAAAACATACAGTTGTTATAGTAAATACAAACACAGTCAAAGACTACTGCAAATTGGCATTTCTGAAAATAGACACATCCATGTGCCATGCTTGGCAGGGGGCATATGGGCGACAATCCAGGCTGGCCACTAAGTGAGAAACCAGCTCTCTTTGGTCTTGTTTCAGGGACCAGATTTCCTTTGAGGACTCTGGGTAAGCTTTGAGGACTCTGGGTAAGTCTTGCCTGCCTGGCTGACCTGGAAACCTACACCATGCATCCAAGGAACTGGTAGGTGATGAGATAGGGTTCAGATTTTTCGTCCTCTAGATAGGATCTCTCCACTTCATTCCAGAAAAGTGTCAAAGAACTCACCCTCTGCAAAACTGAGAGAAAGTTTTCCAAGGGAACACAAAATCCAAGTTCAGCTTAGATTCAGAAAGTCACTGAACCAAAGAGTCCATGAACCTCTCTCCCTGAAGAATCGAGGGAAGCAGTTCTGGGCCAACCAAGGTCACATTTCCCAAGCAAAATAGCCTGCTTTCCTTTCACCTTCTTGTGTTTGCAGTTCTGAGTTCAAGAGCAAGCTGATGACACCAGTCTAGAGGCATAGAGAGCCATTCCTATTCATTGTGGGCATCTAAGACGGTAGATATCAGAATGGAAAACTGTTAAATTCAGAGAGTTCACCCAAATGTCTGTTATACACAAAGCACTTTTTAATGACAAAATGCTGGGAAGGATTTGATGAATGAAACCAACCAACTCACTAATGCATTTTTAAATCCCTCTTTCATTCATATTCACTTGTACAATGAATACACTTGATAAATTCAAGCAGAGGCACCCTGAGATTTCTTAGAATAATTCATAAACAAGTCGTTTTGCTTTTATATCACTATTCCTGATGGCCCCCAGTCTAAGCCTTTCTTTTTATATTGTACCCCATTATTATTTATTCTTTCAATCATGAGACTTGCCTTTTCAGCCTTTTCCTCCAAATAAAACAAACTTTAGCTTATGGCTTTGGCATCTATTTAAACACAAGGTCTCCTTCAGGTATTAATCAATATGATTACTCTTTTCCGCTAAGATGTGAACTTTAGTATCCTATCAGCTGGGTATAGAAAAGAATAATCAAAGGCAGGGCCCAAAATAACCTCAACCAAGTTCACCAATTTGCAGACTGCCAACTAAATCTGGCCTGAAAATATTTTGTTTGGCTGGCCCAGTTATTTTTGTTTTGTTTTGTCTTGGTTTCGTAATTGAATTTGAATGACTTCTGGCAGAAGATACTTTCTCAAATTTCATAGGCCCATCACTCTCTATTGCCTTATACCCCATCCTGGTTCAAATATTTATGTAACCTTCATGAAACTTACAGGCATTTGGGTTTGTGATGCCTGTTCTATACAGTAAGGAGTGGTAGCACGTATCCATATTTCATTCCCAATCTCATGAGTAAAGCTGTCACCTCTCACTTTAATAAGATTATTGTTTACATTTGTATGTTTTTGAGGTGCTCATTATCAGATTTAAAAATCTTTCTATTTCTAATGTACTATGAGTCACTATGAATGTGTGTTGAATTTTGCCATACTTTTCCTGCATACATTGAGAAGATTATATAATTTTTTTGTTAATTGCAAAATTACACTGCTTGTCAAATGTTAAACCAACATCATATGCTCAGAATAAGTCTTCCTTGCACATGATATATTATCCTTTTTATATATAGCTGGACTGTGTTTGCAAGTGTTTTGTTTAGAATTTTTGCCTAAGTTGAAGAAAGAGCCTTGTCTTTAATTTTCCTTTTTAGAAAAGGGAATGTCCTTGTTGGGTTGTAGGAATGAAGAAAATGTTTAGCTCTTAAGTAAGTTAGAAAGCGTTTCCTCTTTTTTATTTTCTGGAAGACCTTGAGTAAAACTGATGTTATTTCTCAGTGTGTGAAGGGTTTAAATTTCAAATTCAATTTCTTTTATAGATATAGAGGTATTTATAACTTCTTTTACTTCATGTGACAATAGTAATTCTTTTTCTAGAAATTTGGCCTTTTTGAAAAATAAATTTTAAAATTGGTGTAGTGTTCTAAATAATATCCTCTCATTATCTTCTTGATGAATGCATGATTAGTAATGTTTTTCCTTTCTAATATTGGTAATTTAGAGTTTTTCTCCTTATTTTTCATCACTCTTGCTAGCAGTTTATTGATTTTATTTATCTTTTCTCAGAACCAACTTTTGGCTTTATCTTCTCTACTATATATTTTTTAATTTAATTAATTTTAATTCCTAATTACTCAGATACAACTGCGCCATAAGACATAATTAAGCATCCAGATGTTTGCAGTTACATGTAGAGTCATTATCAATGTGATAGTACAAATTCCGCCAATACAGGCATGTTGTGTAGGTAGCCCAAATATCCTGAGCAGCACTGCTATCAGTAACGTAATTTTCTGTTACGGTGAACAGCTTGCGAAAGTTGTCAGAATAAAAATGAAGTCACTAATACTAAGAAAACCCGACTGGGCATGATAGCTCATGCCTGTAATCCCAGCACTTTGGGAGGCTAAGGCAGGTGGGTCACCTAAAGTCAGGAGTTCGAGACCATCCTGGCCAACATGGAGAAACTCTGTCTCTACTAAGAATACAAAAATTAGTCAGGCATGGTGGCACGTGCCTGTAGTCCCAGCTACTGGGGAGGCTGAGGCAGGAGAGTCGCTTGAACCCAGGAGGCAGAGGTTGCAGTGGGCGGAGCTTGCAGTAAGTAGAGAACATGCCACTGCACTTCAGCCTGGGTGACAGAGTGAGACTCTGTCTCAAAAAAAAAAGAAAACCCTGACAAATAGAGCCAGGGAAAGGCATGAACAGAGGCTTCTCACACTTGTGTGCCTGATAACAAAAAAGATGCTAGAAAAACCACAAAATTGAATAAAGGCCATTTGCAATCTTATACAAAAAAATACTTATGCAAGTACATCTGCGCAGCAACTGCCTGTCCAAACTTGGCCTGGCATCACCCTCCTTATTGCTCTTTCTAGGCAATTGAAGTAATTACTTTAAAACAATTATGTAATCCTCCTCATTTTTCCCTTTAAAAACCTTTGTCTTTCTTTACCTCCCTGAATACGCACATAGTTTGCATATTCCTATTGCAATGTCCTATTCCCAAATAAACATCTTTTCTTTTAGAAACTTCTCTTTGTTATTTAGGCTGTCAAGTTTATGGAATCATTCCAATCAAGCCAAACACAATCTTCTCTCAATTTACAGTTATTGTTGGAAGACTCAATGTATGCTCAAACTATACAACAATATTTTGTGTTTATTTATAAAAGAAGTTGGGCTCTAGGCTCAGAAAATATAGGTAGAATTTACTAATCTATGTAAACATCTAGTGAGATAACTTGGAAGTTGTGCAGTCTGTAGCATAATTATTTGATTGCAAGATGCATTATATCCCTGACCTCTCTCACTGAATCTCAGCAGCATTTCTTAGTCATCGTGACCAAAGGAAAAAAGCTTCCTAAAATTTTGAAATGTCCCTGGCTGGCTCTACCAACTCCATTGAGGTATAACATCTGTGATAAAGGAGAATTTATGTGGCAGATTACCCTCATTTTTTCATTGTCAAAAGCTGCTCTTCCTTTAAACTCCTCTATATCCCCTAACCTTTGGCATCCACTACTTGGCTCCACTTTGGCTAGAACATGCCGTGACTTCCTAAGGACTGCCATAGTAGCAGCTTCCTCTAGGATATATTCCATCCCAACTAGGTAACAGGGCTTGCTCACTGCTGCTGCAGGGAAGCTAGTATAAAGTCTCTTCCCAATCTGCATTTCAGTCCCTCAAAGACCCTTGGTGTATGCTTCCACTACACTTCTTTTTGGGCCTTCCTAGATTGACTTCCAATATACCTCGGGCCCTTTCATTGCAGCAGATGGTCCCCTCCTTGGAGACCCTGGGTGATTTACAGATCCAATATTTGCATCAGGGCTGAGTGGAGAATCAACAGGGTCCTGATTGGGTTTGATGCTTAATTTGGTACTCATATTTTAAGTACTCATATTTTAAGAACATTACCATGGACTGTCTGTCAATTTCAACTTCCTTCACCCATGCTTTAACCTGGTTACTACTTGTGCCTCTTTTGGCCCTTAACTACCTCCTTTCTCAGGCCAATGTGGTACTGTGTACCAGTTACAAAGCTGGCATTCTCTAGGCTAGTAGCAAATTCTAGGATGATGATAACCCACCAAATTACAGGGACTACAGTTTCCAGTACCATAGCTAGCTGGGATTTCCCCCACTGTGGGTCCCTGCCACTAATGAATTCAACATGTGCTTGATACTAGTTGATTCCCTGACACCCTCAGCTCAAGGACTTGTGGCACCACTTGTACTGGGACAGGTTCCCTCTTGCATGATGACCTACCCAGATCATACACCAACTCTCTTCTGACCTTTTCCTTGACATGAGTTGCTGCTTTTCTACCAAGCTAGGCATGAGGCCATCATTATTAGCAATTTGACCAGTGGCTTTCTGCTGCATGGGTTATCCAGGTACTCACCTGACCTCATGAAATTCTTCCCTACGGGAATAAACAGCTATTCCCCATTGACCCAGAGATTCTTATAGCCAAGCAAACCATGTCACCAGTTGCTCACCAATACATTGCCAAAATCAGAATTAAAAGAAAGTCTGATCTTTGCAGGAGTATCGATTTGTTTTGTTTTTGCTTTTTCTTTTAGTTACGCTTTTCTCGTCCCACTTTCTTTTTGCTATGACCCAGCAGCAATTATCAGAGGGATCTACATAAACCAATTTCAACATAACTAACAAATGGCCGATAAATTGTTGGTCTTTCCCCAAATGTAAGCCTGGCTCATAAGATGAGGCAGACCTGGGTAAAGCATTTTTCTGTAAGGGATGCCAGTTATCTAGGCAGCTTTTCCGACACCAGATCCTCGATTGCACTTACATTCATATCACCTTTTTTCATGTGTGTGTCTGCATTTTTATTAACTGTCCTAATCTTTCTGTATCCTAAGAAAAATACCAAGTTCTGGAATTCAGGTCTTAATCTACCTCCCCCCCTTGCCAGGGTTGGCACTATTCATCTTCTATCAAGTGCAGACATCCAGGCCATGTGTACAGATGCCACATGTGAGTGGCCTGTTGAGAAGATTGGCTTTATTCCAATTTTGGCCACTCCTCTTGTGTGTAGACTGCTCTTAAATTAGTTGTTTGAGGTAGGCAGTACCAACAATGCATTATGAAATGAGAACATGTCGAATGGACTTTGGGGAATATCAGTGTGTGTAAGCTACATAGACACTGACTAAATCTTTTCTTTGTAAATGTTTTCCTTATAGTTAGTCACTAAAAATTACAGAGCTTTGGTCACCAAAAATGTATTTCTTATGCATAATCATTGACCAGAAATGTAATCTGATTCTGAATTTGAAACAGGGCATTTTATTCTGGTTTTCTTCATGGGAAGTGGCTGAATTTGGTAGAGTAGAAATAGAAAGTTAGGAGTTTATGAAGAAGAACGAAAGATGCATAATGCACGAAGTACCCATTGTAATGTTCAATATATCAAATTTTATATTTAAAATTCAAAAGGCTAAATAATATTATAACACTGGCTTTTAAAAGAACTAAGCTATACCTGACTCAAACTTTTGGCTGCTCAAAAGCTTTCTACAATATCTAGGAGGGGCTTTGAGATGTCTAACTTGAAGCATCTGGTACTTGCCTTCTTCATAAAGAGGAACCAAAATAGCAAGTAGAGAATTACACTTCAAATACATCATCTAAAAGAGAACATTAGAATTCAACAAAGAAGTGACACAAAACATCACAAGCATGGAAGGAGAGGGGAAGCAAGGCAGCCCGCTTGGCGGGGATGGGCTAGGAGTCTGAAGAGGCTCTCCAAAGTGAGGAAGGGGTAAGTGAGAGACCTCTAATGATTTACATTCCCGCCATGAACTCCTAAAATCCTTGCCCTGAAAGAGTCCCTCAACCATCATGAGCTGTGAGATTAATGTAGGGAGCTGCCTGGAGACCACACAATTGCATTGATCCAGACAGGGAGCTCACAACGTGTCCTACACAACTCTGAGTCCTAAGCAGCTACAGCAAGGCAGCCCCTGAATCTCCATATCCCTGGAGACTCATTGAAATTCTCTGCTTGCACTTAGTGCTGTGGCTGACTGCTGTTGCCAGGGCTGAAGCATGAGCCATTGACAGTGACACTTATGCCCGGAGCAATGGAATCACCACGCATTTTCACACGGCCCAGGGACAGACTCCCTTGCCCACAGCTGCTGGCACCAAAGGGCAAGCCACTGGCAGCCACGCTGCTTCCCCTAGCAGCAAAGCCACCACACATTCATAAGCACCCCGAGGATAGGCTACCTCACGTACAGCAAATACTTGAGGCCAAAGAACACACTCCCCACCTGCATATAGCTGCTGCCACTGAAAGAAATCCCACACTCCCCAGTAGCAGGACCACAGCACAGCCACTGATGCCCCCAATCTCACATTCCAACATGTGTCTGGTGATCACCCCACCTGCCTACCACAGCCAAAGCCTCATGTACCACTAGGAGGCCTGAGGACAGGTCAGCCAGCCCAGCCTTAACCACCACTCTTGGGACCTAAGCACCCCTCCCAGGAGCCTGCGGTTTGCCCTGCCTGAACTGCCACTACCACCACAGCTGGCACCCACCTGCCCCTGCCACCTGCAGGCCTGGGTATTGGTCCACCCAGCTGATCACAGCCACCATCACACCCTGCATAGATCACTTGGGAGACAGGATTGTCCCACATTGTTACTGCCATCGCCCATGCTGCATTGTCAAGGGACCTGAGGGTCCACCTACCCACCTAGCCCACCACCGCCACTACCTACACCTTAACAAGCTGCCTGGAGGCCCAAGAATCAGCCTGCTTAGACCTGCCAACACTGGTGCCAGCGTATGCCACCTTGGAACCCAAGAAAAGGTGTGCTCAGTGCACTGCTGCCACTCTTTGAACTCAAGAAATGTTCTTCCCAACTTGTTGCAGCCACCGCCAACACCAAAGTGGACAGTTTTGGTTCCAGTGGATTGCTCCACCATTGCTACTGACATAATTCACTTCACACCAGCTGCTGAGGGGCTTGAGAACCTGACCACACACTTGGCCTACTGCTGCCACTATCAGCATCTGAGAAAGCCACCTGGAGCCCACGTATCAGCCTGCTTAAACCTAGTAACACTTGTGCCAGTGTAAACCACACTGGGGCCCAAGGACAAACATGCTCAGTCCACCATTGCCACTGTGTCCGGAATTGGTGGGTTCTTGGTCTCACTGACTTCAACAATGAAGCCAGAGACCCTTACAGTGAGTGTTACAGTTCTTAAAGATGGTGTGTCCGGAGTTTGTTCCTTCAGATGTTCAGATGGGTCCGGAGTTTCTTCCTTCTGGTGGGTTCGTGGTCTCCCTGACTTCAGGAGTGAAGCTGCAGACCTTCACGGTGAGTGTTACAGCTCACAAAGGCAGCACAGACCTGAAGAGTGAGAAGCAGCATGACTTATTGTGAAGAGCGAAAGAACAAAGCTAACCACAGCTGGAAGGGGACCTAGTGGGTTGCAGCTGCTGGCTCCCGCAGCCTGCTTTTATTCCCTTATCTGACCCCACTCACATCCTGCTGATTGGTCCATTTTACAGAGAGCTGATTGGTCCATTTTGACAGGGTGCTGACTGGTGCGTTTACAAACCTTGAGCTAGACACAGAGTAGTGATTGGTGCATTTACAATCCTTTAGCTAGACACAAAAGTTCTCCAAGTCCCCACTAGATTAGCCAGACACAGAGCACTGAGGGTGCGTTTACAAACCTTGAGCTAGACACAGGGAGCTGATTGGTGCATTTACAAACCTTTAGCTAGTCATAAAAGTTCTCCAAGTCCCCACCCGACTCAGGAGGCCAGCTGGCTTCACCTAGTGGATCCCGTGCTTAGTGGATCCCACGCCGGGCCACGGGTGGAGCTGCCTGCCAGTCCCGTGCAGTGCACCCGCACTCTTCAGCCCTTGGTGGGGGGCGGGGATGTGGCTGCGGGCTGCAGGTTCCAAGCCCTGCCCGGCATGGAGGCAGCTGAGGCCCCTGCGAGAATTTCGAGCCTGGTGCTGGTGGGCTGGCTGTGCTTGGGGACCAGGCGCACCCTCCGCAGCTGCTGGCCTGAGTGCTAACCCCCTCACTGCCTGGGGCCAGCGGCCCTGGCCGGCCACTCCGAGTGCAGGGCCTGCCAAGCCTGCGCCCACCCGGAACTCCCGCTGGCCCGGGTTCCTGCCCGTGCCTCTCCCTCCACACCTCCCGGCAAGCAGAGGGAGCTGGCTCCGGCCTCATCCAGCCCAGAGAGGGGCTCCCACAGTGCAGCAGTGGGCTGAAGGGCTCCTCAAGCGCAGCCAGAGTGGACGCTGAGGCCGAGGAGGCCCTGAGAGCTAGTGAGGGCTGCTAGCACGTTGTCACCTCTTGCCACAACTGGAGCCTGAAAACTGGCCCACCTGGAATCCTGGTCTCCAGAACAACTTTACCACAGCCTCTACTGCAACCACACCCAATGCCACTGAGGAAATCACAAATACCGCTGATGCTATTCACAGATAAATAAATCATTCAGAATGATTTTCCCCCCAGAATCAAAGCCAAAGTGCCATGCACAATTAGCACCATAGATACACCTTCAGGAAAATGTATGTGTATAGTATCTAAGGATACTATACCCAGCAAAGTTATCCTTCATAAATGAAGGAGAAATAAAGTCTTTCCTAGACAAGTAAAAGCTGAAGGAATTCATCATCACTAGACTGGTCCTACAAAAAATGCCTGAGGGTGTTCTACACCTGGAAGAAACAGAATGATATCTACCATCATGAAAATACACAAAAGTATAAAACCACAGATAGAGCAAATTTGTGTTTAAGGCAAAGACATGCAGAGAAAGGACTCAAATTTACCACTACAGAAAATCACCAAACTACAATGATAAACAATATAAGAGAAATAAAGGAACAAATGGCATACAAAACAATCCTAAATCAATAAAATGTCAGAAATAAGTCTTCATGTATCAATAATATTGTTGAATGTAAACAGATTAAACTTTCCAATTAAAAGGTACAGACTGACAGAATGGACTTTTTAAAAAAAAATCCATATGACTATATGCTATGTATGAGAAACTCATCTCAATTGTAAAGACACATATGGACTAAAAGTAAAGAGATGATAAAAAGATATTCCATGCAAATGTTAACCAAAAGAGAGTAGAAATAGCTATATTTAGATAAACTGAACTTTAAGTCAAAAACAGTAAAAATAGACAAAGACAGTGATTAGATAATGATAAAAAGATCAATTCAGCAACAAGATATAACAATTCTTAAACGTGCATGCACGCAACACCAGAGTACCCAGTGTTAGATCTAGTATTAGATCTAAAGGAAGAGTGTATATCCAATATAATAATAGTTATAGACTTCAACATTCCACTGTCAGTATTAGACTATCTAGACAGAAAATTAACAACAATAAAAAAATCATTTTGCTTAAAAGATACTTTGGACCAAATGTGCCTAAAAGACTTTTACAGAACATTTCATCCAACAGTTACAGAATGCACATTCTTCTTATCAGCCCATGGAACATTCTCCAGGATAGACCATATGTTAGGACAATGTCAATAAATTTTTAAAAATCAAAATCACATTAAGTATCTCTTCAGATAACAATGAAATGCAACTAGAAATCAGTAACAAGAGGAATACTGGAAACTTTACAAATACATGGAAATTTCACAACATGCTTCTGAATGACCATTGGGTCAAAGAAGCAATTAAGGAGAAAATAAAAATTTTTTTGAAGCAAATGAAAATCAAAACATGACATACCAAAACCTATGAGATACAAAAAAAGCAATGCTAAAAGGAATGTTTATAGCAATGAAGGCCAACATCAAAAAAGCAGAAAAATGTCAACTAAACAATGTTATAATTCACCTTTAGGAACTAGAAAAACAAGAACAAACTAAACCCAAAATTAATAGAGAAAAGGAATAATAAATATCAGTGCAGAACTAAATAACATAGAAACTAAAAGAAATACAAAGGATCAACAAGACAAAAAATTTTTTTAAAAAAAGGTAAACAAAATCAATAAATGGCTCTCTAGATTATCCACAAAAAAGAGAGAAGGCCCATATAAACGAAATCAGAAATGAAAAAGGAGACATTACAACTGATACCACAAAAATACAAAACATCTTCAGAGACTATTATGAGCAACCACACACTAACAAACTGGAAAACCTAGAGAATATGGAAAAATTCCTGAACACATACAACTGCAAAAATTGAATCAGCAAAAATTTACAAAACTTGAACAGACTAATAGTGAGTAACGAAGTTGAATCAGTAATAAAAAGTCTCCCAACAAAGAAGTCTGGGACTAGATGGCTTCACTGCCAAATTCTATGAAACTTATAAAGAACTAACACAAGTTCACCTCAAACTATCCCAAGAAATTGAAGAGATGAGAATTCTCTCTAACTCATTCTATGAGGCCAACATTACCCCGATACCAAAATCAAACAAGGACACAACAAAAATACAAAACCACAGGCCACTGTCTCTGATGAACATACATACAAAAATCACTAACAAAATACTAGCAAACTAAATCCAACAGCACATCAAAAAGATAATACACCATGACCAAGTGGAATTTATTTCATGGATGCAAAAATGATTCAATATATGCAAATCAATAAACAAGATATATCACATCAACAGAATGAAAGACAAAAACCATATGATCATCTCAATAGATGCAGAAAAAGCATTTGATAACAGTTAGCATATCTTTACGATAAAAAAAAAACTCTCAACAAACTAGGCACAGAAGGAACATACCTCAACATAATAAAGTCCAAATAGGACAAATCCACAGCTAACATCTTATCAAATGTAAAAACTGAAACTTTTCCTCTAAGAACTGTAACAAGAAAAGGAAGCCCACTTTTACTATGCCTATTTAGTATAATATTGGAGGTCCTAGCCAGAGCAGTCAGTCAAGAGGAAGAAATAAAGACATACAACTTGGAAAAAGGAAGTCAAATTGTCCCTCTTGGCAGATGATATTGTTTTATATCTAGAAAAACCTAAAGATTTCACAAAAAACTATTAGATCTGATAAATTCAGTAAAATTGCAGGGTACAAAATCAACATACAAAAATCATTAGAGTCTTTACATACGAATAATAAACTAGCTGAGAAAGAAATCAATAAGGCAATTCCATCTATAATAGCTAAAAAAATTTATAAGAATGAGTTTACCCAAGGAGGTGAAAGGCCTCTACAAGGATAACCACAAAACATGGATGAAAGAAATTGAAGAGGATACAAACAAATGGAAGGACATGCCTGTTCATGGATTAGAAGAATTAATATCATCAAACTAACCACGTTGCCCCAAGCAATACAGATTCAAAGCAATCTTTATCAAAATACCAATGTCATTTTTCACAGAAATAGAAAAAAAATCCTCAAATTCATACAAAACTAAGAAAAACCTTAATAGCCAAAGCAATCTCAAGAAAAAGAAACAAAGCTGGAGGCATCACACTATCATACTTCAAAATATATTACAAAGCTTTAACAAACAAAACAGCATGGTATCAGCATAATAGAAAATACATAGGCCGATTAAACAGGATAGAGAACCCAGAAATAAATCCACATATTTACAGCCAACTGATTTTTGACATAGGCACCAAGAACATACATTGAAGAAAGGACACCCTTTTCAATAAATGGTGCTGGGAAAACTGGATATCCATATGAAAAAGAATTAAACTGGACCCCTATCTCTCACCATATGCAAAAATCAACTCCAGATGGATAAAATACTTAAATACAAGACCCAAAATTATAAAACTACTAGAAGAAAAGAAAGCATAGGGGAAATGCCAGGTCTAGGCAAAGATTTTTAAGTCCTCAAAAGCATAGAAACAAAATAAAACAAAATACTTAATACAAAATACTTAAATACAAGACCCAAAATTATAAAACTACTAGAAGAAAAGAAAGCATAGGGGAAATGCCAGGTCTAGGCAAAGACTTTTAAGTCCTCAAAAGCATAGAGACAAAATAAAAACAAAAATAGATAAATTGGAGTATATTAAACCAAACAGCTTTTTCACATCAAAGGAAACAATCAAAAGAGACACTGTTGACTGAAAGAAATTATTTACAAACTATTCATTTGAAAAGGAACTGATACTCAGAATACATAAGGAACTAAAGCAACTCAGTAGTAAAACATAAATAATTCATTAAAAATGGGCAAAATACATGAATAGACCTTTCTTAAAAGAAGACATAAAAATGACCAATAAGTGTATGAAAAATGCTCAACATCACTAATCATTAGGGTAATGCAAATCAAAACCACATGAGATATTCTCTTATCCGAATTAGGATGGCTATTATTTTTAAAAAATAACAGATGCTGGTGAGGATGCAGGGAAAAGGGAACTTATACACTGTTGGTGAGAATGCAGATTAGTACAGCCACTATGGAAAACAGTAAAAAAATTTTTCAAAAAACTAAAAATAGAACTACCATACAATCCAGCCATGCAACTACTGGGTATTTATCCAAAGGAAAAGAAATCAGTATATCACAGGGATACCTTCACTCCCATATTTATTGCAGTACTATTCACAGTAGCAAAGATGTGGAATTAACTTCCATCCGTCAAAGGATGACTGGATAAATAAAAGGGATGTATATATACGTATGTACATACATACATATACGTGTATACGCATACATACATGTATGTATATACATGTATATATATAAAGGGGATATATATGTGTGTGTAGATATATATTATATATATATATATAAAAGGGATATATATATATATGTAATGCTATTTGGTCATACAAAATGAAATCATGTCATGTGTAGCAACACAGATGGAACTAGAGGTCATTATATTAAGTGAAATAAGCCAGGCATAGAAAGAGAAATACTGCATGTTCTCACTTGTTTGTGGGAGCTAAAACAGTTGATCTCATGGAGGTAGATATTAGAATAATAGATAGCTGAGGCTAACAAGGGTATGTGGGCTGAGGGCAGATGAAGAGAAAGAGAGGTTGGTTAATAGGTACAAACATAAAGTTAGATAGAAGAAATGTTCTGATGTTTGACAGCAGAATAGTGTGACTATAGTTAACAACAATGCATTGTATATTTCAAAATAGCTAGAAGAGAGGACTTGAAATGTCCCCAACACATAGAAACGGTAAATACTCCAGGCGATGCATACCCGGAATACCATGACTTGGTTATTCAACATTCTATGCATGTAACAAAATATCACAGGTACCCCATAAATATGTACAAATGTCATTTATCAATTAAAAAATTCTAGTCATGTAGATTCACTGGCTCAAACACAGCCAACGTTGCAGATGCACTTGTAAGGTCATGATTCCTGATCACACATACTTCTTCTCGATGTCTTTTTATATTCCATGGCTCTGTCACCAACGCCAGAAATGGTATCTGACAAAACATTTTGCCATGTGACAGAAACCCTTTTTAAGGAGAATTGCAGACTGAAAAAAAAAAAAAAAACCCATGTCACTAACAGAAAAGTCTGCCATGGATATAAGAAAGTCTGCAATGAAAAGTCAATAAAGTACTCGTTTTTTAAGGAGCATAAACTGTGGGACATTAGGAAAAACAATTTAAAACATACAAAAATTCTCCTTTTAGGAATTTTGACACATATTTCCTTAGTATAAAGATATATATTCAAAAAATCAACAAAAACAAATATATGACAGAAAATTGGTTAAGAACAGGCATACTCCATACAACAGAATATTATATTGATATTTCTTAATGTAGATTGATATTAAACGTTTTTGAAAATATTTAAAAGAGTATCAAGTGAAAAAAATAAGTTATGAAACATACTGGGCTGGTTAAAGTTTTATAAAATATATTCATATGTTTTTATAATATCTGAATAAAGATACATCAGTATGTAAAAGTGGTGATGATCTCTGAATGGTGAGGCTTTAGGCAACACTATTTATTTATTCTCTAGTACTTTCAATTTTTCTGTAATGCACTTCGATTGTTTATATAATAAATATGCTGAGTGCAATAAAAAAGGATATTTCCCAGTGCCCAGTCCTTAGTCACTGTGAAATGAAAGTAGGTCCATAAATTCGTAGAGTAACCTTGTGGCCTTTCTAACTTTTGGGTAAAGTACCAGCTCCTTTGCTTTGGAAACTCCTGTCCTACATTAAATGCCAGATGGGTGAACAGAAAACGCTTGATGGCCTTAGCTTTTACTGTAAGTGAAACAACCTCATTTTAACATGTAGTTTGAATAAAATTTACAGTCTAGACATAGAATGATTACCTCCTCTTGTTTTTTTTTTTTAATACAATCTCACTCACATCTGTCTGTGGGATTTAACCTCTTCCTAGTTCCCTCTTTTTATTAAAACATTTTCTCCTCAATACGGACAGGAATACTCATCACCACTCACTGAATTCCATGATGGAGAGTAAAAAGGCTTTTTTTCCCTGCATATTTATATCACTCAATACAGTCAGAATGGGAACATGAGCTGTTTCAGAAATAGAAAATTTTCTATGCATGTGTACTTGTTTTCGAGAGAGACCGTTTACTTATTTCATGCTTTACAGTACACTCAGAACTAATCCTAAGAGGTGGGTACATTTAACAAGTAAAATAAATAAACCATAAGGAGATTTTTGCCCAAACCATCAAGCTAGAAAAGGGCAGATCAAAAAAGACTTGATTGAGCTCATATCTTCTGATTCCAAAGTAAATTCTTTATACTATATACCAATGATCAATCAAGCATATACTTCATAGAAAGCAGTCCAAAACAGCTGGTTACAAGCGTAGCCTGAGGTTATGTGCCTTAAGGTTGATTCAATGTGTTTAATTGCATTTTAATTATTCACTGCTGATTTTAAAACAAAAGACCAGGAAGAGAGGCCATTTCCTACATATTTAGCTTTATGAAGTGTGGCATATTCTGTATTCTGTGTCCTTTAGAACTAAGGCAGGGCTATATTTTCTCTAATAGCATAATCTAGTATACTTACCTTTGCATCCCTCTTAGTATTAGTTATCTAAATACTAAAATATGAAAACTCATAAATACTTCAGTTTTAATAACATATAATTATATAAAAAAACTAAATTTAATTTTTTTTTACTATAAGAGAAAAGTTATCTGTCATTGATTTGTTTCAGGTTTTTCTTCAAGAGGTTGAGTTGATCGTCTATAGGAGCACCAAGTAGTGATATTTACGTAAGGAGAAAGAGGTCTAATATCCAAAAATGCCTTTACTCAAAGTCAAGTGGGGGAAGTTGCTGATCATAAGAAAGCAAATGTGAAAATGACCATTCTTCCACATATTGAATGAATACTGTAGGCTATGTGCTTTAGGTATTATCTTTAAACCTCACTGCAATAGTGTTTAACAGGTGAGGGAAGCAAAGTACAAGATAGAGAATACCCAACTCAACAAGCTGAGAAATGGCAGTCAAGATCTTAGACAATTTTTGATTGATTTCAAAGTCCCACTTTCCATGAAACTGAAAAACCCCTATAATTCCACTCGGCCCCTACAGTAATTCTTATGCTTTTCCCAGTGTTGTCACATAATAAATATTTTACATATTTGTTGCTGAGATAGCAATCAAAACAAGTGTTTATCATTATATTCACGTGTATGGCCAATGGGAATTTCTGCAACACACAAAAATCTAAAAGACATGAAATTTTTGTTACTATAAACATAAATCCCGCATATTCTTTCCTGAAAGGTGTAATACAAAATATTTAAACTTGCTTATTGAGAATAAAGAAGTTTTCTGTTCAGCTTTGAATCAATTCCAAACCAGCGAAACTCTTGTGTTGCGGTTTGAAACAAAGCGCTGAAATGATACATGTCCCTTGCTAGACTGTAAACCGCAGTCCCTTCATTCAGATGACCTCAAGGCTTGACCAGAGAGTACTCAGCTGCTTCTTCCGGTTACCTTTTTATGCTGGCTTGTCCTTAATATAGCTAATGCTCCCCAGATGTATCAGCCACTGGCCCTCTTTAACCCTTGCTGATCTCTCATGCCTCACTGACTGCTTTTCACAGACACAGGACGAAAATGGAGAAAATAGCACATCTTTTCAGTGCCCTGGGGGCAAGGCAATGGCATGTAGGAAAGCCTACCAAATGCATGGGTTTTTATTTTAAAGATTTTAATTTTGATCATTTCAAAAATATAAAAAAAGAGAGAATCAGATAATAAACCCCCTATATGCCATTATCTAGCTTCAGCAAACTTATTTTATGTATACCCCTACTCGTATTCCCCATCCCAAATTATTTTACACTAAATCCAGACATTTTACTTTATAAATAAACATTTCAGTACATAACTCTAAAAGGAAATAATTATTTTCTTTTGACATAACCACAATACCATTATTATACCTTAAAAAATTAATTCCTGAATATCATCAAATACTAAGTCAGCATTCAAATTTCCAATTATCTTTTTTTTTCTTTTTGAATAAAAGGAAGAAAAGCACACTTGGAAGAGGGCCAAGTGAGCAGCTTGAAAGACAAGTGACTCCAATTAACTTTTTAGTGTTAATTTTTTCTAGTTTCTGTGAATCAGGATCCAAATAATGCCTACATGTAATCCTTAATATGTACTTTATACACTTTTTAAGTCTTTTATCACATACTGGTTTCCTCTTTCCATCTTTCTTTCACCCTTGGCAATTTATTTGCTGAAGAAACACAATTATTTGTCCTGCAGGATTTTTCTGCTTGCAACCCCATAATGTAGTTTAACATGTTCTTCTGTCCTTTGTATTTTCTGTAGTTAGTAATTGCATATAGAGGACTGATCAGATTCAGGTTTGCTTTTTCTGAAAAGACTCCTTTATAGGAGGTGCTTTGTTTCTCCATCAGGAGGCATCAGATATCTGGTTATTTTTCCCTTTTTGATATCAGCAATAATTGATGCTTCATGCCTACATCCATAATTCATTTTGAGTTACAAAAAGGCACTTTGCCAACTCTATAATTTATTTTTAATTAATTTGCTGAAATGCCACAATAAAGAAAATCTTGCTCTTGTCTACTATTTGATTACCCAGGGGTTCTATTGTCTATGAGTTTTGAAAATAATGAGTTGGTTCATTAATGTCTCCCAGTTACTAACCAATGCTTTTTCAGTATTACTTTGAACTCAGAGGTTTAAATGTATTTGATGTATTTCAGTCTTTTGCAGTTTTTTCCTAATTGATCCTCATATTACCTCATCTTTGACAGTCTCTGTTAGTTGACTCTCAAGTCTTTGACCTAAAGCTAGTAATCTTTGATAGATTCCTTGTCATCTGGTGTGACAAGAGTTTCCAAGATGATCTTGTATATTTCCTGTCCCCAACCTGGCCATAGCCATTTCTCTGGGAAGCTCTGGTTCCTTTTTGAAGAAAATTGGATTTCAACACCAAATTTTGAGTATTGAGGGCACTTAATGCTACTGAGTGTGTTAGTATTTCTAGGCCTTTTCAGTTGAAAAATTAGAACTTTTTAAGCAGAAAATGTCATCAATTTAATTGATATTTCAAATTAAGGACTAAAAGGTCCTACTGAAGACAGCTTTTCTCAAATGAGCTTAACTACAAAGCAAATGCTGAGGCTTATAGTGTTGATCGTACAGTCACCATGGTTGCTGCATCCCAAGGACATGGTCACTTCCTTAACTACCTAGCCTGCCTGACTACCACCTATATATTATCACCAAAAACTGTCTGAACTTTCTGTGGATGATATGGTTTGGCTGTATCCCCACCCAAATCTCATCTTGAATTGTAGCTCCCATAATTCCCATATGTTGTGAGAGGGACTTGGTGGGAGATAATTGAATCTTGGGGGTAGGTATTTTTCATGTTATTCTCATGATAGTGAGGAAGTCTAACAGGATCTGATGGTTTTATAAAGGAGAGTTTCCCTGCACAAGCTCTTTTCTCTTGTCTGCTGCCATGTGAAACTTGCCTTTCACCTTACACCGTGATTGTGAGGCCTTCCCAGCCACATGGAACTGTAAGTCCATTAAACCTCTTTTGGTATGTGTGTGTGTGAATTGCCCAGTCTTGGGTACGTCTTTATAAGCAAAGTGAAAATGGACTAATACAATGGAGTTTTTTTTTTGTCCTTAGGGCATATATCATTAGAGATGTACAGTTACAAACTATTTTTTAAAGTTACTTGGATTAGTTATTTTCTGTGGGATTATGCCAACAACTAGTTTCAAATTTATATTTATTTATTTTATTTAAATATGTTTAGGAATTTTTAAAGTGCACTTTTTATCATGTAAAATGCTTACATCGTTTCAAAGTCAATTCTGTAAAACAAGATATATTCAGTGAATCCATCTCCTATTCTTATTCCTTCACCCTACTCACTCTGTGCCCTTAGAGTCAGATAGCAACATTAGGATTGGTACGTATAACTATTACATACTATATTTTTTATTTTATTACCATCACATATTCATAGTGCTACAATTAACTATATACCAGTGCTCACCACCAGACCTTAAGTTGATACATTTCTAGTCATTTTAATTGTCTGAAAGTTATTCTCTAGGAGATACTTCAGGAATAACTCATTGGATGTCGATAAAAGTTTGGCTTTACACTTGAAAATCAGTTATAAAATACTTGGCTCAGATTTTATTTTCTTTTTTTTCTTTTTTCTTTTTATTTTTTATTTATTTTTGACAGAATCTTGCTCTGTTGCCCAGGCTGGAGTGCAGTGGCACCATCTCGGCTCACTGCATGCTCCGCCTCCCGGGTTCACACCATTCTCCTGCCTCAGTCTCCTGAGTTGCTGGGACTACAGGCGTCTGCCACCATGCCAGGCTAATTTTTTGTATTTTTTTTAGTAGAGCCGGGGTTTCACTGTGTTAGCCAGGATGGTCTTGATCTCCTGACCTCATGATCTGCCCACCTCAGCCTCCCAAAGTGCTGGGATTACAGGTGTGAGCCACTGTGCCCGGCCCAGATTTTATTTTCTAGTTTTCTCTAGAAGGCATAAAGTATTGCTATTGAAAATTTTAAACAGTCCAATTTATTTGTTACAAGTGACTTAGGTAGTTTGTACAAATACAAAAATAATTCATTAACTTTTTTAAAAGACTAATCATTTTATTAGAAGTTTCTCAGTGTTCTCAGTCTACTTTCCCAAATACATGATGTGACTTGTTAACATATATATATATACATATGTATACACACTTAACTTTAGGAAAGTTTGTTTTTAATTATAGATTTTTTTTCATATTTCTCTAACTTCATTACTTGGATTTTCTTTTTATTATACATATGTTGTTTCTTCTTTTCATATCTTCTATAAGACCAAATGTGTCAGAAGTTTCCAGAGGGCTGATATCTGAATTGTGCCCATCAGTAACCCAACTTTGAGTGAGAAAGCAAATTTTTGTGAACATAGTCCAAGTATAGACATGATTAACAATAGGGTAAGTTGAGTGCATATTCTCTATGACTCAGACAACCAGCAGGCTGTTTCCTGGTAATCTTATGTCTTCTTACTTTGTTAAGTGGTCAAAATAAAAAATTACATGAAAATTGCATTTGAGATTATACAGAGTTTCCCAAGTAAAGTTTACTAAACAGTCCCAGGGGAAATTATTTATAATTCATTTCTAAGCAAAACTTTGTTTTTCTTAAGTGCCATGTTTCCTTCTCTTGATGAGAGTCATCATAACTAGGCTTTCCATTATCCCCACTGGCTGCTAGAAATCTTAGCCAAATTGTGGCTCAGTCTTGCAATAATAAACATAATTATGAAGAGATTCTTGTTGCATGCATGTATTCTTTAACTTGGTCCTAGCTTCTACTTCAAAGATTTTTCAAGCTTGCAGAAAAGTTGTTATACAATATTTAGTTTGAATATGTATTTTTTGGAGGGAAAGTCTGGATATTTCACTAGATTCTGGCTCCTAAAAGGGGTCTGTGATGCAGAAAGAATGTTTTTATATTCATTATTTTACTTATGAAACAGAAGCTTCTCTTCTAGTTTAATTTTAAACCCTCAATGATTTATATCAAGATGAGTGGATTACTTTCTGGATTTTGTTTCAACCAAATATAATTAATAATGAACTGATGAGTTTACAGTTTCAATCACTGGAAATAAAGTCATGCTTTTATAAGTCTAGACCATGTAACACAGGGCGAAAAAACACTAAGCTCTTTCACTACAAATATTAAGAATGTGATAAAAATTTATCAACTGGATTCAGTTTTCTTTGGAAAGAGGTTAGTATTACAGGTGCTTATTCTAAATAGTATCCTCCTTAAAATAGGTTGAGACATGAAGCACTTCAATAAAGTCACTTATTTCTACATAAGTTAATTCTGTAGTGTTTTTATTCTAAATTTCTCTTCCTCCTATCATTGCATCGTGTTTCCTTGAGCATGGATACATGTCTTGCAGTCTTTTGGTGAACATTTATTGCATTGGTCATGGGCTTATTACCATATATTAGAAACCTTTGGAGAAATGCTTCCAACTACTTAACCAAAAATTTAGGTCTACAAATATTTCCCTTGTTTCATGATGAAGACAAAAAACATTGCAAGATAGAGTGCTTAATAGAAGGGTTTTACATCAAATGTATATCTGGCTCTTACAATGACTATATCTAAAATTTGTTAATTTTATCCCCAGCTGTATTTTAATGTGGTTGCTTGTTTACAGACCATAATACTCTAAGACAAACTGAGATGTAGTAACAAAATATTATCTGGAACATGGATTGATAATGTATCAAGCTTCAACCTCATCGAAGAAGAGAGTTAGACATTGGCAACTTGAAAACCCAGTGATCAAACATTAATTTATAGATGTCAGTTAGAATGTGTAGGCAGTAACCTCAAATACGTATGATGAGTTATAAAAAACACTACAATTCTATTATCTATCTATCTCTCTACCTACCTATCTATCTATCTGATATCTCAGAATGGGTGGAGAAAGGCATGCAGTACTTGTTAAATCAATGCTGACCTAACTTGGAAGGTATAAATTAAGTATCTCAACTAAATGTGTAATTGAATGAATTCACTTAGCTGGAATGCATTCATTTGTGTTTCACCAATTATTTATCTTTAACTATTTGTAGCAACCTTTTCAGTCTTTTTCTAAAAAATTGACTTGTGATTGACAAATAAAAAATTCTATTTATTTGAGGTATATAACATGGTGTTTTGATATATCTTGTGTAATGATTCTTACAATCAAGCTGATGTAACTATCACCTGACCTAATTATCATATTTTGTGGTAAGAATACTTTAGATCTACTCCCTTAGCAAATGTCAAGTATATGATACATCACTATACCTATACCATGTTATGTATTAGATCTCTAGAACTTATTCATCTTAAAACTGGAAGTTTGTACTCTTTGAACAACACTGCCCCAGTCCCCCAGCTCCCCAGCTCTGGTCAAGCACCATGCTATTCTCTGTTATGTCTAAGTCTGACTATTTTGGATTCCACATATAGGTGATATAATGCAGTATTTGTCTTTCTGTGTATGCCTTATTTCACTTGGTGTAATGTCCTCCAAGTTCATCCATGTTATTGCAAATGGCAGGATTTTCTTCTTTTTTAAGGCTGAAAAATTTTGCATTGTACATATATACGTACGTATGTTTCATAATTTCTTTGTCTACTCATTCATTGACGGACACTTGGATTGTTTTCTTATCTTGGCTATTAGTATACAATAAGTTTGTAATTCTGTGAACAACAGATTAGCATTAAAAAAGAGCTTTGTTCACTTGAGAAATAATATTAACTTCTGATTTTGAACCCATTGGAAATACAGTTGTAATACACATTTTCCTTGGAATAGCCTAAGAAGTTAACTGTGAATAATTTCTTCCTTCCTTGCTACTTAGTGCAATTAGATTAATCTCTTTAAAATTTATGTAATTTAGATTTGACCTGACATTTCAAAGTATTTAGAAAGTGGCTGATAATTAAATGTTGAATAGTATTAATATATATAATTTTCCATGACATTAATAAAAACATCTAGGTAGAATTTCCCAAATCAGTTGCACTTTAAACAAATGGTTACACATTTTTGGTTTGTTGAGTTATTCAATTGACTAGAATGAATAGTTAACTTGTAATTTGATGGATCTGAGGTGGGGAGAAAAATATTTGAGGTTGGAATTTGTTTATGTAAATTTTTAAAATAAATCGTGGAGTCAGCTTAAATGCCAAAAGTGGACTCTGACACTGACGCTCTTTTCTTTCTTCCTGCTGATTCGATTCACAGAGGCAGTGGCACTTAAGTGGCCAGATAGTTAGGTTACAAGCTTATTAAAGTAAGCAAAGGCTCACCCATTGCTTGTGGTGAGACATGTGATTTTAATTATAGGAGAGGTCAATAAACATTGATGCTATGGTTAGATAGGAGCTCATTAGAGCTTATGGCTTGCCAGTATACACATACACAAACATAAGTACTCTGAAATAAAGGCTGGTTTCTGTATTTCTTTCTCTATTCTACTGATAATCTTCTAGAGGGATCATACAACTTCAAATGTAACACTACATTAAAAAAGTAAAAATACAAAGACCAAAAATGGACTAGCTTTCAGTTTACCTCTCTCACACCCATTCTCCAACTCCAACTCCTAAGTCTCATTGGGGCCATATTATTCAGTTATTTATCCTTAAGTCACATGATCCAATTTCTCTACTGCTTCACATTTTCCCTATCTGTACTCTAACTCTAGCCAAAAACAAAAGACAAAAACATCAAATCAAATAAAAGAAAACTCCATAAAGATTTGGTTTAACTTCCCTCCGACTCCTCCTCTCATCAAATGAATTCCTTAGGAGTCAGGTCATGATAAATAATGCTAGCTTTCAGTAGAATCATTCTACTAATTTAACAGAAATCAGAATAATAAAGATGGAAAATTGAACGCTGTTCACATTTTCTTATTCTTCTGCATTTTCTGCTATCTTCCTAAAAAAAAAAGGATCCCAGATTTTTACTGTGCCATCCCTACATCTGAAGCACAGCAGAGAAAATTTATTAAATGTAACTTATTTTTCAGTAGCCTTATCTGGCTTAATTGATGTTATTTTTCTTTTTCTGGATTTTATTTTCAATTGGCAAGTAATAATTGTATTTATTTATGGGGTACAATGTGACATTTTGATATGTGTTTACTTTAAGGAAGGGGGAGAAGAGCAGGCATTTGAAGTTCAGGAAAGCTTCAAAGAAGAGTTGGATCTTGGGCTGGTGTTTGAAGGAGGCTACTACTCTTTCCCTTCTCTTCACTGCTGGGAGGAAAATAAGTCTAAGTTGGCTCTCCATACTCCTTTACTTTTCACTCTCTATTGTATCAGCATCTTGTATCTGGTTTTAGGGCTCCACAGAAAATTACATTTTTTAATTACCAGAACCAATCACCTGCCCTCGATATTAATCTTCCTCGACCTCAACCTTTTAAACAATTTACCCTTTTTACCAGTTTTATGTGTCCAGTTCCGTGGTAATAAATATGCTTATACTCTCTTTTTTTTCTTTCAACCATCATCAAACCCGATTAAAAATTATATGCTTACTAAATAGAGTGTGGATAACTTTTCATCTCTATTATCTACTTCTCCATACTTTCTGTAGTCCCACTATCCAAAACTAAGCACTGCACAAAAGTTTCCAAGGCTATGTGATATTGATTAGCTTTTTGAACACAGGAGATAAACAGGAAGTATATGCCACGTTCTATTGCCTCTGAGTAACCATGTGCACAACTGACCATCACTGGCTGAAGGAAGGCTCTGAATCCTGCAGGCAAGATATCATGTGTGGTTACAGACACCATTTTATAGATTAGATGAGCTTTCATTTGATATGGGTAAGCTATGTAAAATAAATCTGTTCTAGAGACTCCACCTGCCACATAGGGTGGTTTATACAGTTTTATGTAAAAACTATCAGTGGGAAACAAAATCCTATTACAATGGCTAAATTTCAAACAGAACACTTGCCAGTATAATGCATGTTTATTCCCACATTGTTATCTGCTTTGGGAGGACCTGTAAAAACACATACACCCTCCCAAGACTAAACCAGGAAGAAGTTGAATCTCTGAATAGACCAATAACAGGAGCTGAAATTGTGGCAATAATCAATAGCTTACCAACCAAAAAAAATTCCAGGACCAGATGGGTTCACAGCCGAATTCTACCAGAGGTACAAGGAGGAGCTGGTACCATTCCTTCTGAAACTATTCCAATCAATAGAAAAAGAGGGAATCCTCCCTAACTCATTTTATGAGGCCAGCATCATCCTGATACCAAAGCCTGGCAGAGACACAACAAAAAAAGAGAATTTTAGACCAATATCCTTGATGAACATTGATGCAAAAATCCTGAATAAAATACTGGCAAACAGAATCCAGCAGCAAATCAAAAAGCTTATCCACCATGATCAAGTGGGCTTCATCCCTGGGATGCAAGGCTGGTTCAATATACGCAAATCAATAAATGTAATCCAGCATATAAACAGAACCAAAGACAAAATCCACATGATTATCTCAATAGATGCAGAAAAGGCCTTTGACAAAATTCAACAACCCTTCATGCTAAAAACTCTAAATAAATTAGGTATTGATGGGACGTATCTCAAAATAATAAGAGCTATTTATGACAAACCCACAGCCAATATCATACTGAATGGGCAAAAACTGGAAGCATTCCCTTTGAAAACTGGCACAAGACAGGGATGCCCTCTCTCACCACTTCTATTCAACATAGTGTTGGAAGTTCTGGCCAGGGCAATCAGGCAAGAGAAGGAAATCAAGGGTATTCAATTAGGAAAAGAGGAAGTCAAATTGTCCCTGTTTGCAGATGACATGATAGTATGTCTAGAAAACCCCATTGTCTCAGCCCAAAATCTCCTTAAGCTGATAAGCAACTTCAGCAAAGTCTCAGGATACAAAATCAATGTACAAAAATCACAAGCATTCTTATACATCAATAACAGACAAACAGAGAGCCAAATCATGAGTGAACTCCCATTCACAATTGCTTCAAAGAGAATAAAATACCTAGGAATCCAACTTACAAGGGATGTGAAGGACCTCTTCAAGGAGAACTACAAACCACTGCTCAAGGAAATAAAAGAGGATACAAACAAATGGAAGAACATTCCATGCTCATGGGTAGGAAGAATCAATATCATGAAAATGGCCATCCTTCCCAAGGTAATTTACAGATTCAATGCCATCCCCATCAAGTTACCAATGACTTTCTTCACAGAATTGGAAAAAACTACTTTAAAGTTCATATGGAACCAAAAAAGAGCCCGCATTGCCAAGTCAATCCTAAGCCAAAAGAACAAAGCTGGAGGCATCACGCTACCTGACTTCAAACTATACTACAAGGCTACAGTAACCAAAACAGCATGGTACTGGTACCAAAACAGAGATATAGATCAATGGAACAGAACAGAGCCCTCAGAAATAATGCCACATATCTACAACTATCTGATCTTTGACAAACCTGAGAAAAACAAGAAATGGGGAAAGGATTCCCTATTTAATAAATGGTGCTGGGAAAACTGGCTAGCCATATGTAGAAAGCTGAAACTGGATCCCTTCCTTACACCTTATACAAAAATCAATTCAAGATGGATTAAAGACTTAAATGTTAGACCTAAAACCATAAAAACCCTAGAAGAAAACCTAGGCAATACCATTCAGGACATAGGCATGGGCAAGGACTTCATGTCTAAAACACCAAAAGCAATGGCAACAAAAGCCAAAATTGACAAATGGGATCTAATTAAACTAAAGAGCTTCTCCACAGCAAAGGAAACTACCATCAGAGTGAACAGGCAACCTACAAAATGGGAGAAAATTTTCGCAACCTACTCATCTGACAAAGGGTTAATATCCAGAATCTACGATGAACTCAAACAAATTTACAAGAAAAAAACAAACAACCCCATCAAAAAGTGGGCGAAGGACATGAACAGACACTTCTCAAAAGAAGACATTTATGCAGCCAAAAAACACATGAAAAAATGCTCACCATCACTGGCCATCAGAGAAATGCAAATCAAAACCACAATGAGATACCATCTCACACCAGTTAGAATGGCAATCATTAAAAAGTCAGGAAACAACAGGTGCTGGAGAGGATGTGGAGAAATAGGAACACTTTTACACTGTTGGTGGGACTGTAAACTAGTTCAACCCTTGTGGAAGTCAGTGTGGCGATTCCTCAGGGATCTAGAACTAGAAATTCCATTTGACCCAGCCATCCCATTACTGGGTATATACCCAAAGGACTATAAATCACGCTGCTATAAAGACACATGCACACGTATGTTTATTGCAGCATTATTCACAATAGCAAAGACTTGGAACCAACCCAAATGTCCAACAATGATAGACTGGATTAAGAAAATGTGGCACATATACACCATGGAATACTATGCAGCCATAAAAAATGATGAGTTCATGTCCTTTGTAGGGACATGGATGAAATTGGAAATCATCATTCTCAGTAAACTATCGCAAGAACAAAAAACCAAACACCGCATATTCTCACTCATAGGTGGGACTTGAACAATGAGAACACATGGAAACAGGAAGGGGAACATCACACTTCGGGGACTGTTGTGGGGTGGGGGGAGGGGGGAAGGATAGCATTGGGAGATATACCTAATGCTAGATGACGAGTTGGTGGGTGCAGCGCACCAGCATGGCACATGTATACATATGTAACTTACCTGCACATTGCACACATGTACCATAGAGCCTAAAGTATAATAATAATAATAATAATAATAAAAAGAAAAAAAAACCACAGTACCCTTAATAGGGTGAATTCTACTGTATGTAAATTATAGCTAAACAAAAAATTTATAACTAAGTACACTGGATTCAAGAAAAGTTATACACACATCATCTGTTCATACTAAAATACTTGAAAGTAAGTATAGACAGTGTAGCAGATATAAGGCAGTGAGTTGGCTTTGCTACCTTTCCAGAATTAAGTGGCAGCAAAACAGAAAACACATTTCTCTATTTTACCAGATGTGCTTCTGTAATTTAAAGGCATCAGTAGTGGGATCCTCTGTTAGCCAAGGCTACAGGAGAAGAGAGAGAGAGAGAGAGAAAGAGAGAGAGAGAGACAGTGACCAGGACCTGGCAGCTGAGTGGGTTTGTTCATGAGCTCATGGGTACCACATGCAATACTTGAGAAAGAGGTCTTATGGACACTATATTTGCAGATGGGGAGCAGATATAGGCAATTGTGTCTGTATTATAACGTTTGATGTACTTGTTTTCACAATTCTTCCCTATGGTCAGAGAAGTTTATTTAGGACTCAAAATACTCAAGGCTGTGCTATAAGTGGTAACAAATACATGGAAACAAATTATTTTTCCACTGCCCACACTCATATTTCTTCAAGGGAGATTCTGAACACAAAATTACAAAGTAGAAAATAGTTCCATCGTTTTCCAAAATATGGAAAAATGTTCAAAAATACATTCATATAGTGTTGAATATAAATTGTAACTAATATGATAAGCACTTATAGGAATGCATAAATAAAATGCTTTCCCAAAGATAATGTTATCACTTTGAGTAATAGCCATTTGGTTGCTGCCTTTGCTTTTGACACAGTGATAGGAGCATGTTATGGTCCCTGCAGTTTGATAAATGACTTTCCCATCATATTTTCATTTTGTGGCTTTAGGTCAGACACCCTATTGTGACTTGGTTGGTGTGGAGGCTGGTGTTTCACTGTATTTTTAGAATATTTAGTCTATTTAGAAAGTTTACATAATTTTGGTTACAGTGACTAAAGTGACTAGGATTAAAATAAGACTGGCTTTTACAAAAACAAATTCTGATAGCATTAGAAGATGGCAGTTCATGCCAGTGTGCTTTTCAAAGTCCTTCAGATTCCAGGATTCAGTGCTTGAGATTGCAAATAGGGGTGCCCAGGGAGAAAAGACAATGCTTTTTCTCTGTTATTATAGGAATGCAATGTTCCTGAAAGGCAAAATGAAATAAAATGTCTATTTGATCAGGGTTTTTGGTCTAGTGTAGAGATGGCAAGTGAGTTTCATTTGTTTAACCAACTCTGAAAAATTGATAGTGGCTCCCTGAAGGATTCTATGGAAAAGGACTGAGATAGAGATTTACTAGAAAAGATAGCTGCCAATGATTGAGCATTAGAGGAGAGGCAGGCTATGTGTAACGTATTTTGATATTTCTGTACTAATGGGAAGCCAGAGAGGTAAACTCAAATACTCCATTTCTAGCTGATCTTTCCTGGAAAGTTGATGCCATACTTCAAATCTATTGAATTATAAATTCCCTGTGGGCTGATTTTTCAAAATAAATTCTCATATTTATAATGTATAAATATGTAAAATATACATTCACAGCTATTACCTGTATATGTGTGAATGTGTGCATATGTTACATATATGTATGAATGCATATATTGCTTGCTTTTTAAAAATAGTAAAATAATTTTAATTTTTTAAGAATTGTGCTTGAAAAATCTAGTTGAGATGAAACCAACTTTTGCTTAACAGTTAAATTAAATAGTATGTTAAGAGTATTTTTTTAGATGAGATTTTAGTGAGAGTTGAAATCGCTGGAAATTATACAGAAGGGTTCCTAGATGAGCAATATGTATGAGTGGTGGTCTATATTCAGAGTCTAAAAACCAACAAGCACCTTTTCTGCCTCAATGGGTATATATCTAGGTAATATAAATTTTTAGACACTTCCAGTTGTATTACAAATTGTTTCTAAAAGATTTATATTCATGTTACAAAATATGTCTGCTCATGTCTTTTTTTATTATAGAAGTGAAAGTTTTAGTGTTTTCTTAGTCATTTATAAGATTTCTTTATATATTGTGGTTACCAATCCTTTGTAACTGAGAATTTCAAATATATTTTTCCAGTTTGTGGATTACTTGTTCATTCTGTTTATGGTGACTTTTGATGACAAGAAGTTCTTAATTTTAATATAGTCAAATTTCTTCATCTTCTTCTTTGTGGTTTATGCTTTGTTGAAACTTGTTTAGGAAATTCTTCCCTACCCTGATGTCATAAAGATATTCTCTTATGTATGATAAATGAATTCTCAAGACACAGTTACTAAACAATCTATCCTTCCTTCAGTGATATCTGAGGCACACTGTTGTGAATCAAGTTTCCACATATGTTTAGGTATTTGTCCAGTTCTCTATTCTTTTCCATTACTTATTTATCAAATTTGGCAGCAGAATTATACAGTCCCATTTCCTACGCTTTATAAGTCTTCATATCTGATATTGCAGGCCCACTTGATACCACCACCCATTTTCCAACATGGTTTGTATTCAGAAGTTTCTTGGCTATTGCTGGATTTTGTACTTTCATATAAATTTTAGGATCAGCTTGTCAACTTCCATGGTAAATGCTTGTCTTGGCTTAGGTTCCCTAGGAAATGGACTGAGATAGGAAACCCCTCTGTGCAGGGGTTTACATTCATGCAATCAACACCAGAGGAGTGAGACAAACGGGAGAAGAGAGAAAAATTGAATTGTGGCACAGATGCATCAGAAGTGTCAGTGAATATCATGGGGAGCTCTGGAGCTGGGAAGGTTCTTCAGAGAATACCAAAATCAGGTTAAAGGGGCCAAGTGTCTTAATCCCCATATCTATGAGTCATTGCATGTGGACTGCTTCTGCGGAGGAAATAATATTTGGCAAGGCAACTTCCTTCAGGCAAAGGCAATTCTTACAGAAAGAGTCAACAATAAACTCTCAGCAGTCAACACTGAAGGCAGCTTGGAGAAAGATGTCTTAGTCAATACAGGCTGCTATAACAAAAATACCATAGACCAAGTAGGTTAAACAACAGAAATTTATTTCTCACAGTTCTGGAGCCTGGGAAGTTCAAGGTCAAATTATCAGCAGATCTGGTGTCTGGTGAGAGCCCGTTTCCTGGTTGGCACTCATTGCTGTGAATGAGTTCAGTTCTCCAGTAACAATTCCAAGCTTAGAGAGAAGAGTTTCTCAGTGATGCTGCTGTCTGGCTCATGAACAAACTATTTATTGTCTAACAAATGGAATGTCAAGGCCCTCCTGTAAAATCACGGGGCCTTATAGGTTTTTGAGGGTGTGTTTTTGTTTTTGTTTTTGTTTTTGTTTTGGCTTTATATAGTGTATCCACTTTCACATGCCCACGTCTCTAAACTTTTTGATCCTTTCTTTTGCTGTTAGCATTCTGGCATCTCTACTTTACTTGGTGGGTGCTATTGAATTTTCCAGGCATCCAAGAACTAGCATAGCAGTGTATTAACATTATTTCCTGGGGTCCTTGCTCACTGATTAAATCATGTAATGTACAAATGTGTTTCCGAATTTGAAAAAGTCTCCCTCATTCAAATTATGACTGACTGGCTTGACTCAGCACCTTCAGAGGCACTCCGTATGTCTTCCACCACCTTTGCCTACACATGTTGACCAAGCCCTGCAGCTCCGCAGTGCTCTGTAGAACATTTTTTGGTATGAGGTTGGTGCAAAAGTCATTGTGGGTTTTGCCTTTGCCATTACTTTTAATGGCAAAACAGCAACTACTTTTGCACCAACCTAATCTTTTTGGGGGACTGTTCATTGAATCTGTAGTTTAATATAGGGAAAATTGAGTTTTTATTCAGGAATAATTTATTTCTTTCCATTTGTTTAGGTCTCCTTGATGATTTTTTATCAAAATTTCATAATTTGCTTTCTTAGGGGTTTGTATGCCTTTTAATAGAATTATTCCTAGTTATTTTTATATCTTTATTTGCCACTGAAAATATATTTCTTTTTTATTTTTATTTATTTATTTTTTTGAAACGGGGTCTTGCTCTGTCACTCAGGCTGGAGTGCAGTGGCATGATCTTGGCTCACTGAAACCTCTGCCTCCCGGGTTCAAGCAATTCTCCTGTCTCAGCCTCCCAAGTAGCTGGGACTACAGGTGCAAGTCACCATGCCCAGCTAAGTTTTGTATTTTTAGTGGAGATGGGGTTTCAGCATATTAGTCAGGCTGGTCTCGAACTCCTAACCTCAGGTGATCCACCCACTTCGGCCTCCCAAAGCACTGGGATTAAAGGCGTGAACCATGGCGCCCTGGAAAATATCTCTTTTTAAACTGTTTATAACTGCTTGTTCCTAATGCAGAAATATAACCAACTTTTCTATATTTTCATTATCAAGAAACTTTTCAAACTTTTTTATTAAATTTCTTAGTTTTTCTATAGCTTCTTTTAGATTTTCAACTTATATATAAAATTATATCACCTGCAAAAAATGAGAATTTTGATTCTTCTTTTTCTTCTTATTGCTTTTATTTTTTTCTTATTTGATTGAACATAGATTCCATAGTCAACGGTTGAAGAGAAGTGATGGTAACAGGTATCCTTATCTTTCTCCTAATCTTAAAGGAAATGCCTTCAACATTACAGTTAGTATTGGTGTTTGTTCTAATTTTTTTATTTATTTGTTTTTACTTGCCTTTTATAAAATTAATGGTTTCCTTCTATTCCTTTTTTTAAAAATTTTATTATTATTATACTTTAAGTTTCAGGGTACATGTGCACAACGTGCAGGTCAGTTACATATGTATACATGTGCCATGCTGGTGTGCTGCACCCATTAACTCGTCATCTAGCATTAGGTATATCTCCTAAAGCTATCCCTCCCCCCTCCCCCCACCCCACAACAGTCCCCAGAGTGTGATGTTCCCCTTCCTGTGTCCATGTGTTCTCATTGTTCAATTCCCACCTATGAGTGAGAATATGCGGTGTTTGGTTTTTTGTTCTTGCGATAGTTTACTGAGAATGATGATTTCCAATTTCATCCATGTCCCTACAAAGGACATGAACTCATCGGTTTTTATGGCTGCATAGTATTCCATGGTGTATATGTGCCACATTTTCTTAATCCAGTCTATCATTGTTGGACATTTGGGTTGGTTCCAAGTCTTTGCTATTGTGAATAATGCTGCAATAAACATACGTGTGCATGTGTCTTTATAGCAGCATGATTTATAGTCCTTTGGGTATATATCCAGTAGTGGGATGGCTGGGTCAAATGGAATTTCTAGTTCTAGATCCCTGAGGAATCGCCACACTGACTTCCACAAGGGTTGAACTAGTTTACAGTCCCACCAACAGTGTAAAAGTGTTCCTATTTCTCCACATCCTCTCCAGCACCTGTTGTTTCCTGACTTTTTAATGATTGATTATCTATATATATATATATTGAACTTTTAAAAATGCCTTTTCAGCATCTATTAAGATAATCATCTACCTTTCTCTCTTTAAAAATGTAACACGTCATTAATTGATTTTCTGTTATCAAAGTAACATTGCATACCTGGGATAAATTCACCTTACTCATGATGTACTAACTTTTTATGTATTGTTACATACAGATTGTTAATATTTTATTTAATTACTAATATTTTACATTTTTGTTTAAAAGTATTGTTGCTGTATCCTTTTTATTTATGTGACAGTTGTAGTCAGGTTTGGGCCTAAAAATGCTGAACTCATAAAATGAGATAGATGTGTCCCTTCTTTCTCTATTTTCTGTAAGAGCTTTATAAAAAAACTCAAATTATTATTTTTTCCTTGAAATTGTGGTAGAACTACTCTATAAAGTTGTCTGGGTTTGATGTTTTCTTTGTGGGAAATTTTTATTGACTTTGAATCATCTTTGCTCAAGGATAATATGTATTTCTTGCTATTTTCTGAGACATTAAGGGACCAGCAGGTGAATCATAGTACTATTACTTTACCAAATTATACCACCATCATTATCTATGAGAAAGAATATACTTACTGAAGCTCTATGAACAGTAGCTGGAAAGTACTGAATATTTTTGTTTCTATGGCAGAATTACTGGCATCTCATTAGATACTACTTTGCAATTTACAGTCAAGTAACAAAAAATAAATTGTTAATGTTATCTGTATATTTTGTATATTTGGATTTGCAAAGTAGTGACATTAGGACAGAAGATACATTTCCTGAGTAGCAAAATAGTATTGGCATGATTGCTGATTCAGACTGATTTTCTGATTTTTAAATCATTTTTATTTGTGCACGGCTTTACTTTCTTTTCACCATTCTCTGGATATGATAGCTAAAACTGGACTCCACTCCCTGGATGTGGGTAGACTATGTAAGGTCTACTGTCTCCTCACTATATTTAGGTACATATCTGTCATTATGATTTTCCAGTCTGACATGTAAAGAGCTTGGAAGTCATTACTCATCTTCTCACAAAAAGATAAAAACTGAACAAACTGAAAATCAACAACTCTTCTTAGAGGCATCAGATAATTGAGAGCAGACCGCTGCTGCAAACACTGAAGAGAGAGTCAGATACTAAGAATCATAGTTTACAGGAGCTGAAGCTGAGGAGCAGAAGCCAGAGGCTGGAGCCAGTGCTGGTAAGAACATTTAAACTGTAATTGACAAATTGCTAGAGGCTCAGTGTGGATAAACTTGAGAGTTATAAACTCTGGGGGCCCAACTCTGGGAGGGCCCACATATTTTTTGTTTTACCTCCAAGAGCACCACCATGTTCTTCTGGTGAAGATTGGAGAAAAAAATCCCAGTCTTTCTGGCAGGGGGAGTAACCATTTTTAAAAACACCCAAAACTCTCTGCTCTCCTTAGTAAAAGCCTGCCCTCAAGGCAGATTGTTTTGCCAGAGCCTAATCTCGGGAAAGGGAAATACCCAACTCCAGCCCCCTTTAGCCTTCCCTTCTCACCTAAGGGATGAGGAAAAGCGGACAAACACTTGTGAAGGTCACAGTGCAGGGCACAGCCTCACTATAAAACTAAGACTTCATTATAAAATTACAGAATGGTTCTCTTCTTCCATGCTTTACCACCACATCAGTAGGGCTCCTGTATAATAATGATGGATTATGAGAAGAACTGCAGGGCTCAGAAGATATTTATGGAGTCTCTAGGCAAACACAAAGACAACAAGTGAAACAAAAACCAAGACCCTGAAAAAGAATTCCAGCCTCTGACACCTACAGCTACAGCAAACATTAAACATGGCTTAGCTCTTAGATAGATAAAACTGTAATTCTAATATTGCATTGAACGTGTGTGGTCACTCCCATATTGACTTAAAGAGGCAGTTTTTGACACTGTTGTTGGGGTTTGTTTTTGTTGTTTTTTGTTTGTTTTTTATCAGTGGTGCTGGTAAGTCACATCCTACATTTTATACATTTCATCTTACTTTGGCTCTGCTTATTGGATATTTATACTTGTTAATGATCAGTCACATTTTAAGGTTTCTTGGCTCTACCTTGACATTGTCTATTCCATGGACATCTGTCATTGTCCATTCCAGTTTTACATTGTCTGAATTAGATGAACATATTAACTTTATTAGGCTTTTAGATCTGTTAAGTTCTAGGAGCTCCTCTCTCAGCTGAATCAAGCCGATTAATAGTCCTCTCGCTTACTCATCTCCAGTTATCTTTGGTCATGATGGTAAGAATTTCCATAAGAGAGACTTTCTCAAGCTTCCTTGTTAAAAAGCTTGCTGAAGTTCAGATATATTGGGACAGTGTAAGTAGAACATACAATTAGCAAATTCCAATACAGAAAGCAACATGAGTTTAGTGTGACAAATACAAACTGATTTCAACATTTGGCAACTTCAAGTTCTCCCTAATCAGGTTGTTGTTTTCATTTTCAACAATGAGTAAAAATAAAGCCATACTGGGTCTTTGTGATAGATGAGAAAATTATAAAGAATTTTAGAAGACAGGATTCTAATAAAAATATATGTCTAAAAATATCGATAAAATAACACATACAGGCTTTGGAAGAGTTACGTCTATTTTTATCAGGAGAGAATCAACATATATGTAGCTTACAGATGCTCCAGCGTCTGGGTTCTGAGAGGGGCTACCATGATTGTTAGTATAACAGCTTTGCTGCATCCAGCTGCCATTTAGACTTTCAGAAACTGACTTAGCCCCTGTTAATTTCCATATCTGTGAAATGTGGATAGTAATAGTTCCTACCTCAAGCATTGCTGTGATGATGACTACTGGAATATAGCAAGTGAACAGTAGATGTTACTTCTATCAATTTTCACAGAAACAGGGATGTCACGGTATGGACCATATTTCTGGAAGATAAGTAAAAATTGGTGCGGATGACAGTCAAGTAGGATGGTTAAAGAAGAATAGTAAGAATACTAGCATTAGCATAAGAATACTAATACTAATACCAAAAGGTATCAGGATCTAATTGCAGCTAGACAACAAACTTCAACAACTTGGGCTAAATTGTCTTGATTATATATCTTTCCAAGAGCACACAACTGAATTGAAATGAGACCTGGCATGGTAGGGTGGGCAGTGGTGAGGGTCCATAATAGGAAATTCCAAGGAAACTTCCCAGGAGGAAATGAAAAGTTGTTTCATTCTTCCCATTTTATTACACAGCATTGCATTTCAGGACACCTCAAAATTCTACTGTGAAAAGAAATGACAACTTTCTCTAGAGACAACCCAAAGTAGATTAAAAACCCATCTCTACGGAAAATACAAAAAAATTAGGTGGGTGTGGTGGCGCACGCCTGCAGTTCCAGTCCAAGAGGGCTGAGGCAGGAGAATTGCTTGAACCTAGGCGTGGGGAGGTTGCAGTGAGCCAAGATCATGCCACTGCACTCCAGCCTGGGCAACAGAGCAAGACCTATCTCAAAATTATAAAAACAAAACAAAACAACAAACCAAAAAAAAAACAAAAACAAAAACAAATACAAGCAGAAACACACACACACACATGCGCGCACACACACACACACACACACACACACACACAAACCAAAAAAACAGAATGGCAACTCTCTAGGAAGAAAAGTTAACTATAAACCACCTAATAAGAAAAGTTGTCCAGTCAGTGGCCTTAGCTATCCAAGACTCTAGGTCATCACTCAGCCAGGGCCCTTGGAGTAAATAAGTAAACATGAGGTGATAGGCCTATGGGCCTATCTAATTTGTTTTAGGATCAAGAACCCAACAATTCTGCCATTTACTGCTAAATTGCCTTAGTTATTTTGTTATAATCTGCATATCACCCTTTAATGGATGTCTTAGCTAAATATGGATGCTGACACAAAGGCTAAGAGGGAGCTTGTGGGGACCTCGAAATTTTTAGAAGCATGATGCTAGTGTGATGTTTTTTTAAAATCCTTCAAATGCATTAGAAAAAAAGCTTGTGTAAGATCCTCTGTAGTATTAAGAGTTATATGATATTTTGAAAAATATTCATGCAATTTTCCATTTTTCCTTGCTTTTTATTATTCATGAACTTTTCCCAATCCACCTATTATCTATGAGAATATTAAGTACAAGAAAACAGTGCTCAGCTTTGACTTCAAAAGCAAACTCCCCAAAACTGCCTAAAAGAGCATAAAGTTTAATAAGTGATGGGTGGAATGCCTCAGTTGGGAGATAAAGGATATGAGTGTTTGCCTGGAGGCCTGTGAGGAATCTTCTGGACTTAGAAGAGAAGAACAGAATTAGTATTCAGAATCTGCACAGCCTTTGCTCTGTCAGCTCTATGCAGCACTAAGGAACCTTTTGTGAGCCAAGCCAATGATGTCCATGGGCCATCATTGCCCTCCAGGTGAGCGCCCACTGCAGGTGTCTGCAATGCCCATTGATTGTGCAACAGGAGAGTCCCCTGCTCCCCTAAGACGGTCAACTTGTCTAAATTACCCCAGTAAGCAACCAACCCGTATGCCCAGGATACTTCCAAGCCCTCCAAATAGAGAATGGTTTTAAGATACTCAAGGAAGCAGTGGAAATATGGAAAGTTTTGGGTGGTATTGTTTAGATCCATCTCAAAAACCCTTCACCTGTCCCACCGCCAGCCCCCAGAAGAGGGAAGCCTTTGGCCCTGACAAAGGAGTCATAATACAACCATGAAAGAGCACAGAGTTTCTTTTATCCTGCTAGTGTCTGTTTTTCAACCACTCTGCTGTGAATTTACTCTAAAAAAAATAGCTAATGGAATTGGAGTGGACATGAGTGGCAGAATATTTAATATCAGAGAGGACATATAACTTGGTAGAAGCACATTATTTAATACTTAAAAGTACACATCTTGAAGCCAGGATCATCGTATTCTTAGGTTTCCGGCTTTGAGCGAACTACTCATATGAGCCTGTGTTTTCTCATTTGTGAAAGGAAAATAATGCTGTCCTCAACCTTGTAAGACCTAAATGGGATGCTACACTTACACAGCCATACATAGAGCCACACAGTAGACCTGGTCACATCATACTCATCTGTTGTCAATATGCTCATCTGAATTTGTTGGGCACATATTATCTTCAGCTGCTGTGAATTGCCTGTAATGGAGACAAAATTCTAAGATACCAGCAAGCAGAGGGATGACTTAGTGTTCCTGGATCCCCAGTATTCACATGCCTGAGGTGTGCTTTCCCTCGCAGGAGGAATGCACTAAGGAGAAGGTGCTAATGGACTACTGATTTCTTATCCATTCTGTGCTATTTTAAGAGTGTGCACAAAATACTCTATGGCCCTGGATATCTATTTGGAACTCCAGCCAATAACTCTGTCACCTTGGTCTCAAGTTTTGAGTGAGTTAGGAAATGAGAGATTTTGTACAAAATATTTTATTTTATGAAGATCTGCTTTTGAATATGTTATTCTATGTGTAATAGGTACATAGTATATCAGAAGGTAGAAATGACAAATACCCTGTTTTGTCCTTGAGAATCTTACAATACAGTGGGAGAAACTTATTTGGTACTTTCCAAACATGCAAAATAACCATAAGGCAAGGAGATTTAGATTTTTTTTCAGTGTTCAGTTCTTCTGGACACACATCCTAAATTAAAACTGTCATTTTTAAAAAGACACAACTTACAAATGTCCTTTCCTGAGTATGTTTTCAATGAGGTTGCAATAAAAGGTAAAAAAAAAAAATGTGTAAAGAAGAGTAGACTATTCAGGGCAGAAGAAACAGATCTCAGGCCTCTACCTATAACTCATTCATCACATGGTTGGTCAAAACCACAGCTTTGAGGGAAGAGGCAAAGAGGAAGAACACTCTAATTTTACCAGAGCTAAAATCATAAAAGTGTCTTCTTCTGAGGAAAAAGAGAGAGGATAGGGAAGAGAGAGAGAGAGAGAGAGAAAGGAAGGAAGGAAGGAAGGGGGAAAGGCTGGCATTATTTTACTTGCTAATTTGTAAGTGCAATTAAGGTTAAAGTCATACTTCCCTTCACAAGAAAACATGACCCAAAGCTGAATGAGCAAGAAAGCTTTGTTTGTAAAGAACTTTTCAAGACGCTGTTTTTCTCCTGGAAAATGTGGTTTATCTAATTGATGGCTGAGGAAAACCATCTTTTTAAACTTCCCACTCAGTGAGTCACTCTGGGGTGTGTCTGCCTTGTAGCATCCTGTGAGATCCAGTAATCTAAATTGGCATGACCCAGGCAGCCCCAACCTCATGCGTCAAACCGAGCTACCAGCGCTGGGAAACCAGAGAGAGCCCGGTTTTCTAAACAGAGTGGTTAACAAAATTGCATGTTATGAAATGGGGTTTCATCCTTTAAAGGATCATTACCTATTTTTAAAAAGAACCTGTCGAATAATTCCTATCACCCCCAGATGTCTACAGTTGCCAGGTCATTACCCCAACGGAAGGGCAAGTATTATTTCCTTAGGGTTTCTTCATGTTTACCTTGAAGAGAATTTCCATGCTGCCAACAATTGCGTTGAATGGAGGTGAAATGGAGAATTTGGACATGTTCTTCAAACTTGACTTGAGACGCTGACAAAGCATTATGAATTCTGAACCAGACAGCCAATGGGACATCAAAATCTGGGGAAATAAATGCAAAAGTAGTCTGAAAGTCTTAGCCATTAGTACATAGTCTTGTCCGGTACAGCAACTCAACCATTTTTGACAGCTAAAAATTTTTAATCACCAGAGTGTTGTAGCTGATGTGTATGAAAGTACTATGTGCATGGTGGACCTTAGGAAAGAACAAAATAAGGGGATTAAGTTTTCCGAAAGAAGAGATGTGTGTGCACAGATGGCTTAGGGGAGTTATCGGTGGAGGGTGTCCAGGTTCTTGGCTTTTTCAAGAAAGAATTGGACAAAACACACAAACAAAGCAAGGAAATAATAAAGCAACAAAAGCAGAGATTTGTTGAAAATGAAACCACACTCCACAGGGTGGTAGCAGGCCCGAACAACCGGCTCAAGGACCCAGTTAAAGAATTTTCTGGTGTTTAAATCCCTCTAGAGGATTCCCATTGGTTACTTGGTGTATGCCATAGGTAAATAAAGAGGATGAAGTAAGGTTACAAACTTATTTACTTGGTGTACACCCTATGAAAATGAAGAGGATGAAGGGAGGTTACAATGTTATGTACTTGGTGTACACCCTATGCAATGAAGAGGATGTTTCCTGCCATAGCTGAAATAGAGTTACAAAGTTATCTACCTGGGCTTAGAAAGTTTAATTTAATTCCATTTAAATTAGTTCTAGGAAGTCATTAGGTTCCCTGCCTCCAGACCTATTTTCTGCTTCAGGGGTTTGTGGAGGAGAACGGAGAAGATAAGGGGTTAGAAATAATGTCAAGCCATCTTTTCTGAAAAACCAGTCTACCTTCTTTATTATCTTTATTATCTGGGTATCATATGAGAATGTGACAAGATAGTACTTTGGATTCTTTGAAATTTATTTAACCAAACTTCCAGGGTTAATTATTTGGAATAAGATGTAGAGGCTGCAAAGTGAGCCAAAAAAATATAAGTGTTACCTTGTACTGGAGAGCCTTTACTCCAGTCCTCAGGGATTAATGAATGAGGGAAGGAAGGGTCTTGGAGAGAATGAATTGAACACCAGATAAGTTACACCAGATAGTTTAAGTTTTAATCGAGGTGCTTAAGTCTGTATAGGATGTTCTTTTGGGGAGGTGGCAATGTATAAGGGCTGTCTTTAACTACTCTCCCCTCTCCCACGTGATTAGCACTAAGATGAAAATGTAGTAGACATTGGGTAACACAAAGTTAGAGAAGGAAATGAGTTGAAAAAAATAGCGTTGCTATGTTAGATAAAAGAGGTGTGACAAGAAAAGTTCTCAATGTTGGAATGAGATAAATAATATGATCACAACCTGAGAACTCTAGAAACCTTATTATAACATGCAAATGATGAGCCTCTATCCACTTCAGGCAGCATTTTCAGCACATTAGGATGTTTAAAGCAATCACCATATTAGAGACCTAGAAGGATTCTCCAGAGATTTAGGCTTGAGAAAACATGTTTTTTGGGTTTTTGGTGTTTTCCTGACTTCTCATTAGAAACAGTGTAATTTTCACTGCTCTTCCATCCAATAAACATCACAATTATATCCCCAGATCACAATGATCAGCTCTAGTGATAGATGTGGAAACTCATGGTCACCATGAGAGACTGTGAAGTCTGTCTCAGTCATAGTTGGCTCCTGGAAGTGAAGACAGAGGACTGGCAAAGTACTCTATTGTGACTACAGATAGAAGTCCTTTAGGACTGTGAATGTCTAATGAGTCCTTTATACTAGCTTTTGAACCTCCTCCTTAATATTTCCAAAAAGCATTACTTCAGATTATCTGTTTTTCTCTGAAAGCATGACATACATACTACTGGTAGTAGGCAAGATGGTTTTATGTGGTACATGATCACATTAAAAAATAAAATAATGATGAGTTTAGATAGAGAATTCAGATAGGGAGATAGTAGGTGAATAACAATACCAATGGTACTATGGATATGATAGAATTAACACAATTTTTGTGTGAATGGCTGAAATCTGTCCTGTTCTATACTTTTTGTTACGTGTGTCTCATAGTTGTATAGATGGCAATTTCTAGACTCAAAATTATGAACTCCTAAGCAACTGGAAAATGAGCAAAGCTGGAAATTTGAACTTGATCATACAAGCCTTCCCTGCAGACTGACAGAATTAAATTTCTTATGGAGAACCACAAGTCCTTAATAATTAATCACATATCATGAGCTTCTTATTAGAAATGGAGAGTGGATTGGGGGAATGTCTACTTTTGTAAACTGAGCTGGACAAACTTCATAAATCGGTGAGGGTAGATTTTATTCAGTTCCAAGTTTAATTTTATTATCCCTGGATTATTGTTGATTTCGCTTAAAAGTGTGTTGTACTAGCAGAATCGCATTTGCACATGTGTTTCCAACCCACCTGGATATGACCACATGTGTTTCAATGGAATCATTCAGATACAAGAGTAAAGTTAATCAATCAGCAAACACAGATCAAAGTCCATCTTGCCCATTTCCTAAAAATGAGAAATGTTTTCAGCAATTTCAAGCCTGATGAAATGAAATTGGATGGGGGGAAAGGAGACAAAGATAGAATAATTTATTCTACCAACATATGCCATGAGAGAAAACATATAATTTCTATCAAGTAGTTAGGGAGTTACCAAGTTGTCCACTGACTTAGACACAAGCACTTTCCTCACTAGAACTGCCCTACCACTCTCTCTCATCCCAATCCAGTCAGAACTTGTTTAGTGAGAAGGTACCTCCCAGAAAATTGTTGATGTATTGATGATGACTGTGGTGTGGCTGGTGCAAGTTCACTGATCTCAGATAGTCCCTATAAGTAGGTTTTAAGTAGAGATGAGAGACAGGAAGAGCTGAGTAGCTGAAGCATTAGAAAACAGAACACAGCTTTCCTCATATCAGCCACCAGATCTCATCATGATGGTCTTGGATTATACAGTCTGAGATGTTTCTCAGACTGTAGAGAAGCGAAAAATTACATTGCTGCTAGTGAGTAGTCAGAAAAAACACTGAAGAATCAAGGAAACTTAGTTTTCTCAGATTCAAATCTCTGGAGGTTTCTCCAGTCTAGGTGATGATCATCGTAACCACGCTAAAAGATAGAATGATGAAACACACAGAGAGTATCAGAGTGAAGTTGTGAAACAGAAAGATACATAGACCCTTAGCTGTGTCTGAAAGACTGTCAGATAATAGGGGTTGAGCTACAAGGTTTGAAAAACCTGTTGCACAGTTGTAGACGTGAAGAGGAGATTCACGTTGACTTTGGTTTACCTTTCACATGTAAAAAGCTTGGAAGTCACCACTCCCATCCTAAAAACAAGAAATAAATCTGAGAAGACTTAAAAAATCAATGACATTTATTAGAATCACCAGAGACTTGAGCTCACAAGACAGACCTCGAAATCTGAAGAGACAGATGAATACAAGTAATTGCAGCTGAAACTTTTGTACCAGAAACAAAAGCTCTTGAAGATGTACACTGATAAGATGGTTAAAGTGAATTTTAATAAATTCTTTGAGGTTGAGTGTACATTAGCTTGAAAGTAAAAATCCTGCCAGGCCAGTCGTAGTTTTCCCCACGCTTTGATGAGTTTTAACTTCAGGATCCCCAGTGGTTTCTCACAATGAAGCTGGAGAAGAAGAAACATCAGATGATCATACTAATTGTTTCACAAGAAGCATTTGACAAAATCCAATACCCATTCATGGTTTAAAAAAATAAAAACCTCTCATCAAACTAAGAACAGAGGGAAACTTTCTTAACCTGTTAAAGAACATCTATGAAAAACCTACAGCTAACATCATACCTAATGGAGAGAAAAACAGATATTTTCCTCCCAGTTGGAAAGAAAGCAAAGATATTCTCCCTTACCGCTTCTAGTCAATATTGTACTGCAAGTCCTAGGTAGTGTGACAAGATTTGTAAAAAGAAAACAAAAGGTATAAATATTAAGAAGGAAGAAGCAAAACTGTCTTTCCACATATAATAAAGTTAAAAAATAAATAAAGTAAAAATAAATGAAACTGTAAAAATAAAATAGAAAATTAAAAAGTAACAATAAAAAAGTAGAAAATGAAACAAAAAATAGAAAAAAAAATCTTGGAACTAATAGCAGATTATGGCAAGGTTGCAGGATACAAATTAATAGATAACAGTCCATTGTTTTCCTATATATCACAAATGGAAATGTTGGAATTTTCAAAGAAAAACACAATACCATTTATAATAGCATGAAAATAAAACACTTACATAGACATTTAAGAAAATATGTACAGAATATCTATGCAGAAAACTGTAACACTGTAATTAAAGAAATCAAAGAAGATCTAAATATATAAAAAGATATCCCATGTTCATGGATTGGAAGACTCAATTTTTTTTTCCTTTGAGATGGAGTCTCGCTGTGTTGCCAGGCTTGAGTGCTGTGGTGTGATTTCGGCTCACTGCAACCTCCAACTCCCTGGTTCAAGCAATTCTCCTGCTTCAGCCTCCCAAGTAGCTGAGATCACAGGCATATGCCACCATGCCCAGCTAATTTTTTTATTTTTAGTAGAGACGGGGTTTTGCCATGTTGGCCAGAATGGTCTTGATCTCCTGACCTCCTGATGTGCCCACCTCGGTCTCCCAAAGTGCTGGGATTACAGGTGTAAACCACCACGCCCCGCTGGAAAACTCAATATTTTTAAGGTGTCCATTCTTCTCAACTTAGTCTAGATATTCAATGCAATTATAATCAATATTCCAGCAAGCTATTTTGTGGATATTGAAAATCTAATTCTAAAGTTTATATCGAACAGCAAAATACATGGAGTAGTCAATGCAATACTGAAAAAGAACAAAGTCAGAGGACTGACAGTGCCCAATTTCAAGACTTAATGTAAAGCTAAATTAAGACAGCATTGTAATGATGAAAGAATAGACATTAGATTAATGGTACCGCACAAAGAGCGCAGAAATAGACCCATACTGATATAGTCAACTGATTTTTGACAAGAGCAAAGGCAATTCAATAGAGAAAGGATAGTCTTTTCGGCAAAAGATACTGAAATAATTCAACATCCATATGCAAAAATAAATAAATCTAGACAGGAATTACACCTTTCACAAAAAAATAACTAAAAATGAATCATTGATCTAAATATAAATCATAATACTATATAACTTCTAGAAGAAAACATAGGAGAAAATCTTGGAGACCTTGGGTTTGGTGAGTTTTTAAATGCAACACAAAACCACAATCCATGGGAAAAAATAGTTGTCTTTATTAAAATTAAAGTGTTTTGCTCTGTGAGAGGCAATGTTAAGACCATCAAAAGACAAGGCATGAAGTAGAAGGAAATATATACAAAACACTTATCTGATACATAATTTGTTTGTAAAACATATAAACAACTCTTGAAACTCAACAAAGAAAATAAGCAATCTAATTAAGAAATAGGCAAAAAATCTGAACAGAAACCTTACCAAAGAAGACATTTAGAGGGCAGACAAACATGTGAAAAGATACTCAACATTATACGTCATTAGAAAATTGCAAATTAAACAATAATGAAATACACTACACACCCATTAGAATGGCTAAAATAAAAACAAAAAACTGGCACTACCAACTACTGGCAAAGATGGGGAGCAAAAGGAACTCTCATTCATTGCTATTAGAAATGTAAAATAACATTGAAACCTCAGAAGACAGTTTAGCAGTTTCTTACAATGCTAAAGACAATGTTACAATCCAGTCCCACAATTATGCTCCTAGGTAATTAAACAATTGAGTTAAAAACTTTTGTCTGTACAAAATCCTGCATGCTTATGTTTATAGCAGCCTTATTTATAATCACCAAAACCTGAAAGATGGTCTTCAACAGGTGAATAAATAAATAAACTATGGCATATCCATACAATGAAATACTATTCAGCAATTAAAAAGTAAGCTATCAAGCCACAAATATATATATATATATATATATATATAAAACCTTAAATGTAGCCAGGCATGGTAGTGCGCACCTATAATCCCAGCTACCGTGGAGGTTGAGGCACAAGAATGGCTTAATTTGGGGAGGTAGAAGTTGCAGTGAGCCTATATTGCACCACTGCACTTCAGCCTGGGCGATAGAGTGAGACTCTGTCTCAAAACAACAACAACAACAAAAAGAAACAACAAGAACAACAACAACAAAAAACCCCAAACAACAATAATAAAAAATCTTAAATGCATACTGCTAAGTGAAAGAAGCCAGTCTTAAAAGATTGCATACTCTGGGGGTTCCTCCCCAGCCTGTGCACCTCCCATCTCTGAAAAAGAAGCCCCAGAGCCCCACCTTTTCCCACCCCTCCAGGGCTTGTCTGTGGACTGTGACAGGGTTTGAGGAGTGGTGGGGACTGCTGAGGCAGGTGTCAGAGGGCAGTCTGGTGGTTCTTATTCTAGGAATGAGTCGGGGCTGGATGGCAGTGGCTGCACCTGTGCCCAGTCAGCTGCTGCCGTCCATACCACAGCCCTCTCCCTCATGATGGGAAGGCAATGGTCAGGCTGGCTGCTGCCATTTTGTCCCTAAAAAAAAGAAAAGAAAGAAAAATGAAAAGGTTGTGTATATTGCATGATCCAATTACAGAGCATTCTGGAAAAGGCAAAACTATAGAGGCAGTAAAATGACCAGTAGTTGCCAGAGGTTCCAGGATAGGATGAAGCACAGATGATTTTGGGGAATTTTATGTATGATATTACAATGGTGGACATAAAACCTTATATATTTTTCAAAATCCATAGAACTTTATAACCCAAAGAGTGAACACTAATATCTGCAATATTTTAAAAACAATTTAGGACCTTGGGGATCTCAGAAAGGAATACAGACTGTGACAAGAGCATCTAACTGTAATGCAAATGATGAAACAACTTCCCTGCAGGGGACGGAGGTAAGACGTGCTGACCTAAACGAGCAGAAATAAGTGGAATCTAAGGCTAAAGGCAAAAGAAACTGCACATAAAACTATATAAGTGGTAGCTAAACAATAAGAACACATGGACACACAGAGGAGAACAACAGACACCCCGGCCTACTTAAGGGTGAAGAGTGGGAAGAGGGAGAGAACCAGAAAAATTACATATCAGTTACTATGCTTATTACCTGGGTGATGAAATAATCTGTATGCCCAACCCTAATGACACACAGTTTGCCTGTATAACAAATCTGCTTATATACTCCTGAACCTAAAATTTTTTTTTTTAATAAAGAAGTAAAAAGGCTCTACAAGACAGTTAATCTCTTCACTTGTAGGAAAAGTCACAGTATTAAATATTTTAAGGCAACTGAGAAGAAAGCAGGATAGGTATTTTTGTGCTCACTAGAGAAATATAAATCTTTTGAAATTTTCACACATCGTTTTTTGCATTCTATTTGATATATTAAATTCATATATAATTTTTAAAAAATGTTTTCAAGGTTGAGGGGACAGATTTGACCAAAACCCAATGTTAGACAGCTAATATCCTTGGCTTTCCCATTGTTCACATTTTGGAAATTCCTTTTGCCTAGTTACTGTTTTTCATTCCCTGTATCTTTCTTGGTCTTAGTTCATTCATCAATCTTAGTGCATTTTATTGCCCAGTCACTTTCTAATAAAAACTAAATAAAAGGCAAATGTTCCAAAATATGCATGTCTCTAAATATTATTACTCTACACTCACCCTTGATGGTCCAATGGCTGTGTATAGAATTCAAAGTTGGAGACAATACATTGTTAAAATTTTGCAAACATTCATTCCTTGTTTTCTTATTTCCAAGCTTGCTGTAAAGAAGTTCAAAGTCTATTTCCTTTGTATTTGACCTCTTTTATCTCACTAGAAGATTTAGGGATATATTTAATCCATTACTGGTTGTGGAGTCATATTTCAATTATCATAACAGACAATTGGTGAGCCTTTTTAACCTGTAAAGTCATGTCATTCAATTATGGGAAAATGTATAATTGCTTTGATAATTTGATCTCTCTGTCTCTTTTGTCCATTTTTTCTTCTGTAACTCTCATTTTTCAGATGTTGGACTTCATGGGTTGTTCTCATAATCTTAAGTTTCTTCTATTTTCATTCCTTTTTAATTGTGCATGCCGAGATGTTTTCTCAGCTTCATCTTCCAATCTTCTACATATAGAAAAGAATGCACAAACATATATATAGCCAACTAGTATACATAAATTAATGTATACGAGTGTATGTATATATGTAAAATTTTCTTCCTTCCTGTATTCACTTTATTTATCTCCCTTAATCTGTTTCTCCCCTTTTCTGTTTTCTCTTCTTTCTCTTCCTCTTTCTTCACTCTCTTTGATTTATCCTTTTTCTTTTGGTTTTCCTTACTCTAATTCCATGACTCTTTCTCTTTTAAATTTTTTAAAAATTGACAAATCACAGCTGTATACATTCATGCATTCATGTACAAGGTGTAATGATAAAATGAAGTTAACATATTCATCATCTCACTTAACTCTTTGTGTTGAGACGTTTGAAATTTAGCATCTTATTTATTTTGAAATATGCCATCTTACTTATTTGTAGATAAATAATACATTGTTATTGACTACAGTCACCCAGCTGTGCAATAGATTTAAAAATTTATTTATCCTGTCTGACTAAAACTTTGTAAGCTTTGGCCAACAACTCCTCATTTTTCTCCCTTTTTTTCTCCCCGAGCCTCTGGTAGTCATTATTCTACTCTCTACTTCTATGAGTTATTTAGATTTCCCCATATAGTGTAATTGTGCAGTATTTGTCTTCTTGTGCCTGCTTATTTCACTTAACATAAGTGAGTATGTCTTCCAGGTTGATCCATATTGTTGCAAATGGCAGGAGTTCTTTCTTTTTGCAGGCCAAATAATATTTCATTGTGTGTATATACCTCATTCTCTTTATCCATCTGTCGTTTGGTGGACACTTGGGTTGCTTCCACTTCTTGGCTATTGTAGATAATTCTGGATTTTCTACAAAAATAACAAGAACACACAATAGGAAAAGGACAATTTTAAAAACTAAGTTGTGCTGGGGAAATTGGATATCCACACATACAGGAATAAAATTGGATCCTGATCTCACATCATAGAAAAAAATTAACTCGAAATGGATTAGATATTTAAACATAATACCTGAAATTGAAGAACTGCTAGATGAAAACGTAGGGGGAAAGCTCCATGACATGGTCTAGGCAATGATTTTTTGGACATGACCCTGAAAGCACAGGCAGCAAAAGCAAAAATAGACAAATGAGATTGCATCAAACTCAGAAGCCTCTGTACAGAAAAAAAAAAACAAAAAAAAACGATTAACAGAAAATATTTTCAAACCATACATTTGATGAGGGACTAATATCCAAAATATATAAAGAACACAAACAACACAATAGCAAGAAAACAAATAATCCAATTTAAAAATGGACAAAGGACCTGAACAGACGTTTCTAAAAGAAAGACATAAAAATGACCAGTGAGTTCATAAAAAAATGTTCAGCATCACTAATCTTTAGAGAAATGCAAATTAAAACCACATGAGATATCCCCTCACACCTGTTAGAATGGCTTTTATCATAAAGATGAAAGATAAGCATTGGTGAGGATGTGAGTAAAGGAAACCCTTGTACACAGTTGGTAGGAATGTAAACTGGTACAACCACCATGGAAAATGGTACAGAGTTTCCTCAAAAAAACTGAACATAGAACTTCCATAGGAGCCAGCAATTTCACTTCTGGGTGTATATCCACAGGAATTGAAATCAATATGTCTAAGGTATATCTGCACTCCATGCCTCTCTCTTTTAATACTTTATTTCAACCTCTCTCTTTGCTTTCTACCTGGTTTGCCTTCTGTTTTTGCCCATATTCATTTTTCTCTTTTTGTTTTTTTCCACTATTTTATCCTTTTGTTTCCCTCTCTCTTTTTCTCTCACCACTGGTTCCCTTCCTCTTCTTGTCTCTAATCTCCTGAATCCATGAAACATCTCCCCCACATCTGTTTCTGTCTGTATTTCTCCACTTTACTTGATATCCTCCCTCTCTCCTCTTAGCTTTACTCTCATTACCACTCTCCACGCTTTCCCTTCTCTCTCTCCATCTGCCCCTTCACTCTCTCTACGCCCTCTGTTTTCTCCCTTTCTCTCTTCCTTGTTTCACCCCATCTTCCTGACTCTCATTTCCATAATTCTCCCTCTCCCATCTCTATTTTCAATCCACTATCCTTATTCACATTTTCTATATTGCTCTTGGTATTACATTTTTATTTCCAAAACATCTTACTCATCTTCTGATTTTCTCTTAAATACATAAAGCATCAATGTCTTGTTTCATGGTTTCAGGATTTTTTTTTTTTTTTTTTTTTTTTTGAGACGGAGTCTTGCTCTGTCGCCCAGGCTGGAGTGCAGTGGCATGATCTCGGCTCACTGCAAGCTCCACCACCTGGGTTCACACCATTCTCCTGCCTCAGCCTCCCGAGTATCTGGGACTGCAGGCACCTGCCACTATGCCCAGCTAATTTTTTTGTATTTTTAGTAGAGACGGGGTTTCACCGTGTTAGTCAGGACGGTCTCGATCTTCTGACCTCATGGTCTGCCTGCCTCGGCCTCCCAAAGTGCTGGGATTACAGGCATGAGCCATCGCGCCTGGCAAGATTCAGGATATTCTTACCTTTAAGGATATTATTTTATCTGCCATTGTCTCTTCATGGGCATCTTGTTTTGCCTATGCCCTCTATAATAATTTTTCCTGTTTCTTCATTGGTTTTCAGCTCTGTTTTGCATATTAATGTTTTCTGATCCTACTTGGCAGTCTGTACCTGCTGATTTTTTAAATTTTTTCTTTCTTTTGAGGCTGGGTCTCACTCTGTCATTCAGGCTGGAGTGCATTGGAGCAATCTTGGCTCACTGCAACCTCTGCTTCACAGGTTCAAGCCATCCTCCCACCCCAGCTTCCCAAGCAGCTGTGACCACAGGTGCAGACCACTATGCCTGGATAATTTTTTTTTTATTTTTTGTAGCGATAGGGTTTCGCTATGTTGTCCAGGCTGGTCTCAATCTCCTGAGCTCGGGCAACCCACCTGCCTTGGCTTCTCAAAGTGCTGGGAATACAGACATAAGCCACCACACCCATCCTGTAACTACCAATTTCTACTTAAGAGCTGCACTAAAAAACTGTTTGAAAGCTTAATGTGCAAGGATAGGACTTGTTAATTAGTGGTTATCACTGTAGGGTAACTGAGCAGGATCTGACCAGTATTTTGGGAACCTACAATGTGGATATCTATGGGCATTTTTCTTCTAGCCAGTCAGAAAGGAATCTTCTGTAAACAAATAAATTCTTCAATCTTCTGTGTACAGTATAGAAACCTAGATAATAGATTCTGGCACCTACAAAGAAGAGGACCTGCAAGTTTTACCATTTGTCATGTTGACTTTAATTTAAAGCTCCTTTTTTTCCATGCAGAAACTCACTTTTCTTTCAGCTTTGACTGGGGTCCACAGGTCCAAAACGATCTGGTTTATTCTTTTCAATGAATAAATATCCAACCTTCTTCTAGGTTAAAAGATGCTGTTTTAGACTGGGTTCTCTTAAAATAAAAGCCTGAGACTGAGGCACAAATAAACGATTGAGGGAGAAAAAGTAAGTGTTAGGGGAATTAGGCAGAGAAGATGGGAGAATAATAAGCAAGGACAAAAATATAAATTTGATGATTAATAACAAAAAACACTGCCAATGCACCAACATTGGAGTTAGTGTTGAAGTCTTTAATGTTTATATAAAAATTCCAGTGTTTAAAATGTTGCAGAATATAAAAATATGGAAGTTTTCTTCTTACTTCATAAAGCTTCTACAAAGGACAGAAAAGAGACTGCATATTAAAAGAATGAAACAATGACCATGTAAAGATTTTCCTAGAATACAAGAATAGTTTAAGATTAGAAAATTAATAGAATGTGTCAATCAAGATCTCCACAGGGTTTTGATAAAACATCCATTCCTTTTATAAACTTCATAGTCTAAGAATGAAGAGCTCTTTCCTTAATAATAAACATTCTTAATCCAACATTGAATATAAACCTTAACAATAAAACATTGAAGGCATTTCCATTAAAGTTAGAAAAAAGATATGAATGCAAGCCATGACTACAGCTTAATTTTGGTCTGGAAATTTAGAAGAACTCATGGGTTCTTTATCACTGTGAAGGTGATATTAAAAGGTAAACATCTACAAGTGCCAACTCCTCTGATCATATAATTAATTTCTTTCTGAGAGGCTCTATTTTCATTGAAGACAATTCTATGACCTCTCCAGAGCTTTCTAAAAGTACAGAGTAAAAGGGTGAGGGAATGCGCAGGTCATTTAGGAATTTAACAAAAAATAGTTTACAGAGTGAAGGTCTTTATGTGCTGAGACTGAGAGCCAACCATAGCAATTCCATGATGACTTGATAATTGTGGGCTTTACACACACATTCCAGACACTTCCCAGGCCCTATTACAAGCACAGTTAGAAGCATCCTTATGTGATAGAAGAGCATTCCTCACTGGAATTGTGACTAGTTGTGGAGAGTTGTCATGGGTGCATAAAAAGAAAGTCTTAGAATTTTTGAAGGTAGAAAGGGAAACCCCAGTGCCTCTTTTGATGGATTTAAATATAAGATGTCAGTCAAATGGAAACAAGACTTGAAAACCACTATGAGAGATGGGCAGATCACAAGATCTTTGAATTAAGAGCTCTGGACTCAAGGTTATCTATTTGCTGTCTAATGTTGGATAAGTGAATTACATGCCTTCTTGGACAAGTTGTCAGACAGGTGAACATCAGGCTCACAAAAGCCAGATGGAAGTGGAAAAAAAAAGTTTCTCCAACTGAAATATTAATTCTAATATTTTTGAGAAATGTTTATTTGATTGTTTTTTCCTTTGTCATTGCAAATGTAACAGAGATTTCAAGAATCTGGTAGGCCTCAGTCAGAGCTGGGACTGCTGAGGCTGCAAAATCCTATGGTGTAAGATTACAGGTTCTGCCCACCTGTAGACCAGGTTCTACAAATTGAGGAAGACAGTCTTTGGGTTCAGCAGCAAATCAAAGGGCATAATGCTAAAGATTATGAAAAGATAGGTGAAGCCAGTGACACCACAGATGGGGCCTGTGCTAGATTTTGTCCATAAGTTCCAATAATTCTTAGAAGGAGAATGATATGATGAAATAACTACCTACATTTATTGGTGTGCTACATAAGAGCTATTAGTTTTGGGATTCAGTCCCTTCAACTCTGAATTTCATGGCCTGAACCCTTGTTAGATTCATACCCTCCAGTGAAGTTGGGAGAGTAGAGGCAGACCACGTATCATGTAGGTATGACATGTAGGTAGATCTCTTCATAGGGAAAACTAAAGAAGCATGAAGCTTGGAAATAGCTCCAGTCAAGCAGATCGAAAAGATGTTGTTTTAAATGAGATTATCTCCATACATTAGCATATTAATTTTCATTTTGCTATCCTAGCAACTGTGTCAACCCCATTTCCAAACTGTAACCCCAGTAACTTGTGTTTGAGTACATAGGCTGATGTTCAAAATGTGAAATATGACATGTCAACCTGAGAAACATTTTTATAGATCGGGTTTAGTTAGTACTGTCTTGGTTGATACATTGAATTTTTGAGGCTTTTTCTGCTTCAGTAACAATTTCTATGTAATCACCATTAGAATCTTTGATCAAAGTACAGTGCATTTAGTCTTTTAGTAATACAGAGTAGAAAATGATCATTCAACACTTAACTGTATAGACCGGCTAGGGCAAACTGTATGAAATTACTCCAAGACATAAAGCAATTTCACTGTGAAAATCATGTCAGATAAGCAAACTGCCAACATCAATTAAGTTGGAATGTAATAGATAATGTGGAACTTTGTATAGTTTTGTTAGAATTATAATCTGGGAACATATTTGCACCAAATCTAAAATTTGTACACATATTGGCCATTACTTCATTTATTTTGTTCTATAGCTACATAAATCTTATTTCATCTTGCTTAAGTTTTAAAAAATCAATAAATTTAGTAATATAGTCTTTACTGCTTGTAAATGTTATTTTCTACGCTTCTGATAAAGTAAGTGAAATCACTCTTTTATCTTCAGCATTAACCTTTCTCGAACAGATATTTTATTTTTACTTCAAAATGCATCCTCAGCATATACTCTTTCTTTTTTCTTAACCTAGCTCTTTCACTCTATATTAAATGTTGCAATAACTCTCTCATATGATAAAAAATGAGGTACTCTTATACTTTGGATGACTGAGAAAGTATTTAAAGATTTATTTTTAATTTAAAATAGCTTTAAAATGGGTAAATTCAAGTGTGAAATCAGTATTATTCAAAGCAGACCATAACATTTGTGTGAAACTGTAGGAATAAGATTTTTATAAGTTAAAGTATTTTTTCATTTTTTGCTCAGATTTTTAAAACTCAAAAAATATACTTTGTTTATTCATACAGAAACCCGTGCATTGTGCTTTTCTTTTTTTTTCTTTTTTTTTTTTAGATGGAATCTTGCTTGTTTGCCAGGCTGGAATGCAGTGGTGCAATCTCAGCTCACTGCAACCTCTGCCTCCTGGGTTCAAGCGATTCTCATGCCACAGCCTCCCAAGTAGCTGGGATTACAGGTATGCACCACCACACCTAGCTGATTTTTGTATTTTTAGTAGAGATAGGGTTTCACCATGTTGACCAGGATGGTCTCGATTTCCTGACTTCATGATCTGCCCACCTCAGCCTCCCAAAGTGCTGAGATTACAAGCGTGAGCCACCACGCCAGGTGCATCGTGCTCTCTTTATGGTAATTCTATGATAAGCATATTTCACTATGATTTCTGGGTGTATTCTATTTTTTAATCTCTTTTAAATAACCATATTTATTACAAATATCCACATTAGCTCAATTTATCATGAGTTCAGATGTCTCCCAATGTTTTCCAGAAACTTTATTCCAACTATAGAGTCTCTGAGCTTTAAGGATTTTCTGCACCAGAACTTGTGGCAGACAGGTCATTTAACACCAACGGAATGCCACATCTCCTTCTGGTAATCAAAAATATCTTAGTATAATTATTTATGGGATAGATAAATTTGTAACATGCTTGAAAAATAGTTGTAGATCCTAGACAATTCCATTTTTCAACAATATTATCATTTCTTAGATGATACAGCAGTCATCTGATCAGCCTCGAAGGGAAACAAAAAGATTACCATGTTAAAGTATAAAAGATTACTAGAGCTACTTTGTAATGACAACTTTATTGGGGGGAAATATGATTTCTTAAAAGATTATTAGAAAGTGAGCTACTCAATAAAACCTCTCTGCACTTCTATTGAAAAAAAAAAAAATCTTAGTATATGTGATTATTAAATTTTTTACAGTGAACATTAATTTTGATTTAGCTAGTTATTGTTCGTTTTTACTAACCTCAGACCTTGTGTAAAATCAGAACTTAAAAATGCATCTATATGATTATCATATGTGTTATGACTAATGAAATTCACAAGGATGAACACCTACTCAGACTTGACTTGCCAGATGAAAAACATGTTTGTTTTCCAACAGAACTAAACATTATTACTTTGCTAAATACTAACTGCAGACACTCAGTATTCTTTATGCCCCCTTCAGTTCTCTTGTATTTCTGGGACTAGAAGCCTGGGAGCTATACTCCCTAGACTCCCTTGCCAGTAGGGTTTTGAATTTATGTGGGGTTCCACCAAGGAGACACCCTCCCACAAGATTTAGAAGGCAGACAAAGCAGAAGCCATCTCTATGACAGTGGGTGTAAGTGTGGGTCTCCCAGGCATGAATGTTTGCAGTAGTTTCTGCAGTCTCCTGCCATTCACTTTTCTGGATGCCATGATGGAGTTATAAAATCTGCAGCAGATTTCTGCAGGTCACTGACTCTGGATGGCAGTACCTCTGTCTCTGTAGCACGAAACCTACAACTAATATATTTTGCCGGTTCAGGCTTTTAATGGTTTTGCAAGCACCTAGTTCTAACCTAGCTAATAAATAATAAATTCTGGCTTTTATTGGGAATTCTACTGCCATATGGAGCTAGGGAATCAAGATCTGGCTCTTGACACTTCTTACCATACAGAAGGCAAGATATCAGAATAGTTTTTAGCACTTAAAATGAATATGTCAAATGTTTACTTGCAACTAAATCTGATATGCAACCTTGTTAACTTCATTGTTTTTCTGCTGTGTAATGTGATATTTTAAAAATATTGGATTAAACAGTTTAAGTACATCCTATTTCTCTAACTGAATGCACCCATAAAACCCACAAAGAATGCCTGGAGCAGCTATATGAAAATGCTGAAAGTAAGTAATAGCAGGTAGTTTGGAGAAGATGACTAGAATTAGAAGTATTGCAGAGCCTATAATGAGTTGATCATTTTTTGCCCACCAAAAAAATTTTTGCTCACCAAAAAAATTTTTGCTGTCATCATTTTTTGCTCTCCATCTGCCAGCCTGGGTCTAAGGAAGCCTGAATCCCAGAAGTGGGTATTGATATAGAAAGAGAGAGAGCAATGGAAGTCTTCTAGTTCCGGCTCAAGATGTGAAAAAAACAATCTTTTAGTGCTCAGAGAGAGTGGAGAAAACTTCTTATTTTTCTTTACTTTTGTCTTCCTTTGGTTATCTTGAATCCCAAAGGAATTGGGATTCCTTTGGGAATCTACTTACAACTACTGCTCCATGGCAGTAGTAGTAAGGACATTGGTGACAGCAGAGACCTGAAGGTGCCTAAACTCTGAGGGAAAATAAATTTTCTCTATGATCAGTGAACCTGTTGTCTCAAGAGAATGGGATGGACTCCTGTTGCTTTTTTCCCTCTCCGTCCTGCTGACTCTTCAGCCAAATATGGGTGTATCTTTGGGAAGAGTGCAGCAGAGCAGGGCAAATAAAACTCGGGCTTTATGGCTGGAGGACTAAAAAAAGGAACTTTAGGAAATCAAAAAGTAGAGACAGATTATGGAGAGAGAGGAATTTGGGTAAGTGAACTCTATAAATTTGCTTACGAACTCCTGGGCTCACTCCTAAGCTGTGCATGCATGGAACCAGGCCTAAACAGCATACCAATAACTTTTCGAATTAAACTAAGGGATTACCACTACCCAGGTCTCAGACTGACTGCTTGGTGACGCACATCCAATACCAATCAAAATAGCACTACAAAGTCTTTAAAAATAGAACAGACATTGAAATCACCACCCACAGAAAGCTAGTTGGGCCTTGCAACACGAATCCAACTGGACTGATTGCCTAATAAAAGAAATGCCCTGAGTTTTATGATATAATTTTCAAAATTATACAGGATACAATCCAAAAGTATTCAGCATATGAAGAAACAGAAAAATCTCAACATACATGGAAAAAAATCAATAGCTGCTAGTGCTAAAATGACACAGATGTTAGAATTGACTGACAAAGACTTTAATGCAGGCTTTAATGCATTATTATAAAAATACTCCTGAATATAAAGTCAAAAATTCTTGGAATGACTGCATAAATAGAAAGTCTGAGGAAATAAGTAAAGGATATAGAAAAGAACCAAAGGAAAATTTTAGAACTAAAAATAACCTGAAAAAATTCACTAGATACACTCAGCAGTGTAATAGAAATAACAGAGGAAAGAGTCAGTTAACTTGAAGATAGATCAATGGAATTATTCATTGATAATTTAGCAGAGAGAAAAATATTAAAAACAAAAAATTAGCAGAGCCTTAGGGACATGAGTGACAATACCAAAATATCTAGCATTCATGTCACTAAGGAACTAGAAATAAAGGAGAAAGATGCAGTATCGGCAGAGTATTTGAAGAAAATATATTTGAAGAAAAGTTTTCATATTTGGTGAAAGACTTTAATCTATCTATTCAAAAAGCTAAGTAAACACCAAACAGGATATATCTTAAAACCATAAAACAATCAAATTCTGTGAACCAAATGTAAAGAAAATACCTTGAAAGTAGCCAGAGACAAGGCATCATATATAGAGAAACAACAATTTGAATAACTGGATTTGTCATCAAAAACTACACGGAGAAACTAGGAAAGAAAGTGACATAACAGTTTTCAAGTGCTGAAAGAAAAGGACAATCAATTTAGAATTCTACTTGCAGCAAATACATCTTTCTGGAATAAAAATTAAGCAAAGACATTCTCTGCTGAAATAAAACTAAGAGAGTTTTTTTGCTAGTAGACCTACACTAAAAGAATTCCTATAGAAATGTTCTCAGATGGAAAATTATACCAGCAGAAAACTTGAAACTTTGAGAATGAAGAAAGAGCAACAGACATGGTAAATAAATGGGTAACTCTAATAGACTATTTTTCTCCTCTTGAGTCCAAATATGTTTGATGATTAAAAGCAAAACTTTTTATATTATCTGATGGTATTTCAATGAATATGAAAATACACAGGACAACTACAATGTAAAAGAGGAAGGGTAAGACCTGTATTTTAGGTACTAGTCTATATTCCACTTGATGCAATAAAATATTGATTTTAAGTACAGGGTGAAAAGTTAAGTATGTATACTGTAATGCCTAGATTAGCCAATAAGAAGTCTATATGGAGATATAATAGAAAGCACATAGATAAAATTGAACACCAAAAAGAAAAAAAATTTATGTAACCTAAAAGAAGGCAGAAAAGATAAAACATGAGAAAAAACAGAGGTAGCTAACAAAAAATAAAATAAAATTTCAGGCCTAATTTTTAAAAACTCAATATTACCTTAAATGTAAATAGTCTAAACATGCTAATTAGAAGAAAAGATAGTCAAAGTAGATAAAATATGTGACTCAAGTATATGCTGTCTACATAAAAATCACTTCAAATATAATTATATAGGTAGGTTAAAGTAAAAAGATAAAAAATATGTATCATGTAAATAATTCTAACTTCAATGGTAAGATGTTATATCTAATAAATAATAGCCCTCAAAGAGCCTGAGGATAAGGGGATGGAGATAGCAGGAGCTCCAGAGACTGAGTAGGAGCTATGGTGAAAACTAGGAGCCCATAAAATTATGAACCATTCCCTTATGCTCCCAAACCATGGTCATGTAAGGCCAGAAGCTGACCAAAATAAATGGCTTGGTTATGGTCTCTCAAGAGAGTAAGCTAATTTTTATGTATTCCCATCATCTCATCTTTCCAAAGACCTTTCTGAAGATTAAACAAATTTCTTTTTTCAACATTTAAAAAACTAGTATGCCATGGAAAAAAATACTCAGGTGCTCAGCTCCCTTAATCCCAGCTACAGTGGAGCCTATCATGTCTCTTTGCCAAAGGTAGTTCATTTTAGTACAGTCCGTCTCTGCAGAAGTTGCCTCTTTACTGAAGTTTGTTGTTGCCATGCTTTTGCTCCATCCCCCATCAGTATAGATTCAGGGTCTTATTTTCCACTCTCATATTTACCCCACTATCTTCCAAGGAAAAATAATACTCTATTAATGTGAGAGAACAAGATTCTCTCATATTCTCCTTCTCCCAAAAACATCTTGACCTAGGTTTTGCCTGATTCATGATATTAGGAATGATAATCATTTTAAGTAGTTCAGGGTCAAACATCAGTGTCATAATAGCTGGGTTAGCCTTCTTGTACTCTCACAGGGCAATCCAAAAAATAAAAAATAAAGAAAAACAAAACACAAAGCAAGCCTCCTGTAGGATAGGGAAGCCTCAGAAAGACTTTGTCTAGTTCTGACACTGTTCACAAGGTCCAGAAGCCTGGAAACACAGAGTCAAAGTTTAATGGGGTTAAAAGAATGGGCCACTGGCAAAAAGCTGTGGTAATTAAGAAATGTGTTTGATAAAGATTTGACCTTCTGTCAGGCATTCTTAAGATTTGAGCTTAAATGAAATTTTGTCACATATGTTGGTAGAAATCATATAGATAGAAGATTATCATTAAAACAAACAATCAAAAAACAGCATTAGCATGAACTATTGCCTTTTCCAACCACAGTTTTGCTAAAAGCATTGGTTATTCAGATGGGGAAAGTAAACTACTTGCCCTTTCTAGGTACTTATACTGTCATTACCCTGATTGGAGACTCTAGGCTCCTGGGCCAGCCTTAGATCCCGGCCTGAATTTTTGTAATAGTAGAACTTGGTATTTGAAAGGGAGTGGGGGAAAAGGTCATGAGCTGTACACACAGTCTTAAAATTAGTCTTCTTAAGAGCTCATTAATTCCTTGCTCAATCTCCCACTGTCTTCCCATTTAACTCAGGAGAAATTCCATTCTCTTTAAACTGGCTTTCCCTCAAAGCAAATGGATTTTGCTGTCCTTTGAGCAACTCATGATCCTTTGGAAGTTTGTTCTCTGTTTCTCCTGCTGTTCCCCTAGTCCTGAGAGTCTGATTTTCCTCTGCCCTTCTCCAAGTCTTATCTATCATATTTCTTTAAAAAGCAACATCTTTTTCATTTTTATAGCATTTGCATATACATATCATAAAAAAAGGCACAGCCTGTCTAAGCTCAATGACCTATTGCCTGTATATATCTTGGGTCTACAAGAGGATTTTAAATCCTTAGACGCCATGGTCTCTGGCTTACATTTGTTTTCCTATTGCTAAGGCAAAACAATTGAACTCTTATCTTAGCAAAGTTCAAAAGCAATGTCAGCTTATTTGTGAATGCTATTTTAGTCCATGAATCATAGTTTTCTTTTGCATATGCACATTTATGCTACTGGTATGTTTACATCTTGATCAAAACATATACCCCATATGAAGAGTAAAACAATGACTTTCTTGTTATAACATGGAAAGTTGACACTATGGGTGTCATGGCCAATATCTGTTTTTAAAATGGAAAATTACTATTATAGACAAAGCACATTGGTGAATAGGGCTTTTTATTGTTAACAGATGTTATATATTTATTATTAATTTGCAAGAAAATATTCTATACTCTTTGGGACACTTTAGGTGACAGATAATATGCTGAATACTTTGCTGCCTAACTTGTGTCAGATTTGTATTTTATTACATTACCTTGAGGCCTACTTGTGCACTTAGATCCAGTTTTTTTGTTGTTGTTTCAGGAAAACATTTGTAACAATAAGCTTTTAGTAAAGGTAGGTGCTTTAAATTAACTGCTAACTTTAAAATATGAGACACTTTAGAAACTTCTAAAGAGTAAACAGCATTCTTCCTTTCAACCCTAGACCCAGCAGTAAGCACTATGAACAATTCAGTATAGGAGCTAGAAAACTACAGTCTTTCAACTGTTTTTGTAAATAAATTTTAGTAGAACCCATTTATTTATGCATTGTCTATGTTGGCTTTCACTTAACAACAGTGAAATTAAGTAGTTGTGTCAGAGACTGTACGGCTCTGCTGTTACAAAGCCTAAAATATATAGTAACTAGCCCTTTACAGAAAAAAATGTGCAGATTCCTAATTTGCTATGGCGTATACACTTCCAGATTTTCCATGTATGCTCAACATATAACTATGCTTTTAAAAAATCTTACTGAAGTGTAACATCCATACTCCAAATTGCGCAAATCACAAGTGTGTAATGATGAATTTTTACAAAGTGAATATGCCCCAAAAAACAGCACTCAGTTCAAGAAACAGAACATTACCTCTTTTCCTAATTGGGAAAAGAGGAAGTCAAATTGTCTCTGTTTGCAGATGACATGATTGTATATTTAGAAAACCCCATCATCTCAGCCCAAAATCACCTTAAGCTGATGAGCAACTTCAGCAAACTCTCAGGATACAAAATCGATGTGCACAAGCATTACTATACACCAATAATAGACAAACAGAGAGCCAAATCATAAGTGAACTCCCATTCACAATTACTACAAAGTAATAAAATACCTAGGAATATAACTTACAAGGGACATGAAGGACCTCTTCAAAGAGAACTACAAACCACTGCTCAACAAAATAAAAGAGAACACAAACAAATGGAACATTCCATACTCATGGATAGGAAGAATCAATATCGTGAAAATGGCCATACTGCCCAAAATAATTTATAGATTCAATGCTATATCCATCAAGCTACCACTGACTTTCTTCACAGAATTGGAAAAAACTACTTTAAAGCTCGTATAGAACGAATAAAGAGCCCACATAGCCAAGACAATCCTAAGCAAAAAGAACAAAGCTGGAGACATCATGCTACCTGACTTCAAACTATACTACAAGGCCACAGTAACCAAAACAGCATGGTATTGGTACCAAAACAGATATATAGGCCAATGGAACGGAACAGAGGCCTCAGAAATAACACCACACATCTACAGTCATCTGATCTTTGACAAACCTGACAAAAACAAGAAATGGGGAAAGGATTCCCTATTTAATTAATGCTGCTGGGAAAACTGGCTAGCCATATGTAGAAAGCTGAAACTGGATCCCTTCCTTACACTGTATACAAAAAATATCTCAAGGTGGATTAAAGACGTAAATGTAAGACCTAACACCATAAAAACCCTAGAAGAAAACCTAGGCAATACCATTCAGGACATAGGCATGGGCAAAAACTTCATGACTAAAACACCAAAAGCAATGGCAACAAAAGCCAAAATAGACAAATGGGATAAATAGAGCTTCTTCTGCACAGCAAAAGAAACTATCATCAGAGTGAACAGGCAACCTACAGAATGGGAGAAAATCTTTGCAATATACCCATCTGACAATGGGCTAATATCCAGAATCTACAAAGAACTTAACAAATTTACAAGAAAAAAACAATCCCATCAAAAAGTGAGCAAAGAATGTGAACAGACACTTTTCAAAAGAAGACATTTATGCAGCCAACAGACTTATGAAAAAATGCTCGTCATCACTGGTCATCAGAGAAATGCAAATAAAAACCACAATGGGATACCATCTCATGCCAGTTAGAATGGCGATCATTAAAAAGTCAGGAAACAACAGATGCTGGAGAGAATGTGGAGAAATAGGAATGCTTTTACACTGTTGGTGGAAGTGTAAATTAGTTCAACCATTGTGGAAGACAGTATGGCGATTCCTCAAGTATTTAGAACTAGAAATACCATTTGACCCAGCAATCCTGTTACTGGGTATATACCCAAAAGATTATAAATCATGCTACTATAAAGGCACATGCACATGTATGTTTACTGCAGCACTATTCACAATAGCAAAGACTTGGAACCAACCCAAATGTCCATCAATGATAGACTGGATTAAGAAAATGTGGCACATATGCACCATGGAATACTATGTAGCCATAAAAAAGATTGAGTTCATGTCCTTTGCAGGGACATGGATGAAGCTGGAAATCTCATTCTAAGCAAACTATCACAAGGACAGAAAACCAAACACCGCATGTTCTCACTCATAGGTAGGAGTTGAACAACGAGAACACATGGACACAGGGCAGGGAATATCACACACTGGGGCCTATTGGGGGGTGGGGGGCTTGGGGAGGGATAGCATTAGGAGAAATACCTAATGTAAATGATGAGTTGATGGGTGCAGCAAATCAACACGGCACATGCATACCTATGTAACAAACCTGCACTTTGTGCACATGTACCCTAGAATTTAAAGTATAATAATTAAAAAAAATAAATAAAGATAAGTAGAACATTACTAGACCCTCGGAAGTCTCCTTCATTCTCCTTTCCTGCCACGACCATTCCTTGACTTTATTCTGCTTTCTAGCACTGTAGGTTAATTTCATCTGTTTTTGGACTTTATATAAGTGGGATTGTAAATTATATGTTCTATGCCTCTCTTTGGCTCAACATTAGGAGTCATCCATATTATTATGTATGGCAACACTTTGTTCATTCCCATAACCTATAGTATAATATTTTACTAGATAAATATGCTACAGTTTACTTACCCATTGTACTTTTGGTGAACATCTGTGGCATTTTAAAATTTGGGTTATTACAAATAATGGAGGAATAAACATTTTTATGTGTCTTTTGGTGAACACATGTGGGCTTTTTGAATGCATTTTTTTAAATGATTAATAAACACCCTGTTCTGCAAGAATGTAGAGCTGCCTGAGTCTGTAACAACTGCATAGTATTTAATTGTATGATGTCCTGGAATATATTTCCCTGTTGGTCATTTAGTCACATGGCAGAAACCGCTAGTTGTTGCTAAAATTCATTCTCCCTTTCTTCTACGGAAATATACCCTCCACATTTTTAGCTAGGCAGATGGCTGCCTAGAATAAAGGTGCAACCATGTTACTAAGTTCTTAATAACAGGATGTAGTTAGAAGTATGGCATGGCAGACTCCAAGATCCTTCCTAAAGAGATAAATGCCTGCACACTTTGCTTTTGTATCTCCCTTCCTCAGTGCTGCCTATAAGGACATACTGCCATCTCCTACCTTGAGGTTGAGCTTCATACAGTGACCACAAGACAGAAGGAGCCTGGACCCTGATATAATCATTTGTTATATATACCTTAGACTGCCTATCTGGGCTTTGACAAGAGAAAGAAATGAATATTCATCTTGTTTGAGTTACAGTGGGTTTTCCACCACTCATAACTGAAATAGATTATAACTTACACAAGTTAGTTTCAAATTTTTGCTATTGTACACTTTACAGCAGTGAATATTATGCCATGTATCTTTATATATATATACACATATATACGTATATATACGTATATATGTGTATATATATATACATTTTTTTTTTGAGACAGAGTTTCGCTCTTATTGCCCAGGCTGGAGTGCAATGGCACAATCTTAGCTCACCACAACCTCTGCCTCCTGAGTTCAAGCAATTCTCCTGCCTCAGCCTCCCGAGTAGCTGGAATTACAGGCATCCACCACCATGCCCGGCTAATTTTTTGTATTTTTAGTAGAGACAGGGTTTCTCTGTGTTGGTCAGGCTGATCTCGAACTCCTGACCTCAGGTGATCTGCCCGCCTCGGCCTCCCAAAGTGCTGGGATTACAGGCGTGCACCACCGCACCTGGCATATCTTTATATTTTTATATGTCTATTTTGTAGAAAAAAAATTCTACAGGTGGAATTGCTAGGTCAAAAACTAAGAGCACTTTAAACTATAGATACAGTACAATGTTCCCCCAAAATTACATTATCACAGACATAAGTGACATTTCTGTCTGAAATACACTGGGTGTCAAATTGCTAAACCTCTTATATGTGAAAGAGAAACAACCATAACAAAACAAAAGAAGCAGTGATCAAACCCTAATTTCCTTTTTCACATCTTTGTTGTTGGAAGAAAATTGAGTAGATTTTCATTTGAGGGGCCTATTTTTCTTTCCTTTTTTTGTGGCTTGTCTGTTCAAATGCTTTGTCTAATTTTCCATTGTAGACTTTTTTTTTTTTTTTGAGACGGACTCTCACTCTGTCGCCTGGGCTGGAGTGCAGTGGTGTGATCTCTGCTCACTGCAAGCTCTGCCTCCTGGGTTCACGGCATTCTCCTGCCTCAGCCTCCCGAGTAGCTGGGACTACAGGCGCCTGCCACCATGCCCTGCTAATTTTTTTGTAGTTTTAGTAGAGACAGGGTATCACCATGTTAGCCAGGATGGTCTTGATCTCCTGACCTCGTGATCTGCCTCCCAAAGTGCTGGGATTACAGGCATGAGCCACCACGCCTGGCCCATTGTAGACAGTCTTTATAATTATTTTAACGAATATTCATTATAGTTTGTCCTTTAATTTTGTTTTGATTAGCTTTATTTTTTATATATAATAGAGCAAACCTTTCCACATTCTTATCAAATATAAGGTATTCATACACATTTTTCTTCCAGAAGAAATTTGGAGTCAAGCACTCAACTTCCAAAAAAAGTTAATAATTTGACTAAAATTTTATTAAACATATTTAATTTGGAGAAGGCTGAGATAAACAACATATAAATAATACTGAATATTCTCATCTAGTCAGATGATGTCTCTCCATTAGCTAGGTCTTATAGTCTAAGTAACATTCTGTAAATTTATCCACGTAGGGAAATCTTACTTTTTCTAAGTGTGTATTAAGATATTTTAGAGTTTTCAGTGTAAATAGAAATTTTGCTTTTACAAATTCAATTTGATTAAGTCTGATTCATGAGAATTATTTTGAGTTTCATTTTGTTTTCTATCTGTCCTCTTAACTCATTTTTATTAATTTTTTATTTCATTTTCTGAAAATTATATCAGTGGCTGTGTAACTTATGTTTAATTTTAATATGTATATCTTATTTTTCTTGTCATATTGCACTGGAAATAAAACCAGAACAGTACTGAATACTATCAGTGAAAGTAGTCAGGCTTTTTCTCTTACTAACAGAAATTCCTTTAGTAATTCATCATTAAGATGTTTAATGCAGAATTCTTTAGAAAATCAAATCAAGATATTATGATAAAATTTTAAAATGTCTTACTTTAATCCTTTTTTTAGTTTAGGGTGTAACCATCCAAAACTAAGTTATCCTCCTTCTCAATTAGGCATCATAGCATTAGTCCAGTTACCCAGAAGTCTTAGCTTTGCTTCCTCTTCCCCTACAATCCACTTTTAGAATGTCAGCAAGTCCTCTCATGATTTTCTTTTCTCCATTCTTACTGTCCTAGTTAAGGCTTTTATGTCTTGACCATGCAGACAACAAAGACCACTAAAAATGAGACGGATAATAGATATGGGCTCCCATTTCTGGTTTCTGGTACCAAAGTCTAATACAGCATAATTCAGCTCAGCATAATGATATCAATTGGTAGTGTGTTTAGGCCCTATTGAAAGAGCTTAACTCAAGTCTTGAGACAGAAATTGAAAAGGATTATCCTGGAAAATACTGTAGAATTCAGTAGTCTAGAAAGCTGTATTACAGAAAGCAACATGAGCTGGAATTGTTTCACAGTCATAAAGAAAATATTTTGGCCACTCTGAGGGATGTTCCAGAAACTAGTTTCAGTCCTACTCTAGCTATATAACCCTTTCAGGTCAGCAAAAAGGTCAAAAAACAGCCAGAGTTCAGAATCAACATGCATTTGAGATTTGTGAGAAGAGGAATTCACATCTAAAGTCTAGAAGAACAGATCTTAGACATTCTAGCCATAATTCGTTTGTTATTGATACCACATGATTGCAATGACATTCTATGGTGTAAGGGCAATACTTGCTGCCAAGACACAAAACCTTGTATGAAGCTTTCTGGTTTTGGCCCCTCATGTAACAAAGATGTAATTTTGGTTATTTTCATTTTTCTATTCCTCCAAGTGCCTTGCCATTTCTTCCTCTAATCTCCAGCTATTTCATGCAAAAATGATCGAGACAACTTTTTTTTAAAGATTTTTTGAGACTATCTTCTTTTAGATTACAAGAATACAGGAAGTAGCAATTTAGCCTCTAATTTATCTCATAGGTGAAACTTTACTTTTCTTTTTTCTAAGAAGTACCGTCAGAATATAATCTTAAAATTTAATGGTTGTGAAACTTGACTATAGAATTTGCTTTCTGCCGGTGCTATGGGGGCTCCCTTCTAACCCAGATCAATTTATTCTGAAAATGGCAAATGCTTTCCCCTCTCCCCAAGAAGCTGGAAAAATAAGTTACATTCACTTGCTAAAGATAAATTAATTAATTAAAATTGCCTAGTGGCAATAACGTGTTGAATTCAAATAGTTGAAACAAGCAACTTCTGGCGCACGTATTTATGTCAGCAATTGGCTTATTCCTTGATGTCAATGTTTTGGCTTTATTTGGTAAACTGGTGGTTGAATTGATCCTTACTTGCTATTCAGACTACCTCTGATCCTTCTGACGACCAGAACCATCTGGATGGCTCATTTGACTTTGGTCAGAAAGGTCCTTAATCTCTAAGCACATCAGTTCAAGCACAGACTCAGACTGAGATGGAGAAATGAAAGATGGCCCACTTTGGGAGGCCGAGATAGGTAGATTGCTTGAGCCCAGGAGTTCAAGACCAGTCTGGGCACAATGGAGAAACACCATCTCTATGAAAAACTGCAAAAAATTAACCAGGCTTCATGGTGCACGCCCATAGTCCCAGCTATTAGGCTGAGGTGGGAAGATCACCTGAGCCCAGAAGGTCGAGGTTTCAGTGAGCTGTGGTTGTGCCACTGCACCCCAGCCTGGGTGACAGAATGAGACCCCGTCTCAAAAAAAAAGACTAGCAAGACAAAAAATAGAATCCAAATAGGCCTCTCTCCCAGGATTAACCATTTGGCTACAAAGAGTAAAGAGACTTCTACATCTTGGCATTACTTGGTGAGTATAGGAAATTATCACATCACATTCTGTTACAGTTTGGGAACTACTTCTAAAGAAATTTCTAATGCAACACGTTCACAAGTAAAGGTAATGTGATACCAGTGCTATCATTATATGGATTTGAGAAGGGGAACAATTAATGCATTATAGCCTCTTCTCACTAGCATCTAAGGATGTGAAACACATGCAAAATTGCAGACCCTTCCCTCTCCCATCCACATGGAATCAATCATTCGCTATGTTCTTGTTGACTTCACAAATTATCCATATTCATTGTGGTTATGTTAGAAAGTATAGATAAGGAAAGATAATTTACTGATCTCATAACTCATATGATTTCAAGTGTATTACAGGGTCAAGTGTTCTTGTTCCAGTTGCAATTGTTGCATAACAACCACCTCTATCTCAGTGGCATACAATTGTATTAAAAATAACAACATTTGGGCCAGGTGTGGTGGCTCACACTTGTAATCCTAGCACTTTGGGAGGCCAAGGCAGGTGGATTGCCTGAGGTCAGCAATTCAAGACCAGCCTGGGCAACATGGCAAAACCCCATCTCTACTAAAAATACAAAAAATTAGCAGGGTGTGGTGATGCACACCTGCAGTCCCAGCTACTCGGGAAGCTGAGGCACAAGAATCACTTGAACCTGGGAGATGGAGGTTGCAGTGAGTAGAGATCATGTCACTGCACTCCAGCCTGGGTGACAGAGCAAGACTCTTTCTCAAAAAAAAAAAACAAGAAAGAAAGAAAGAAAGAAAAAGAAAGAAAGAAAGAAAGAGAAAGAAAGTAAGAAAGAAAGAAAGAAAAGAGAGACAGAGAAGAAAGAAAGAAAGAGAAAGCAGGAAAGAAAGGAAGAAAGAAAGAAAGAAAAAGAAAAAGAAAGAAAGAAAGAAATGAAGGAAGGAAGGAGAAAGAAAAAAGAAAAAGAAAGAGAAGAAAGAAAGAGAGAGAGAGAAAGAAAGAAAGAAAGGGAAACAACAACATTTGTATTCATGGATTCACAGGTTTTATGGGTCAGGAATTTAGTCTGGACACAGAGCAGATGCTTATATGTCTGCTATGCCACATCGGGGGCATTTGCTTGGCAGACTCAAAGATTAGGGGTGACAAGAGCTAGGAGCAGGAATCATCTGCTTGCATCTTCACTCGCACCTTTGGTAGTTGATGCTGATTATTGGCTGGGACCTCAGATGGACTACTGGTCAAATTGCCTCTGCACAGCCTCTGTACACGGGTTTTTCTGTCCTTCCTCATAGCATGTCTAGCAGCTGGGTTTTAGGAACAAATGTCCTAAGTAGGCAAGGCCAAAGTGCAAGGTGTTCTTATCATCTAGCCTTGGAAGGCACATGGCATTACATGATTATACTCCATTGGTCAATATAGTTACAAAATTCTGCCAGCTTGACACTATAGGTTTTTCTTTGGGGGTTCAGAATAAAAAGACAAAAAAAGCCTGTGACTATTTATCTCTTATTCTTTTGAGGGAGTTTTGTGTTATATAAAAGAAAAATTTAGGGATATTGTCCTATTTCCCAGTGACTGAAGGAGACTGTGAATAAGAGACGTTGACATCTCTCTATAGCAGTGCCAAGGACAGAGGTATCCTTGTCTAAATAAGCAAGGCTGGATTACTCTTTCCAGACTCTGATTTGAAAGACAGAAGATAGAACGTCAGATGGAAGTACCTCTGTCGGTGTCGCCTACAAAGCAACATGTTTGAAAACTCTGTGTGTTTCAACTTAGGAGCTCAGCAGTCAGTCTCCCAGATGTGGGGCTATTTGGAGAGCAAGCTCGTGAAGAAGGCCCAGGAAACACAAAGACAGCTTTTAGGATATACTTTACTGAAGATATCACTCAGACAAGATGCCCAGGAAGTTCAGGATTTAAAAAGGTCTAGAGTCTTCTAACTCACTTCCTGTGGAACTTTATTGTGAACAACAGTAACAAAGCAGCCTCAATTCTCTAATCCTGCAGAGGGTTAAAGAACACCTATTATCCCCTGGAGCTTAATAGAAATGAAATCTTAGGATATAAGTATAAGTGCTTAGGAGGACCAGGAAGATGGCTATAAACATGTTATACCCAGGTTTAGGTGAAAACTACATGTAGACTCTTGTGAGGTCCTTGATTGGTTAGATGACTAAGATATTAGTTATCGTGGAAGAAAATCTGGATTGATAAATGTGAGTTGAATTAGATGCACTAAACATAAAAAGAGAAGACAGAAAATTGTCCTAGTAATAATCAGCCCATCCTTGCTTAGCACAGCTCCAGTATTCCAAAGATTTCAGTTACCACAGTTTAGTTCAATGACATCAGTCCCCCAACAACCACAGTTCTGATTTCAGTTGCTATAGTATATTAACTGTGAGTAATTGCATAAAGGAGAAACTTCACTTCTAGACCTTCAACCCACAAATCGCTACATGCATACCAGATGTGCATATGATCAGTGACCAATCATGCCACTTCTTTCAATGTCTATTGGTGATTGGTCTCTGCACATTTTTTATTCAATCCTTACACTGGCAGCAAAGCATGTAGTTGTGTTTCTTCCTTTTCTTCTAGTGATAAAACTGCATAATATTTTCAAAAATGGCTAATCAAAAGAGAAAATTGGCCAACAGATGAAGTGTCACAAAGATCAAAGTACAGCAAAGAAACAAAAATAGAGAACTCTATATGATGGTTAATTTTATGCATCAACTTGGATGAGCTAAGCAATGCTCAGGCAGCTGGTAAAATATTATTTCCGGCGTGTCTGTGAAGGTGTAGGCAGAAGACATTAGCACGTAAATCAGTAAACTGAGTAAAGATCAAATCACCCACACCAATGTGGTCAGGCATCATCTAACAGAACAAGAAGGTGGAGGAAGGGCAAATTTACTCTCTGTTTGAGCTGGGATATTCGTCTTCTCTTGCACCTGGACATTGGGACTGTGGTTCTCAGGCCTTTGGACTTGGACTTCTGGCTGAATTACTCCAGTGGCTTTCTTGGTTCTCCAGATTGTAGATGGCGAAACTTTGCAGCCTCTGTAATTGTGTAAGCCAATTTCCATAATAAAATAAATCTTCATATATCTACACGTATACATCTTCATGTATATTATAAATCTTCATATATATAAGATAAAATAAATCTGTGCATGTGCGTGCTTGTGTCTCTGTGTGTGTGTGTGTGTGTGTGTATTATTTCTCTGGAGAACCCTAATACACTCTGAAAGTGAAATTCAAGTTGAGTATTAATGTAGTTATGGAAAAAATAGCTATCGGAGGGAATATTGCCACTGTTTGAGACATTCCAGAGGAACTTAGGGAAGGCAAACTTAACAACATAAATGAAGAAAATGGATGTGTTCATCCACTTTAGGATAAAGGTGTCCTGGAAAATTTACACTGGCAAAAAAAAACTCACATTAAAGGAACTCTCAGAGGCATTTCATGACATTGAAAGAACAAAGAATAGACAGCTGGAAGCTGATTCAAACTTAGAAAGGAGTATGACAGTTTTCCAGGGCATAGTAAAGATGCTCACTCCATACAGTAAGTCCTACAATAAGAAGAGGAGGGCAACCTCATTCAAACTATACTCCATAAGATATTTACAAATAAATAAAATATTGCTTCATATTTCTGATGTTTTAAATTACAGTATACTAAATAATTATTAGTTTTGCTATTTTTAAAAAATTTCCTGTGCATTTATAACCTACAACAAAGGAGCTTTTAATGTTTTGACAAAATATTTTTAAAGGTCCCATAACAATTGTAACTTTCCCCTTCAATGAACAAGATCACATTCCAGTTTCTGTTTGCACAGTCATATCTGTGGTTCCTCATTAGTGTGAAAAGCCAGAACTGCCTGTTCTAGGGAGTGGCAGTGGGAAGGGAAATGAAATGGTATATATGGAGTGAAGCAAAACTGTAAGGGCCGTGACTGAGTGGCTGTAAAGAACAAGGTCGGATGTGGTGACAGTGTGCCTAGCAGAGAGAAAAAAATAAGTGCACTGTTATTAGAAGAAGAAAACTGGGAAGAGACCTTTGTGTGAAGACAAACTCCAGGAGAAATATAGTTGAGAAAAAGAGAGTTGTGAGCTTTGGGAACTATAATTACTTAACAAAAAATCAGATGTGTGAAATATGGGATGCGGTGGTGCACCAACATTTGACAATTTGTGATACGATTGGAGGACAGGAACACAGGCCATTGTGGGTATAGCTAAAAGGAATACTTCTCATTCTCATGCCATCTCATGTGCCAGTTACCATGAATTTAGTGGGGCAAATTGATTTTTTGAAACCTACCTTTAAAAAGGTTAAAAAAAAAAGGTCTGAATCTTTTAAATTTGCTGGTTTAGACATGATTTTTTAAAGATAGTGTTGTCCTCATTGAGGATTTGCCTCTTTGATGACAAATGTCTTCTTAAGGAGATGTTAGTTCAGCAATGTTGTTTCAGCATTCAGGCCAACAAAGGCAGTTAGAAGAGGAATGCATGCCGGGTGTCCTAGAGTTCAGCAAAAAAGGACTTGCTCTAGGGGAGAAATTATAAACGAGAGGCTCCAGCTGAACTAGAAGATGGTGCCCAGCAGGAGGGAACTGGAACAGATAGATTCCTGCTTTTTTAGAGCTTCAACGATGAAGTCTATTGTTCTGTGGTTTGAGGAACACTTATTATTCACCATAGCTGGTTGACATAATTTACTAAGTTGAATCAAGTACAAAAGGAAAAAGTTCTTTATGATAGGCCAGATTCCATGAGTGGGAATTCCTTGGAGTCAAACACGGAGAAAATACGCCCCAGTGTTAAAGACTTTCCAGAGACTTCTTCCATTCCACTTTCCACCCCTCCCTAAATCACTTGCCAAAGAAATGCTTTGCTGGACACTAAAGTGGCCACAGCTGTGCTCATAAGAAAACATCAGAATATAAAATTAATCGTTGTATTTTTTAGTTAACATTTTTGGAGTGTGTGTGCAGGGTTAAAGGACAGGTGCTATTAAGATGATAGACATCTTTGAAATGTTTGGAAGTACTGCCAGTTTCTATGACCAAAAGCTTTCCAAACAGCTGTAATTATTTGAAGGTCAATGAACTAAAAGTTTCCCTGTATCAGCTTTAGGCAAAAAGGTCATTAATGCTTTAGGGGACTGTAATAAATCTGAAAGAAGCTGTCTTGACCCTCCCCTTCTGCAGTTCTCTATCTGATCACCCTGAGATCCTTTTCAACTGCCAGCCTCCTGGAAGGCCAGAGTCGAGCCAGTGACTGACTCCTTGACCAGCTACACAGGGCCTAGAGTTGTATCCTACCTGGAATGGCAAGGTCTTCCATGACTTATGTAGCCTCATCCTCAGATGAGGACCACCACCCAATCCCCTCAAAAAGCCTGAAATCAGTCTTCTATGCTAGGTATGAAAAAAAGAGAGGTAATTACAGTGTTTTATTCCATCAGTGTTTGAAAAAAGTGCACAACTTCTATGTAGGCATCCCAAGCATCTAGGATTGCAGGGATGGATAGAAAGTCCTTGAATCACAACAGAATTCCTATTCGGCTCTTTAAAAAAGGAGACGGGACAGGCTGACAGATGCTACAGGTGCTTAGCCCCACATGTTGTCCACAACATTGGGATTATCTTCTAATTCTAAAGGTATAGCTTTGGTGACCGTTTTGCCATTGGTGCCATCTCTTAGGAACCTGATAATAAACTATAATGTTTTAAACTTGTACTATATCCAGGAGCTATGTAGATATATAAAATATTTTCTTATTTAAATTCCACATGTGTACAAGGTAGGTATTATTTTCATTGCACCAATATGATAGATGAGACAATAATTTTCTCAAAGACACTCAATTAAGTTGGCTGACTGCAAAGAGTTTTAGGCAATAAGATTTACATTCCTTACCTTTTGCTTATCATCTTCCAAAGATGATGCTTTAATCATTGTCAGCTGGTTATTGATCATACTGTTCTTTGAGCCCATCCCCATGGGATTTGAAAAATCTGCTTCTAAGCATATCTGGAACTTTTTTACATTTTCCTTTTTTTTTTTTTTAAAATGGAGGTCTCCACTATGCTGCCCACGCTGGAGTGCCATGGTTATTCACAGGAGTGATCGTAGAGCATTATAGCTTCAAACTCCTGGCCTCAAGAGATCCTCCTGCTTCAGCCTCCTGAGTACAGTATACAGGCATGTGCTACCATGCCCAGCCATATCCTGAGCTTTTCACTTACAATAACTGAAGCTCTTACCTTGCCACCTCAGGCCATCTACTAAAAAGGCATAGATATTATTTCAGGGAAAGAAATGCCTGGCTGCAAATATTTTCCTTCAACTGACTTGAAGATAGTTCTGTTAGTGTCTTCCAAGCATAGTTTTCAATTCAGCGCTCATGCAATACTCTTTATCTATTGTGTCTTTGTTTTCAGTAGTAACAATATATGAACTTGGAATAAATATGTTCTTCTTTTAAGAATTTACAATTATGTGTGAACACAAAGACTGCAAAATGTATTAAAGAGATTTATTATGTAAGAGATTAATTATGAAAGAGTTTATAGATGAAAGAAATTCATCAAAGGGTTTGTATATTTCAAGAAGAAAGTATGACATCATCCAAATACATATTGCTAGGTTAAATATTATTTCCACCAGAAGATAAAAATCTATCCTCCTCTGTGCTAGTGTAAAACTCAGGAGTTGACTTCTTCAGCTGCCCTTGGCTCTGAAATCTTCAACTGGCCACCCTTAGGGTTCCAGACACACACCCAACCTCACGCCCCACGCAGAGTTACTTTGCGTCCACACAGCTGAGCTCCATGTGGTGTTTTAACGGTCATAGGATCTAATTCCCACATCTTCTTCTGAGAGCTGAGATTTATGATCCCAATAAAGATTTTGACAGAAAGATGAGAAGAACTTAGTTTAAAATATTGCCCTGAAATTCCCTACTCATCACCCCATTAATCACAGATTAAAATAAAAGCACATATGAGCTAATATTACAGGGTCTAACAGGGTGAATATGTTTTGGAATTAGCAACAATCCCTTAATAACAATGTATTATCTCTGAAATTCCCTTTCAGAACAGTGACCTTGGTTTGAAATTTAAAAAAATATATCAGGCAAATCTGTTAAGACATAATAAATAGGGAGTGGCTAAGACACTCTGAAAACAGATATCACGGACCTTACCTTCTTATGTTTACTTTTAATCATTTAACAAGCAAGCAAACTTTACAAGATTAGTGAGGTTCTCATGTAAGAGATGTTTCCATATTCCCTGATGAAGCCTCACAAGGCTTCCCACTAAAACACAGCAGGGATGAGAGTGCACCTCACCACTTCACAGCCCAGAATGGTAGCTTACCTCGTTTCAGAATTTGGGAACAGTTTCCACCATCTGTCCTACCAAACTCTCAAACTCAACCAAGAAACACAATTGGTGGCTCAGACCTAGAAATGGAGTAACTCTGTTGGCCTGAATAAAAGGTCAAAAATATTCTGTACATTTCTGCAGAAATCTCCTCTCCATCTGTTGCAGGCCTTGCTTTTCCAGGCAAACAGAATGAGGTTTCCTGTGTCCTTCTGATCCCCACTCACCTCTCCAAAATCCTAAGTCCCTTTCTCATATATAATATGTCCTATTTTTTACATCTCTGTAACAGTTTTAAAAAGATAATTGTGGAAGTAATACATGTCTATTTGGAAACATCTGGAAAACTAGAAAACTACAAAAAGGAAATCATCACCAGAGACACCCGATGTTCATATTTCAGCCACTTCACCGTTAAGCTGTTTAGCAGCCCTTGCCCTTCCCGTCAGTCCTGGTCTCCTTGTTTGTCCTTCCTCCTAGATGACTATTTCACATTCTTCTCTTCTTCAAATCTCAACATTTCCTCTCTGCTTCTCATTCTCAGCTGAGGGCTTTGATTTTTATATAGAAGGAATCAGAATGGATCATTCTACAAAATGCAGCAGGTCTCCATCCACTTTGGTTTCCCCGTCTCCTAGGGCCAACCCCCTACTTTGCACTATAACCTGTTCCCCGCTCCTCCTCAAAGGCTTTGCTCCTGGAATTATTTCCGTTCCCACCTCATCATTTTTTTTTCTTAATAGGTCATTGCCAAGAAAAATGATGTACCATAACATCTTGAATTGCAACTTTTAAAGACTGCCCATTTTTCTGATTCCCCAACATCTCCAGAGAAACAGGCTGTGGGCACCTTTCCCAGATGACCAGGTGCACCAATGTGACAAGGCTGGTCTTGCCACAAGTCCCCCTTCTTGCCCTTCCCTGACTGTGGCCTAGTGACACTCAAGCATACCCATAATATTCCCTCCTGCGTCTGCTGGCAAACCCCATCCTGATGCCCAATAAGGGCGCTTGTCCACAGGTCCCCACTTTCTCTTGGCTCCTCCACTGCTTGGTTGAGCCTGCTCCCTTGGTGCTCCCTCCAGGTGACTCCTGCAAGGTATGTTGTGCCTCCCTTTGTAGAACCTGTAAATACAGTAAATCCTTTAATTCATATGCCTCCCCAGTGTAATCTCCACAGCCGTACTGGAATGTTCCTTAAAGATTCCACAAAAGGTGCTTACTCCCCCATTTATAACACTTATCTCCATCTTAAAAAAACCCTCTCTTGACCCTATATCTTTTTCAGCTCCTACCCAATTTTAAGCTTCTCATTTCCAAGAAAAGTGCTTGCAAGAGTTGTTCACATTCAACATTTGTTCTTTTCTTTTCTCTTCAACCTACTCCATCATGGGCAACAAGCATACCCAAGTTGCTAAATCCAGTGATCAGTGTTCAGTCCTGAGGTAATATGACCTTGCATCATCTTTTTGAGACTGTGGGTCATGCTGTCCATCATCACACAATTTTTTTCCCTTGACTTTTATGACACCTCCTCACACTTGCTTGGTTTTCAGGTTACTTCTTTCGCTCTTTCCTTTCGTAAGATTGGATCCTTATGTTTCCAACCAGAACCTGCTACATAATTTGCAGGGTGCAGTGCAGAATGAAAATGCAGCGCCCTTGTTAAAAAATTATTAACAGTTTCAAGAGAGTGAAAGCAGAGCATTCAATCAAGCACGGGTTCCTCCTAAGCAAGAGGTCTTGTGTGACTGCCAAGATCATGTGGCCATGAAGCAGGCCCTGTTCCCGTCCTCAGAATGCAGCAGAGCACTTTCTCAGTGCTCATCTACAAATGATCTCATCCACACCAGTTGGCTTTAGATGCCACATTCAGCAACAAGCCACACATCTTATCTTCAACACTAATCTCTCCATTTAACTCCAATTCAAATTTCAACTGTCTATTCTCTATGTGCACTTGAATATATAGAATGCACTCAAACTTACTATGTCCAAAATGGAACTTTCATTTCCCACCCAAATCCTTCCAACAGTTCTCCCTATTGCAGTAAATACCAGCTCAATTTTTCCAGTTATTCAGGCCAAAATCATTGTATCCATCCTGAAATATTCTCTCACATCCCACATTCCATCCAACAAATCCTGCAAGCTCTACCTTCAAAATATTTCCCAAATCTGACTAGTCAAGATCTTTAACCACTTGCAACCCTGGTACAAGTTTCTGTCCTGAGTCACATGCTATCATGTGATTTAAATGTTCAAAGAAAAAAGATAAGGGCGATTAGTGATGACTAGAACTATTGCAAAAAGCATTTTGCAATAAAGGCAATAAAGAAGGGTCAGAAATTCAGAGCAATGGCATAAAGAAATGAACTGATCTAAAAGGCAGACCCATCACAGGGAGGGAAATTTCAAAGGAAGAAGACTGGGCCTACCACCCTGTTACCATGGAAATAAGTAAGACCAAAGAGTGGGAACACTCTTTGATTCTTTTCAGAGAACAAAAAAGTCTGTCTTCGTTATGTAAATGCATGCAATGCACAGTAGTTTGAGGAACACTAATGGAAAGTTTTTATTGCTTTTCTTTGTAAATTACAAATTGCTCATTCCTGAAGATGAAATTAAAATGAGCCACTGAGTAAATTACTTCCAAAACAAGCTAGTGGAAAATGTGTAAACCTGTAAGTGAGTAATATTAAATCCTTATATGTTTCATAGGAACTTAAACTCTAGGCACACACAATGTTTTATACCTACAATGACTGTACTTTTTTTTAACTTATTACATAAAATTACATATATTATAGTCCAAGCACAGTGGCTCACGCTTGTAATCCCAGCACTTTAGGAGGTCAAGGCAGGAGAATGGCTTAAGGCTAGGAGTTTGAGATCAGCCTGGGCAATATAGCAAGACCCCGCCTCTGCAAAAAATAAATAAATTAGCCAGGAGTGGTGGCACACACCTGTCATCCTTGCTACTTGGGAGGCTGAGGTGGGAAGATCACTTGAGCCCAGGACTTCAAGGTTACAGTGAGCTATGATGGTGCCCTTGCACTCCAGCCTATGTGACAGAGCAAGATCCTGTCTCTTAAAAAAAATGAGTTATTGAGAGTTTAGAACATAGCTATAAACATAAGAAGAAAATATAAATCAAAACAAAACAGCCAATGTAAGCGTTTTGGTTTATAATATTCCAGATTTTTTTTCTACTAAGTAAACATATGATTATAAAAAATTGTACTTATTACCATTTAACAGCCTGCTTTGTTGATGAAATAATTTTTCATGAATATTTATCAATGTAATTATGTTATTGTCTCTTGTAAGCTAATAGCATAATAACATAAATAACACATTATTAAAAATTAAACCATTTTACAGTTTAAAAGTTAAAGAAAAAAACAAAATTCAAAGTGGTCATGGCATATTAGTATTTTAATTTGAGGCTGGATCGATTTGCTAATATTTTCCTTATAATTGTAGGTTTGTTATTGTGGGATATTTGTCAGGTTTTGATTTCAGGACCATGCTAATTTATAAAATAAACTAGGATATGATACATAAATTAGAATTGTTTTCTATGCTTTAAAACAATGTTTTTCAAATTATCCATGGTGAAATCCTTTATTTCAATTTCCTAGCCACCATGCACTGCTATTTTGGTTAAAACAAAGCAAAAAGAAATTACTAGAAAAATAAAACAAGAAGCCAAAAACAATCAAAATAAAAGCTTGATTACTTTATGAATAGATTCAATAGGCATGAGATTACTCTACCAAATTGCTGTAAAAATTTCTAAATGCTGACTATTATTGCCGTATTTATCTTGACCACGTAACAAATAGTTGATGACCACCAGCAGTCCATGAACCACATTTTGAGTAGCCCTACTTGTAAGAAGAGGCTTATTCTTTTTAATAATTCACATTTATCAGCAAAATTGCTGTTAAAATGTTACCATATTATATGCATTTTGATTTATTTACAAATCATATCTCTAATTAAAATTATTTTAATAATATTCTGGATGCTTAGATTTTAAGTGCTTGGCATCCTGAAGACCTCATCATTTTATTAATTAATTCACAGGTACAATATACAATTAAAATAAGGTTTGCTCTTGCCGATACTGTGTATGGATCTCTATTTTCCAGTAACATTCCTAATCATTTAAAATTATATAGCCAATGTTTTTAATATCTGATGAGGTCATAGTTGTGTCTGACTCATAATGTGACTGACGAAATCTTTTCTTTGAGCAATCAATAGAAAAAGCATCATTTAATAGTGCTCTCTCTTCAATCTGTGGCTTCTCCTCAGGAATATAATCATGCCATTTGTCCATTTTGGGAGGATTCCTTTAATGACAACTATATGGTAAAACCCACATAGTTGCAAATTGCAGTGCAGTGTATAAGAGCAAACACACTGTTGAGGGGACCAGGTGGCACCCACACTTTCTTTCAAGAATATCTGTGGGGCCATGCATGTGCATTGGCCATTTGACATAAGAACTCAGAGAAAGAGCCAGGTCAATCAGTTAAACAAATGCTATTACAGTGAAATTGAAATTTCTTTCTTTTATTAAGAAAAATAAAGTTCTATTTTTAAATCCATCCTAATGGATTTTTTATGCAAACTTCATATTTAAAAAGACCATGGCTTTAGAACAGGTTTCTCAAAGGACAGTATTGTTCTCTGAGCATCTGTTTATTTAAAATTCAGATTCCCAGATCCCATCCCATAGCTACTGTATCAAAGTTCCAAAGAGAAGATGGGGAGAGGAGAGGAGAAAGGAGTCCATGTGTTTATAACCTTCCCAAGTGATTCTTGTGCATATATATATGTGGGGGACGATAGAGTCTTGCTCTGTTGCCCAGGCTGGAGTGCAGTAGCATGATCTCAGCTCACTGCAACCTCCATTTCCCAGGTTCAAGTGATTCTCGCCCTTTGGTCTCCCAGGTAGCTGAGACTACAGGTGTGTGCTACCACACCTGGCTAATTTTTGTATTTTTAGTAGAGATGGGTTTTGCCATGTTGGCCAGGCTGGTATTGAACTCTTGACCTCAAGTGATCCACCTGTCTTGGCCTCCCAAAGTTCTGAGATTATAGCTGTAAGCCACCTTGCCCAGCCAATATTTTGAAAACCAATACTTCAGAGCAATTTTAAAAATAATCATAGGCATTATGTATGATTCTCAAAGGCATCTTGCATAAAACTGGGCACCTTTATTGTGAAGCAGTTTCATACTTTCTCATCTTTTTCAGCATTTTTCCCTATCATTTGAATATGCCTATTCTTTTTTCTGTTTCTTCTTGAGTCAATTTTAGTAATTTTTATTCTCCTAGGATATCATAATTTTAGTTGGCTTTTAATACAATCATTGTAAAAATTATATTTAGAAAACAATGTAATGTCCTTTTCTTTTCCATACCTGTCTGATTATGTATGTCCCTATATAGAGATACAAACTCCTAGTGATATCGTCAGTTTAAGGAAAATGGGAGAACAGATGTTTAAAATTTGTTTAGCTTGAACACAAAGAGAATACAAACTGTTAGAGATATCTTTAAGTGGAATTTGAGAAGAGAGGTTTAAATTTATTTAGCTCAAACACAAAGAAAAACAAAGACAGTCAAGTTTTTGAAGTCCACATAAAAGATGATAGTTTTTGAAAGCTGTTAGTTGATAAAAGCCAAGATTTTTGAAAGAATAATTTTTGGAAATCAAAAGGCAAAGATTTGAAAGATAAAGGTATAAAGTTAGCCTACAAATAAAAAATTAAGAGTACAGTTTTCCAGGGAGTCAATGGGATGATAGAGAACCTGACAAGAACGGAGGTCAGGGTGACCTTCTGCATGACTCGGAGGGATCACACAGAGAAGAGCAGAGATCGTACTTGGAAAGAACTCAATCTCTGCCCTGAAGAAGACCATTATGGCCAGCCCAAGGGCAGTCGACAGGTGACAGAGCTAAGCCATGCTGAAAGCTGTCTGTCATGTTCAGTAGAGTGCTGCACGCTGTCCTGCCAAAGACAATTGCTAGCGTTGCTTTTCATTGTCCCCCGTGAAGGTTCTTCCTCTGATCGCTGCTTACAACTCACCCCATGAGCACCCAGTAGAAATGTCACCCGTGTACATCCTGACCTTTCAGTCAGCCCATATCAACTGTACTATAAACATTTATCAATAACCCAACACTTTTTAAGGCCCATATAAGAAAGGGTACAACCGTGGACACTGGAAGGCACCAGGTAGTGCAGAAGGAACCAGCAGCTCAACTTGGGTGGTTTCAGAAAAAACAAAACAAAAAAACAGTTCAAAACTTCACTTTGAGCCAGGACAGTGGAAAGAGCCACAGCTGTACCATTAGTGTCAGTATTTTTAGCAGAACCTACCTCCCTTAGGCTTCAACTTCTCTTACTGGAAAATTGCAACCACTCGTTAACTGATCTCCCTGAATCTGTTCTCTCCGCCCTCCAGTCTTTTCTGTACATTGCTTGCAACAATTATCTTCCAAAAAATCAAATGTGGTCATTTTGCTCCTCTAGAAATTTTTATTACCTTGTTGTTACATACAAGAGGAAGGCCAGACACAGCAGCATTAACTATACTGCCCTTCAAAACCGAATCCCAGTCAAAATTTTAGCCTTGTCCTATGCTGGTGTTTAAACCTGTATTTCAGCCATTCCAAACAGAGGAGAGCTTTTTCATACAATTGAATGTTCACTTACTGTTCTTCCTCCTAGATTATCATGAACTTGGTTCTCTGCCCAGCAAACTCCTTCCCATCTCAACCTCTTTTCATGAACTTACAAAAATTATTTCCTTTCTCAGCCGTTTACCAAGGTGCTTCATTCAGACTCACCTAAAGGCATCTGTCAGATTATTTTATCATGATTTGCTCATGTCTCTCTCTCACCACTGGACTGACAACTTGAGAGCAGTGACTTCCTTCCACTTCCTCCTAGGAGCCACCCTATAAATGTTTGTTGAATGACTTAGTCCACAATGAGTGACACAGCTGACTAATATGAAACTAAAATGACCTTTGTTCACACAACAAACTACATTATTTTGTTGTTATTGTTCTGATCCAGTTTTTTTTTGTACTTAGAAATTTATTTTATTTGTTCATCATGCATCGTTTCTCCAGATTTGGCCAATCATTCCAGCCTGACAAGATAGTTTTATTTATCACCTTTTTAAAATTTTGAGTGTTATCCAAGGAATAACTTTGTCTCTTTCAGCTGCATCTTCAGCAACATTTATTATTATGCCATCAATTTCCTCATCCAAGTTATAAATAACAATTCTGGACAGAGTGTTTTACATGACATTTATCTTATCTTCTCTAGGATTTTACTTATTTCTTCTTTTCTTTTGTCAACTGGATTGTGAACTCCTCAAGACAGGCATCATAGATCTGTCATGTGTGTATTTTTTTAACTTTCTTGATTTTAGTAAATGCTACAGAATATCCAATGTCCCTTGATAGTGGTGGCAGAAAGCTGATTCTGGATTCAGATGACCTAGGATCAGATCACGGTTCCCCACCTGGGTGTCAACTTAGACAAGTTCTTCAAACCCTTCAAGCTATTGATATAACATTTTCTCATATACAAAATGTGGAAAATAGTAGTACTTACATCATAGAATTGTCTTAAGTGAATAAAACAGATAATGTGTATAGAACATTTAATATGATACTTAATACAGAGTAAATGTTTAATATAATAATAGAGATTATTAGAGGTGTTAGTTGAATAAAATAAATAATGGAAATATCAATGTCATCAAATCTGCTAATTTATTCATCAGTGTCTACTTTGCTAGGGCTGCCATTACAAAGTACCACAGTCTGGGTGGCTTCAGCAACAGAAATCTATTTTCTCACAATTCTGGAGGCCAGATGTCCAAGATCAAGGTGTCAGCAGGGTTGGTTTTGTTTTGAGACCTTTATTCTTGGTTAGTAGGTGGTCATCTTTTCCTTGCATCTTCATGTGGTCTTTCCTCTGTACATGTCTGTGTCCTACTCTCGTCTACTTATAAGGGCACCAGTTTTATTGGATTAGAGCCCACACCAATGAACTCCATTAACCTTATTTGTCTCTTTAAAGACCCAATCTTGAAATATAGTCACATTCTTAAGCACTGATGTTTAGGATACCAAACATGATTTTCTGGGGTGGAACACAATTCAGGCTATGACAATCCGCAATAGATGTCATACCCATTATAAGTAATATCTAAGTAGCCATAACCAACTGTATAACCAATAACAACTCCCTGGCTCTTCTTTTGTTTCTTTGTTTTTTGTTTTTTTTTTTTGAGATGAGGTCTCACTCTGTCACCAGGCTGGAGTGCAGTGGCACGATCTTGGCTCACTGCAGCCATAATCTCCAGGGCTCAAACGGTCCTCCCGCCTTGGTCTCCAGAGTAATTGGGACCACAGGTATGTGCCACCACACCTGGCTAATTTTTTCATTTTTTTGTATTTTTTGTAGAGACAGGGTTTCCTTGTGTTACCTAGGCTGGTCTCAAATTCCTGGCCTCAAACAATCCACCGGCTCTGGCCTCCCAAAGGGCTGGGATTACAAGCATGAGCCACCATGCCTGGCCACTTGCCCTTCTTTTAAAAGGATTATATGTCCCCAACTTCTGCAATTTGACTGGCAGTGCCTCCAATGGAAGGGATAAATATTCATGCCGTATTGCCATCAGGCTCAGCCATGTGACTTGATTTGGTCCACGCAAAGTGAATGTGTGTGCACACTCCACTACCAAGCAGAAGTTTTATGGGCCATTGATTGTTTTCTTTAGCTATCTTACTCTTTTCTCTCTGCCACAAGGACCATATATCTCAAATAAGGGCTGCTCCTTCAGCCTAGGGCCCAGAATGAGCACTTTTCAACTTTCAATGAGACCTATTGGGCAGAGCTGCCTAGATAAGCTGCTGCTAATGCACAAAGTCAAGTGACAAGTATATAGTTTTGGTTAAGTCACTGGGATTTGGAGGGATTGTTACTGCACTAAAGCTGCCTAATGTGATAACCAACAACGTATTATCCACAGATGCATATATAGCTCATTCCTTCTCCTTAAATTAATGGAAGGAATAGAAACCTGATATGCCATTGATAAGGTAATTCTAATAAACCCACATTGCAAAAAGAGGAGCAGGGTATCAAAAATTTCATGAGGGATCAAAGACTTATTTATTGGACATTGGACATTCTTAGTACTTTTCCCATTTATATTATATGTAAGAACACGGGAGCTTCCCTCATGCATAAATTTTCCCTCGAATATAAAGGAATTACAGATTTTGCAGGCAGAATGACAGCTTTTCAGCCCTGCTGTCCTTGTTCTGGAGAGAAATCTTCTTCTGTTCTTGGAGAATCACAATGGATACAGAAAATAGGAACTGTCTGCTCTCACTTGGCAAACACAAAGGCTCTGTAATGCGGTAGCACTTCACTCACACCAGTATCAAATTTACCAAAACATATGCTAGGTTCGCAACTCAACTAAAGAACCATTCTTCAATTTTCTCTTATTTCCCAGTTTCTAAGTGAACATGACAACTGAGCCAAAATGTAAGGAATGAGGAGGATTTGAGCTGGTCAGACAGGAGAAAGACATTTAAGGAAGATGGTGCAGTTTAAACAAAGGCACAAAGTGTGTTGGAATATAAGCAGTTGAGGGTGGTTGGAGCAGAGGGTAGAGGAGTGGTTACAGATAGGATTGACAACTTAGCTGGAGGACCATCCTTGGAGGCCAGTGTCCTTGATTCTACACCAGAGCACAACTCAACAAACAATGGGTAAACACTTTTAAGTTTTATGGATCATAAATTTGTATGTTTCTACCTGATTTAAAAATGACTTCTCCGTAATAAATACATCATTTTGCATAGCAGTTAAAAACATGGGCATTTTCAGCAGACAGCTGAATTCCATACTATAGCTTCTTCATGGGTGTGCCCTACTGAACCTGGGTACATTGATTAACCTACCTGAGGCTCAGTTGCCTCTTCTGAATAATGGTGGTAATAGTGATCATCATCCTTCTATAATGAGGATCATTGGCTATAAAGATGCATGTAAATTCTTGGCAAAATATCAGAGTCAAAAGTAAAAGCTCCAGAAATGCTGCTTTCTGAAACTGTTGTTATCACCAGTGTTCAGAAATGAAAGCTTAGTCATATGCCCCAATGAGGTTTGACCACCTACACCCCTTAGTCGTGCTCTGACATTCTAAATACTGCTTCTTATCTGTCCTACAAGGTGCTTAAGACAAAGTCAGTAAGAGACATGACAATTCCTTGATTGATGTGGACTAAATGGAGAGCCATAGTTATGCCTCTCAGTGCCTGTCTCAACTCAAACAGGGCTAAGCTCACACAGTTCAAAGGCAGCTCAGCTGAAGGCCTGTCTTTCCATGGTGACCACACCAGATACAACCATGGAGCCGGAAAGAAAGAGAATGTCCCTGATGACTCCTCTTCTGGAGACTCTCTGGGAAATCAGTCTTCTTGGCCACTATCAAGGCTTGGGGGCAGCTTGGATTGAAAACTGTGGCACTGCATTAGTAGGCAACTTTCCTCCATGAAAATATTATTTTTCTTTCCTTTATTGAATTACTGGCTTCATTATTTTGAGGTTTATTTGGGAGAGGAAATTTCTGCCTTCCTTGAATTAAAACCTGTGGTTAGGCAGTGGTTCTTTTGTACGTATGATGTTTGCTAGGGTTTTGAAGAAAGGAAGGGATGAAGGAAAAGAAAATGATGAGGATAAAACCACCAGTTGGCTTATTTCTTCTTAAATATTTTCTAGTTTAGTTTCAGATAAAAGTATTTGATCACTGAGTCTTAGTCTTTAAAACAATATTGTACTGTGAGAACTTTGAGAGAGTGTTGTCATAGAAATGAGGAATAGCATGATCCAGAATAATTTTTCCCTTTTCCCACAAAAATTAAAACATGAACACAGGGCTTAAATGGACAGTAAACATTGGTATTTTTTTTTGCACTATTTCCCCAAAATCTAACCAGAAAAGCTACTTCCCTTATCAATCACATAATCTTAATAAATTATATTGACCTAGTTTATGATATGGAATATCAATTGGAGTGTCCTAGCTGCTTTTTTATTGCTGATTGGTTGAGTGTTCCCCTTAAATAACACATTTTTATTAGGTGATGCTGACTATTCTAGATAATGTTGTTTTAAATAAATGAATTACAGCAATCAGTTCTCTCTCTCTGTCTCCCCATCTCCTCCATTTTCCTCTCTGTCTGTCTCTTCTTCTTCTTTCCTTCTGTTCTCTTTCTGAAATTCTTTTGTCTATCTACCATTCATTCATTTAATCTACATTTACTAGCACTTAAAGAAGCTTGGAGAACAGAGCAGGGAAGACTTGGAAAGAATCATAATTCAGAAAGATACAGCAGCCCCTCATCAATCATACAGGTCAGATTTCTCAAAATAGTCAAGGGAAAAAAATTAAGTTCTTAAAGGCATAAATCAGATGGGTGTTTTGAATTAACATGCAGGCCTTTTAAACTGCCCATTTTTATTACCTACAATAACCAAAATAGAATCTCCTCTGTTTTTCCTATTTTCAAACTTCAAGTTCATGACTACCTCTGACTGGGTTCACTGAGTTTCCAGAGACACAGAGTGGTTTGAATTTCGGTGTGAAGGGTGAGAAAAAAATTATTTTAATAACTGGTTAACTTGGTTTTGCTTATTAGGCAAATAAATTGATACATATCTCTGCCTAATTTTTAGGGTATAGCATGACGTTGATGACAGGTGCGGAATTTACCTGTTCATCATTGAAGCTCCAGGAGATGTGAGATGCTCATCTCGGAGTCTGTTTGCCAGGTGTTTCTTCTCACATGGCCTGGAGGGATGGGTGGGATGACTTATAAATATGCTTCTGCCAAGAAGACAGTGAATGCCCAGACTGGAGTATATTTCTTAAAAATAAAAAAAATACCTGCAGATTTGGATTAAAGGAAAGATATGTGTTTACATCCATTTTGGTGTATTACTACCCTAGTAACAATAAATGCTTTTATGTTTATGTTCTGTTAAAAAAAATCATACCAGTAGTCAACTCTCATGGAAATAACTGACTTAATTAGCAAAATACCTTAATTAACCACTTGAGATTAGGAGCTGAGTCACTGAGAGCATCGGTTAGAAAACAACAGGACATTAAAGAAAGAGCTCAACTGCTCTCAATTAGAAAAACACAGGAATATGGGAACAAGAGAGGAGAAAAGAAAGAAGAGATTTTTTTTAAAGAGATGGCCAAGTCACGTGCCTACAATTTCCATGAGAATCTTAGGAAATTTTTATGTCCAATCTTAGGGTGCATTCTGTGCTGCCTGTAAGCTCCTTCTATCTGCCTAAAATTGCAGTAAAGACCTTGAGTAATTTGTTTCTTTGTAAAAATAATAGAAAGGGGTTGGGCCTATGTTCAATCAGTGCCAAGATGTGAATAACAAAAAATAACAGCAAGCATGGGGCATGGAATGATTCACCGGTATCTGGAAGTCACGGCTGGAGCTTATTATGAGGACATAAACCTCCCCAAGAATGCAAAGTGCATGGGTAATGGAGGCAAAATTCTGGGCAGTAAGGAAAAGAATCCAGAAGTAGAGACACATTAATTGGAATTACCCAACAAAGAAACTCACTGCTGGGGAGTGATTACCGTATATTCCTAATGGAGCTTTGCACAAAACCTTTTGGAGTCCCCAAGGATAGAATGACTAACTGAGTTGAACAGAAAGGAATTTGCCCTATGTACGAGAATTTGGTTGAATGACCACTTGCTCAATGTAGTGCATTAATGATGACTAAAGCAGATAGTTCTTGCTAGACAAAATTTCCTTCAAATTCCTCAATATAACATTCCTGCTAGGGGGATAAGTACAATCCGCTTATGAGAGCCATTGCTGGAGTGCCCAAAGGCCGTTCTCTGATTGGATTCTCCTCTCCATGTCCTCTCTAAAATCTCCCCTGTCCTACAGGGCTTCAGCGTTGGAGCATCTGAGTACCAGCCAGGTAGACAAGTATGAGGAGTTTGCTTTCAGTCATAAAGCATTCAAGGACCTGAAATAAGTCCAGGAAGACCACCCTTTGGTGTCCCAGGAGGCAAATCCTTAATTAGTATTGAGTTAGAGCCAGTAAAAATAAGTTCCCACATCCAAGAGTATAAGCTGAGCCAAATCAGGAAGAGAAACCTAGACTAGAAGGAAAAAAATTGTAATAAGATGGGAGAAATTTAGGGGATAGGACAGAGGAGATTGTCTCAGTTGAACTGATGGGTTCCTGGCTTACATGTAGTTGCTGTCAGCCATTTGGTTTGGGTTTCTGGCTGTGTTGGTTCAACTTAAACGTACAGGTTCAGTACAAGTTGTGCAAAGAAAAAGCACAGAGAACTCAATGGTAGCTGAGTCCTCATGAGAGTGACAGAACCCAGAATGACACAAAAGTTCTGGTTAATTCCCCAAATCAGTGACCAAGGCTTTGTAGTATAGTTGAAAGAACATCAAATTTAAAGGAAAGCAAGAATGATTGATTCCAAACTTGTTGAAAAAATTACTAGTTTTTTGTTTGTTTGTTTGTCTTTAGTTCAGGAGACCTGCTTCACGGATCTGAGCCTATACAAATTAACATTTTTAAAAAATACCTACTTTGCCAGGCTGTCTGTAAGGATTAAATAAACTATGCCTGTGAAAGTAAGGGATAGCATTAGGAGATATACCTAATGCTAAATGACGAGTTAATGGGTGCAGCACACCAGCATGGCACATGTATACATATGTAACTAACCTGCACATTGTGCACATGTGCCCTAAAACTTAAAGTATAATAATAATAAAACAAAAACAAAAAAACAAACAAAAAAAGCAAGAAATGTGAAAGTAAAAAAAAAGAAAGTAAATCATGTAGTGCTTAGCAAATATTCATTTGCATCTTTTTCTCTCTGCCTCTTTTCTTCCCTTTCTCTCTTTCTTTCTCTATCCTTCCTCTTTATCTTCCACAGTATATACCTGAGAAGCATTTCTACCTGAGAATCAGATGCACCAAGACTTTTACTGCAGTCTAATTTTCAGACATTGCCACAGTGACCTTCAAGTGCATTAATCTGTTGGTTTCCTTTCATGCTGTCTCAGCTGAGGGGATGCTCTATGCCCACACAGATGTCAGCAGAGGGTGATTGGAGCCCTGAGTCAGGGTGCCCTGGGAAAGATGAGTGGAAACCTCAGCAAACTCAAAGCATGTGTTTTGTATATCAGGAGAGCACACAAGGGCAGACTATCCGTCAACTGTTTCCAGTGATGAGCAGGGAGGCCTTGCTGCCAGCACCCCATCAATCACTGTTCACACCTCCTCAGAGGTGACTTATTCCCTTCTGCCCTGTAGCAAATTTGTCTTATAGCTAAAATGATACCAGTTTGGGAACATCCTCTCAAAAGCAGTTACCCATAGAGTTACAAAACAGGGCTTAAGCAGACCACATACATATTCATAAATATTCATGTGACCAAAATTGACCAAAATTGTGCATTATTTATTTTGTAAGCAGATGAAAAAAGGCAACTACAACCCAGGAAAAAGGTTTTGTGAAGGTATCTGCAAGAGGATGGTAGCTGAAACCATGCAACAGGATGAGATCACTCAGGGAGACAGTGGAAAGCAATATTTAAGGAGCAGACAGAGAAAAATGAGATTGAAAAAGCATAGCCAGAGTAATGGGAGTATACCCAGAATACAGTGGTATCTCTGAAGACTCAAGGCTAAAAATGTCAGGATGGCAGAGGGCTAGCAGGCTAAGTGTATAGATTGACATGCAGGTTGAGGAAGATGGAAAAAGCCTTTCAATGGTGTCCCATTTCTCTTAGGATAAGTTCCTGCATTTCTCAAAATGCCCAAATGCCCTTCAACCTCATCTCACATTGTTCTCACTCTCCCACTTCCAAGTCTCTGTTCCCATATCACTGGCTTTCTTATAGTTTCCCCAATATGCCATGTTCCCTCCTATCACAGAGACTTTGTACATGCTGTTCCTCTGCCTGGAATACTCATCCCTTTAGATGCACTGTAATTCATTTTTCCAGACTCAGATGAGGCATCATTTCCTCAGTAAAGCCTTCCCTGGCCAATCCAGGTCAAGTCAAATTCTTTAATTTTATAGAATCTTGCTTCTTTCTATCTTAGCACTATTCCCAATCTATAATTATGCATGCATATGTGTTTTTTGGTAAACATGTCTCAGCCACTGGATTGTAAACTTCATTAGAATGAGACTTGAGAAATTCTTAACACAGCAAGATTTTAACCAAACAGCAATGGTTACCAACTGGTATAAAGTTTGATGTAGAAAGATACTTCCTGTACTTTTTTCCCATTAGTATGTGCCTAAACAACCCCATCACAATTGCCTTGGTGTTTCTCCATGATTTGGCACTCAAGATATACCATGGTCCATCTCAAGCCTACAAGCCTGCTGGTTAGGTTGGTATTGGATAAGCCATAAAGTAGATTTTACAGTCACTAGTTCTTGGTCTTTGGAAGGGCCACAAGCCCCTTTAAGAATCTGATGAAAACTGGATTCTTTTATGAGTTGAATTGTTTCCCCTCAAAAGAAATATTGGAGTTCAAACCCCAGTGCCTATTAATGTGACCTTATTTGGAAATAGAATCTCTGCAGATCATTAAGTTAAATGTGGTCATTTGGGTGGGACCTAATCCAAAATAACTGATGTTCTTATATAAGAGGGAAATTTGGACACAGAGACCAAATTTGGATGCAAGGAGACAACCATCGATAAGCCAAGGATGCTTGGCACTACCAGAAGCTAGGAGAGAAGCCTTGAATAGATTCTTCCTCACAGCTCTCGGAAGGAACCAGCCCTGCCCATACCTTGATTTCAGACTTCTAGCCCCCAGAACTGTGTGGCAATATGTTTATCTTGTTTAAGCAATATGTTTATCTTGTTTAAGCCACTCAGTTTGTGGTACTTTGTTAAAGCAGACCCAGGAAGCTAACAGAGACACTTTCTCTAGAAATAAAATTCCTTGAAGACATACCCAACTTTGCATGCAATTTCCAGGTGTTTACAGATCCACTGATGACCAGATTAATCATTTTATAGTATCAGATATGCTATAAAATTCCTAAACCAAAATCCCCCAAGATAAAGGCAAAGGAAAGAAGAAAACTGGCATCAGCAACTATTTGTTACGTTTGGCCCTTGCCTAGGCATCTGGCATATATTACTTCACTAAATTCTCAAAACTACTCTATGAAATAAAGGGAAATAGAGACCCAGAGAGATTGAACGTCATGCAGAAATTAGCACATCTAGAGAGTTACCGTGCTGGGAACAGGGCCTGAGTTTTCGTTTCCCCTGAAACTAGTGTTTTTTTCATTCTTGCCTTGCCTCTGAGCATGAGTGACCTGTAAGAGCCAAAGCACATGATATGTGGCTTCCTGGATTGTGAGGTTACAGTGAGACCAGGGTTATGTGTGTGTCAGTGGCTTCAAGGGAAATCGGAGAAGAGTTTTTTTAAATTAAGAAGGAAAAAAAGACCCTTCCTTTTGACTGCTCCGCATTATTTTTTGGCATTATGATAACTTCTTTGGAACTCTCTAAGGATTTTGGTATATAAGAATTTTTGTTCTTGCTAGGCAAGTATAGAGAAAACAAAGTCTTAAGTCAAACTGATAAGTCAAATTGATGAGGCCAATTATCAGCAAAAACTTTTAATTAGGATTTTCAGAGTCAGAGATGGGATAGTGGGGGAAATGAGACAGCAAAGCAAAAGAAATTCAAGTTTTTGTTCATCCAATGATATTTATGGATCACCCACGTGGAGAAAGGCTCCTTGCTCTGTGGACAAAGTCTGGCCACATAGAGCCTTGTGTCTAGTGGGGAGACCAACAACTCCATCAGTCAAGACAATAGAGTGAAATGTATGATAAGCAAAGAACAATGTACTACAAAGCAGATTATATGAGTAACTACCTGTTTCTTGTTGGGGAAAACACTGGATCTAAGTTTACCCTGAAGTCTGAATAGTGGTTGTCCTGGACAGTGAGATAGGAAAGAATGGTTCCAGGTGGAGAAAACACATGTAAAAGTCCTGAGGTGACAGAATATAATACACAATTCACCGTAGACTAAATGCAGAATGAGAACGGGGCAAAAAAATAATAGTAATTACAGTAGAGAGGTACACAGGAGCTGGTTTCTGCAGGGACTTGCCTGCAGCTATGATGGAGATTATATTTCCTTCAGAGAGCAGGGGGATGCCATTAAAGATTTGCACCATCCTGGAGAGAGGACTACTGGCTGTGGGAATTAGGTAAGTCATTGAATCTCTCTAAGTCTCAGTTGTCTCATAATACAGGATAAAAAGGGCCATTGTGAAGAATAAAGGGGTCATTTCACACACTACTCTCAGATCAGTGCCCCAGGAAACATGAGCCCTCATATTAGAACAGTGACACAGGCAAGCCCTGCTGGAGCCCTGCCTTTGTCAGACGCAGTAGTCATGCCTTTCATTTCACCTGCTCTCCTTAGAACCACTCTCCAGTGGCAAGTGTGGCAGCAATGCCCTGTGCATAGTGTCTCTGGATCATATAGAAGTTTCAACAGGTTGGTCCTATTCCACATTGGTTTTCCTGCCACCATCTTCAGGCAAAGTCTGCAAGCCTCCAAGTCTACTAGGATGTGTAGGCAATGCATTGGGGCAGGGCAGTGGGCAGAGCCCAGGGCACTGGGCATTCAAAGGTGAGTTGTTGGCCAGTGGCTGGCCTTGAAGCCCCACACTCCATCTTAGCTTGGACTCACCAAGGCTTATCTCCTTTGTGAGTTGTCATGGGCTTGCAGAGACTCACTCTGGAAGTATGCATGCATCTGCGTCTTGAGGCGCCATCGTTTTTTGTTTTGTTTTGTTTTGTTTTGCAGCTTTTGAAAAGCTTGAAAAGTTTTTGACTTTGGTTCACTGAGGCCTGGGGATGGTAATATTTAAAATATCACCCTGTCTCTCTGCTATAGACAAATCTTGGAAAATTCAGTTTAGTTGAGAGCTTCCTTCTTGTCTCTTTTAGGTACAATTTTGACTCAGTCAAAATGTGTATGCGTGTGAGTGACAGCTCTTCTAAACACAGCATGCCCCAGGACACAAGGGATGTTTTCACCTTCAGCCACAATGCCTCTAAGGATGGGTAGAACATGTAGATGTATGGGGCCAGAGAATGCACACCTCCTTTGTTGTGAAGATTTCTTCTCATAAGGACAGAAATTCACATGTGCCGAGTACACGTGCTCAGGGGACTGTTGTAGTTGTTTGTGCATACATATTATCATTTTACTTTATGAAGTCTGTGAAGTAATTATTAGGATCCTTGATTATACATGGATGAAAAATTGGGTTCAAAGACATCTATAGATTGGACCAGAATTTCACAGGCATCCTTTGATTTGGAGCCTGTGGCTTCCTGGTATTCCATTGCAGTTCAGCAGCGTGGCTTTAAGCCCACAGCTCGGCATAGTGGTTAGAGACTGACCAGCATAAATCCCAGCTGTATTACTTCCTGGCTGACATTGGACATGCTACTTAATCTCTCTGTGCTTCAGAGTTCTCAACTATAAAATAAATAATAAAATAGGACCGTTATAAATTAAATGAATTAATACTTGTCAAATACTTAGGACAGTGCCTTGTGATTAGTAAGTGCCATAAACAAGTTAACCATTATTATTACTATAACCTGGAAAGGGCACCAAAGCCCCAGCTTCATCAGGGGAAAATAGGATATTGCCCAATGGCTGGGATAAAAGTAAATACATATATAACCACATAAGTACATAAAAAAGAAGGAGACAAAGAACATTCGATACCCAACCTCAACAGCTTTTTCCAAGAAACCTTCCCTAAAAAATAAAAAAAGAAAACTTCGAGGCCGATACATGAGAAATGTTGGCTTTTAAAAATTGTTTCCCAGGCAGAGCTAATTCCTTTATTTGCATCTCTCACACTCTCCTTCTCTTTCCCCGCAACTTCATTAAGAACCGGAATGAACTGAATAATACTATCCTCATCCCATGATTATCATTATTATTGACATCCTCAAATAAAGTCCATCCAGGGACTCTTAGAGGAGCTTTACCATCATTAAAATTTTCAACCTCAAAGTTTATCCTCAGCTACAACAGGGATAATGGAAAGATAGGGATTTAGTGACATTCCTTAACTGGGCTAAGCACCAAATCCTAAATTGTAGCTGTGGCTACAACCCCAAAACTTTCTATGGATTCTCTCTTTTCGGGGTATGTTTGATTTATAAATTCAGTTCAAAAGCATATCTCTACTGATCCTTTACCTGTGCAAATAACTATGGGGAATTAAAAAAATGTTTAAGATGGAAATTTGCCTTTTAGGAAAAGAAAGACTAACTGGAAAACCAAGGGCTGGTCTCACATTAAAAAGTAGTAAGTGACTGTCAGAGTGTGGCTAGGATATTGGAATGGCACCAAAATCTCTGTCGCACACTAGCTGATATGTGCTTGAAATAATTCTATCATAGTTTCATGTTTTTAATTCAAACTTTTGGCCCCCTCAAAAACCAAGTGACTACTTGTCCTGCTCACCTTAGAAATACTTTCCTCTGGGCTGGGGGTTCTCCACCAGCATCATTATCACCTGGGAGCTGGTTAGAAAGGTGAATTATCAGGCCTTTCCCCAGGTCTACTGAATCTGAAACTGGGAGCAGGGGACCAACAAACTCTTCTATCAACTCTCTCAGGTGATTTCAAGTCATGGCACAGTTTGAGATCCACTGCTCTAGGAATTTTACTCTAATCCACCATTCAAAATTGAACTAAAGGCTTGTGAGGGACACAAGGTATTTTTGCCCAAGCATGTGCATTTTGAAGGAGTGAGAATCCAAAGATTCTGTGGCTGGTAAAGAGGAGACCCCTGACGTGGTTTGGCTCTGTGTCCCCACCCAAATCTCATCTCGATTTGTATTCCCCGTGTGTCAAGGGGGCCACTTAGTGGGAGGTGATTGGATCACGGGAGTGGTTTCCCCTATGCTGTTCTCATGATAGTGAGTGAGTTTTTATGAGAGCTGACGCTTTTAGAAGAGTCACTTCCCCCTTTGCTCGCTCACACTCTCTCTCCTGCACCTTGTGAAGAAGGTAACTGCTTCCCCTTCTGCCATGATTGTATGTTTCCTGAGGCCTTCCCAGCCAGGCATAACTGTGAGTCAACTAAACTTCTTTCTTTATAAATTACTCAGTCTCTGGTAGTATCTTTATAGCAGTGTGAGAACAGACCAGTACAACCCCCGAAGTTTCAATAGCCCATCAGGTCGAATTCATATCCTTGGATGGAAGATTAAAAACGGTTGGATAAAAGATTGCCCAACTCTCAAAGATAATCTGAGGAAAGACCAGTGTTTTCTTCAAAAGTAATGTAAAGATGACTCCACGAAATGATCAAATGATTCATTAAAACTTACATGTTCTAGAGCACACATCTGGACTGCAAGAATTTAGCTGGAATTATGTTTAAAGTTGGCGATACTTAAATGCCCATCTCAATAACTGGGGGGTGGGAGTGGGCATATGATGGCATAAGAAATTTTATGAGGCTTTTAATTTGTATCACCAAAATGCTTTCCAGAAATGTGCCAAAGAATAGGCCAGCCATATAAGAGTGATATAATGGACTTTGGGGACTTAGTGGAGGAGAAGGTTTGGAGTGGGGTGAAGGATAAAAGCCTACATATTGGGTACGGGTGTCCACTGCTTGGGTAACAGGTGCGTTAAAATTTCTGCAATCACCACTGAAGAACTTATCCATGTAACCAAAAACCACCTGTACCCCCCAAACAATTGCAGTTTCTCAAAAAAAAAATAAATAAAGAATAGGCTAGCCATGGCTTATGAGAGTACGTATCATCAACCCTTTCGTATCTTTGGGGATTATAAACTTTTAAATATTTATAAATCTCAGAAGTGAGAATGGCATTATTTAGTGTTTAACCTGCATTTTTTGATTACTACTGAAGTTGGACATTTAAAAATGCTTATTAGCTTTTTGCCTTTTTTTTATAAATGTCTCTTTGTATCTTTTATCTATTTTTAATAAGCTATATTTTAATTGCTTAGTAAAATGTCATGTTATGTAGGAAATTCACTAAGATTTTTCTCCAGTTGTAAGTTGTATTTTATTATTATTATTATTATTACTATTTATTATTATGATGATTATATTCGAGATGGAGTCTCACTCTGTCACCCAGGCTGGAGTGCAGTGGTGCGATCTCGGCTCACTGCAATCTTGCCTCCCGGGTTCAGGCAATTCTCTTACCTCAGCCTCCTCAGTAGCTGGGATTACAGGCATTCTCCACCATACCCAGCTAATTTTTGTATTTTTAGTAGAGACAGGGTTTTACAATGTTGGCCAGGCTGGTCTCAAACTCCTGACCTCAAGTGATCCCCCTGCCTCGACCTCCCAAAGTGCTGGGATTTTAGGTGTGAGCCACTGCACCCAGCTGTAAGTTGTATTATTATTGTTGTTGTTGTTATTGTTGTTATTATTATTATTATTACTATTATTATTATTTGAGACTGAGTCTGGCTCTGTCACCCGGGCTGGAGTGCAGTAGTGTGATCTCGGCTCACTGCAAACTCCGCCTCCCAGGTTCAAGTGATTCTCCTGCCTCAGCCTCCCGAGTAGCTGGGATTACAAGCATGTGCTACCATGCCTGGCTAATTTTTATATTTTTAGTAGAGACAGGGTTTCACCATGTTGGCCAGGCTGGTCTCAAACTCCTGCCCTCAGGTGATCTGCCTGCCTCGGCCTCCCAAAGTGCTGGGATTACAGGCATGAGCCACCATGCCTGGCCCGTAAGTTCTATTTTAATCTCTTTTATTTTTATATGTACATACACATATACAGGGCTTTATAGTGTCAGTTCTTTTTTTTTTTTTCCTGTGTGGTTTTATTCAATGCTTTTTATTTTCTTTAAATTTTTTCAAACCAAGATCAGGATATGTTGCCTATTTTTTAGTTAGCAGCCTTAATAAAATTCTTGAGTGGTTTTATATTGTTTTTACATCTATCCCTTTAATGCATTACAACCGATTTCAGTGCATGGTCTGAGTAAGTCTCCAGCTAGACTTTGTTTCTGAATGAAATAGATAATTTTCCCATTACAGTTTGGTAAGAAAATCCATCCCTTTTATGGCCTTAGGATGCTTTGCTATGAAATGTTCAATTCGTGTTTCTTTTCAAAGGCCGTTTTGTTCAGTGGGTTGTCTGTGAACTCTATAGAGTCCATGCAGCTTTTTATGAACACTTTGTTTTGTACCTAGCATTTCACAGGGAGCATCCACAACTCTGCTTCCTTTTATTTTTCTAGTCTTAACTGTTCCTTTTTCTAGTGAACTTTGAAATTATTTTGTCAAATTGCAAAGGAAATCTTTTTGGGATTGGAATTAGATATTTTAACCCTATATTAAACTGAAAAAATCATATTTTTCATATATATCATATATTTAATATCTATAAATTATATAAAATATTTAGTAGATAGAGTTAAAAATTGGTTTAAAAATCATTACATATTGCTGTATATTTATAAAGTACATTTTTTAAAAAATAGAGGTTTCACAAATTTCTTGTAAGGATTATTCCTGACAGTCTGTTTTCCTAATGCTCATGTAAGTATAATTTTTTTGTTTTGGTTTTATTTCTAATTATTTCTGGTATTTAGAAAACTATTGATTTTTAAAATATTTATCTTCAGGCCAGGTGTGGTGGTGCACGCCTGTAATCCCATCACTTTGGGAGGTCGAGGCAGGTGGATCACGAGGTCAAGAGGTTGAGACCATCCTGGTCAACATGGTGAAACCCCATCTCTACTAAAAATACAAACATTAGCTGGGGCATGGTGGCGGGTGCCTGTAGTCCCAGCTACTCAGGAGGCTGAGGCATGAGAATCACTTGAACCCGGGAGGCGGAGGTTGCCCTGAGCCAAGATCGCGCCACTGGACTCCAGCCTGGCAACAGAGCAAGACTGCATCTCAAAAAAAAAAAAAAAAATTATCTTCAAACTTTTTTCTGTCTAAGCAGATGCTCAAGTGAGTAACAAGATGCTAGTCTCCCCAGAGGATAGACAAACATATTCAGTTTCATGAGTAGAGTGGGCTAGGGATGGCAGATCCACTTTTGAAAACTGTGCACACTCAGTGAGACTTCCTTCACATTCCGTGGCTTAAAGGAAGGAGGATGAGATATATGCAGGAGTTAGTGGTAGAGCCAAGTCTTCATTAGTGCCTCTCAGTAAAAGCAGGAGGTGGCTGGTGGCTCTCTAAACATTGTCCTTGGCTTTGAGCCACGAAAACAGGAAAAATTCTGTGTGATAACCTATTACGTAGCATCACAGACAGACACAAACATGCATACATACACATTTTTCATAATTAATAGAAGTTTCTTCATTGTTTTAACAGCATGCACACACACCTTAGTCCACTAGACACTAGATTGAGAGGTTTCCTTCTGCCACTGTTATCTAGTTCTCTGAATATTACGTAAATTTAATCGTGACCAAAATTCAACTGGATTTCCTCAACTCCTTCCTCCCTCACCTTACCACAGCTAATCCAACAAGTCCCACTTACTGCTTCCAAACATACCCTTACCCTGGTGCCTTTTCCCCACTCCCCTGCAGCCACCCCCATGCGAGCCACCATGCTCTGTCTCCCAAGCTGCTGCACTCGTGCTCACCGGTCCTCTCACCTTCTCTCTCACACCCCTTCCATCCATTTTCACACAGCAAACAGGAAGATCTTAGAAAATATAAACTAGATTTTGTGACTCATCACTGAAAACCTTTCAACAACTTCCCATTGGCCTTAGAATGAAGTTTAGACTCATTGCTGTGGCCACTCCAGCATGTGAGGTCTGGCCCTCCCTTATCTCTTTTGTCTCATCTGAATCCACTCTCCTTGAAAGTCTCAGCCACCAAGCTCCATCTACTTGGCCTGTACAGTTCCTCAAACAAGATATACTCCTTGCAGCCTCAGCCTTTGCTTTAACTGTTCCCTCTACCTAGAATGTGACCTGTTGGATCGTCTCCTGACCAGCTTCTTTCTGACATTGGAACCTCAAGTTAAAGGGCACCTCCTTAAAAAGGCTGTCCCTGACCATCCCCATCATAAGGTGATATTTATTCACCCTATTCCTTCAGCCTCTTTCCATTCTCTTAGTAGTTATTGTCACTCTGGCTTTTAAAATTCTCTGTGTGCCATCTGTCTCCTTCTCAGCAGAATGCAGGCTTCCTGAGGGCAGGGCCTTGTCCTTGACTCTCTCCCCAGGGCCTAGAAGAGAGTCTTGCATGTAGGAGAGCCTCAGTAATGCACAATGAATGAATGGATTCTTGATCATTTCAAGCAAGTGATACTTCTTTAGTCTGAAAACTATAATCCTCAGATCTTCTCTCTTTTGGGGATTTCATTAACTGTTCACCAGTGGCCCCATTGCCTGTCCTGTTTCACTCTTGGTTGCTGCTAGAATTTGTATTATCTGACATTGATTCAGGGAAAGAGGTGCTGTTGAAGAGCAGTGGGATGAAAATTGAGGATAAAGGGGTGGCTTCAGCCGCCCCCAGTACAACTCTCTCAGTAAAAAAGATGACTGCTGGCTTTCTGATTGATGGGCCAGACTTTTGGTAGAAGTAGCAACAGTGCATGCCAACATTTTCCTTCCTTACTCCTGCTTGCCCCAGCACCTTTCAAAGCCTGGAAATGGAATGGTCATGACCTTGCTGAGCCATGACCCTTGAGGGCCAGTTAGTGAAAATTCTTGCACAGGTTGGCATACTGCTGATGGGTACTTCTTGTTTCCAGTGCCAAAAAATAACTTAATATATTGTGACTCTACACCCTTTTTGTGCTTAAATGGAAGTGTGACCATGAAGTTTGGGGAAAGTTAAGGTTTCACCACAGTGTAAAAGCCCACAGGCATTGCTGGCAATCTAACAAAGGTGATATTGAAATAGTTTTATCTTCAGCTCATATCATTCAAAATCAGCTTTAGAGAAATGTGTTTTAATGTATTCCCCAGTCTTTTCTTCACTTAGTCAACATGACTTCTATAAGTAATGCACAAATAGCATGCAATCAGCAAATAAAATCATGGTTGAAAATTATTATCAATTATCCTCCCAAGTCAAGGGCATTTGATGTAGACTTCTGTCTTCTAATCTATGAGATAGGCATAATAACAATAGTATCTAATTCAAAGATGGTTGTTGAGGTTGAATAAAATAATCAGTATAAAACTCTGGAGAGAATGTGACACAAAACAAGTGCTCACTGATGTAGATTGAGGTTGATACTACTTTTATTTTCTCTATCCTAAAAATGTTATCTGCAAAATGCCAGGGTTCATGAGAGATGTATTTATTGAGGGGAAGTTGCTGGGGTTTTTTTTAAACTACATGTGTATTATACTTGATGTTGCCTGAGCATGGCTAGAGGTGGGTGCATGTTTCTGCACATGAATGTGAGCAATGAGGAACAGACAGAGATACCTTAGGGAATGGTTTAGCTGACAGGTCCAGCAGAGCCCATAGAGGGCATTGCCTTTGTAGGCCTCCAGCACCCTGCTCTAATCCATAGCAGATTCATACAGTCATACAGGTTTGATTTTGTTGGTCCATGGAGGATTGGTCAGGATCTCAGGGGAAAGAAGCCAGAGGTAGAAGACATCCAATATTTTGAGTGCTGATTGCCTGCAAAGCTGTGTGCTACACATGTTCTAATGCTATTTCATTTAACCCTAACAACCCCCATACACCACTTTTTTTGTTTGTTCGTTCATTTGTTAGAAGTGGAGGAAACTTAGGTTCATAGACTGTTCAAATGACTTGTCCAAGGTAACACAGTGGTAATAAAGGACTGAATCAGCATCTGAACTCAGGTAAGTATGGTTTCAAATCCTCATTCTTTCTACTACACTGCACAGCCTCCCTTACAGACTGACATGCACTAAGCAATTTAACTTAAGAGACTGGGAAATAAACCAGAAAAACATTGCATTATTTTGCAATGATGTTTTAAACTTTTCCAGTGAGTGAAATACTTAAATCTGCCATTTCGGATATTCAGTTATGATTTTAAAAAATTACTTGAGAAGTAACATTTCTAATCAGAAGAAAAGTTACCTAGTTTGGAGGAATCACTCTGAGCTTATTGGATTCTGCTTGACCAACAGGCCTGGCCAAATCTCTCTGTTTTGCATGTTCCTCCCATGCAGGTTGGCTACTGCTCTGACCAGCCCAAGGTCTGGGGAAGGCAGCATTGGGCACCCAGGCACAAACTTCTTTCCTTGTTCTTGCTCCTTTTCCTCTGTTGCCAGTGGGTCTACTCTGTGTGCCCTTTTGCTGACCTGGGAGCAGTAAGATCTACTTGTGTTGGGACTTGCAGTAGAATGGACAGAACTAGTAATTTGGCCTGCTCTGGCCTGCGGCTACTTTGTCCTCCACTTCCTCCAGTTGGTCTAGCCTGATTGACCAGACGTCCGCAGAAGTGCTCGGGGCCATAGCTCTAGCTAAGTAATGGTGATGACTTGCTTTGCTCTGTCTCCTGACCTTGCTCTGTTGTGGATCCCTGACAGGGAGAGTGAAGTGAAATATTCCTAAATCTTAGGCAAAATAATGACACATGACTTTAATCTCATAATTGTCCCCAACATTCTGTATATGATTGCCAGATTCCATATTTTTCTCTCCTGGACACAGTTAGATAAACACTGCCAAATCCTTGGTTTTAAGATTCCCTAACTAAACTCCATGTAAACCAACTTCCTTCTGCGAAAACACTTCATTTTCAGACGAAATGACAACATTCTAGTGTTCTTTTACATCAGCCCCAATTCTGATTAAACTTTGATGAGACTGCATTTTAATGGCAATCTTGCTTTCATTCGACTTCATGATTTCTCCGGTTTTATAGCCCCAAACTTGAAGACCTTCTCTTTCTGTGGTGTATATCTCTAAATGGCTACTTTATCCATTTATTAGGTATTGGTCCTATATTTTCAATCACAGAACTCAATCTTATTTCCAAATTTGGGGTACCTAAATTTAGTCTATTTATGCCTGACTTTGTTAAGTTGATTTGTTGATGACCACTCTTCTAGAGACACATGGAAAATTTATTAACAAACTTATTTTTGAACAGAATGGTTGTACTGAACGATTACATATGGCAGGAGTCTGGGGAAAATTTTTACTTATCTCCATTCCAGGGACATCTACTGCAAATTCCATTATAGACTCTCATTCCTCTATTATCTGAGCTATTTGAATTATCTCAATAAAGCTATTTCCTTCTCTTTCTTCACTCAGGAAATACAGAGTTCTCATGACTGAACAGGGAAAGTAAGAGGTTTAGAAAGAATAAGATGGACCTGAGAGTTTTCAAAATCACTTGATAACCCATTATTATCCAAAGACTACCTACATAATCATATACTTTCCATACAAACTTAAACTTAAAAAGTCCTTTGAGGTTTAATACCTACACACTTGAATACACCGTAATACCGAACTTTAGTTGTTATGAGAAGACAAAATAAAACTCATTTTAAATGTATTGAACTGAAAAAGCAGAGAAATTATTCCCTGAACAAGGAGGCTTTCTTTTTAAGGCTATTTTTATTCCTCATTGAATGTCATCATCTACTGTGAGGTACATAGACATGGAAATAATTCTAAATTTCTGACAGGAGGGGCCAATGGTTCATGGTTCAGGAAAGAACGTTTAGTCTGGAAATGCTCTAATTTAGAGAAACTTAAAGTGGAGGCAACTGAACTGAAAATCTCTAAAGTGCTGCTCCACTGTGGCTTGTACTGCTCTCATGTTTATTCATCTATATACATCAACAACCCTTTGGACTGAGAATTTATGGTGATAAATGTTTTCTCCTCCTCCCCTACATCCTTCTTTTTTCTTCTTCCATTCCTCTTCCTTCTCTTTCTTCTCTTCTTCCTCTCTTTTTCTCTCCTCCTTCTCCTTCTCCCCCTCCTTCTCCCCTCCCCTCCACCTCCTCCTCCTCCGCCTCCTCCTCCTCCACCTCCTCCTCCTCCACCTCCTCCTACTCCTCCTTCTTCCTCTTCTTCTTCTTCTCCTTCTCCTTCACCTTCTCCTTCTCCTTCTCCTTCTTCTTCTTTTCTTCTTCTTCTTCTTCTCCTTCTCCTCCCCTTCCTGCTCCTTCTTCTTCACCTCTTTTTGCTGCTTGGGATATAGTTAGTTTGAGCTAGATAGGATTATAAGGTTGCTATCATCATGATATTTTTTGTATTAAGGAGAGGACATATATGGATCTAAGTAACGTCTTCAGTCCCAAGATGTTCGAAGTTTTAAAATACATCTAAACATCTCTGCAGTGCTATTAGTTATTTTTTATGTGATAAGAGTTATGGTGATAGGAATATAGGTTTATCTGGAGGAAATTATGAAAGGTGTTAAGTACAGGGAGGTTTAAGTTATAAGAAACATCATAAAAGCATACACTTTTCCTGGGCTTGAGATGTCATTTTGCCCACTCCCATTATTCTAATGTCCACTTTAAGGTTATTAAAATGTCCTAAGATCATTCAAGACAGGGCAGTCTACATCTTCACTTTATTATCCCCAAGCCCTCAGAGATGCCAAAGCTACTGAGACAAGGTCACCTAACACTTGAGAATCAGAAAGTTCCTTAAAAGCAAAGGGCTCTTCTGAAAAGAGTCTAAATTGCAACTGCTTCCCGTATGTGCCCATCAACTAATGTGATCACAGAACTGCTTTAGAAACAACTTTTATCTTAGTTTTTTCCTCATCAAAGATTTTCAATTTAGCTTTTACACATTTTAATTTTTCTTAAAAAAGAATCCCCCATTTTATAATTGAATTTGATAGAAAACTAAGCTTTGCTAAAATGTACATGTATAAGAGAGGACAGATATACCATGATCCCACAAGAAAGGTATCATTTCTGGCATCAGGAGTGAAATAAAACCAACAGACCCGAAATTTCTCTAATACGTATATCAATACCCACATGTCTATCCCAAAACTACACTTTTAATTAAGCAGGTTTGTGTATTTGGTTAACTGGGGACTTTTCGATAGTTAGGTTGGTGCCTCCTGGTTGGGAAACTAAGACCAGTGATTTCCCAACAGGTATTCTCCAAGGCTGACTGAGAAACTAATCAACTAGGGCTAAGAGGTTATTAAGTAACATATTCTAGGCTTGAAAACCCATTTCTCACAATAACCGATAATGCCTTGACTTCTTTTTTTTCCACATAATTTTCTTTATTAAAACCATAGAGGTCAAGTAAAAATGGCAATAATACTAATCATGTTTAAGTAACAAGAGTACCTATTTTGCCATCAGTTATCTTGGTGAAGGAAAGGAACACTTAGCTGTGTGATTTAAACAGTTGTATGTTAAAATGAATATATGCCATTGGGAATGATATAACTGCAACCACAACACAACACACGCATATACTCAGATTACTTAAATCCTGAGTGTGTTGTATTCATTGCACATTATTTCTTTTTTAAAAAGTTATTATTATTATTATTATTATTATACTTTAAGTTCTGGGGTACATGTGCAGAACGTGCAGGTTTGTTACATAGATATACACGTGCCATGGTGGTTTGCTGCACCCATCAACCCACCATCTACATTAGATATTTCTCTTAATGCTATCCCTCCCCTAGCCCCCCACCCCCTGACAGGCCCCAGTGTGTGATGTTCCCTTCTCTGTGTCCATGTGTTCTCATTGTTCAACTCTCACTTATGAGTGAGAACATGCGGTGTTTGGTTTTCTATTCTTGTGTTAGTTGGCTGAGAATGATGGTTTCCAGCTTCATCCATGTCCCTACAAAGGACACAAACTCATTCTTTTTTATGGCTGCATAGTATTCCATGGTGTGTATGTGCCACTTTTCTTTATCTAGTCTAACATTGATGGGCACTTGGGTTGGTTCCAAGTCTTTGATATTATTTCTAAATTATAGGATAGTTATAGCCCACTCCTTGAATGCTGGGACTACATTACATTTTCCAACTTTAAATATGAAATAAATATTGAAAATATGTGTTCATTTCTGCTCTAATGAAAACAATATAAATTTTAAAATTAGGATATCATTAAGGGAAGCATCTCTTTCCCTGAATAAACTATACAACAAATTATAGGCCCAGTATTTTTTCTACACATGTAGTTGAGCTAATAATTCTGCTTTAAAACAAATAAAAATATGTTCTAATCATTTATTATCCTAGCATCATTCCTAAAAGAGATGATTGTTGATATCAGAATATCCATAAATAAAGTTAAATTTGTCTCTTAAAGAGGTGTTCACCTACAAAGCCTTCAAATATCATCAGTTATTCACAAGCCTTTGGCTGAGGAGGCTCATTCCGTCATTCAATATAAATTATTTTCACTCAACAAGAATGACAAGAATGGCATTCCTGCATTTGAGGTGCTTTCTGTGGATGGAGAAAGACAAGATCTATGTTAGTGGAAAAATGTAAAAACACCCCATGTGCTGCGGGTGGATATATAGGCAAAATGATTTGAAATAACAGAGGGAACATTGAGAAAATGAAGGCTTTTATTTGTTTGTTTGTTTGTTTGTTTGAGACTGGGTCTCACTCTGTTGCCCAGGCTGGAGTGCAGTGGTGCAATCTTGGCTCACTGCAATCTCCACCTCCTGGGGTCAAGCGATTCTCCCAGCTCAGCCCCCCTGAGTAGCTGGGACTACAGAGAAAGTGGATTTGGTAAACGAAACCCAGCAAGAGGTGAGTGTTTTGTTTTCAAATTATGTCAAATTTAACTTGGTGGGAAATTATTAGTAGTTAATTGAAAAATTTCCCAAAGACCTAAAATTCTTGGCCTTCATTAAATATTTAAAGAATTTTAAAATGTGTCCCAATTTTAGGAATCTCGATTAACAAAGCTTATGGTAAGAAACTCACCCTGATGACAGAGCAATTGGGGACAGAAAGTTCTGGCCTCCTTGACTCTGCATGGCCCATGAGAGAGAGGGAGTGATGGCTCTGTTGTAGAGCTGGGCCTTCAGGGTGGCAGAGTTGAAGGCAGGTGTATGTCAAGCACACCCTAGGGCTTGCCTGGATCCTGGCAATTTGGAAGTGGCAAGGCTTCCTTTGGAGAAGTGGCAGTAAATTGTTCCAGTGCAGCATAAAGTTCAGAGACATATGAGGTGGGGTATCCACAAAGTGGTACCCAGCCCTGGCTCAGACCACTATCAGTGATACCACCTCTGCAGATGAGTGAGGCACTGGGATACTGCACTTTATTAATAGGTACAAGTCCATACCTATTTAATAGCCCTCTTCCTTGTGACTCTGGTGGCCACTAGAAAGTTTTTACATAAGACTGCAGAGTAAGGAAACCCTCCTGCCACCAAGAGGTGACCCAGCCATTACTTCTCAAGCCCTTTGGGCATTTAGGGAAAGAAGAAACTGTGCCAAGGAGTGAGGCTGGGAAGAGTCAGAGGCCTGATGAAAAACAGTGTGTCCACCATGCTATGGGGTCTCCACTTTACTTGTAAGCAGTGAAGAACCACAGAGGCAGGGCGCCATCTGATCAGATTTGACCAGATGTCAAATCCTTCTGGACTTTTTACTCCTTTCTGTGAAGTGGCTTAATAACCAAAACAGGCCAACTGAAAAACGAAAGGGTACCCACTTGCATGGGCCTCCATAAAATAAAAGGAGTTTCATTCTCTCTCTGAGTAAGGTTGTGGCCTGCAATGGGCAAAGACCAAGTCCCAGGGCTAAGGGGAGATGTGCAGCATGGAGAGGAGAGGATCATTCTGTGGTTGGGGAGACAGGAAGTGGGGCAAACACGGTCACAAAGGCGTTAGCAGGCTGGGCCACCTGGAATGCAGCTGCGAAACTCTTCCCTGTCTGTGCGGTTCAGATGCCTGCATGGCCAAACTTCACAATCCTCTGGGACTCCAGGAACCTGCACGGGCACTGGAGGGAGCAGGTGCTTAGTACTGGCTTGTGATTTGGCTGACCAAGTGAATGAATGAATGAATGAACACAGGATGGCTTCTAGAAAAAAAAGACAAGGGCAAGGATAGAGGGTGTGAAGATCCTGCAAAGGCCAATGATGTTAAGAGCCCAGAGCTGGGTGGTGGCTGAGGGAGTGGAGAAGAGGCCGAAGTTTTAAGAGCTATTTTGATAGGACTCAGGATATTGACTGCCAGTGAGGACTGAGGGAGACAAATGGGTCAAGAATGACTTGGAAGCTTCTGGCCTTGGCAACTGGATGCTAGAGTTTAGGGAAGGTAAGAGGGAGAGCAGGCTTTTGAGAGAGGATAACAAATTGGATTTTGATCACATGAAGCACTTTATTTATTAGAGCATTGTTTTAACTCCCTTATAACCAAGATTATCCGTATTTATTACAAAAGCAACAATATCAAAGAATGCTTTAAAATGCAATTAAATTTTTTTAATATAGATAAACTATAAGTAACAAGATTGTTTTCATTATAATATAGGTGTCACACATTTCTCCTGGTAACTAAAAAAGATAAATGGGCAGATAAAACATAACAGTAGAAGCATCTAGAATAGTAAATTTTATTACTGAAAGTCTCTCCCTAGCAATGGAGAAACTCAACCACATTTAACACATAAGGAAACTAGGGACAAGAGAGGCTGGCATTCTTCACTCTACAAATACTTAGGGCACTGACCATGTGCCAGGCACTTGCTTTGTGCTAGGGATATACAAGTAAACATACAAGGTACCCGTACCCAAAGAGCTCACAGCCAAGATAATGGATGAGTGTCCTGAAAGCAGAAATTATCACACAGCTTAATAATTATTGTGGGAAATGCATGCTCAAGATGCAAGGTGCAACTCATCCAGGCTTGGGAGCAGCTCTTGTGAATGAGCTGACCTGGAAGGAGATGCAGAAATCAGACAGAGAGGTTATGAAGCAGCGTTCTAGGAAGGCCAAAGTACGGGCAAGCCCAGTGCATTTAATGACTAAAGGAGTGAGAGTATGAGGGAACTCTAGTCCTGGGTTTAGGAGACAATAGTCTCCTGACTCCCAGTTCAGTGCTATTTTAGAATACTGCCTGTGTATTGACAAGTCTGTGAAGATTCAGCACATACATCAATACTCTTGCATAGAAAAAAAAGAAGCTTACATGGCTCGTGCTATACCAGTGTAGACATTAGGATTCTCTAAACTGCCTTGCTCAAAATGTTTCTTTAGAGGAATAATTACTTCTTAGTTTAGCTTTTCATTTCCTTCTAAATGTTTATATCAATTGGGCCATGCCATAAAATTCTTAAGTCTGGAAGGGATTTAAGTTATCATTTTTTTGGCAACCAAGGGAGTGCAGGGACAGGGTGGAGTAGGGCTCAGTGGGAGCAATGCCCACCCCGGTGCAGCAATAAAGGGGGCATTCTCTGCAGGGAATTTAATAATTAATAATAAAATTGACCAAAAACACTCTGCTTTTTATTATCACTAATTCTGAATAATGTCAACAATAAATACTTGCTGCCAAGGTAAACTTCTCTTACTGACCCCTCCCTATGTGCATGACACTGCATTGTGTGTATACCTGCGCATGCAGAAAACCAGCCCTGAACAGGCATTAGAAATACCCAAAGTGTCCATATTAGCCATCTGGTCAGCTCATATGGCCACACCCTCGCCATTCAATTTTCTTCTGTAAACATAGCTTGAGTAGTCAAAATCAGACATATCAAAACCCCACATCAATGTGCATCTTCCTAAAATTACATTTCTCTCCAATTAGCATTCACATCTTGACTAGTCTCATATCCATCTTCAGCTGGGGCCACAGGGGGCTGACATCCGATGCTGCTGCTTCCCTATGCACAGGCTCACCAGGAGCAGTCTTCGCTCATCTTCTCCAGTTGGGCCATCTGACACGTGCTTGGAGGGGTAAACACCGAGGGGTCTTTAATACCCAGCTGGATATCAAAAAACCGCGTGGACAATATCACACTGTAGTTTTTGGTAAAGGTTTCCTGGACAGGATAGCAATCCTTGACTGTATAGATGCCAATCCAGGTTTCATCTATAAGAGGAAAAAAGTTGACTTTTGAATAAAGAAGACAGGCAAGAAGTTCACATTTTTTCTTATGGTAGTAAAATGTACATAACATAAAATTTACCATTTTACCATTTTTAAGTGTTTGGTGGCCGTGAGTACATTCACATTTGTTGACCATCAGCACCATCCATCTCCAGAACTTTTTTCATCTTCCCAAACTGAAACTCTGTCTCCATTAAACACTAACTTCCCATTCCTCCTCTCCCAGCTCCTGGAACCCATCATTCGATTTTCTGTCTCTATGAATTTGATGACTCTACATACCTCATGTAAGTGGGATTGTACTGTATTTGTCATTTTATGCCTGCATTGTTTCTCTTAACATTATGTCCTCAAGGTTTACTCAGGTTGTAGCATGTGCTGGTGTTACCTTCCTTTTTAAGGCTGAATAATATTCTGTTGTATGACTATACCAGATTTTGTTTATCCATTTATCTGCTGATGAACATTTGGGTTTCCACCTTTTGGCAATTGTGAATAATGCTGCTGTGAACATGGGTGTACAAATATCTGTTTGAGTCTCTGCGTTCAATTCGTTGGGGCATATATATATATATAGAAGTGGAGTTGCTGGGTCATATGTCAGTTTTATCTTTAATTTTTTGAGAAATCACCATACTGTGTTCCACAGCATGAATGCCTGTGTGGTAAAAACTGTCTTGGGATAGGCATGTATCAGCAGCAGGGCAGAGAATGGCTTCACATAAAAGCAGGCTGGTTTGCACACTCAGCACGATGGGAGTAGATTTGACCCCGGCAATTCGAGGAAGTGGGGGAAAGAAAAGGAGGCACCCGATTCAAATGTGTGCCTTAGACAGATGTCTTCCATGTCACAGACCTCGGGGTGACCATAAAATGTCAAAATCAAGGCTAAGTTCACAGCAGCCAAAGTGGCAGAGAGGTGCAGGTGGCACTAGAAGGCTGAGGTGTTTCAAATATGAAGCTTAGATCCCATTGCCACATAGTGAGCAGAGTAACATGCAGACGTAAGTGGAGGCTTTAAAAAATTTTTGATTTATAATCCTTTGGGTATATACGCAGTAATGGGATGGCTGGGTCAAATGGTATTTCTAGTTCTAGATCCCTGAGGAATCGCCACACTGACTTCCACAATGGTTGAACTAGTTTACAGTCCCACCAACAGTGTAAAAGTGTTCCTAGATATACCTAATGCTAAATGACGAGTTAATGGGTGCAGCACACCAACATGGCACATGTATACATATGTAACAAACCTGCACATTGTGCACATGTACGCTAAAACTTAAAGTATAATAACAATAAAATAAAAATAAAATAATAAAATAAAAAGTTTGATTAAGCGGATGTTTCCCTAAAAACTACCTTCCTTAAAGGACTGAAACCTTTTTCCCCATCATGCATGCTGAATACAATGCTTAGATCCTTTGAACCCTTACAGGATCTAGCTGACTTTCTGTCCGACCACTCCTGGACCGTGATCTGCTCCTGAGGCCCCCCGATGGAGTATTGGTCTTCAAAGGTGGAGTTCTGAGGAATGTCAAGAGGATCCCAGGGCTGTGTCAGGGTCATCTTCGAGCACTGCTTGGTGGCTTGCTCAATCTGAAACATCACTCCATCCTTATACAGCAAAATATATTCAAATAATCTGAAACACAGATGGAAAGAAGTAGTTTGGGACTTCACGTTACAATCATCGTGCCTTTTAATAGCACAAACACCTTTGATAGATATTACTTTTAAAATAAAAAGAAATTACTTGCTAGGCAATCACTTAACATTTATAAACACTAGACACATGAAACAACCTGCATATGAAATAATTAGAATTCACAGGTCAGACCAAGCATGATGGCTCATCCCTGTAATCCCAGCACTTTGGGAGGCCGAGGATGGAGTATGTTTTGAGCCCAGGAGTTTGAGACTGGCCTGGGCAACATAGTGAGACCCCTGTCTCTAGAAAAAAAATTTTAAAAATTAGCCAGACATGGCAGTGCACAGCTGTAGTCCCAGCTACTTGGGAGGTCGAAGTAAGAGGATCACTTGAGCCTGGGAGGTCAAAGCTTCAGTGAGCCATGATCATGCCACTGCACTACATACAGCCTGGGTGAGATCTCGTCTACCAATTAAAAAAAAAAAAATTGAGGTCAAAAGTGTATATTCACTGGACAAATTTTGACTAAGGACCTAGTATATGCCAGACCCCGTGCTTAGCATACAAACATGGGGAAGACGTGGCCCTGGCTGAACAGCTGGTTTGTGAACTTTTGTTTACCCACAGAGACACAGGAGGACTTGACTCTTGTTTGGTGCAGTTTCTCTTGCAGCACTCAGTCAAGGCATTATGGGGGTATACTGAATATAGGACAAGAACACAGTGAGGACTGGATGGACCGAGTGCCTGTGCTTCACTGCCTCCACTGCCAAGCCGTCATGAGTAAGGGGCTTTGATGCGCATAGCTGATCCGGCATGGGCGCAGCCCACATACCCTGCAGGGGCTGAGATGAGCAAAGACAAAAGCTGAGGCGACCCCAGAGCAAATGACTCCTTCAGCTGAGTTTCTCTCCATGCTCTCGGCCTCCTCCTGTGACCACCTGCTCACACTTCCTGGGGAGTGACAGGGAGATATTCAGAGGCTGAGCCCAGGAGTCACCAGCCATGCAGTATTGGCATCAGTCCTGTATCTTCCTTAAAGCTGAGCCATCTTGGTGATGGGGGAAGCCTGCTATGTTTCTATGCATTGCACTGTCAATCCAAAACTCAGGCCACAGCTGCTGGTCAAGAAAATGTGTCTTGCAGCCATGACCTCAGAAAGTGACATCTGCAACACTTGAGGGCTGAAGAGCCTAGAGAGGTGACTTTTCATCAGCAAATAAAATAGCCAACAAATTATCTGTGGCTTATGAGACCCAATGCACTAGAGGAGGCTTCAGGGAAGACATTTGCTCTCCAGCCCAAGCCCGAGCTTAAAAACTATTTTCTTCAGAAAAAAATGTTATAAATGGTTACTGCCTTTATAGTCAAAACACAGTCGTGCATCACTTCATGATAGGCTTATGTTCTGAGAAATGTGTCATTAGACCATTTCATCACTGCACGAACATCATAGAGTGCAGTTACACAAACCTGGATGGTAGAGCCTACTACACACCAGGACTACACAGTATGGCCTACTGCTCCCAGGGTACAAACCTGTACTGCAGGTGACTGCACTACTGGAGGCAACTGTAACACAATGGTAAGCATTTATGTATCTAAACATAGAAAAGGTGTAGTAAAAATACGGGCTAAAATATAAAAAATGGTACGCATGTATAGGGTACTTGCCATGAATGGAGCTTGCAGGACTCGAAATTGCTCTGGGTAGGTGAGTGAGTGAGTGAGTGAGTGGTGACAGAATGTGAAGGCCTAGGACATTTCTATACACTACTGTAGGCTTTATAAACATTGTACACTTAGGCTACACTAAATTTATAAAAAATATGTTCCTTTCTTCAATAATACATTAATTTTAGCTTCCTGTGACTTTTTAACTTTATAAATGTTTTGATTTTTTTTAACTTTTTGACTCTTTTGTAGTAAGACAGCTTAAAACACACATTGCACAGCTATACAAAAATATTTTCTTTATGTCCTTATTTGATATGCTTTTTTCTATTTTAAAATTTATTTTATTTAAAAAAAAAAATTTGTGTTAAAAATTACGACACAAACACAGATATTAGCCAGGCCTACACAAGGTTAGGATCATCAGTATCACCCTCTTTCACTTCCACATCTTGTCCCAATGGAAGGCCTTCAGGGCCAGTAACATGCATGGAGCTGTCACCTCCTATGATAACAATGTTTTCTTCTGGATACCTCCTGAAGGACCTGCCTGAGGCAGTTTCACAGTTACCTTTTATGTAAGTGGGAGCACACTTTAAAATAATGATAAAAGTATAATATAGTAATTACATACATGTGGCCAACAAACATAGGAAAAAAAGCCCAACATCACTGATCATTAGAAAAATGCACATCAAAACCGCAAAAAGACACCATCTCATGCCAGTCAGAATGGCTATTAATAAAAAGTCAAAAAACAACAGATGCTGGCGAGGTTGTGGAGAAAAAGGAACACTTTTACACTGTTGATGGGAGTATAAATTAGTTCAACCATTGTGGAAGACAGAGTGGCAATTCCTCAAAGACCTAGAACCAGAAATACCACCAACCCACCAATCCCATTACTGTGTATATACCCCAAGGTATATAAATCATTCTATTCCAAAGATACATGCATACCTGTGTTCACTGCAGCACTATTCACAATAGCAAAGATGTGGAATCTACCTAAATGCCATCAATGATAGACTGAAAATGTGGATAAAGAAAATGGGGTACATATACACCATGGAATACTATGCAGCCATAAAAAGGAACAAGATAATGTCCTTTGCAGGGCCATGGATGGAGTTGGAAGCCATTATCCTCAGCAAATTAACGCAGAAACAGAAAAGCAAATACTGCATGTTCTCACTTATAAGCGGGAGCTGAATGATGAGAACAAGTGGACGCGTCGGGGGTGCAAAACACACTGGGGCCTGTTGGTGGAGCTTGGGGGAGGGGGAGCATCAGGAAGAATAGCTAATGGATGCTGGGCTTAATACCTAGGTGATAGGATGATCTGTGCAGCAAAACACCATGGCACACGTTCACTTGTGTAATAAATCTGCACATCCTGCACATGTACCCCTGACTTAGAATAAAAGTTGAAGAAAAAAAAGTATAATATAGTAATTACTTATATGCTATAATTGTATACAACTGGCAGCACAGTAAGTTTGTTTACACCACCATCACCCCAGACGTGTGAGTAATGCACTGCACTACCACATACTATGGCTATGAGGTCACTAGGCAATAGAAGTTTTTCAACTCCATTATAATCTCATGGGACCACCACTGTATATGTGATCCTTCATTGACTGAAACGTCATTTTGAAGCACATCATTGTTTTATTAGTAGCCGTATGCTTCAGGTTTCTATGAGATAGTATGGAAATATAAACATGACATAATTTTACACATTGATATATATCTTGCTTATTTCAGAAAAGATTTGAAATGGCTTGCGAGGGTAAAAATAACCCAGACACATACCTTTAGAAATGAGAATGACTATAGAAAGAAATATAAGTGTGCATTTTATGAGATATTGCTCAAAAATGGAGTTAATTTTTTATAATATGCATGCAGGGTCAACATAAAACTGTTAGCCCTTTGAAAAAGTTTGGGGTTGGATTGTCACTCTTTTCTCATAACCAGCTAAATCTCTGACACAACAGAGTCTAAGCACTGATTGAAGAAACACAGCAACATTAACCCAACTGTTAGAGCACTATTCATTTGTAAATATGGGAATTGTTGTCCATACACAAATCCTGTTCTGTGATACTTTTAATGACCAGTGGGCCACCCAAAAAACAAGTTGTCTTCATTGTTCTCCTCACCACCAGCAATATCTTGTGCTTTCCCCAGTGCTAGGTATCTGGGCTAGAAAGGCATTCCTAGCTTTTGCTGATATCCCTGTTGTGTGCTTCTCAGATTGCAATGATTGTTCCCTGGAGAATATGTAGCCATGTGCAGGAGAGGGGGTTTCCTTCTTGAAATCATTGCCATTACTCCCCAAATCCACAGGATCACAGAAGCGTCATTAATATGGTTTGGCTGTGTCCCCACCTAAATCTCATCTTGAATTGTAGCTCCCATAATTCTCATGTGTCATGGGAGGGACCTAGGGGGAGGTAATTGAATAATGGGCACGGGTCTTTCCCATGCTTTTCTCCTGGTAGTGAATAAGTCTCCCAAGGTCTAATGGTTTTATAAATGGGAATTCCCCTGCATAAGCTCTCTCTTGCCTGCCACCATGTAAGAAATCCCTTTGCTCTTCGTTCATCTTCTGCCACTGTGAATCCATTAAACCTCTTTCCTTTATAAATTACCCAGTCTCAGGTATGTCTTTATTAGCAGCATGAGAACAGACTAATACAGTCATCCTAGCCTCATATTTGTCATACATGTCATTCTAGCTTCATATTTACCTTCCTCACCAGAGTTTACCAGACCAGAGATGAGACAATGAGATTCTTTCCTCTCGACCTGTGCCATTGCAACCGAGGTCTAATAGTCAGCCTCTTATGTGGCTGGACATATCACATGTAAATTTAGAAGCTGAGGGAGGCTATTTTCCAAAACGAAAATGGAATAGGATTAAAGAATGAAGCAGAGAGAAGCACTAGCAAACTGGGATTCCAACAGCTGTTCATTTCCTGGGCCCTTTTTTTCTGAGATGCTTGGAGCACCCCCGCCTACAGAGTTACAATAAGCTTCCTTTGTTCTAATAAACTTTCCTTCCTTTTTTGGCTTGCAGCTTTTTATGCTACCCAGTTCTATCATTTCTGATAGAATTGAGGACTCCAGTGCTCCATGGAGAGCCCTGGGGAGCAGCTGCCAGCACAGCTGTGCTGGGAAAGGCCCAGCATGGCCCTGTGTGGCACCAAAGGCCACAGATGCCTGGTCAGTCACCTGCAATAGAAGGGCAGGGGACAGCAGGAAGGGAACACTCACAGCTTCACTGTTTCCCTGAGGCCTGCTCTGCCCATATACAGAAGTAAAATTTAATTTTAAAATGAGAATTTTAGACCCGGAACAATCACTACGAAATGTTAACATTTGCTAAATCCGGGTGGTCTGAACACAAGTGTTCGTTTTGGTATTGTCTGTACTTTTCTATGTTTTCAAAATATTTACTTTTTTAAAAAGTAGACATCATCTGATATTGAGGTTATGTTGACTGTACCTTAAGTTAAACTGAAAATAATAAATTAATGGAAAACAAAATAGAAATATATAATTCATTTGTTTTCAAAATCCCATGTGGATATAAATGCTAGTACTGCCCTACGACAAATTTTAGAAAACATTTTAATGATACTGTAGTGGCGTGTGTGTTTATGCGAACATATTAACAGTTAGGACATAAGTCTCTCCATCACAAATAGAATACAGGGCCTGTGGCCTGACAGGGACCAAAGGTCAAAATGCAGAGATCAGCCACGGTTGAGATGAGTAATCAGAGTGGGGATGCTGTACGGGAATAACCCGTGGACCCAAGGGATTAACAGACTTTGAGAGGAATTGGATTCCTGGAGGCGAGAACAAAGACTGGGTCTGTCACAGAGGCAATTGTGAGATGAGAGGCACCAACGCCCCCCCGGGGTACAGTCAAGCAAGGTGAGATTCTGGAATTGGTGTTCAGGACACGGAGGCAGACCAGCCCAGGTCAACAACAGCAGACAAACTTCGCCTCCTTGCTGGCCAGGCACCAAGCAAAGCATAGTTCACTGGGAGGGGCAGGCAAGTTCCCACAAAGGCCCTGCTGCTGCTGAGCCTCAGCTGCGAGCAAGGTCAGGTTGGCTAGGCCCTGCCAAAGGGTCAGAAGGCCAAGCTCTCCACGGCAACCACAACACACAGGACGGGCCAGCGGCCTGTTTTGCTTCTCACCATATGGGACAAAGGATTTTTGTTGCTTTTACTAAAATTCTCGGGTTACATTGACAATTTCCAGTTTCCTGCAAATCCATTTCCCTAAAACATAGGATCTCCAATCACCATGTTTTCTGAAACACCGAAAATCAGGGGAAGTTTTCTTGCTTTTGAAAATAGTTTTTTTTAGTAAAACGGATTCATGATCAATATAAAAAAATTAAAACAATCTAGGGATGGAAAGGGAAGCAAAAATTGCCTAGAAACTCTAATTTACAGAAATAACAACTCTGTACATGTGTCTGGACATATATTCTTCTAAATATATCTTTATATACGTATTAATTTTTATATCTAAATTTTTTAGTTTTAATTGTGGCAAGATACACGTGACAAAAATGTACCATCTTAGCCATTTTTAAGTGTACAGTTCAGTAATGTTAAATATATTCACATTGTGGTACATCAGTCTCCAGAACTCTTGCAAAATTGGAACTCTATATCCATTAAACAATAATAACCCATTCCTCCCTCTCCCCAACTCCTGGCAACCACCATTCTATGAGATTGGCTACTCTACATAGCTCATGTAAGTGGAATCACACAATATTTGTTCTTTTCAGTTAATATAATATCTTCAAAGTTTATCTGCGCTGTAGCATGTGTTGGCATTTCCTTCCTTTTTAAGGCTGAATAACATCCCACTGTATGTATACACCATATTTTATTTATCCATTCATCCACTGATGGATTCCTAGGTGTTTCCTAATTTTTGGCTATTGTGAAAAATGCTGCTATAAACATAGGTGTACAAACATTGGGTTGATTTTTCAATATGTACTATACTTATTTTATGCAAATGAGTGCCTATTATTTATTTGTTTTCTAACTATGCATTTTAAATTCAACAATTTGCCCTTGATAATCTTTTAAGTAAAAAGATAAATCTAATTTTTCTAATTTTTATTATTAAATATTTTAAATATGCAGAACAGTTGAAGAACTAGTATAATGACCACTTTTATGTCTGCCTCCTAGGCTCAACAATTCTCTACATTTTACTGTATTTTTTCTAGTTTTCTAAATATTTCCTTAAAACAAGAGCTTCTGCCACATGGTCACAATAGGACTGTATCTTCGAAATAAAAATTCATTCCCTGATATCTGCTCCATATTCAAGTGGCCCCCCAAATACATCTTAAAGCTGGGTTTTCAAATCAGAGTTCAATTAAAGTTCAAGCATGATATTTGGTTAAGTCTCTATCAAAAATCTGGAGCAGTACTCCTACCTTTTTATTTTCCAACATAACATTGACTCTTTGAAGAGTTCAGGTTTGCAGATATTCCACAATGTGGATTTCTTTGGCAGTTTCCTCATGGTGTCATTTAAATTGCTATTTGAGCTTTTGTCATTCTTATGAGATGGATATGAAGTCTAAAGGCTCTTTTCGATTTGAGTTCCAAGATATTTGTAAATAACATGTCATTGGTGAGGTTGTATACTTCGAACTTTATCATATCTGAAGACAGGTGATGTACCTTCCCACTATTAATGCTGCTAACTTTGATCACCAAGTTATATGGTGACTCCAGATATCTGTTATAAAACTGTTTCCTTTTGCAATTGGCAAGTAATTGATGAGTGATACTTTGTGATGTTGGAAATGTCCTCTTACCCAGTAACTGTCACCTAATGGTTTTAGGTAAAACCATTTCCTGAATCAATTATTTCACTGGGAGTTAGGATCATAGTACCAATGGTATAGTAAATGACATCCGTCTATCTTAATCTATTGAGTACCACTCTGGACTCATGGATTTATTATTTATTCAATATATGACAAAAAATTAAAGTAATTATTCCTTTTGATGCTAAAATTTGCCCAAGTTTGGTCAGAGGGAGCTCCTTCAAGTTGGTGTATGTATCTTCTGACATAATCCTATTAGTCTCTGAGTGCTTCCTGATGTTCTATGACACAAGGTGGCACAGGCTAACCTTGGACTTTCCCTGTCCCAGATCTGAAATCAGGCATTTCTCTAAAAAACTCTAGTTACCCTTAGTGGGGAAACAACTTAGAAACTGACATCAGGGCACTAGATGGGCTCATTGCCATTAAGATATCATTGCTTTGAATGCTTTTCAAGTGATCAGAGCTTCCAATTAAAAGAAAAAAACTCGAATTCATATAGATATTTTCCATTTAAAATAACATTACAGGTTTTTCCCCCTATTTTTTGTATTTATGTATCTTTTCTCTTAAAATAAAAATCATTCTTCCTAAAAACATTAACAAAAACATTTATTTATTTGCTTTATTCTATAATTTTGAAATAATAATAACTTCAAAACTATTATAAATAACAAAATTGATGAGTGAAGTTTAAGATTTCATTGTAGTTCTTCTTATCCTTAGAATATAATTTCCTAGTATTGAGAGTCAGTATTGTGTCAAAAATTTACTTAGAATAAACCTATTCTCTGTGTGGTTATGTTTCCAGATTGATAGATCATTAGGTTCCTTTGTTTTAGTTTGTTCCCACTTCAGGGACTTTACACTTTTCCTCTCTGATTTTATTATATAAATATGTAAAAATTTTCATATTTCAAAACTCAAAATGACAGAAAATGGTACATTGAGGCAAGTCCCCCTTCCATACCTATCTCCTCTTCCCCACTCCTCATGCTCCTTATAGATAACACTTTTCAACTGCTTCCATTTTGTTTTTCCTGCATGCCTGTCAAAAAATAAGCAAATACATAGGTGAATTATTATTTTCTCTTCTTCATTACAGAAAGAGTAGCATGCCATATAGATCTTTCTGCATCTTGCTTTCTCCATTCTCTACTAATGCCTACAGACTATCCTTATTTTTTTATGGCCATGTAAATTTACTGTTTGCAAATATCATTATTTCTTTAGCCAGTCTTCTACCAATAAACATTGAGTTGTTTCTCTTCCTTTGATATTAACAAAAATAATGACCTTGCGTTGTGCTGTTTTGGAGTTGTATTTTTAGGGTAAATTATTAGATGTGGAATTACCAGGTCAAAAGGTAAAAGCATTTATGGTTTTGTTAAATATTACCAGATTTCTCTCCACAGGGCTGTACTATTTTGCATGCCTATCAGCATTATATTATAGTGCCTTTTTTCTTTATAGTCCTGCCAACAGAGCATGTTGTCAAACTTAAATTTGTGCTAATCTGAGGAATAAGAAATGGTATCTGACTACTAGGTTTTTGTTAAGAACATTTTTAGTGAGTATAACACCCATAAGAGGGGTCTTTAAAAAGTTCACAGAAAATGTATATTATGGAAAAACTATGCATGGATTCCAACTTTTTTCACCAAAATAAACTCACAAAACTTGTTATAACATGCCTAAACAGGATCTAGTTTGAGGCACCAAGAAGAATAAGACATCAGTTTGGACAGAGCTCCTATCAGAGCAACATGCGTTCTGCTAAAATTAAAGCAAGAACAAATATTAAATTTATTATGAGGCTCAAGTGGCAGAATGGTGAAATCACTGATGTTTTACAAAAAGTTTATGTGACATTGCTCCAAAGAAGTCAGCAGTTACAAATAAATAACTCATTTTAAAAAGGTAGGAGTCAATATTAAGATTAAGATTTAAGATTTAAGCCCACAGTGGCAGTTCATCCACATCAATTTGTGAGAAAAAAAAATCTTGGGCCAGGCATGGTGGCTCACGCCTGTAATACCAGCACTTTAGGAGGCCGAGGCAGACAGATCACGAGGTCAGGAGATTGAGACCATCCTGGCTAACATGGTGAAACCCCGTCTCTACTAAAAATACAAAAAAAATAGCTAGGTGTGGTGGTGGGCGCCTGTAGTTTCAGCTACTCTCGAGTCTGAGGCAGGAGAATGGCGTGAACCCAGGAGGTGGAGCTTGCAGTGAGCCGAGATCCCGTCACTGCACTCTAGCCTGGGCAACAGAGTGAGACTCCCTCACACACACACACACACAAAAATATTGGTCATGCCCTAATTGTACAGGAGACAATTATACAGGGCAATTGTACAGACAATTAACAGGAGAAACAATAGCCAGCACCACAGACACCTCAATTAGTTCAGCTTACACAATTCTGAATGAAAAATTTAAGGTGAGCAGACTTTTCACTCCCAAGGGTACTAAAACAATTGTGACCCAATCAGCTGCAGACAAGAGCAGATCCTTCAATGGAAATTTTATACAAGTGATCAAGATCCTGAAGTATTTCTTCTATGAATTGTAACATGAGCTGAAACATGGCTTTACCAGTACAATCCTGAAGACAAAGCGCAATCAAAGCAATGGCTACCAAGTGGTAGAAGTGGTCCAGTGAAAGCAAAAGTAGGCTGGATAAGAGCAAAAGTCATGGTAAGTTTCTCTGGATGCTCAAGGCATTTTGCATGTTCACCTTCTGAAAAGCCAAAGAATGATAACATCTTCTTATTATGAGAGTATTATGAGAGTGTTTTGAGAAAGTTAGCCAAAGCTTTCGCAGAAAAATGTCCATGGAAGCTTCACTAGAGCTTCCCCACCATATCAATGTTTCTGCTCATTCCTCTCATCAAACAAGGACAATTCCATGAGATTTTTGATGGGAAATCATTAATCATCCACTTGACAGCCCTGATTTGGCTCCTTCTGACTTCTTTTTGTTTCCTAATCTTTAAAAATATTTAAAGGCACAGGGCGCAGTGGCTCAAGCCTGTAATCCCAGCACTTTGGGAGGTCATGACGGGCAGATCACAAGGTAAGGAGATGGAGACCATCCTGGCTAACATGGTGAAACCCCGTCTCCACTAAAAATACAAAAAATTAGCCAGGCAAGGTGGCTGGCACCTGTAGTCCCAGCGACTCGGGAGGCTGAGGCAAGAGAATGGCGTGAACCTGGGAGGTGGAGCTTGCAGTGAGCTGAGATTGCGCCAGAGCATTCTAGCCTGGGTAGCAGAGAAAGACTCCATCTCAAAAAAAAAAAAAAAAATTTAAAGGGCACCCATTTTTCTTCAGTTAATACATAAAAAAGACTGCATTGACATGGTTAAATTCCCAGGACCTCACTTTGTTAAGGATGGACTAAATGGCTGGTATTATCACTTACAAAGGTGTATTGAAGTTGATGGGGCTTGTGTCAAGAAATGTTTATATTTTGTTTTTGTATCTTTTAATTCTATTTTCCTATGAACTTGTAAAAGTCCCCTTGTACAATAGATTGCATAGATTTAAGGTGTGGAGCTTGAGAAACTTTTTATGTGAACAATCTGAGTATCTTCAGCCCAGATCAAAGATAAGGCACCTCAGAAGCCGCCATTGTGCCCCCTCAGTCACTAACCTTTCAAAGAGCAGTGTAATTTTAATTCACTCCCTTTCATTATAGTTGGTGGAGTGTTCATATATTAAGCATCATCTGATTTTATTTTTCCATGAACTGACTGTTCATTTCTCTACACATCAGGATTTTTTCTCTTCTCTATTTTCTATAGATCGTTAATTAATTAGCCTTTTGTACTTGATATAAATTGCCCCTATTTTCCCCTGCCATTTGTTGGTTTTATTTAAATTTTTTCTACAATGCAAAGGATTTTTCATTTTTAAAAAGCAAATTCCTTTTATTGTTTCTGGTTTTGTCATATTTAAAAAAAGTTTCCTACTCTCAGATTATAAAGGAATGCATCATGTTTTCTATCATAACTGTGTGATTTTATTTTGTTTGTTAGATCTTTAATTTGGTTTGCAGTTTATTTTTATGTATGGTGTGAGATGTGGATTCAGTTTTATCTTTTCTCAGTTGTTCCAACAACACTGATTAATAAGTCCATCTTTTTCCCCAATGATTTGAGATGCCACCCTTATCACATACATAATTTCCAGATGTATGTGGATCTATTTCAAGACTCTATTTTATTCCACTGAATTGCCTATTTACACATCAATGTCACACTTTTTAATTACAGAGACTTACTAGTGTGTTTCAACATTTGGTCAAATTTACTAGTCCTCCTCTTGTGTCCTTCTTTTCCAGGGTTTACCTATGTTTGGGCTTTTTAATTTTTCCATATGAAATTTAGCATCAACTTAGCTAAAAAAATCCCACTTTTTTGCATTTATTGGAATTGAGTTAAATCTAGGAGAACTGATATCTTTATGATGTTGAATCATCCTATTATTCCAAAAAAGGAGTGTTTAAATTTTTTACTATACAAGGTTTGCACATTTCCTTTAAATTTCTTTCTAAGTAGTTGATCTTTTGTTGTCACTGTTGCTGTTTCAAATGACACTTTCTCTTACACTATCATTCTAGCAAGGTTATTGTTTGTATATATGAAGACTATTGATTTTTCATGTTAATTTTACATATAGCCACCTTACTTTTATTGTCTGAATTAGTTTTATATTCAGGTCTTTTGTGTTTTCCAGGTATACTATATTCATACCATTGATAGAGACGGTTTTCAATTTCTTCTTTTCTAATCCCTTACCACTAATTACTTTGTCTTCTCTGTCTATACTGGTCAGTAAATCCAGCACAATATTAAATAGAATGTAGGTAATGGGCATCCTTGCCTTCTTCCTGAGTTTAGCAGAAAAAGGGCTATGGTTTCAAGTAAATTAAAAACTATGCAGGTTGCACTATGTTAAAGAAGCATCCATCAGTTCCTACTGAATCCATTGTATTATGAATGTTTGTTGAATTTTATCAACTGCCTTTCTGCCAGACTAAGCCTATAATCACATGATTATTTTATAGATGTTTATGGATTTTCTAAAATTGAACCATCTTTGCATTCCTGGAATAAATCTCACTTGATTACAATGTATTTTTTTTAATGCACTGTTGGACTTAGTCTGCTATTAAGGAATTTTTAATCACTTATTATCAATATTCACAAGTGAGATTGACTTACAATAATTTTAACAGATTCACATTTCCCTTGTATATATATATGCCATGATTTGCTAGTGCCCAAATCATGTCCATTTAGATTATTTCTACAGTTTTGTTAATATTAATGATGCTGAATATGAATTGGAGATAAAACCTTTTACCTTTCTGTGTTTATATCCCAACAAAAAATTTATAGAATGGGATCATTGGATCAAACGAAATTCCCATATCATATTTTATGAGATACTACTAACTGTCCCACCTCCCCACCCCTATCCAACAAAAACACTGGAATTTTTAACTAGATGTAGAGCTTCATTAATTTCTCTGCATTCGAAAAGATACTAAAAGTTTACCCTACTAGAAGCAGGGAAAAAAAAACTTTCTAGTTTTCTTAATTTGGCATAAAGTTTACAGACAACGTAAAAGGTTAAAAAGCTTAGGTCAAAGAATCAAGCTTCCCCATTTGCTATTGATGAGCTGTATGATCATAAATGTCATCTCTCTACTTCTCATATGGAAAGAGAGACCAAAAATTTGAAACTTATGACATTCTTATGAACAGAATTTGAAATAATAGATATAAAATTGTTATATAAATGTAAGGCATCATAACCATGGCAAGAAAATCTCATATTTGTGTTTATCATCATCAGGTAACATTTAACAGGGAAACAAATCATTTTACATGTACACATATGAATTGTTCTACTACGTAACAAAGAAGGGTTAATTCATCCAGGTGGGATAGAGAGATGAAGGACAGAACATTCTGAGTGCTATGGTGGATCCCTTCCTAAAAGACCAAGCAGGCATTTTCTCCCTTGTCTGTCTCTCAATATAGAGGTTGAGAAAATCACACTGAGTAGTCCCTCTACCTCCCTGGAAGATTGGAGCCCTGTAGATACCAAAATCCACAGATGCTCAAGTCCCTTAGATAAAATAGTTTAGTATTTGCATATAACCTATGCATATTCTCCTGTATACTATAAATTATTTCTAGATTATTTATAATCTTTATACAATGTAAATGCTATATAAATAGTGATTACACTCTATATTTTTGATTTGTATTATTTTTATTGTCGTAGTTTATTTTTTTTTTTAAAGACAGAGTGTCACTCTGTCACCCAGGCTGGAGTGCAATGGCATTATTTTCGCCCACTGCAACGATTGCCTCTCAGGCTCAAGCAATCTTCTTGCCCCAGCCTCCCAAGTAGCTGGGACCACAGGCACATGCCACCATACCTGGACATTTTACGTATTTTTTTTTGTAGAGATGGGGTTTTGTCATATTGCCCAGGGTGGTCTCAAACTCCTGGCCTCAAGTGATCCTCTCACATCAGCCCCCCAGAGTGCTGGTATTACAGGCATGAACCACCATACCTGGCCATTTTTAATTTTTTAAAAGAATATTTTCCATCTCTAGTTGGTGGAATCTATGGATATGGAATCCATGGATGCAGAGGGCTGACTGTACTCATATTCTTAGTCTCCCTTAGAGCTAAAGGTATCTGGCTCTGGCTTTGAAGATCTAAAGGAAATTTTGTAATGAGAGAGAATCCTCTGGAGATTCCTCCTCTCTCTCAAAGGAAAAAGAAAAAAAAAGAGGAGAGTCCTTGTTCTAGGGAAGCTACTCCCTTCACTTTCTGTCTTTGAATGTAGTTGGGAAAGGACATAACGCTTGGAGCAGAGGCAGCCATCTTGAAATCATGAGGCAACAAGTCAGCATGCAATCTTGCAACTACGAGCCATCATGCTAAGAATGGCAGAGTAGGCCGGGCGTGGTGGCTCACTTTGGGAGGCCGAGGCAGGTGGATCATGAGGTCAGGAGATCGAGACCATCCTGGCTAACATAGTGAAACCCCGTCTCTACTAAAAATACAAAAAATTAACCAGGCGTGGTGGCGGGCGCCTATAGTCCCAGCTGCTGGGGAGGCTGAGGCAGGAGAATGGCATGAACCCGAGAGGCGGAGCTTGTAGTGAGCTGAGATCGCGCCACTGCACTCCAGCCTAGATGACAGAGCGAGACTCCGTCTCAAAAAAAAAAAAAAAATGGCAGAGTAAGTGGATGCAGATAAGCCTTGGGTCTTGATGAAACTGTTGAATCAGACCTAGGAACATGTATCCCAAGAATTCTGGAGTAAACAACAAATATTCTTATATTTTAGTATTTGCTAGTCAGATTTTCTGACACTCATAGCTGTAAATATCCTCAATGAAATGAATAAAAACCACTCCTTTATGGATAACATCTACTCAATTCATTACAAAAACTCTATGAGAGCCTTCCCTCTCAGAATGAGCAGGGCCCAAAGATTTGACTAATCCTAGAACCCCAAATACCGGAGCCTGGCCTGGGTATGGGTGAACCTGAGCAGCTACTGCCTTAACAGTCAAGAGACAAGTACTTGTTTTTCTGTCACAATTTGGAGTAGTCAGGAAAAAAAGAACACATCCAAAGCAGAGGTTACAGACTGGCAAATTCAGCTGGTTGAACATGTTATTAGCATTTTTATTTTTTTAACAGATGAGAAAATATGAGGCTCAGAGCATAACTTCGTAGTTAAGTATGGGGTCAACCAGACTCATTCTAACTCTTAAACACCATGTGCCTTCTCGCTCTCAACAGGGGGAAGGAATGATTCTTCCCATTCATGTAGAACTGCTTGGCCATCCAAGATATATTAAATTACAGAAAAGGGAGTAGACAAATATTATATTGTGATTACAAAAGGACTTTGGCTTTTATGGAAAAAATTGAACAAACTTTGGATTTGTTTAATACGCACTATAATAGATTAGTAATGCATGCCGGCCATCTGACTCTCAGGAGGAAGAATTGAGCTGCGGCCACTTGCCATGCTGGCGTATACTAAGTTTGAGTTACACCCTGCAATGATTATGAGACATAAAAAAGAAAAAACACTATTTCAAAATTGTGTTAGATACAAACCTATTGTGCGCATTGTTGCCAATCACATATAACAAAAGGAAAATTAAATTACTTAAGAATGCAGCCTGAGGAAAAGCAAAATCAAAGAATAATTATGTTTGCCATTTAAGAAGCTGTAAGGTGATGGGCCTCCATGACTTGGATTCCAGTTCAAAAGATGAAAAAAGTGCTTGAGAAATTGAAGAGCTTTTTTTCCCAAAATATATCTGGATGAATATTGGCAATGTGTAGGCAAATACTCTTTCATCTGATGAAAGATAATAAAAAATTTCTCGTGAGACAGTAGTGCAGGCTGACTTTTGTTTCACCACCACAAAAAGAAATAGCATCATTAGTATTGAGATATCCAGGTTGCCATGGTGCTCAGTGGCTTCTAGAACGACATAGCAGGGGGTACTCTAAAAAGGATGGGAAGGATAGTGTAGGGTCAGCATGATGCCATTTAGCAGAAATAGATCAATTCCCACCATGTTGAAATATAAACTCACGCAAACCCTTCCAGCTAACATTTAATGAAACTCTGAAATAGAAATCTTATTTTTTATTTTCACTAGGATTTGGGATAGACTGTGTTTACAGTTGAAAAGGAATAATGTGTGACCACAAGGATAGCTTTCTGATGAAAAACATCATTATCAAAATAAAAAATAGTGGCAAGGGCCTGTAGTCCCAGATACTTGGGAGGCCGAGGTAAGCAGACCACTTGAGCCCAGGAGTTCGAGGCCAGCTTGGGCAACATAGTGAGATGTCATCTCTAAATAAATAAGTAAATAAATTTTAAAAATTTAGAAATCAAAAATGCAGTCATGGCAGTGTAAAGCAGATTGGCTGTGGCAAAAACAACAACAACAACAAAAACCACCTCACAGGCAGTGACTTAGAGGGTATTATTGTAGAATTCAGAAGGGAAAAAAACATATTTAAGTGATGAAAAGGCTAAAGCAAAGAAGACATTTGGAAGACACATACAATGTAAGAGAGCCAGAACAGATACGCAGAAAGAGATTCTGTAAGGAACCAAGAAAAAAGCAGAGTATCAAACCTCCAGAAATACTAGAGGAAAGTTCTTGACCGGGCGCAGTGGATCACGCCTGTAATCCCAGCACTATGGGAGGCCAAGATGGGCAGATCACGAGGTCAGGAGATCGAGACCATCCTGGCTAACACAGTGAAACCCCTTCTCTACTACAAAAAATAAATTAATTAATTAATTAGGCAGGTGCAGTGGTGTGCACCTGTAGTCCCAGCTACTCTGGAGGCTAAGACAGGAGAATCACTTGAATCCAGGAGGTGGAGGTTGCAGTGAGCCAAGATTGCACCTCTTCACTCCAGCCTGGGCGACAGTGTGAGACTCTGTCTCAAAAAACAAAAACAAATCAAAACAAAAACAAAGTTCCCCTAAAACTACACCTTACCTGTAGATGTTAATAAAATTCAAGGATAATAGAAACAACCTACAAAAACATGGGTAGAAAAAAAATTATCGAAACAAAACCAAATTTAATTTGGTGTCAGACTTCTCTTTTTTTTAATTTTTATTTATTTATTTATTTTTTTGGAGTCTTGCTCTATCACCTAGGCTGAAGTGCAGTGGCACAATCTCAGGTCACTGCAGCCTCTGCCTCCCAGGTTCCAGCGATTCTCCTGCCTCAGCCTCCTGGGTAGATGGGATTACAGGCGCATGCCACCACGCCCGGCTAATTTTTGTATTTTTAGTAGAGATGGGGTTTCACCAGGTTGGCCAGGCTGGTCTCAAACTCCTGACCTCAGGTGATCCACCCACCTTGGCCTCCCAAAGTGCTGGGATTACAAGCATGAGCCACCGCACCTGGCCTCAGACTTCTCTTTGAGAGCTGTAAATGCCATAAACATATTTAAGCAAAATTGTATACACCAAAAAAATCATTATTTAAATGGCAATAAGTAGATGTGCTCAGACATTGAAAATCTCTGAAAGTATGCAACCTTAGTGTCTTCTCTGAAAAAAAAATTGAATAATTTCTCTAGCTGACTAAAACATGAATTGAAATAAAGGTAAATACGAAAATTAGTATAAAATAAATTGCAGTGAACTATAAAAGGAGTAAAATGGCTTGTTTTTCTAAAACAGAAGACCTTGTGACAAAGCTCCTTATAAACTTATGCAAACACACACACTATAAAAATTCCTCTGTGTTTTAACAACTGCAGAAATTGACCTTTTTGAGGCTTGATTCAGCATGATGAAAGAGGACTACAAACCACCAAAACACTTCAAATTCTTTTCAATATACTAAGTGGAACCTAAATAAATACTTGTCCTGTGCAAAAGGAACTGTGTTCTGATGTCCGAGAAGTGGATTCCCAAGCTTCATTTCTTAACTCCTTAAGGAGAGTTGAGACCTCAGAAGGATGAGATCTCTGGGGTCCAAGAGTAAGCCAGGCCATGCCTGAAGCTGGGCTAGGATAAGAATTTCTATTCAAAAGGACAGGGTGTGTAACAAGGGACAGGTGGAGGGCTTGACTGTGAGAAGAAGAACTCCCACACCTACAGGAAACACAATCCATGCCAAGATACAGCACCTGATGTGGCATTTCCAATGGATATGAAGTCTGGGGCAGATTCTCTTCCCCCATCCTTCACTCCCAAGAGTGCCTGCTGGTAGACTCTTTCACTGGTCCACAGCCCTGTTTCTTCTGAAATGGGAGCTTCCATCCTCTCATGCTTTCTCTACATACGCTGCCTCTGCCTCCCACTTCAAGCAGGGTCCCTCCGCCAAGAGTTGCCCGAGAGATTCTGAAGCAGGTGCTGCTGCCCTTGACTTCAGCCAGCTCAGAGGCTCTGGGGTGTCATAGGCCTCTTCTGCCTTTCTCAACCTGGATGTCCTGACCCATCAGCATCTTGGTGAGACACTCCGGGAAGCAGCCTTACATTCTGGAAGATCTAAGAAATGTCTCAGTAAGGGCCCTGAGGAAAATATTTTAGAAGACTCAGGGTGGATGCTGATGGCCCAGCTCACCAGTCTCCCTTGCAAGTATTTTCAAGCAACCTGGAAGGGCCTTGCATCCACCATGCCTGCTCCCAGATGCCATGGCAATGAGCCTGGGGGTGCATGGTGCCACAGATACTCCTCATAAGTTATACGTTACCTATTGCTGACAATGCTGCGTCAGGCAGAGCTGTGCCCTTGGCCCTGCACCACCGGCTTCCCATCTGCCACTGTCTTCCCTGGTGGCTTCTGAGATGCTCTGGAGCAGCGTTTTCCCTGAGAGAGCTGGGGCTGTGACTCTGGTGCCTCTTCCGAGGTGAGCTTTTGGCTGTTACTTATCGGCAGGGCCCACGTTATAGAACTCTACCAGAAGATCTAACTTTAAGCCACAACAAAAGCAGCCTTCTGTGAGCAGGCAGGAGTCATCCAAGGCATTGTATCCTTTTCCTCCAGGAGAAGTTGCCTTCTTTAGGGAAGCCATCATCCCAAGAGTTTCTCCTTTCTCTGGGGGGCCTGAGGGTAACTTAGGCACCCTGCTAAGGATCTGATTCCTCTTCAGATGGCCTCCCGACTCAAAAAGGCACTGCTTCTGAGAAACTGTGGATGCTTTAGAAATAAATCTCAAATGCCCACATTGGGTGAAATTCCCCAAAATTGAAATTGAGGCACAAGAGAGACACTGAAGACAGTGTTTGATGAGAGGGCAGTTGGGGAGTGGCTCATGGGCGAAAGGAGTTTGGGGCATCCACTCTCTGGAGGTGGTGGTGTGCCCTCCACTTCAACCCTACTGGAAAAGTTTTCAAAACACTGCAGTGTAATTCGATGTCAAAAATCATTCTTAACATAAAAGAGGTATAACATAACATATAAATGAAAAACCATGAAACCATTACATAAATCTATCATTTTATTGTCTAAGAAATTTAATTATAAGGAAAAAAGGAAAGAAAATACGTATCTATTATTTAGATATCCTTCTACAATGAATGTATATTATCAGTTATTCATTTCCCTCATTCACTGATTCAAAAAAAATAAAAATTAGTCAGGCCCTGCTCTTAGCAGTTAGAAAATGGAGCTTGGGAATCGCCTCCTCCGACATCAGAACACAGTTCCTTTCATATGGGACAAGTATTCGTTTAGGTCCCACATAGTACGTTGAAAAGAATGTAGAGTGTTCTGAGGAGTTAGAGATACAGCAACAACCATACAAAACCTCTGGCCTTATGGAGCCTTACTGTGCGTAAGGGAAGGTGGGGGAGATGCAGGAACAAACTTTAATATTAAACACTCTGCCAGATAGTCATAAGTGCCTTAGATATATTAATATAAAGCAGTGACGGGGCACTGAGAATGTTGAGCAGAGAAACAGTTTAATTTGGGAGTAGGTCATGCAGCTTCTTAGGAAAAAGGCTTTCTAGGCAGAGGGAATGATTCAAGTGCCAATGGGGTCAGCGTGCTGAGGCCAGGTCTACAATGAGTGAGCTGGTGACAAAGATAAGGTAGGGAAAAGGCTGGGGAGCAGATCCTGAGCCAAGGAGTGGCATGACATATTTTCAAGAGAACCCCTGGAGTTTCTATGTGGAGAACAGACTAAAGGGAGCAAGGTCCGAAGTGGGGAGACCTGTTAGTAGGCTATCATAAACATCCAGCCAAGACATAATAAAGGTTTGGACCAGAATAACAGTAGAGGCATGGTCAGATTCAGTATATATCAAAATTAGAGTATAGGTAGGAATGTAAAGAGATGAGAACCTGAGCCCTGGGAGAGTACACTATTAGCAGTCCAGAGAAAAGCAGAAAGAGCAAAAAGGCTTGAGGAGAGGAAATAAGGTGGGAGGAGGAAAACCAGAAGATGAGCATGTTGAAAGCCAAGTGAAGAAAGTGCATCAAGATTGGGGAATTAATCTACAATAAGATGAGGACTGATCAAAGATTAGTTGACTAGTAATGTAGAGCTTCTTGCTTTTGACCAGAATATTTTCAATAGAATGGTGACAAAAGTGATTGGAGGGTGTTCAAGAGAGCATGGGAGTACAAAAATTGTAGTTAGCATGAGATTTGTTTTAAATAGAAGAGGAGAATGAGATTTCAGCTGGTAAGATCAAGAGAAGATTTTTTTGTTGTTGTTTAAAGATGGGTAAAATAAAAGAAAATGTTAAGGGGGAAAATAGAAATTTTTTACTGGAATTGGTGAAATCTAAGACTATCATATTTATTCCAGGAAAAACAAACCACTAATTGGTGGAATATTTTCAGATCTTTGGGCACTTTGCCCCTGACCACCATCCTCAAGGTCAGAATCAGGAAGAAACAGCTCAAGGTTATTGGAGAAAGTAAAGATGTTTTCAAAGCAGTATAGTGACCACCTCTGGCTTCCATTTGTAAATTAGTCTTACATTCCATCAGCCTCCTTACTCTCCTGGGCTTATCTTCTTTGGATCTTTTTTCCCCAGTGCCTGCTTCTCCCTCCCCATCTCAGCATTAATTCTCTGAAATCTGGGGTCTATAGACCCACTGAATTAAGTCCCTTAAATCAAAATTTGTGTGCTTCCAAGAAAATCTGTTTCTTGAAGAAAAACTCAAATATTGTGAAACTCAAGTACTGCAAATCAGTATGGTTTATTCTTTGAGAATCAGGAGGCCACAAGCAGTCAAGACTTCCTCAGCTCACAAAAGAATATGCTATCTCCAGCCATCTGAGACCGAAATGATGGAGTAAAGGTCAAAGGAGAAGTCATGCTCTTAATATTCACAAAGTCATGATTTCTTAAAATGAAAATCCAATCCAATCCATGCGAGACAAGATTCATGATCAAATAGATTTATTGAGCACTTTATATTAGTCTGCCTCCCCCAGTCACACAGAAACACCCTCTGAGGATTTGTAATGATGACATACTGAGAAGCCCAAAGCAATACAAACATATGTTAAGAATATAATTTGACCTACTCCTTTCTCTTGAACAATTTAGACTAAAGCCACTAGGTAGGACCAAGGAAGATAGGCTTCTACATGGGCTGGCCTGGAGTGCAGAGCCCATGTGTGAAGGAGACAGTGTAATGATACATGACTGGTTACCTACTGCAATTGAATAGTAAGCCAGTTTTCTCACTGTCTGAGAAGGGAGTAGCAAAAATGAAAGGGAAAAAAAACTAGAATGAACCATGTAGTGTTGGATTAGAATGAAGTCATCAGTTTAAACACCTATGTATGGATTAGAACTGGAGGTTCAGAAATAAATATAGATGTAAATGTGTATATATGTATGAGTGTGTGTGGGGAGGGATGGGTGTATTCAAACTTAACACCCCTTGTTTTGTCCATTGAGAGGACCTGGTAGCAGTGCCACCTGATAGCACTGAGCATGACCAGAGCACAGGTCCTGACTCCCACATATTATTCTCCAGGAAAAGTAACCAGGGCTTCTTGAAAAATGGTTTATCCTAAGACTGGGGCAGGAAAGGTATAGATGATCTTGAAATATCTTGCTGTGCCGGAAACCAAGGAAGCGCCCAAACACATCAAAAGAACATAGAAACCAATCTGAAGAGGCTTCCACTGGCCAAATCTAGGACATTATGAACAGCAAAGTAAACAATGAGAGCAAATAGAACAAAATTAGAAGGCTTGAGTCCACACTGATACAAATAAAGTATAATTCAGAAGATTAATGAAGAATGGGATATGTACATGGTTTTAAAATATTTCCCTACCAAATCTTACTAATTAAAAAGAAAAAATGTATCATTTCACAGTGAAGAAGGCTGGCAGACAACAGTCAATCAGGTGATCAAAGTGAACATCAGGATGCAATTGGAACAGAGTATTATCCCTGATATTCCTGCCAAAGGTAAGCAACATGAATCTAATTATGAGGAAACATCAGACAAACCCAAATCAAGGAACATTCTACAAAATAACTGGCCTGCAATCTTTAAAAGTACTAAAGTGCAAGGAAGACCTAGGAACTATTCCAGACAGAAAGTGACCACAGAGACACCACACTTAAGTGTAATGCTTGCATTTAAATCTTTTTTTTTTTTTTTTGCTATGAAGAACATACAAAGAACAACTGGCAAAACATGAATGACACTGAATTTCAGATGGTCAAAATGAACTGGTGTTAATCTCCTGACTTTTATGGTTGTATTGTGGTTATGCAGGAGAATGTCCTTGCTGGGAGGAAATACACTGAAGCATTTGGGGATCGTGGGTATGTCAGTTCGGCAACTTACTATCAAACAGTTCAGGCGAGGGGGAAGCTCTTTGTATTATAATTGCAACTTTTCTGTAGGTGTGAGATTGTTTCAAAATAAAACAAAATTATGTATTTGAAAAATAATCCTCATCCTCCTTTCCAAACACATAAGATTACTGAAGTTACCTTAGGTGATAGCAGCCCTGGGAATTAATCATCCACAGCTGATACTTGGACCAATGCCCCTATAAGCAACATTATTCCATTCTCAGTAGAAAGGGAGGCTCAGTTGAGTGCAGAGCCTTCTGAGTTTGGGCCCGAGGCATTTCAAGGTAGCCTCTTCTCTTTCTACTCGTAAGCACAGGCTTATATGAAAAAGAGAAGGAAGAAAAAGAACTTTGAATTAATTTGTCTACACAATGGGACAGGTTGAGAAAAAATTTAAAATCTGTGTCAAGTTCATTGCATCAGAAACAGTGAATCTGCCTGATATAATAAAAGTACAATTGGTGCCTTCAGGATATTATTTAATACTATCTGTACCTAGCATTTAACAAATGAAAGCCTAAAAGTGATTTAGTATCAACATTGTAGGCATCATTCAGATTAAATTAAAAGATGAAAAACACAGAGGTTCTGCAATGTTGAGGACCTTATCGGGGTGAAGGCAGGATTAGAAGCCATGGTTGTCACTCCATCATGGTCTAACATGAATGCCCCTGCTCTCTCCACTACAGAAGGCTGATTCTCTATTTAAAAAAGAGAAGGTTAATGCTATTCTCTTCTCCAAGAAATAATATGCTCTGGGAGAATCAAGAGAAGCAGACATGAATTAATCAGAATTTGAATAAGAATCCACCTGCTGCCCCATTTGTGACATATTTTTCATGTTTTACAAATACAAATCCTTAATAGAACATGTAGGACTGGTGATGAAATAATATTCCATGCATATTGTTTTACTGCCTCTCTGCTCACTCTGCATTAAGAGCTTCATTGATTCCAACACCCAAGCCACCATTTTGTAAGGGGGAGCCTTAAGTTACTGGTGGCCTGAGAGGGTTCATTGTGTATCAATGTTGCTACTCCTATAAAGTTCAACATGTTGCCTGAAATATGAAAATCATCTTCTTGATTTTCCTTCAGTCTTTCAAATAAATACTTGTGAATTTAATCAAGGAGTCGTAAAAGACAGCTGAAATTAGAAAATAAAATGGTATCAATTACTAATATTTCCCATTTGCTGCTCAGGCTTGTCTTATCTGAAGCTTGTAAAGTTGTTTAATCTTTTCCATCATCTCAGGGAAAAGACAGCCTGGAAAATCCTAGTCATTCCACAGTAACTATCGATGGGATTTTCCATAACTATCTGGATGCAAAATGAAAATCTTAAGAAGTTGATCCAATTCTAAAACTTACTTCTCAACTTACTCATAAATATGAAGAGACAACTCATCCATATTTTCTTCAAATAACATCTGGTTGCTTGGCCAGGCTGTTAATACCTGAAAAAGTTTCTGAGTTTGTTCCAACAAATCTACACTTAAAGAGCTTAAAAATGTGTTTATGCATTAAACATTCTTTTCCACATCTGACTTAGGGCCAGCGATGTGACTGTGAGAAAGGACCTTGCCAAGAACTCGGAAAGAAAGGGAAAATAATGTCTTTTAGAAGTTTAACTGTGAAACCAGCACCTATTGGATTAGGGCAGAGGAATGAGAAATCACCACAAAGGGACAAAAATGCTTCTAGGCCAGCAAGAGTTGGCTGTGACTCCACTAAAGGTATAAAACACACATCTAAAGGCTATATTAGTCAGTCATGGAGTCATGAAAGAAGGATTGCTCAGACAGACTTGAGCAGTACTCACCAAGGGTCCATTCTGAGTGGAAGGGGTCAGGAGCAGCACAGTTGGGGTAGCACAGAACCACCACCAAGTCATCTCTACTGTGAAAATGAATGCATCACTTTTCCTTTGCCTGATTACCATTAAACCTCACCCCAGGCTGGCCTGTCTTATTCATGATGGAAAACTCCACATTGAGCATACAGCCTAACCTAGGGCAGGCAATCGTTAGATGTTTGCTCAATGAATTTGCTCCAACTCTTTGCTCACAACTGCCTGATGATAATTTGGCTCCCCACATAGTTCTGACTACAGGGAGAGAATGACCTAGTCTGGTGGATTTGAGAATCCTGGTCCTCATGCCAGCAATAAAACTCATTGAAGTAGAAGGTTTAGCATTTGAGTTTCCTTACTCGAAGGTTGTTCCCAAAGGAAGGGTCTGTGTGTGCTGCTGGATCAAGCTTCTGAGCCCAAAGGGCTGGCAGCAAGTCTCTGGGCTATGGTAACTTTACCAGGATAATGATGATAGTGGTAGCGATGGGACCAACCTTGGCCATGAACAGAGCATCTTGTGTGTACTACCAGACATCGTACTATATGTTTTATACACTTGAGCTCATTTAATTCCCATAATAATCCAATAAATTAGGCATTATAAGTATTCAATTTTGTAAATGAGGATACTGAGACTCAGAAAGCTTTAGTAACTTACCCAAAGACCCATATTCAGAGTCTGGATTCAGATCCAGATTTGTCTGACTCTAAAGTCTAATTTTTTTAATTGTAAAAAAAATACTACCTTTGGAGAGATGAACCCTTATCCTTCTCTTTGACACACTCCTCTGCATCAGCAGTGTGCTCTCGGCCATCCCAGTCCATCTTCAATATGACTATTCATCAGTGCGCCACTACTGTACAAGTCTTCACATAAAATTACATAGGATACCAATCCACCCTTAATTAGAAGTGCACAAAGTCAAGCCCTGTTGCAAAGAACAGCATCACCATCTACCCTACGCCATCAGTACCATTAGCTTCACAAGCCAAAAATGGGGGCCTCTTTAACGTTTTCCTCTCCCTCACCATGCCTGCCACAACCCGTCCAATCATTTACATGTTCCTTAATTGAACCTCTTCAATACTTCCCTGATGCATTCACTTGCCCCTTGCTCACCATTTCCATTGCTACTACCCATGTCTCACCTGGACCACTATGAAAATCTCCAAGGTTGTGTTCTCACTTCTACCCTTGCTCCACATTGCTCCATTTTGTGTCCACATCTTGGGAATGCATCCTTAAGGACACATTCAGTAATCTTTATATAATCTAATCACAAATTCCACAGTTTAAAACTCCTTCAGTATGACCCTTCACCATGTCCTGTGCTTCAGCCGTAATAGTGAGTGGTCTGTGGTTTTTGGAATTTACTCAGCTCTATACACTCCAGGATGGCACACACATACCAGGCATGGATACACCTGCATCCCCCTGGACCAGCAGTCTCTCCACATCTCCCTGGGAAACCTGTACAGGTGTTTTGGAACTCACTCTCATTTCAGCTCCTCCAGGAAGCCTGGGTTAGGTGCCCAACTGAGTTCTTCTCATCACACCCCAGCTCTCACCCCTCATCCCACTGTATGGGAATTTTTTTTATTTATGTGACTTCACCTCCAGACTCTGACCTCCCTGAAAGCCAGGAACCACTCTATTTATACACAGTGCCTAACATGAACAAACGCTTGTTAAATAAATGAATGAATGTGAACCTGCTATACCATAGGCGTCAGAACCCACCAGCTTCCTCAAGTATTAGCTGTGTCATCTTAAGAAAGTTGCTTAATCTCCCTAGACCTCAGAGTTATTGTCTGTAAAATGGAGATCATAAAACCTATACTGTCAAGTTATTGTGAGATTTAAACTAAGTTATATAATATATGTAAAGTCCTCAGTGTCATGCCTCATATATAGTAAGTATTCAACAGTTAGTTGTTATTATTATTACTGTGCCCTTCAAGACCCTACTGAAAATATTCATGTTCCTGAAAGACTTCAAATCAATTCCCAGTCCACCATGATGACTGTGCTGCTCTGTGCTGCATTTCATAATGCATTATTTTGCATCCTTGATATTGTTTGAAAGGGTCTGCCCTTTCCATACTTTCTTCAAGTCACCTAATACTTGAACAAATGCTTTTAGAATAAATGGTATTATCAAGTTTGGTTTTGTTCTATAAACTAATGGTGCCCTTTTGCTATAGATCTTACAGTCCATTAGAGTTTCAAACCATGGAAATTCAGTTTGCAACTCCTAATGATGCAAATGCCATAAAGAGAGGCCAGTGAGAGGAACACACTTAGGGGGAATGGCAGGGCTCTGGAAGGGAGACAGGTGGTGATCCCAAATTAGAAATCAGGTCTTAAAGGGGCCACAAGCGAGATGACGTCTTAAAAAAAGGGTTTCCTTTGTCACAACAGATGTGAAAAGGTGAATGATCAGACCAATGCTTAAAAGAAACTTACAGCTTTGCCCCTGTAAGGAATACTGTGCAGCCATTAAAAATAAGAGGCCGGCTAATAAAATGGCAAATAAGAACATATAAGGGACAATGTTAAGTTAAAAAAGATTCAGATAACATATGGCTTTTGATCATAGCATGTAAAATTTGCTTTAAAATAAAAAAACTTAAAGGGAGTAGACCAAAATTTTAATGCTGTAACAATTTGATAAGTTTGTGGGTGAAATTTTCTTTTTATCAATTTCCCATACCGTTTGTAGCCTTGCCATATTCTTTTAAAATACAAAAAGTATTTCTTAGAAAATACATATTCTGCGTGCCTCTCTCGCAGATGGCTCTAGAAAGAAATGAGATAGCGCAGAAGACACGCCCTAGACTGCAGGGGGCTCCATGAGCCCGGAGCCTGACTCAGCAGCGTGAGAACAGGGGCGAACCTGGGCATGGGGCGCTCTGCAGCTCGATCCCGCCCTGGATGGGTCCCTTCTTTACCTGCCACCGCCTCGCTGGGTGTTACTGAGTCCCCCGCCAGCAGGCCACCCTCGGTGGGCGCAGCTCCCCTCCCAGCCCCCGACCATGCTATCCCCAAGCGACCCTCCTTGCGAAGGATCTCTCTGGGAGAAGGGAGGAGCTGCAAGGGGCCGGAAAGAGTTACAGGGCGCAGGCCCCTGCGACCTCGCCCTCCCGGGGCCCGCGCGGCTCCCTACTCCCGCCCCGTGGGCCGGTGACCTGTACCTCTTGCAGGGGATCAGCGCCTTCCTCTCGTCCAGCACCCGCACGCGCTGGTTGAGCCCGTCGTAGGAGAGCAGGGCGCGGCTGTTGCGCCCGCTACTTTGCTGGTACATAACCTGGCGCCCCTCCCACTGCTGCGGCGCCTGGCACGGGCGCGGGGCTCCCACCGCCCCCAGGCTGCACAGGCTGCACAGGGTCCAGGCCCAGAGGCCGCCCAGCAGCCAGGCGCCCAGGGCGCCCGGGATGGTGCGGAGAGGAGCGCGTCCTGGCATCGCGGTCAGCCTTCTCCGGCCCGAGGGCAAGCCTGAGGGGCAAGCCTGAGCCCAAGGGGGCGCTGAGGCGTCCGGGATCAGAGTGGCTCCTGCCGGCTCTTTCCGCACTGTGCGGGGAGTGTGGTCTGGACCAAGGTGCTTCCTGTCCCTTCGGTGGCCTCTGCCGCTTTTGCGATCCGGACGCGCGAGTCCCGGTAGCCGGAACCAGGGCCGTGGGAAGGCTCCAGTGAATCGTGCGGGAGCTATTTCTGCCTGGGCCACTGCCTGCTGCCGCTTCGGGTTTTCACTGCTCACTGCTGCCAACAGGAAATGCAGTGGCAGTGGTGCCACTAGCATCCTGGGAGGCATCGTGTTTTAAGAGGGGGGATGGGGGGAGACTGTGCTAAGAACTTTGTTTCTCCGCTAACTTCAGTGTTCAACAGGTAATCACACACGGAGGGGCAAGTTCAAGGTCAAGATAGGAAAAGCAGAGCTGCTGCGTTTGCTGTGCAAAAGTTTGCCCCGCGTACATTGCCCCTCGATAAAATTGCAAACTTCTTCCTCCAAATTAAAAATGGAAAGACGAGTCTTTTCCTGAAGAAATGATACTAGCTATTCATCACGGCCGCTTCTCAGCCCCCATTTCCAGTGAAGAGTCTAGGAGACTAGCAGACAGCCCCTTGCATTGGGCCTAGGACTCACGGACATTGCCTCAAGGTCACATTGCAGTGAGACTGCTCCTCCCATCGCCTGGAAATACCACCAGCCGAGTGGTTTGGGTATCTGGGGGGTTTCGCTTCTTCAAGAACAAGGTTAATTGGGTTTATATTTATGTAATGTTAGGATCTATAATATGGAATGAGCGTGGCTCACACACCTGTAGTCCCAGCTACTCCGGAGGCTGAAGTGGGAGGATCACTTGAGCCCAGGAGTTAGAGGTTGCAGTGAGCTATGATCATGCCACTGCACTCCGTCCAGCGTGGGTGACATGGCGAGACCCTGTCTCTAAAAATATAGTGATAAAATATGAAATCAAGAAAAAAGAAAGGAACTAAAAGAATGTATAGTGTCTTTCCATTTGAACTGCATTTCAAGGATGATTCAGACAGAGCCAGGTGAAAGTGGAAGATAATATTCCTGAATGAAGGGCATAAGGACAAGAAAAGAATAATGCTGGGGTTCAAGAACAAGGTAGACGAGTACTCTGAAGCCATAGCACTCATTTTAAGGAATTTGTCATTGATATTGAGGACTGTGGGAACTATCAATCAATGTAAAGCTAGGGAGGAGCATCATCAGGCATATGCTTTAGAAAGCCCACTTAGACAACAGAAGGGGTAGGGCCAGAGGAAAGGCAGGGAGAGGAGGAAGCTACTGTTATCATCCTGGAAAGAGATGATCCTGACTCAGCTAAGGCAGCGGGAGTGGTCATGGAAAGGGTGGAAGACAGTTGGGAGCTGTAGAGAAGCATTTCAACTCAGAGAGAGAGGTTTCTGGTTTGGGCCACTGGGAGTCCAGTCCTGAGTGAGGATAGATGATCAATTCATTTTAGGATTGGTTGATCTTGAGCTGACTGTGGAATATTAAGGTGGAAATATCCAAGGGACAGCTGGATAAATACTTCTGGAAACCAGCAGAGCTTTTGGATTAGGAAGCCATAGGTACACAGGTGGTAAATGAAGCCAAAAAGTAGAACAGTGGTTCCTGGGGCAATTCCGCATCCCCCTCCCCAGCAAAGAAACATTTGGCAATATCTGGAGACATTTTTGATGATCACAATGTAGATGGGGAGGAGGCTACCGCTGACATTTTGTGGGTAGAGGCCAAGGATGCTACCAAACTTCCTACAATGCGCAGTACAGCCACCTCCCCACTCCCAAATGAAGAGAAAATTATCTGGCCCCAAATGTCCTAAGTGTCGGGGGTGAGAAAAGCTGGAGTTCAGGGGAGTGTTGAGTGTGAGAAGAAGGATTAGGATGGAGCCCCCTGAGAGCTCCAGACATTTAAAGGATGGGCAAAGAACAGCACTTGAGGAGACCAAAAGGAGTCACCAGAGAGAAGCCACTGAATAAGGCAACTTCCCGAGCCTTGTTAAATAAATGTAAGGCATGGAAAGAATGGACTGAATGCTGAAGTAGGGTGTTCTAGAATCACAGCCTCCCTGGAGGTCCCGAAGAGGAGGGACAGTTGACAGGTTTTCCTGATGCATCCTTCCCTGCTGCCCCCTGTCTGTAGAACCACGAGAGACACTACCAATGGGCCGAATGGGGCAGGCATAGAGATTTAGAAAGAAGGGCTCTTCATTTCCTCTTACCTTTTCTTAAAGGGCATGCCTCAGAGAACATCAGGGAAGCCCATGAGACTTTGTGACTTGGTACTTACATAGTTAAACAGATGCAGCAGGTTCAAACTGGCTGTAGAAATTTGAGCCCTCTCCAAGTTTGCCCTGTTCAGACTCATAGGAAAAGTGTAGGGTAGTTCAACTCTTTCTCTTGCTCCCCTGGTAGGAACTCCAGCTGAAAATCTTTTTCACTCAGTGAAGGGTTTAGACTCATTGGAATTTACTGCTAGAAATGGCTTGAGATGTCATCTGGGCTTTCCTCCTCGTGTGATATTTTACTAGCCTGGCTTGGCATCTTTGGAGGTGGAGACCTGTTCTATAGGAACTAGATTACCTTTCTAGAGGGGCTTGGCAGTGTAAGAACACCCTGGGCTTCCCCTAAATAAGAACCAGACTCTTTGGATGAATCCTGAAATGTATTTGTCTCATTTATCCTTTTCACTTACTATGTTTAATTCATGTTCCCTAAAAAGTAAGATAATGCATTTAAAGTTCTTAGCTTCATACCTTGACCATTGTAAATTCCCAATAGATGTCACTTGCGCTTGTTGTTTCCTCAGCTGTTTTAATCCTTAGTCTTTAGTTTTAATCCTCAGTCAAAACTAAACTAATTGTGTAGGTTTAAGCTTTGGAGAGAAAAACCATGTGCCTTAAATTCAAGTTAAACTATGTTTTTAAAGATTAACATTCAGAGAACATGTTTCCATATTGCTGATGCCCTAATAAATAGCATATACCAGAAGTCTTAGCACCTGAAGATTGATATACATCAATCTTATATAAATAAAGCCTCCCTTTTCTGTAGATAGCTGAGCCAGCAACTGGACTTACTACCTCTTCCTAATGCAAGTAAGATAAAAGTGAAAGCAAAACATACATACTTGCATCCCATAGTACACAGCTTCTTACTCAACTCAAGCAACAGTCTCTGAGCACATCAAAAATCAAGATTTTAGGCTGCTGAGGTGGAAATCCTTTGGCATGAAGGATCAGAGCCGGGGAGACCTTTCAGATTGTGGTGCCCAATGTTTTCTCCTGGGTTCCACCAATGCTGGAGAGGGGAACAGGGAGTTAGAAGGAAGAGGAAATGTTAGAAGACATTTCTCAAGCTGGAAGATGCTAGCACACCTTCCCCCAGTTCTGTTAACTTCCTGGAGCAGAAACAAACCAAGTGTTATACTGGAAAAATTTCGGCCCAAACTGTCTACTAGCAACAACAACAACAAACCACACTCCACACAACTAAGGGCGGAGTGGGAGTGATTTATACAATGTGTCCCTCCTGTTCTGACATTCACTGCACTCTCGCCTGCCTCGCAGGACAGGGTCCCAACTGTCCTCAGCGCTCCTCATGCCCCCTACCGGAGAAAGCAAACATATTTCAGAATTAGAGGGCAGCAGAAGCTCCCATTTCCCCCCAACTCCATACTTGGAAAAACTCTAAGGCAGAGGGAGCAAAGTTCAGTTTTCAGCCAAAGAGTGTCTTTTTCTCTCTTGAAATTCTCTCCCGCACCCTCTTGTATCCGGTGTCGAAAACAACTGCCAGAGGTTCTTTTTCTTGGTTCGAAGAAAAAAGACTGGCCAGACTAAAAAGGAGGGACTTTAGGGGGAAAGCAGGCTTCCAGCCCTGGGCTGCGGCCCAGAGGGGATGATGTCACCGCTTCTGCACCAAGGGGCCTGGGGGTGGGGCGGCCGAGGGGGAGCCCGCGCCGCGGCTGCAGCTGCCAAGGGAGCGTTCCGAGCCCACGTCAGGGGAGGTGTCGGGATAAATAGGGTCCCGCAATGGCCGTGGCTGGCTGCGCTCCGAGCTGCGGAGTCCGGGACTGGAGCTGCCCGGGCGGGTTCGCGCCCCGAAGGCTGAGAGCTGGCGCTGCTCGTGCCCTGTGTGCCAGACGGCGGAGCTCCGCGGCCGGATCCCGCGGCCCCGCTTTGCTTCCGACTGGAGTTGGGGGGAAGAAACTCTCCTGCGCCCCAGAGGATTTCTTCCTCGGCGAAGGGACAGAGAAAGACGAGGGTGGCAGGAAGAGAAGGGCGCTTTCTGTCTGCCGGGCTCGCAGCGCGGGAGGGCAGTGCCATGTTCCTCTCCATCCTGGTGGCGCTATGCCTGTGGCTGCACCTGGCGCTGGGCGTGCGCGGCGCGCCCTGCGAGGCGGTGCGCATCCCTATGTGCCGGCACATGCCCTGGAACATCACGCGGATGCCCAACCACCTGCACCACAGCACGCAGGAGAACGCCATCCTGGCCATCGAGCAGTACGAGGAGCTGGTGGACGTGAACTGCAGCGCCGTGCTGCGCTTCTTCCTCTGTGCCATGTACGCGCCCATTTGCACCCTGGAGTTCCTGCACGACCCCATCAAGCCGTGCAAGTCGGTGTGCCAACGCGCGCGCGACGACTGCGAGCCGCTCATGAAGATGTACAACCACAGCTGGCCCGAAAGCCTGGCCTGCGACGAGCTGCCCGTCTATGACCGTGGCGTGTGCATCTCGCCTGAAGCCATCGTCACGGACCTCCCGGAGGGTGAGGCCGTAGGAAGGATGGAGGGAGGCGAGGAGGCGCCCGGGGCTGTGGCTGCCACTTGAGAACTGCGCGGCCACACCTAAGGCTGCCAGGGGCGTCTGAGGCTTGTAGGAGGTGGGAAAGAACGGGGGGAAACATTTTCTTGAGAAAAAGTCTGGTTTCTCCCATAGGAATTTTAGGAGCTAGCGAAGAGCACTGCACCCCACAAAGAAAAAAAAAAAGATTCTGCTTACAAAGGGAGCCTTCGATGATGTTTGCGTTTATAGTAATAACAGAAATGATAATAGCAGTAAACAGGTGTTGCTAGGTGTCTGAGCAAGTGTTAAACACATTACATGTTATTCACTCATTTAATGCCCAAAGTAATCTCACCAGGCAGGTGCCAATACTCACTCCATTTAGTGCTACTTCTTAAAAAGTTTTTTTTTTCTGAAAAAGCAGTAATGGTCATTGCTTCCCACCAGGAGTGAGATTTGTAATTGCAGTTTCCCTGGAAAATTGTGAGGTCTGTTTCATGGTCATTGACCCGGAGCCAACTACTGTGGCATTTTAGTTAGCCCCATCTCTGCTTCCACTTCCTTCTTTTTTCTTTGGTCATTTGACTGCTTTTCTAAGAAGAAGGAGAGGTTTAAATTCACTTCTTGAAATGAAACCTAGGAATATTTTTGCATTCTTTTATCCAGGCTTTATCTGACCCAGGTTACCCCACATTTAACCAGACTATGATATTGCTGTGCTGGAATCTCTGAAGTTATACCCCAGAGCATTGCCCTAAACATGAAGGAGGAGTGGTTAAGTGAACAGGGTAAATGGAAATTCCTCTGTAATTTAGAGTTTTAGGAAAGAAAACATATTTATTGTTTAAATTATATGAATAATAGAGGGTTATGCTTGGTTTTGGTTATATACCTGTGAACTGTTTCTGCACTGCAAGATATGAGGTAGGGATTTGGAAATATTTTGGTTATTTTGATTAATATAAACTGTTAACTTGGAAAATCAACATTTAAATATGACTTTGGGAGAGAACGATGTGATTTATCCAGTTTGGTTGTATATACCAGTGAAGTTAAATGGATATACATTCACATCAATTTGTGCTTGGATAGGCAAATATTCCCCCAGAGGATTTCTTTCCTAAGCCCTGGTTATCATTATGAAAGGAGAAGTCAACAATCACATGCCATTTTTACTATATATAAATATTTTTTGTTTTGTTTTGTTTTGTTTTTTTGAGACGGAGCCTACTCTGTTGCCCAGGCTGGAGTGCAATGGCACAATCTCAGCTCACTGCAACCTTCGCCTCCCGGGTTCAAGCGATTCTCCTGCCTCAGCCTCTCGAGTAGCTGGGATTACAGGTGTCCACCACCATGCCTGGCTGATTTTTGTATTTTTAGTAGAGATGGGGTTTCACCATATTGGCCAGACTGGTCTCAAACTCCTGACCTCAGGTGATCTGCCCTCCTCGGCCTCCCAAAGTGCTGGGATTACAGACGTGAGCCACCTCGCCTGGCCCATTTTTACCATTAAGTACTATTCTTTTGCGATACTGTCTTAGTTTATATCTTCAGAGGGCTCCTTATACCAGCTGGGTGAACAGACCAAATCACCAACAACGCCCATGTGGCCCTGTTTGTGTTTCAGATGTTAAGTGGATAGACATCACACCAGACATGATGGTGCAGGAAAGGCCTCTTGATGTTGACTGTAAACGCCTAAGCCCCGGTGAGTTCCTTCTTCGTGGATGTTCCCTCTACTTCTCCTCTCCAGAGTGATTTCTGTACTCTTTCCAACTTTCTGCCTCTTTTGCCTTTTTTAGATCGATGCAAGTGTAAAAAGGTGAAGCCAACTTTGGCAACATATCTCAGCAAAAACTACAGCTATGGTAAGTCATCTGTTAAAGCCATTTACTTTTGAGACTTGGTTCATTACAAAGCTGGAATCTCAATAAGGTTGCTCTCATGAAAGCTAGTCACAAAGTAAAGAAAACAAAAGGTTGACTATTTTTCCAGTTGATCATGTGAATTCTATTAATATATGGCACAATAACAACTAAAAAATGTCTTGCTTTTCTGGATAAATCAAGTGCAAACAAAGGAAATGACCCAGGAGATAACAATTACATGCATCAGATTGAAAATTTGACATCTTGATCCTCCTAGTCTTGGTAAGAAGTGCTTATCAGCCCTGATGGCACACCCCACCTGTTCTCTTCCTGAGGTTTTACTGCTGCAGGAAGAATGGGAGAATGATCCATGGATCTGATTATCTCAGAGTCAGAGAATTAAGGCCCATAAGCCCAGACAATTAAGATCTGCCTGCATATCCTTTTACTTGTGACTAGCTACAAATATTTAACATCTTAAATAAATTGTGAAAAAATGTTAATCACAAAATCCTATGGTTACACTATCGAACTAGTTTAAATGCCCTCCTCTCTCTTACTTGAAAGAACCATTCAGCATTTTCTTCCATGAATAAGTCAATCATGAAATTTGAAATGTTTTAAGTAATTCTAATTTCACTATTGTCATCTGAAAGTAAATTTAATTAACATATGTTCTTTTTCAATTCAAAAAGAAATGTAAAAGGCAGACATTTTAAAAATGTCTGTTTGGGCTGCCTACTTTATATTTCATTGCATGCCTTAAATTATTTCTGCTGAAATGACATAAAGTGGTTTTAGGGGAAATGCTTATTTTGTTTGCTGACTTAGTTTTCATCTTGCAGACTGAAATTTTATATCAGTAAGAAACTTTAGGATATATATCAGACATGAAAGTAGGAGGATCACAGAAATATAAAAATTTGAAAAAAAATAAGCTCTTACAAAGCTATCAGATTTAAGAATCATATTTAGCCAATGTGGGTAATTCAGCAACAACAAAAAGTAGTTTATCTTTTCCTGTAGCTTTTTTTCTTAAAGCCTGCTCTATGTAGATACCAACCTAATCTGATTTCCTTAGTCCCTCCTCTGCCAAGATCCAGCCTGAGATACTAATCTGAGTTTCACTATCATGTCATTCTCTGGGGTGTTATGGCCTTGGAATGACCTTGATGAAGAAACCATTTTGTATTCAAGTCCTTTGGTGTCTTCATAAACTGGCTTCCTGAAATGGAATCCAAGACAGAGCCATATTAGGCTGATTACAACTGTATGGGAGGCAGTAATAGCAAGAGACCACAGAAACCAGCATTTAAAACTTGGTCAGAGACGGTGACATTAACAGCCATCTGTAATAACAGTTCTATCTCTGCTCACCATGAGTCTACTTTGTCAGTCTGTGAAATTAAAAGATTGAGAACAGTAGTCCTCAGAGACTCCCTCCAGTTCAAAAATGTTATGACTAATAACTATCTCTGTAAAACAGAAGAAGTTCAAGCATCAGATGAGTGATTGAAGAAATGCAAACCTTAAGATGACTTCCAATCTGAAAATATATGATCCCTACTTCAAGTCACCACAGGGAAGAATACAAATACATGTTTCTGTGAATTTTTTACTGACCTAAAGGCAGAGAAAGACTAAAACCTGCTTTTCAGCTTGCTTTCCCATCTTGCAGTATGCCCCGGAACATTTAAGACAATGTTGACAATATAGGACACCATCCATTTAGCATATGACTGTGTGGGCTGTTTGCCTGCACTCAGGCCACTTGGACATAACCATAATTACAGGAGTGATTCTTTAAGAGAGGCTCAGAAGTTGGCATGAATACACCATCCCTAGTTTTTCCCCAAAACCTTCAACAACACTTTTATCTATTTTTAAATTGCAGTTATTCATGCCAAAATAAAAGCTGTGCAGAGGAGTGGCTGCAATGAGGTCACAACAGTGGTGGATGTAAAAGAGATCTTCAAGTCCTCATCACCCATCCCTCGAACTCAAGTCCCGCTCATTACAAATTCTTCTTGCCAGTGTCCACACATCCTGCCCCATCAAGATGTTCTCATCATGTGTTACGAGTGGCGCTCAAGGTAGGCACAAAGAAGCAGAGGGAACTGTATGCACACTGTTAGAAAAACCTCAATCTCAGTTAGCAGTCATGGTTTAAAAATATAACAAAAATATGCCAAAGGGTTTTTAAAAAAAATTAGTTTAACAGATGCCTCTGTCTGAATAGCATATATTCTAACTATCAATTAATTCTTCATAGAATGAAGGAAAAATCAAAATATGAGTATTTGAATAGAGTCTTTAAAAATCCATTTCAAAATTCATTAAGTGATTTCAAAATTTATAGGCAAGTCAATTATTTTAAGGAAGAACAATCCTTTCCAAATCATTCAAACAATTTTAGAGTGGCAAATACTGAATTTTTAAGGCTACTTTAATAGCTTACAGATCAAGTAAGTAGGCATTTGAGACTATAGTTCCACATGTTTTCCATATAAACACTTCATAATATTTGATAGAGTATTGCACACAAACACACACACACACACACTTTAAGGTGATTTCTGAATCGAATATGTGATTCTCAATTCAAATCATCACAAGGCAACGTATAAACAAATAAATATATGCTTCACACACACTCATACACATACACACAAATTCTAGCTGGGTGTATTTGTCTCCCTGGCCTCTCTTTCTTTCTTTCTTACTTTTTTTGGATATTGGTACATTACTTGCAATATAAAGTCAAACTCTTGAGCCCAGCCTCCATGTTGGGCCCCATAAGTTGATGCAGTATACTTCTCCAGCAAAATCACTCAGTTTTACATAACAAGCCATCCCTCCCATTCTCTGCTGTTAATGCTCATCTGTTTCTTCTAGATATAACCTAAGACTATTCCTCTGAATAGAAACCAAAAACATCTTTGGGAACTAACTCCACTTTTCTGTATTCTATCAGTACTTGGGTGCCCTCCTTACAACATGGATATCACCTTGAGTTCTTGGTTTTAAAGCCAGATTCTGCATATATCTTGTCTCCCTAAAGAAGCAATCAGTGATTCTGGACTCATCTCTACCAAGGTGTTTGCATCTGCTGCAGTGCTAGAGATCCAGTTGGGGATACCAGGTTGTTAGTCATTACATTCTACCTGGAGAGATGAATGGAATATAATCCATCCCAGTAAAAATAGTTTTGGATAATTGGGATTTATGTCCTCACAAATGATTCCAATAAATTGGTGAGGGTATGTAAGACGATTGTGAAAATAAGAGAGGAAATCTGCCTTATGAGACCTGCAAAAGTGGTGTAAAGTTACACTTGTTAAAACCATGTGATGCAACAGTAGACGTAAAGATAAATAAAGCAGAGGAAAAACTCTTGAAACAGGTTTTAGTGCATAAAATACAGCTTTTCATTATGAAGGAAATATGGCACGTCAATAGAAAATGAATGTATTATTTGGTAAATGTTGAAAATATTCTTATTTGTAAAAATAATACATTATTTTCACTTTATACTGTACTTTACAATAACTTTCAAATGGATTAAATAGATAAATATTCTAAGAACTTAAAAAAACAGGATAAAATTAGGCGACTAAATATGTTATATCTGAAAAGCAAAGTAATTTGTAAATATAAAAGTCATGTAAGAAATTACAAGGAAAAATATCAATAAACATATCTGACTGCATAATATTATACACATAAAAATCACAACTAATGATAGAAAGGCAAATCAAAATTGAGAAACATACTTGCAAAAGTTATGAAAAAATAGTAATCTTACTAAAGAGTTCATAAAATTAATATTTAAACATTGAGACCACGATATAGAAATATATGTACAGAAATTTATATAGAGAAGTTAAATAGTAATACAAATAGAATACAAATAGTAAGTAAACATTTAAAAAATTATCTCCTTAATTCTAAATCCAAATAAAAATAAGATTCCATTTTCACCTAATTCTTAATGTTAGTGAATTGGATGAAAGTACAACCATTTTGAAAACAACTTGGCACTATGCATTGAAAATCTTTTTAAAAAAATACGTACCCTTTAACTCAGTTATTCTATTTTAAAAATCTGTTCTAAGAAAATAATAAGCCAGTGCACACTACTGTATACAGGGTTATTCAATGCAACACTGGTAATCATAGCTAAGCAAAAGGGGAATTCAGCAATAAAGAAATGGCTAGATATATTATGGATATCCATATTCATAATATTATATTATTGACATTATATTTTTAAATTATTCTAATTACATCAGAAAATTTAGATCATATAATGACAAAAGCAAATTTGCAGATCTGCAGATCATCTAAATACACAATGTGATCTAATAAATATAATAAATATTGTTACAAGGAGGAATTAAAGGAAACACCAATAAAATATAAATCGTGGATATGTGGATTATAGGGTAAAGGATTATTGAATAAATTTTTTACAATTTCTGTATTTTTAGCTTTTTTCTTTTGTAATAAAAATCTGTTTACTAAGATAATTTTTTTTCAGGATGATGCTTCTTGAAAATTGCTTAGTTGAAAAATGGAGAGATCAGCTTAGTAAAAGATCCATAGTAAGTATCATGAACAACACTGTGAAGATGGATATAAGTGCACATAACAGATTTCTTTAGAGTTGGGGAATTCTTCCCATTCTCTAATCTCCAAGCTCTCACAAGAGCCAGCAATAGCAACAGTATTTGTCTTTTGAATAGGCCGTTAAGAGTGTAGCTATTCTCACTCAGTATTTTTTACCAGGAATCTATCATTCAACTTCAAAGGTGATTTAGTTGTGTTCAATACTAAGGTACTGGTTATTTCCAAGTTAAATGAGCCTTTTGTTTCTTTATTACATGTAGTTGTTTTAGTGAACCATGAGATACTTGAGCAGACTTAATATCCATTGAGATTAAAACTGACATATATTAGAAGGGGTGAAATACCTAGTACTAAAACTTACCCTGTCACTATACATAGCAGAATCTTTTCCTGTATTTATAATAATTTAAGACTTTTGTCAAAAATTATATGCAAAAAGTAATCGTTTTGCAGTCAAATCTATGATTTTTGTGGTAACATCATAGAAATATTGATAATTCAATTAGAGGAGTTAGAATAGTTTTTTGCCCAGAGATGTGAAATTACACCAATCTAAAGACATCAGGTAATTGGTTTTAAATTTTTAAAGCATCCCTTCTCTGCAAAATATGTCGTATATATTCAGAAGATTTTGTGTTTACAGGTTCACAAAACATATTGCTATTGCCTATGCTCTCTTAGTTTGCACCAATAAATAGTTCCAGGCAAGGGAAAATTATATATTAACAATTGAGTTATGGAGAATGTAGTTAGAACACAGCCTCCCCTAGTCAGTGCACTTCTGAATAAGAGAACCAAACACTATTGTGTTAAATCAGAGCTAAAAACTCATGAGCTGCTCAGGAGCATGCTTAGTTCTATTAGACAGGAAATTCTAGCAAGATTGGTTATCTGGTTTCCAGGACTACAGTAGATTAGAAGCATCAATACATGAAGGCAAGCAGACCGTGAGAACCTGAGCTTGCCGAGAGGAAAGCTTTCAATAATCATAGCTGTGGGGACCATTCACTTTTGCAGCATATTTTCCGATATACTTCAGTAGGAATTTGCAAATATCACCACATGATAGCAACATACCATAATGAGTTTATTATTTTAGAATAGACTAGAATTGTGTCATAGCACAGTGGAGACAATGTTTTTCATTTCATTGCATTCCTAGTGCCTTGAATAATACCCAGCTGATGACTGTGGTCAAACTTTTGGCTGAATGAAATAGACTCTAGCCAAGCAGGGACATCTGTGTTAATATAAAGCAATGTCAATTCAAGTGGACTCACTTTTTTATTGTTCCTTACTTGAGCTATTTAAAGAATAAATTTTTTTCTATCAGAGAAACTTGATTTTTCAGAATGACTCATTTCCCAGTGGTTCTGGATAGCTAGCACGTTAGCGGATGGCTAGGTGTGGAAGGGGCCTCTGTCTTCCTTTGGATGTGGAAGAATGAAGTGAACAAACCCCTGACTTCCCAGTGACATGGGGTAAACTAATGCTAGTAGCCATGAAATAAGAGCCTTTTTAGAAGGCTTTGCACTGTAGGAATGTTGCATTATGGGGCTAGTGGTCAAAAGTGCATGGGTGAGGGCCTCAGGCTCTGGAGTCAGAGTGGGTGAATTTGAATCCTGACTCTGACATTTACCAGCCCTATGCCCTGCAAATAACCTCTTTGTGCTTGTTTCCTGCCCCTGTCAATGGTGCCTATTTGGAAGGACTGTTGTTTCAATGAAATGAATGCATATGGAAACTTCATCACACACTGAGCACTTTCCAAGTCACCTGGTACATGATAAGTGCTTGACATAGGGTAGCTATTACAATTGTTACCATCATTAATATATTACAGTGAAAAACTTGCCTTAATTTTCATATTAGCTGAGCGCCATAAAGGGGTGAGATAATTTGACAGTCATGTTTACAAATTGCCTTTCAGCAGTGGGAAGAGAGGCTGCAGGAACAGCAGAGAACAGTTCAGGACAAGAAGAAAACAGCCGGGCGCACCAGTCGTAGTAATCCCCCCAAACCAAAGGGAAAGCCTCCTGCTCCCAAACCACCCAGTCCCAAGAAGAACATTAAAACTAGGAGTGCCCAGAAGAGAACAAACCCGAAAAGAGTGTGAGCTAACTAGTTTCCAAAGCGGAGACTTCCGACTTCCTTACAGGATGAGGCTGGGCATTGCCTGGGACAGCCTATGTAAGGCCATGTGCCCCTTGCCCTAACAACTCACTGCAGTGCTCTTCATAGACACATCTTGCAGCATTTTTCTTAAGGCTATGCTTCAGTTTTTCTTTGTAAGCCATCACAAGCCATAGTGGTAGGTTTGCCCTTTGGTACAGAAGGTGAGTTAAAGCTGGTGGAAAAGGCTTATTGCATTGCATTCAGAGTAACCTGTGTGCATACTCTAGGAGGGTAGGGAAAATAATGCTTGTTACAATTCGACCTAATATGTGCATTGTAAAATAAATGCCATATTTCAAACAAAACCCGTAATTTTTTTACAGTATGTTTTATTACCTTTTGATGTCTGTTGTTGCAATGTTATTGATGTTTTAAAATGTGATCGAAAATATAATGCTTCTAAGAAGGAACAGTAGTGAAATGAATGTCTAAAAGATCTTTATGTGTTTATGGTCTGCAGAAGGATTTTTGTGATGAAAGGGGATTTTTTGAAAAATCTAGAGAAGTAGCATATGGAAAATTATAATGTGTCTTTTTTACAATGACTTCAGCTCTGTTTTTAGCTAGAAACTCTAAAAACAAAAATAATAATAAAGAAAAATAAATAAAAAGGAGAGGCAGACAATGTCTGAATTTCTGTTTTTTGGTTACCTGATTTCATGATCATGATGTTTCTTGTCAACACCCTCTTAAGCAGCACCAGAAACAGTGAGTTTGTCTGTACCATTAGGAGTTAGGTACTAATTAGTTGGCTAATGCTCAAGTATTTTATACCCACAAGAGAGGTATGTCACTCATCTCACTTCCCAGGACATCCACCCTGAGAATAATTTGACAAGTTTAAAAATGGCCTTCATGTGAGTGCCAAAAATTTGTTTTCTTCACTTAAATATTTTCTTTGCCTAAATACATGTGAGAGGAGTTAAATATAAATGTACAGAGAGGAAAGTTGAGGTTCCATCTCTGAAATGAGAATTACTTGACAGTTGGGATACTTTAATCAGAAAAAAAGAACTTATCTTGCAGCATTTTACCAACAAATTTCATAATTGTGGACAATTGGAGGCATTTCTTTAAAAAAAACAATTTTATTGGCCTTTTGCTAACACAGTAAGCATGTATTCTCTATAAGGCATTCAATAAATGCACAACGCCCAAAGGAAATAAAATCCTATCTAATCCTACTCTCCACTACACAGAGGTAATCACTATCAGTATTTTGGCATATTATTCTCCAGGTGTTTCTTATGCACTTATAAAATTATTTGAACAAATAAAACTAGGAACCTGCTATACATGTGTTTCATAACCTGCCTCCTTTGCTTGGCCCTTTATTGAGATAAGTTTTCATGTCAAGAAAGCAGATACCATCTCATTTCTAACAGCTGTGTTATATTCCATAGTATGCACTACTCAACAAACTGTTGTGCTATTGGATACTTAAGTGGTTTCTTCACTGACAATACTGAATAAACATCTCAATAGTCAAACATCTGTGCACATTCTTCATTAGTACCTTGGGATATGTTTGTTTAAATAGCATTTTTGGGCCAAGGAGTATGCTCAGCAAGGAAAGTTCTTGATCTTGTCAGTTATGCCCCAGAATGCTTGGACCATCAGTGTATGGAAATGCTCACTAAGTGTATGGTGTATGGAAACCCTCACTAAGATTGTTTCTCCTTCCCCATATTTATTATAAATTTAAAGTTGGAACTGGTGGCCACCTTGGGCAAACCTCCACCCTTCATCTGTGAACCATCAGCTGACAACATTCTCAGCACTTCCTACACTCCTGGCAGCTGGGAAATAGTGATTTGAGCCCCTCAAAGTATAGAGATAAATAGAAGGATTGATAGATGATTGATAGATAGATGGATAGAAAGATAGATAGATGGATAGATAGATAGATAGATAGATAGATAGACAGACAGATAGATAGATAGATTTCTTGACTGCCGGAAAAGCCTATGCAACCTCCTCTATTTTTTAACGAATCAAACATAATAATACAACTGGTTAATTACAGGAACTGAAGAATTAGAGCACAGCAGAGCTGCCAATAGATGCTCTCTGTCTAGCTTTCTTTTAAGATACATGAGAACTTACATAAATAGCCTTAGTTCTTACTTTTCAGCTCTAAACCAATGCAGTCTGATCACACTTTTGGTTTCTTTCCTTGGATACCTATAAGATGGTCTATCACACTCTTACAACAAAACCTCTTACTAGCTTGAGGGTGTTTCTGGTTGGGGTAACCAGTCTGTGAGTGAAAAAGAAGAGCACATTTTTACTGCAAGGATGTATCTGCTATTATTACCAATTCAAAAAGCAAAAATGGTTATTTGGAATCATGGAATGAAAAGGTTGAATAAGACCTCAGAAGTCATAACCTTGCTTGTTAAAGAAAGGTTGTGTAAGTTTGTCTGATTTCTTGCACATAGCTAGAGACAGATCTGGGCCCTCAAATTTCCTGAATTTTGATTTACCAGTCCAAAGTCCACTGACTTTCTGGTCACATAAATCTGGGCTGCTAGAGGGACTATTTATTTATCACCATAGAAAGAGCAACAGGATAACAAATTTCTGCTTCTTGTTATAGTCTGATTTATGCTAATACTGACCATATTTCCTATTGGAAAATACTTTTGAAAAGCAGTTTACACTGAAAGATGTATTACATCATAGTGACAGGCATGCCAACCAACAATGTATCAGTAATTAACTGATATTATTAGCCATAATATCAGTTAATTGTCAACTTTGTGATTTAACTGATAAAGCAGCATGCCATGTTCTCCAGATGAATGAAGTACCCAAGATAGAGTATCTACTTTAATTTAAAGTACTCCAAAGAAGACGCTGAACCCTAGGATAGCAATGGAATATCCTCCCTTATTATTCAAACAACAGAGATAAGCAAAAACATGAAATAAAACAAAAAGACCCTAAAATATAAAAGTAGCTAATCAAAGTGTCAAAACTAGCATTTTGGTGTGAATCCTTCTGGGTTTTGCTTCTGTTTTTGTGTAAGAACTTAATAAGGCAGCATGAAAATTGCTCCACGTAAAGAATGCAACAGTAGGTTTATATTGGACAGCTGCATAGCTTGGATGTATCAGAGTTTATTTTACCAATAATTTGTGAAAGTGGACTTGTGGTTCCCAAGTCATGCCAGGGTAGGATAGGTGTTTGTGACACAAATAACTTTCCTTCATTATTGAGTACTAAAGACCATAAAAAATGTGGCCATAAGAGAGTGCAAGGCATAGGCTGGGTGCAGTGGCTCACACCTGTAATCCCAGCACTTTGGGAGGCTGAGGCGGGTGGATCACAAGGTCAAGAGATCGAGACCATCCCGGCTAACATGGTAAAACCCCGTCTCTACCAAAAATACAAAAAATTAGTCAGGCATGGTGGTGGGCGCCTGTAGTCCCTGCTACTTGGGAGGCTGAGGCAAGAGAATCTCTGGAGCTGGGGAGGCGGAGATTGCAGTGAGTCAGGATCACGTCATTGTACTCCAGCCTGGGTGACAGAGCGAGACTCAGTCTCAAGAAAAAAAAAAAAAAAAAAAGGAATGCAAGCCATAAAGGTTTTCCATATTTTGTCTAAGGAACATGTGTTACTTTTATAACTATCAGATACTACAAAAATATTATCAGAGAGGGATATATATAGAATGCAGTTTTGTTTAAAGACATTGAGACATGCTAATTTGAAAACTATTCCCTTGATCATATGTGTTTTCATCTGGGTCCTCAGAGAAGCAAATGCCAAAACAGAATTAAATGTGCAAAACGCCTGTGAGAGAGAATGGGGAGGGATCTGGGTAGGACTGGGAGAGCTGTCAGAACACAATGGATGTCCACCCTGAGTGAAGGAGAGAGAGAAGAGAGAAGAAAGGTTGGGTAGGAGCATTCCAGACTGCTGTAAAGTCTAAGGAAAGTTTGGCAAAGTTATTTGGGAGTCTTGAGCCAGTCATCAGTCAAAGGAGTCCCTCTTCTCCCTGGGTAGCTCTAAGTATCCTGTTGTGCTCAGTCACTGACTGGGAGCAACCCATAGGTAGTGTGGTCTTGCTGCAAAGGTGGCAGTGAATTTCAGGGTGCAGAGCTAGAATCCTTGTCAATATGGCCCCTGCAACTGGAGGTTGTGATTCACATTCTCATACTCATCACACTATGACAATCATAAAAATATTAAAGTTTGACCACCACACTTTTCCAGCACAAACTATAAAGTAGTGTCAAGCAACAGAATGTCTCTGTCAATTTCTGTAACTGGCAGCCATACACTATTTAATCCCTAAGCCTTGGACTTTTGTCTTCATGCTTTTTCATGTCTTTTTCTTTTCAAATTTATTGAAGAAAGAATATGTTGATCACCACTACAGAACTTACAGTATTTATTTGCTTTGCTACCTGAGAGAAATTTCTGTCTACTGGAATGTAAGAAAATATTTGTAAAGAGGTAATTAATGGCAAGAACAAAGCCATGGTGTGTAATTTTGCCTTTACAGCCTAAGTCTAATATATTTAGTTGTGATATTTGTATGAGAACAATTTTACAACTAAAACATGCAGCTGCAGTATCTCAATGAGAACAACTTTCTAATGGCCAGTATGGCTCACTTAAATGACATATTATGAAAAGGGAAAACAATTAAATTGTTTATTAACAATTATATTCAGCTAACAGGGAGGGCATATAATCAGAGGACTATTCCTAAATCTCATAAAATTATAAGAACTTCAATAATACAACAAGGTGCAAAGAACTGAAGTTAAGCAAAAAAATGGTATTATGAATAAAATTTCACCATGGTACCAAAATAAATCTAAAATAATGTTGTTGATTCAAACTAACGGACTTCTAAAATTCACTAACATTTTAATAATAATTATAATCATTTAAAATATTTATTATGTCATTGAAATAGTTCAGCAGCTGAAAATTGGCAGACAATTGCTGAGTCATCTTTCTCCCTTTTTGGAATGCATAAAATGTTTGGCTTTGGAGGTCATCCAAAGTAGCATCCAGTGGTTGAGCAGGTTCAGACACAGTTCAGATAGGCATCAGTGTCAGGAATCCCTTTTAGTGTCCAGCAAGGGCACCAAGACAGTCCAGCTAGAGGGCCACAAATGGAGGACAGCATATTTTACAGAACCTGTCCATCTTCCACAGGGCATCCAAGGAAGTTACTGGAGAGCATTAGGCTCAAATGAAGAATGCTTTGGGTGTCCTGTCACGGAACTGGGCTGGATGGACTGGGTGTAGCCATCAGAGAGACTCTGGCTTTAGGATCGAGGTGCATGACTGAGCCAGTCCTAGAGAATGGGGACTGTTCTGTCTGGGGGGATTCATGTAGACACTGACCTCATCCCAGCGAAGTCATCCTCATGTATTTGGCTGATGGGATAGAGGCACTTTCTGCACAGGTGTCCCATTGCCTACTTACTGAGCCTGTCCCTGAATTCAGACCCACATCCCCACCCTCCTGGGTATCTCATCAGCTGACAGTTCTTAGCCTCAAGCTCCAACTTTTCCTGCTGATTTTTCAGGCCTTACTTGCCTCAGCCACAGTGGTCCAGGCCATGCTTTTACTACCTAAAGTCCAGCTGAAATTCAAGACCAGCCCATTTAGCAGAAGCCCTGGTGACTTTCTAGCCTTTTAAAATCTTTCTCCGCCAGAGGCAAGGAGATATTTCCAAGTACTGCTAACCCCAGTCCTTACGTGCCTACCTCTTGCTGCTGTGTTCCACCCACTGAATACAATCCCCTCAAGACCAAGACGAACTCAACTTGAAGCTTAATTGGATAAGTCTCTTTAGACATTGATTATTAGATTTCTAGCTACTTCAATTAGAAAGAAATGGACTTTCTCTATGTCTTGTGTATGAAATCTTTGTACAGCTTTAGTCACATATACACACAACTGAGTGTAGCTTGCCATCTGCTGGTGAAATACAATATCACTTTTAAGAGAGTTTTTTTTTTTTCTTTTTTTTTTGCCCCCAATGAATTCGAAGATATGGATCATTCTTGAGGCAATGGCAGTGTGCCACTCAGCACAATCATATTATGAATATCCAAATACTATCAGGCCATGGAAAGCATCAGATAATAATATTCAACCTGCGGGAGCAGGGATGGTGAAGGAAGTGAGGAAAGTGAAGATACTGACTGTACTTATTTCTCTGCACATTCTAAAGGAAGCCGATAATTGATTTACCTTATTTTTTAATGCATTCTGGAGAAAGATTGAGAAATATCCTTACTGATAACGCCTATGTACGTAATTAGATTTTGTATAATTTAACACTGTTCCCAGGCATGCTCCTCAAACATTATGTTGGAATATGGAAGTATTGCAGTGAGTAATCTGTTACTAACGCAGAAGGATCAAAGCTTGTGAGCATCTTACTTTTATTAATATTGGAGTTAAGAAGTTAGATTGAAAAGTTAATCATTCAGCAACATTATTCTCACTCATGTGCAATCTAATATTTTTCCTGAGTGGAATGAAAAGGAGGGTGTCACGGCTAACATGCTGGGAACAACACATTACTCTGGCTATGGGCTGAAGAGCATACCACTGCAGAAAACATCATTCAGAGTACATCGTGAGAGAGGAAAAGAAACAAAAAGAAAAACAAAATTGGCTTAGTACCTTCTTGCATTATCTTACCATCAGGGAATTAGGTACACTGCCTGGACTGCTGGACTGTACTATAGTTTGCAAACTATATAAATCTACATGTCATCCTTTTCCTCATTTTCTGCAAGGAAATTTGGAGTCAAAACTTTGACCAATTTTAAATATACATTAGGCAGTATGCATTTGTATTTAACTCCACTCCTGGCTTTACTTGATCTTGCCTACTCTCTTCCCCCCCACATTCCATGTTCCTCCCTCAATTATCTCGTATATTGTGTGCATTTATATACCTTAAATCTTTTCTGGAAGATCGGGTAAAAAGAAACATTAAGATTTGTTTCGGGAATACATTTTTATTGTTATTATGCATAGCCATTCATTTTTGTATCTTGAGGTGAATTTTCCTCCAAAGCATGTTTTTCTTATTATTCCTCCCAGGAAGCTGTGCCAAATGGTTGTATATTGATGTGAACTTATGTATTATCTTCTCAAAGTTCTAGGAAAGAAAGAATGCACTTAATAAAATAAATGACAATGCTGTACACTAATCTTTAAGCAGTTATCAGTTTCCATATTGAAGTTTTGCACATAAATCACAGAGCTGGGAGATGGGCCTTAACCTTTACCTATGGACAGCTTGACTGAGCAAGTAGTCATCAAACATTTACAGAGCAATGAGTTAATGAACAAACATTTGTGGCAGGGTTAAAAATACTAACTTGTGAGTAAGCTTTCTACCCAACCCGTTCAAGGATTCAGAATTACTGGTTAAACCAAAAGTTAGGAAGAGAATTGGGAGGGGCTGAGAAAAATACCAGGACTGATTGTGCAGCTCATTCTGAACATGATGGACAGGCTGGAGTGTAAAGATGGGGGCTGTGGGGTGGCCTGGGGGAGCAGCTGGGGGTTCAGCAGGACTCTCAGGTCAGAGATGCCCAAGAAAGAGTTTAGGGAGTTTGTTGTTATTGTTATATTTTGTTTGAAACAAAATTTCCTTTATTTACTATCTGTTTAAGAACTTTATTAAAGGCTTACTTTTTTTCTTCAACTTTATTTTAAGTTCAGGGGTACGTGTACAGGATGTGCAGGTTTGTTGCATAGGTAAACGTGTGCCATGGTAGTTTGCTGCACAGATCATCCCATCACCTAGGTATTAAGCCCAGCATCCATTAGCTATTCTTCTTGATGCTCTGCCTCCCTCAGCCCCCACCGACAGGCTCTAGTGTGTGTTGTTCCCCCCCATGTGTCCATGTGTTCTCGTCATTCAGCTCCCACTTATAAGTGAGAACATGCAGTGTTTGGTTTTCTGTTCCTGCATTAGTTTGCTGAGGATAATGGCTTCCAACTCTGTCCATGTCCCTGCAAAGGACATGATCTTATTCCCTTTTATGGCTGCATAGTATTCCATGCCATATATACACCACATTTTCTTCATCCAGTCTATCATTGATGGGCATTTAGACTGATTCCATAACTTTGCTATTGTAAATAGTTCTGCCATGAATATATCCGTGCATGTAACTTTATAATAGAAGGATTTATATTCCTTTGGGTGTATATCCAGTAATGGGATTGCTTAGTCAAATGGTAATTCTGGTTCCAGGTCTTCGAGGAATCAGCACACTATCCTCCACAATGGTTGAACTAATTTACACTCCCACCATAAAGGCTTACTTTTAATTAAGGGTTTCGATGTTAGGATTACATGCATTTTCTTTTAAAAATGTAACAGTGACTTAATTTAGTATCATTTTAGAAGGGGTTTTGAAGAGTTCTCTTGCAAGAGCTTTTTGTGCTTGTCTGAGAAATCATTCTCCCTTATTTCACTATTTTTGTTACTATTTTTTTATCCTGGCAATATGACAGGGGGTGTGTGTATTAAATTTGCCATTGCAACCATTTGAGTGTACAAATCAATGGTATTAATGACATTTACATGATTTGCAAACATCGCCACAAACAATTTCCAAAATATTTTGTCAACTTAAAAAAAAATCTGTACCCATTAAGCAATAACTTACAATTTCACCCTTCCTTCAGCCCCAAGCTATAATTTACTTTTTCTCTCTATAATTGCCTATTCTAGGTACCTCATATAAGTGGTAACATACAATATGTGTTCTTCTGTGTCTATTTCATTTAGCAAAATTTTTTTGAGATTCATCCATGTTGCAGTATGCATCAATACTTTATTCGTTTTTAGTGGCTAAATAATATTCCATTGTATCTTTATACTACACTTTGTTCATTGTTCTGTTAATGGACACTTGGGTGGTTTCTTCCTTTTGGCTATTCTGAATCATTTTTCTATAAACATTACTGTACAAGTATATGTTTGAGTCCCTGTTTTCAGTTCTCTTGGGAATACACCTAGGAATAGAATTGATGGGCTAAATAACGATTCTATGTTTAACCTCTTAAGAAACTGCCAAACGATTATCCAGAAGATGTACCATTTTATATTCCCACCAGCCCAAAGTGACTGTGAGTTTTTCAATCACTGTACACTGTACAATCATTGTACACTGTACACTGAAACTTTGGCCATTCAGGCAATTACTAAAAAGTCAGGAATAATAGATGTCGGTGAGGCTGTGGAGAAATAGTAACACTTTTACACTGTTGGTGGGAATGTAAATTAGTTCAATCATTGTGGAAGACAGTATGGTGATTCCTCAAGGATCTAGAACCAGAGATACCATTTGACTCAGCAATTTCATTACTGGGTATACACCCAAAGGAATAGAAATCATTCTACTATAAAGACACATGCACACATATGTTTATTGCAGCAATATTTGCAATAGCAAAGACACGGAACCAACCCAAATGCCCATCAGGAATAGACTGGATAAAGAAAATGTGGTACATGGAATACTATGCAGCCATCAAAAGGATCATATCCTTTGCAAGGACATGGATGAAACTGGAAGTCACCATCCTCAGCAAACTAACACCGGAACAGAAAACCAAACACTGCATGTTCTCACTCATAAGTGGAAGTCGAACACTGAGAACACATGGACACAGAGAGGGGAACAACACACACCAGGGCCTGGTGGGTGGGTGGGGGGCGAGGGGAAGGATCTTAAAGGACGAGTCAATAGGTGCAGCAAACCACTATGGCACACACATACCTATGTAACAAACCTGCACGTTACGCACATGTATCCCATTTTTTTGTCTTGTTTTGTTTTGTTTGGTGTTTTTGTTTTTGTTTTTTAGAACACATAACAATAAAAACAAAGAAACTTTGGCCATTCAAAGCGGAGAAGTGGAAAGGAGTTAAGTAGAGGGACTGCATGAGGCTTTTTATATCATGGTAGATGACACCACAGCTCAAGACCAAGGTGTGTGAACCAATGGGTGCATTGCTTGCCCTGTTGTCTCCATCCCTGCAGCCTGGATGCAGCATCCTCAGCCTGGTTACAAGCAACCAGAATCCCCAGGTCATCAGCATCTACAAGGCTCAGCTTTGAGGCTGTGCGGCTACTATGCAATAGAACAGTGTGTCTCACAGGAAATAAAGTTTGATTCAGGAATTTAGGAAAAGTTCTTCTCTTTTTAGGACAGGTTTGTCCTAGCCTCAGTCACTGAAACAAGCAAATAAAATAAAATAATAATTAAACAGGTACGTACTTCACAGTATACACTTTAGTTTTCCTCAGGATTCTCAAAGAGTCTATTAACAACCTCTTTTGCTTCATAGGCATCAGATGCTCCATGGACAATGTTTTTCAACTTACTTATTCCAAACCGGGCTCGGATGGAGTCAGGGGAAAGTACTTTTGCTTCCTCTGGGTCTGTTGGGCCCATCAATCGTCTCCATTCTGCAACAGCATTCCACTTGGTCAGAATCATGACCATAGATGGACCCCTGCAAATAATGGTGCTTTCAGAAGACCCAGTCTACTGAAAACTGTTGACACTGCAAACAAGGCTAAAGACAGAACACTGCAGCCTGGGCCAGGGAGCTCCTCTTTATTCTTTGTCCTTATCAGTGCAATCATGTACTTTCTTTTTTTTCATTTCTCCCTCTTCTAATAGGTTTATATGCTAGGTGAGTGCTATAATTTAATCCTAGAGAATATTTGTCAATAAAGTCTTATTATATTGCTACCTTGAGGTCTGTAAATAGAGACATTGTCATGGATTCAGGTCTTGTTGCTTTATGGTTGTCCTGTAGCCTCTAACCCCTTCAGAGATTGCCTCCAGTTAAGACCGCTACCTTGCTCAGGCCACCCTCATTGCCAGGACGGCCTACTTCAAGTAACTGAGTGATGTGAGCATACAACAGCCTGGTCATCTCAGCCAATACTGGACAACTCTGATAGACCAATCTAGCTGTGGTTAGCAGAAGCTGTTGTATGGTCTGTGCTACATCTTGACTTGCTGTCATCCCCATCCTGCTTCCTTGCCATGTCTTCCTCGTGGAATCCTTACTCAATAGCCTGAACAAGAAACTCTTCCAGCTTCCCAGAAAATGCAACCTGCAATAAGTATGAAAGTTAGTTTTCTAAGCTGTCATTGTGCGGTCCTAGGCTTCTGCTTATTATTTATATCTAAATAGCACATATATTCCATTAAATTTTGTTAACTTTATAAATTCTGCCTTCCTAAACTCATTGACACGTGGTCAGGAACTGAAAAAAGGGAAGATGTGCAATTAAAGAGGTTTCTTATAAGTATTTCATACACTCGTGTGTGTGTGTGCATGTGTGTGTGTATATACAGTCATGTACCTCTTAATAATGCAGATACATTCTGAGAAATGTGACATTAGGTTATTTCATTGTAGTGCAAACATCCTAGAATCTACTTACAGAAACCTAGATAGAATAGCCTCTTACACACCTATGCTATCTGGTTTAGCCTATGGCTCCTGGGCTATAAACCTGTATAGCATGTTACTATACTGAATACCGTAGACAACTGTAACACAGTGTTATTTGTGTATCTAAACATATATGAACAGAAATGGTAATGCACTGCATTACAATGATCATGATGTCACTAAGGCAATAGGAATTTTTCAGCTCCATTATAATCTTATGGGACTGCCGCTGTACATTAATTCATTATTGACTGAAATATTGTATTGCAAAGCAAGACTATATAGAAAATCTTTGATGTTTAATATATATAAAACAGAAAAGACATTTAACTCATAGTAAATCAATAATGATGTTCACATAATTATGAACTCTGTGTAAAAGAGAGTTTTGGAAAGCAGCAGTTAAAAGCAGAGACTCCCTGGGTTCAGGACTCCCGAAACACTAGTTTTGTGACTGTGGACAACTTCTAGCCCTAGGCCTACGTTCTCTCAAAATCAAAGTGGAAATTCTAGTAAAACTACTTCATAGAGTTATTATTATAAGAGTCAAATGAAATAAAGTGTGTACAGCTCATCACAAGGCCTGGAATTAAGGAAACAATAAATGTTAGCCTTTAATTTCTATGCAGTGGTTATAAAAGTATGTGTTGTCAGGAACAGATGTATCATGTAGAAGGAGTTTTAAAAGAGTGTATTTCTTATAGTAATATTTATCTTATTATGTATACACAGTTTTACAAGGTATCAACACATGTAAAAAAACGATGTGAATAATCATAGCTAACATTTATCAAGTGTTTAATATCTGTCATGAACTGTTTTAGGTACTTTCAACACATCAATTATGTAGCCCTCCCAACAAGCCTATTAGATAGATACTATTATTATTACCATTCAACAGATAAGGAAACTCAGGCAACAATTAAGTATGTTGGCAAAGCAGCGGTTTGAACTGAGGCAGCCTCTATATCTAATGTGAATACCTAGAGAAACAAGAAGGAAGGAAGGAAAAGAAAGGAAAAGAAAGGAAAGGGAAGGGAAGGGAAGGGAGGGGAAGGGAAGGGAAGGGAGAAAGGAAAGTAGGGAGGAAGAAAATATGAAAGAAAGGGAGCGAGGAGAGAGAAGGAGAGAGAGAAAAGAAGATAGAGAGGGAGGTAAGGAAATAGAAAAAAGGTGAACCATGAATGTTAGCAGAATGTCTTTTCATGAATGAGATTAGATGAAATGTTTTAATTAATTTTTGCATTTTTCAAAGTTTCTATAATGCACATTTACCACTTTTATAATGCAAATAATTATGTATCAGAAACTTACTCAGATAACATTTCCAATACATCTTTATAAAAGTCTTTTCCTGTTATTTTTGGATAAATTTTCTCTATTTGCTCAGGAGTTAGGAACATTTTCTTCACCTGTGTCAGATCAAATCCAGCTTCCTTAGCCATCTTCAGGATCTGCTCTAAGAAAAACAGATATTTGATAATATTGCAGATTGCTTCACATTTCCTCCATACTCGAGTAGACTGAAATAACTAAGGAAAACGAGAGTTTAACTTGCATATTGTGGTTTAACATGGCAAAACTCTGCCAAACTAAATTAAAATTCCAAAGCACCGAACTGACATTCAGAACTTCAGTATGTTAATGTAGATTTTCAGTCTCTGAGGCTCACCTTTCCAGAAACCACCTGAAACACCTAGTAGGCCACAAGAGTAGACAGGGAAGGGACCTGCTCTCATGCTAAGAATAAAGATCTATTTTCACCTTCATACTACAAATGCCAAGGAATTTCTTGCTAGATATGGATTGAAGGATAAAGCCAATCTGAACTCTTCTCCCTGAAGAATCAGAGTACCATCGAGGGAATTAAACAAAGCAAATGTTGTCAAAATCTCACCAACAGCCTAAGTTTTGAGGGCTACATTCTAGAGGCAAAGGTGAACCAGCTAAGAAACTGGGAGCTTTCTGGTAAAACGGCCTCTTCTTTGCTCCAGATTAAAAGCACATAGAGTGGTCTGGGAGCTAAAGGCAATATGATTATAACCAACAGACAGCCTGGAGAAGGCTGGACCTCTCCTGCTGGAAGGGAAGTCGCCAGGATCTGCCCTAAGACAGGCACTGCAGAAATGAAAGGGAAGAAAACATAAACCTTTCCTCAGAGACTAACTGTCTCAACAGAGAGCAAGGCCTATAAAGATATCATGAGAAAGTGATCATTATTGTAGAGTAATATATAAGGTCCCCAGAACCACAGGTGAGAAAACAATTAACTTTCTCTGGAGAGGTCAGGGATGACTTCACAGAGACACTGACCTTTGTCTTAAGCATGGAAAAAATAAGGTGTGATCACCAAGTGGACAAGTAGGGAAAGGACATTGCAGCCAGAGTGAGTATTGTATGCCAAGTGCAGAGGGCAGGAAGAAGTGACTGGGTGAAAATGTACTGGAGATGAAGTTGGCCAAGTAAGCAGAAGAAGGATTATCAAGAGCTATGCCCTGTGAAGAAATCTGGACTTTCCTCTAAAAACAACAAGGAACATTTAAAGCATTCTAAGCAAGAACATATTCAGATCTGTGCTCTAAAACGATAATTTCCTTTGCACCATGAAGAATGAATTAGGGTAGGAGTGGGTGATTGTGGCATTGCAAGCAAGGTATTTGAAGACTAATGCAGTTTTTGGAAATCAATACTTCCTGGTAAAAGGAGGCACCTTGGAAAAGAAAAGTCTCTTACAGTTCTTAGATAAAGACAGCAAGTGGCTCAGGTTAACGTTCAAGATAAACAGAGAGTACTGTAGGTAGTGAGACAGATTCACCCCCTGCAAAGGCCCTACCTATTAAGAAACTACCTAATTATATTCATACAAAACCAAGAGAAAATCTGAGCTGAGAAATGAAATGAGCTAACCCAAACCCTTATTAATCTTTACTGAACCATTATAAAAGATAAAATTAAAATTACTATGCTAATTAAAAAATTTATTCCCCTGTTAAAGAAATAAATAAAAGAAAGAGAAAGAGGAAGGGAAGGAGGAAGAAAGAAAGCCAGCAGAAGGATGGCAAATACCCCCCAAACTGTAACACAACACCCTAATGTGAATTAAACAGTTTGAACATTAAAAAAATCATAAATCATAAATCAAAACTTCAAACTCAAAACTAGAAATGGCCAAGCAATAAGTAGATGTGAAATAAAAGCTGCACTCACAAAAGACAAAGATAAAATAACAGAAATAAACTAGGTGTCTAATGTAACTTAAAATACAGAGAAGGACATAGAGAACAGAAGTAAAAATAGCCAAGTAAAGGAAAGCAAAATAAAGAAAGAGAAGTCAATAGGGAAAGTGATAGATACAGAAGTTAGGCAAAGATAAGCATGTCTACACGTGTGTGTATGTAGGTGTGTGTGTATGTAGGTGTGTGTGTGTACATATCTGTGTATATATATAATTAAATAATATATATTACTATATTTATTTAAGAAATTTGACTTCATCATACCAAAAGAGAATATTTTTAACTAAAAATTGAGTAAGTCAATCTAAATACTCAGAAACTTCAAAAGAATCCCCTGTTAGTTCCAGTTGGTGAAATCCCTAAAGAAAAAACAAAAGAACAATGGAACAGAACTAATATTTAAAACTATAAGGCAGGAAAACCATCTTGAAATAAGAGAAGATAAGAATCTAGACATTGGAAAAGACTAACATGCATCTGGAAAAAGAAACCAAGAGTGGTCATATCTCAGACATATGTTAGTAAAACTACTAGACTTGAGAAACAAACAAAAATTAACCCTTTCTTCTGGCAAAACACCATATTACTTACAATGAAACAAAAGTCAATATGGCACCAGGTTTCTTGAAAGAAATGCAGGAAACAAGAATAGAGATACCCTGTCAAGAAACTCCAAGAAAAAAAATGTGAGCCTAGGATTATTTCTATCAGCATATATGTAAATAATATATTTTCTGACAAAGTACATTTAACATCTAACACAAGTTCAAAAAATATGAGAATAGCTCAAGAAATGAGAAAGTAGATTAAGTACCTAATTTTCACAAAGGTAATAGGATATCATTTAAAGCAGAGAAAACAAATAATAGGCACTCAGTCAAGAAGAGTGAACTTTCAAGCCTATCCATCCCACCTTTTTTTGTTGTTGTTGTGTTTTGTTTTAGGCTTTTAGCAGCCCAAAGTCATGGTTTTTAGTTTCTGTCTCTAGTGATAACCAGAAAAGAAGGATGAGGAAGGGGCTTTACTGGCCCAATCAGAAACAGAAACTAAGAACCCATGACTATATTCTTTCCCTTGGACAACCCTGATACATATTGCAATAAAAATGGCTTCCAGAACAAATAAATTTCTCAAACACAAAAGAAAATGTAAAAGACCACACAGAGAAGAACAACAGTAATGAAAAATAGAATGTAAAGTAAATATAACTTAAAATAATATGTTTGAAACTAAACATATTATTAACATAAAATAAACATATTATGTAAGTTTATCTCATCTACTAAATTTTTTTCCTGTAAGACCTAAAACAACAAAACTACTAGAAGAAAATATAGGTGAAATGCTTCATAGCATTGGTCTCTGCAGTGATTTTTTTTGGGTAAGACCTCAAAAGCACAGGCAACAAAAGCAAAACTAGACAAATGGGATTATATCAAACTAAATTCTACATAGTGAAGAAAAAATCAACAGAGTGAAGAGAAAACCTACAGAATTCAAGAAAATATTTTCAAGCTATGCATCTGACAAAAGGTTAATATACAGCGTATATAAGGAACTAAACTCAATAGCAAACAAACAAAAACCCCAAAAAAGGATTCTGGTTTAAAAATGGGTAAAAACCTGAATGGACATTTCTCAAAAGATATTTGTTGAACATACAATGACCAACAGATACATGAAAAAAGGCTCAACATCTCTTAAAAAATTAAAAATAGAACTACCATATATGATCCAGCAATCCCACTATGGGTATATATCCAAAGGAAATAAAATCAGTACATTGAAGAAATATCTGTACTCACATGTTTATTGCAGCATTATCCACAATAGCCAAGATTTGGAATCAACCTAAATAAAATCAACCTATTTATTATCAATAAAAATTGATGGATGAATGGATAATGAAAGTGTGATGTATATACATTATGGAATATTATTCAGCTATAAAAAGTAATGAAATCCTGTCATTTGTGGCAACATAGAAGAACCTAGAGGACATTATCTTAAGTGAAATAAGCCAGGCACAGAAAAGATAAATACTGCATGATCTCACTCATATGTGGAACCTAAAGAAGTTGATCTCCTAGAAGTAGAGAGCAGAATGGTGCTTACTAGAAGAGGGGAGGGTATGGGGGAGGGAGAAATAGGGAGAGATAAGTCTATGGGTATAAGTTCTGGTGTTCTACTGCATAGTAGGATAACTATAGTTAATAATATTGCATTGTATATTTCAAAATAGGTAGAAGAGGAGATTTTGAATGTTCTCACCACAAAGAAATGATAAAGTTATGAGGTAATGGGTATACTATATACCCTGATTTGATTATTACATAAGGTGTACATGTATCAAAACATCATAATATATCCCATGAATATGGACAATTTTGTTTCAATTTAAAAAATTAAAAATACATGAGTTGTGTACTGTTTTATTACAGTGAATCTGGCTGTTTAACATATATTTTGAGAGAAAGTCATGAATACAAATCTGCCTTTATGGATTTTATGTATGAGACAAGCCTAAAAAAAGTGATTCAAAAAGGCTAAAAATAAATAAATAGGCAAAAATGTACAAGGCAAATGCAAATAATAAGAAAGCAGGGTGTGTGGTCTTGATAGCAAACAATACAGAATTCAGGCCCCAAGGCATTAAATGAGACAAATAAGAACATTGTGTAATGCTAAAAACTAAATTTACCATGAATAATAGTTTTAAATATCTATGTATCAAATAACATGGCCACCACCATTATAAATCAGAAAATACAGGAAATATAGCCAACAATATACTGAAAACAGGTGACTCACACCTCTAGTTTCTGACAGATCCCCCAAATTCAAGACAGATCAAGTTGGGAAAAAATAAATCAAGATGAATCAAACTGTAAGGCTGGTTTTATCTTATATTCAAACTTTTCACCATGACACTAGTGATAATATTTTTTCTCCTCATACACGTAGAATCTTCACAAAAGTTCGCCATATGGTAGTTTGGCAATACCATGATAATTTCAAAAAATGCAAGCTTTTTCTTCTACTAGAATTTTAAAAAAATCTCTTTAAAAATAATTTATTTGTTGAATAACTCAAAGGCCTAAGGGAAAATACAAACCAAAATTACAAAATTTCTATAATTAATTATCAATAATCAATAATGATAATGAAAACACTATGCATTAGACCCTGTGGGCTATAATTAATGCAGTAATCAAAGGAAAATGTATAACCTTAAAAATTCTTATCAATAAAAATTAAAAGTTGAAAATAAATAAACTTAATATTCGACTCAAAAAGCTAGAAGAAGAACATAAGAAAAAACTGCTAGAAAATGGAAGGAAGAAAATTATGAAGATAAAACCAAAAATAGTAGTTAGAAAAGAGAAAAACATAGAACTCATGAATAAATTAAATTTTTATTGTTTGAAAGAGAATGAAATAAGAAATGGTAAAGTAGAAATAATCACTGAAATGGAGGAAATATAATAATGATAAGAAATTACAAATTACATAGCTGGAATAGATAACTTCCTAGGAAAATATAATTTAACTATATTTACTCAAAGGATGATAGAAAACTTAAATAGAGCAATTTCCACAAAAGAAACAGAGAAAGCAATCAAATAATTATCCCACTAAAAAACAGCAGACCCAGATATTTTCACAGGAAAATTATACCAGACCTCCAAATACCAATCTCAGTGCTGCTTACGCTCTTTTGGAGCACTGAAAAATATGTTCACATTCTTTATGAAGTATTCCATTGATTTCTAAACCCGATAGATATCAAATCAAAAAAATGGAAAGCAGAGATCAATCTCACTTTTAAGTCTCAATACAAAAAAAAAACAAGTAAAATATAAGCAAATAGTATCCAATAGCATATCTAAAAATGCATCATAACTAAGCAACATCTATACAGGAATGGAAGGATATAGTTCAATTTTTGAAATATCATTAACATGATATTCCGTACTAATATATCCATGGAAAAAACAACTCATCATTTTCATAAATTCTGAAAAGGACTTCAGCAAAATTCAATATCATTTCTGATTAAGAGAAAGACAAAGAGAAGGATGAGGGAGGGAGAGATGAGACAGATAGCAAGAGAAAATATGACAAAGTTAATTGTTGAATCTAAATGAAGGATGGGAGTATTCATCGCAACTTTTCTTTTTTTGAATTTTCTGTTTCCTGTTTTGCTTTTCTGCTTGTAAATTTTTTAAATGTTCACAAAATTTGGAGAAAATGTATACACTGACTTTTATTCTTAAATATTTACCTCTTTGTTCACTTGTTGCATGAGGTTTAATCAAGCCTAAAGTGCTTTGAAGAGGAAAGAAATGCTGTATTTCCCTTTCAGCGGTTTCTAATGAATCGCTGCCATACAACTGGTTGACCGGCAAACTGTCCATCGCAAATTGTGCACATAAACTTTGAAAAAGAAGTCAGGTTTAAAAGCTATTAGAACAGAACAGAATAATATAACACAATTTATATAAGTTGTTCAAAAGTTATCAAATAACAGCAAATCATTCCAGATCTTGACACTGTGCAAAAGGAAGTTAAGTACATGGCGGCTTAGGACATGCTACTTCTTTTCAAGGAGGTTAACGGTCATCAGGAAGAAAGGATGTGATCATTTAAATCATCATGACGATGAAAATTGACAGATAACTATGAAAGAGGAATGAATGCCGATACGGTTTGGCTTTGTTCCCACCCAATTCTCATGTTGAATTGTAATCCCCAAAATCCCCACATGTCATGGGCAGGACCTAGTGGGAGCTAACTGAATCATGGGGGCAGCTTCCCCCATGCTGTTCTTGTGCTAGTGAGTGAGTTCTCAGAAGATCTGATGGTTTTACAAGCACCTGGTATTACAAGCCCTGCTGGCACTCATTCTCTCTCCTGCCACCCTGTGAAGAGGTACCTTCTGCCATGATTATAAGTTTCCTGAGGCTTCCCCAGCCATGCGGAACTGTGAGTCAATTAAACCTCTTTTCTTTATAAATTACCCAGTCTCGGGCATTTCTTCATTGCAGCATGAGAACGGACTGATATAGATGCCCTGTGCAGTGAAAAAGCTCAGAGGGTAGAATCCTTGTTGCATTACTTGCTAGCTGTGTGATATTAGGGAGCTGCTTAACTTCTCTGTGCTTTAGTTGTCTCAAATATAAATATGACAATAAAACCTGTTTGAGAAGGTGATTTTGCAGATGCAATCAGATGATGCCTTTGAAATATATGGTGTGTGTATTGAACTCCAAATAAATTTTCTTCTGTGGCTTTCACCATGTGATAATGCTTCACGTTATCAAGCATTACATGGCATTTGACTCTAGACCAAAGATACAAAATTATAAACATTAAATCCAGAAGATACTGTAAGGGAACCCTCCAGGTGAGCAACAACAGCAATAAAAGAGAAGTAGACAGGACAGCTTTGTGGGAAGAGGCAGGAGTGATGCTGATAATACCAGACCATCCACATTAGATTAGACAGTTTATTGTTATGCTTTCTTTCCTATAAATAAGCATGCATCTCTTGAATCAGTTGTTGCTCTTTGGTATTTTTTCAGTTGTCCTTTTTATCTGTTTTTCTATCTATCTATGCATATTTCAGTAGCAAATAATGCTCACTGCCCATTTCACTTTTTTCTCTTTAAACAGTCCAGGGCAGTCAACCCAACAAATTCCAGCTATGGTGAATAATGTTCCTTCCTGCTAACACTGATGTGGATTCTTGACATCACTGGAAACTTGGTTTTCTGTCCCCAGCTTCAAGATCCTCTTCTTTTCTCTCTGGTCTCAATGACTCATTCAGGTTTTTGTTTGTTTGTTTTTGTTTTTTTGCCTTATCACCTTGGCCTTTCCATTCTGCCCTTGGCTGTTCCCACACCTCTAATTTGGAGATACTTTCAGCCCTAGTCCCTTGGACTCTGTGATTGCCAGGGGTGAGGGATTTGCACAATGATTGAATGAAACAGCCTGAGCCATCCTGAGCACTTACTCTACTCAATGCAGAGCATTCTCCCAACCCGTTATGCTGTGAAACATGATTATTGGAAAATGTCGGGGGAGGAATAGTGAGATAGAGGGAGTAACAGGTAACAGTCAGGGGTTGCTGTGCTTCTCTTCTATGCAAATTATCATATTTTGGGTAAAACAATGCCAGCATAGAATCTGATATTCAGGCACAGGAAAGGGGTGAAGTTCCATTTAAAGAGTTATTCCTAAAGCAACCGTAAGTGCTGGGTGGAGCCAAGGAAAGCGGAAAAGTGGGGATCAATTAGAAATAAAGGTCAAGATTAATTGTGAACCTGTGGAAATTTTCAGTATGATAGTGGGGTGGAGATGGGGCAGTAACTGAGAGCCTCCACACTTGGTGCCACAGTGTCTAGACCAGTGTGCTTACAGGCACAGGCCTTGTGTTGATAGCAATCCCTTTCTCTGGTAGCATGCATTGCATTCTATGCCACATTTTATTAAATGATTCCATGGCACTCTGCTCACACCACTTGCAGAGGTTCTATGCTTATCCTTCACAGTCATTAGCACATAAGCAAAGACATAATTGAGTAGGGCTAACTAAGGGGCAATACATGTTAATGCAACACAAGTCAGATTTAAGTATATCCTACCCAAAAGAAAGCACTTCAGCTTTCATGTAAGTGAGGCTTCATAACTATTGTGATTTATTGTGTCAACATGTATGTCAGATTTGCAGTGCCTTAAAGAGCATCTATATTCTTGCACACTTGAAGGGGGTATGAGGGGTGTCCTTTCTTCCTTTGAATTGAATCCTACCCTTAAATCAGCATGAAGAATTCAAGGGAATTGAAATTCAATTTGTTTCCATCAGCTTCGTGCCAAATATGGAGATGCATGAGAAACTATTTCTATCCTGCAGATGATATTAAGCCTAGCAGGTAAGCTCAGAAAATATCCAAAGAGTTCCCCCTATGTACCAGGTAATATGCCAGGGGTCAAGTTGATTACAAATTTAGCTGATATCTAAGATTAATCAGTAAGCTAAGTCAATAAATGTTCCCACTAAATTGTAGAGTACATACTCAATTAGTCATCATTGTCTTAACACTCATGATCAGTTAACGAAGCTACAGCTGCCACCACAACCGTCTCAAAGGAATTTCTCCTAAATAGCGGGTGGGGTGGATATTTCTCCCAAGAGATGACCTGTTGACTGAAATATACACCTCTTAGCTCCCAGCCCTAAGCCTAGCATCTCACAATGGTCTCTTGCAAATCCTTGGCCATCCTCAGGCTGGCACTGGGCTGGACCTCCAGTCGTAAGCGGTCCACTCCTTCCCCAGGAAAGGCAGCTTTCCTGAGAGGCTCCCTTGGATTAGAGCTGTGGTTCCAATACTCTACATCTAAAAAGGTGTTTAAAATGGAGCCCATGAAAACAGCTAGGGACCCATGGTATGAATCCTACCTCTCTGGAAAATATTCAATGGCTTCTTCAACAGTTCTTGGTCCCAGTAATTGTTTCCAATATTGCAAGCCATTGTCTCTCAATAAAACAAGGGCTAGAGATGGACCACTATTAGAAAAGAAAACAAAGAAGAGGTAATAAGAAGTGTAGCTCAGTAGCTAATTAAGTATAGGCAATACAAATGCATATTGTTAAATATATCAAAAATATGTAACATGTAAAATAATCTTTTAACAGAGGTCTGTAATTTTTTTCCATTGATATGTTTTCAAGAGCATATCTATAAAAGAATAGAAGCAGAGAAAGGAAGGGAAGGGGAGTGCCATGATTCTTGTAGATGTTTCTTTCATTGTTTCCATGGTCCTGCTGGTTTATATGCCCCTGCAGGATTTCGGCCTCAATTGCTATTTCAGTTATTCTTCTAGAAAGAAACCCAGTACATTTCTAGCAACTCATTCTTTCCTAGAACTAGTTAACTATAAGATTACAAAAGCTCTTGAGAGTCAGTCAGTTCTCTGCTTAAACTTGACAGTATTGTACACCCTGGACTTCTGGTGTTCAACTCAGCCGGACTCCAGTAACTTCCTCTGAGATCTTCCTACTATTCCAGTAACATTCCAGGAAGACTAGAGAAGACAGGCAGGTGAGCAGAGGATTGGGATGGGAGCAGGACTGGTAGAGAAGTAAACTCAGAACATGTTTACAGACTTGAGGAGTTTGGCAGCTTAAATAGAAACGAGACTTAAGAGAAAGTTTACATGATTCAAAAATAAATCAGACTGAATTTTCTCAACCTGAATTCTACCTGGTCATGTTTTCTATAAGTTTATTAAAATAGTCTTCATTTTCATATTCCTTGCACAGTGCTTGTGCTTCTTTTTCTGATAATACTACTTGTCTTTGCTCCAGTATTTTGAAGTCTTCATCTTTAATAATATGCAAAACATCATCTAAATAAAAACAGTTACATAATAAGTTTTAAACTGGTAGATTACTGGTTATGTACACAATACATAATATACTATCATGAGGGCATACAATGCACTTCATTCTCGTACGAAATTTTGAAAGTTTGCAGAAATACCTTCTTAGGTTTTAATTTAAGGTGAACAGTATCTCTTAACATCTCATTATGATGCTATTTCCAATTTTTCTTCATATAGGAATCATGCATGCACACACATACACATATACAACACACACACACACACACACACACACACACACACATAGGTATCTCATTAAATCTTTTTCTTGGGTGTATGCATGTGAATGTGAGTGATTGTGTGTGTGTATGTGTGTATGTGTGTGTAGATAGTAACCTAAATAATCAACCAACACAATTATGGAAGTCATTATAAATAATTTTTATGTTCAATAACCATGATTTGATTTATCCCATTTGGGGATAAACAAGGTGATTGAATACCTGAAGATATTTCTCAACCTTCTCTCTTGCCTACTTCCCACTACAGAAGCCTAGAAAATCCAATACTCACACCTCCATCCTTCCTTACAGATAGTGTGGCAGTGTGATCCAGCTATGGTCAATGATATTTATAGGAAATACACTGGGGACTCTTATGAGAGAGGCACTCAGGGAGAACCTCTGTCCTACACCATCTTCTGCTTCCTGCTTTTGAATGTTTGAGGGACATGATCTTTGGAGCTGTGCAGGTCATCTTGTGACAAAGAAGGATAAGTCAAAAGCACAAATATTGACTAAGATCTTGAACAGCCTTAAACTCCTTATCGAGGCCAAAAAACAGGAAATAAAGTGAATAAAGTAGAACTAAGCAAACAATTGTAAGGAAAGAATAAAACAAAGTATCATGCATGTTAATACAGTTTAAGAAATAATTTGCTTCAGAACTACCTCACAGAAAAAAAAGGAAAACACAGGATATATAGCTCTTGAAATTTGAAAAAGTGGAATCATATTAATTCTTAGAAGACACTGAAGTTTTTTTTTTAATTACTAATTTTGTAAAAAGATTTCTCAAATGAGGGTACCTGATGACCACAGTTTAAAAAGTGACAACCAATCCCCAAGCAATTGCCGTATAATATTAATAGCTTCTTGAAATGACTCACGATAAAAGCTCAGGAAAAATATTCAGGGAAGGTAAATCTGCATAAAGCTAAAGAAAGTAGATTTAATGGGATAGTAGCTCGATTGTCGATCCTTGAGAATCCTGGAGATTGCCTTCCCTAATTTGCACTCTCTCAGTTAGGTGATCACAAAGGAATTATAAACCAGGTGTAGAGAGGGTCCTCACCGTCCAACGGATAAATTGAAAAAATATTGGTGAGTATGCCTTATTTGCAAGACGGCATTGAGTTTCTTTGTTTCACTCTAAATTCCATGATGAATATAATAATAAATATTTTATTTCGCTTGCACTATGTCCATGAGAATTTTCAAACATCCTTTCAAGCATTCCAGTGACACTATCTGATGCCGTATTTGGTGACAGGTGTGAAGACACACAGAATTCCTGGTTCTAGATAAAGGTGGCTAGCAATTGCATAGAAGTTTCATGGAATAACCTGATGCATAAAAAATCATACTTCAAAGCCCCGAACACCTTGTTGACCTTTCTTTCTTTCTCTTTCTTTGTTTCTTTCTCTTTGTTTCGTTTTTTCTTTCTTTCTTTCTTTCTTTTCTTTCTTTCTCCTCTTTCTTTCTTTCCTTCCTTCTTTCTTTCTTTCTTTCCCTCCCTCCATCCTTCCTTCCTTCCTTCCTTTATTTCTTTTCTTTTTTTCTTTTTTTTGACAGGGTCTCACTCTGTCACCCAGGCTGGAGTGCAGTAGCACCATCTCAGCTCACTGCAACCTCCACCTTCCAGGTTCAAGTGATTCTCCTGCCTCAGCCTCCCCAGCAGTTGGGACCACAGGCATGGGCCACCACACCCGGCTACGTTTTCTATTTTTAGTAGAGATGAGGTCTCACCACGTTGTGCAGGCTGATCTTGATCTGGGCTCAAGCGATCCGGCTGCCTGGCCTCCCAAGGTGCTGGTACTACAGGCGTGAACCACAGCACCTGGCCCACACCTTGATACCTTATTTCTCATCAATCACAGGTAAATTTCTAAGTAAGGTGCTTAATAGTTAAATAAATGTGTAAATATCAGTTCATTCTTAGATATCTATACAATCTTGAAAAACAATTGAGCAAAAATAAAGGGAAAATATTTTGCAAGTATCTAAATAAATCAAGCCACAACCACCAACAACAAAAACTGAATTATCTGCAAAGGAACAAAAAATTAGCTGACAGCAGACTTTTTCTCTGGAATACAACTTTGTGCTCACAAATTTGATAATTCAGATAAATTGACCCATTCCTTGAAATACACTAAATATTAAATACCAAAACTCACACAATGAGAGCTAGGTAATATGATTAGCCCTATATCTATTAGATAAATTGAATTAGTCCTTAATAACATTCTGAAAAATACAGCACCAGGACTAGATTATTTTGCTAGTGAATTCTACAAAAAGTTTAAGGAATAAATGACACCAATTCTCTGGAAACAATTTATTTTTCTCAGAAAATAGAAGCAGAGGGAACACTTTCTAACTCATTCCATGAGGCCAAGCTTACCATAATATTCAAAAAGATATCACAAGAAAAAAAAACTAAAGACCAATAGCTCTCATGAACATAGGAGCAGAAATTCTTAACAAAATATTAACCTTTCAAATTTAACAATGTATAAAAAAGTTGCAAACCATGACCAAGCTGGATTTATTCCAAGTATGCCACGGTGGTTCAACATTTGAAAATCAATTAACATAATCTCCACTAATAGGATAAAGAAGAAAAGTCATATGATTATATTAGTAGATGCAGAAAAATCATATGACAAATTTAATACCAATTCATGATAAAAATTATTACCAGAGGAGGAATAAAGGGAAACTTTCTCAACTTACTAGAGAACATCTTCAAAAATCCTACAGTTAACACTGTCCTTAATGGAGAGACACTAGATGCTTTGCCTCTAAGATCAGAAAAAAAAGCAAAGCTACTCCCTTTCACTACTCCTCTTCAAATTCATACTGGAAATCTTAGCTAAAGAAATAACACAAGAAAAGGAAATAAAAGGTATACTGATTCAGAATGAGGAAATGAAATTGTTATTCTTCACAGAGGGCATGACTGTCTATGTAGAAAATCCCAAAGAATCATCATCATCATTGTCAACAACAACAACAACAACAACACCACCACAAAACTTCGGGCACTGATAAGAGAATATTATAGCAAAGGTTCAGGTTATAATTAATATACAAAAGTCAATTTTTTTCTATATACCAGAAATGAGCAATTGGAATTTGAATTTAAAGCAAAACAATTTATACTAGCACTAAAAAAGAAAATACATGGGTAAAAATCTATCAAAATACGTAAAGAATCTAAATGAAGAAAACTACAAAACTCTGGTGAAAAAAAATCAAAGATCTAAATAAATGGAGAGATATTCCATATTCATAGATAACAAGACTTAATATGAAGATGTCAGTTTTTCCCAACTTGATCTGTAGATTAAACACAATCCCAACCAAAAGCCCAGCAAGTTATTTTGTGGATATGGAAATTGACAAACTGATCTCAAGTTTTTATGAAAAGGCCAAAGATGTAACACAGTATTGAAGGAGAAGAACAAAGTTAGAGAGCTGATACTACCTGACCTAGCCACATTGATTAATGGAACAGAGAAGAGAGCCCAGAAAAAGACCCACACAAACATAGTCAATTGGTATGTGATAAAGTTGCAAAGGCAATACAATGGAGGAAGGACAGTCTTGTCAACAAATGGTGCTGAAATAATTAGAAATACCCTCTCAAAACAATAAGTCTAGACATAGACCTTACACTATTCATAAAAATAACTCAAAATGGATGATAGACCTATATGTAAAACACAAAACTATAAACTTTCTAGAGAATAACACAGAAGAAAATCTAGGTGACCTTGTGGTTAGCAATGAGTTTTTAGATACAACACTAAAACTGCAATCCAAAAAGAAATAACTAATAAGCTGGACTAAATTAAAAATAAAGACTTTTCTGTGAAAGACACTTTTAAGAAACCAAGAACCAAAAACTTGGAGAAAATATTTGCAAACCACATACATGATAAAAGACTTGTATTCAAAATAAACAAAAAAAAACCTTTCTACTCAACAATGAGAAAAACGAACAACTCAATTAAGAAATGGGCAAAAAGTATAAAGAGACAACACATCATCAAAGAAGATATAGAGATGATTAGTAAGCATATGAAAAGAAGCTCTGCATAATATGTCATTAGGGAATTGTAAACAAGGACAACACTAAGGTAATGTTATTTACCTATTAATGTAACTAAACTCCCAAAAACTGACAATACCAAATCCTGGCAAGGTTGTAGAGCAACAGGAACTCTGATTCATTTCTAATAAAAATGGAAAGTGATACAGGCGCTTTGGAAGACATTTTGGCAGTTTCTTACAGACTACACATACTTTTACAGCATGATCCTATACTCATGCTCCTAGATATTTACCCAATTAAATTAAAACTTACATCCACACAAAAACCTGCATATGAACACCTACAGCAATTTTCTTCATAATGGCTGAAAACTGGAAGCAACCAAGGTGCCCTTCTATAGGTAACTACATAAATAAACTTAGTTGCATACATACAATGGAATATTATTCAGTGATAAAAAGAAATGAACAATCAAGTCACCAAAAGACATGGAGGAACACAAAATGCACATTGCTAAATGAAAGAAGTCAGAAAATGTGGCACATATACACCATGGAATACTATGCAGCCATAAAAAATGATAAGTTCACGTCCTTTGTAGGGACATGGATGAAATTGGAAATCATCATTCTCAGTAAACTATTGCAAGAACAAAAAACCAAACACCGCATATTCTCACTCATAGTTGGGAATTGAACAATGAGAACACATGGACACAGGAAGGGGAACATCACACTTCGGGGACTGTTGTGGGGTGGGGGGAGGGGGGAGGGATAGCATTGGGAGATATACCTAATGCTAGATGACGAGTTGGTGGGTGCAGCACACCAGCATGGCACATGTATACATATGTAACTTACCTGCACCTTGCGCACATGTACCATAGAGCCTAAAGTATAATAATAATAATAATAATAAGAAGAAGAAGAAGAAGAAGAAGAAGAAGAAGAAAAAAACTTTCAGTTAAAAAAAAAAAAAAGAAAGAAGTCAATCTGAAAAGGCTATCTACTGGCCGGGTGTGGTGGCTCACGCCTGTAAACCCAGTACTTTGGGAGGCGAGGCGGGTGATCACTTGAGGTCAGGAGTTCTAGACTACCCTGGCCAACATGGGGAAACCCCCTCTCTACCAAAAATGCAAAACTTAGCCAGGCATGGTGGCACACCTGTAATCCCAGCTACTTGGGAGACTGAGGCAGGAGAATCTCTTGAACCTGGGAGGCGGAGGTTGCAGGGATCTGAGGTCACCCCACTGCACTCCAGGCTGGGTGACAGAGCAAGACTCCAACTCAAAAAATAAAAAATAAATAAAAACAAATATATATATATAATGAAAAGGCTATATATTGTATGATATCAACTGTAAGACATTCCTTAACATATCAAATAACAAAAGGATCAGTGGTTGCCAGGGGTTAGGAGAGAGAAAGAGATTAGTAGGTAAAACACAGGGGATTGTTAGGGTGGCAATTCTATTCTGTATGGTACTGTAATGGGAATACCTGACATTATGCATTTGTCACAATCCATAGGATGAACAAAATAAAGAGTGAAACTTAATGTAAACTATTGACTTTAGTTAATGACATTTTAACAATATTGGTTCATTAACTGTAAAAGTGTATCACAGTAATACAAGATGTTGATAGGAGAAGGTGGGAGGGAGCAAGTATATGGGAACTCTGTAGTATTTTTCTTAATTTTTCTCAAAATCTACAACGGTTTAATATTTTGGCTTGATTTTTCTGTAAATCTAAAACTGTTCTGTAAAGTCTATTTATTTAAAAATAACATGTATTTGAAAATATTATCTTTTTTAAATATTAAAAGACATTGAAAATGGCAAAAAGACAAAAATCTTCCAATAAAGAGAACCCCATGTCTAAATCATTTTACTCATAAATTCCAGTAAACATTTAAGATATAACTCCAATTCTACACTATCTCGTCCATAAAATAGGAGTGACTGCTTCTCATCTCACTTTATGAACCTGCATTACTCTGACACCAAAACCAGATAAAAACATTACAAGAAAAGAAATCAACACATATCCCTCCTGAATATAGACACAAAAATTCTCAACAAAATATTAGCAAATCAAATCCTGCAGTGTGTAAAAAGGATAATACATGACAGCCAAGCGGGATTTTTCTGGAGAATGCAAGGCTGTTTCAACATCAATAATCAAAATAATCCACCATATTATCAAAATGAAGGAAAAAACACAATCACATCAATAGATACAAAAAAAATTGAGGAAAACACAACATCCTTTCCTGATAAAAATTCTTTCCAAACTAGGAAGTGGTGGTAATTTTCTTAATCTGATAAAGGACATACACAGCTAACATATTTAGTGGTAAAAGACCAAATGCTTTTGCTATAAGATCAGGTACAAGGCAAAGATGTCTCCTCTCATCACTCCAATTGAACATCATACAGGACGTGCTAGCTAGCTGAATGAGGAAAGAAAACGAAATAAAAGGCATACAGATGGAAATGAAGAGGAACAAGTATGTCACTTTGCAAACCCTATTACTGCGTCTATCAATGATTCTCAGCCGGAGAGGTTTTGCCCTACAAGGGGCATTTGGCAACCTCCAGAAACATTTTTGGTTGTCACAGTTTGAGAGGTGGGGCGGGGGGGAAGGGGGGTATGATACTGACTTTTAGTGAGTAGAGGCCAAGGATGCTGCTACACATTTTACAATGCACATAACACAGTCAATCCTCCACCCTGGACAAAGAATGATCTGGCCCAAAATGTAAGCCGGTCTGAGGTTGAGAAATCCTGGTCTACATAGAAATGCCAAGGAAACTATGTCAAAGCTCCTAGAAAGCTCCAAGGTAGTTGGACAAGTCAGAGAATAAAAGGCCAATATATAAATATTAATGGTAATTATGTTTCCATATATTAGTTATAAAAAAAGAATGAAGTGTTAATTTATGACTTGTGTTCTTGTTCTGCCATATTCACTCTGCTATAAGAATATGGGGTGAGATTAAAAAGAACTAACTCTTTATGTGCCAGGTACTTTATTTGTGTTTTCTCATTTTAATGTTCTGAATTTTACGCGTGAAGAAATAAACTTGGTAAAATATCTTGTTCAAGTCACACTATCAGTTATAGTAGATCCAAGCTTTGAACTGGGGCATTTCAGACATAAAAGCTTTAAATCTTTATTATGTAATAATTCCTGCAATGTTAAAATCTACTCTAACAAATTCACAGGTTAGAAAATACGTTGTAAACTCTTCGGCTACAAATATGTTTTATTCACTATTAAGATATTAGTAAGTTAATATATTAATTTAAGGTGCGTTTTCTTCAATGTTAAATTTTAAAACAATGTCTTTAAATGTAATTATACTAGGGTTTATTCAAATCTCATCTATATAAAATACTTAAACAATTTATGTTTGATTCCCTACCTTTCCTTTCATGAAAGAGATTTGGTCGAAGTAATGCCAATGTCTTTTCTAATTTCATGCTTTTCATTTTTTTAAAATCGGGGAAGAAAGCATCCATGAACTTAGCAACATTAGTTGCATCCTCTTCAATGTCACAATGCTGAGCTAAATGTTGTCTTTCCAGATATTCTTGTAAACTGTCAAAATACAAAATATAATTTAAGATTATTATAAACTGAAGTTTATAACCATGCCAACAAATTAAAACTGATAATATGTTCAGAAATTACTAGAAGTTTAATAAAACAAAAATTAAATGTCATGTAAAGATAAATTGCATCTCCCTATTATATCCAAGAATATGATACTTAATTCAACTTTTTATTGAGCCCACTACAAAAATTACTTACATGATATTATCTATGTTTGACTTTACGAGAGAATAAACAAAGATCAAAATAAAATTTTGTGTTTTTAAGGAAAAATTTTTCTTTTCCCTATGTAGAACTTTCCAGATAGTTTTTAATTTTCTTTTTAATCTTGTCTTTGAACTAAGGGTTATCTAAAAGTGCATTTCATATTTTCAAATGAACATTTTCAATTACCTTTTTATTATTTCCAATTTTATTGGATTATAATCAGAAAAATACATGTGGTAAAATTTTGATTAAAAATTTGTTGAGGTATTCTCTGTGTAAAAGAAAAAATTATTTGTAATGTGTAAGGTTGTATATATGTTTATATTTCATATATTATAGATAATTTATTATCTATCTATCTATCTATCTATATATATATATAGTTTTTTTTGAGATGGAGTCTCGCTCTGTCAGCAGACTGGAGTGCAGTGGTGCAATCTTGGCTCACTGCTACCTCTGCCTCCCAAGTTCAAGCGATTCCCCTGCCTCAGCCTCCCGAGTAGCTGGAACTACAGGCGCGCACCACCAGCCCAGCTAATATTTTTTTTGTATTTTCATAGAGATGGAGTTTCACCATGTTGCCCAGGATGGTCTCGGCCTCCCAAAGTGCTGGGATTATAGGCGTGAGCCACCGTGCCCAGTCAACTTATTATATATTATTTATGGAATATGTATTTTTAATTCCTCTCATCCTTACTTATTCTTGTCTGCTAGCAGGTATTTTTTCCAGTTCTCCTTATTTTTCCAATAATTACCTCCGTAGGTACTTAGCCGTTATGTTGGTGGGGACATAATATTTTCTTTTTTTGGGTGCTTTATTGTCATAAATGTTGCCTTCTACATCATGTCTTTATCAAATTTAGCAATTTTAATGATCAGTGTTAATACTTTATTTTTCCTGGCTATTTTTTGGCCATCCCTTTATTTTCATCTTTTTTTTTCTAAACAGAATATAGATGAGAAAAGTTGTTTAAATTTTTTATTTTGAAAAAATTAAATTAATAGAAAAGTTACAAGACTAGGACAAATAACTCCCATTTACACCCTTCATCTAGGTTCACCAACTGTTAACACTGTCCCATATTTGTTCTCTCCATCTCCTGCTTTCATCCCCCAATGTGTGTGGGGGCTATGGGAGGCTGTGTGGGTGTGGGTGTGTGTGTCTTGGAAGATCCATTTGAGAGTAAGCTGCAGATATTTTAACCATTCACCTCTAAATACTTCAGGAAATATTACATTAATACAAAACTATTACCTCATAAGCAGTCCATATTCAATTTTCACCAATTTTCTAATACCATCTTATCTATAGTAATTTTTATATTAATCCAGGATTATATATTGCATGTTGTTGTCCCATCTCCTTAATTTGCTTTTATCTCCAACAGCAACTCAACCTCTTTTGTCTTTCAATAATATTGATATGTTGAAGATTCCAGGACAGTTGTTTGTAGACTTCCCTTCATTTTGGATGGTTTCAAACTATTGGATGGCCCAGTAGTTTCTTATTACATTCTGGTTATGAACCTTTGGCAGGAAAACTATCTTCATGAGCCTGCGTCCTTCTTGGTTCATTACTTGCTCCATCACATACGAGGTGTATGATGTCAGTTTTTCCCATTATTGGTGATATTAATGTAGTTGATATCCCCCCATTTTATCTACTGAAAAGCTACAATTTTCCCCTTATAATTAATAAGTAATCTCTGAGGACATTATATGAAACTGCGTATATATTTTTCACACAATATTTTTAAACCCATCGATGATTCTTGTGCACATCATGAATATGATGGTTTTTAAATCAGGTTTTTTTAACCTTTACCTAGTAACGTCTATATGTGATGGGAAAATTAACCTTTTCATAGTTAGCCTAATAGCCATACTTTTGACTTTATTTTTTTCATCTTACTTTATCTAGACTATTTATTTTAAATTGAGGTTTCTTCTTTTTTCCCCTTATTTTGCTGGTCTGAACAAGCTGCTCTTCATTCCATATTTTTCCCTTGTTAATGTGGAAGTTTTACTATACTTATCCACTGCATTAATGTTTAATGTCTTTTTCCTGCCCCTGTTGTCAAATGTGTATGTCCCAAATATTTCTTGCATTCTGACACACTATCTCCCAACTTTAATACTCCATTTATGCCCTTTCTGCAAATAAGAACCTCAAAATACAACTGTCAAAATACTGCCTTCTTGATCTTTGAACCATTTTGCCACATACACCCAGAAACTTCTAGGTTTTGTTGAGATAATTTAGAATCTAAAAGAATTTTCTTCTATTTCTACAGTCCTTCATCAGCTGTTATATTATAAAACCCAGAATTATGGACTGTATGTGTCTGTGTGTGTGTTCAGAGATTCCAAGGTTCACTGATAAGAACTGTTTTTCTTTTTTTTCCTCCCATATTTTTGATTTGGTTGAGTATATCCTCACATATTTTCCACAGAAGGAGTATATAGGTGATATATTTCTAAGTATGTCCTTGAAGATCTTCATTTGCTCTACCAGGGAAATATCTTAGCTTTGTAAGAATGCAGGGGTTGCAGTCTTTTTCTTCCAGTAGTCCTAAAATGAGCCCTATGGCAGTCAAGTATTTTTCCCTTGTAAGTAACTTATTCTCAATTGCTGCCAAGTATGCAGTTGGTGGAAGGGATCCACCTAAAGTGCAAGTGCAATTTTAAATCAGTAATAAAATCAATTAAAAGTCTGGTTGCTTTTTATCAGCACCATGTACCAGCACTCCTAAACAACATTAGTGATAATGCGCCTATGTACTTTTGGAGTTCGCACATATTCATTACTTATCCTTTCATAAGTAGTGTGCTGTACATGGTGCTCTACATAGAATCAATCCCAAAACAACAAAGCTATTGGCAGTATTGCAATTTCTGCAATGTACTGTAAAATGGGAATTTCACCTATCTTTTTCTATTAAACATAGAGTGGAGATCAATTTTGAGAACATCGTGGACAAATCTTCAAAAATTAAGGCTTTCGAAAAGCAAAAACTGTACTTCATTTTCTGTGATAGATTAATATATACAGACATACATGTGTTTTATTGATAAAAATATTAAACAATTCTTCTATCACTTTTTTCCTTTGGGACATTGTAACATTTATTTTTATTTTATACTCATATGTTTATATATTCAAAAGTCCATAAAAAGACTATTTTCTTTTCTTTGACTTTTCTTTTCTTTTTCTTTTTTTTTTTTTTTTTTTGAGACAAAGTCTCACTCTGTCGCCCAGGCTGGAGTGCAGTGGCGCAATTTTGGCTCACTGCAATCTCCGACTCCTGTGTTCAAGCAATTCTTCTGCCTCAGCCTCCCAAGTAGCTGGGACTATAGGCATGGGCCACCATGCCTGGCCAATTTTTGTATTTTTAGTAGAGACGGGGTTTCACCATGTTGGCCAGGCTGGTCTCGAGCTCCTGACCTCAAATGCTGGCATTACAGGCACGAGCCATGGCATCTGGCCCATAAAAGACTATTTTCATTGTCTGTATTTTTATGCTAGCATAATTGTTTGCCTCATTCAGTAACTAGTACTTAAAAATAATTTCATCATACAGAGGAAGAGGACGTTAGGAAGATGATCTGCTCTGGGTTTCAAACATATGAAGTATACAAGTGCTTACTCTGTCTGTCTGGAAACAGTGTGCAGTGTTTCTTCCCAGGATGTTCCTGTATTTGTGTGTGGGGTGGGGGTGGGGTGGCATCAGTTGAGGGTGGACTATTGTAAGCCCTTGCAATTGGCAGACAACTGCATTTGTTCTGGGAAAAAAATTCCCCCATTATTTGTTGAATTATAGTTTGTCCATCTGTTCTTTCTCTGTGCAGAGTTTCTCATTAGCAATTGATCCCCTCAGTATATTATCCAGATTGCAGACTTCTGCTCTCAACATGTCTGTCTAATTTTTTGTGTGTACTTTCAGCTATTTCTTGCATCTGACTTTCCATGTCATTAATTTGAGTCTCAAACGATGATCATACCAATTCTCCACTGAACTTATAATTCAAATCACAATTTGTATAATTCAAGTTTGAAAGGCTTTTTAAATGTATACCTAGCAATTGAATCTCAAGTCCTTTTTTTATTGTTATTTTATTTAAGGGTTTTTCTGTCTCTAAGCAGTTCTTTTTCACTAGACTTGTGTTGTGATTTTTGTACAGGCCTTCCTTTCTCTGGCTGCCAGTCTCCCTTAGGCAGGTAGTCATTTTTCCTTGATAGCTCACTGGGGCTTAGGTCTGATTTTTGATATGTGTTGGAAACCCTGTAGTTGGAAGGCAAGATGACCTCTACAAGCTTGTGCTGTAGAAGACAGTGGGTCATTATTCTTCTGCAGGGGCAATCAGGAAAAGCCCCCAGAGACCTAGCTAGGGCAAAGAATTCAATAATTCTACTCAGTTCTATCCTGGCCCTTTAGGAGTCAAGAAGTCTCAGTGAAGTCCACAAGTCTGTTATTCTCAGGGTCTGTGGTTGTCTGCAGGTCCTTGTTTTCTGGGGAGTTCAGGAGCTCCCCAAACTCTTGGTGGAGAAAACGCCACACCACCCTCATCTTCTCCTGCCCTGGGGAACTCAACAGAGCTCTAGACCTCACTGACAGCCAGCTGCTTATCAGTTAAGCTTTCCTTTGACTATGGAGAGGAAAGAAAGCTTTGCAGATGGGAGTAGAGTCAGGGTATAGAATTCAGACTTCCCTGATCCCAGAAACACTTTTAAGGATTACTTTAGGAATTGTATCTATTATGTTTAATTTAAATGAGAATATCATAAAGGAAAAAATTAAGCTCCCTACAGCTATGACATGTATAGGGACAAATAGAGAGGCTACTGAGAAGAGAACAGATATTTTCTATGGACAGAGGAATACAATATAGTAGAGGTGGTTGGAAATGTCACCTTCACTCTGTCGTAAAGACTTAAAACTGAAAGTGACCTCAGAGGTCGTCATCTAATTCTTCCCCATCTTTGTATCTCTAGGATTTGTCATATAGTAGGTCTTTAATAAATACTAGATGAATGAATCAACCATAACAGAATGAGTCAATGAATGAGAAGACTCTGCCAGTTACTACCTGTGTGACTCTGAGCAATGTAGCTAATGGAACCACACCTTCCTGATCTGTAGAAAGACTGGAAAGCAAAGATAAATTACACTATCCTTTGATTTCTTAAAACAGGCTGATTAAAGGGACAGACATGTAAATAATGTAATAAAAAGCCATCATGAAGGAAGCTGGAATGTGAACGACAAACATGGGTACCTCTGCCCGGTTTCCCTGGCTCTTCCCCCACCCTTCTGCAGCCACTGGAGCAGGCAGACCATCAATGGCGTGGAACAGAGTTTCCCCACAACATGTGAATTCATAAGCTGTGAGTGTTTGTCTCCATAGGAATAACCAGCCAATAAAGCCCTGGGACTCCGCTGCTCTGTACGCAGAGGGGTCACCAATCACTCCCAGTTCGATTGCTCTGCTTTTAACTTCTCTCCTGGCTCACCCTCTCCATCCCCACCACCCAGAGAGGAGAGTGAGCAGGCTGGGAGATAGGGGAGAGGGGGCAATAAAGAGTGAAAATGAACAACTGAATAAATTACACACGAGAGTTTTTTGTCCTTATTCCTTTAGATTCTGGACCTACTTGAAAGATGTCACATGGAAGTGACAGTGCCTTTCAGGCCCTCCCTCCAGAGCAAGAGCTGTGAAAATAAGAACAAGCATTATAAGGGCCAGGGGAAAGCTTCCCCTCTGTCCTCTCAAGTTTTACTGAAAAACCAACGGGCATCAACAGACAAAAAGTAGATTAGTTGGAGAAAAAGCAGACAAATTTGATTAACATGTACACAGAGAGAACCACAGAGTGAGTACCCACCCTGCAATGAGGTTCAGAAGCCTATAGACCAAGCTTGTCCAACCTGCAGCCCACTGGCTGCATGAGGCCCAGGAAGGCTTTGAATGTGGCCCAACACAAATTGGTAAACTTTTTTTTTTGTTTTTTGAGATGGATTCTCACTCTGTCGCCCAGGCTGGAGTGCAGTGACTCGATCTTGACTCACTGCAACCTGTGCCTCCCAGGTTCAAGCGATTCTCCTGTCTCAGTCTCCCAAGTAGCTGGAACTACAGGCATTCACCACCACACCCAGCTAATTTTTGTATTTTTAGTCGAGACTGGGTTTCACCATGTTGGTCAGGCTGGTCTCGATCTCCTGACTTCATGATCTGCCTGCCTCGGCCCTCCAAAGTGCTGGGATTACAAGCATGAGCCACCGCACCTGGCTCAAATTGGTAAACTTTTAAAAACATTAAGATATATATTTTTGCGAGTTTCTTTTTTTTTTTTAAGTTCACCAGCTATCGTTAGTGTTAGTGTATTTTATGTGTGGCCCAAGACAATTCTTCTTCCAGTGTGCCCCAGAGAAGCCAAAAGATTGGACAGCCCTATTATAGACCATCTGGCAAAACAGGTAATGGGAGCGGGGAGAAGAATTCTGTTGAAGGACAATAAAGGATGACTAGGGAGAATGAATGGACCAATGCACAGAAATTAACTTGTACACTATCTCTGTTCAGATGTGATTACATTCTTGGTCTTATAGGCAGGGGAAGAAAAACAATTGTTCTTGTTGGATCTGAGGATCTTAGGCAGATAAAAGAAATTCAGCTTCATCCTGTGCTTTGAGAGAGACTGCTGGCAGGGAGTGCTGGGGCAAGTCAGAGAGATTGTGAGGCTTTTTCAGTTCAGCATGTCAAAGCGCCATATTTTGGGTATCAGTTTCTGAGCCCCAGCACAACAAACAAGCATGCTCCACACTGTCCCATGCTGTCTTCTGTGGCCAGCTTGGGATAAACATGGGCCAAAGGCACATGGGGACTCTAAGTTTAGAAAGGAAATACTGTAGACTGTGCCAGAGCAAGGTGTACACATTTCATTTCACTCTGACCTTGGCCCCTACAGTGCTTGCCCTTGTTCTGGAGGGAGAGCTGCTGGCACTTCCTTCTGACATGCCAATTAACATGCCTAAATTGCCCACGGTGTCATGCAAGTATTGGACAATTGGAGCTTCTCAAAGCTGGATGTAATGGAGGTTTACTACCTAAACAATAGCCCCATGGAATGATGACTTCACTCGTTACATTAATGAGTGCTTCATAGAACGCTTTTTGTTTTTTGAATGGCTCAAAAATTCTAGGATAAAACCTGGTATCTTTTTAAACTTAACACACCCTACCCAACAAACCTTCCCTCAGCCCAATCATTCTTATTTTCCCTTAAAACCCTGAAAGTAACTGCTACTGTTCAAAAAGCTCCTTGCCAGCAGGATTTACCTTATGAGTTCCTTTATCCTGCATACAACTTCAGACTAATGATATTAGGATCTCCCACTTCCTAAAAATATGACATCACTAGGAGCCAACAGAGGTAGGCACCCAAGAAAAGCCACTACAATTCATTAATAAGTCAAGAAGGACCAACAAGGGACATTCTGGATAGTCTCAGCCAGAAAATGCAATGGAGATGGGCTGCCAAGCACGGGGAGACACATCCCAGGAAGGCTCAAGGCTCAGATAATCTAAGTATGTTCTTGCTCACCTGACTTTCTTTCCGGTGCAGCCTGACAACTGCTGTTTTACACTCTCCATTCTCTGAGTCTTCAGAGGAATAATAGGCACAAACAGCAGCACATAAAACCAACATTCTACAAATTATTTATATCCATTTTCTAATATTTTCAAATCCATCAACAAAAAATATACAACTGTTTTGTTCTCAGTAATTTGTAACCACAAAGCATCTAAAGTAAAAGTGCATGTTTCATGTTTTTAGGGCACCGGGAAGGTGGAAGGGGAAGGTGGGGAGATGGGAGAGGAGACTGAGTTGGGAGGGATTATACATGGCTCCAATACACCCTTCAAGCCCCAGCCCTTGTGGCCAGACTGGTATGCCCAGCTCTAGGAACACAAACAGGGAAAAGACCTCCCTTTCTAGTGGTCTTGACATAAACTTTCAGGGCAGTCATAGTGAAGGGAGCAAAGATCACCTGAGGGCCACAAAACTGACTATCCAGAGGCAAAACTCCTTATCTGAGGAATTTGGAAGTAACTAGACTTCCCTATTATTTAAAGCTGGCATCTGGTACCAGGCTTTAAAAAAAAATTATAAGTAACTAGAATTTCTATACATCTCCGGAACGCATGCATGTTCAAACTCATTGTGCAACCCTTGCTGACATCAAGTCACCAACATATCTACAAGTGCAATTATTTATCGTGACCTGTGTGGCTAATAAGGTCCAAATTACCTTAAGCTCCAGCTTTAAGGTCCATAAATATCCCTAAACAAAAATTCACCATGGCGAGCTCAGTCCTCTCTCACTGAGGAGCCCCGCTGCACTCTTCTGCAGTGCTCTTTCTATCTAACAAAACTTTCCTTTCAAACCTACACTGTCATCTGTAAATTCTTACTACCCTACAACCCACAAGGCAACTACTTTGTCCAGTGCCAGATATCTGACACTTCATCCGGCACACAGCTCTTCTGAATATACGGTATGTTAGGTTGACTGGAAGAAATACTTATGCCTTTAACATAAAAACATTTGCCCTTAGGTATTGGGGTGCCTACACTATGCTTCATCACCCAATAACACATAGCAAGTAACACAATTCCTGGTCTTGAGCTATACCTGTCTCGTTTGTTCTTCATCATTCCAGGTGTAAACTGGGCTTCGACCTCAGGTTGATCCTCAGATGGTTCGTTAGGTTCGGTGTCAGGCTGTGGTTCAGTTTCCTCAGAGGAAGGATTGTGTTTACTTCCTTGAGATACAACTAGAATATAGCTTAAGCCATTTGTCATAAAAGAGACAAACTCTTCGAAGTCAGGCTACAAAATAAAATGATAAACTGTTTCCTTCAGGCTCCTGAAATGGATGGACTAAAATGGTGGTCACTACCCAAGTCAAATGAAATCTTCCCTCTCCATGGTCCCTGGGCAAAGGAATGTTACTCTTATAAATCTCCTGTTAACAATACATTTTTATTGTTTGGGGGTTTTTATTTTTGTTTTTTATTGAAAAATAATTGCATATATTCATGGGGGACATAGTGATGTTTCAATAAAGAAAATGTATAATAACCAGAGCAGGGTAATTTTGTATCCTTAGAAAAATAAATCTCTTGGACCCCAAAATCACTAAGCCAAAGGGAAGAGTCAAGCTGGGAACTCCATCAGGCAAACGTGCCTCTCATTTTATTCCTAAATAAGATTGCTACAAATATTTAAAAAAAAAAAAAAAAAGGCTACATACCTCCCTCATAATTTGTCCACAAGGAAATTCCTTGTGGGCCTCAAGATCTTTACCCTAAAACAGTTCTGTTGGATTTCACCCTGGCAATGTAAATTGATAATTGATAGCTTATCTTCACAGGTGGGGGACAGAGGACAGACAGAGCCAAAAGTCATCCCGCTGCTCACCTGACACAAATGCACATCTGATGGCTTCCTCTGCTCAGTTGTTTATGTAAAAACGCAGATTCACTAAGCAAGACTAAGGCATAAGTGACTATTCCTCTATGTCATCTCACATGTAAATCGTGTATTCAGTGAAAGCCTCATCAGAGACTCAGAAGAATGCTATTGATTGTCTCTTATCTACCTAAGACCTGGAAGCAACCCTGCTTCAAGTTGTCCCACCTCTCCAGGAAGAACCAATGTACATATTACACATATTGATTGATGTCTCATGTCTCCCTAAAATGTATAAAATCAAGCTGTGCCCCTACCTCCTTGGAAACATGTCATCAGGGCCTCCTGAGGCTGTGTTATGGGTGTGTCCTTAACCTTGGCAAAATAAACTTTCTAAATTGATTGCAACCTGTCTCAGATACTTTTGGTTCACACCTTTAACAAATCTCTCCCTATCCCTTCCCAGTCACTAGTCTCCTACATTTTTAAGTGGCAGAAGTTCAAAGCTAGTAGGAATTTATCTTAAAGATAACCTAATAATATTCCCAAATTTAGGATGTTTCCAAGTCATCTACGGGGCTTGTTAAAACATATATTTCTGGAGCCCAATCCTACAGTTTCTGATTTAGTAAGTCTGAGGTGGGGCCCAGGAATTGGATTTTCTCTGAAGTTTACATTTAATGCGAATACAGTTGGCATAACCCTTTCTTTCTACACACGTGGAAGCTGGGGCCAACAGATATGGCATGAGTAGTGCAGTCAGTTCCACAAAGTGATGTCCAGTAGAATGGTATGTGATGATGTACATGCTCTTCTTCCCTTTCCAACACAGTAGCCACATGTGGATTTGAACACTTAAAATGTGGCTAGTGCAACTGAGACTTCACATTTTTAATGTAATTTAATCTTAATGAATTTAAATTCAAATGATCACATGTATCTAGTAGCTACCATATTGGACAGTTCATTTCTAGAAGTGAGGTCTCCTGACTCCCAAGCCAGTACACTTTCTAATACACAGCATTGCCTTTATTATATTATATCCCCAGACAAAAAAGAGTTGGTGGGGCAGGGAGGTGGCAGGAGTGGGGCAGTTGGGGTGGGGGCAGCCTGAGAGAAAGGCCCTTAGGTAAAGAAAAGATTAAAGCATTCTTGTGAAGCTTATGACAGAGCCTTCAACCCAGAATAAAAATCAATAGAAAAGGACTGGATATTCACTTCCAGAGGACTGATGCAGAGGCTCTTGGAGAGCCTGACATAAAGAGGTCTTCATGTCAACAAAACACAATCAGACCATCCAGTTTTGCTGGGCAGCCACTATTTCTACCAAAGATTTTTTCAGAGCCACTATCATTGGCATCTCCATGATATGGACACCAACAGGGACACCAGGAGCTTATTTTAGTTGTTCAGACTTACCAATTTGCTTTTCTGTAATAAAGATTTAAAGCTTATGGAGACCACTGTATTTAAACACATAGAGGATTTTTTCTTTTTAACTTTCATACCTGGTCTGCTATTCGACTATAGAAGTTGACAACTTGTTCTTCAGTGAGCACTGTCTTATGCTGTGCTTCTATAATAAATCCGGCTTTGGTAATCTTCAATTAGAGAGTAAGGTCAAATTCAGGTGTCATGGGATCACATGTAAAACAAGTTAAGTTTGTTTTTTGGGCTTAACAAACCACCAGCTTTCAATGCATTTTCTATAAGAACCTCAGCAAAATCTATAGGACACTTGGTTTGAAGTGGCTCAAAAATACACCAACTTTAAGATTTGACTGCTCTGCTGGATTTCAGACTTGCTTGGGGCCTGTAGCCCCTTCATTTTGGCCAATTTCTCCCACTTGCAATGGCTGTATTTACCCAATACCTGCACCCCTATTGTATCTAGGAAGTAACTAACTTGCTTTCGATCTAACTGGCTCATAGGCAGAAGGGACTTGCCTTGTCTCAGATGAGATGCTGAACTGTGAACTTTTGAGTTAACGCTGAAATGAGTTAAGACTTTGGGGGACTATTGAGAAACCATGATTGGTTTTTGAAATGTGAGAACATGACATTTGGTAGGGGCCAGGAGCAGAATGATGTGGTTTGGCTCTGTCCCTACTGAAATCTCACCTTGAATTTTAAACTCCCACAATTCCCATGTGTTGTGGGAGGAATCCAGTGGGAGGTGATTGAATTATGGGGGCTAGTCTTTCCTGCACTGTTCTCATGGTAGCAAATGAGTCTCATGAGATCTGATGGCTTTAAAAATGGAAGATTTCTTGCACAAGTTCTCTTTGCCTGCTGCCATCCACGTAAGATGTGACTTGCTCCTCCTTGCCTTCCACCATGATTGTGATGCCTCCCCAGCCATGTGGAACTGTAAGTCCTATAAACCTCTCTCTTTTGTAAATTGCCCAGTCTCAGATATGTCTTTATCAGCAGCATGAAGACAGACTAATATACAATCTAGTATAAGAACTGTAATTTTTTTAAATTTACATAGGACGCTGGTAGAGTAGGATCATTTACAGAAGGATGCATGAATAGATCGAGCCTTGTAAAGATATAAAGTACTCAAAGCCTCCAGAGGTACCTAGCACCAGTAGTGCATTTTGTTCTATTTCACTCTAAATGGTAAGCTTGTCTTCAAACTGACGATTAAGAGGTTGTTATTTTGCAATTAATTTAATCATAGTTGGAAAATATTACTTACTTTTCTTTTAATTTCTAGACCTTTTTTACTAATCACAGCATCTGGTTTGATAACAGCAATACTGTGTAATTCCTCTAGAAAAAAATTTAGAAAAAGACAGAATTTCATTTTCTTGGCACAAAGTCTGGATAATGCAGGATCTGGCAATTAGCAATATAAATTTCTAACGATCAGTTAATTGTTGCCCATTGATAGCTGTGTATTTTACTATGGCATTTCGACTACCAGAGGGTTCCTACTTAGAATCAAATGGCAGTTCCTATATTTGCATGGAGGGGAAACATTCACAAGAGTTTTTAATCAAGAGGAAACAAAAATTGAGTAGGTAGGCCCTGGTGGTTTGAATGCAATTCCCATGCATAAGAATCACACACGGGATCCATCCAGCACAGTACTACCAGTAAGTGAAGTTTTAACTGTGAATCATGCAAGTAAACATCACCAACAGATCCGTCTATGAATGTATTATAATGAGCTTTTAGTGTAAGATAACTCATTTGGTTGTGGCTGTTTGCCTCTGCTCCCTCCAGAGTATGAACACATACACCCTGCTACCCCAATGCAGATAATCTAGTGAAGGCGTGAAATTGTTAACTGCAAAGCAAACCAAGAGTATGGGTCATCAAGGAAGAAGTTATCATCACAAATATTTGGAAGATGATGAAGGATGAAATAGGAAGCTGCTGTCCAGATAAGTCACAGGAGACAGGAATCCATTGTACTGGGTAACCTCTGAAAGGCTCCAGGGCCAGAACCAAAGGTAAGGCGAGTGAGGAAAAGGAGGTGCTTTTTAATAGCTGAGTCTTGCAAGGCACAAATCATCATTTATCTGAACAATTCCTCATTAATAAACATGGATTTTGTTACCAGTGTTTTGCTGAAACAAGTGATGCTGTGATGACCGCCCATGTACAAAAAACCCTTGGATTACTTTGAAGTAAATTTACTTACGAACACTTTCATATGTTGATTCCTCACTAACTTCTGAATCTGAATCTACTAATGGAATTTCAGGATACTATGAAAAAGAAATGGAATGCAAAGATAACAGTTATGTTTTAATATGATAGTGAGTGGGTTTTTAGAAATTTTGTATCTAGTAAATATTTATAGTCTAAGAAATAGAAAGTAAAGTAGAAGAATTCCTGAACTTATCTAACATTACTGTCTCCAGTTTTCCACTTAAATAAAATAAGGGATGTTTTAAAATGGAAGGGGCAGGAATAATGCATATGTGCAGTATGAAAAGGGTAGCAAACCTTAATTTTTTTAATTTTTTTTTAAATTTTTTTTGAGTAGGAGTCTTGCTGTGTCACCCAGGCTGGAGTGAAGTGGTGCTATTTTGGCTCACTGCAATCTCCGCCTCCTGGGTTCAAGCGATTCTCCTGCCTCAGCCTCCCGAATAGCTGGGATTACAGGCACCCACCACCATGCCCAGCTAATGTTTGTATTTTTAGTAGAGACGGTATTTCACCATGTTGGCCAGGCTTGTCTTGATCTCCTGACCTCAAGTGATCTGCCCTCCTTGGCCTACCAAAGTGCTGAGATTACAGGCGTGAGCTACTGCACCCAGCCAAACCTTAAAATCTAATAAGAGCATGGGAGATAAAATAAGAACAAAGCAGAAATTAATAAATAAGAAAACTGTAAACACATCATAATCGTGTTAAATATAAAAGGGGCATTTGATAAGTGTGAAGATCTATTCTTTACCATTACTCTCAGCAAATTTGGAACAAAATGATATTTCCTTAACTTAAAAAAAAACTTTCTCAAACCAATAATCAATATCCTATTAAAGAGCAAAGTACCAGAAGGACAAAGGTTCCTAACTTTCAGGGAAGCCATGAATATGCTTCTGTGATTCTGTGAACTATCCGAAAGGTTTCATTTTTATGTATATAAATACATATACACATGCATTGCCAAAATGCTTCCCAGAAAGGTTGCACAATTTAGACACCTGGATAGTTACAAAATTAGGTTAAACAACTTAGGAAAACATCAAACAAAAGGTAACGTACTTTTTAAAAATTAAAAGACATAAAGTACTCTAAGCCTTTAGAGGTACCTAGCACCAGTAGTGCATTTTGTTCTATTTCACTATAAATGATAAGCTTGTCTTCAAACTGTTGTTAATCCAAAGTATTACCTGAGGTCGAGCCATTTCACCTGCTGCAATTTTTCTCTCCTCATCGACCAAATTAATAACTTTTTTATTAACAAGCGGTGCATTTGCACCCTGAATCTTTGCAATAATTTTGCCATTCTATAAGGGAAATGAAAACAGGAGGCGAACTTTCATTTGCAGAACACATCAAGAACTAACACTTAAACTGGACTAAGTCATCCCTCCCTTCTACCCTACTCTCATCCTCATGAATCCTCTTTCAGCTATGGTAATTAACCATTTTACAGTAAGGTCTTAATACTGTGAATGTTCTTGACTTGATAAACTCAGCTCTTTGAGTTCTGCGTCCAATTTGCATGTCCTCCAGCACCTTGCAGCAAGTCATCCCCCTGCAGGAGCTCTCACCTGATGCAGTCTCTCCTGAGGCATCCTTGATTTAAAGTTGAACAATTCAGGATAGGCCTCCCAATGACATCCTCCCTAGTTATTTTTGACACCATGCCCCTTTCACTCACTCATCTTTCAACACCTGTTTACTAAGCATCTGTTTACTGGGCCATACCAGGCATAATGGTATAAAATAATAGATCTGGTACCTGACCTAATTAGATTAAAAAAAAAAAGCCCTATGTAAAAACACAAACATGTGAAACAGCAACCTTAGTAGGTGCTACCAAGAGTGGTGCAAAGCCCTTGGAGCACCTATAATAATGGGTTTTGGTCAAAGAGATCAGGAAATGTACTTCTCAATGTCAGGAAGTGATTCTTGGTTTAAAATATGAAAGACGGGTAACAGCTAATTGGGCAAAAAGGAGAAGGAAGAGCAAAAGGAATAACAGACATAAGAGTTCTAAAGCTGGAAGGGAAGATGGCAAGTGACAAGGCCAGGTGACAAAGTGAGCCTGATGTGAGTTGAAGCCCAGCACCCAGGGGAAGCCACACCATGCACAGCCTCGTGGGCCAGGGATTCAGTCTTCATCCTAAGTGCAGTCAGAATGTTTAAACAGAGGCCATGACCACGATTAAAATTGTCTGTAAAAATTATTTCACCTACTGTGTGGAAAAAGTGCTGGGGGGAGCAAAAGAAAATATTCGCAGACAAGTTAGGAGCTACGCTAGAGGTGGAGGTGGAGAGATGATGGTGGTGGAGATAGAAAGAATGGAAAGAGGTAGATGAGTGTGACAGAGATTTGGGCAGTAAAATTGACAGGTCCAAGGTATGACTTGGATAGAATGTGATGTAAAGAGATGTCACCAAGGCGACTCTTCTGTTTCTCACTTGAAAACTGGATAAATTATAAGTTATCATGTTATATGCCAAATTCAGAGACAATAGAAGGGGACTGTGTTTTGTGGGGAGGAAGATGTGGTATTGAATGAGTTTGCTGTGAGATGCTTTTTGAGAAAGCCAATAGGAGATGCCAAGACACCAACTGGAAATGCTGCGAGTGGAAAGCATAGCATTCAGCTGAAGATGTAAATGTGATTTATTGATATACAGATGGTGGTGATTGAAACTGTGTGTAGAGGAAATTTTCTAAGGAGAGTGTATAGCCTGATAAAGTCAATATTTAATTATGGAATAAAGAAGGGTGAATTTGCCAAAGGGACAGAGGGAAGTGGCATCCAGGAAGGTGAAAGGAAAACCAAGTCACATAAGCCAAAAGAAGCAAATATTTTTAAAAGGAGGGCATGGTCACCATATTCAAACCATTTAAGAGTTACACATGATGAATACCTAACAATATCCATTATACTTAGCGCAGGCTGGTATTTGGATACATTAGCAACAGCAATTTTGGTGGAATAATCAGAACTCAGGTAGAATGGATTAAGGAGTTAATGGGATGAAAAGAAAAGAAGTAAAATTAAATATATAAAGTCTTCTGACCAATTTAGCTATGAGGTGAAGACAAGAAATGGATGGTGGCTAGAGACGGATATGCTGTCAGAAAGAAGTATTATATATTTTTTAAATTGAAAAGACTTAATCATATTCAAAAGCCAATGAGAAGGATCCAGTTGAGTAAGGTTTAAATAAAACCTGAAACTCTAGTTACCATTTCTAACTAAAAAGTATCTTTCAACAATTCTGTGAACTATCTAATAACTCTTGAGGAAGGCTTCTGCTGAGACTAGCTGGAATGAATCTGTTGTCAGCTAAAAATGCTGACCCATACAAAGGGACATTGAAGGAATATCTGAATAAAATGAGCATTGGGCTTGATGGTGTTTTTGTGATCACAGAATTCTATTCTTAAATTAATGATTATGGATGTGGAGCAATGGGCAGTCTGAGACATGATTGCAGGAGTGATTGGATGAAGTTTATTGGAAGAAAAGTTTATTAGCAGCTAGGAGGTCAAGAATTGAAAGGCCAGGACATTGGGTGGGTTGTCAATGTGGATACTAAAGTCCTCAAGGTGATGACAGGACTCAGGCTTGAGAGTAAGACTTTGAACCACACGCCAAAGACTTCAGTCATCAATAGACCTGATTTGAAGGTCGGTAAATGACAGGAGTGAGATGGGGGAACAGGAGATTTAGCCACGTGAAACAGACCTCTAGTAATAGCAAAGAAAAGAAAGTTGTTGAAGAACTAAGAAGTAAGGGAAACACCAACTCTATTCCACATTCTGAAATAAACAGTTATCACTTCTGGGCTGTGGAGAGAGTGTCCAAAGAAAGAAGGTAGAACTAAGGTAAGCCAAGGAAGTGAGACAAAAGCTCAGAGCCATGGTCAAAAATCTTAGGAAGTCATTTTAATTCCAGATGTCATAGAGTGGAAAGGTTTGGGAGACAGGGGAAGAGTTGGAGAACTGGGTGTGACAAAGAATAAGCACCAGAAGGTTGGATGAAACATGGCTACAAGGAAGGTGGACTTAAACTCTGGGCACTGATTGCAGGAGTTAGAGAACATGGATTGGATGGTCCACTTGAGGAGAGTGGGGCTGGGTCTACTGGTCAGACTGGACTAGCTGTTGGGGTAATGGCCCGATTAGTCTGTTTTGTGTTGTTATCAAGGAGTACACGAAGCTGGGAACTTTGTAAAGAAAAGTTTATTTGGCTCAAACTTTTGCAGACTGTACAAACATGGCACCAGCATCTGCTTCTGGTGAGGACTCAGGAAGCTTGTTCTCATGGAGGAAGGGAAAAGGAGACAGCATGTCACGTGGAGAGAGAAGGAGCGAGAGAAAGGTGAGATGGTGCCAAGCTCTTTAAATAACTAGCTCCCGCATGAACTAATAGAGGGAGAACTCACTCATTACTGTAGGGAGGGCACCAAGCCATTTACAAGGCATCTTCCCCAATGACCCAAACACCTCCCACTAGGCCCCACCTCCAACATTGGAGGTCACATTTCTGCATAAGATTTGCAGGAAACAAATATCGAAACTATATTATTGACTATCCCAGAGCTCCAGACTCTACAATGTGACCCACCTGCCCAATCTTTTCTCTCAGTCCCATGCTCCTGCCCACTATGTGCAGCTAAAGCCTCCTCATTGTTCCATGAGCCCCCCAAACCCATTCTGCCTCTGTGTTGTTATTCATTCTGGTCCCCTCATGAGTGTAATGACATCTAGTTTAGGAGTCAGCAAACCTCAACCCAGTCCAGAGACTGTATTTTAATCATGCTGAAAATATTCACTCCCGGCCCTTTACAAAAAACAAAACCAAACAAAAACAACAACAACAACAAAAACAACGTTAGCTGACCCCTCACCTAAATCATTGAATTCTAAACATCCAACTTAGAGGAGATCTACAATGCATTTTTTACCATTCAATGCATTTTTTTATCATTAACCCAGCAATTCAACTCTTTGAAAGGGTTGCAAGAGTATTATTCAAAAGCAGAAAAAAGTTATATCCAAGATGTGTTTTTAATGAGTATTTCTAATATCAAAAATAAATATACCACAGTGGAGGAACAGTCCAAGTCCTGTCTATCTCCTCCGTGAAGGCTTGCTTTCTTCTGTCTCAATTCTCGAACTCTGTAGCAGCTATACCCTGTGTCACACAATTTAGCACTAACTGTACACTCTGCTTTTAGAAAATAGCACTTTTTATGTCTTTCTAACTATTCATTTATATTTTATATTTATTTTATTATTACTTATTTTTGAAAATAGAGATGTGCTCTCCCTATGTTGGCCAGATTGACCTTGAATTCCTGGCCTCAAGCAATCCTCCCACCTCAGCCTCCCAAAGTGCTGAGATTACAGGCGTTAGCCACTATGCCTGGCCTCTGTCTGATTATTAAAGTTGTGTGTTCCTCACAGAATATGTGGAAAATATAGAATAGTATGAATAATAAAACTTAGTCACCTGTTCCTCACACATAGAAAACTACTATAACATTTTGGTGGATCCACTTGCTTTTTTCTTTATAAATATAGAGATAAGAGTAATATGTATTACAAAAGACTGATCATATAGATGCTTTCTTGTATGGATATGCATGAATGTTTATAACCAATTCTCTCTTGCTAGGTATCTAAGAAATTTCCAAGGTTTTACTGCTGTAAATAATTTATTGTACAAATCTCCAATCATTTCCTTAGTAAAGGTAAACACCATCTTACTTTTCCTTTCCCTGATCAACCCAGTGTGTCATCATCTAATCCTTTCAATCCATATTAAGCTCCTAGCGGCCAAATTATAAAATTTATAAATAGTCAAGAAAAGATAAGGCGAACATTGTATAATTACTGTCATTGGCAAACAATTTCATGGTAATTTTACAATGTTACTTGTTCTTAACTGCAAACTGGAATCTGATAATGCAATTGAGAAAGTATATATACTTACAACACTAAAGAGAAAAACAGGTTCACATTTATCTCTAAATGGCTGCAAAGTCACAATGTTGTCAGCTTCTGCCTGGAAAAAGTAAATATTTCATATAATAATAAATAAAACTATATTCAATTTGATACACTATGTTGAAACAATGCAGAGATACATATAATTTTTAGGTTTACTGCAACATTCGGTATGCCTTAGTGGTTTTAGGGATCAAACTGCACATACTGGCGATTCAAGCCCTACATCATTTGGCCTTAACCTTTCCGCACTGCTTCCCTTTACATTAACCAACCTTTAGCCAAACTTATTTACTCATCTTTTCCTCCTTGGTCCTGTCCTTCTTCTATTGTCCCTGTTCAACTATCCTTCCTCCAATTATGTCTCACTTCCTTTTGCTGTAAATCATCTCTTGTTCTGCACAGCACGTTACTGCCCCTCTCCCAAGGCACCTATGTCCCTTTCAATATTCTACTACAGGCACGTGTGGGCCTGTTGCACCTGCTCTGTTAGAAGGAGAGTTGTGTGCACAGAGAGAGTATGTTTCCTATCCACGTTTGTATCTCATCTCCCTCTGTCAGTCATAGGGCCATACATTAAAAGAGGCTTACTAACCATTCCTTGAATAAATCAGTAGTCAACTTTTAAAGATTTTGAATTTTATGTCTGTAATTTTCTTAATATTTTCTCATAAATTTCAAGTTGTTCCATATTAATTATGAACAACTATACATTCAATAATAGTGTCTTCTTCCATATTAACATAGTATCCATTGGTCCAGCGGCCAGAATGAGATCATTTGGTAGGGTCTTCTGTAAGAGTTGGTGTTTTAGTCAGTTTGGGCTGCAGTAGCAAATTGCTATTGACTGGGTGGCTGAACAACAAACATTTATTTCTCATAGGTCTGGAGGCTGGAAGTCTCAGATTAGGGTGCCAGCACAGTCTGGGTGCCAGAAGTGAAGGCCCTCTTCTCCATTAATGTCCTCACCTTGAAGAAATCACATGTCTCTTCCTTTATTTAAAGGCTTTGATTTTATTCTAATTACCTTCTAAAGTCTCCATCTCCAAATATCATCACATTGGGGATTAGGATTTTAATGTATGAAATTTGATGGCAAACATTCAGTTTATAGCAGTTGGTTTTTGTAACCTAAGGCAATGCTTTTCAAAGCATTTTCACTATGTTTAGTGCAATACCATAAACCATGACTAACACCTTGGGATCCAGACAAAGTGCTACTAGGGATGTTGGAAGTGCTCCTAAAAAGCTGAGAAAAATCATGACATTACAAGAAAGAGCTGACTTGCCTGATAGGTACCCTAGATGGAGGTCTGCAGCTGCGGTTGCCCACCATTTCAAGATAAAAGAATCCAGCCTAAGAGTAATTTTTTTTAAAGGAAGTTCATGAAGCCATTGCTGCAGCTATGCCAGCAGGCATATAAATCTTGCACTTTTTTTGAAATACCTTTTTATCTCACATTGAAAATGCAGCTTTTATGCAGGTGCAGGATTACTATAAGAAAGGCATGCCTATAGGACTCTAATATGATTCCAAAAAAAGCAAAGTCATCATATGACAACTTAAAACAAAAGGAAGTGAAGGATCTAAGGCTGAAGAATTTAATGCCTGCAAAGGATGGTTTGATAATTTTTGAAAAGGTTAAAAAATATTAACATATCAGGAGAAGCAGCTGCTGCTGACCAAGAGACAGCAGAAGAGTTTCCAGATGCCTTTAAGAAAATAATTAAGGAGAAAAGATGTCTACCTGAACAGGTTTTTAATGCAGATGAAAGTGCCCTAAACTTGGATTTTGGTGGGGGGAGGGGAATGCCACAAAGGTCGTTATTTAGTAAAGAAGAGAAGTGAGCACCAAGACTTAAGGTAGAAGAGACAGGCTAACTCAACCCTTTTACGCATTGCAGTCGGGTTTATGATCAGGGCTGTCTTTCTCAATAAAACTGCTAACCCCCAATCCTTGAAGGGAAAAGACAACACCAGCTGCCAGTCTTTCAGGTGTACAACAAGAAATCCTGGACAATGAGAACCTTTTACTCTGGATTGGTTCCATCAGTGCTTTGTCCCTGCTGTCAGAAAGTACCTTGCCATTGAGAGACCGTTTTTAAAGTTCTTTGATATTGGACAATGCCCCTCATCACCGAGAATCCCATGAGGTCAACACCAAAGGTATCAAAATGATCTACTTGTCCCCAAACACAACATCTATAATTCAGCCTCTAGATCAGGGGGTCATAGGACTTGGAAGGCTCATTACACATGGTACTCTATGGAAAAAAATGTCAGCGCTATGGAAGAGAACCCTGATAGAACATCATTAAACTCTGGAAGAATTGCACCATTGAAGATGCCATCATTGTTATAGAAAAAGCTGCAAAAGCTATCAAGCACAAATTAATAAATTCCTGCTGGAGAAAATTGTGTCCAGATGTTGTGCATGACTTCATGGGATTTATGACAGAGCCAATTAAGGAAGTTATAAAAGAGACTGTGTACATGGCAAAAAGGTAGGGGGTGAAAGGTTTCAAGATATGGATGTTGGAGAAATCCAAGAGCTGAGAGACACCACACCAGAGGAATTAACAGAAGACAAATTGACAGAGATGAGTGCCTCTAAAGCAGTGCCAGATGATGAGGGAGAAGATGTAGAAGAGCCAGTGCCAGAAAACAAACTGACATTAGAACATCTGGCAGAAGAATTCCAGTTATTCAAGACTGCTTTTGACTTCATTTATGACATGGACCCTTCTATGATATGGACACTGAAACCAAAGTAAATGGTAGAAGAAGGATTGGTACCACATAGAAACATTTTTAGGGAAATGAAAAAGCAAAAACATCAGACAGAAATTGCCACGTATTTCCATAAAATTACATCCACCATGCCTGCTTCTCCTGCCTCCCCTTCCACTTCCTCCACCTCTTCTGCTTCTGCCACCTCTGAGACGTCAATACCAACTCCTCTTCCTTCTTCTCCTCCTCAACCTACTCAATGTTAAGATGATGAGGATGAAGAATTTTATGGTAATCCACTTCCACTTAATGCATAGTAAATATATTTTGTTTTCCTTGTAATTTTCTTAATACTATTTTCTTTTCTCTAGCTTACTTTATTGCAAGAATATAGTATATAATACACATAACATACAGAATATGTATTAATCGACTGTTTATGTTACCCATAAGGTTTCCTGTCAACAGTAGGTTATTAGTAGTTAAGTTTTGGTGGAGTCAAAAGTCATACATGAATTTTTTACTGCATAGGGGGGTTAGCACCCCTAACTCCAGCATTGCTAAGGGTCAACTCTATTTAGAAGTAATTCAGGTATTATAATTACAATGTTTATATTATAATACATAAATTATTAAGGATTAAATAATTTAATAATAACATGATAGTAACTATAATAAACACCATTTACTAAATTTTTATATGCCTATATATATATATACATAAAATATTTAATGTTCCTCTTTTAAAAAGGCACACAGCAGAAAAAAATTGTATACTGACCATTAAGCTCAGGGTAATTTTAATAGGTAATAACCTCATACATTTTAATTTTGGACCTACATAGTCAAGTTCAGAATGTCTGTCTTCCTTGATTAACAGCAGAAAACAATATGTCTGGCAGAGGACATCCCCCCATTGCTGCTCACAGTGGAGGTTTGGAGATATAATTTTCTTTCACCTTTATGGGCAGATCACCAGAATCCAGAACCCCTAGTCTATGTGAATGTCTACTCCTACCACTTTTGAACAAATTTTCCTAATGCCAACTGCCAGGATTCACAAGAATTTCCTGATCCTCAATTCCCTGTGATCTATCTGTCAGCTGTTAGACACTTCTGATACTGTCTTTTAACTTCTATCAACCCATTTCCAATTGCATGTGGCAATCTCCTTTAGGCCCTATTCTCTACTCTTCTAACTTGATTTTTCTTCCCTGCAAAGAATCAAGTCTAGAATAATTTCCTAGCTCCTTTCTGATGGTTCCGATTCTCCAGAGTGAAACAGGTTGTTACAGAATCTTGTCTTTAAAAAAACCATGATGACAAGAGAATGGAAAAACAAGCCACAGACTGGGATAAACTATTTGCAAAAGTAATACCTGATAAAGCACTGTTATTCAAAATACACAGAATGCTTGAAACTCAACAATAAGAGAACAAACAACCCAATTAAAAAATAAGCCAAAATCCTTAGCAGACACCTCCTCAAAGAAGATATACAGATGGCAAATAAGTATATATAAAGATGCTCCACATCACATAATCTCGGGAAACGCAAACTAAAACTACAATGTGATTCCACTACACACCTATTAGGATGACCAAAATCCAGAGAACAGATGCTGGTGAGGATGTGGACCAACAGAAACTCTCATTCATTTTTGGTAAGAATGCAAAATGGTACAGCTGCTTAGGAAGGTGATTTGGTGGTTTCTTACAAAATAAAACATATCATTACCACATGATCCAGCAGTCTTACTCCTTGGTATTTACCCAAATGAGTTGAAAAATGTATGTTCATACAAAAACCTAAGCATGGATGTTTATAGCAGCCTTTTCCTAACTGCTAAAATTTGGAAGCAACCAAGATGTTCTTCAGCAGGTGACTGGATAAATAAACCCTGGTATATCCAGATAATGAAGTATTATTTGACACTAAAAAGAAATGAGCTATCAAATCATTAAAAGACATGGCACATATCACTAAGTAAAAGAAGCCAATCTGAAAAGGCTCTACACTATGTGACTCTAACTATATGACATTCCGGAAAAGGCAAAACTGTGGAGGTAGTCAAAAGATTGGTGGTTGCCAGAGGTTATGGGGTAGGGAGAGATGAACAGATTACAGAGGATTTTGCAGGGAATGAAACTATACTATATGATGCCATAATATAATAAGTACATGTCATTACACATTTGTTAAACTCCCTAAAATGTATAACACTGAGAATGAACTTTAACGTAAACTATGGATTTTGGTAAATAATGATGTGCCAGTGTAGGCTAATCCGTTGTAAAATGTACCACTCTGATGTGGGATTTTGATAGTGGAAAAGGCTATGAGAGTGTGGGGATAGGGGATATATGAGAACTCTTTACTTTCTGGTAAATTTTGCTATGAGCCTAAAACTGCTCTAAAAATAACATCTATATGAAGACTTTTTTAAAAAAATTAAAGAATGAAAACCTTACAAAGTCCTTATTTCAGAAGACAAAAAAAAAGTCAATTCCTTCACCAGGACAACAGGATTTAACTACTGTAGACAGCCACTTACTCTCTTGAATAGAAAAATAATAAGAGGTGAGTGTCTAGGCTTTAAACTGCTTATTCATCATCTTGAACTAAGGAAAATAAGTCCTATGGAAAATGCATTTAAAGAAGGGGATGGATAGTGAAATACAAGGTCAGTAGGCAAACCCATTCCAATGTTTGGGTTGAAAGGGGCCATGAAAGACCTGTAACTGGAAGAACACGAGTGGGTTGTGGTTGCATGTCTGCATTAGGAACTATGTATTCCAGAGATAAGGAGTAAAGATCTGTTATCATCTGTTATCTCCTCCTGTATTTTAAGTCTAGTTGGTTTGGGAGCTTTTCTATATAACATAAATATATTATATAAGCCACACATATAAATTCTCCAGTAGGGACATTTAAAAACAAAAAAGGTGAAAATAATGTGATAATAAATTTTACTTAACCCGATACATCCAAAATATTTTCATTTCAACATGTAATCAATGTATAAAATTATTGATGGCATATTTCACTTTCTTTTTTCCATATTAAATTTTTAAAATCTAATGTGTCTCTTACACTTAAGAGTACATCTTAATTCATATGCTAAATGTTAATCAGAAATAATTAATCCTTAATTAGCTTTAATAAAATTTACAGTTAAGTAGTAGATTCACATACTCAAGTTATCTCAGATTTTAAAAGTTTTACAATAACTCAATGGAGTATCAGTTTGAAAATTCAGATTTAAATTCATTAAAATTAAAAATTCAGTTCCTCAGTTGGACCAGCTACATTTCAAGAGCTCCATAGTCACTTATGTCTAGTAGCTACCATGTTGGACAACAAAATTCTAATTAGTTGATCATTTTATGTGAATAGATTGAAAAAACAGTACAATTAAGTAAAATGTGTTTGGCTATAATATTTTAATCCCTTATTGCAAGCAGGCAGCAAATAAATGAGGAAAAAAATCATTGCCACTGGAAAATATGGTAACTGGGTTAATGCAAAGGCACTACTCAATGATACCCAGTAAACAGCTTTTGCAGCCCTTATTCTAAAGGACACACTGAACATGTGGTCAGGTGAAAGGAAACAGAACAATAGACATATCCATTATTACACTTTCCTCACTTTCACAGTAATGGTAAATAGCCTCGACGTTATAAGAATGGGATAAAAATCATGTTCATTCTCAGATCTAGTAGAATTAAATATATAGTAAAACTGTCAAGTAAAGACTATCTATTTTGAAGAACTGACAGATTGTTTAAATTAAGACAATACTTAAAGTATTAGAGGATACTTAAAAACTATAAAATATAATATGAAAACAGTGGTTTAATGAAAACAAAATTCTTACGACAGCAAAATGCAGAATTTCATCTTCGTTCAGTTCGTTTTTCAATTTTCTGAATAAAGGTTGCATTGCTTTGCAAGGTCCACACCAGGCTTGGTAAACATCAATCACTAGAAGATGATGATATTTATGAAATAACTAAGTCTACCAATCTAGGATAGCAGTTATCCCAATGTGGAGCCATGGCCAGGGCAAAGGCACTGCAGGATTTCTTGGTCAAAGTGGGGAGTGACACTCTAGAGGGACAGGGTGCCAGGAGGTGCCCTAGGTCAAACCCCAGGTGGTCATACAGCCGGGGAGTCCTTATACCTGTTAAGCCTTTGTTCTGCAACATCTCATCCCACAGGCTTTGATTATTGATGACTGTCTGCAAAGTGGAAGGCACTGTAAAAGGTATTCAAGCACCAGTGCACCAGATAAAGAATTGTTGATATGTCAGACCCACCTGTAACTGGACTTCTCGTTTTTTGCTTGCCATTTATCTACTGTCATAGGAAAAAGAAAGAAAAATTTTTAAGTAGGAAATTTAAATAATATTTTATTTATGCATGCAAATAACATCTTTTAAAAAAATTTTTAATTTTTGTGGGTACATAGTAGATGTATATATTTATGTATCTCTGTATTTATGTACTTAAATATTTGTGTATTTAAATCTGAGATATTTTGATACAGGCATGCAATGCATAATAATCACATCAGGGTAAATGGGGTATCCATCACTTCAAGCATTTATCCTTTGTGTTACAAACAATCCAATTATACTCTTTTAGTTATTTTTAAATGTACAATTTAGATTTTTTGACTGCAGTCACCTGTTTGCGCTAGCAAATACTAGGTCTTATTCATTTTTTTTTTTTTTTCTTTTTGAACATAGTCTCACTCTGTTGCCAGACTGGAGTGCAGTGGCACAATCTGGGCTCACTGCAACCTCTGTCTCCCGGTTCGAGCGATTCTCCTGCCTCAGCCTCCAGAGTACCTGCGACTACAGGCACCAGGCACCCGCCACCACTCCCGGCTAATTTTTTTTGTATTTTTAGTAGATACAGAGTTTCACCATGTTAACCAGGATGGTCTCAACCTCCTGACCCGTGATCCTCCCACCTCAGCCTCCCAGAGTGCTGGGATTACAGTATTCATTATTTCTAACTGCAAATAACATCTTAATGTACTAGTGAAAAATTTCCCCACTGTACATTGGATTATGCAGTGTCATCTTTGCTGGGGAGAGAGAAGCTAATGTCATGGAAGGACTATTGTATGCTAGGCTCTATGCTAAATGCTTATAGCTGCCACACTATCTTATCCTCCCAACAGTCCTGAAGCAAGGTAAGAATGTTAGGAGTCTGGTTTTTTTAAAGGTTTTACTTTCCTGAAATATTAGAAAGTGTTTCCTATATTATCAATTGCAAACATATTGTCTATGAACATGTCCGTGGATCTTTCTGGGGTCCCTCTTCAGATCTGGCTGCTCTAAGGATATTTAATCTTGAGAACAAGGCCACTAGTGTTTTCTGGGGCACAACATAAACTTCCCAAACTCCCCCTATTCAGTGGTATCAGGGGCGGTGTAGAACAGGGGTCAGTCAGCGTGTGGGCGATAGTGGACACTAGCGTACAACAAAGGAAAAGCCACAAACAAGAGTGTATCCCAGGAAAGGTGCTGGTTGCTCCCACAAGCCTTACACAAAACAGGTCGTCCTCTAAGCTAGACTGGGACGTTTAAAGAAAAGGAAGAAACAGGCCCAGAGGATCTAAATCAGCTCCCCCGTTGTGGCCGTTTGAGCGGTGACCTCGGCGAAGTTCCATTCCAGTACCTAGGACCCTGGTAGGGCCCGGGACTGAGGCTGGCCGGCCTCCTGCTGGGCTTTCTTCTCCAGCTGATTCAGCAAAAGGAAGAAGAGGGATTCCCTGCCTGTCTGGGAAGAAGAAGGGGGGCAACGTTTTGTCCAACCCATCTGCCCATGAGACTTGAGCGGCGTCTCGAGGCCGCTGCTCCAGCCAGCAGCTATACCTGAGCAGTGGGGACAAGACCAGGTGGCGCCTAAAATCCTCCACCTCTTCTGCCCACACATGAAGGAACAACGAAGTCCTGGTTCCACCATCACAAGACTCTTCTTCAGCTGCCTCCTCCCCAAACTCCCATCCCCCATCCTCCCATCCCTACATTCCCCTATCCCCAGATGCGCACCAAGGTGCGCTTTCCCAAGTGCAGATTTGATCATATCTCTCCTTGGCTTTGAATCCTCCCGTGACTGGCCATGCTTTACAGCATAAAATGCATACACCTCAAATCGGAGCATAAGGCTCTCTGCCAGCACCAGCCTTTTCTTTCTTTTTAACTTTGTCTTCATCTACCCTGGTTCGTTTTTTTTTCTTCTTCTTCTTCTTTTTCTTTTTTCTTTCTTTCCCTTTCTTTCTTTTTCTCTTTTTTTTTCTCTTTACTTTCCTTCCTCCCTCCCACTTGCAGCATCTGGAAATAATTTTTAACAATAGTTTCTGATTAATCCACAGGCCGAGATACAGAAAGCAACTGTAGAGTAGAGGGACACAATGAACCTTTGTAGGGATCCTCATCCCTGGAGTTGACCAAATAGATGAGCAGGGCTACCTACAGAAGGATTTTTGACCAGGATCATATCCTGTCAAGACAGGACACGTAGTACTCCTTCACTTCACCATCTGCAATTTTCTTTCCTTTTTTTTTTTAATTATACTTTAAGTTCTGTGATACATGTGCCGAAAGTGCAGGTTTATTACATAGATATACACATGCCATGGTGGTTTGCTGCACCCATCAACCTGTCATCTACATTAGGTATTTCCCTTAATGCTATCCCTCCCCTAGCCCCCCACCCCCTGACAGGCCCCAGTGTGTGATGTTCCCCTCCCTGTGTCCATGTGTTCTCATTGTTCAACTCCCACTTATGAGTGAGAACATGTGGTGTTTGGTTTTCTGTTCTTGTGTTAGTTCGCTGAGAATGATGATTTCCAGCTTCATCTATGTCCCTGCAAAAAACATGAACTCATCATTTTTTACGGCTCCATAGTATTCCATGGTGTATATGTGCCACGTTTTCTTTATCCAGTCTATCGTTGATGGACATTTGGGTTGGTTCCAAGTCTTTGCTATTGTGAATAGTGCTGCAATAAACATACATGTGCATGTGTCTTTATAATAGAATTATTTATAATCCTTTGGGTATATACCCAGTACTGGGACTGCTGGGTCAAATGGTAACAAAAGCCAAAATTGACAAATGGGATCCAATTAAACTAAAGAGCCTCTGCACCGCAAAAGAAACTATCATCAGAGTGAACAGGCAACCTAGAGAATGGGGGAAAATTTTTGCAATCTATCTATCTGACAAAGGGCTAACATCCAGAATCTACAAGGAACTTAAACAAATTTACAAGAAAAAAACAACCCCACCAAAAAGTGGGCAAAGGATATGAACAGACACTTCTCAAAAGAAGACATTTGTGAGGCCAACAAGCATATGAACAAAAGCTTTTCATCACTGGTCATTAGAGAAATGCAAATCGAAATCACAATGAGATACCATCTCACACCAGTTAGAATGGCGATCATTAAAAAAAGTCAGGAAATAACAGATGCTGGAGAGGATGTGGAGAAATAGGAACGCTTTTACACTGTTGGTGGGAGTGTAATTATTTCAACCATTGTGGAAGACAGTGTGGCAATTCCTCAAGGATCTAAAACCATCTGCTACTTTCAAAGAAGTTTTATGTATTTCCTATAATTGCTATTTCACCAGAGTCAGATTAGTAAATTGATTTTTGATTCTTCTTTGATTCAACACAATAGTTCACATGGTGAAATGTTCATGCAAATATTTCAGGCAAATTCTTCATATAACACTTTGATGCAAGAAGTTTCAGTGTATTCTCAAATTAGAACAGACATTTACCAGTGACCAATACATGGAAGGAAGGTGTAATTAGGCTATTTTTTTTTTTTACATCATTACTACTAATTGCAAAAACTTTGAATGTTGAGGCTTTAAAACATAAACCTGAAGAGCCTTTGACTTGGGTCTGCCCAGAATTGACTTTAAGAGCAAATTCTCTGAAAATGTTGGTTACAAGACAATGTATATTTTATTATAGGAGAGTGTAAGCCATAAATGCCAAAAAGCCTATGAGAGATGTTACTTCTCAAGGGATCTAATAGTTTGTTTCCCTCCTTGCATATATTTGACTTTATCTTTCAATATTCATTAAAGATACTCTCTTACATTGACCTGCCTTTTCTTACCCTCACACAGCACTATGTATAGTGCTCAATTTGCTTTCCTTGGGGCACAAGTTTATTAGTGCCTAATTATTTCATTTGTGTCTTCTCATGACTTCTAAATATATATGAAGACCCAGAAAAGAAGAACTGGATTGTAGAATTGTTTTCGCTTTGCTCTCTTCCTCTTGAAATCCTCTCTGGCACCTAGCATCACCATTTGTGCATAAACACTTTAAAATTAGATAGCAAGCTAGTGCATTTGGAAATAGCAGATATTCTTGACACATTTATGTACTCTTTAATGAAGATAAACAAAATTCTTAATTTTTGAATTCAAGAAATCTGTCTGGTGATTTCTCAAAGAACTTAAAACAGAGAGAGCTACAATTTGACCCAGCAATCTTATTGGATATACACCCAAAGGAAAGTAAATTATTCTACCAAAAAGACAATGCATTCATACGTTCATCACTGAGCTATTCACAATAGCAAAGACATGGAATCAATCCAGGTGCTCATCAATGGTACTCTGGATAAAGAAAATGTGTATATAAACATATATACCATGGAATACTACACAGCCATTAAAAAGAATGAAATCATATCCTTTGGAGCAACATAGATGCAATTGGAGGTTATAATCCTAAATGAATTAATTTGGGAACAGAAAACCAAATACTGCATGTTGTCCCTTGTAAGTGGAAGCTAAACACTGAGCACACATGGACGTAAATATTGGAACAATAGACACTGCAGATTACTATAAGCGGGAGACAAGGAGGGAGACGTGGATTGAAAAACTACTTATCAGATACTATGCTCATTACCTGAGTGATGGGATTTGTACCCCAAACCTCAGCATCATCCAATATTCCCATGCAATAAATCTGCACATGTACCCCTCATTTCTAAAATAAAAGTTGAAATTTTTTTAAAGTTTAATAAAATAAAGACACAATGCTTAAAAAAAAGAAGAAACCTGGTCCAGGTAATTAAGTAGACTATAAAGAAAATAAATGGTATAGGGACTTACTTTAATTTTATCACTTCATCTAGAGATAGAAGTAAGCTAGTCATCTATCCAGGAGAACTTTATATAACTTTTAAAAAATTTCTCCTATCCCCACTAGATCAAAATCACAGATTCTGAGTTCCAATTTTAAAAGTCACCTGCATAATAATACTAAATTAGATATTCTCTTTTCCCATTGTATATGAAATTAAGGCACTGAGAATAATAAAAACTCATAATAATAAAACAGAATGAGTGAACCTATTACAACTGCAACCTATTGGGAACTGCAAGGTTGATGGGTTTGGATTGAGACAAAAATTTTGTGCAGTTTCTATATGCGAGCAAATTTGCCAGCCTGAGACTAATCGGAAAGAGGCTTTGGACCTCCCTGTCTGCTTTCTGTCTCAGAGACTCAGCGAGTTGCAATAAACCAAAACAGTAGCCATCCCTCTGCAGTCCAGGCATTGATTTGTAATGCAATTTATGTACTATTTTCTACCTTTTACTACCTTTTTTGCTGTATTTATGGAAGATCACAATTCTTTCTAAATAAGAAAAGCAAGGGTGAGAAAATGGAAAAATTAACTTGTGACATCCTGAGAGTCATAATCGGTGATATGCTGGTAAATGTTAATAACCAGTTCTCTTGGAAAAAATGTATACAACAAAGTATTATGAATTTAATTGTTAAAATGTTTCACATTTTTAATATATATTATAAAATATACAGTACTCCTTATTGCAAATCCCATATAGTCAATTGATTTTTACGAAAGTGTTTTTCTTTAATTTTTGCCAAACTCATGTTTCCATAGCTAATTCATGGTTGCAATTTGTTCAGAAGATGAATAAATGCTTGTTTACTATATGATTCAGCAAAGAAATTATTCATGTCATCAATGAATGTGTGTAGGCCCAGTAAGAATGTTGGTCAACATTTCAATATACATTAATGAGTTCGACAAGTGAAACAATGAAGATATAAGTTAGAATTTCACCCACTCATCAATGACATAAACGACTTCTTGCTGAATATGGTAATAGTTTGCAAATACTGGAAGATTATTTCTCAAATATTGGGTGCTTTTTAGAATGTAACAACTACAGATGCAACATACTTTAACTTTTAATCTGCATTAATGACCAACAAATCAATAAAGTGCTAATTTGTAGCATTTGCAGATTTCCGTGATGTAAATATTCCCACCATGTTCAGTTTCAAGTTACCAGCATGATGTCATGGGACACAAAAGATATATACTAACACTTCATTATATGGTTGGTGTTTTTACCTAAAGATACAATATATATAAGTAATTTTAAGAGCACAGAAAATAGTAAAATGTGATAAAGTGATAAGGAAGTAGTAAGTTTGAGAAATTTATTACTTATGTTTTAAATATAAATAATTTGTTACTTTATATATTTTTTGTAATGGTTGTGATTAATGATCATCTCACATAATTCCTGAAACCTAACAATTTGTTCCCATTAACTAGTATAAGGTGGTTCCAAGACTCCGCTAGATAATAATTTTAAATGATGTCTTACACAGGGACAGCGATAGGAAAAGAAGGAGTGGAAATGTAGGATGATTATGGTATATGCATTCAGAATATTAGAGAAGAGGAGACGATCTGACTTCTGACAAGAAGAGCAGCACCAGATGTCTGCCATTTCACTAGATCTAGTTTTCAAAGTGCATTCAATCAACAACTATGTGTAAGTGAGTAAAACCAAGAAAACCTGGCACCTTTTTGTTAGGCATATGACAGATACTTATATGAGTGAAGATATATATTTCAATGAAAACGTTAATAACGGCAACAACAACAAAAGCAACATGAGGCTTATGAACAAAGTAATAACAATTAGTTAACATAATCTTCAAAATTAAAGGGTTCTTCTTTACTAACATAAAATGTTTAAGGTATAAAGTTCAAAGAACTGACTTATTAATTGCATTCTATAAATTTCAACATATTGTGTTTTTAAAATCACCATTCATTTATAAATATTTTCTAATTTACTTCTTTTTTTCTTTTACCTATGGGTTGGTTACTTACATATTAGTTGTCTGATTTCCAGATAGGACTTTTCTAGGTGTTTTATCGTTGCTGATTTCCTTAATTCTGTTGTAGTCAGAGAACATATTCTGTAAGATTTCAGTCTTTTGAAATCTGCTAAGATTTGTTTAATGGCCCAGCTTATAGTCTAGCCTGTTAAGCCTTACATATGCATTTGAAAATAGGCTGGGTGCTGTGGCACACGCCTGTAATCCCAGCGCTTTGGGAGGCCAAGGTGGGCGGATCACAAGGTCAAGAGATCCAGACCATCCTGGGCAACATGGTGAAACCCTGTCTCTACTAAAAATACAAAAATTAGCTGGGCATGGTGGTGCATGCCTGTAATCCCAGCTACTTGGGAGGCTGAGGCAGGAGAATTGCTTGAACCCAGGAGGTAGAGGGTGCAGTGAGCTGAGATTGTGCCACTGTACTCCAGCTTGGTGACAGAGCGAAACTCCACCTCAAAAAAAAAAAAAAAGAAAAGAAAATAATGTGTATTATGGAGTCATTGGAGGCAGTGTTCTACAAATCTCATTTGAGTTAAAGCCACTGACATTGTCATTCAGATTCTTAAGGACCTTTTTTTGTGTAGTTGTTCTAACAATTACTTAAAAATTCTGATAGACCACAATGAGATACCATCTCACACCAGTTAGAATGGTGATCATTAAAAAGTCAGGAAAGAACAGATGCTGGAGAGGATGTGGAGAAATAGGTATGCTTTTACACTGTTGGTGGGAGTATAAACTAGTTCAACCATTGAACTAGTGTGGTGATTCCTCAAGGATCTAGAACTAGAAATACCATTTGACCCAGCGATCCCATTACTGGGTATATACCCAAAGGATTGTAAATCATGCTACTATAAAGAGACATGCACTCATATGTTTACTGCAGCACTATTCACAATAGTAAAGACTTGGAACCAAACCAAATGTCCATCAATGATAGACTGGATTAAGAAAATGTGGCACATATACACCACGGAATACTATGCATCCATAAAAAAGGATGAGTTCATGTCCTTTGCAGGGACATGGATGAAGCTGGAAACCATCATTCTGAGCAAACTGTCTCAAGAACTATATCGCATGTTCTCACTCACAGGTGGGAATTGAACAATGAGAACACTTGGACACAAGGTGGGGAACATCAAACACTAGGACCTGTCCTGGGGTGGGAGAGTGTGGGAGGGATAGCATTAGGAGAAATACCTAATGTAAATGACGAGTTAATGGGTGCAGCAAACCAACTTGGCACATGTATACCTATGTAACAAACCTGCATGTTGTGCACATGTACCCTAGAACTTAAAGTATTAAAAAAAAAAAAAAAAAGAGTTGGGGCAATTATACTCAGTAAGAAATCAAAACTATTTTATTAATTCCCAAACTCATCAAACATTTACAGAGCCCCTATTACATATGGCAAAGATAAAAATTATTATTATTATAAAAACAATCCCTTTCATTCATTTATTATTTAATTGTTTGAATATTTATTTATCTCTTCTAGAGTCAGGCACTGCTATTAGCTAAAAATTCTAGATTAATAAGATATAGTGCTGCACTCCAAGAGCACACACTCCAGAGATTTACATCCTGAATTATTATTAGCTTACCAATGCCCAAAGAAAGAGGGAGGAGAATGTGATAGAAAGGTAGGACATCAGCTGTATTTGTAATTTTTTATTCCTTTATAAAACCTGATAAATAAAAGGAATATTAATATTTGGAAAATCTAAATGGCAAAAAAAAGTCTGATAGAGTCTCCAACTATGACTGTGGGAATGGTGCTTGACTTCCTTTAGTTCTGTCAGTTTCCTGTATATATTTTGAAGCTCATTTATTAGGCTCATATGTTTGCAGTTGTTATGTGTTCTTTTGAACTGTCTCTTTATCATTACAAAATGTCCCTCTGTCTCTTGTAAGTATCTTTGTCTTAAATTTCATGTTGGCTGATATTAGTATAGTTACTCCACTTTATTATGTTTACTGTTTTCCATCCTTTTATTTTCAATTTATTTGTGTTTTTATATTTAAAGTGCATTATTTTGTGGATGGCATATTGACGGTTCTTACTTTTTTACACAGTTTGAAAAATCTTGATTGCTGCCTTTTTATTGGAGTATCTAGTCCATATACATTAATGTAATTACTGATATGGTTGTACTGAGGTGTCCCATTTTTCTATTTGCCTTATCTGTTTTTGTCTTTTGTTTCTTAGATGTCTTATTTTAATTGAATATTTTTAAGCATTCCACTTTAATGTCTTTTTTAGTTTTCTAACTATATGTTTTGAAATTATTTTTAACTCATTGCTTTAGAGTGTAAAATACACACCTATAACTTATCTGTACCTACGTGGAATTAGTATTGATTTTTTTTTTTAGGTAAAATATAGAAAACTTGCAACAGTATATGTCTAGTCATCTCTCCCCCATCCTTAATGTTATTATCATCTTAGGCATTATATTTATATATCTTGTAAACTCATCAATAAAGTGCTATAATTTTTGTTTTAAAATGTCATGTTTTTTAGAAAATACAGATACACACATATGTGGTGAGGGGAGAGACAGAGAGAGAGAGAGAAGAGTTCTTAACTTACTAACCCACATACTTACCATCATTTTTGGTTGTCTTCATTTCTTCTATGCATCAGAATTGCCATCTCGTTTCATCTCTCTTCAGCCAGGAGAACACTATAGGATTACTTGCAATGTAAGTCTTCTAGTGACAAATGCTCTCAGTTCTGTTTATCTGAAAATGTATTAATTTTTCCTTCATTTTTAAAAATGTTTTATGGATAGAGAGTTCTTGCTTGACATGTTTTTAATTTCCTCTCTTCAGCACTTTGAATGTATCTTTCTAAAGTATGATGGCTTCCATAGTTTCTGATGAGACATCAGTCTTTAATGTTATCATTGTTCTGCTGTATGCAATATGTCATTATTCTCTGCCTGTCAAGATTTTCTCCTTAATTTGGCTTTCAACAAAATGACTATGATATGCCTAGTGGTGGTTTTCTTTGAATTAATTCTGCATGTGTTTTGTGAGTTTCTCAGACTCCTACGTTAATATTTTCCATTGAATTTCAAGTTTTTGATCATATTCCTTCTAACATTTTCTTGCCTTCTTTCTCTATTCTCAATCTTGTATTCCAATTACATGTATGTGAGAGTGTGATATTGCCCCACAGGTCTCTGTAACTCTGTTTAGTTTTATTCTTTTAATTCATTCTTTGGGTGCAGATAACATATGTTGATTTATTTTCAAGTTTATACATTTATTATTTGTTGAGCTCATCTAATGAATCCTTTTTATTTCAGTTATTTTACTTTCCACCTTTAGAATTTACATTTTCCATAGTTTGCATTTCTCTATTGAGATTTTCTGTCTAGTCTATTAATTAACATTATACTTTATTTAATTATTGAACTTTTTTGAATTTATTCAACATATTTTTAACAACTGCTTTGAAATCTGTGTGTACTAATTATAACATTTGGGCCCATTCAGTCAATTTCTATTGACTGCATAGGTCATACTTTTCCATCTTTTTACATATCTGGTAAATTTTAGTAATAAAACTGGACATTGTAGATAATAAAGCCAGCCTTGTAACAATTTTGAGTTCTGTTGTGTTATTTTAAACATTTCTATTTTATTATTCTAGTAGGCAATTGACATACATTTCTATACTCAAAATGCAAAATTAGAATACCCATGATTTATAGCATCTGGTAAAAGGACATGCTTTTTCAATTAAAGATATATATGAGTTGAAAGTCAAAAATGGAAAAAATATAATGTAAAAAGTAAGAATGCTGACATGACCCTGTTAATATCAGACAAAGTAGATTTCAGTACAAGGAGTATTTTCACAGATAATAAATATTTCCTGATGATAAAAGGGTTCATTAGGGAGACCTAAGTATTCTAAATGTGTGTATATTTAAGAACAGAGATTCAGAATATATGAAACAAAATTTTCTGAATTAAATGAAAAATAGATAACTCATTACATCTCAATAATTGATATAAATATATAAAATCAGTAAGATTATTGAAGATCTGAACAACCCTGTCAATCATCTGGACCTAATTGACACTTACTGAATAACTGCAGAATATACTTTCTTTTGAAATGCACATTGAATATTTAATGAATCATAAGCCAGATAATAAAATCACAATAAACTTCAAATATTTACATCTTTCACTATATTGTTTCTGATCACAATAGAAATAAGTTAGAAATTAAGAACAATACAATAATGGTAAAATCTGAAATACCTGAAAGTTAACAATATACTACCAAATAATCCATGAGTTAAACAAGAAATCAAAAGGGAAATCAGAACGTATTTTATTTATTTATTTATTTATTTATTTATTTTTGAGACAGGATCCCATTCTGTTGCCTAGGCTGGAGTGCAGTGGTGTTCTCTCTGCTCACTGCAACCTCTGCCTCCCAAGTTCAAGCGATTCTTGTGCTTCAGCTTCCCATGTAGCTGGAATTACAGGCGTGAGCCACTAACACCCAGCTAATTTTGTATTTTTTTTGTAGAGACATGATTTTGCCATGGTGCCCTGGCTGGTCTCAAACTCCTGAGCTCAAAACGACCCACCCCCTCAGCCTCCTAAAGTGCTGGAATTACAAGTATGAGCCACCAAGCCCGGCCTAGAAAATATTTTAAATTGAATGATAATTAAAACATACCATATCAAAGTTTGTTGGATGTTGCTAATGCAGTTCTTAGTGGGAAACTATAAATGCTTATATTAGAGAATACAATATGTTCAAAATAAGGATGTAAGTTACAACTTATGAGTTGAAATAAATGACTTATTTTTCATAGTGAATTGAGAGAAGAAACTAACAAAAGTTAGAAAATTAATTAAATAGAAAACAAAAAAATGGAAGCTGACAAACATACAAGGTTTTTTTAATAAAGATAAAAAAAGACAAACCCAAAGCTAGACTACATAAGAAAAATCGGCTATATACAAATTTTCAGTATTGTAAATGAAGGAGGGTGTATCACTAAAGACCTTATAGCAATGAAGTTATACAATGATGGAATATTACAACTTTATGCCATAAGCTTTTAAAACTTAGATGAAATAAAAATTACTTGAAAAATACAATTTAGCAAAGGGTCACAAGAAACTGAATTACCATGTATCTGTTACTTAAATTGAGTATATAATTAAAATATTTTTATAAACGAAATTTTATGCCCAAATAAGAAAAATAATTTAATACTATATGAACTATTTTACAAAATAAACAAAGAGGAATATATCTTGACATGTGTCTGCTTCCAGGCCAGCATAACCCTTATCGACCAATATACCTCATGAACATTGATGTAAATATATGTAACATATTAACAGATCGATTCTAATAATACATGAAAAAGATCATGTGTCATGACCAAATGAGGTTTATCTATCAATGCAAGCTTGAAAATGAAGCATTTATTCACCATATTAGCATAATACAAGAGAAAAACTATATCATGATATAAATAAATGAAGAAAATAATGTGATAAGCTTTATATTCATTCATGATAAACACACACACACAATCTCTTAGCAAACTGCTCCAATCTGATATAGTGTATCTATAAAACACCCTCGGCTAACATTATATGTTATGGTCAATTATTAAACACTTTCCCATAAGACCATTAACAAGCCAAGAATGTCTGCTTCCCCCACTTCTACTAAATGTTATATTGAAGTGCTAGCTAGTGCAATACAAGGGGAATATAAATAATAGGTGTAAAGATTGAAAAAAGTATATATATATAGGCAAGGCACAATTTTGTATCCTAAGGAATCTTGGGGAAAAATCAATCTACTAGAACTAATAGATGATTAATCAAAGTTGCAAAATACAAGGTAAATATAAAAAATTAATTGTGTACCATAAACTAGCATTGAAGGTTTGGAAAATAAAATTAACTTTCAAATTTACAATACCATCAAAGAAGATAAAGTATGTCATAAATTTAAAAAGACAAATATATCTTATTGCTGAAAACAACAAAGTATTGCTGAAAAAAATTAAAGAAACAAATTTTTAAAAAGTGTATCATATTCATTAATTAGAAGACTAATTGCCAAGATGTCACTTTTTTTGGTCTATTTGAGACAGAGTCTCGCTGTGTTGCCCAGGCTGCAGTGCAGTGGCACGACGTGATCTTGGCTCACTGAAACCTCCACCTCCTAGGTTCAAACGAATCTCCTGCCTCAGCCTTCCATGTAGCTGGGGCTACAGGCACCTGCCACCATGCCCGGCTAATTTTTTTTTTTGTTTTTTTGTTTTGTATTTTTAGCAGAGATGGGGTTTCACTACGTTGGCCAGGCTGGTCTTGAACTCTTGACCTCGTGATCTGCCCACCTTGGCCTCCCAAAGTGCTGGGATTACAGGCGCGAGCCACTGCACCCGGCCCAAGATGTCACTTTTAACCAAAATTATTCTATAGATTCAATGAAATAATAATAAAAATCCCAACCATTTTTTGTTGCACTTGACAATCTGATTCTAAAATTGATTTTGAAATGTCAAGTACCCAGAAGAGTCAGAAAGAAAAAAGGTAGAAAACATGCACTTTACTATTAAACTACAGCAATTAAAATGGTGTGGTGATGCCATATATAGATCAATGAAAAAAATACAGAGTTCAGAAAGAGTCCCACACATACCGTCAATTTATTTTCTCCAAAGACATCAAAGTAGTTCAACAGGGAAAGGAAGTTCTTTCAAATAAATGATGCTGGAAAAATTTAAACTCCATATGGAAAATAATGAAACTTCACCTTCATAAAATATGCAATGTAGTTCAAGATGGATCACAGACTTACACATAAAGGTTTACAACTATAAAGGTTTTCCAAAAGTATAGAATATTTTTACAACCTTAGGATGGTAATCAAATATTTCTTAGAACACAAAGAGTCATCATAAAATTTTAAAAGTAATAACTGGACTTAATCAAAGTTAAAAACCAAGTCTATGCCAAAAATGATTAACTTTCATTAATAATAATTTTAGAAAGCTCTGAACAAACTAAGAGTTGAGAAATAATTCTGTCTGAAACTTACAGCTAACATTGTATGTAAAATCAAAACATTAGAAACATTCTAATTAGGCTAAAACCATACAAGAATATTCACAAAATCCCATGTTCATGGATTGGAAGACTTAATATTGTTGAAATAATCATACTCTTCAAAGTGATCTGCAGTTTAAATGCAATTTCTATCAAAATCCCAATGGTATTTTTTACAGACATAGTAAAAACAATCCTAAGATTCATATTAAACTATAAAAGATCCAGAAGAACCAAAACAATCTCTAGAAAAAAAAAGAAAGCTGGAGGCATCATAGTTCCTGATTTCAAAATATATTACAAAGCTACTGCAATTAAAACTGTATTGTATTGGCTTAAAGATAAACACATAAATCAATGGAATAGAATAGAGAGTGCAGAAATAAACACACACACATATGATTAATTGATCTTTGACAAAGATGCTAAGAATACACAGTAGTTTCTTCAACAAATGTTAGGAAAACTGGATATTCACATGTGTATATTACACCACACACAACATTCAACTCAAAATAGATTAATGACTTACATGTAAGACCTGGCCAGGGTTGGAGGCTCACACCTGTAATCTCAGCACTTTAGGAGGGCAAGATGGAAGGATCACTTGAGTTCAAGAGTTCAAAATCAGCCCAGGAAACACAGAGAAACCCTGTCTCCACAAAAAATAGCCTGATGTGGTAGTGCACACTTGTAGTTACCTGCAGTTACTTGGGAGGCTGAGATGGGAGGATCACTTGAGCCCAGGAGGTTGGGGCTGCAGTGAGCTTTGATTGTGCCGCTGCACTGCAGCTGAGTGACAGAACAATATATTGTCTTTAAATAAATAAATAAATGTAATACCCCAATTATAAAACTTCTAGAAGGAATCATAGGGAGAAAGCTTCATGATAATGATCTTGGCAGTGATTTCTTGAATACAACACCAAAAGCACAGTCAACAAAAGTAAAAAATAGACAAGTGGGACTACATAAAATTAAAAAGTTTCCGTACAACCAAGGAAATAATCAACAGAGTGAAAAAACTTATAAAATCAGGTAAAATATTTGCCAACCATATTTATGACAAGCCAAAACATATAAGGAACCCCTACAACTCAGTAGCAGAAAAACACTAAAATGCTAAAACAGCTGAGAATTTCATCTTGATCCTATTATTTAATTTCATCAGTGAAATCGAAATCAACTCTTCATCTGAATATATTCTGTCTGAAGTCCTCATGAATTTTCGTTGCAAATGTTTATAAAAACTACCCCTGACATTATTTATTACATTTGAATTTCATTTAATATAATTAATAACGTTTAAGTGTAACTTCTCAAGATGTCCATAAGGTGGCAGTGTGCACTTCTGTAGTGGCTGTTGAGCAGCAGCGCAGCAGAAAATCAGATAAACATCTACGCGACCACGTTCCGCTGCCAAGGCCCTGAAGTCCCCCTGCCCTAGACCATTTGGAGAATCAAACATGTAAAGAGTTCTGAGTTCACATTCCGGGGCTCGGCGTTGTCTTTTCTGTTGCTCATCATCTTACGCCCCAGTTCTCATGCCCCCTATTTGGAAATGCATGAACCTCTGTAATTCACACGTACCCAGGTGGTCCTGCAGCCTGGTTTCCAGTTTTAGGTCTCAGTTCCGAGTGGAAAGGATTTCCTAGCAGCCTGACAATACAGCCAGAAAGCATGTTATGGGGTAAGGTGATAAATATGTGCCATATGAGCCGTACGCCACCCTCCCACTTTTGTAGCAGACGTTACTAATCAATCAAGATAGTTCTTGCTACTCAGCCTCCCCCTTTCTCAGCAGAACCCCAAGAGCTCGGACACAGGAGAGTCCCTGTCTTTAGAAGTGGGGCCCGATGCCCAGAAATTCCTAGGATTCCAATACAAGTATGGAGGTGTCGTCACACATCAACCATGAACAGCAAGACTAGACCCCGCACAAAGCAGGGACTCCCCCACTCATTCTCTCATTAATCCTACCACACGCTCTACCATGGCCCCTGAGGACCTAAACTGTATTTTGCATTTTCAGCCAAATTGATATTATTTTTATTAGCATAATCAATTTTTCTTCTCTCCTGAATTACTTTCCATTAGCATTTTAATCTCTGATGGCATAGTATTTTTTTTAAATTCTCTTGTATATCAAAATTTTAACTTTCCCCAGAAGCAAATGTAGGATTTGATATAAGTCTGAATCCCAAAATGGAACTCTCAGAAGACCTCGATTACAACCAAAGACCTGGATTACAGTTCCATCTTGAAAGTTATTTCTAGAAGATGGATCTGCCATCCAGAACGGGGAAATGAGGCTGGGCAGAATAGTCCTAAAAAGGAGTAGGGGGATGAGAGAAAGGAAGAAAAATTGCTGGTTCACGGCCATCAACATTATGCTTTCTTCAAGTAAAGATCTATGATTTGATTAAGTTCCTGATTCTAGAATGGCATCTAGGCCTAGGACAAATGTCCCCAACTGGGGAAACTGGTCTGGGAAAAATATCCTCAACCTTGTCTTGGGGCAGAGATGCAGGTGATGTTGATGGCAGTGTCAGCAAGTACATCCAAGGACCAGATGGTGCCAGGGTCACTGCAGTGGCAGCATCAGAGCTACCAGGAGAAGCCGTGGGGTGGCACCCCACGCCCACAGTGGGTGGAAGAGGAGAAGCGTGACTCCTCAGGGAGCCTCAGCTGTGATAAGGGCTGAGAAGGCAGCTGCCGAGTCCACCAGGCATTCTGCCAAGGAAGGGAGGCATCCGCATTTGGGAACTTCAAGAGCTGTCCTGGTGATAGAATCTGTCTGGGGAGGCTCAGCAAGATTCTGCTATTTTTTTCCCATGTGACCCAAGAAATACTCCATTTGTTGTGAATTTAATATTACATAGAAGAATGTTTATACTATGTTCCTATGAATATTAAATATACTGTTCTTCACAATGAATGATGGTGACAACTCTACGTGAAAAAATGATAAAAAGTGGTAGGCAGTGTCCCATACACATAAATAATTTCTAAATTCTGTTATCTTTAATATATAAATCTTTAGTATGATATACTACTGAGCTTGTTTTTTTTAACCATTATATGTTGCAATTTTTGCTTACTCTGGTATATTTTCAAAATACTGTTAATTCTTGCAGCCCTTCTCGACTGGGGTTCTGTAAAAAAATTACATGCGGACATTCATTTAACTTCACTAGAAAACTTTGTGATATTTTAAATGGATCAAAACCCATAAATCCAGCTCCTATTATTTTCAGTTTGTATGCTTTAAGGACGGACATACTTAGACCCGAATACATAAAAATCTTGGAAATAATGAGCCTTATTATTGCAGTGATTCTATTTTTTTTTTCTGATTTTCATCTTAGCTTAATCTTTTTATCCCCTTTGTGAACAAAAGCTCTCTGAAAAAGAATCTGGAGGAAAGAGACTTTATTCCAGGGAACTGTTTGCAAATCAGGCAGATATGCAGGCTGCTGTGTAAAATGAAGGTCCATTCCAGAGAATGAAGGGATGGCATGCCTGGGGTTTTATAGGAAAAGTCCCCACCCAGGTTCCCAACCAGGTCCATTTATGCAAACAAAGGGCTGAGTCTTGTTTGGTTTTGACTGGCTGACAGAGCTGAGTTCTGATTGGCCCAAACAGCTAAGCCTTAATTGGCTAGGGGAGGTGATCTCTGGTTGCTTCCCAAGCCCCAAACCAGAAGTCCCTGTCAGATGTTTCTTTCAAATGGCCAATGGGGCCTGGGGCTTGCAGCATTGGGAGGTGTGGGCAGGTGCTGTGCTTTTTGCAGCAGTTTATCTTGTAGCCCAACAACAGAACAGAAGCTGGTTCAGCTTGATTGTAGAAAGGGAGGTCCTTTGATACTTTTACAACATCTTTCTGAGAGCACAGAACACGTGACCATTCTGTCACCCAGCTATGGACACCTAGTTCTGTTTTAACTTTGAGCTCCTCAGTTAGCCACAGGGAGTCCATTTTGTCTGGGGGCATACTTTATCACCTTTCTTTTCTAATTCTTATATTATCTAATCGAACTGCACACTTTAGCACTTAATCATATTGGCATACAACACTAGTTTATTTAGAATTGTTTTTTCGCTAGTTGTTTCAACTGCATGTGCCTTGCCTTCCTTAAGTGAGTGTGAACTCCTGTAGCCAGGAATTGCTGAACACACACTTGTTTTGTTGTCTACAATTTCTAAAAATTCATATTTCATTAAAATAGCCAAGTTACCCCTACTAAACAACACTTAGAGGCAATTAGATTAGATTGCTCGTTGGGCTCAGTGAATCCCTTCTTGTTAGTCATGGAACCATAGTTCTTTAAGCATTGGGTACTCACATCTCTGGTAGACATGAATTAAGAAATTAATCCAGGATGCATTTTGGAATGTGTAATTATCATTCCTGAAGCCACACACAGTCACTGCTCTTAGAACTGGAAAGGACTTCTCTTCTTACAGATGCAGCATTTGAGACTCAGAGCTGATAAGAAAACAGCCTGATTAACAGACTTCAATGTTGAAGACATTTGAAATTCAAAGCAGAGCATTGCTTTTTCTCGGATTTAGAATTAAAAGGGAAAAAAGAAAGAAGTGACTTTCACATTTGGTGCAAAGCTTGAAAACATACTCTTTCCTTTACTTACTGGCACATCTGAGCACGCACATTAACCCTTCCTCACCTGAGACAAATTGTAAAGAATCTACATGCGCCTCCATATACGCGCAGCTCTTCCCTCCCCTTCTATCCTCTGCCAGTGCAGTCAGGGACGACAGTGGCTAAGATGTAGAGTGTGTTACCTTTCCCATGAGTACTTGCATTTTTAAACTTCCATTTTCATTCTGGTAGAGACAATGCGTGCTTCCCCACATCTGCTCTCATTTCCTTCTCGGTCATGCTGGGAAGTCTGCAATGCTAGTTCCTGACAGGTAAGGTCATGTGATGTAGTCTAGCCAATGGCCTGTGACTAGAAATGGCACCTTTGGTTTCTAGCAGGGGGTCTGCCACAGCCACATTCTCTTTTCTTTACTACTCTTAATAATCATAAGACAGAAGGATTCTGGATCTTTGAGTCACTGGCTCGAGCTAGCCCTAGTTAACCTGCATGGGCCTTTGTGTGAAGGACAAATCAACCATCAGTGTGCTACGCCACTGGGATTTGGCAATTTATTTGTTCCTCAACATGTTCTTATTCATTCCTTCTAATGCATTTACATAAAGAAATGTGTGTTCATCAGAGACAAATCAAAATAAGAAAAAAATCAGTATTTTGATGTTCAATATATCCTCTCACATGTTTTTCTATAAATGTATCCATACAAGTCAGAACCAATTGTATCTGTAATAATTCCATTTTGCTGCATGTTATACAAAACTCAAGTAAGAATGGTTTTAAAGCATAGTGGCTTAATTTTCTCTGGGTGAAAAGAAGTGTGAATGTAGACAGTTTGAGAATGGGGTATCATCCACAAAATATCATCAAAATCCTGCCTGCTCAAGCATTTTCTCCCCAGGGTTGAATGGCCTCAGTGACTTTACCTGTGATTAAGTATCCAGGAAAATAAAATCAGTATGGCATGGTATGTCCTGGGGTAGGCATTGACAACAGCTGCTTGGAGTACCAAGGATCAGAATAGGCTTCCTGAAGAAACTGGTGTTTCAATGACTCCCGTTGTGTTCCCCCACAGAGGGAGCCTGTGCGATGACCCTGTCATGAGAGGGTCCAGCCCACTTTGGGAAGCTGTGAGGAGCTCGGTGTCGCTGCAGCTGGGTACAAGGTCAGCAGGAGGCAGATCTGGAGGAGCCTGGGAGAGGTATGAAGAACTGGGTATATAGCCTGAGGGCAAGCGAAACCACCGCAGCCTTCTACTGAGCAAAGTGACTGCTCATTTTTACATTTTAGAAACCTTACTCTGACTGGGACTGGAGAATGGGTTGAAGGAGAGAGGAGAGGACGGAAAAACAGAAAAACTGGGGGAATCAGAGTGAGATGGGTGGTCTGCTGCAAGACTGAAGGAAAAACAGAAGAAAGTATATGGATCCACAAGAGGATTAGGAGGTACTTGACAACACATTTACACCAGTAAAATTATTTAAACCTGCACATCAAATTAGATATCTTTATGTCTTAATAGATTAAATATTTTTCCTATTACTCATCACTTCTGCATGTTATAATGCTTAAACAAAACCAAAAATGGGTCGAGTGTGGTAGCACACGCTTGTAATCCCAGCACTTTGGGTTAGGCCAAGGTGGGTGGATCACTTGAGCCCAGGAGCCAGGAGTTTGAGAGCCTGGGAAAAATAGTGAGACCCTGCTTCTACAAAAAAAAAAAAAAAAAAAAAAAAAAAAAAGTTAAAAAACAACAAAAACGTTAACTCAGATTATGATCTGATTAAATATATAAACATATGCTATTTTTTACTTGTTTCATCTTATTTATTACGTACTAGTTCAGAACTTCATGGCTTTCCCAAATGTTAATGTTATTAATATTTAAAGGCTTAAATAAATATTAATGTTATTAATATTTAGTGAGAAATACATTGAATATGATTTCATTGTTTTTGAAATCTTGATTTAATATTGTGTGATAGAGTGATTCAAATGCCTGCTTCTGAGTTTTAAATTTATTTCAATGCTGAAAATACTTTTTCACAAGAAAATGCCATTTAAAACAAAAGATATTTACCTTTCAGTGTCTTCCAAAAATTATGAAAAGACTTTTGTTACAATTACTCTGTAACTTTTCAACATCCTAGAAAATCTAAATTGCTTTTTCTACCAAATAAATGGGAAGGTTTTGCATTTAACAAATGACTTAAAAATGTAACTTTTGGGGAAATTTTTTAACACAATAGAAAATTTGTGATGCTAATGTATTTTAAGTGTGTAATTGTGAGTGGGTTTATAAGTCATGCTCATTTTCACTATTAAACCATGTTAATTATAGAAAAATTTCAAGTATTGGTTTTCATACATTTCCACCTCCTCACCATGAGTTATTTAAAAAGCAGTAATTTTCTCACTGTTTCAAAACATCACTCTAATATTGGGGGAATAGATAATGATGATAACTTTTTCAAAAATACCTCTTAGATAGCAAAATTTAGACAACCACATGCCCTCAAATTTAAAACATTTTATTTTTACAAAATAAAAATGAACTTTGCCATGAGATAACCAGTAAATAATATTCTGTAACCATTGGTTTGCGAGTTGTTTTGGAGTGGACATACCAGTTTATCAGCATGGCTCAGGAATAATAACTGGATTTAGACGTATACCACCTGGTTTTGCTGGAGCCCAGGGATAAGGAGGGAGAGGGGACTTAATGGTCAAGGCTGACCAATACCTGGGATGTTCCTGTGTGACCAGCTCCTTGTAGGAGACACTCAACAAACCTTGAGCTTCCTGGTACCTTTGCATATGTGTGGTGGTTGAAAAACCAGAGACAAAGTGTGTCCATTCGAACTGAAAACAGAAGGACGAAAAGCCATTGAGGACATTGCTGATGATGCATATGATAACCATTAATAAATTAGCACTATCTTTTCTCATATTTCGGATAAGAAAATAAACAAAAATATAAATGTATTTTTCTTTGTGTAGCCTCATAGATTTATTTTGCACACCCCAGGGAAGGTGTGCACAACACATTGGAGACTACTGGATATGAAAGATACTCAGGAAATATCTGGGCTGGAGATATAGATTTGCTGATAATCAGCACATTAGGGGAATAGAAGCATAGGAGATGGCCAAGAAAATTGTGTAGTTTGAGAAAGTGAGGGTCGAGGAGGATATGCTAGGAACATCAACTTTCAGGAACAGGTCATGAAAGTAAAGCTTATGAAGGAAAATGAGGAGAAATAGCCAAAAAGGCAGGAGAAGAACCAAGAAGTGATGTCATAAAAATCAAAGAATGAGACACTGCTGAGGCAGCAATACTATTGCCAAGTGTTACAGAGTGGCCAAATAAAACAAGGTCTGGCCAAATAAAATGTCACTCACGTGGACTGAGCAACAAAGATGCCAATGGTGATCATAAGAGTGTCTTCAGTAGAGTGGTCTGGGAAAGTCCCTTGAGAGACTATAAAGACAGGAGGTGGAGACAGAATCAGCAACTCTTTCCAGAAGCATAAGGGTGAAGAAATGGAAGCAGAGAAGAGACAGTTGCCCAAAAAATGTGAGTGCTGGAGGGCTCGTTTTCCTTTTTCAAACAAGGTGGAAGAAGTTTGACTATGATACTATATTTAAATGCTGATTTTTAACAGTCAGGAGAGTAGAAGTTCAAGAAATAGAAGATGGGAGGTGCAGGTGAAGAAAATACATCAGATGAGAGGAGGTGCGCTTCCTCCAGCATGACCAAAAGAAAAAATACAGCCTTTCCATATATTGTTTTTCTCCATTTTATGTATTTAAATAGCTTATATTTCCAATGACTTTTCTAGCATCTTTATGCAAATTATTTTTATTACAAGCATCTTTGAGGATCCCTGTGGTGCAAAAATGTTACCATTTTAAAAATCCATATCCATTGGCCGTGTCTTTATCCAGTCAATCTGTAATCACAACTATTTAAAAATTTGTATGAAATGCAAGAAAAAATAACAAAGGATTAAAGCATCCAGTTTATGCTCATGTAAAGTCTCCAGTAAAAGTAACACATCTCATTTGTAGTTGTTCATGCAAAATAATTTCAGGCTTCACTGGAGAGAAATCTACATATCACTGCCCTGTTAAGCTCCTTTCTTTTCGTATATATGTGTGCATGTGTGTATCTATAGATAGATATACACACACGTATATACACATATACATGTATATATAAGATATGTATATATACATATATGAGATAAATAAGACAGCTCTTATAATACACATGTATATAATATATAATCTTTGATGTTGTACATGTTATATATTGTGTATTTTTATCAGAGATGACTTTATCAAACTTTCATTTTATATTTATACTATTTCAATGGCAACACTAATGTCACTAGTAGAAAATGGTCAACTGAGATTGGTTCAGGTATGAGTTCAGATTTCAACCTTTTTTTCTGTTTTCTAAAGGGAAAAATGTTAGGAAATTGCTCAGCTTATTTCTTCATTCATTTATTCCCTGGCAAATATTTATTGAACAGCAAGGCATTATTCTAGAGCATGAGGACACAGAGAGAAGTATAATTTAGTTTTCTCTTTTTATGATTTCCCTGTCTGGTACTATGTCATAGTTTGCCAAATGACAGTCACTGCAATAGAGGCACTGGTAAGATGACAGGGGAGTTGGTTAAGAGGAGGCTCATAATCAGTCTGGAGATAAAAAAGGAGCATCCTAAAATCTGGCATATGAGTTCTTGCAACAGATGCATAGGAGTAATTAATCACTCCCTCAACTGTCCATAAAGGACTAGAGGTAAAACTAGAACACAATAAGGTGGAGCTGAGCATGGATCATAGAGGGAGGCAGATGGAGATAAAGGGATTTTGGGGGAAGGGACTTCAAGGTGCAGCAGGAAGTATGTGTAGTCATAGGGATGGGAGAGTCAGAAGTATGGAGGGGCCTGTGGATTTGATGCTCTACCTGATGTGAGGAATTCATGTGAGGGCATGACAAGCCTGGAAAGGCAAGCTTGGCTGCAACATAGGGAGTGCAATAAGCCTGATAATAAATTTGGGCCTTATACAAAAACAGTATGAAGCTTCTCAAAGTTTTAAGTGGGAAGACTTATGATAGATGAATGACAGGAAAAGGTTTCAATTCTTGAAAAACCACTGTGGCATCACTGTGGCAATTGTAGTAAATGTGGGTGGAAAGTGAAACAAGAGATAAGGAGATATGGGCCTGTTGGTGCAACCCAGAGGAGCTGGGCAAAGGGCCTAAACTAAGGCAGAGACTGTGAGTAAGGAGCAAAAGAGACTGACTCATGAGATATTTGGGATTTAGCATCAAGGGGACTTGAGGACTTACTCTGTGGAAGGGTGAGGGAGGGGGAGAACCACAGAAATCTCCTAAGTTTCAGGTTTGGGTGAGTGAATGATGCTTTTCATATTGAGAAAGACTCTCTCTCCTTTGACCAAATTTTAATCAGGCTTTTCTGAGCCCTCTGCTCAACTGGGCCCAAGCTTCAGCTTCCCTCTCTATTCTTATAGAATCCAGTCTGAGCAAGAATCCTGCTAAGTCAGTTTAGTGAAAATTTCCCACCCTTAGTATCCAACCACTCTCCATTCTTATCACCTTGAGTTATCTTCAACAAGAATTCTGTTGAGTCTGTCTAGCAAGTATCCCCCTAACCCTTGATATTTCTTCCTAGTAATTTTCCATCCATTGGCTCCCACTCTGCTCTTTGGCTGTAAATCTCCACTTTTCTTTGGAGTTGAATTCAGACCCAATCTCTCTTCCCCTATTGACGTGGTTCCTACACTCATCACAATAATTCCCTTTCTTAGTAGAGCCTTCCTTACCATCTTTAATAAGTGTCAATGAATAATTTTTCTTTAACAAAGTTAATGAGAAATGTAAAAGGAAGATCAGATCTGAAGGGTAGATCATGAATTCAGGACTTTTAGAATGACAAGATGGAAGAAGACTCACTACCACTATCGACAGTTAAACCAGGATTATTATTATCCACAGATATGATGATTACCAAGGAAATAATGAATAAGACAAAAGTCCATTTTCACAATAGCATTAGGATTGGGCCAACGTTGTTCTATGCAATCAGTAATTTGAAAATAAATAAAGCATATTACATTAGGGCTTTTCCTAGCTAATTAGCTCCCCACACATAAACATATACACTTTTTTGGGGGTAAAATCTCCATGCAGCAATATTGGGTAGTGGTGGTCTTTGTGACTTTGGGTAAGTTTCTTAACCTCCCCGAACCCCAATATCTTTACTGGAGATTGTAAGCAAACTTATTGAATGGTTTATGTGAGGATTCAATGATTTTAAATATGTAAAAGGCTTAGAAAAATCTCTAACTTATGGTGAGCATTCAATAATTATTATTTATTGTCATGCAGAGATATAACTTTAATATATTTTCATTACTATATCTGTATAAAATTTGATTCTACCTGAACTTTGAGAAAGTGTATTTTCACAAACTAATTTCTATCACTATTAAGTTAGAACAGAATGGAGATGGAGAAGAAGGAATGCCAAAGGATAGATATGGGGATGGGGAAGGGGGAAGAATTACATTACTAAAACGTTTTAAGATGTTAGATACTGATATCTGTTCACACAAATGACTCATTGATTGCTAAATCAGAAAAACAAAATTTGATTACAGCATCTGTATTTAGGTCATCTTGACATTATGTCATCTGAGACAAATTTCTCAGCCCACAGAATAAGAAAGAAGGTCACGAATACCAATGGTTTGTTGTTATATATGAAATTCCTGTGGTTCTGGCCAAGACGTAGTGAGACAGACCAGATTTTCCCTACTCCCTGAAAAAATTAAAAACTGGCAAATCTCTGTAACAATAGTTTTCAATACATCGAATGGGCATCAAGCAAAGAATGACAGCGATCAATGACAGATGAAAGACAAATGAGATGAGCCCTGTGATCAACTTACTGACTTGTGAAAGTTTCTAGTTTGCAACCTAAGGGGGAAACTCTGGTAGAATGAGAAAGCATCCCTGGAATCTGAGGAGGCCAAACTGAAAATTCAAGCAGCTAGAATTTGCAGAGCAGGGTAACAGAAAGAAGAAAGGAGACAGCAAAACAGAGAGAACCACAGGCATTTACAGAGTCCCTATCCTCCTCCCTGAGCTCAGGTGTTCTGCTGAATACTGATCAGTCTGGAGAAAGAAGAATATGAAAGAATTAGTAGGGGCAGTGTCCAGTGTTTACATAGATCTGAGAATGGTAGATGTTACCACCAGGCACATTGAAGAATATAATTTATGGAGCACTGAATATAGTACTCAAGAAGATCTTGCCTGTATAGTGGGAAATGCATAGCCTGAGATTGAGCACTGATCTGGATTTACCTAACTCATCTTAAAAGCAACACCTGAAATGATCAAACTGCATTCCAGAAGAAAGCACACTCACATTTATAGAAACATAAAAATACTCAACATCCAATCAGATAAAATTTATAATGAAGGACATCCCCAGTTAAACATTGTCAGACATGTGGAGAAGCGGGTAAATATGACTAATAATGAGGAGAAAAATCAGTAAATCAATAAAGCTGCCAGATTCTAGAATTAACAGATAAAGATATTAAAACGGTAATCATAATCATGTTCTATATGTTCAAAAAGTAGAGAAGATATATCAAACACATAAAAATGACTCAAATCAAAATAATACAGATAAATATTCTGGCTGATATGAAAAACACAGGATGAGATTATTGGCAGCTTAGACATTGCAGAAATAAAAGTTAGCATAGTTGAAGACAAAACAAAAGATACTCTCCAAAAATCAAACACAGAGTGAAAAATTAACTTTTAAAAATGAAGAGTGCATCATTGCAGGGAAGAGAGTGTTCAGGGGGAAATTTATAGCTGTAAACGCAATTGAAAAGAAAAAAGATCTAAAAATCAACAACCTGAGTTTACATCTTGAGGAACTAGAAAAAGAAGAGCAAACTAAAACCAACACTAGTGGAAGAAAGGAAAGAATAAAGATTATAGTAAACATAAATGAAGTAGAGAATTGAAAAATAATAAAAAGAAGCAATAAAACAAAAAGCTTGTTCTTAGAAAAGAAATTTTTAAATTGGCAAACCTTTAGCTAAACTGACAAAGAAAATAAAAGATCTTAATTTTGTGCACCAAAATACATTATTAGGATAGTAAATGGCAACTACGGAATGAGAAAAATATTTACAAATCATATATCTAATAAGAGTTTAATATTCAAAATAAATAATGGACAACTAAAACTAAACAAAAAGACAGAAAACTCAATTTAAAAATGGACTAAAGACATAAATAGACATTTCTCAAAAGATATACAAATGGCCAATAAGTTCATAAAAAGATGTTTAACATCACTAGTCACTGGGGAAATGTAAATCAAAACCAGAATGAGATACCGTTTCACACTTACAAGAATGGCTAAAAAACATACAAACAAAAAACCTAACATAGAAAATCACAAGTGTTGACAAGGATGTGGAGAAATTGGAACTCTCATACATTGCTAGTGAGAATGTAAAATGTTGCATCCTCTGTAAAAATCAGTTCAGCAATCCCTCAAAAAGCTAAACAAAGAATTTTTTTAATTCCTTAAAAATGTTTTTAAAATTCTTTTTTTTCCCCAATAAGCTCTTAGTCCCAGTTTGGTAGTTGAGGAGGAGTCTAAGAAAACAAGCCCTTCCTCAGTATCCCTGGGAAAGAAGGGTTGAGAGAACACAGACCCACCAGGCCCTAGGTGACTGCATTGCTGGGGTCATGCAGGGCTTAGCACTCCACCAGGGGAAAGTGCTGATTTTCCTTGTCATTGTCCTGGCCTTGCTCCCATGCTGTCTTCCACTTTTCAGAAGTTGATATATAACATAACTCAGTCTTGGAATCAGATTGAGTTTTGTGCCAAACAGGTGTTTCTCAAGGAGGAAGCAAGACAGCCCACAGAAACCCTTGTAGCCAGCCAGAGCTCTGACAAGCCCTTGAGAGACCCTCAGACTCCCAGATCTTCAGGTTCTATGTGCAATAGATGGAAGCCAAATGGCAAGGTACTAAGGAGATTGCCCCTCACCATTCTGCAGAAGGACAACTCCTCTGGCACCCTGACACCATGACAGGTAAAGCAAGAGAAGGGTAAGCAGTCTTCACTAAGTGAAAATGTTAGTGAACTAAAGGAAGGAGCCATTCGTGGAACTGGGCAACTTCTGAAAAGTGGAAGACAGCATGGGAGCATATATATGTTATATATATAATGTTATTTATATAACATATATATGTTTTCTTTTCTTTTACATTGTGGTTATATATATATAACAAAACATATATATGTTATATATATATAACCACATATATATAACCTATATATATTATGTTATATATATATATATAACCACAACATAAAAGAAAAGAAAAGCATATCAGTAAACTGGGGAAAAAAATTCCATAAGCCTAGTATATATGCAATTGGAGTCCTCAAAAGAGGGTAAAAGTCAGAAAAATTATTTGAAGAAATGGTGGCTTAATTTTTTCCAAATGTGATGAAAGGTATGAAACCATAGATCCAAAAAGCTCAATGAACCCCAAACGCAAGAAATATGAAGATAACTATACCAATTTACATCATAATCAAATTTCTCAAAACCAGAGATAAAAGTAAAATCTTAAAACTAGTAGGAGAAAGCAAGAGATATTATATACAGAAGATCAAAGTTAAAGCTGCCAAAAGATTGCTCATCAGAAACAGTTTAAGTGAGAAGATAGTGGAACATGTTTAATGTACTGAAATGAAAGAACTGTCAACCCAGATTCCTTTTATTTTTGGTTTTTGTCATTATTTATAAAATAAATTTTAAAGTTTGAGGTTTACAACATGATGCTATAGAATACATACTGATACTACAATTGTTACTATACTAAAGAAGAGTAACATGTATTTATTTCATCTCACATAGTGACTTTTTGATAGTGCAAGAACAGCTAAAATTTACTTAACAAAAATCTCTAATACAATAAAATTTTACTAACTATAATCCTTATGTTGTATCTGAAATAATAACTTCTTAGAGGATACCAATATATATGTTGAATCCCCTTTTCTGTGTTCAACAATTATCATTTTCTTGTTAATTCTTTTTATTTTAAAAATTTTTCATATAATTATTTTTGCTTTTATTAATCCCCATTTCTGAGTCCTTTGCTATGTTTTCAGCAATTTCAATTCTGTATTATGAAGTTTTCAGCATGGCCTTGATTTTGAAATTTCTGTTTTGTTTATTCTTTGAGATATGCCTGTTTATGTTTTATTGCCTTTTGTTTTCTTACTATGTCTGACAAGTTTTACCTCTGCTTTTTGCTTTGGTTTTTGAGGCAGTTGTTTTAATAAGAAACTTTTTTTTTAATGGGGCTTTGTCAACACTTTTCTCCATAGATGTCTACCCTGCTCCACCCAGAGAAGCTGATCTATGTGAACTACATCAACAGGCTCTCTTGCCTTCTGGATTCTGGTGAATTCAGCCCCAATAACAAAAGATTTGAGGGATGGAGAAGAATAATATCGCGGTATGTATTCCACCGGTTGATGCTCTGTGGTGTTGCCTTGAGATGGTTGTGTTTCTGAACCTAAGATTACAGCGTCTTTCAAAGCAGCTCTCTCCACATTATTCCCTCTTTCCACCTTTGATAAACACTCACTCCCTTTGACATTCAGGCCTAGGAATATTGATAGCACTGCTGTTAGCAGTAGTGCAGTACTTCACTATTGTTTGTGCTTTCTCTACGTTGTCTCCACACTCTTGTAACTAGCCTCTTATCCCTGAATTATCTTGATTTGTGAGGATCATCTGTTTCCTAATGGGCCTCTTGACTAAATAAAAGCTGGGAGTTTTTGATCCAGGTGGCATCCCCTTTCCAAGCCTGAAGATTATAGATTTGGTATTAATAAAGTAGATAAAGAGTTTATCCTGCTTGTAGTTCCTTGTGAATGTAGCATCTGATAGTGAACTTTTATGCACAGAATTTTATTAAAGATTTATTTGCTAAAAAGTGAAAACATATCTGGTGAAGGGGAAAAATATCAGAGAATAGTAAATCAGTGAATCAAAAGATCTGTATTTGATCCAGATAATGTCTGAGATCTATTCTGCTCTCCAATTTGATAACATTCACTCTGAAGTATCAATGTTTATCATCATCTAGATTGAGAGGTATTTGCACAAGCCCCCATCTGCCCAGGCTGAGAGATCATTGGCTATTCTCTGTTATGTGAGCAGCTTCCATCCTAGGCAGAGTCTCATAAACAGATAAATGATACTTGAGGTCAGAATATTAGATTTCACAGATTCAAGCTCTTATTTTTTGCTTAAAGAACGGTTTGATTTATAGGTAGAGTTAAACATACACAATCAGATGAGACTGATTTTTTTGCTCTCAAATATCGGGTGAAATGGGCAGTGGTATATTTGAGACAGAATTCCATATAGGCAAATTATTATATAACAAGGGCAATGATAGATGTCTCTACAAATATGTTTGCCAAGTATCTGTTGGTAATTTTCCTACTGTATCTTGATGCTAATTTTGTTTTTAATGTTATTGTTTGCTAAAGGCTTAGAATGAAAATAATTAAAAGGGAAATACCAAAGGAATTAATGCAAAAATGGGATGGAGCCCCAGATAGTGTATGAGAGTGGTGATGAAGGCCCTGGGAAAAGAAGGAAGGGTCAACTGAGCTAAGGGAGCCTGTATATGCGCAAGAGCTAACAATAAGTAATTATCCAGGGTCTAAAATAATTCCTGTTTTTAACCCACGCTGAACTGTACTGATAAGTTATCAGTATGAAGCGCCAACTACTCTTTGGACTTGAGAAACTTGAAGAGTTTGTTCTGTGTGTACCCACATCCTTTGTCTCAGGATACCCTTTCAGTGGTTGCTGCCCTGAATCCGGGATTTAAATGTAGCTGATAAAGTGCCAGCACTTAATAAGCTGGAGCCTGAATAGGGAGAGTAAGGAGAATAAAAGAAAAAGCAGTAAGAGAGCCTTCGACAAAAACAAACTATGAAGGAAAATCTCTAAGAAGGTGCAGTGAGGCCCAGATACAGGAAACTGAATCCATACAATGCATTCCAGCTAAGATGAATAAGAAAAGCTACAGAGTAAATTTTTACAGCATACCAAGCCAGTATTTTTCCTCCTTCAGTGTTGTCTTCACCATTGTTATCATCATTGTCATCATCATGTATTTAGTGTGGAACCTGGTGATGTGCAAGTGCTCTAGCATTCTGAGGTCACTCTTATTTCACAACCAAATAAAATGATTCAAACCATTGCAGAAAACTGTACAGCCTGTGGTGATTCACTGACTTCTCAAATATTTCCAAAAATTCTCCAAAATTTAGAATTTCCTGGACACTTTATGCTCTAATCTCTAAGAGTCAGCAGAATTCTCATTCTGTGTCCTATGGCTTCTGTTGTCTCTCTATTCCACTTTATTGTATTCATTCGCACAAAGCACCAATAACCTAAGTGTTAGGCTACTTAGGTTAATTTTCACATAGAAAATTCCAAACATATAATTTTCTATGTCGGTGGCATGTTTTGCTGTGGTAAGAACATGGAGTGTAATCTCTCTCCCCAGAAGAATGTTATAACACCTTATCAGACCACATATGCAAGTTATTGGCCTCAACTACTCCAAAACACACATAATCCCAAGACTTTGACAGACATAAAAAGCTTAGAGTATGGCAGGGTACTTTCTGCCAGCCTTTGAGCTATTCTCTACAGCTTTGCCCACCAACACCAGCACCATTTGAAAGCACCGAAGGAGCTTACATATCTTTGTGTTCCTCAAACGTCTCTTTCAAGAACCTCTTGTAGAAAGGTTAAGTGTTAAAAGAAAAGCTTCAGCTGAATTAAATTTAAAGGAGTTTAATTGAGCAATTAATGATTCATGAATTGGGCAGCTTTCTGAATCGCAGCAGAATCAGAGAGACTCCAGGGATGCCTCATGGTCAGAACAAATTTATAGACCAAAAAAAGGGAAGTGACGTACAGAAAGCGGAAGTGAGGTACAAAAACAGCTGGATTGGTTACAGGTTGGCGTTTGCCTTATTTGAACACAGTTTGAACACTTAGCAGCCTATGAGTGGTTGAAATATGGCTGCTGGGGTTGGTAAAGACTCAGCTATTGTTACAGGCACATACCCTTAAGTTAGACTTTCAATTTTGTCTGCCAATTAAGCTATGTTACAGTTCATCCACAAGGACTCAAATATAGAATTACAGAGTCCTTCTCAGGCCATATTTAGTTTGCTTTAACATAAGCCTCAAACCTCCATTAGACTTTACATTCACAGATGCCTGCTTCCATCCTAATTGAGCAGCTAGACTTTAATAATTGAACTCTAAACAAAATTGGAACTCACTCACTATGTGCTTAATGTACCTTGTCTATTAAGTGTGTTCTCTGTGAGGTTTATTCTCCTTTTTCTCCCTCTCTTTGAGTGTGGTGGAAAAAAACAGAGTATTTTTATGTGGCAATAAACTATATGATTGTGATTAATAAAATCATACTTTGATCATCTCTTTATTTTAACCATACAAAACACCAAGGCTGGTGTGTAAGAATGCTGTAGAGAAGTTTTAATATCAATAAAGAGGCAAACACAACACAACATGGTACAGAAAATAGCTCAAAATAAAATATATGAGCTGTTTCCACATGCAAGGAGATTGGGTGTTGCCTCTCCAACCTGACAACAAGTGAAAATCTGAGCAAAATGAAAAAAAAAAAACAATTCTTCTTAGATCTCTAAGAGAAGTGAAGTCATAGCACAAACTGCTGCTCCCCAAATTGGAGAGACAGACAAAGAGGTACAAGGCATTACAACTTTTCTCAAGCAGAAATTCATAGAAATCTCCACAGGAGATTTCCACAGTAAATATGACAGAAAAATTCCTCTGGGGTTCCAACAGTAAATTTCAGAGAAAAACCTCACATTTTTAGCAGGGGGAGGGTAAAAGGGACATTTTTAAATACACCACAGCATTCTGTTCTTAATAAAAACTGTTCTCAGGAGAAACTGAAAAGCCTAACCTGCTGGGATGGTATCAAGCCTAACTAACCTTGGGGAATGGAAATACCCAACTCCAGCTCACTCTAGCTAGATAGAGTAAGCTCATAAGTTATCTTCATCCTGTCTCACCAAAGGAGAGAAAAAATAAAACCTGAGAATCATGTGTAAAGTTCACAGTCCAGAGACACAGGCTCACTACGAGACTGACACCTAATCATAAGACTAAGAATGCATTTCCTCCCACAACACCTTAACCACTACATTACTAAAGGCCTATTTATGGCCATTTCTTTTACCCAGCACATCATGTCTACCTAGATAGCAAGAAAAATTACAAGACATACTAAATGGCAAAATACACAGTTTGAAGAGGCAGAGCAAACATCCCAACCAGACCCAGATACAGAAAGGATATTGAAATGATCAGACCCAGCATTTAAACATCTGTGATTCATATGCTAAGAGCTCTAATGGAGAAAGTAGACAGCATGCAAGAACAGATGGGCCATGTAAGCAGACAGATGGAAATCCTAAGAAAGTCCCCAAAAGGAATGCAAACCAAAAACACTAACAGAAATGAAGAATGCCTTTGATGGGCTTATTGGTAGGCTGGACATAGCTGAGGAAACAATCTCTGAGCTTCACAATGTCTCCATAGAAATCTCCAAAACTGAAAGGCCAATAGAAAAAATATTCATAAAAATGTAGCAGAATATCTCAGTACTGTGGAACAACTACAAAAGTAGTAATATATGAGGAGGGAGAATACCAGAAAAGAAAAAAGAATAGAAGAAATATATGAAACAATATTAACTGAGAATTTTCCCAAATTGATGTCTGAAATCCCCACCAACCTAAAATTCTGTAATCTGCAAAGTTGCCCTTCAAAAATGAAGAAGAAATAAAGATTTTTCTCAGGCAAACAAAAACTCAGAAAATTTGTTGCTAATATACCTGCCTTGCAAAAAATGTTAAGAGGAGTTCTTTAGAGAGAAGAAAAGTGACATAGCTCAGAAACTTGGATCTACATAAAGAAAGAAAACACATCTGGCCAGGTGCAGTGGCTCACACCTGTAACCCCAGCACTTTGGAAGGCTGAGACAGGTGGATCACTTGAGGCCAGGAGTTCGAGACCAGCCTGGCCAACCTGGTGAAACCTGTCTCTACTAAATATACAAAAAAAAAAAAAAAAACAAACAAACGAGTGGGGCATGGTGGTGTTCCCTTTTCTCTGCATCATTACCAGCATCTGTTATTTTTTGACATTTTCATAATAGCCATTCTCGGGAGGCTGAGGCAGGAGAATTGCTTGAACCCAGGATGCAAAGGCTGCAGTGAGCCAAGATTGCACCACTGCACTCCAGCCTGGGCAACAAAGCAAGACTCTATCTCAAAAATAAATAAATAAATATCAATAAATAGAAGGAATAAGAGGATGAAATAACTTTTATTTTTACTATTCTTTTTTTTAAAAAAAACCCTTGCTCTTATTTTATTCATTTATTTTTCTTTCCAACTTTTATTTTAGGTTCGCGGGCACATGGGCAGGTTTGTTACATGGGTAAATTGCATGTTGCGGAGGTTTGGTATACAGATAATTTTGTCACCCAGGTAATCAGCATAGTATTCAATAGATAGTATTTCAAACATCACCATCCACCCTCAAATAGCCCCCGGTGTCTACTGTTTGTTTCTTTGTGGTATCCATGTGTACTCACTATTTAGTTCCCACTTATAAGTGAGAATATGCGGTATTTGGTTTTGTGTTCCCGCATTAGTTCGCTTAGGATAATGGCCTTCAGCTCCATCCATGTTGCTGCAAAGCACATGATTTTCTTCTTTCTTTATGTCTGAGTAGTATTCCATGGCGTATATGTACCACATTTTCTTTATCCAGTCCACTCTTGATGGGCATTTATGTGATTCCATGTCTTTGTTAATGTGAATGGTGCTGTGATGAACATACGCATGCATGTATCTTTATGGTGGAACAATGCATATTTCTTTGGGTATAAACCCAATAAAGGTATTGCTGGGTTGAATGGTAGTTCCATTTTAAGTTATTTGAGAAATCTCCAAATTGCTTCCCACAGTGGCTGAACTAATTTGCATTCCCACCAGGAATGTATAAGCGTTCCTTTTTCTCTGTATCTTTACCAGCATCTGCTATTTTTGACATTTTAATAATAGCCATTCTGACTTGTGTACAGCATCTCATTGTGGTTTTGATTTGCATTTCTCTAATAATTAATGATAGTGAGCATTTGTATATGCTTGTTGGCCATGTGTATGTCTTCTTTTTCAGAAGTGTCTGTTCATGTCCTTTGTCTATTTTTTAACGGGGTTGTTTGTTTTTTGCTTGTTGATTTGCTTAAGATTTATTAAGATTCTGGTATTAGTCCTCTGTTGGATGTGACTTGTAGTTTGCAATATTTTCTCCCATTCTATAGGTTGTCTGTTTACTCTGCTGATAGTTTCTTTTGCTGTGCAGAAGCTCTTTAATTAGGTCCCAGTGTCAGTTTTTGTTTTTGTTGCAATTGTTTTGGAGTCTATGTGATGAAATCTTTGCCAGGGCCTATGTCCATAATGGTATTTCCTAGGTTTTCTTCTAGGGTTTCTATAGTTTTAGCCTTTACATTTAAGCCTAATACATTTTGAGTTGATTTTTTTTTTTTTGAGACAGAGTCTTGCTCTGTCGCCCAGGCTGGAGTGCAGTGGTGCGATCTCGGCTCACTGCAAACTCCACCTCCCAGGTTCACGCCATTCTCCTGCCTCAGCCTCCTGAGTAGCTGGGACTACAGGTGCCCGCCACCATGCCCAGCTAATTTTTTGTATTTTTAGTAGACATGGGGTTTCACTGTGTTAGCCAGGATGGTCTCGATCTCCTGACCTCGTGATCTGCCCGCCTCAGCCTCCTAAAGCACTGGGATTACAGGCCTGATCCACCATGACTGGTCACATTTTGAGTTGATTTTTTTAATATGGTAAAGGGAAAAGGTCCAGTTTCAATCTTCTCCATATAGCCAGCCAATAATCCCAGTATCATTTATTGAAAGGGGAGTCATTTTCACATTACTTGTTATTGTCAGCTTTGTTGAAGATCAGATGGTTGCATGTGTGGCTTAATTTCTGGGTTCTCTAAACACTTCTATTGGTGTATGTGACTGTGTTTGTACCAATACCATGCTGTTTCAGTTACTGTAGCCTTGTAGTATAGTTTGGGGTCAGGTAATGTGATGCCTCCAGCTTTATCCTTTTTGCTTAGGATTGCTGTGCTTATTCTGGCTCTTTTTTGGTTTCAATTGAATTTTGGAATAGTATTTTTTAAATTTTGTGAAGAATGTTGATAGTTTAATAGGAATAACATTGAACCTATAAATTGCTTTGGGCATTATGGGCATTTTTACAATATTGATTCTTCCTATCCATGAGCATGGAATATTCTTCCATTTGTTCATATTATCTCAGATATCTTTCAGCAGTGTTGTGTCATTCTTATTGTAGAAATCTTTGACTTCCCTAGTTAGCTGTATTCCTAGGTATGTTATTCTTTTAGTGCCTATTGTGAATGGGATTGTGTTCTTAATTTGGCTCTCAGCTTGGGACATTATTAACATATAGAAATGTGACTGATTTTTGTACATTGATTTTGTATCCTAAAATTTTGCTGAAGTTGTTTATAGAACTAGGAGCCTTTGGGCAGAGACTATGGGATTTTCTAGGTATACAATATATCAACTGTGAAGAGAGATAGTTTGACTTTCTCTCTTCCTATTTGTCTGCCTTTTATGTTTTTCTCTTGCCTGACTGCTCTGGATAGAAGTTCCAGTACTGTGTTGAATAGGAGTGGTGAGAGTGGGCATCCTTGTCTTGTTCCAGTTTTCAGGGGAAATGATTCCAGCTTTTGCCCATTCAGTATGACGTTGGCTGTGGGTTTGTCATAGATAGCTCTTACTATTTTGAGGTATGTTCCTTTGATGTCTAGTTTATTGAGAGTTTTAACATGAAAGGATGTTGAATTTTACCAAAAGCCTTTTCTGCATCTATTGAGATTATCTTGTGGTTTTTGTTTTTGGTTCTGCTTATGTGATGAATCACATTTATTGATTTGCATATGTTGAAGCATTCTTGCCTCCTAGGAATAAAGCTCACTTGATCATGGTGGATTAGCATTTTGATGTGCTGCTGGATTTGGTTTGCTAGTATTTTGTTGAGGATTTGTGTGTCTATGTTTATCAGAGATATTGCCCTGAATTTTTCTTTTTCTGTTGTGTCTCTGCCAGATTTTGATATCAGAATGATGCTGGCCTCATAGAATGAGTAAGGGAGGAGTCCCTTCTCCTCAATTTTTTGGAATAGTTTCAGTGGGAGTGGTACCAGCTCTTCTTTATATGTCTGGTAGAATTTGGCTGTGAAACTCTCTGGTCCAGGGCTTTTTCTGCTTGGTAGGCTTTTTATTACTGATTTAATTTCTGAACTCATTATTGGTCTGCTCAGAGTTTCAATTTCTTCCTGGTTCAATCTTGAGAGGTTCTTTCCAGGAATCTATCCATTTGTTCTCTGTTTTCAAGTTTGTGTGCATACAGGTATTTGTAATAGTCCCTGAGGGATTTTGTATTTCTGTGGACTCAGTGGTTATGTCCCCTTTGTCATTTCTTGTTGTGTTTCTTTGGATCTTCTCTCCTCTTTTCTTTAGTAGTCTGGCTAGTTGTCTACAAGTCTTATTTACTTTTTCCAAAAAAACAATTTTTTATTTTGTTGATCTTTTGTATGGTTTTTTCTTACCTCTATTTCATTCAGTTCAGCTTTGATTTTAGTTATTTCTTTTCTTCTGCTAGCTTTGGGGTTGGGTTGCTCTTATTTTTCCAGTTCCTCTAGGGGTGACATTAAGTTGTTTATTAAAGTTTTTCTAAATTTGATGTGACCATTTAGTGCAGTAGGCTTTCCTCTTAACAATGATCTTGCTGTTTCCCAGAGATTCTCGTGTGTTGTATCTTTGCTTTCATTCATTTCAAAGAATTTATTGATTTCTGCTATAATTTCATTGTTTACCCCAAAGTTACTCAAGAACCAATTGTTTAATTTCCATGTAATTGTATGGTTTTGAGAGATGTTCTTGATGTGGATTTTAGTTTTTATTGTGTCATGTTCTTTTTTTTTTTTTTTTTTTTTTTTGAGACGGAGTCTTGCTCTGTTGCCCAGGCTGGAGTGCAGTGGCGTGATCTCAGCTCACTGCAACCTCTGCCTCCCGGGTTCACACCATTCTCCTGCCTCAGCCTCCCCAGCAGCTGGGACTACAGGCACCCACCACCACAACCGGCTAATTTTTTTTTATTTTTAGTAGAGACGGGGTTTCACTGCATTAGCCAGGATGGATTGTGTTGTGTTCTGAGTGTGGTTGGTATGAGTTGTTTTTTAATTTGTTGATAATTGCTTTATGGCCAAGTGTGTGATCAGTTTTGGAGTATGTGCCATGTGCATAGGAGAGGAATGTATATTCTATTCTTGGGTGAAGTGTTCTGTAAGAGGATTTTAGGTCCATTTAGCCGAGTGTCATGTTTAGGTCTCAAATATCTTTTTTAATATTCTGCCTTGATTATCTGTTGAATACTGTCATGGAGTGTTTAAGTTTCCCACTATTATTGTATGGTAATCTAAGTATCTTTGTAAGTCCTTTGAGATCTTGTTTCATGAATCTGGGTGCCACAATGTTGGGTGCATATGTATTTTGGATAGTTAAGTCTTCTTGCTCAATGAAACCCTTTATCATTATTTAATGCCCTCCTTTGGCCTTTTTGATCATTGCTGGTTTAAAGTCTGTTTTCTCGGAGATAAAAATAAGAACCCCTGCTCTTTTTTGTTTTCTATTTGTTTGATACATCTTTCTCCATCTATATACTTTGAGCTTATGTGTGTTCTTGCATGTGAGATGGGTTTCTTGAAGTCAACATATAGTTGAGTCCTGTTTCTCTATCCAACTTGCCAGTCTGCCTTTGAAGTGAGGTGTTTAGCCTGTTTACATTCAAGGTTAATATTGACGTGTGCTGATTTGATCCTGTCATCATGTTCTTGGTTGTTAGGTAGACTTGATTGTGTAGTTGCTCTACAGTGTAAATAGTCTATGTACTTAAGTATGTTTTTGTGGTGGCCATTAGTGGTCTTTCACTTCCATATTTAGCACTCCCTTAAGCAACTCTTGTAAGGCAGGTCTAGTAGTAACTAATTCCCTTAGCATTTGCTTGTCTGAAAAAGATTTTATTTCTCATTCATTTATGAAGCTTAGTTTGGCTGGATATGAAATTCTTGTTTGGAATTTCTTTTCTTTAAGAATGCTGAATATAGGCCCCCAATCTCTTCTGACTTGTAGGGTTTCTGCTGAAAGGTCTATTGTTAATGTCATGGGGTTCCCTTTATAGTTAACCTGCCCCTTCTTTCTAGCTGCCTTAATATTATTTCTTATGCATTGACCTTGAAGAATCTGATGACTATGTGTCTTGGGGATGTTTGTCTTGTAAAGTAGCTCACAGAGGTTCTCTGAAATTTCTGAATTTGAATGTTGACTTCTCTAGTGAGGTTGAAGATATTTTTGTGGATAATATCCTCAAATTTGTTTTCTAAGTTGTTTGGTCTCTCTCTCTCTCTCTTTCAGGGGTGCCAATGTGTTGTAGGTTTGGTCTCTATACACAGTCCCACATTCCTCAAAGGTTTTGTTCATTTTAAAAATTCTTTGTTGTTTTATTTTTGTCTGACTAAAATAGTTTGAAATTAAAATAATTTGAAGAACTGTTCTTTGAGCTCTGAGATTCATTTCTCAGCTTGGTCTATTCCACTGTTAATACTTCTGATTTTGTCATGAAATTCTTTTAGTGAGTTTCTCAGCCCTATCAGATCAGTTTTGTTCTTTCTTAAAATACCTATTTTGCCTTTCACCTCTTGAGTCACTTTACTGGATTTCTTAGATTCCTTGGATTGAGTTTCAGTTTTCTCCTGAATCTCAACGATCTTCATTGCTATCCAGATTCTTAATTCTATGTCTGTCATTTTAGCCACTTCATTCTGGTTGAGAACCATCATTGGTGAAGTGGCATCATTGTCTGGGGTAAATAACCAAGGTTCATCATCTCATGCCAAGGAAATCAAGTATGCATATGCAAGAAGTGGGTTTAGGAGTGGAGGTTTAACAGGCAAAAGAAAGAAAAAGGAGAACACTTCTCTCTCCTACTTTAGAGAGGGGTGCCCAAATGGGACTTCTGGCCCACAGTGGAGTGCTCAGGATTTTATAAAAAAGCTTGAGGAGACGGTGTCTGATTTACATAGGACCCAAAGATTGGTTAGACTACGGTGACATTTACATAGCATGTGAGGAAGCTGGCTGCCCCACCCTAATCTTATTATGCAAATGGGATATTTGCCCCATCAGCGTCATGTTGTCTTTGCCTTACTGTACATATGGTTTGGCAAAGAAAAGGAAAGAAGGAGCTGACATTTTGAACATGCCTAGTCCCCAGGTAGCCCCTTTCCTACTGGCATAGCTGCCATCACTTCCCCGTGCAAACTTCTAGCTTGCCTTTCTATGTCTGCAGCTTGATTTTACAGGTTGCTGTTTGTTAGAAAAGAAAATAATTTGGGGGTTGCTTTTCATTAAAAGGAAAACCTTACTAAAGACTTTCTTACCTCACTGTCTGCCTAAGTAATTTCTTTTTAACTCACATCATTGAGGAGCTAGTGTAGTCATTTGAGAGTAAGAAAACACTCTGGCTTTTAGAGTTCCCTGAGTTTTTGCTCATCTGTGTGGGCTGATGTGCCTTTAACTGTGGTGTAATTTGAGTATAGTCAGTTGAATTTGTTTCTGGATGTTTTCAGAGGGCTGATGCTTTGTGCAGGGTCTTTATTTGTGGCTGAATTCTTGTCCTTGATTTCATGGGGAGGTATGTTAGCAATGTATTTTTGGTGTTAAAGTTTGGGCTTCCATCCAGTAGATGGCACTTAACCATAATGGCTGGTAGATAGGCTCTTACCCAGCCACATGGTTCCTCTTTATTTCCTCAATTGCAGCTATGCTCTCTCTCAGTGCTCTGAGAGTGTGGGCCCCACTCCCACTCAAGTGCTGGCCATATATCTCAGCTTGGCACTCCCAGGCTGTGCACTGTAGCCCCTTTGTGAACTCAAGCTTTTTGTTCTCTCCCTAGCTTGGGGGTGGCAGGGGTGGGGACCTTGACAGTGGCAATGGCAGAGGGCCTTTCACTTGTCATTGAGGGATTCACCCCAGAGAAGCACAGAGCTGCTACCAATCAGAATGATCAGCTGGGGGTGGGGCAGCTGCATTGTGGGCCTCAAGCCAGGGGGCCCTTCCTGGGGAAGAGCTGGAGGACTGGAGGCTTGCTGTAAAATCAGTCTGGCCTCTTCTCCATAGAGCAGCTGTGGCATGGAGGTGTGAATAAAGCACTCAGGCTGTTTGTTCCTTGCCCAGTCTGGTGGCAGCAAGGGTGGGTATCCACTGCAGTGGCAGTTATAGGGGGCTGTCAGTTGCCTCGGGGAACTCCACCCCAGAAAGATGTGGGGCTTCTGCCAATGAGAACATTCAGGTGGAAGTCAGATGGCTGTGCTGCAGGTCCAAGCCAGGGGATGAAGAGCAGAGAGGTCAGGGACTCACCAGCCAGACAGACTGGACTCCTTTGAACATGGTGGCTTCAATGTGCTGGAGGTACAAGAAAACAATCAGTGTCTTCATTCACTCCACAGCACAGTTTGTTTAAAATAATAATAGCAATTATGCATTCAATTATGTATACTTATGTGTATATCTTATGCATATATGTCTATCTGTGCTTATATATGCTTACATATAAGTAAAATGAATGACAGCAGTGATACAAGGGATAGAAGGGAGGAGTTTGAATTATTTTGTTATTATAAGGTACCTGCACTAGCTGTGAAATAGTATAGTGTTTTTGGAAGTTGCCTTGAAATAGTTATAAATGTATATTGCAAACTCTAAGGCAACCACTAAAATAAGTGAAAAAAGGCATAACTGATATGCTAAGAGAGGAGAGAATATGGAAACATATAAAGTGTTCAATTAAAACCACAAAAGGCAGAGAAAGAGTGAAAGAAAAAATAAGAACAAAGAACCAAAAACAACTAATAGAAAACACTAACAAATATGGTAAATATTAATTCAACTATATCAATAATCACTTTCAATGTCAATGATATAAAATAACCAGTTGAAAGACAGAGATTGGCAGAGTGGATGAAAAAAAATGACACAACTACATGTTGTCTACAAGAAACCCACTTTAAATATAATGACACATAGATTAAAAGTAAATGGATGGGCCAGGTGTGGTGGCTCACACCTGTAATCCCAGCACTTTTGGAGGCCAAGACAGGGGGACTGCTTGAGTTCAGGAGTTCGAGACCAGCCTGGGCAACATAGTGAGACCTTGTCTCCATTAAAAAAAAAAAACAAAAAATCCTGCGTGTGGTGGAATGTTCCTGTAGTCCCAGCTACTTAAGAGGCTGAGGCAGGAGAATCACTTGAACCCAGGACGTCGAGGCTGCAGTGAGCCATGATCACTCCAGCTTGGGTGACAGAGCAAAAACTTGCCAAAAAAAAAAAAAGAGAGAGAAAAAAAGGGAAGGGACCGGAAGGGACGGGAAGGAAAGGGAAATGAAGGGAAGGGAAGGGAAGGGAAAAGGAGAAATATGCCATACTAACACTAATGAAAAGAAAGCAGGAATCACTGTATTAATTTCAGGCACAATGGACTTCAAAACAAGGAAAGTTAGCAGGGGTCAAGAAAGACATTACTTAATAATAAAGAAATCAATTACCCAAAAAGACAGAACAATCCTTAACATGTATGTGCCTAACAGAGTAAAAATATATGAGGCAAAAACTAATTATGCTGGAAGGAGAAATAGGTTAATCCACCATTATAGAGGAAGAGTTCAGTACCTCCTATCAGAAATGAACAGATCCAGCAGGCAGAAAATCAGCAAGGACATAGCTTTACTCAACAGCATCATCAATCATCTGGACATCTGTAACTCTACAACAACAGCCGAATATACTTTCTTCTCAAGCTCATGTGAAATATTAACCAAAATAGACCACATTCTTGGCCATGAAGCACACTTTAAGAGATCTAAGAGAATAGAAATGTCATGTAATATCTGCTGTATATCACAATGAAATTAAACTAGAAATCAATAACAGAAAAATAATTGGAAAATCCTAAACTACATGGAAATCAAACAAAATTAAATAATACACAAGTCAAAAGAGAAATTTCAAAAGAAATTAAAAAATTTTTGAACTAAATTAAAATGAAAACACAACTTATCAATGTTTGAGGGGTGCAGGAGAAGCAATGCTTAAAGGGAAATTTATAGCATTGAATGCATATATTAGAAAAGAAGGGAGATCTAATATCAATCATCTAAGCTTCTACCTTAGGAAACTAGAAAAGGAAGAGCAAATTAAATTCAAAGTAATCAGAATAAAAGAAATAATGAAAATTAGAACATAAATCAACACAGTTGAAGATAGGAAATCAATAGGAAAAAATCAATGAAACCCAATGCTCGTTCTCTGAAAAGACCTAGAAAATAGGTAAGCTTCTATCTAGGCCAACCAAAAAAAAAATTCTTCATATCAGAATTGAAAGAGGAGACATCACTGGAGATCCCATAGACAATAGAAGGATAATCAAAAAATATTATAATCAACTGCATGAACACAAATTTGATAAGGTAGATGAAAGGGATCAAGTCCTTGGAAGACACAATCTGACAAAGCAAGAAGAAAGAGGCAATCTAAATAGGACTATATCTATTAAAGAAATTGAATCAATAATTAATAACGTTTCAAAACAGAGAGCACCAGGCCCAAATGGGTTCACTGTTGAATTTTACCATACATTCAAGGAAGAAATTATACGAATTCTCTACAATCTCTTCCAGAATATAGAAACAGAGCGAATACTTCCTAACTCATTGTATGAGGTCAACATCACCATAATATTCAAACCAGACAAAGGCACTGCAAGAAAACAGAACTACAAACCAATATCTCTTATGATCATAGACGCAAAAGTCCTCAGCAGAATACTGACAAATCAAATCCAGCAATGAATAACAAGAATTATATATCACACCGATAGTGAGATTTATCCCTGGTGGGCAACTGGTTCAACATTCAAAAATTAATTAATGTAATTCATCACATCAACAATCTAAAGAAGAAAAATCACAAGATCGTATCAATGGATACATAAAAATAATTATAAAATTCAAGATGCTTTCACAATAAAGCCATCAGTAAACTAGGAATAGAGGACACTAGATAAAGAATATTGAAGGGTGACATAATATGCCGCCTCAAAATATGCCACTTTGACATAGTATTATTTCGGACTAAAGGCACTTAAAAAACATCAGTTGCAAGAAGGCATTCTAATCTTCCCCTTTTCTTCCTGAAAACAGAAGAGAAAAACTCATAGGGAAGACGCCCCCTCTATAGCAGGAGAAAAGAAACATTCTTCAATAGAGAATCCAGAGAATTCTGGGCAAACAAATCCTGTTAAAATAATTCTACCTTTTCTACCTTCCATTAGCCTCCATATAATTTAGTTACTTTTCCATGACTACCTCTCTTTGTTCAACCTAATATAAAAGCATACAAGCTTGCCACTTCTTTGGATCATCATTTCCTTATGAGGACTCCATACCATGTAAAATTTAAATTCAATTTGTATGCTTTTCTCCCATTACTCTCTTAAGTCAATTTAATTCTCAGGCTTAACTGGGACTTTACAAGGGTAGAGGTAAAATTTTGCCTCCCCTACAATATTTATCAAAAAACTGACAGCTAACTTTACACGTAACGATAAGAAATGAGAAACTTTCCCACTAAGATTGTGAACACGGCAAGGATGGTCTTCTTACCACTTCTTTTCAGTATCATACTGGAAGTCCTAGCTAACCAAATAAACGAAGTTTTTTTTAAAAGCATACTGACAGGGAAGGAGAAATAAAAACCATCTTTGTTCACAAATGACAGTCATCTATGTAGAAAGTCAGAAAGAATAAACCAGATAATAAAACCTCCTAAAACTAATAAGTACAGCAAGGCTGCAGGATGCATGGGTATTATACAAAAGTCAATCTGTTTTCTATATACCAGTAATGAAAAGTGGAATTTTAAATTAAAAACGCAATAACATTTACATTTGTGCCCCCCAAAATGATACACTTTTGTGTAAATCTGACAAAATATGTGCAAGATCTACATGAGGAAAGCTGATGAAAGAAATCAAAGAGGAGCCCAGTAAATGAAGAGATATTCCATGTTTACGGAGAGGCAGACTCAATATTGTGAGGACATCAGTTCTTCCTAACTTGATTTATAGGATCAACACAATCCCAATTAAAATTCCAGCAAGTTATTTTGTGGATATCAACAAAGCGATTCTAAGATTTATGTGGAAAGGCAAAAGACCCAGAATAGCCAGCACAATGAAGGAGAAGCACAAAATTGGAGGATGAAGAGTGCCTGACTTTAAGACATATTACAAAGCTATAGTAATTAAGTTGGTGTGGTACTGGCAAAAGTATAGGCAAACAGATCAATGAAAAAGAGAGGCCAGAAATAGACCCACATAAATAGAGTCAATTGATCTTTGACAAAGAAGAAAATGCAATGCAATGAAGAAATGCTAGCCTTTTCAACAAATGTTGCTGGAACAATTGGACATCCACATGCGAAAAAATATGAATCTAGATTCAGATTTTACACCCTTCACAGAAGCTAATTCAAAATGGATCACATATGTAAATGTAAAACACAAAAGTTTAAAACTACCAGAAGATAACATAGGAAAAGATCTACATGACCCTGGGTTTGGTGACTACTTTTTAAAGACAGCACCAAAGTCAGAATCCATAAAAGAAAGAAAGCTAGAATAGATAGATAGAAAGAAAAGTAGATGATCAATAGCTACCTAGATAGAATGGGTTAAACAAATTATATTATTATTATTATGGATTTTGCCTCTTCCTTTTAAAATTTTTAATATGGCAAGTAGAAAATTTTAAATTATACATGTGGCAATTATCTATTTTTATGTAACAAATAATCCCAGAATCTAGTGGTTTAAAGAAACGATTTCTCTCATAATTGTGTGGATCAGGAATTCAGGCAGTATTGAGTGGGCAATTCTTCTGCACCATGTTGTGTGAACTGAGGTCAGTTAGTGGTATTCACGTGGCAGATAGGTTGTTCTGGAGGGCCCAAGACAGCTTCTTCGTTTATGTGCCTGATGCCTTCACTGGAAGTCTGGCTATATCTGGGCACATCTCCATGTATCTCCATGTAATCTCAGGCATCTCTAGATGTTCTCCAGCATGCAAGTCAGACTTCTTTCATGGAGTTCAGGCTCCAAGAACCCATGCTTCAAGAGACAGGAAGCGGAGGTTGCTAGTTTCTTAAAACCTGCACCTGATAATTGGCACAGCACCACTTTCTTTGTGTTCTATTGGTTGAAGCAACAACAAATTCCACCCATAGTAAATTATAGGAGATATAAATTCCACCTCTCAATTGGAGCAGTTTCAAAGAATTTGTGCCCATTTTCAGTTTATCAACTTAATCCAGTGCAGTGGTTCTCAGATTTTAGCCTGCATCAAAATCACCCGGAGGGCTTGTCGAACCTCCTATCATTGGGACCCACACCCAGAATTTCTGAATCAACGGGTCTCAGGTGGCGCTCCACTGATTTTTCCTTGTTAGAATTTTCATTTCTAACAAGGTCATAGGTGCTACTGCTGCTGGTAGTGATGGTCCAGGGCCATACATGGAGAACCAATGGTCCAGATTTCAACAGGACTAACAGAACAATTCTTACCCACTCTTCAACTGACCCTCTTGCAATCTTTACTTTAAACCAGCCCATTGTATCTCCATGTACGTTATATGCTTATACCCCTACTTTTCAGGCATAGAAGTAAAGCTAATACAATACCGGGCACAGTTCTTATTGACTCAAACAACAGGCAAGGATATTTTTTTATCATTAGCAACTGGAATAAGCAGAGACTAAGAAGCAGGTTGTAAATGTCAGACACTAGTGTCTTATGTGGCAGCATTCTATAGGTGTAAATAACTTACTATATTAGTTATCTATTGCTGCATAATACATTACCCCAAGACATGAGGACTTAAAGCAACAAGTTTCAAGTCAGGAATCTAGCAGCAGCTTAGCAGAGTGGTTCTGGCTTAGGGTCTATCATGAAGCAGCAGTCAATTCCCAGTGAGGCTGCCAACATCTCAAGGTTCAAATGGGAGAGGTGGGAGAGGATCTGCTTCTGAGCTTGCTCCACAGCTACTGGTAGGTCTCAGAAGATCCAATTCTAAGCTCACTCGCATAGCTAGTAGAAGGCCTCAATTATTTGCCACATGGGCTTCTCCATAGGGCTGCCTTATGACCTGGTTTCCTCCAGAGTGAAGCAATCCAAGAAAGAGAGGAGGAGTGCTCCAGATGGAAGACACAGCTTTTTTGTAACCTAACCTTGGAAATGACATTCCGCCACTCTGCCTTGTTCTAGTTATAAGAAGTCAGTAAAAGGGGAGGAGATTCCACATGGTCATTATACAGGAAATATTAGGAGGCAGGAATCATTGGAGCTCCTCTTAGAGGCTGCCTACCATATTAAAAACGAACTTGTGAAACCTAATGAATTAGTAAGTTGAGTACTGACAATAATGAATATTGTCTATCTTGAGAAGACTGTGACTTAAAACACACAATGTGCCCTAAGAAAATTGATTAAATGTAATTTGAGTACACTGCCATTTATCCCGTTCTGTGGTAGCAAAATTATAAAGTGGGTCTACTATAGCGTTTTCAAATATAATTAATAGTTATAGTAACAATAATAATGGCAAGTTATTATGCCTAGTCATTCCTGAAAGAGTTTTCTCTCTGTTGACTTCCTATCTGAGCTAATGTTTTCCTCCAAATACCAAAGCCAGTAACTGTAGCTTTACTGACAATCAGTAGTTTTCAAGAAGCAGCTATGTCAACTTAAGTATTCTCTAGAGCCCAGTTTATACCGTTCCTATTTCCAGGTTCTCTGGATCTTAAAATATTGATAGGTGAAGATGGAGGGAAAGAATGTTCTAGGGTCAGAACTCAGAGACGGCAAATGTCACAACTTTTGCTCACAATGTAATTTGAGTACACTGCCATTTATCTTGTTCTGTGAAATTTGTGAGCAAATTTCCCTGGAGAGTACAGGGAAACTAATTGTTGTGCTTAGCTGAAGTTAAGTACTGCATGAAGGAAGTTAAGTACTGCATGAAGGTAGTTAAGTCTGGAAAAAATGATACAGTCGGCTTATATAGAGCTAAGAGATTGAACATATTGTATGGTAAATATAGAACTGGTAATGGTTCTCTAAAGAGAGGGGAACAATCAATCCTCATTACCTTTTTGGGAAAAAAGAACAATTCTGATGATGATTAAGATGAAAAATTTTGAAATCACAGTAACACTCATTCAATTAAAGCATTTTATCACAATGGTGGGAAAACACTGTGAAGGAAGAGACATAGGAATGCTTAATGGATAACCCCACTTATGAAACACAGCATATCCAGGCAACAGACAGTCATTAAAGTAACACAAATTTCATTATAAAGAACTAAGTCAGAAGCTTTTCTGTCTGAATTATTTTGACTAAAGTGTACCCAGAATGCATGGTGGGGTACAAAACAGACAACTATTACTAGAAGGAAGAAGAAACTCTTGATTTGGTGTCTATACGTTTGATGGGTCCACATGTCAGGTCAAAGAGCTTTTATCAGTTGAATGATGACAGCTGTCTGTATCAGGAAGAGGATCACAACCATTGTCATCCATAGTGACAATCACAGAGTAGTTCATGATAATGAATTCTCTGTGGTTAAGATCTTTGCAGAATTCAAAGCATCGTTGTTCTGAATAACTTGGATCTATGCCATACTGTAAAAAAAAAAAAAAAAAAAAAAAAATTTGGCAAAAATGAGGCAACCCACCATCCAAATAATAATGCTTAAAACTACTACATGGTAGTTTTGTAACTGTTGCATTTGGAGTTTCTTAACATAAATGAGTAATCCGAGTATGACAATGGCCACACAGAAAACAAAAGTAAAGTACATATGCCCATATATGATGCTAACCATTCGGCAGGTAAAGAAATCCAGGCTCCCAGATGACTAAGACATAATAGCTCAGGTGGAATGGAAGGCTGACCAGGAGGATGGAGTGCAGCACTATGATATTGAAGATGATTGTACCAATCATTGATTGGCTATTTGTTTTGAAGATCATACGTAACATCATAACCATTCCTGTAGTGCCACTAAGTACAACCACACTGTAGAGTGTCATGAGGATTATCCTACAATGCATGTCACAGTGATCTAAGTCTATGTTTGAGGAGTCTGACAGGGTGGATGTATTGATCATCTACATGTTTTGCCATGCAGAGCTTGGACAAACCCCTAAGTGAAAAGTTTTACAAAATTATGATAAACATATTGAAGCTAAACAACTGTGTATAATATTATTGAATTTGGCAACCCCAGATAATTATTTAAAAACCAAACCTATATACCAAAAAAAAATTGTCAGAGATTCCACCCAATTACCAAACATATTTAAGAGACAGAAGTTGGTGAAATAAATTAACAACAAAAGTTTGTTTGAATATAAAATTCAGAGCTGGGCACCTAGGTATTCTACAGACAAGTTTAAGCACACATATCAGGGTCAGGGCTAGTATGAGACATATTAGCTTCGGGGTAAAATTTAGGGAAGGGCCAAAAAACTCAGGAAACAAATAATATTTTGAAGCAACATTTTTTAAATAAAAATTAATGCAAAATATCATGAAAAAAACAAAATTTTAAGTAAATGCAGGATCAGTATACATCCTGTCCACATTTAGTTCAGATATATAAAGGTCGTTCTCCTATTGTCATGCAATCCAACTGGGGAAAACAGAGAAAAAGACACTAATCATGTGTAATTATTGTAAGACAGTATATCAGACAACATTTTAGAATATTTTCTGTGGGATCTATTGAGCAGAAAGTAGCATATAATATACATATTTCCTACAGTCCTTTCTTTTTAGACCTGAATCTCTTCTTGCACTGATGTGTTACATTTTGGTGAAATGTTGGGAATTGAAGATGGTTCTTTTTAGTTTTTATTTAAGTGGGAGTTTATGGGGCAGTGATCATGTAGCAAAAGGACAGAGCATTGTCGATCTGCCACCCTGCAAATAAGCGCCAACTCTGTCATTTAGTTACTGTGGGCCTGCCGTGAGTTACTTGGCTTCTCAGAGCTTCAGCTGTGAAACGAGAAATGTTGTACTGCCTGACTTAAAGGGCTATTCAAAAATTAAGTAAATTGGCAGGGTGTGGTGGCTCACTCCTGTAATCCCAGCACTTTGAGAGGCCAAGGCGGGTGGATCACGAGGTCAGGAGTTCGAGACCAGCCTTGCCAATATGGTGAAACCCTGTCTCTACTAAAAAAAAAAAAAAAAAAAAAAAAAAAATAGCTGGGCGTGGTGGCGCACTCCTGTAGCCCCAGCTACTCGGGAGGCTGAGGCAGAAGGATCGCTTGAACCCTGGAGGTGGAGGTTGCAGTGAGCCGAGATCGCGCCACTGCACTCCAGCTTGGGCGTCAGAGTGAGACTCCATCTCAAAAAAAAAAATGGTTTTTTTATGTTTTTGTTGTTGTTATGGCTCTTAAGGCAAAACAACAACCAGAAGATGACATTATTTGCCTCTTCCTCTCTACTGTAAGTAGGGGCAGAAACATAGTTACGATCCATAAAATTATGGTTGCATCAATAGCTATTTAGTAAATATCTAACTATTTAAAAACAAACAATAACTTTTCCGGACTTTTTTCTGACAGTATGAGAAACTCAGGCACCAACAGCTCAAAATATTCTCTCTGGGAAGACCTGTGTCATTTTCTTCATGTATCTCCTGCCTACCTGGCCAGATTGGAGTTTGATTCTATCAGAGTGAAAAGTTATTCCACACTGAAAGTCTAAATATCTTAGAGCTTTTCCTCTGCTACTACAGAATCTTCTTAGAATAAGTAAGCTTTTTGTTTGTGATAAATTATATTGGTCTTGGCATATTTACTACCCTCGATAAGATTTTATGGCAACTTAAAAACATAATTACAACTGACATAGTGATCCAAGTTTTATGTGTTAAAATATGCATTTTTAGAAGTATATATATATATATATATATAAAGTGTAATGCTTATAAGCTTTTGGGTGAAATAGAGTAGGTTTATATGACTTAATAAGCAATAAATATAATACTGATTTAGTTTTAAAATATTGGTCATCCTTAAGTCTAAGCATACAGGATCTTTTAAAATAACTTCAAGAGAATGAAAAACCTAAATTATTTATCAGTTCCATGGTTTATATGAACATATCTCCTAAGGCAGTGTGATATTTGGAAACAGACAGGTAGTGCCACACCTTACTACCTGGTGAATCATGAGACATATACTTAACTCTGTAGCTGTTTCTTCAGCTATAAAAATGAGAATGATAATGCCTACTTTGTAAGATTTTTGTAGGCAGGAAGTTAGATCACATCTGCAAAGAACCTAACAGACTCTCTGACATGTTATGGGTTATTGAAGTGTCAATGTCATGTCTCCTTCTATAATGGACATAAAGATATTTCACAAACACAACGTGCAAGAGCCCATTCTGCTTAAGTTGCCTCTCAGAAACCTACAAATATTTAAATTCATAAGGACAAATTCAGAAGGAGGAGGGGAGAAGTTACACAATCACTTTTCATATCCCTCAAGACCCTATCCTATGACTGCATCACCACTGTAACATTATCTTTCAAAAGCCTTTTATTTCTGGGATGGTACTTGCTTATTAAAACCAAGTAAAGACATTTTTGAATCTGTATTATACTCAGAAACAAATGGCTACACAAACTACTTACTTGTTCTTTTCCTGTTACAATTTGCTTAATATCACAGTGGGTATGTAACCTGTAATATTATTTGTAATATCATCATAGGGGAATATTACCCCTAATATCATAGTGGGTGTACACCTGCTGTGTACACACTGTGATATTATTCATAATAACTTAGGGGGATATTACTTCTAATATCACAGTGGGTGTACACCCTGTGATATTATTCGTAATATCTTGGGGGGATATTATTCCTAATATCACAGTGGGTATACACCCTGTCATATTATTTGTAATAGCTTAGGGGGATATTACTGCTAATATCATAGTGAATGTACACACTATGATATTATTCATAATATCTTAGGGGGATTTGACTCCTAATATCACAGTGGATGTACACCCTGTGATATTATTTGCAATATCTCAGGGAAATATTTCTCAAAATATCACAGTGAGAGTAGACCCTGTGATATTATTCATAATCTCTTAGGGGGATATTACTCCTAATATCACAGTATGTGGACACCCTGTGATGTTATTCATAATATCTTAGGGGGATATTCCACCTAATATAATAGTGAGTGTACACCAGGTGTGTACACTTAGTGATATTATTCATAATATCTTAGGGGGATATTCATCCTAGTATCACAGTGGGTGTACATGCGTTGTGTACACACTGTGATATTATTTATACTATCTTAGAAGGATATTCATCCTAACATCACAGTGCGTGTACACCCGGCATGTAGACTCTATGATATTATTCATAATATCTTAGAAGGATATTCTTCCTCCTCTCGCAGTCAGTGTACACCTGGTGTGTTCACATTATTCCTAATATCTTAGGGGGATATTCCTCCCAATATCACAGTGGGTGTACACCTGGGGTTTACACCTTTTGATATTCTTCATAATATCTTAGGAGGATGTTCCTCTTCATATCACAGTGGGTGTACACCCGCTGATATTATTTGCAATATCTTAGAGGAATATTACTCCTAATATCACAGTGGGTGTACACCTGGTGATATTAGGAGTAATATCTCAGGGGGCTATTACTTCTGGTATCACAGTGGATGTACACACAGTGTTATCAGGAGTCATATTTCAGAAGGCTATGACTCCTAATGTCGCCATGGGTGTACACCTGGTGATATTATTCATAGTATCTTAGGAGGATATTACTCCTAATATCACAATGGGTGTACAGCCGGTGATACTATTTATAATACCTTAGGGGGATATTACTCCTAATGTCACAGTGGGTGTACACATGTGATATTATTCATACTATTTCAGGGGGATATTACTTCTAATATCACAGTGGATATACACCCTGTGATATTATTCATAATATCTTATGGGGATATTCTTCATAACATCACAGTCGGTGTACACCCTGTAATATCTTCAGGGATTCCCCTGCTGATATCACAGTGAGTGTACACCCTATGATATTATTCATAATATCTTAAAAGAATATTCTGTATAATATCACAGTGGGTGTACACCATGTGATATTATAAGGAATATCTTAGGGAGATATTCCTCCTCATATCACAGTGGCTGTACACCCTGTGATATTATTCATAATATCTTAGGGGGAAATTTCTCCTAATATCACAGTGGGTGTACACCCTGTCGTATTATTTGTAATATCTTTGGGAGATATTTATCATAATATCACAGTGGGTGTACACCCTGTGATAGTATACGTAATACTTTAGGGGGATATTCTGCCTATCATTACAATAGGTGTACACCCTGTGTTATTATTTGTATTATATTAGGGGGATATTACTTCTAATATCACAGTGGGTGTATATCCTGTAATATTATTTATAATATATTAGGGGGGTATTCCTGCTAATATCACAGTGGTGTGCACCCTTTGATATTATTTGTAATATCTTAGGGGGATATTTCTCCTAATATCACAGTGGGTATATACCACGTGATATTATTCATAATATCTTTCAGGGATATTCCCCCTAATATCACATTGGGTGTACACACTGATATTATTCATAATATCTTAGGGGCATATTTTTCCTAATATCATAGTGGGTGTACATCCTGTGATATTCGTAATATCTTAGGCAGATATCTCTTCTAATATGACAGTGGGTGTACAACCTGTGATATTATTCGTAATATCTTAGGGGGATATTCCTCCTAATATCACAGTGAGTGTACACCCTGTGATATTATTCGTAATATCTTAGGAAGGCATTTCTTATATCACAATGGGTGTAAACCCTGTGATATTATTTGTAGTATCTTAGGGGGGATTCCTCTTAATATCACAATGGATGTACACCCTGTGATATTATTCGTAATGTATTAGTGGGATATTTTTCCCAACATCACAGTGAGTGTACACCCTGTGATATTATTCGTAATATCTTAGGGCAATATTCCTCCTAATATCACGGTGGGTGTACACCTGGTGATATTATTTGTAATATCTTAGAGAGGTATTCCTTCTAATATTATGGGGGGGGAGCCCAATGATGTTTTTCAAAATACCTTAGAGGAATATTCCTCCTAATATCACAGTGTGTGGACAACCTATGATATTATTTGTAATATCTTAGGGGGATATTACTCCTAATATCTCAGTAGGTGTACGCCCAGCGTGTACACCCGGTGATATTATTTGCAATGCTTTAGGGGGCTATTAATCCTAATATCACAGTGGGTGTACACTCAGTGATGATATTCATAATATCTTAGGGAAATATTACTTTTAATATCACAGTGGGTGTACAACTGGTACACCCTGATATTAGGAGTAGTATCTTAAGAAGATATTTGTACCCACCCAGTGTGTACAACCAGTGATATTATTCACAATATCTTTTTTTTAACAGTATAAATGAAGACTTTATTTATTTTTTTTCAGTTAGTTTTTGTTTTTTATACTTTAAGTTTTAGGGTACATGTGCACAATGTGCAGGTTAGTTACATATGTATACATGTGCCATGCTGGTGTGCTGCACCCATTAACTCGCCATTTAGCATTAGGTATATCTCCTAATGCTATCCCTCCCCCCTCCCCCCACCCCACAACAGTCCCCAGAGTGTGATGTTCCCCTTCCTGTGTCCATGTGTTCTCATTGTTCAATTCCCATCTATGAGTGAGAACATGCGGTGTTTGGTTTTTTGTCCTTGCGATGGTTTACTGAGAATGATGATTTCCAATTTCATCCAGAGTGGCATTACTCCTAATATCACAGTGAATGTTCACTCGATGTGTACACCCAGTGATATTAGGAGTAATATATTTGAAAAATATTACTGTTAATATCAAAGTGGGTGTACACACACACACACACACACATCTCAGGGGATATTACTCCTAACATCACAGTGGGTGTGCCCCCAGTTATATCACAGTGGGTGTATACCTGGTGTTTACGCCTGGTGATATTATTCGTAATATCTTAGGTGGATATTCCTTATAATACCACAGTGGGTGTAAACCTTGTGTTATTATTCATAACATCTTCAGGGAATATTTCTCCTAATATTACAGTCAGTGTATCCCCTGAGATATTATTCGGAATATCTTAGGAAGCTATTCCTCCTAATATCACCGTGAATGTACGTACACCCTGTGATATTATTCATAATATCTTAGGAGGATATTCCTCTTAATATCACTGTAGGTGTACACCCTGTGATACTATTTGTATTATCTTAGGGGGATATTTTTCCTAATATCACAGTGGATGTATACCTGGTGATATTATTCGTAGTATATCAGGAGGCTATTTCTCCTAATATCACGATGAATGTACACCTGCTCATATTATTCGTAATATCTTACAGGGATATTACTCCTAATACCACAGTGGGTGTACAGTGGTATTGGAAGTAATTTATAACATCAGGAGGATAGTACTCCTAATATCACAGTGGGTGTACATCCAGTGATAGTATTTGTAATATATCAGGGGGATTTTACTTTTAATATAGAAGCATGTATACACACGGTGATATTATTCTTAATATCTCAGAAGGGTATTACTCCTAATATCATACTGGGTGTACACCCGGTGATATTATTCGTAATATCTGAGATGGATAATACACCTAATATCACAGGGGGTGTACACCCAGTGATATTATTTCTAATATCTTAGGGGGAAATTACTCCTAATATCACAGTGTGTGTACACCTGCGGTGTACATGCTGCAGTATTATTTGTAATATTTTGGGGGATATTTCTTCTAATATCACAGTATGTGTACAACCTGTGAAATTATAAGTAATATCTGAAAGGGATATTTCTCCTAATATCACAGCAGTTGTACACACTGTGATATTATTCGTAATATAATAGGAGGATATTCCTCCTAATATTAGAGTGGGTGTACACCCTGTAATATTATTCATAATATGTTAGAAGGATATTCCTCCTAATATCACAGTGAGTGTACACTCTGTGATATTATTTGTAATATCTTAGGAGGATATTCCTTCTAATATAACAGTGGGTGTACACTCTGTGATATTATTCTTAATATCTTAGGGGAATATTTTCCTAATATCACAATGTGGGTACACCTTGTGATATTACTCATAATATCTTACAGGAATATTCCTCCTAATATCACAATGACTATACAGCCTGTGATATTATTCTTAATATCTTAGGGAGATATTCCTCCTAATATCACAATGGGTTTACACCCTGTAATATTATTCGTAATATCTTAGGAAAATATTCCTCCTAATATCACAATGGGTGTACACCCTGTGCTATTATTTGTAATATCTTAGGGGGATATTTTTCCTAACATCACAGAGGGTGTACACTCCATGATATTATTCCTAATATCTTTGGAGGATATTCTTCCTAATATCACAGTGGGTGTACATCCTGTGATATTATTCATAATATCTTAGGGGGATATTCCTCCTAATATCACAGTGGGTGTACACTCAGTGATATTATTCATAATACCTTAGGGGAATATTCCTGGTATCACAGTGGGTGTACACCCTGTGATATTATTTCTAATATTTTGGGGGTATATTCCTCCTAATATCACAGTTGGTGTACACCTGGTGATGTTATTCGTAATATCTTAGAAGGGTATTCCTCCTAATATCACAGTGGGTTTACACCAGGTGATATTATTTGTAATATCTTAGGGGGATATTCCTCCTAATATAGCAGTGGGTGTACACCTGGTGATATTATTCCTAATATCTTAAGGGATATTACTCCTAATATCATAGTGGGTGTACACCTGGTGTGTACACCCATTGATATTATTCATAATATCTTAGAAGGCTATTACTCCTAATATCACAGTAAATGTACAATGGCGTGTACATCTGATGATATTATTCATAATATCTTAGGAAGATTTTTTTATAATATCACAGTGGATGTACACCCTGTTACATTATTCGTAATATCTTTGGGGAATGTTCTTCCTAATATCACAGTGGGTGTACACCCTGTGATATTATTCGAAATATTTTAGGGGGATTTTCCTCCTAGTATCACAGTGGGTGTAGACCCTGTAACATTATTCGAAATATTTTAGGAGGATTTTCCTCCTAATATCACAGTGGGTGTACACCCTGTGATATTATTCAAAATATTTTAGGGGGATTTTCCTCCTAATATCACAGTGGGTGTACACCCTGTGATATTATTCATAATATCTTAGAGTGATATTCCTCCTAATATCACAGTGGGTGTATGCACTGTGATATTATTCACATTATCATAGGGGGATATTTCTCCAAATATCACAGTGGGTGTACATCCTGTGATATTATTTATAATATCTCAGGAAGATATTCCTCCTAATGTCACTGTGGATGTACATCTGATGATATTATTCATGATACCTCAGGGGGATATTACTCCTAATATTATTGTGAGTGTAAACCGGTGATATTATTCATAATATGCCAGGGGGATATGACTCCTAAGATCACAGTGGGTATACACCAGGTGATATTATTCATAATATTTCAGGGGGATATGACTCCTAATTTCACTGTGGGTGTCCACCCAGTGATATTATTCATAATATCTGTGGAGGAGATTATTCCTGTTATCACAATGGGTGTACACTGGTGATATCATTCATGATATCTCAGGGAGATATTACTCCTAATATCACATTGCTGTACACCTGGCGATACTGTTTGTGATAACCCAAGAGGATATTACTCCTAATATCACAATTGTTGTACACCCGGTGATATTATTTGTAATATCTCAGGAGGATATTACTCCTAATATCACAGTAGGTGTACACCTGGTGATAACATTCGTAATATCTCAGGAGGATATTACACCTATTGTCACAGTGGGTGAATGCTCGGTGATATTATTCATAATATCTTATGGGGATATTCTTCCTAACATCGCAGGAGCTGTACATGCTGCAATATCATTTGTAATATCTTAAGGGGATATTCCTCCTCACATAACAGTGGATGTACACCCTGTGATATTATGCATCATGTCTTAGAGTGTTATTGCTCCTAATATCACAGTGGGTTTACACTCTGTGATATTATTCGTAATATCTTAGGGGGACATTACTACCAATACCTCATGGTGTGTACACCCTGTGATATTATTTGTAATATCTTAGGGAGATATTACTCCTAATATCACAGTGGGTGCACACCCTGTGAAATCATTCATAATATCTTAGAAGGATGTTACTCCTAATATTAAAGTGGGTGTACACCCTGTGTTATTATTCATAATATCTTAGGGGGATATTACTCCTAATAATACAGTTTGTGTACACCTTGTGTGTATGCCCTGTGATATTATTTGTAATGTATTAGTTGTATATTACTCCTAATATCACAGTGGGTGTACATCCTGTAATACTATTTGTAATATCTTAGAGGGATATTACTCCTAATATATCACAGTGGTTGTACACCTTGTGATATTATTTGTAATATCCTAGTGAGATATTACTCCTAATATCACCAGTGGTGTACACCCTGTGTCATTATTCATAATATATTAGGGGAATATTACTCCTAATATTCCAGTGGGTGTACACTCAGTTTGTACACCATGTGACATTATTTGTAATATCTTATAGGGATATTACTCCTAATATCACAGTGGGTGTACACCTGTTGTGCACATCCTGTGACATTACTTGGAATATCTTCTGGGGATAATGCTCCTAATATCACAGTGGGTGTATACCCTGTGATATTATTCATAATATCCTAGGGGGAATTTACTCCTAATATCACAGTGGATGCACACCCCGTGATATTTTTCATAGTATTTCAGGGGAATATTACTCCTAATATTATTTTTTATAAGGATATACTTTACCATAGTCATTTGCTAATCATGATCAGGGCAGGCAATGAGAGCAGTTTACTGGAAACAAGACTTCGCTAACCTCAACAGTCTTTAAAACCATGTGAAAAATGAGGATGTGAGAGAATACCTTTAGAATGAAGGCTCACAAGGAGGAACAATGAAAATGAAGAGCCCAGATGAACCATCCCAGCCACAAAGGAATGTTTATCTCTACAGTTAGTGGTGAAACACATTCGAGAATATTCTCATAAGTAAATGCTTCATTTTCACTCTCAATGTCTTATTTTCAGAAATGTTTCTTATTAAAATGAAACACTTAAAAGGTATTTTTCAATGCTGTTTCTCATTGTTCTTTTATATATTACCCCAAATGTTTCACATTCAGAATGAAAACGACCTGTGGCATGACTTCCTGTGAGACTTTTGTATTCTCAGCAGTAAGCATCCAATACTTATAACTATAATTTTCCATTTTCAAAGGTCCCTTCTCTCATCAACTGCCATTTGGACATATGGTTTTCTTTGAAGTCCAATCCTCTGGTGATGTAACTTCAACAATGAGGGTTGTTTTCCTCAAAAGTTTTTAATTTTCATATGTCAACCTTCTCACTTTCTGCCCTAACTTCACAGTCATCTGTAGCTGTGCTAAGACATCAAAGCATAATTTTGAGGAAGTATTGGGTGACTACACCCTAAAGATGGAAGGAACTAGCAGTTACAGGCAAACTCAGCACCAAATCATATTACTGCTCAGCTACAGGAATTCAAAAGGACAAAAATGCATAATGCAAGTGCGTTATGGCCTACATTTAGGTAACAACTGATAAAGTTCTCATTTGCTTTGGAAAAGAGTAAGTATTGTCCCCACCTGTGCCATCTGCTCCACAATCATCCAACAGTGCTTGTGGCCACAGAGATGTAAAACAACAGAGTCCAAATGTTATGGAGCCATATGCTTAATTATTTCAAAAAAAGCTCTCAATAAAAGATAAGATTTCAATTCTTATTATCAAAATCAAATATGTACCAATTCAACTCAGCTGGAAAATTTCACATGAAACCAATTTTTCAACTAATTTTAAACAACTCTACTTACATGAAATTAATTCAAAAATATAAAACCTGGGTTATAGTCCTGAATTTGGACATATTATCTGACAGTTCCTTATTTTTCAGATAAAATGTGTTCCTGGAATCTTCAGGAGAATGTATGTTCCCATAGAAACCGTGCTATATTTAGGGATTGCTCGTCTAACAAAGGACAAACTAAGAAATAAGTTAGATGTGACCAACAGTGGAGTATAAAAATAAAAATCAGCTACAATTTGGAACTGTGACCAACACATACTTTAATTGTTCACATTGATGATATTAGGATTTCAAAGTACTAAAATCTGTACATGTTGCATTTGCAACACAGCTAGAAGAATGCAGGTGTTTCATATATTTTCTTACTATACTCAGAATTCAGCACTTTTTTCTTGGGTAGTGCCAAGATTTTAAAGAAAACTAACAATTCCTTAATAGGAGAGCTTAGAAATAATTTACTCCAGAATAGTACAATTATCTTATTTAAGAGATGAAGCCACCCCAATTTGGAGTTTAGGAATTTACCACAAGGCCACAGGGCTACTTAGGGAGAAGATAAAGATGAAAACCAGGGTTTGTGTTCCAAGTCTTCATTTCCACTGCATCGTGATGTACACATGGCAAGGAATTTGAGACAGTCTCTGGCAGACATATTAACAATCTATGGCTTCATTTTCCACCTTCTTTTTGCTAGCTGGAATCTTATTTTTGAGTTGGAACTTAACCTTTAAGTAGAAGTATATTTTTAAATCCTGGAGAATTAAAATTCTTTAAATATAATTATTTTCCGCCTCTAAAATGTTAAATTAAGACATTAACATAAATGACTAGCCTAATTTCATTTTCAGAAGACAAAGTCAATCTGTCTTCGGCTGAGGCAAGTCCAAAGCAAATGCTGCTGGAGATGCCACCAACTTGCTCACTTCTCCTTTTCCATGGAAGTGCCATTTGAAATGGCCATTGCTGGGCAATCTCTGCTCCTAAAAGAATGGGTGGAGGTCACTTTTCTTCTCTAGAGTCCTTAAATTGCCACTCTGAAGTATTTTTAGGAAAGTGGTAACAAAATCTGCAACTGCCGATTTCCAAACCTATTTACACTCAAAAGTCATTAGCCAAAAACTTGAGATGCCAGGCTTGATGCCCTGTTTGATCTAAAAAATCCCAGAGTCTTAGCCAACCGAGAAACTGGGAGTAGTGTGTAGGCTCTTCACACTAGGCACCTGCATTCATAAAGTATCTCTCTTTATTCATCTTTCCTTCTCCACGTATGTGCATGTCTCACTCTGTCTCACTCTTGATTGAATGTATCCATGCTCTGGGATGCTTCCAAAGTGTTAAGATATACAATGCCCTAAAAAGGCCATCTTTGGAATTTGGAGAACCCTCCAGCTGTAGTGGATTTGAGATAGTCACGTTGGGTGGCAGAGCTGGTTAAGAAAGGAGGATGAACTGAGAATCTCAGAGCCAGGGCATTTCAGTGCTTTCCACTCAGGCTGACTCTCTGGGTTCTGTTGCTAAAGTATTTTACAGGGAAGAAACAGAACCCAGAGAGGTAGCCTGAGGAGAAACCACAAAACAGAGATTTCCCAGCAATGGTACAATAGACCTTTCTTCCATTGAGACATGAGATTTCAAATGAGAAGAGTCCAGATAGGTTATCCCATCCCTGTCTTCCACTTTGCAGATGAGAGATGAAGGCCCACAAAGGACATTCTGTCTCTCTCACTCCTCCCCCAGAGGAAGGTGATCCAAGGCAGCATTTCTTAGCATCCATAGGACCAAGAAAACAAGCATGTTAAAAAAATATATTATCTGGCATTTATTTTCTAGTCTAGATATAGTCTCAAATAATGAAATCATAGTTGGCACGCAAAAGTCTTGGATGGTCGAAAGCTGTGGATATTAGTCTTCAAATATTTATAAATGCATACCCTGCCCTATAAGAGCGCTCTCTACATCTAACAAAATGATAAATGATTTTAAGTGCAGCAAGAGAGTTGAGATTAGCCACCAAGAAGGGATCTCTAACGAATACAGAGAGAGATTTATGCTGGCCTACAACACCCTCCTTTTATATGCTTGACCATAATTCCTACCATGCCACGCTCCATCCCTTGGATTTTATTTTGCTCCTGGAGCCCACCCAGCTCTTTGTGCCTTGTGATCTTTGCACCTGTGGGTTTCTCTGCCTGGAGTGCTTTTCTCATTTCCACATGTGGGGCAGTCCCTGGTCATTCCATTCTCAGTATTAATGGCACCTACTTGGGGAAGCCTGCTTTGACTGCCACTGTGTTAGGAAACTGCTCAAGCACTATCACATTGTTCTGTTTGAATTCTTTGCATATGACTTTCCACCAGATGTTTTTATTGCCCTATTACTTGGCATGGGTTTCTTGTCTGCCTTGTGCTGAGATATTCTGCCTCCAGTATCTTAGTGGACTTAGCCACTATACTTTAAAATCAAACAAGGGACCCCCACCTGGCATTTTATAGTCTTGATCAGTGTAAACAGGGAGGGTAAACAGGTTTGAGAATTAGCAGTTGCTGATTTAGCTAACACTTTTCTAACGATATATTCCACACGGCCCTAACTATATTGTTTATTGTTATTTCCCAGTGCCCAGAATAATGCCTTGCACATATTTGTTCAAGTAATTCAATATTTTCAATGATGGTCTAATTATACATGATTTTCTGAGAATAGTCGTGGAATAATCCTTCTTTTGTAGATAGCTATTTAATCATTCTTGATTTTCAAAACTTTTCTGGGATCAGGGTTGAATGTGAGGAGAATTCACCTAAAAAAAGGCTCTATCAAATCCATCTACATTATTTTGCAGGGAAGGAACAGAACCCAGAGAGGCAGCCTGAGTAGAAAGTATTGAAATGTCCTGGCTCTGAGATTCTCAGTCCATCCTCCTTTCTTAACCAGAACTGGCACCCAAAGGGACCATCTCAAATCCACTACAGCTGGAGGTTTCTCCAATTCCAAAGATAGCCTTTTTAGGGCACTGTATATCTTTATTTTAATATTAATATATGTGTTTCTTTATTAGTATAGTAAATACAGTATCCAGTGACAGGTTTAATGGTCACTGTAATATTGAAGTCATGATTTGCATAAATGGTATTCTGAGAATTTGCCACAGTTGCAGTGTAATGTCAAATGATCTGTGATTCCTACTGGTGACAGAGTCACTGGTTTCTCTAATACAATTCTCCTTTTTTGTCTACATATATAATTGACGGAAATGACAGATTTAGTTATAGATGAGTGAAAAATAAAAGTCAGTTGTTTTCTGATCCCAGTTCACAGTTGAGGGCATTGTATATCTTAACACTTTGGAAGCATCCCAGAGCATGGGTACATTCAATCAAGAACAAGAGAGGGAGGAGCAAGATGACTAAATAAAGCCCTCAATTTATCATCCTGCCAAAGGAATATCAAATTAAACAATAATCCACACAAGAAAGTACCTTCTTAAGAAGCAAAATTCAGGTGAGCAATCACAGTATGTGGTTTTAACATCAGATCAAGGAAAGGGGAATGGAAGAGGGTAAGAAAGACAGTCTTGAAACACACCTTTCCCATCCTTCCACAGCACCATGTGGAGCATGGAGAGATAATTTGTGTGCTTGCAGGAGGGAAAGTGAGTGATTGTGGGGCTTTGCATTGGAAATCAGCGCTTCCCTGTAACAATGGAGAGCAACACCAGGCAGAATCCAGCTTGTGCCCATGGAGGGAGCATTCCAGAGGAGAATCGCTCATCTTAGTGGCCTGAACCTGAGTTTCAGCTAGCTTCACCACTGCAGGTTAAAGTGCTCGGGGTCCTAAATAAATTTGAAAGAAAGACAGTCTAGGTCACAAGGAGTGCAATTCCTGGGCAAGTCTTGTTGCTGTCCTGGGTTCAGAGCCAGTGGACTTGGAGTGCATGTGACCTAGTGAGACACCAGCTGAAATGTCAGGGCCAAGAGATTGCTTTCATCACCCCTCCCCCAACTCCAGGCATCACAGCACACAGCTCTGAGACTTCTTCCACTTGAGGGAAGAGTAAAGAGGACTTTGTCTTGTAGCTTGAATATCAACTTAGCCACAGTAAAATAAAGCACCAAGCAGAGTCCTGAAGCCCCTGTTCCAGGCCCTAGCTCCCTGGGCCAGAAAGGAATCTGCTGTCCTGAAAGGAAGGACTCAGTCCTGGCAGGATTCACCACAACCTGCTGGCTAAAGAGCCCTTGGGCCTTGCATAAACATCAGCAGTAGCTAGGCAGTAGTCAGCGTGGGCCAGGGCAGTGGTAGACACAGGGAGATACTCTTGCTTGAGGAAAGGAGAGGGAAGAGTAAAAGGACTTTGTCTTGCAACTTGGGTGTGAGTTCAGCCATAGTAAAATAAAGCACCAAGTACATTCCTTAAATTCCTGATTTCAGTCCCTAGTCCCCAGATAACATTTCTAGGTCAATCCTGGGCCAGAAGGGAACCTGTTGACCTGAAGGAAAAGACACAGGCCTAGAAGGATATACCACTTGCTGACTAAAGAGCCCATGGGCCTTGAATAAACATCAGTGATAGCTAGGCAACCGTCACCACAGGCCTTGGGTGAGACTCTACTGTGTTGGCTTCAGGTGTGACCCAGCAATGAAGGCCACAGGAGTGGTTCCATCACCCCTTCCCCAACTCCAGGCAGCTCATCACAGAGAGGGAGACTCCATTTGTTTGGGGGAAAAGTATAGAAAGTGAACCAGAGACAATGCTTGGGAATTCAGGGAATTCACCCAGATCTTACCCAAGACCACCAAAATGATGCTTTTACAAATCTGCAAGAGTCACATTGTTACTGGGCTTGGGATGTCTCCTAATGCAGATGTGGCTGCAGTGAGTAACCAAAGACTTAAATCACAACACTCAATTCCCTTTGAGTGTTTACTTGGAAAGCCTTCTCAAGAAAGACAGGTACAAACAGGCCCAGAGTGCGAAGATTAGAATAAATATCTAGCTCTTCAATGCCCAGATATCAGTGAATGTCCACAAGCCTCAAAATCATCTAAGTAAACGTGACTACACCAAACAAGCTACATAAATTACCAGTGACCGAACCCAGAGTAACCAAAATATGTGACCTTTCAGACAGAATTCAAAACAGTTGTTTTGAGGAAGCTCAATGAATTTCAACATAACACAGATAAGGAATTCAGAGTCCCATCAGATAACTTTAGTAAAGAGATTGAAATATTTTTTTTAAATCAAGCAGAAATTCTGGCATTAAAAAATCAGTTGACAAACTGCAGAATGCATTACTGTGTCTCAACAGCAGAAATGATTAAGCAGAAGGAGGAATTCGTGTGCTTAAGGATAGGCTATCTGAAAACACACAGATTAAACAAAAGAAAAAAGAGTGAAGCATGCCTACAAGCCTAGAAAATAGCCTCAGGGATCTAGAACTAGAAATTCCATTCGACCCAGCCATCCCATTACTGGGTATATACCCAAAGGACTATAAATCATGCTGCTATAAAGACACATGCACACGTATGTTTATTGCGGCATTATTCACAATAGCAAAGACTTGGAACCAACCCAAATGTCCAACAATGATAGACTGGATTAAGAAAATGTGGCACATATACACCATGGAATACTATGCAGCCATAAAAAATGATGAGTTCATGTCCTTTGTAGGGACATGGATGAAATTGGAAATCATCATTCTCAGTAAACTATCGCAAGAACAAAAAACCAAACACCGCATATTCTCACTCATAGGTGGGAATTGAACAATGAGAACACATGGACACAGGAAGGGGAACATCACACTTCGGGGACTGTTGTGGGGTGGGGGGAGGGGGGAGGGATAGCACTGGGAGATATACCTAATGCTAGATGACTAGTTAGTGGGTGCAGTGCACCAGCATGGCACATGTATACATATGTAACTTACCTGCACATTGCGCACATGTACCACAGAGCCTAAAGTATAATAATAATAATAATAATAAAGAGAGAAAGAAAGAAAATGGCCTCAGAAGGGCATATCTAAGAGTTATCGGCCTTAATAAGGAAGCAGAGAGAAAGAGATCAGGACAGTATGTTTATTCAAATGGATAATAATAGAGAACCTTCCCAAAATATACAAATATATTCATGTTTAAGTATAAGAATGGTATAAGCCACCAAGCATGTTTAACCCAAATAAGAATACCTAAAGACATTTAATAATCAAGCTCCCAAAGGTCAAAGGTAAAGAAAGATTCATAAAATCAGCAAAAGAAAGAAACAACATATAAAGGAGCTCCAATACACCTGGCAGCAGATTTCTCATTGGAAAGCTTAGAGGCCAGAAGAGAGTGGCGTGACATATTTAAAGTGCTGAAGGGAAAAAAATTTTAGCCTAGAATAGTACATCCAACAAAAATACCCTACATAAATGAAGGGGAAATAAAGACTTTCCCAGACAAACGAAAGCTGAGGGATTTCATCAACACCAGACATGCCTTACAGGAAATGCCAAGGGCAGTTCTTTAATGTGAAGGGAAAGGATTTTAACAAGCAATAAGAAATCATCTGAAGGTGCAAAACTCACTGGTAATAATGAGTACACACATACAGGATATTATATCACTGTAACTGTGGTGTATAAATTATTCATATCTTGAGTAGGAAGACCAAAAGTCACACCTATCAAAAATAGTAACTACAATGATTTTTTAATACAGAGATAGTATAATAAGATATTAATAGAAAAGCAGTAAAAAGTTATAAAGTGGTGTGAATGAAGTTAAAGCATAGAGTTTTCATTAGTTTTTGTCTTTGTTTTTGTAGTCAGAGTTAAAGTTTTATCAGCTGAGATAATGATTTATAAGACATTACGTGCAAGCCTCATGGCAACCTCAAATCAAAAAACCTGTAACAGACATAAAAAATGAAAAGCAAGAAATTAAAACATACCATCAGAGAAAATCGCTTTCAGAAAAGAGAAGACAGGAAGAAAGGAAGGAAGGAAGACAAGACCAAGAAACAACCAGAAAACAAATAGCAAAGTGGCTATACTAAAACCTTACTTATCAATTAAAAACATTGAATATAAATAGACTAAATTATATAATCAGAAGACATAGAGTGACTGAAAGGATTGAAAAAAAAAAAAAAAAAAAAACAAGACCCAGTGATCTACAAGATACTTCACCTGTAAAGAAGTACATAGACTGAAAATAAAGGGCTAGAAAGATATTCTATGCAAATAAAAATAAAAACAGAGCAGAAGTAGCTATACTTATATAAGATAAAATAGATTTCAAGACAAAACTTATAAAAGAGACAAAGGTTGTTATATAATGATAAGGGGGTCAATTCAGCAAGAGGATATTGGGTAAATATATATGCACTCACTGTTGGAACACCCAGATATATAAAGCATATATTATTAAACCTATATAGAGAGATAGATCACAATACAATAATAGCTGGAGACTTCAACACTCTCCACTTTCAGCATTGGACAGATCATTGAGACAGCAAATCAACAAAGAAACTTTGGACTTAATCCGCACTATAGACCAAATAGACATAATAGATATTTATAGAACCTTTCATCCAATGGATGCAGAACACACATTCTTCTCAGCACATATATTATACTCAAGGATAGACCATATGTTAGGCCACAAAACAAGTCTTTAAATATTAAAAAATTGAAATCATATCGAGTAACTTTTCTGAGCACAATGGAATATAACTACAATCAATAATATGAAGAACTTTGGAATCTATACAAACTCATGGAAATTAAACAATATGCTCTGAATGACCAACGCTTCAATTAATAAATTAAGAAGTAAATTTCAGCCGGGCACGGTGGCTCATGCCTGTAATCCCAGCACTTTGGGAGGCCGAGGCAGGCGGATCACCTGAGGTCGGGAATTCGAGACCAGCCTGACCAACATAAACCCTCTCTCTACTAAAAATACAAAATTAGCAGTGTGTGATGGCACATGTCTGTAATCCCAGCTACTCAGGAGACTGAGGCAGGAGAATTGCTTGAACCCAGGAAGCGGAGGTTGTGGTGTGTCGAGATCGCACCACTGCACTCCAGCCTGGGCAACAAGAACAAAACTCCATCTCAGAAAAAAAAAGGAAATTTAAAAATTTCTTGAAGCAAATTAAAATGAAACCACAATATACCAAAACCAATAGGGGTGCAGCAAAAGCAATACTAAAAGAAAAGTTTATAGCAATATGCACCTACCTCAGACAAGTAGAAATTCTTCAATAAGCAACCTAATAATCAGTAAACAACCTAATAAACAGTAAACAACTTAATGATGCATTTTAAAGAAATAGAAAAACAAGAGCAAACTAAGCCCAAAATTATTAGAAGAAAAGAAATAGTACAACACAAAAGCTCAATGAAATGAAAAGTTTTTTTTAAGATAAGCAAAATCAACAAATCTTTAGCCAGACTAAGAAAAAAAAGAGCAAAGACCCAAATAAATAAAATCAGAGATGAAAAAGGAAATATTAAAACTGATACCACAGAAATCCAAAAGTCATTAGTGACTATTCTGAATAACTATATGCCAATAAATTGGAAAAACCAAAAGAAATTGATAAATTTCTAGATACATACAATCTACCAAGATTGACCAACGAAGAAATCCAAGTTCAGAATAGAACACCAACAAGTAATGAGATTAAATCTCCTAGCAAAGAAAACTCTGGTACTTCATGGCTTCCCTGTGGAATTTTACCAAACATTTAAAGAAGAACTAACACCAATCCTACTCAAACTATTCCGAAAAATAGAGGAGAAGGGAATACATCCAAACTCATTCTATGAAGCCATTATTACCCTAATGCCAAAACCAGACAAAAACACATCAAAAAATGAGAGAGAGACAGAGAGAGAGAAATACAGGCCAGTATCTCTGATGAAAATTTATGCAAAAATTCTCAACAAAATACTAGCAAACTGAATTCATCTGAACATAAAAAAGATGCATTATAATCAAGTGGGATTTATTCCAGACATGCAAGCATGGTTTAATGTATGCAAATCAATCAATGTGATACATCATATCAAAAGAATAAAGGACAAAAATCATATAACCATTACAATTGATGCTGAAAAAACATTTGATATAATTCAACACCCCTTCATGAGAAAAATCTCTCAAAAAAACTGGATAAAGAAGAAACTACTTCAACAAAAAAAAAAGTCATGTATGACAAATCCACACCTAGTATCGTACAGCATGAGGAAAAACTAAGTCTGTCCTCGAGATCTGAAACAAGACAAAGATGCCCACTTTCACTGCTGTCATTAAGTAAAGTACTGGAAGTCTCAACTAGAGCAAAGATATGGGAGAAAGAAATAAAGTGGATCTAAATTGGAAAGGAAGAAGTCAAATTATCCTTGTTTGCAGGTAACACGATCTTATATTTGGAGAAACCTAAAGACTCCACCAGAAAAACTATTAGAACTGATAAACAAATTCAGTAATGTTTCAGGACACAAAGTTAACATACAAAAATCAGTACCATTTCTATATGCCAACATCGAACAATCTGAAAAAGAAATTAAGAATATAATCCCCGGGGAGGAGCCAAGATGGCCGAATAGGAACAGCTCCGGTCTACAGCTCCCAGCGCGAGCAACGCAGAAGACGGGTGATTTCTGCATTTCCATCTGAGGTACCGTGTTCATCTCACTAGGGAGTGCCAGACAGTGGGCGCAGGTCAGTGGGTGAGTGCACCGTGCGCCAGCCGAAGCAGGGGCGAGGCATTGCCTCACTCGGGAAGCGCAAGGGGTCAGGGAGTTCCCTTTCCAGGGGTGACAGACGGCACCTGGAAAGTCGGGCCACTCCCACCCGAATACTATGTTTTTCCGACGGGCTTAGGAAACGGTGCCCCAGGAGAGTATAGCCCGCACCTGGCTCAGAGGGTCCTACGCCCACGGAGTCTCGCTGATTGCTAGCACAGCAGTCAGAGACCAAACAGCAAGTCGGCAGTGAGGCTGGGGGAGGGGCGCCCGCCATTGCCCAGGCTCGCTTAGGTAAACAAAGCAGCCTGGAAGCTTGAACTGGGTGGAGCCCACCACAGCTCAAGGAGGCCTGCCTGCCTCTGTAGGCTCCACCTCTGGGGGCAGGGCACAGACAAACAAAAAGACAGCAGTAACCTCTGCAGACTTAAATGTCCCTGTCTGACAGCTTTGAGGAGGGCAGTGGTTCTCCCAGCATGCAGCTGGAGATCTGAGAACGGGCTGACTGCCTCCTCAAGTGGGTCCCTGACCCCTGACCTCCGAGCAGCCTAACTGGGAGGCACCCCCCAGCAGGGGCAGACTGACACCTCACACGGCCGGCCAGGTACTCCAACAGACCTGCAGCTGAGGGTCCTGTCTGTTAGAAGGAAAACTAGCAGAAAGGACATCCACACCAAAAACCCATCTGTACATCACCATCATCAAAGACCAAAAGTAGATAAAACCACAAAGATGGGGAAAAAACAGAGCAGAAAAACTGGAAACTCTAAAATGCAGAGCACCTCTCCTCCTCCAAAGGAACGCAGTTCCTCACCAGCAACGGAACAAAGCTGGACGGAGAATGACTTTGACGAGCTGAGAGAAGAAGGCTTCAGACGATCAAATTACTCCGAGCTACGGGAGGATATTCAAACCAAAGGCAAAGAAGTTGAAAACTTTGAAAAAAATTTAGAAGAATGTATAACTAGAATAACCAATACAGAGAAGTGCTTAAAGGAGCTGATGGAGCTGAAAACCAAGGCTCGAGAACTACGTGAAGAATGCAGAAGCCTCAGGAGCCGATGCGATCAAATGGAAGAAAGGGTATCAGCCCTGGAAGATGAAATGAATGAAATGAAGCGAGAAGGGAAGTTTAAAGAAAAAAGAATAAAAAGAAATGAGCAAAGCCTCCAAGAAATGTGGGACTATGTGAAAAGACCAAATCTACGTCTGATTGGTGTACCTGAAAGTGACGGGGAGAATGGAAACAAGTTGGAAAACATTCTGCAGGATATTATCCAGGAGAACTTCCCCAATCTAGCAAGGCAGGCCAACATTCAGATTCAGGAAATACAGAGAACGCCACAGAGATACTCCTCGAGAAGAGCAACTCCAAGACACATAATTGTCAGATTCACCAAAGTTGAAATGAAGGAAAAAATGTTAAGGGCAGCCAGAGAGAAAGGTCGGGTTACCATCAAAGGGAAGCCCATCAGACTAACAGCGGATCTCTCGGCAGAAACCCTACAAGCCAGAAGAGAGTGGGGGCCAATATTCAACATTCTTAAAGAAAAGAATTTTCAACCCAGAATTTCATATCCTGCCAAACTAAGCTTCATAAGTGAAGGAGAAATAAAATACTTTACAGACAAGCAAATGCTAAGAGATTTTGTCACCACCAGGCCTGCCCTAAAAGAGCTCCTGAAGGAAGCGCTAAACATGGAAAGGCACAACCGGTACCAGCCACTGCAAAATCATACCGAATTGTAAAGACCATCGAGACTAGGAAGAGACTGCATCAACTAACGAGCAAAATAACCAGCTAACGTCATAATGACAGGATCAGATTCACACATAACAATATTAACTTTAAATGTAAATGGACTAAATGCTCCAATTAAAAGACACAGACTGGCAAATTGGATAAAGACTCAAGACCCATCAGTGTGCTGTATTCAGGAAACCCATCTCACATGCAGAGACACACATAGGCTCAAAATAAAAGGATGGAGGAAGATCTACCAAGCAAATGGAAAACAAAAAAAGGCAGGGGTTGCAATCCTAGTCTCTGATAAAACAGACTTTAAACCAACAAAGATCAAAAGAGACAAAGAAGGCCATTACATAATGGTAAAGGGATTAATTCAACAAGAAGAGCTAACTATCCTAAATATATATGCACCCAATACAGGAGCACCCAGATTCATAAAGCAAGTCCTGAGTGACCTACAAAGAGACTTAGACTCCCAAACGTTAATAATGGGAGACTTTAACACCCCACTGTCAACATTAGACAGATCAACGAGACAGAAAATCAACAAGGATACCCAGGAATTGAACTCAGCTCTGCACCAAGCAGACCTAATAGACATCTACAGAACTCTCCACCCCAAATCAACAGAATATACATTTTTTTCAGCACCACACCACACCTATTCCAAAATTGACCATATACTTGGAAGTAAAGCTCTCCTCAATAAATGTAAAAGAACAGAAATTATAACAAACTATCTCTCAGATCACAGTGCAATCAAGCTAGAACTCAGGATTAAGAATCTCACTCAAAACCGCTCAACTACGTGGAAACTGAACAACCTGCTCCTGAATGACTACTGGGTACATAACGAAATGAAGGCAGAAATAAAGATGTTCTTTGAAACCAACGAGAACCAAGACACAACATACCAGAATCTCTGGGATGCATTCAAAGCAGTGTGTAGAGGGAAATTTATAGCACTAAATGCCCACAAGAGAAAGCAGGAAAGATCCAAAATTGACACCCTAACATCACAATTAAAAGAACTAGAAAAGCAAGAGCAAACACATTCAAAAGCTAGCAGAAGGCAAGAAATAACTAAAATCAGAGCAGAACTGAAGGAAATAGAGACACAAAAAACCCTTCAAAAAATAAATGAATCCAGGAGCTGGTTTTTTGAGAGGATCAACAAAATTGATAGACCACTAGCAAGATTAATAAAGAAAAAAAGAGAGAAGAATCAAATAGATGCAATAAAAAATGATAAAGGGGATATCACCACTGATCCCACAGAAATACAAACTACCATCAGAGAATATTACAAACACCTCTACGCAAATAAACTAGAAAATCTAGAAGAAATGGATAAATTCCTCAACACATACACCCTCCCAAGACTAAACCAGGAAGAAATTGAATCTCTGAATAGACCAATAACAGGATCTGAAATTGTGGCAATAATCAATAGCTTACCAACCAAAAAAAGTCCAGGACCAGATGGGTTCACAGCCGAATTCTACCAGAGGTACAAGGAGGAGCTGGTACCATTCCTTCTGAAACTATTCCAATCAATAGAAAAAGAGGGAATCCTCCCTAACTCATTTTATGAGGCCAGCATCATCCTGATACCAAAGCCTGGCAGAGATACAACAAAAAAAGAGAATTTTAGACCAATATCCTTGATGAACATTGATGCAAAAATCCTCAATAAAATACTGGCAAACAGAATCCAGCAGCACATCAAAAAGCTTATCCACCATGATCAAGTGGGCTTCATCCCTGGGATGCAAGGCTGGTTCAATATACGCAAATCAATAAATGTAATCCAGCATATAAACAGAACCAAAGTCAAAAACCACATGATTATCTCAATAGATGCAGAAAAGGCCTTTGACAAAATTCAACAACCCTTCATGCTAAAAACTCTCAATAAATTAGGTATTGATGGGACGTATCTCAAAATAATAAGAGCTATTTATGACAAACCCACAGCCAATATCATACTGAATGGGCAAAAACTGGAAGCATTCCCTTTGAAAACTGGCACAAGACAGGGATGCCCTCTCTCACCACTTCTATTCAACATAGTGTTGGAAGTTCTGGCCAGGGCAATTAGGCAAGAGAAGGAAATCAAGGGTATTCAATTAGGAAAAGAGGAAGTCAAATTGTCCCTGTTTGCAGATGACATGATAGTATATCTAGAAAACCCCATTGTCTCAGCCCAAAATCTCCTTAAGCTGATAAGCAACTTCAGCAAAGTCTCAGGATATAAAATCAATGTACAAAAATCACAAGCATTCTTATACATCAATAACAGACAAACAGAGAGCCAAATCATGAGTGAACTCCCATTCACAATTGCTTCAAAGAGAATAAAATACCTAGGAATCCAACTTACAAGGGATGTGAAGGACCTCTTCAAGGAGAACTACAAACCACTGCTCAAGGAAATAAAAGAGGATACAAACAAATGGAAGAACATTCCATGCTCATGGGTAGGAAGAATCAATATCATGAAAATGGCCATCCTTCCCAAGGTAATTTACAGATTCAATGCCATCCCCATCAAGTTACCAATGACTTTCTTCACAGAATTGGAAAAAACTACTTTAAAGTTCATATGGAACCAAAAAAGAGCCCGCATCGCCAAGTCAATCCTAAGCCAAAAGAACAAAGCTGGAGGCATCACGCTACCTGACTTCAAACTATACTACAAGGCTACAGTAACCAAAACAGCATGGTACTGGTACCAAAACAGAGATATAGATCAATGGAACAGAACAGAGCCCTCAGAAATAACGCCACATATCTACAACTATCTGATCTTTGACAAACCTGACAAAAACAAGCAATGGGGAAAGGATTCCCTATTTAATAAATGGTGCTGGGAAAACTGGCTAGCCATATGTAGAAAGCTGAAACTGGATCCCTTCCTTACACCTTATACAAAAATTAATTCAAGATGGATTAAAGACTTAAATGTTAGACCTAAAACCATAAAAACCCTAGAAGAAAACCTAGGCAATACCATTCAGGACATAGGCATGGGCAAGGACTTCATGTCTAAAACTCCAAAAGCAAGGGCAACAAAAGCCAAAATTGACAAATGGGATCTAATTAAACTAGGGAGCTTCTGCACAGCAAAGGAAACTACCATCAGAGTGAACAGGCAACCTACAAAATGGGAGAAAATTTTCGCAACCTACTCATCTGACAAAGGGCTAGTATCAAGAATCTACAATGAACTCCAACAAATTTACAAGAAAAAAACAAACAACCCCATCAAAAAGTGGGCAAGGGACATGAACAGACACTTCTCAAAAGAAGACATTTATGCAGCCAAAAAACACATGAAAAAATGCTCACCATCACTGGCCATCAGAGAAATGCAAATCAAAACCACAATGAGATACCATCTCACACCAGTTAGAATGGCAATCATTAAAAAGTCAGGAAACAACAGGTGCTGGAGAGGATGTGGAGAAATAGGAACACTTTTACACTGTTGGTGGGACTGTAAACTAGTTCAACCCTTGTGGAAGTCAGTGTGGCGATTCCTCAGGGATCTAGAACTAGAAATTCCATTTGACCCAGCCATCCCATTACTGGGTATATACCCAAAGGACTATAAATCATGCTGCTATAAAGACACATGCACACGTATGTTTATTGCGGCATTATTCACAATAGCAAAGACTTGGAACCAACCCAAATGTCCAACAATGATAGACTGGATTAAGAAAATGTGGCACATATACACCATGGAATACTATGCAGCCATAAAAAATGATGAGTTCATGTCCTTTGTAGGGACATGGATGAAATTGGAAATCATCATTCTCAGTAAACTATCGCAAGAACAAAAAACCAAACACCGCATATTCTCACTCATAGGTGGGAATTGAACAATGAGAACACATGGACACAGGAAGGGGAACATCACACTTCGGGGACTGTTGTGGGGTGGGGGGAGGGGGGAGGGATAGCATTGGGAGATATACCTAATGCTAGATGACGAGTTGGTGGGTGCAGCGCACCAGCATGGCACATGTATACATATGTAACTTACCTGCACGTTGCGCACATGTACCATAGAGCCTAAAGTATAATAATAATAATAATAATAATAATAATAATAATAAAATAAATAAATAAAAAATAAAATAAAATAAAAAATTAAAAAAAAAAAAAAAAAAAAAGAATATAATCCCATTTACAATAGCTGCAAGTAAAGTAAAATACATAGGTATAAACTTAACCAAATAAGTAATAGGTCTCTATAATGAAAATTATTTTATTATAACTATTACTAATACTCAGTAATTTATAAAGGAAAAAGGTTTGATGGGAACAATTCAACGTGGCTGGAAGAGACCTCAGGAAACTTACAATCATGGTGGAAGGGGAAGCAAACATGTCCTTCTTCACATGGTGGCAGCAAGGAGAAGAGCCAAGCAAAAGGGGAAAAGGCCCTTATAAAACTATCAGATCTTGTGAGAACTCACTTTCAGGAGGACAGCATGGAAGTAACCACTCCCATGATTCAAATACCTCCCATCAGGTCTCTCCCACAACATGTGGCGATTATGGAAACTATAATTCAACATGAGATTTGGGTGAGAACACAGCTAAACCTATCATTCCACTCCTGTCCCCTCCCAAATCTCATGTCTTCACATTTCAAAACACAATCATGCCTTCCAAACAGTCCCCCAAAGTCTTAACTCATTCCAGCATTAACTCAAAAGTGCAAGTCCAAAGTCTTATCTGAAACAAGGTAAGTCCCTTCTGCCCATGAGCCTGTAAAATCAAAAGCAAGTTAGTTGCTTCCTAGATACAATGGAGGTACTGGCATTGGGTAAATACGCCCATTCCAAATAGGAGAAATTGGCCAAAATGAAGGGGCTACAGACCCCATGCAAGTCTGAAATCAAAAAGGGCAGTCATTAAACCTTAAAGTTCCAAAATGATCTTGACTCCATGTCTCATATCCAGGTCATGCTGATGCAAGAGGTGGGCTCCCATGGTCTTGGGCAGCTCCACCCCTGTGGCTTTGCAGGATACAGCCTCCTTCCTTGCTGCTTTCACAGGCTAGCATTAAGTATCTGTGGCTCTTCCAGTTGCATGGTGCAAGCTGTCAGTGAATCTACCGTTCTGCGGTCTGGAGGACAGTGGCCCTCTTCTCACAGCTCCTCTAGGCAGAGTCCCAGTGGGGAATTTGTGTGGGGGCTCCAACCCTACAATTCCCTTCTTCACTTCCCTAGAAGAGGTTCTCCATGAGGTCTCTGCCCCTGCAGCAGACTTCTGCCTAGATACACAGGCATTTCCATACATCCTCTGAAATCTAGGCGGAGGTTCCCAAATCTCAATTATTGACTTCTGTGCACCTGCAGGCTCAACACCATGTGGAAGCTGCCAAGGCTTGGGGCTTGCACCCTCTGAAGCCACGGCCTGAGCTGTACCATGGCCCCTTTTAGCCATGGCCGGGGCAGCTGGGATGCAGGGCACCAATTCCCTAGGCTGCACACAGCAGAGGGTCCCTGGGCCTAGCCTACAAAACCATTTTTTCCTCCTAGACCTCCAGGCCTGTGATGAGAGGGGTTGCCAGAAAGGTCTCTGACATGCCCTGGAGACATTTCCCCCATTGTCTTGATGATTAACATTTGGCTTCTGGTTACTTATGCACATTTCTGCAGCTGGCTTGAATTTCTCTGCAGAATATTGGTTTTTCCTTTCTATTGCATTGTCAGGCTGCAAATTTTCCAAACTTTTATGCTCTGCTTCCTCTTGAATGCTTTTCTGTTCAGAAATTTCTTTTCCAGGTATCCTAAATCATCTCTCTAAAGTTCAAAAGTTCCACAGATCTCTAAGGGAGGAGCAAAATGCTGCCAGTCTTTTCGCATAGCAAGAGCGACCTTTACTCCAGTTTCCAACAAGTTCCTTATCTCCATCTGAAACCACCTCAGCCTGGACTTCATTGGCCATATCACTACCAGCATTTTGGTCAAAGCCATTCAATAAGTCTCTAGGAAGTTCCAACCTTTCCCACATCTCCCTGTCTCTTGAGCCCTCCAAGTCTCTAGGAAGTTCCAAACTTCCCCACATTTTCCTGTCTTCTTGCGAGCCCTCCAAACTGTTCCAATCTACCCAGTTCCAAAGTCACTTCTACATTTTTGGGTATCTTTATAGGAGCACCCCACTCTCTGCAGTACCAATTTATTATATTAGTCTGTTCTCATGCTGCTAATAAAGATATACCTGAGACTGGGAATTTATAAAGGAAAGAGGTTTAATTGACTCACAGCTCAGCATGGCTGGGGAGGCCTCAGGAAACTTACAATCATGGTGGGAGGGGAAGCAAACACATCCTTCTTCACATGGTGGTAGCAAGGAGAAGTCCCAAGCAAAAGGGGAAAATCCCCTTATAAAACAATCAGATCTTGTGAGAATTCACTCACTTTCAGGAGAACAGCATGGAGATAACTGCCTCCATGATTCAATTACCTCCCACCAAGTCCCTGTGGGGATTATGGGAACTACAATTCAAGATGATATTTGGGTGAGGACATAGCCAAACCATATCAACTATAAAAAGTTGATGCAAGAAATTAAGGAGGACATAAAAAGATGAAAAATATTCCATGTTCATGGATTGAAATAATTAATATTTTTAAATGTCCATAATACCCAAAGCAATCTACAAATGCAATGCAATCCTTATCAAAATACTGATGATATTGGCCAGGTGTGGTGGCTCATGCTTATAATCCCAGCACGTTGGGAGGCCAAGATGGGCAGATCATGAGGTCAGGAGTTTGAGACCAGCCTGACCAACATGGTGAAACCCAGTCTCTGCTAAGAAATACAAAAATTAGCCGGGCATGGTGGAACACACCTGTAATCCCAGCTGCTCAGGAGGCTGAGTCAGGAGAATCGCTTGAACCTGGGAGGCAGAGGTTGCAGTGAGCTGATATTGTGCCACTGCACTCCAGCCTGGGTGACAGAGCAAGACTCTGCCTCAAAAAAATAAAAATAAATAAATGAATACTAATGATATTCTTCACAGAAGTAGAAAAAAAAAACTAAAATTTATATAGAACTACAAAAGACCCCAAATAGCCAAAGCCATCCTGAGCAAAAAGAACAAAACTGGAGGAATCACGTACCTGATTTCAAATTATATTACAGAGAAATAATAACCAAAACAGCACAGTACTACCATTAAAATGGGCACATAGACCAATGGAATAGAATAGAGAATCAATAAATAAATCCTTACATCTACAGTGAACTCATTTTCAACAAAGGTGCCAAGAATATGCATTGGGGAAAGGACAGTCTTTTCAATAAATGGTACTGGGAAAATAGGACACTCATATTCAGAATAATGAAACTAGACCACTATCTCTTGGCACATATAAAAAACAAATCAAAATTGATTAAAGACTTAAATCTAAGACCTCAAACTATGAAACTACTAAAGGAAAATATTGGTAAAACTCTCCAGGGCGTTGGTTTGGGCACAGATTTTTTGAGTAATATCCCAAAAACATGAGTATCAAATAATGGTCAAGAGGGATCATATCAAGTTAAAAAAATAGGAAAAAATACAATAATCTAATTTAAAATGGCATTTATCAGAAGAAGACATACAAATGGCAAACAGATATAGGAAAAGGTAGTCAACATCATTGATTATCAGAGAAAATGCAAATCAAAACTACAACTGGATATCATCTCACCCCAGTTAAAATGGCTTTTATCCAAAAGACAATCAATAATGAATGCTGGTGAGGTGGTGGAGTAATGGGAACCCTGATACATTGTTGGTGAAAATGTGAATTATCATAGCCACCCTGGAGAACAGTACGGAGGTTCCTTAAAAAAAACTAAAAATAAAACTAGCATATGATCCAGCAATCCCACAGCTAAGCATATATCCAAAATAAGAAAATCAGTACATCAAAGAGATATCTGCATTCCCATGTTTATTGTGGTACTATTCACAATATCCAAGATTTGGAATCAATCTAAGTGTTCATTAACAAATTTTTTTCTATTGAGTTCCTTGAGCTCCTTTATACATTGTAGCCATTAATCACTTGTCAGACAGACAGTTTGCAAATATTTTTTCCCATTCTTTGTCTCTTCACTTTGTTGTTTCCTTTGCTGTGCATTTTTTTTAACTTGATGTGATCCCTGTTTTCCATTATTGCTTTGATACTTGTGCTTTTGGGATACGACTCAAAGAAATCTGGGATAAAGAAAATGTGGTACATATACACAATGGAGTACTATTCAGCCATAAAAAAGAATGAGATCCTGTTATTTTTATCAATATGGATGTAACTGGAGATAATTACGTTAAGTGAAATAAGCTAGGCAAATAAAGACAAATTTCACATGTCCTCCCTCATTTGTGGGAGCTAAAATTTAAAACAATTGAACCAATGAAGATAGAGAGTAGAATGATGGTTACTAGAGGCTGGAAAGGATAGTGGGGAAGTGGCAGGGTGCAGAGTGGGAATGGTCAATTGTTAATGGGTGCAAAAATATGGTTAGATAGATGGAATAAGATCTAGTACACACATACAGTCTACAGTAATTTATTGTACATTTAAAAATAAGTAAAAGCATAATTGGAATGTTTACAACACAAAGAAAGGGTAAATGCTTGAGGTGATGAATACCCCAGTTACTTTGATGTGATTATTACACATTGTATGCCTGTATCAGAATATCTTATGTATCTCATAAAAATATGCACCAACATACCCAGAAAAATTCAAAACTAAAAAGTAAATAAAATGAATGTAAGAACATTTTGTCTAATGTAGACTTTTTCTCTGATCTTCTTTTTAGTCTTAGATCCTTAAATGTTTTGTGCAAATCTTCACTCATGCCTTAGAGTACCAGTCTGATTTTCGTATAGAAGAAGCAAGTGACCTCTTTACAGGTTACTGTACAATGAGGTTTAATTTTTTTCATCTTCTTTATTCTACGTCTTTATGAAAGAAAGATACTATTTATTTCTCCAGAGCACAGGAAGGGAGCTGGCATTTTTTCTAACAAATGATATACTCTGGACTAAAGAATGACATGTAGCTCAGATCAGTAGATTAAACTCAACTGTTCACAGAAACAATTATCTTAGAATTTTGACATCCAGAGGAATGTCAATCAAGATATAATCAACAATATATCTGATTAATGTGACAAGGAGGACTCTGTAAGAATTCACAGAAAGCACTGTCTTCAGGGTATAATAATATCCAGAAATTGTATACATGTCTGTCACTCTAGTGGTTTAAAAGTTAAACTTCTAAAGCAGTATTTCTCAAATATTATTGCGCTTACAAATCATCTGGTGATCTTGCTAAAATGCAGATTCTGAGTCTGTAGGTCCAGGGAGGAGCCTCAGAGTAGGCATTTCTAACCAGCACCCAGGTGATGCAGAAGCCACTGGCCCATGGACCACATTTTATGTGGCAAGACTCTACAAAACACTGTCCGATATAATAGCCATTTGCCACATGTGGCTCTTTCAATTAATTTAAATTAAATTACATTTAACGATTTACTTCTTCAATCACTTTGGCCACATTTCAAGTGCTCAATCAGAGAGAGTTCTATTGACTATATTTACTAAAGAAAACACAATTTATCAAACAACTCCTAATCCCTGTGATCTCACCTCATCTCTCTTTTAGCTGTGGGCTGACAGCTTACATTTGGAGAAGAGCAAAAATTGGCTGGATAAGCCCTTGGATTTGGAACTGGGGGCAATGGGACAGAAGAGAACCAGGGAGAATAATTGTTAAGGAATCAAAAGAACAAGGGGATTTCAAGAAAGGCATGGTCAACAGGGTCAAATGCTGCTGGGAGGAAAAAGAAGCTAAGGCTTAAAAACTGTTCATTGACCTTGAAGAGAAGGACAGAGTAAGAGGGCAGGAGTTGGTGGAATATAGCATCAAACCAGGGTTTCTGAAGATGGAAGATTTTTGCTTGTTTACATGATAACTCTCAAAATGGCCATGAGGATATATTGGTTTTGAATGCTCAAGTCAAAATGGGCCCTGTGGTGACCTAGTTTATGCTCTGACAGTTCAAAGAACTCAAACAAATACCAATAGCTGTTAAAGATTTCAGTCTCCCATTCTAAGAAGCAGATCTCAAGCCTTCAAAGAAACTTCCCATTTCCTTCTGGCTAAGTAGAAAAATAATTACTTTGTCATGAATACACCAGTGACTACAGAACTCTTCACTCTTTTGCAGGCTCTAGTTAGGATGAGGAGCAATTTCACTAATCATTTTTTACTCAAAATCTCACCAGACCCTTAAAAATAAACCCTCTAGGCCAAGCCCTGTGGGATTTTGCCAATCAAAATCTGAAGCCTTGTTCAGAGAGTGAAAAGCAGTTTTAATTAGGAGCACAGGCCAGCCTCTTTTTAAAGGAAAGAAAACTTCTTAAAATTACATTAATTGCCCTATTATTAGGAAATTAAAAAAAAACACAAAAGTCTGTAGAACTCAGTGATGGATGAAACTGATTGCATTTTCCCACTGCAGCAGCAGAAAAGCCCACTCAAGGAGAATGGCATGCATCACGTGCTGGGGTAGATAAGGTTTAATTTCCCCCGGGCAGTGCCGCGCCTTGAACACTGAGAATATTGCTTCCTGGATTGCTCCAAATTGCTACCAGAGCATTGCATCACTGCATTACATGCTGGCAAAGGACAGCTGACAAAGTTACTCGAAAGGACTCTTGGGCAATGAGAGTTTGGCTCAAATGAGTACTGTGTGACTTCGAGCAAACCATAGAATATTTTAATTCTTTTATTTTTAAAATGAGGCAAAATATAATTTTTTCTTCTCTTAAGTGATTGTTTTTAGAGGAACAAAAAGCAAACTAAACAAGGACATCAAAGGCATCTTGATTTCTTCAGGTAGTTGAGCAGTGCTGACCCAGCTCATGCACCAAACATTAGTTGATGGCTTAGACTTTTATTTTAAGCAATTTTTAAAAATCTGAGTTTCCTTTGATGAACTCATAGAGGTCATTCATGGGGACACGGTATCAGTGGACATCTGGGAGATGACATAATTGAGTGGAGCTTAATTACAGGCACTGGAGAGAAAGATGAAGACAGAAAGGATGGGACTGAGGGAATGGACACCACCAAGGGGCTTGCCCCATTGGGGCAGTGGGGCCATCCAAGGGCAGGCTCAGATGAAATGACAGACTCAGGCAGGTTCGACCTGGTGAGGACAAGGAAGCAAGAGGAGATCCAGGTGGTGAATATATTCTAAACCCAGGCAAGTAGAGGCAATGAACCTGGTATTATGTTCATTCACGCATGAGCCCACTGTGAGAACAGTCAGAGGGTAGGCGGAACTTTCAGCTTTAACCCACTTCTGAGTCATCTGGGAGGCTTGCTGACATGACCCTTCCTGATGGACTGTGGGGAGCTGGGAGGAGACCAGGCATCCACGCTTTTGAAAGCTGCTAGATTATCCTAATACAATTGATCAGATGACCACTTCTAAAGCAATGGAAAGGAGGCCTTGTCATTCCAGGTGTCAAGGTAGCAAACAACAGGGCCAGATTTTACCTGAGGCCCACCTAAAAAGGAAGCTAGTATTCTAGAGAAGAAATAGAAGCAGAGTCATAGTTGTGTGGACCAGGCAACAGACTGATGAGCAGAAAACGATTAACTCGGGCTAGCCAGATGTGTTCACCTCATACATGTTGGCCAAAGCCCTACTACACTTCCTGCATGACTATGGTCTGTGAGATATAACCCCAGAGGCAGGGTTTAGAGGCAGTTCCAACCATAGAGAAGCCTAGAAGATAGGGATACATCACATCTAGAGTAGCCTCAGTAGTATTTATTACCAAGTGATGCCTTCAAGTTGAAGAATCTCAATACAAGAGTCTTGGATAAAATGAGAAATTTTGTATCCCACATTTCAAGAGATTCGGGGTGGATGGCTCCAGACTAGGTTATTCTTGAGCAGTCACTGATGGCAGAACTCTAGCTTGGTTTCCCTGTGGTCTCATGGCCTTATTTTCATGACTACAAAAAGATGAATGTTGCTTCAATTTTCAGGCCATCACACAACCTTCTGGAGAGGAAGACAAAGAAACTATATCTTCCAGGTGCCTCTTTTTATCAGGAGAAAAACATTTCCTGAAGCCCTCGTGCAGAACTGCCTTTACATCTCATTTGACAGAATGAATATTTGTTGATTCCTCAATCCATCTTAGAAGCATCATAGTTCACACTGTGGCTAGAGAAGAGCCTCTTTTCCCTGAGCCTACTCATCCCAGTACAGAAAAGTATTGTGGTGCAGTGAGCAAGGCAAGAATTGGCATATCTCTTTAAAGACAACACATAGTGCCTTTACCCTTTGACTCACGTGGCAAGGCTTGAAACCTCTCCAGCTCTGATGCCTTATAGTAAGATTAGTGGCTGTGTTAGATTCTTGATGTTTCATTTGAACACTGATGATTTTATGATCCTATGCTTTCTCTCAGCAACTAGTCTTCTGGATTTTTTCATTTATTATCCAGCCATCAGGACTTTTACCTAAATTCTAGATACAATGGCTAAGTGCCAAGAACACATCCGTGCAGAGTTTACTGCATGAATTCCTTATGGTCTGCCCATTATCAAATTATGGCAGTAAAGTTATGGTCAAAGAACTAAGCTCCAAATACAACTGAGAAGCCTGTAAGTCCTCCTTCCATTCATCTTCCTCTGAAAAACAGTAAAACAGTGTACATTCCCAGCACACAGCCTCCTGTGCAAGACTCTGCAGATCTTCTCTGTGTCATTGCAACCCTTGTTGTGATGCACTTAGCAATATTTCATAACTTGGATGTTTCCTCACTTTTTTAAAAAAAAGTAAATTCCTTCTTCCTACTTCTTTTCATTTTATTTTTCTCAAGGCTCATCTTAAGATATTGCACCTCTAACATATTTCCTTCTTCAAGGGAAAGTGTCTTAAGAAATGCCGTACAGAAGTAGTCTGGGTTCTGTTTTTGAAATGACGTGAAATCATGTTTTTCTATATACCCACAAGGACATTCATGCCTAACGATTTCTGTGAATAATGTAACTTAGAAACATATAGGCCAGGCACAGTGGTTCATGCCTGTAATCCCAACACTTTGGGAGGCCGAAGAGGGGGGATCACTTGAGGCCAGGAGTTCAAGACTAGCCTGGCCAACATGTCAAAACCCCATCTCTACTAAAAATACAAACAAACAAACAGACTTCTTGCTTGGTTCCATTTATGTTTCATAATTTTATTATCTGGTTTGCACTTTTAAAACTATGGCAAGAGAATAAATACTAGCAGTAAGAGTATCCTAGTTGGCTTCTGTATTCCTTCATTCCCGTTTCTTTGGCAAAGGTATATTTTTAAAAATCTCAATATCAAACAACTTATGTTTGAATATTCAAAACAAGCTTTTTTTAGGAACAATAAAAAATGTTATTGCAGAACAATTAGCCATTGTATCTAGAATTTAGGTAAAAGTCCTGATGGCTGGATAATAAATGAAAAAATCCAGAAGACTAGTTGCTGAGAGAAAGCATAGGATCATAAAATCATCAGTGTTCAAATGAAACATCAAGAATATAACACAGCCACTAATCTTACTATAAGGCATCAGAGCTAGAGAGGTTTCAAGCCTTGCCACATCTCACATGAGGGAGGATGCAGAGACAACCCTTGTCTTGCTTGGGCTTATATCTTGGACCTGCACTGCTTAAGGCAGCAGCCCCAAGTCAAATGGGGCTGAACCCTTGAAATGTGGCCATCCTAGTTGAGATGTGCTTGAAGGTAAACTACACACTGAATTTTGAAGTCTTACTATTGAAGAAAAGAAATGTAAGATATATTGTTAATATCTTTATATGGATTACAAGTTGAAGCGACAATATTTTTAATATATTAGGTTAAACAAAATGATATGCAATTTTCACCTATTTCTTTTTACTTTTTTAAAAATGTAGTTATCAGGGAAATTAAATTTTCTCACATGGCTGGCATTATATTTCTATTGTATTTAGACTTAGATGGTTAGCTCTTTTGGTCCTGAATACTAACCCTATTGAATGAGAAGGGCATAGTCTGGCCTCATGGAAGGTTTGTCTCACAATGATTTAAGGAGTTTTTGGGGGGGCATAAATTGTGATTTTTTAATTGGAAAAATAAAACAATCAGCTCACAATGGGAGTGGATTTGAGGCAAATTGTGCAAGCAGATTTTCTTTAAGTGGCTAAGCAAAGTTTAAAAAGCAAGTAACAATGGAAAAAAAAATGTTTCTGGTACAGGACCAGCAGTACAAAAATAGTGTACGAGTACCTGGATAATATACCCATTTTGCAAAGTGCAACTTTTAACTACACTATTTTAATGACTTTATTTGTTGCTTATAAAATAGTTTTATAAATCAATCAATAGCCAGGAAATTTGAGGTATATTTCCTACCTGTATTGTTTATCGTACGTGTGTTGGTTTCTAGTCCCACTTAAACTCTACAGCCCATGCCTGGCAATTAGGGACTAACTAACACTATGGATAGAGGTATATGGTTTTACCAGAATTCCTGACTGGAAAAAACAATCAGCTTTAACTGGATAGAAGTCATCAGTGCTGGTTTACATATGAAATAAATCATTTCCTTAAGTCTGACGGTGCCTTAGAAAGAAGCACTTTTCCCTGGAGACTTCACCCATGCGGAGCACAGAACAATGAACTCCAGAGCTAGCCATTGCTGGGAGATGGAATAACAGTAAGGAAAGCTGAGAGAAGCGTGGTGTCAGTCCAGGGCTATTCTCTGCAAGCAGCATAAACTTTGCCTTGGCTGACATTAAACAGATAAGGAGGTTTTGCAAGGTTATTAGTTTGTTCACAGAATAATTGGGAAGATGCAGAACTAGTTTCTGAAAATAGGCATGAACAGAGGGCAGCCAGAACCACAGCCCAAATCAAGACTCAGAACTTGATCTTAGGGTGTTCAACGCCACACTGCAGATGCTGCAGCTTCCCCTGCAGCCACTGTTGACTCTGGACACTGAGGCTGAAACTGCCACCCCCAGACTCCAGCAGCAGGTGACCCACTCGTGCTGGTGTGCTCAAAACTCTTTGCTGGCTTTAAAACTGATAGTCTGGGCTCCTGAGAACCCCCTCTGTCCTCAGCAAAGCAGGACAGTTGGTCACACTAGTCGGAATAAATTGTCCCTCATCCATGGCTCCCATGTCCAAGTGCTGGGCACGTATGTCTGATTAGACCCTGCTGGGTCACTTGTCTAAGTTCTGGCTGCCAGAGAGATGAAGAGAGAGGGTCTGGCCATCTATCTTCCCTAGTGGGCGGCTGGCCCAGCTTTCCATCACAGGCTTATGACTAAAACATAAGCAGACTACTTCTCAGTAATTTAAGTTAAATAGAGGAAACGAAACACAAAGAAAAGCAGCCAGGAGCAACAGGAACTGGTGGCTCTCCTTCTGAGGCAGCATCCTGTAGTCAAAGGAGGAGGTGCTTTGCTGGGACTCATTTTGTTCATTCGTAAGTTGGAGAAAGGACTCTAAAGGAGCTCTTGTAAGGAAAGTGCCTAGCCCACTTCACGTGCTCAAATATTTCTTTCCCCTTTCTTCTGTTTTTCACTTTCTTTTCTCACCCCTTCATTGGAATCTGATGTCACTGCTATAGAAACTAAACTGATTTACATTCTCTACCAACTAGCCATTATTAAAAATTCAAGTTATAATGTGTAGAACTCATCACTTAATAGAACTTATCAATTACTGTGTTTTATTTATTTATACTTTTGAAGTTACTTATGTCTTAGTTGCAAGTCGCGAGTTCTACATAATGCTGTGTCACTGCACATCTCTTCCCAAATCTGTGTTTGGTGACATCACTCGGATAGCTTGAAATTGGCCTGGTGGGAATTGGCAAATGCTACAAATCAGGGCTCAATTTATTTTTTATTGACTGTCTAGACTTATGGAAGTGGTAGAGAAAATGTTGATAAAGCAGATTAAACTTAGAAGTGTGTTGTATGTCTGTAGTTATTACACTGACCAGCACTGAAATGAAAAATACAGTTTTCTAGTATTCAACCACTATTATACAATTCAACAGAGAAGTTGCTCACACCATGGACAAAACAGTGAAGTTCCGAGACATGAGTCTTCATTGTTTCACTTTTGTCTTACATGAGATAAACAAGTGTGTCAACTAACTTGTTCATCAGTTGCAAACAAAGGTTGGCTATAGATAAGAGTTTGGTAAAAATTAATAAAAGCATTCTGTGGGAACTAACTGACTGTATGGAATTTATAATAAAGAACATTGTGTATATACATATATATATATACACACACATACATATACACACACACACATACATACACAGACACATAGAGTTTTTTTTTAGGGAGAAGGGAACCAGTTGTTCAAAAATTACCAGTACACCACAGTGAGCTGCCCTCTTTATACATGATCTATCTTTACAATCATATTATTATTGTTGTTTTTAATTTTTATTTTACTTTAAGTTCCTGGATAGATATGCAGAACATGCAGGTTTGTTACATGGGTATACATGTGCCATGGTGGTTTGCTGCAACTATCAACCCATCATCTAGGCTTTAAGCCCCAAATGCATTAGCTATTTGTCCTGATGATCTCCCTCTCCTCCTCCCCCTACAGGCCCCCATATTTGATGTTCCCCTCCCTGTGTCCATGTGTTCTCATTGTTCAACTCCCACTTATGAGTGAGAACATGTAGTGTTTGGTTTTCTGTTCCTGTGTTGGTTTGCTGAAGAAGATGGCTTCTGGCTTCATCTGTGTCCCTGCAAATGACACGATCTCATTTGTTTTTATGGCTGCACAGCATTCCATAGTGTATATGTACCACATTTTCTGTATCCAGTCTATCATTGACGGGCATTTGGGTTGGTTCCACGTCTTTGCTATTGTAAATAGTGTTGCATGTATCTTTATCATAGAATGATTTATATTCCTTTGGGTATATACCCAGTAATGGGATTGCTGGTTCAGACGGTATTTCTGGTTCTAGATCCCTGAAGAATTGCCACACTGTCTTCCACAATGGTTGAACTAATTTACTTTCCCACCAACAGTGTAAAAGCATTCCTATTTCTCCACAGCCTCACCAGCATCTATTGTTTCTTCTGTCAGTTCATCCATGTCATCCTCCATCCAGTTCTGTGCCGTTGCTGGAGAGGTGTTGTGATCATTTGGAGGAGAAGAGGCACTCTGGCATTTTGGGTTTTCAGGGATTTTTTGTTGATTTTTTTCTCATCTTCATGAGTTCATCTAGTTTTGATCTTTGAGGCTGTTGATCCTTGGATGAGGATTTGTGGGGACTTTTTTTGTTGATGATATTGTTGTTGCTTTCTGTTTGTTTGTTCATTTTTCAATAGTCAGCTCCCTCTTCTGTAGGGCTGCTGTGGTTTGCTGGGGGTTCACTTCAGGCCCTATTCATCTGGTTCACTCCCGTGCCTGAAGATGTCACTGGAGGAGGCTAGAGAACAGCAAAGATGGATGCCTGCTCCTTCCTCTGGGATCTGTGACCTCGAGGGGCACCAATCTGATGCCAGTAGAAATGCTACCAAATAAGGTGTCTGACAACCTCTGTTGGAGGATCTCACCCAGTTGGGTGGCATGGGATGCAGGACCCATTTAATGAAGCACTTTGGCTGTCCCTTGGTGGAGGGGGTGTGTCTCACTGTGGGGAAACCTACTCCTCTGGGCTGCCCCGATTCCTCAGAACTAGAAGAAGGAAAGACTAAGTCTGCTGGTCCACGGAGACTATGGCCACCCCTTCTACCGGCTCAGGCCCAGGGAGATTAGAGTTCTGTCCCTGATCCCCTGGCTGGAGTTGTTGGAGTTCCTGCAGGGAGGCCCCACCCAGTGAGGAGGAATGGGTCAAGGTCAGGCCTGAAGAGGCACTTTGGCCGTAGTCTGCCACAGCCAGTTTGTTAGGCTGTGGGGAATGCCTCCTGGGACCAAGCCTTCGAGCCTCCTTGGCTCCAGCAGGGGAGAAGCGTGGCCTGGAGCTATAGAGATGGCTGCTGCCCTACCCCTGCCCTGGGAGCTTAGTGTGTTAGGCAGCTAGCATTCCCAGTGTTGCCTGCCACCCGTCCTCCAAGGAGCCCAGACAGCTTAGACAGCAGGCAGCTGCAGCTGTGGTGATGGCCTCCCCTCCCCTCAAGAACTGGGCAAGCTTAGGCAGATTCTAGCTGAGTGGCTGTTGAGAATCTGCATGGTTCCATGGTTGGGACCCTACGCCACGGTGGCTTGGGCTCACGAGTGGGATCTTCTGATCTGTAGGTTTCTCAGTTCCATGGAAAAAGTGCAGTTTCCCAGGCTGGGGAGTGTGCTCACTCACCACCTCCCTTGGCTGGGGGTTGGGGTCTCCTCCACCCCATATGGCTCTCAGGTGGGTGGCCCATCACACTGCTCTTCCTTCCTCTCCATGGGTCATGCCAGCCTCCTAGTCAGTCCTGATGACAGAACCTGAACACCTGGGTTGCCAGTGGAGAATTCACACACTGTTTTGGTTCTTTTCAATCGAAGACTCTGATCAAGACTGATTCTAGTCGGCCATCTCGGCCCTGCCCCCAAGTCATATTATTTTCTAAATCAAATAAAAATACATGATTGGACAGATTTATTTTCTGAGTTGTAGAACTTTTTACATGAAAATGCTTACATACAATTAAATCACATTTAGTTTTATGTTTACTAGGTTGTCTTCACGAAAAAAATTGTCACATAAAACTAATATACAATTCTATATAAATTATAACACTTAATGCATTACCTATTTGAATAATAATAATGTACTATATTATGAAAATATAATCAGAAAGACTTAGTGTTTAGCTTTTGCTGTGTGATATTGGGCAAATTATTCTGAGTATCAGTTATCTCATCTATATATGCAATTAATGATATCACTCTCTCATCCTTTTATTCAACTCTTTTAAAATAATTTCAACTTTTATTTTAAAAAGGGGTAGGTGGGCAAGTTAGTTACGTGGGTATATGGGATGGTGCCAAGGTTAGGAGTACGAATTATCTCATCACCCAGATACTGAGTATAGTACCCAATAGGCAGCTTTCCAGTCCTTCCTTCCCTTTCCCTCTCTAGTAATCCCCAGTGTCTGTTGTTCCCATCTTTATGCCCATGAGTTCTCAGTGTTTAGCTCCCACTTATAAGTGAGAACATGCAATATTTGGTTTTCTGTTTCTGTGTTAATTCACTCAGGGTGATGACCTCCAGCTACATTCATGTTCCTGCAAAGGACATAATTTTATTCTTTTTAAAGAACGTGTAGTATTCCACGGTATATGTACCATATTTTCTTTATCCAGTTTACTGTTGATAGGTATCTAGGTTGATTCCATGTCTTTGTTATCGTGAATAGTGCTGCAGTGAACATGAATGTATGTGTCTCATTTGTAGAATGATTTATTTCCCTTGAGTATATACCCAGTAATGGGATTGCTGGGTAGAATGGTAGTTTGTTTTTTATTTCTTTGGGAAATCTCTAAACTGCTTTCCACAGTGGCTAAACTAATTTACATTCCCACCAACAGTGTATAAGCTCAACAAATATTTATTGAGTACCTACCATGTACCTCACACAGCACAGAGTGCATCGAAGAAGACATGGTCACCGTCCTCAAGGAGCAGATGATTTCATGTCATATGAATTTTTTTTAAATAACATGTAGAGTGTCAAATATGGCAGGCTCTCAGTAAAAGTTGGTTTCTTATTTCCTTCTCATTTTTTTCAGTTATCCAGGTCATGTGATCTTCAAAACTATGTATTTTTGCCCTCCCTGTGCTCTCAAAGAACCTATAACTTTTTCCTTTTGACAATCTTAATCATAAGATCACACACACACACACACACACACACACACACACACACACAAATTGGAGAACAAAAGTGTTTCTTCTGCAACTGGTCATCTGACCTAATAAACCCTAAGTATCAGAGGCAGAGAAGAGAAATTCAAAAATCAACTAAATTAAGAGCTGAAATAATACAGAGGACACTGTTTCCCTAGAAGCTGAAAGAGATGTTTTCCTTGTTCCTCTGTGAGTGAACTTAGCTGGCCCCCTGCAGTCTTCCCTGGCCAGGAATTAATTGGCTGTGTAAGTTCCCTTTCTTATTCTCAATTTCTATCTCAACGTAGAGCTATTCTGAGCTTGAGTTTTATATGAGTCTGGTTTTGCCACAAAGGAAATGAAATCAGCCCCTGGTAGAGATATCTGCACTCTTACGTTCACTGCAGCATCATTCACAATAGCCCAGTTACGGAAACAACCTAAGTATCCATCGATGGATGAATAGATAAAGACATTGTAGTATATATTTACAGCAGAATATTCATCGGCCTTATAAAAAGGAGGAGACACTGCTATTTGCTACCACATGGATGGACCTGAAGGACACTGTGCTAAGTGAAATAAATGAAATCACAGAAAGAAAAATACTACATGATCTTACTTATATGTAGAATCCAAATAAAAGTCAAATACGTAGAAACAGAGAGTTAGAATGGTGGTTATCAGGGGCTGGAAGGGAAAAGAAATGGGGAGATGTAGATCAAAGAGTCCAAATGCTATGATGTATGCTGAACAAGTCTAGAGATCTGATGTACAGCAGGGAGACTATAGTTAATAATATTGTATTGTATATTGAAAATTTGGTAAGGGGGTGAATTTTATATTAAGCATTTAAAATGAAAATGTTTACATATAATTAAATCACATTTAGTTTTATGTTTACTAGATTCATCTTAACTGAAAAAAATTGTAACATGAAAGTAATACACAATTCTACATAAATTATAACATTTAATGCTTACCTATTTGAATGAGGCATGTCTCTAGATAATGTACCATAGTACAAAAATGCAATCAGAAAGACAGTGTTTTGCTTATGCTGTATGATATTGGACAACTTATTCTAAGTATCAGTTATCTCATCTATGCATGCAATTAATGATATATCTCTCTCATCCTTTTATTCAACACTTTTAAAAATAGCTTCAGCTTTTATTTTAGATTCAGGAGTACATGTGCAGGTTTGTTACATGGGTATATAGCATGATGCCAAGGTTAGGAGTACGAATGATCCCATCACCCAGATATAAGTATAGTACCCAATAGGTAGCTTTTCAGTCCTTCTTGCCCTCTCTCCCCATTTCTAGTAGTCCCCAGAGTCTATTGTTCCTGTCTTTATTTCCATAAGTGCCCAATGTTTAGATCCGACTTATAAGTGGGAACATGCAGTATTTGGTTTTTTGTTTCTACTTTAAGTAACTTGGGATAATGGCCTCCAGTTATACCCATGTTCCTGCAAAGGACATGATTTTATTCTTTTTAAAGAACGTGTAGTATTCCATGCTATAAAAGTAAAGGTACTCCTAGATAAGTAAAGTACCTATACTTTACTTACCTGTAATAATAAATTCACTACATGTATGAACACATCATGTTGTGCACTATAAATATATACAATAAAAAATAAATCAACTGATTAGTTCATTAATGAAAACACAGTCATATTTCCTCCAGTATTCAAACTGTAATGACAATGTCCCCAAGCACGTGGTTGGAAAGTGAGATTTTATTCTGGACTTCTATCCAGGTCATGCTAAGACCCTAGTGTAGTTTATACTCCTGAATAATCAGCTCTCCTTGGTGTTTCCCTGCTGCTGCCATCTGTCTGGAGAACACAAAACCAGCTGTGCCCACAACAACTGATCTCTAATCTGCTCACTTCTGGGCAGGTGGTGCAAGCCCCGTGTTCTGCTGGGACCCAGCGAGCAGTAAGCCAGTGTGATCCCACAGCTCTGGAGCTGGGTTCTGCTTGCCCAAGAAATCACCATGGTAACCAAGGCCCAGCCATCCTTGCACAGCTGGCACTCCAGCAACCCTGTGTAATATGCTGTCTACAGCATTGATCCTTCAATGTTTCTCTGTAACGGATGAAAGTGTTTGACTCTTTAATAGTGCACTCGACCAGGGGTGTCCTACAGCAACAGCCACAGGACGAAACACCCAACTGCTCTGGGCTGTGAGACAACAGCTCTTTGAGTTTGCATACATGCAGCCATCTTCCCAGTAGAAGACAGGAGGAAAGAGTAAAATAATGGGAACTGCATCAGGAAAGGGTATGGTACAGCCACAAATTGTGTGTTGATCCAGACTTTTTCTGAGAATATCTAGGCTCTGGGGTTACACCCAAATCACTCATTTAGATCCCTCCCTGATGGTGAGTTTCCTCCTAGGGTACCCTGTTGACCTTTCTTGGTAGCTGGTTTTATTTGCCACCCTTCTAATGCATCAAACAGATTCTAGTTAATTATTGTAAACTTCAGAGATGATATTTGTGTTCTATTTCTCTTTCTTCCAGAAAGGTCCTTGCTTCTAGGAAAAAACATAAAGCAGAATCAAATCAATATGTAAGAGATACACTTTGCCTAACCATACACAGCAAGGTTTCTGTGTCCCAGGCTCCTGCTAAGCTGTACATGGATGACACATTCTTCTTTCAGAACAGTGAGTGGAGTACTTGATCTACAGCAACATCCCTAAAGCAAAAGTGTCTATTTCAGTAGGTACAAAACTTCAGGTACAAAAATATAAAGCCTGGTTATCTCCAGCCCTAGGGAGAAAACTGCTTTCAATGGAAATGTGAGCTTCTCAGCCTGCATTTAAGTTCCATCTGTTATGACATCTTTTCCATGTGTTCCAACATGTTCCCTTGAAGAGGAGAGGACAATGCAGAATTACAGCTATTTCATGGGCAATATCCTCCAGCCTCCAGCCTCTGTGTGCTTTACTGGGAGAGATGGTGTACCATGGGTGAGTACTATCCATCACAGGATAGGGAAGAATAGTTGAGAATGACTGTGCAGAACTACATGCACCTGCCTGTTCACTCACTTGATGCTGCATGTGTCACCCTTGCCTACATGGGCACAGAAAATATTTCTAACAGGTAGTTTGTCAAATATTTTGTTGTCCCCAAATTTAGTCAAATTCAGAGAATATAACTGGGCTCCTGTCTGAGATGACTGTCCAAATGTTCTTGGACATCGCTAGACTGCAGTTGAACTAGGCAAGCAGGCCCATCTCAACCTTTGCCCTCCTGATCCTGACACTTGCCTCTCTCCACTGTTTCTTCCTTAGTAACTAGCCCTCATGGACTCCTACTCAGAACCCACGTTCCAGGCACTCGCAGTGATTTTCTGTCAAAGTCAGCCTCCAGCAAGGATTAGTTTCTTCACACTGAAAGAAAAATGACTGGTCTGGCTAAGTGCTGCTCTTCCCAAAAGCCCAAAAGAATGCAAAAGGAAAAGAATGAGAATCTAAGAGCTCCCCACTCTCCAGGTTATATTTGCAGATACATCTTGTTACTATGGAGAAAAGCAAATCATCAAGACTGAGAGTTACACAAATTCTATTTCTTCCAAAACTCTGTAGCTTTAATCAAGGCGTGCTGACACTAGATGATGTCTGGTTTATGGCACCACTAAGTTAAATTAAATTAAATGATTAATTTACACTAGATTAAATATTTAACTGCTATGACCACATGGCAGACTTTGAAATAAAGATTGTTTCAGCAACAGCCCCTGCCTTCAAGGAGCTCACGATCCAGAAGACATATAAGCAAATACATAAGAGCAGAGTATATCAAGTACCTGCCAAAAGTGCACATAAGGGACTGACGACTAGAACCACAGAGCCTAGGGAGGGTGCAGCCAGGTTTGTATCCTACTAACACTCTGTAGGAGTACTGCCTTCCCTACCAATTGTCTTTTGGTTTTGACAAAAGTGATGACATCACTGTGGTAAGAGCTGATCAGCCACCTCTGAGAGCACTGGTTAAAAATCAGGTCAAGGCTGGGTGAGGTGGCTCTTGCCTGTAATCCCAGCACTTTGGGAGGCCAAGGCAGAATCACCTGAGGTCAGGAGTTTGAGACCAGCCTGACCAACTTGGAGAAACCCCATCTCTACTAAAAATACAAAATTAGCTGGGCATGGTGTTGCATGCCTGTAATCCCAGCTACTCAGGAAGCTGAGGCAAGAGAATCGCTTGAACCCAGGAAGTGGAGGGGTTGTGGTTAGCCAAGATCGCACCATTGCACTTCAGCCTGGGCAACAAGAGCAAAACTCCATCTCAAAAAAAAAGAAAAAGAAAAAGAAAATCAGGTCAAATGCTGCACTAGTGCATGGCCAGAGAACACAAGGCTCTGGCTGTGGGGCTTCCCCTGGAGTGCTCCCATCATGCGTGGCAATGCCAGGAGACTCTTCCACAAGGGGCCCAGATGATATTCTTTTACCTCACTTTTATCTGAATATCCTTATTTTAAAACTTCGGTTATTGTTCTATTTCTGAAAATATTCACTTAAGCACCTAGGAAATATTTTACTGAAAAGAAAAAAACACAAAAATGAAGAAATTGTATTGAATCTAGTTACACTTCAAAACTCAACCTTCTCTGTGAAGCTCAATTCTCTCTCCTCATTCCAACAGAGAGTAGTCATGTGATACCACCTCCTTCCAACTGAAAACCACCCTCTCTCCTTATCTGTGACTATGGTTTACTGTCATTAGACACCCAGCCCTCACAGCAAAAAATATCCCTTGGCAGATCAAATGAGATTACCTCATGATCAACATTCTTTCAATTCTGCTTTTAATTGTTCACCTAAGGTGGCCATTGCACCATGAAATTCACCTTTTCCAAGAGTGAATAGATTGCTTTCTTAAACCTTAAAATATTACCGAAGTCATACACATTTACTACTTTAAAGTCCACAGGAGTAAAGACATTCAGGAAAAAAAAAAAAAAAAGCCAATCAGAATCAACTATGAGTACAGCTAAAATCTCAATTTATATTCTTCTCGATAACTTTACATGTAAAGATAAACACACACACTGTATTTGTCATATGCTTAGTTTCCTTAATAATACATAAAGAACATTTTTTCATAGAAAGAAAAGTTCAGCAGCACCATTTTTAGGACTGCATAATAAAATAAAACACCTATGGATAATAGGCAGGGTTGCGCAGATGAAGGAATGATCAGCTCTTCTTAAAGGAATGAATTCTGTTCTGGGTTTTAAAGGACAGTCAGCAATTTGCTGGGCAAAGAGTAGATACCACTGTTGGCAGCAGAGAAACAAGACAATGGCATGTGCAAAGTCACTGAGGCAAGAAAACATGTGAAGTGCTTTGGGAGTTTTAAAGAAACTTCATAATGCTAAAACATAAGAAAGTCGTAAGTGATGACTTTCTTTCTAGAAAAGTAAGTAAGGATTTTTAGTTTGATGTAGCCCTACTTGTTTACTTTTGCTTTTGTTCCCTGAACTTTTGGTGTCATAACCCAAAAATCACTGCCAAAACCCATGTAAAGGAGCTCATCCCTCATCCCCTATCTTTTGTCCAGGAATTTTACAGCATGTCTTACACTGAAGTCTTTAATCCATTTTGAGTTGATATTCGTGTATGGCATAAGATAGGAGTTCAATTTCCTTTTTTTGCATGTGCATATCCAGTTCTCCCAATAGTGTTTATTAAAGAGACTATCCTTTCTCTGTTGAGTATCACTGGTTTCCTTATTGAAAGTGAGTAGTCCTTATATGTTTGGACTTATTTCTGGACTCACTATTTTGTTCCATTGGTCTAGATGTTTGTTTTTATGCCAGCACCATACTCTTTTGATCACTATAACTTTGCAGTATAATTTGAAATCAAGAAGTGTGATGCCTTCAGCTTTGTTCTTCTTGTTCAAGATTGCTTTGGCTATTTTGGGTCTTTTGTGTTCCATTTGAATTTTAGAATTGTTAAAAATGTCATTGCAATTTTGAATAGGAATGCGTTGAATCTACATACTGCTTTGGGTAGGATGAACATTTTAATCATATTAATTCTTCTAAACCATGGAAAGGATATATTTCCATTTATTTCTATCTAAGGATTGGGAGAATATATTTCTAAACAAGATATCTGATTAGATGTTAATATCACAAATATATAATAAATGCACATAACTCACTAACAACAACAACAACTCAAGTGGTTTAAAAATGGGCAAAGGACCCGAATAGATGTCCTTTAAAAGAAAACATACAAATGACCAACAAGTATATAAAAAGAAGCTCAACATCAGTAATCACTAGGAAAATGCAATTCCAAATCATATTACCTCACACTCCTTAGGATAGCTGTTATCAAAAAGACAAAAGATAGCAAGTGTTGATGAGGGTGTGGAAGAAAAAGAGAACCCTTGTTCACTATTGGTGGGGCAGCTATTATGGAAAACAGAATGGAGATTCCACAAAAAATTAAAACTAGAACTGCCATATGACCCAGTAATCCTTCTGTTGGATATATAGCCAAAGGAAACGAAACCAGCACATGGTAGAGGTACCTGCGCTCCCATGTTCACGGCAGCCTTACTCATAATAGCCAAGCTATGGGAACAACCTAAGTGTCATTTGGTGGATTTATGGACTAAAATGGTGGATTTATGGATTAATATTAAAACTAATATGTATATATACACACACACACACACTATACGTGTGTGCATGTACAGAATAGAATGTTATATGACCTTTAAAAAGGAGATACTGCCATTTATGACAACATGGATGAACCTGGGAGACATTAAGTAAAATAAGCCAGACACAGAAAGAAAAATATTGTATAATCGCACTTATATGTGGAATTTTAAAAAGTTAAATACATAGAAATAGGGATGGGGAGATAGTTGAAATAGGGAGATGTTGGTCAAAGGGTACAAAGTTGCCATTCTGTGGGATGAATGTTTAGAGATCGAATGACTAGCAGGAGGACTCCAGGTAATAAATCTGTACTGTATATGGAACATTTGCTAAGAGAGTAGATTTTAGGTTCTCTCTCCATAAGAAAAATAAAGGCAACTCTGTTTGTAGATGAATATGTCAATTTGCTCAACTATAGCAATCATTTCACTATGCATGTGTATAAGCAAACGTCATGCTGTACACTTTAAATACATACAATTAAAAAAAAAATCAGGCAAGGGCCAGATCAAGTTATGGAGGTCATAACGAGGAATGTGGGCTGTATCCTGCATGTCATTACTTTCTAAACTTCTTTGAGTTGCATACTGACTTTGAAAATCTAGTGAGATCTATGGATTCTAAACCCTGAAAATACATGCATACGAGGTACACACAAATATTTACAAATAATTTAGGAGAATCAGAGGCCTCTGAAGTTAAAACCAGTGAAGTATTTTAGGCAGCGAGGTGACAAAGTTACATTTGTCCCTGATTGGTTTCTAGTAATAATGCTTAACTGGGTTATATTCAGTCCCACACACATCTTTCAAATAGCTTTGTCACCTAAAACAGAAAAGTAAACATATTGTGCAATCTCTAATGGCCATGTATAACAGTGATTTGTCATTTGGGATATGTAAATTCACAAAATAAAAACTTATACACTAAGAGATCTCTTTCTCTTAAACACTAACAGACACACAAAATATAACCCTGTTCTTTAATTCTGCTATGTATATCTTGAAACTTTTGTCTTTAATTATTATCATCCTGTATAAATATTCGTAGACCTCCTAGAAGAGCACTCTTCTAAATCATGTAGATAAAAGTGGAAAAGGGATTTTGTTCCTGCTCCTGAAAGAAGTAAAACTTTAGAAAGTCTGTAATGCTTTAAATCAGAATCTTTACCCAACCTTAGCTCATAATTATCTCAATTCCTTGGCAAAGTTCAGCTGTCATTAAGAAAGAGACTTGACTTCTTTTCTAGATGGTTTCTGTTTTCCTGTAGCTTTGTTGTGATTTTTCTTTCTTTTTTTTTTTTTTTTTTTTTTTTGTAACCAGAGTTTTCCTCTGCCTGTCTTGCATAGAGACAGAGCACCAGCTTTCAGCCACAGATACCTGGGCATACCCACATCCATGGCTCTGCCAAATTTTAGTCCTGTGTCCTCAGACTAGTCACTTAACTTCCCTGACTCCTGTTCTTAGCCTTGGAATAAGTGGATGATAAGACCTATGCTTGTTGTTATGTTACTGTGAACATGTGTAAAAGTAGTACATACAGTTTTTAATAAAAGAAGACTCCTGATTCATCAATGAAACAGGAAACAGCAATAACAGCAGCAAAAACAACAATGTACCAATAAATGTGCTATGAGTAAGCCATCATCCACCTTTCCTATGCCCATACCACAGCTCTTTTTCACACTTGAACTCAGAGAATCATTACAATTCTTCTCAAGAGAGGGGTCCAGGCAGACAATACCATTCTGCTGTAACTGGTCCTCAGGTTGAAGATTCTTTGATATCCTGAGCAGCTGATTCAATCACAAAGCCTCACAACACAGGACAAGCATCAACTCCTTCCCTAAAGTGCACACCTGCTGGGGGATAGGCTCTCCTCTCTTCCTTATTACATTTAGATTATTGAAAAAGTAATTGTGGTAAGTAATTACTTTTAATGGCAAAACTGCAATTACTTTTGCACCACCCTAATACCTTTTGTTTATTTAGAAATGTTATTAATTTTTTAAATTAATCAAATTCACTGAGAGAGACTCTAATTATGATTCCCACAACAATTCTGTCAAAATTATTAAAACAAGAACATAGCCTACTAAGGCCTAAGGCACTCCTGAAGTTTATGCTCTACTGGACCAATTCACAAAGTCAAAAAGAGTCATTACAAACCCATCAGAATTACAGAATTTCCCCAAGCACATAATTTATCATCTCTGAAAGAATCATTTTTAAATCATCCAAAAGAGACCAAAAAAACCATTTTATTAATGAAAAGAAATTTTCAAAGAAACGAAACCATGATCCTTTTATCTGAATACAGGCTGTACATGCTAAGCTGCTCAGTGAAGGGCAATTCACTTAGATATCTACTCTGCTTTATGGCATTGTGCATATGGGCTGGCGCTGTTTCCACACCTCACAAATACCATCTCACTTGAGATCTGGAACCAAAATACCTCTGTCCCATATAAACAACACCATAGAACATACTCTCCTGCCCCAGTGCTAACCAAATCTGAGACAATATATTCTTCCTGTTTCTTTATTAATCAATACTGAGAACAAGCAAAACACACTTAGCTACTTGCTCCTTGAAACACTTGCTGGTAGAATATAAGACTGTAAGCCAACCCAATCACTTACTCATTAGGACTAACAGCTTGCTAACTTAATTCATTTTACCACCCTCACCCTACTGTGTCCATCAAAGCACAGTTGTTTCATAAACTCTGTCCAATCCAAACCTTAATAGACACTCTTTAAAATCTCCCAGGCTGGCCTGTGGCCCTATAAATATCCTGCCCTAATTGCTCTTTTTAAGAAACTACTTAGACTCCATCAAGAGAAGGCTCTGCTTGATCAAGAAGTCTTTCTGATGGTTTTTTGAGGAGATATCATCCAACCTGGTGAATTTTCACAGTAAGCTTCGGAGAGTTAAATGTTTTAAACTATCATCTTAGAGAAGAAGAATTTGAGGTTCTTAGATATTGAGAAACTGACTCAAACTTTATATGCTAAAAAATGGCAGATCATGGGTTCAAATCAGTGTTGAAATGCAGGAATTCATTCCTTTACCCATTTTTTTATTCTTTCAACATATATTTATTGACTGCCATTAAACCTTAGCTCACAATAGCCAGGCAAAAATAATTTCCTTCTTTATGACACTTAAACTCTAGTGGACAAAAATTTAATTAATTCTTGTTAATTAAGAACACTTAACATAATTTGTGGTAATAATAAATGCCAAAAAGAATATAAAGTAGCCAGGTGTGGTGGCTCATGCCTATAATCCCAGCACTTTGGGAGACCAAGGTGGGGAGGATCACTTAAGGTCAGGAGTTCAAGACTAGCCTGGCCAACATGGTGAAACCCCATCTCCACTAAAAATACAAAAATTAGCTGGGCGTGGTGGTGTGCCCTTGTAATCCCAGCTACTTGGGAGGCTGAGGCAGAAGAATCTCTTGAACCTAGGAGGTGGAGTTTGCAGTGATCCAAGATCACGCCACTACACTCCAGCCTGGGCAACAGTGTGAGACTCTATCTCTGGAAAAAAAAAAAAAATATATATATATATATATATATAAAAAATAGTATAAAAAGTAGGGAATGAAAAGCTACAGTTTTGGATAGAGAAATAGAGAAATCAGGACCTTCTTTGCAGAGGGGACACTGGAGCAGATGTGAATGATACAGAGGAACCAGCCATTTGAGGAAACGTTCCCATCAGAGATAACAGAAAATTCAAAGCTTATGAGGCAAAAACAAAGGAACAGAAAGAAGTTGAGTGACAGACAGGCAAGGGTCTGATCATGGCGTTTACATTTTCATCTGAGTGAGATCAAAAGCCACAGGAAAAATTTTAGTGGAGACTATCATGATTTAACATCAGTACTATAAATTAGTATAACATTGAATTTATACTTTCACGTGATGTATGGCTAATGTGCAGAGAACTGATCACAGTGCGGCAAAAGTGAAAACAGGGAGAGGGAGAATGTTGTGCTAGCCTGAGAAGGTAGTAGCAGTAGAAATGGTGAGAAGTGGTCAGATGAGAGACATGCTTTAAAGCAGAGTCATCGGTATTAGAAGATACAGCGTATGTGGTGTGGGTGTGAACAAAAGAGAGGCAGGCTATCCATCCATATATTGTCTTCAGCTCCAAATCCACCCTCTACTGCCCTGCCATGAAACTAGCACGTTTCTCCCTTACCAATGGGCAGGATGCTAAACTAATCTTCATCATTACAAGGCGCCGAAGCAGCACTTGGGGAAGAATAGGCTTTTCTCCCTGGCTCTGGTACCTGCTCTCTCGTAGCAGGCTCCTGCCTAATGCACATAATGCATGTGGCCTCCTCGTGGACAGCCATCCCTGCCCTTCAGAGAGCAGCTTCCAAAGGCATTCAGTTCTTTGGGCAGATGCCCAGCATGGCCTGAGATGTGGTTTCTCCCCTTGGACAGCTTTTCCTAATACCCCTATGAGTGGCTTTTCAGCGAGTTCCATCAGCAAAGCACCTTTGTGAACTTCTCCATCATCCAGGGGACCCACCCTTTCCTGCAAGGTCTGCATTTCAGCGCTGGGTGTGTGTGTATGTGAGGTGGGCTGGTGGGGGTAAGGAGGCGGATTCCTTACCCAGGTTTATTTTTCTTTGCATGCTTTGCCTCCGATCTGAAGATAGTGGTTGCTGGCTATATCTCCTACTCTTGTATTCTTTAGACATCTCTTTACCTCTTAGTAGCTAATCTCTCAATACTTCAATCTCCTGTTATAGCTAATGATTAAACTTTCCCTGTTTAAATCACCAAGTAGTTTCTGTCTCATAATTGGAACCTGATGGACACAAAGGGCATTGAGAATAACTTCTTGGTATTTGGTTTGAGCTAATGGGTAAAAAGTGATGCCATTTTCTGAGATGGGGAAGGCTGCTGAGGGGAGGAAATCCAGTGTTCTGCTCTGGTGAAATTAAATTGAATTTGCTTATTATTATAAGTAGAGGTTTCAAGTGTGGCTGGAATCTAGGAGGGAGGACAGAGTGAGAGATATACATTGGTGAAGATCAGCATACAGATCACATTCAAAGCCACAAAACTGGCTAAGATTTTTTAGCAAAGTGTGCAGAGAAAGGCAGGAAGGCTGCTGAGGATGAAGCCCTGTGCACTCCAACCTTTAGAAACTGGGAAGAAGAGGATGAATAGCAAAGAAATGGAAATGGAATACCTAATGAGGTAAGAGAAAACCCAAGAGCAGGAGACATTTTAGTAATTAAATGAGGAAAGTATTTCCATAAAAAGATTTCTCAACTGCATCCTACCTTACTTTGAGATTGAATGAGGTGAAGACTCAAACTTAACCATTGAATTATATAATTGGTACCATTAATTACCTTGACAAAATTGGTATGTGGAGTGGGGCATAAAGGAAACTATGGAACTGGGCCAAGGGAATAATGGAAGGTGAAGAACTGGAAACAGAATGCAGCTTTGGGAGGCCAAGGGGGGGCGAATCACCTGAGGTCAGGAGTTCAAGACCAGCCTGGCCAACATGGCGAAACCCCGTCTCTGCTAAAAATACAGAAATTAGCCAGGTGTGGTGGCTGGTGCCTGTAATTCCACCTACTCAGGAGGCTGAGGCAGGAGAATCACTTGAACCCAGGAGACAGAGGTTGCAGTGAGCCAAGATAATGCCATTGTACTCCAACCTGGGCAACAAAAGCAAAACTTCGTCTCAGAAATAAAATAAAATAAAATAATGTGGATGTTACTTTCAAGGAGCTTTCTTGTAGAAAACTTATAAAGGGAGGCAAAGCAATAGCATGGCATTTACTGGAGATGATGGGAGTGGTTCTGTTTCATTAATACTGTATCATTTATGCAGATGTGGGTAGTTCAGTAGAAAGAGAGAAAATGATGGTGCAGGAGTCTGAGGCCACAGTAGCAGAGGCAAAGTCCTGAGTGGACAAGAGAGGATGAGGTCTGTGGAATAAGTACGTATTTATATACCAACACTCAAGATTTGGTAGTTTCATAATTTTGGAGCATTTTTACTTCAAAAAATTATCTGCATTGATCTTTTAGGGTAGTATCTTATATTTAAATGTATTTAAAGATTTTGGGGTTTTAAAGCATCAGAGCAGACAAAACTTATTAATATCATGCAGTAGAGTTGCTTTGATCATTTGCATTTAGCTCAATAAATCTGAAGTGAATATGTGAACACTCATATTTTCAAGTAATTCTGCATGACTCTCCTTGGCAGGCTGGATGTTATTCTCATCATGCCCTTCTGTGAATTTACTCACAACACAATTCATGGCATACACATTTTTACTCTGTCAGGTCTTTTTAAAAACATTCAAGGCCAGGCGCTGTGGTTCACGCCTGTAATCCCAGCATTTTGGGAGGCCAAGGCAGGTGGATCACCTGAGGTCAGGAGTTCGAGACCAGCCTGGTCAACATGGTGAAACCCCGTCTCTACTAAAAATACAACAATTGGCCAGGCGTGGTGGCACACATCTGTAATCCCTGCTACTTAGGAGGCTGAGGCAGGGGAATCACTCGAACCTGGGAGGCAGAAGTTGCAGTGAGCTGAGATCGTGCCTTTGCACTCCAGCCTAGGCGACAGAGCAAGACTATGTCAAAAAAGAAAAAGAAAAAAAAAAAGAACATTCAAACAGACCAACTGGAACAAACTTCACTTTGATATGTTTAACATTATTGGTCTTTTAATATCCATAAAAGGTAGAATTAATTTTAATCATCAAATATATCAAAAGTCAGGACTTCGAGAGAAATTCAATGTGTGTTCACTTATTGATTTTTTACAAATAATTCCAATCGCATATAAAAATCTATTGTTTTAAAAACTTTGCCAGATATTTTTGGAGCAATGTGTCATCTGGGGTGACTTTACCGATAACAACAGCAGATATAGAACTCATTTTGTGTCCATGATATACTAAGACTGGCCAAAAGACATCTAAAGCCAAAGACTGGAAACTGACCAATATTGTCAAGAAAATTGTCTATGTGTGGTTCTTAGCACAATCACCATCTTGCAGATTACTTAATTATAATCTTATAAATGGTGTTTATAATATTTCTAGTACATTATGATATAATACAAATAAAGTGAATTATAAAAATATGTCTCTGAATATATCATTAAATATGTTTCACTTTAAGAAAAACTCAGTGCATCATTATTGCATTTCTTATTTCCCTGGAAAAACAAAATTTTATTATGAATCAGCACCTCTCATGTGTGGATTGAAGACTACTTGGAGGTTCACTGACATTGGGTAGAGGGGGTTTTTACACACAAAAAAAGGGCAGTTTCTTCACTCCAGAATCATTCTGGGTACACAGGGCTGACCACTTTACACAAGGGAATTAATAACTATACAAAAAAAAACTGCAACGTTAGTAGAGTTTTCCGTAATCCCTACAGCCTCTCTCTTGCCCTTGGGCACTTAGCACCAGGAACTGGTAATCAGTCTCCAATTTTTACATTTAAGTGGAAGCCTCTAAGAGCGCCTGATAATAAGGAGTTGCTGAGAAGAAGCCACTGACACAGTTGATAAGGAAAACTAAGGCCTGGTGATCTCTTACTTAGGAATACAGGAATAAGGGGAAAAAACTACACGTGGCCAATAACCTGAACTGCTCAAATGGTAGAAAGAGCACGCTTGAAAAGAATTTTCTGAATGAGACGGAAAGACATTGTAGACTGTACTGGTCAATTTTAAACCATTGATAAAATTCAAAATACATATTTTCTATAGAACAAGAGGTTAAATGTGCAATATGTTAACAGGTTGTGATAAAAATGGAGATGAGGCAGAAATTTAATTTTAGGAAAGTTTAGGAAATAAGGTTGTGAAACTAAATATGCAATAAAAATTTAAATGCAAAGCAAAATTTTGAAGATGGTTGTGAAAGGAGGAGAGAGACAATTATTTCAGAACAGATATCTGGCTCTCTTTCTAGTCTAACTAAGGAAATAGTGACATGGGAGCGGCTCTAAGCGGGGATGGAACATGAGAACAAGAGGCCAGGGAAAGCTGCCTTCCTGTTGTAAGAATCATGGAAGAAACATTTTCTAGACAGAGTGCTGAATGGATCTTATTCTAAAAGGAAAGTTAGGATCCGCCAGCAACTTGCCTCCTGAAAAGATAAGTTGGCCTTAAGATAACCAAGTGGAGTTGCTCTCCTACCTGGGGAAGACCCTGGAGTGGGAGAAGCCCCGAGATGGAGAGGAAAATCCGTCTCAAGTTCCTTTGTCTACCCAGGGGCATGCACAGTAATTGCCTGCTTAGAGAGTTCTTAGCCATGATATTTTAAACCAAAATCCAATAGACATTGCTTCCCATTTTCTGGCATTAGGCTGTGAAGGAAAATACTTAATACCTTTCTAATTGTTTTTCTTTCTTTTAGAGGTAAACATTTCTCTTGCCTGGCTTTTTTTGTACTAATTCTTTGTTCTTAAAATTCAAAGCATTCTCCAAGGGTATGTCCAGATGTGAAGTGTTTTCCATTTGCTTTCCCTATAGGTGGTCCCTTAATAGGAGGACTGAAGTCTTTCTATGTCTCAGACTAGCTTTTTTCTTTCTAATATTTTAATTTTCTCCATTAGCTCAGTTCTTGCCTATTAAAGTTTCTAAATATATGTATATATAAATGTTATATATATATAACTAAATATATATAAATGTTATATATATATAACTAAATATATATATATAAATGTTATATATATAACTCTCTATATATAAATGTTATATATATATAACTATATATATAAATGTTATATATATAACTAAATATATATATAAATGTTATATATATAACTAAATATATATATAAATGTTATATATATAACTAAATATATATATAGAAATGTTATATATATAACTAAATATATATATAGAAATGTTATATATATATAACTAAATATATATAACATGTATATATATCCTCTAATTTAAAAAATTGTTTATTGTGATAAATATGCATGACATGAAATCAATCATCTTAGCCATTCTTAAGTGTGCAGGTCAGTAGTGTGTCCCACTGTTAAGCACAATGCTATGAAAATAATGGAATTCTGAGAGGCAAAGGACAACTCAGAGAATGGGGTACCCAGCTGGCCTGTGGTAAGAAGTGTGCTGTGTTATACGGAATTGAACATCATTGGAGAGGAGGCCTAGATGTCTTTCCAGACCCTTCTGAGGGTGCCAGAGGCTGGTGTAGACTTTGGCAAGTGTCTACTCCTGACATGTAAGGTGATGCTTTCCTGAAAACAGAAGGGAAACTCTTGACTCTTCTCTAAATTCCAAGGGATTCTTTTCTTACTTGACTTAAGGATGAGCTGGAGATCTTTATCCAAAATCTCTGATCAGGTTGCCAGTGGTTACATCTTTGTAACCACACCCTGTCCTCCATGAGATCTGTGGCCCAGATCAGCAACAAAGGGCAGAAATAATTCATTGCTAATGACATAAACTATTAGGACAAACTGCAAATAAAATAAACCACGCTCTCCAGCACTTTCTTACCTCCTGTTCAAAACTGTCTTTGTTTGCTGCCTCCATTGTCCTGTCTTCCAAGAGCAGTCCTGTTTGCTCAGAACTCCTGAGCAAGACTCACACAAGCCCCACCTGCTCTCAGTTAGCCGTTCTCAGACCTGGGTCTCATTTCCCCAGCAGCTCCTGCTGGGTCTTCAGATTCCCCTGGTTTCCAATACCCATGGGTGTCCCTTGGCATGTTGCAATCTCTGGGCTTTATCCCCATAGTTCTGCCATCCCTGTGCCCCTTTACCATGGAGCTCTCAGTACCAACTATCTACAAAATGCTGTAGTTGGCCCCTATAACAAGAAGAGCTTCCTTGTTCCTACCAGTACCAATAGGTGTGAGAGTCTTTGGCCTATGTCTGTCTCATAGAGGAAAGTGGGCAAAATCTATCCAATCAAAGCTATGACAGCGTCCCAAATTCTAACTTCACACCAAAAGCCAATGACTGAGAATGGATTGGCCCAATACCCTCCTTCAGAAAAACTGATTCTTAACCCAACAATCAAGTTTTCATGGCAGCTTCATTGAGGAGGATCTGGGGAGGCAGGAGGGATTTATTAACACCTCTTGAATCACTTTACACAAAGTTCATTTCACCTACAAGTGAAACAATCTTTTTCTCCTTAATTTAAATGAAGTTGAGGAGGAAGGCAGGGGACTCAATGATCCTTTCACAAGAAAATTAAGGAATAAACAAGAGCCAAATAGTGTCCCTTTTAATGGGTGCCTGAAGAGATCTTTCTCCCCGGGCCTCAAAAATTATTATGTCTGGGTTAAAAATCTGGTAGATATTGATCAAGAGCCAATCTGAGAGTGGTGAGGCTCAAAAAAAATGTATTTTTCTTATTAAAAAAGAAAATACACATGTATATTTTCTTCACCATTTTCTAAAAGTTGCATTTAATTGCTGTAGAAACAAAAGAAGTAATTTAGAATTGAATGAAGATGAGGTAAGTATTTCAAAAACACCGAAATATTTTTCCTGTTTATAATGTTAAAATTTATAAATTTCCCTCTTATTTTGTCCCTTTGTGGTAATTCAGTGGTTCTCAGCTTTCTCAGACCCAATAGCTTGCTTTTTGGTAATACTTTTACCATTCTAAAAGGAAACTTACAGATAATTTTACCATTTCAAAATGAAATGTATATGCTTTCTACACTAAAAATGTAAACATACACATTATTTTTATGTATAATGTTCTCACTGTAATATAAATGAGTAATGAAAAGAAAAGTTATGGATAACAGTATATAATTCAGTGTGTAAATGCTCAGGCATAATCACATAAAGAGACAAAATGAGTGAGTCTGATGCTGACACCTGTATGTAATATCTCCGGAATACAATAGCTACAAATATTGCTTACAGGTATGTTGTGTCATAGTTTAATGTCATAAATGGTATTGCTACTTATAATGTCATTTCCAAAGGACTGAACAACTCTTGGTAAAGTTCAGAGGAAACCAAAGCAAAATCTTTCTTCAATCCATGATAGTTGCATTTCCAGAAAATTCAGAGAATTAAAGCTATACGAAAAAAATACTATGTGTTTATGAAAACTGGGTAAAACCTGATAGCTGCTCTGATTGTTATGAGTATATGTTTCACTTCATTAATATCTAATAGGGCGTTCAAATAGAGAGCAAGACCTGATACTTCTTTATTGTACAGACAATTATGTGCAAGGCAAGATGTCTATTCCTTGGCTCCCACCGCCAAATGCTAATACTAGTGCTCTCTTATAATGGTGATATCCAAAAGTGGCCCTAGAGGCCAATGTCACTCCCAGTGTCACATGAGGTTCATTTCTGTATTGATTAAAGACAAAGAACAGGAAAACTAAAATTTTTCTATTTATTCCATAAATACTGATGAAAAAGATATATTATGAAATATTGCATTTCTATATTTTGAGAACATTTCTAATAAGCCCTTTATTATAATATATGAAAAAAACATAGTGTTACGTTAACATTATAACAGATTAATACAGAGATTAATTCTTTTGAATTGCCTGACCTCAACATATCTAAAATCTGGAAGAGAGTATGACATAATCTACAAGGTAATGAAATTCTCATGAATACTTTTAATTTAAATATTTTTCTAAATTTTTTTTACATATTTATAGGTATTATAAATTTTCTTAAAACTATCAGGGGTCTTAGTAACTGTCTTATAAATTTTATGGCTCAAAATGAGAAAGAAAAAATGTAAAAAATAAATGGAAAAAAGGCAAGAAAGAAAAGAAATATTACCTATTTAAAAGGACATTTAAAAGAATATATAAAACAAAAATATATGGAAACAAGTCGTGTTTGAACTATGTTGCTACTTCTGCTTCCTCAGAATTAATTTCTGTGGCTCAGTAATTTTAGTGGTCACAGAAATTCACAGAGTTATTTCTTATTCATCTGAGGAATTTGTGGATCCCCAGAGTGATAATAAATTAAGAAAAACTTTTAAATCCTGAAGATATACCTTGATGAAAAAAAAGTTCCCTTAATTCATTCCGTTATTCTATTCATGTTACTAATTACTTCAGGTTTTCTGAAGCATTAAATATGAAACTGGATCAGATCCTGGGAAAATTTTAAGATAAAACATTGAAGACACTGGAAGTATGGGCAGGAGCAAAAAAAATCCAAAAAGCAAAAACCCACCAGCCTATGTATCAACCTAGCCAGTAATAGAAGTTCTTGAAATAAAATCAGTTTAACATGCCACATGTCACAAGTTATTAATAAAATTTTACAAAAAGTAATTCCGAATTTGGAAAGAAAATCCATATTATTTTATTATTATTACTTTAAACTTTTATTTTAAGTTCAGGGGTACATGTGCAGGTTTGTTACATAGGTAAACATGTGTCATGGGAGTTTGTTATACAGATTATTTCATCCCAAGTATTAAGCCTAGTTCCCATTAGTTATGTTTCCTATATTTTAAAGGATTATAATTTTATTGCTTTTGAGTACATTTATTTATCCACTCTTCAAATATTCAGAAAACCTTCTTCATGCAGCCTAATCTCACAGAGTCTAAATTAATGGTTTCTCTATATACTTCTCAAAAGTCCTCTTTTAAAAACATAGTTTTCATTTATTTAAAAATATATAATTTTAACCTGGAAACCATCATTCTCAGCAAACTAACACAGGAACAGAAAACCAAACACCACATGTTCTCACTCATAAGTAGGAGTTGAACAATGAGACACATGGACACAGGGAGGGGAACATCACACAACAGGGCCTGTCCAGGGGTGGGGGGCTAGGGGAGGGAGAGCATTAGGAGAAATACCTAATGTAGATGGGTTGACAGGTGCCGCAAACCACCATGGCACGTGTATACTTATGTAACAAACCTGCACATTCTGCACATGTACCCAAGAACTTAAGGTGTAATTTAAATACATATATAATTTTAACGGTGGAAGGGAGCTCTAAAGATTTCAGTATAACTTTCTGTCTCCCCTAAAAATCTTAATTAACTGTGGCCCAGGACATCTAGAAATTCTCTCAAAAAACAGAAGAGAAAAAAATTTTAATCCCTTCCCTTGGGAACTCATTTTAATGCCTACCAGCACATTGGTCAGGGATATTCTCTAAATTACAGTTTCATCATTATGTAGATATGTCCAGTAAGCTTTTAAATGATTTTTGGAGCAACAGTGCAATTGGTGATAATTGAGGAAGTTGATCCCCAAGTCCTTAAACGTCCTTTCACAGGACAAATCTAGAAACCCTTGTTATAACAGGAGGCCACACGTTCTTTTTCTCTTGATTTCTAGACAGGTGACTTCCTACCAGAGTTATGATACCCTAGAAAAATTTTTAACTATTCTCTCCCCTTATCAGTTTTTATCAGGGTGTGAGATGAATGGGACATCTAACCTGGTTAGCGAAGGAGAGTTTGTGTCTTTGGAGCTGGGTAGTGGCCAGGATTTACTTACCTAAGGTGAAGTGGGATGAAAAGAACTAAAGGGCTGAGTTCAGTCCAAAACCTAAGAGACCATGCTTCAAACAGAGGAACTTAGAATGAGCTAATGAAACTCTAAAACTCTTAAAACCTATGTTGCTTTCATGGGCCACACAGATATTCTGTACTGGAAAATAATGTAATATTGCAACTCCAGGTGGATTCAACATCACTGGTCTTTGTACGGCCATCACTCAGAGATGGGAGGGATCCCATAAGGACTACAATGAGGGCTCTGACATTTTATAGTCCTTTTGTTTTGGGTGGATCAAGACATGGTTTTGATCAAGTAATGAAATACCATTCTTACCTCCCCTATACCCATTTTTATTCCCAATATAAAGGAAGCATATATGAATACTGTAGTTTGTGGCTAACGGCACAAAACACAATTCCATAAGTCAATTATCTTTTGCTTAAACCAATGGCTTCCCCCAAAGACAAAGAGAAGCAAATCATAGCAGCTAATTGCTGTTACACTCAAGAAGATTTCGTTATAAAATGCAACCTCGCTGTTACAGGCATTGGAGTGCGTCACAACATTCAAGTAATAGATCCTAAAGAACTGGTAGGGAAGGAAACAAACAAGGATGACCCCTATAAAAAATAGGTTTTTCAGCTGAGCCCAGAACTCCTGGTGGGATAGTAAAGAGTGGCGTAGCTTCTGCACCATCAATATAATGATGAAGACCTGGAAGACCAACAGAATCACAGCAATGGCTATGACAAAAATGACTATCATATAGTTGATGACTTTCACATACGTGTAAGCAAGCTCTTTGTGAAATTTAAAACAGTGCTCCTCATTGTATTCCTCATGAATTCCATACCGGGAGACAACCAGGGGTACCACAATGACAATCACCAGCGTCCACATGCCAGCACTGGCAGCCACAGCATGCAATTTTCTGTAGAATTCCACTTTATCTTTGCACTTGAAGAAGATGAGGTATCTGGTGACCAGAATCACCACATAGAACAGGAACGTGAGATACATGTGGATGTGCAGCATGGCACTCACAAATCTGCAGAAGGGCAGCCCAAATATCCAAGTCTTCTTGATGAGGTAGGCCAAGCGAAATGGCACTGTCAGCAGAAAAACGCTGTGGACCACCACCAAGTTAATGACCGCCATGGTGGTCACTGACCGGGTGTTCATTTTCACCAGGAGGAAAAGAATGGAAATGACACCCACCAGCCCTCCAATGAGGACTATGAAGTAGAGGCTGATTAAGTGGTGTGTCACTATAGGATCGCAAGAGGAATTCCTGGAGGTATTGTGGCCAGGCATATTTGGGAAGTCACCTGGAGGAGACAAAGCACCAGAGTAACTGACAAGCTTTCAGAGCTTTGTTCCTATCTCTTTTATAGCACTGACAATGTGATTTTGTCATTTATCTGCTTACATGATATAAACTTTACATGCTTTAAGAATGAAGATTATGTCCTATGAATGTTTGCATACCCTAGACCTAAAACACAGTAAGCCATTGATTCTTACTCTTTAATAGGAATAAAAATCAAATCTTAATCTTCAAGTTGCCCCCCAGAGAGATGTATGTAGATAAGACAATTTACATAAAACTTCAGGAGGATTGCAGACCATCTGGAGCTGGTACTTGGATACTAGTACTACAGTAACCCTTTAAAAAGTTGTAAGATGGATAGAAAGATCGATGGATTCATGAAGTATACATTTTTTTTTTCTTATGGGCATGATTATAATTCTCTAATTCTTTCTTACTTATTAGCAAATGACCCAAGAATATTCATACTCAATTCATTTAGAAAACTGATTAATTTGACCAAAAATACCATCTAAGTCAAGACAGCAGCAAGCAGTAGGAAGGTTTACCTGAATTTCTCATTACAGTTATGTTATCTTCTAGCAGTGAGTGAGGCCTTGCTAAGCCTTCCCATGGGCCCCACTGGAAATACAGCACGTCTCCCAACTCTCTCATCTCCTACCCTCAAAGGCCTTGCAAATTCATGACAGAGCCATTGTCATTCATCCCCTGGACTCCTGAAAGATCCGATCCACAAATACTCTCAGTCCTTTCCAATTCATTCTCCATATTCTTATTCATTGCTTGCTATAAAAGATTTAGTAATCTTTTAATTTCACTAAGAAAGTCATGTCAGTTTCCTATCTAAATCCCTTCAATGGCTTCCCATCTCTCCTACGATAAAGATTGATAGCCTTACATGTCTGGAATGTTCTGGGTTACAGTGGCAAAATCTGATCCCTTGAGACAAGATTCAAGCAATAATCAAGAGATGAAATTGGCAGCCTTTAATGGATTTGATATGGGGAAATGAGGAAAAAAGAAGTGTCTTGATACTCTCAGATTTCTGACTTGAACAATTGTGTTATTAGAGATATGTCTACTGACACCAGGGAGACTAAGATTTGAGAAAGAACAGTAATTGAATTATGCACTCACTCCCTGACCTTTGCAACACATATGCAATTATTCTTATTCATTTATCGAATGTCTCTTTGTATAATGGAATATTACCCAGCAATAAAATGAACCAACTTCTGACACACACAATACTGACGAATCTCAAACACATTACACTAAATCATGTATTCTCAATGGGGTGATAGCACCTTGTGAGGGGCAAAACATTTTGAGGTGTGAAAAAAAATCTTACTCTGTATAAAGCACAGGTGTATACACAGTGAATAGACATATAGATATATCTGTGGTATCAAAATTTCATTAAGTGGGGAGAGACAATTAGGGAAAAATACTCATTAGAGGGACCATAACAAACACAAAAAGTTGAGAAACATTACTAAATAAAAGGTACCAGCCACCAAGATTATATATTGTATGATATCTTTTTCTAGAAAAAGCAAAACTAATGTGACAAAAAGCAAATCAGTTAGCCCAAGGTCTGGGTTGTGGGGGAAAGGATTAGTTTCTGTTTTATATCATGTTGGTTACCATTGTAGTTATTCATCAAAGCTCATTGAATTGTATACTTAAAATTGGTTATTTTTATTGCATATAACTTATACCTCAATGAAACTTAAAAAAAAAAGATAATAATAACTCAACCTCAGGGAGCCTTCTGCATTTGTGGGCATGGAATAAAATTTTAAGGAATTGTGACTCACTTAACTGAACATGATTTTTTTGTTGGCTCTGCAACAGCTGTCTCATGTTACACTGTGTATTTCATCCGTGGGCTGAAATCTCTCTACTTGCCTTTTATTTTTCCTTGTAGAAAAGTAGTTTTATCAAGGAGACATGAAATTATATTGTGTTCACATGTGAGTCAAGAATGAATGTGCCACCATAAGTTCTGCTCACCATTTCCTTTGGCTATTGGCCTAGTAGGATTGACTCCTAATTGATGAAAGTAAAGTAAATGGCACATCACTTGTCCCAAGTCCTCTTTCTTATTATAAACTGCCATGATCGTTGCCAGACATCAGAAACACATCTTCCATGTTTCAAGACTACACTACATCCTTGCCTGTACTTCGCCTTATTTAATTTAACCCTTACAACAGTTAATTGTGTAATGTATTATTATACTGAATTTTAGATGACAAAAATGAGCCATAGCAGGATAAGTCATTTGACCAAGGTGTCCAAAGCACACACACACTCCTGAAAACTCTTTATTATATATTATGGAGAAGCATTGTGAATCTCCTAAGTCCAAGTTTCTAAATTGTAATACAAGAAGGAAAGGAAGCCATGAAGAAATTTGGTTCTACTCACATGGCTGTATGCCAACATGTCTTGAAAGGTGCTTTTCTCTCTTTTTGGATGTCTTACTTTCCCATTCCCTTTACTTGGCTTATAGTCAATCCCATAGGTTAGTTCACGCAATATCCACCCGAACCCTTTCTGGACTACTTTTCTGTACAGACTTTTTGCATCTAGAGTGCTTGTATGTGCCTTAGTTTCTGCTAGTCTGTTGCACTATTGCAAAACTTGGAGGCAAAAGTGAACCAAATGAGGGATGTCAATGTGCAGACAGATTAGACCAGAGGTATCTAATCTTTTGGCTTCCCTGGGCCACACTGGGGAAGAAGAAGAATTTTCTTGGGCCATATAGAAAATACACTAACAATAACTAATGAGCTAAAAAAAAAAAAAAAAAAGTTAAAAATGAATCTCACAATGTTTTAAGACAGTTTACACATTTGTGTTGGACTACATTCAAAGCCATCCTGGACTGTATGTGGCCCATGGGCCGCAAGTTGTATAACCTTGGATTAGACCATTTGACGAGACAGTAGTAGGTTTATCTGGTTCCTCTGGGATTGCTGTAATAGAATCCTGGATTTCAAATACTAACATGATATATTACACATAATTTCAATCACATTTTACATTAAATGTAAATAGAGTAAACAGTCCAGTTAAAAAATAAAGGTTTTTATACTGAATTAAAGAAACAGGATCCAGCTACATGGGTTTTAAGAAAGACGTTATAAACACAGGAATTATAATAAAACTGATATATTCATTATGAAATTTCCTCTTTATTTCAAATAATGATTCTTCCTCAAGATCAACTTTTGACACACTCAAGCTTCTTTTCTTTAGTGTGTGTACTTTATATCTTTTCCCTTTTTCTTGCAATCTTTATGATTATTACATTTAAAATGTGTGTGTTGTAAATAGAAGTTTTGACTCTTCCTTAAAATGTTATAAATTCAGAGCATTTTAATTCCATTTACCCACTCCCTTATTCTCTCTTATAGTTTTCATGCTTTTTATTTCTACATATCTAATTAAACCCCACACAATATTATTGTATTGTATCATTAACATTCAATCCCTAGCCATTTATTTTTGTCCATTTAGTTTTCTTATCCATTGATTTTTATGTCTTCTTGAATTTCTGTGTTTCCATTGGGTATAATTTTCTTTCTGCTGAAGAACTCCATTTTAAATTTCTTTCAGTACAGATTTCTTAGGGATAAATTCTCTCAGCTTTCATATGTGTGTGCTGAAAATGTTTTCATTTCATCTTTATTTTTAGGATATATTTGCAAGGCATAAAAGCCGAGGTTGGCATTTCCTTTCAGTACTTTAAAGATGTTATTACATTGTCTCCTGCCTTTCATCATTGAGACTTCAGTTGTCAATATTGCCATTGCTTCTATTATGGCTGCATGTCTTTTTTTTTTTTCTTTCTTTCTTTCTTTTTAAGAAAGATTTTTTTGCACTTTTGCCTGCGTGTTGTTTTTTTTTTTTTTTCCTCTGTTTATACAGTTTGGGGTTCTTAAATTTATAGGTTCATGTCTTTTGTCACTTTTGGGAAATAATCAGTTTTACCCCACCAAATATTGCTTTGTTCCAATCTGTTATCTCCTCTTAAAGTTCAATTATAGTTATGTTAGACATTTTAACTGCTTTCCTTCCGTCTCTACTTTTTTTCTGAATTTTATATAAATTTCGTCCATCTCTTCTTCCCTTTTTCCATTTGCATATATTCTTTTTTTTTTTAAAGAATCTTGCTCTGTCACCCAGGCTGGAGTGCAATGGCATGATCTTGGCTCACTGCAACCTCCGCCTCCCAAGTTCAAGCAATTATCCTGCCTCAGCCTCCAGAGTAACTGGGATTACAGGTCTCCACCACCATGCCCGGCTAATGTTTGTATTTTTAGTAGAGATGGGTTTCACCATGTTGGTCAGGCTGGTCTCGAACTCCTGACCTCAAGTGATCCACCCGCCTCAGCCTCCCAAAGTGCTGGGATTACCAGCGTGAGCCACTGTGCCTAGCTGTAATACTTTTCTGTGGCTTTCCTCATCCATGTCCCTGCTCCATTTGCTGGGACAAGTCACCATGTGTTATGGTGACATCACAGTTATTCCCAGGAGCTGGGGCTTCTTCCCATCCCAAAACCTAGGACCCAAGCTGTTTATAGTAACATTCCTTGCCACGCTGCATGATAATAAAAGCACCTGTAGATACAGCTGCAAAACATTTAGCTAGCCAAGCACATAGAGCCAAGTCCATATCTTCCCAGCCCTGCCCAGACCTATCCATGTACTCTATGTTACTCATTCTTGACTTGTCACCTGATATCTGGTTTTGGTTCTCTGCCTTACCTGACACACTTTGGCTCACTCCCCACCAGCTCCCTGGCTCAGACTCAGCGCTCTTGATTGTTTCCCAGGCAAACCCATCTGCCTGACTTTAAAGCCTAATTTTCCCTTCTAGGAAATGCCTCTTCATGTCTCAGCTCCCCCATATATTCTTGCTACTTTCCTGTGACTACATCTCCACCTCAAGTTTTGGAATAACCTTCTCCCAATCAGAAAAGGTTTATCTGCATCTCAGGAGATTCTGCATGAACCACTGCTGTGCCAACCCTCTCCTTATGAACATCTAGCTCTTATAAAGAGTTCTGCTCTGCTCCTTTGTTACAAATCTATTACTGAGACTCCTTGGTGGTGCTGTTTACGTGCTCATTATCTTCATAACCTATTTATTGTTCCTATAGTGTAACCTTGAGGTCAAGTTCCATGATCCCACCTACCTATGATCACTTGTCCTGAAATTGAGTCCTGATAGGTTTTCCAGATGCTGCCTTTTATGTCTGCCTGAACCCAGCATGTTTCCAACTTCCAAATTCCTTTTTTATGGTGCTCTGTCCACACTTAATCAAGATATTGCACAAGACTTTCAGATGATCTGCATCAAATTGCAACATCTCCATTCTGTCCATGGACTGTAGCTAAAATTATCCTTCCGCTAAACCATGCACTCTCTCAATCTGCCTGCTGGGGGCAGACTCTCGCAACTCATCACTCTCAAGGTGAGGGGCTCTGACTCTAGCCTAGGTAATAGGTTGTTGCAAAAGTAATTGCGGTTTTTGCCATTCAAAGCAATGGCAAAAACCGCAATTACTTTTGCAACAACCTAATAACAAAAAGAGAAACAGGTTGCAGTGAGCCGAGATCACGCCACTGCACTCCAGACTGGGTGACAGAGTGAGACTCCATCTCAAAAAAAAAAAAAAAAAAAGAAAGAAAGAAAAGGAGAAGTTTGAAAGTTCTTCCTGCACGTTGTACACATGTACCCTAGAACTTAAAGTATAATAAAAATAAAAATAAAATAAATAAATAAATAAATAAAAATAAAAAATAAAAAACAAACAAAGAAACCTCTCTTCCTCTTTGCTTCTTTCTACAAGGCACTTACTCCCTTATTGTCCCCTTGAAGACCACTTCATCTCATGTAATGGGCACGCTTCTCCCAAGATGGCTCCCCAGCATCTAAAAGCAAAGCAAGAACTAGGATGGGGCCAAATGGAGGAAGACCATGAAGCAATAAACGCTTTCAAGATTCACATTTAGTAAGAAGGGACAGAAAAGGATTGGGGCACAATTTTTTCCTAGTGGGACAAAAAAATTATATATCTGTATAAGAAGTATTCCTTTGCGCCTGTAATCCCCGCAGTTTGGGAGGCCGAGGCGGGCGGATCACGAGGTCAGGAGATTGAGACCATCCTGGCTAACTCGGTGAAACCCCGTCTCTACCAAAAATACAAAAAAAAAAAAAGAAAAAAAAAAAATTAGCCGGGCGTTGTGGCGGGCGCCTCTAGTCCCAGCTACTCGGGAGACTGAGGCAGGAGAATGGCGTGAACCCGGGAGGCGGAGCTTGCAGTGAGCCGAGATCCTGCCATTGCACTGCAGCCTGGGCGACAGAGTATTCCTTTGCATATGGGATGCTGTTCTAGAGACTGATGGGAATTTTTAATTAGTTGACCTAAAATTTTCTCTCTACATTTCTTTCACAGAGACACCTCGTTCTCCATGTGCATGACTTGCTTGCAGCCATGACTACATCCAGTGCGCGACCAGCAGAGCTGGACAATCACCTCCCCACATACGCAGGTACAAGGGGGATTGCTACATACTCGTAACAGCCTGTTCTCTAATCCCTGAGAAGAGATGAGTATGCAGGATCAATAACATGATTTTATCAGTATTACATTAAAGAACTGAATTCTCCAAATTGAATTTGAAACACTAAAATCTGCAGATAATTCTCATTTGAGTTTTAATTTTAGCAGTGTCACATTTATCCTCCAGGGCATATTTCTTTGTACAGTGGTTTATTTCAACAGCAATTAATAGCAACATCAATTCAGCCAAAGTAAACATATTTGTTTGAACTTAGACCGTTAAATATTTCCTAGTCTATTAATTTATGTGTCTGTTAGAGTTGGATGCCCACAAAGAATGAAGGAAATTTCGAGCCTTTTCACAAAATGAAAGTTCAAAGCTTAACAACCTTGAAAGGAAATGTCTTCATTGCTAAAAAATTGAGCACATACAAAAATAATAAATGCTGCTCAGAAATGCTTCCAATGCCTCACTTCAGAATATTAGCTTGCTATTTAGAACAGTCCCTGAGACTGTGGGAAAGCCAAGAGAATGTCTGAGAGACACAGTGAGCTGTGAAGCAGTGGGCCTGCCAGGTATGAGACAGACAAGCCTGAGAGACAAACATCATGGCCATGGCCGGGCCCTGGGACCCTGGAACAAGCAAGCCAGCACCCGCAGTCACAAAAACAAGTGCGACTGATGGCTTTGACGTGTGTTATATACAGAACCTGCCAAGTGTGGTTAAAACAAACACTTGCAGGTAAGAAATATGCAGTCTCTGATCAAATGAAAAGCTCTGTTTTCCTGGATGCCAGCTTTAGATGATATATGTTTAGATTTCTTAATATTCAGGTTCAGGTTCTGAAATTTGTCCTGAGCTTTGGGACACAGGCACTTTGAAGAGAAAACAACTGAAGCTTACAAGGTGCCCAGGATAGACTGTTGAGACACACTTGTTATTATTATTTAAAGATCCACCTCACACTTAATTTTGTAGAAAAATATAGCACGTACCCTAGCTCAGAATTTGGGACATAGTATGTGTCAAGTACTTCTGTAATGATTCAAAGAATTCATGAAACAGAATGAGAGATCAAGAAAGTGAGGGAGGAAAAGAGAGAAGAGAAAGAAGGGGGGAAACAAAGAAAAGGAATAAGAAAAAGAAAGAAGAGAAGAAGATGAAGGGAAAATAGGAGAGTAGGTTCTGAGGGTCCCAGCTAGTGATGCTGGTGTTATACTTAGGCATTGAACTGACCGTAATATTTTCCTTGGCTCTGGTCTTTCTTTACACCTAGAAATGATTCAAATGTCTCAGTTACTTCTCAGTTGATTGTCCAATATACTTTTGCTAAGGAGTGCAGCTGATCCCAGGAAAACCTGAAAGAAGGTAAGACAGAGGTAGTTTCTGCTTCCACGGAGACAATCCATTCCAAATACAAGAAGCCAGGGAATTTTTTTTTAAACAACATTAACAACAGTTATTTGTTGATGCTACTTAGATATTTCACCTATATATTTTCATTGCGTTTTCTCTTTCCAAAATATTACCCCCACTCACACAGTCTTGCACATCTTTGAGGTGTAAACACAGACTGTGTTTTCTTTCAAGCCCTTCAGGCCCCCGGGACATTCTCAGCTGCTTTCTCAAAAAGCTTTACAGGTGACTTTCAGTCCTTCCTTTGTTGTCTTATTAATTTATCTGTTTTAATTATTTTGGTCATTTGTGGACTTGTTTTTAACTTTGAATTTCTTTCAAAACTGGCATATATTTTTTAAATAGTGGTCATGAGTTGTTAACTGAATGGGTGAAATAATGGTGAAAAAGTGCCTTGACTGGATTAAACATTTTTTGGATATGGCCACATTTGGATCTAGACCAACAACTGACATCAGGATCCCAGAAATAAACTGCAAACCCAGAGCCAGCTCTCTCAGGGGGCAGGGCTGCCTCTCTGGCTGGCTGTGGACCTCCTTGTCCCACATGAGGATCCCCTCTTTACCTCTGTGATTGACCTTGAAGGTCATCATGAAGCCTGGCCTCAAACTCTGATTTTCCCCTGCCCTGTATCATGTCTCTGCTTAAAATCCTTCTTTGGTTACTGTTAGAGAAAAGAAAAAACTCTGAGTTCCTACCATGACATGTAAGCCCTTTGCAAGCTGGCCTCAGCTTCTATTTCAAGGGACACCTCCTCTCTAACCCCCTTCTTTCAGCCTTGAGCTGTGACTCAGACTTACCTGTCATTCTTGGAATGTTCTCTTTCATACCTCCAGCTTGTTTCTTGTTTCTCTAGGCCCCAAATGTACAGCTAAACAACTAGAATGAAGTCCAAATTGCATCATCAATGATTTCACTTCTCTTTTTAAAAACTTTCCCTGGAATCACATTGTCTATGGGAGCTGTGGAAACTGACATATTAGCTGACCTGACATACCAGGCCAGGTCTTGCTGGTATTTGTAGCTGTAAACAAGCCTCTCCCCTATCCTGGTGCACCAGGATTCTCCCATCCTGCCTGCATGATTCTCTTATGATTCTGATCTGATCTCATCCCACACAGAAGAGAGCTCCTCAGGTCTGCCTGAGGCCTGGCTGGTGGCTATTCCCTTGTATCTTACCAACCCCCTTCCCAAAGCCTGGCCCACAGCCTTGCTTGGATCTCAGTGGTCATTGTCCATGGCCTGAGGACTACGTCAATGTCAAAAGTGAGATATGGAAGTGGTTTCTGTGGCTGTTTTATAAGAAACCTATGGTAGAGCCAACATCAGAGACCAGCCTACAAAATGAGAGTCCTACACAATTTGCAGAACCCTGCAAAATAACATTAAATAATCCAAATGCTCATTAGCGTGTAGACCTTAGTCACCAGAACCCCTCCCTGCACCATTTTAAAACAGACAAACAAGTATAACCTACTTTGGGATTTCTCACTTCATTTATTAAACAAGTGATATCACTCTAAGTGTCTACTGTACAGTAGGTAGCAAAGATTCTGAAATGAATAAAACACATCACCGCATTTAAATCTCCTTCTGTTTGGTAGGAAAGAAAGAGGCACATCAATTATTTACAGAAACACCTACGGGTACGTGAAAAATGCTGCAAGAATTCAGAAAGAGCAGTAGTTATTTAAGAGGTACTTGAGGATGAAGGCATCAAAATAAAGTAAAAGATGCTTGGGTACAGATATGTAGCAGTTACTGGATCTTGAAGGATGCATTGAAGTTCTAGATGTAGAGAGGAGGAAATAAAGCACTCCAGGGAAAGAGAAGATTCTGGGCAAAGGCTTGGATGCACATTAGGGGAATTACCAATAGTTTGATGTACCTGGAACATTTGACACATTAGGAGAATGTGGGTGAGAATCTGTAGATGAGGGTTTCCATATTTACGGCATGTTGCCACTCTAAGGATTTTCCATTTTATTCTGAAAATTATGAGGGATGCAGGGAATTTTAGAATACTAAATGACATCTTAATATTTCAGTTTTGAAAGCTTGTTTTGGCAACAGAATGGATAGTTGGAGAAGGGTTATTCAAGTTTAAATATTATAAAGATTGGAGCAAGATGACACCCACCTAGGAGAGCTTGCCCCCAAATTAAACAAAAATTGAAGAGTCTGGGCTTGGAAAAGAAAAGTACATGCTTCAGGTAACTTCATCCACATTCAACAGTAAAAAGACAAAGAACAATCACTGGACATTTTAGGAGAGCTAATGACACATTAAATGGATACCAAATTTCCCAGACAAAAGAACTAACAGATGGATTGGTTTGCTAAGAGGGCAAAGTGGAAAAAAGTAACTTTAAAATGTCCTTGGAGAGGAGAGAATGGTGTGAAATAAGACTCAGAGTTGTTATTTTAATTAAAATATACCAGACCACACAATCAATGAGCTTGTAAGAAGGTTGAGAAGACTCCCACAGATAGAACCAAAAAAGGTCAAGAGATGGAAGATTTAAAAGAAAAGCTAAAAAACCCCTAGAACAAAACTATTAATAGAAGTTCCAACATCATCTGGAGACAGCAAAAGAGAATGAAATGCTCAGACAAATAATTAAAGGACATTTTCTACACATAGAAAAGATAAAATCTTTATGTTGAAAGGTCCCACCCAGCGCTGAGCTAAACTACTAGAAAAGACTCATATTTAGACACATAAAGATGTTATTTCAAATCACAAAGAGCAAATTCGCATATCCACTTCGATGTGTAATAAACATCTCAAACTTAGTATATCCAAGGCTGAACTCCTGTGCCCCAGACATACACATAAACTTCTTCCTTGCAAAGTCCTCGCAGTTTCACTGGTAATACTAACTCTATTTTCTACTTGCATAAGTGAAAAATCTTACAGTTATCCCTAATTCCTCTTTTTCTCCCATAATTCACCTCCACTCCTTCAGCAACTCCTATTCCCTGTCTCTCACATTAGTCCACATAGAGTCCATGGGCCAGATTTTTTCTATAAAGGATATTACTGGTATAATTGGCCAAATATTAACACAGTCTTCAGATTAAATAATAGAATTGTATCAATGTTATTTTCCTGATCTTGACCATTGTATGTGGTTGTGTAAGAGAATATCCTGTTCTTATAAAATACACACCGCATAGTATATGGATAAAGGCAGCATGCTTTCTATTTATTATCAAATCAATCCAAAAAATTACAATATGTATGTACAAAAAGAGAAAAACCAATGTGGAAAAGATTACAATTGGGGAATCTGGGTGAAGGTTATATTGGAGCTCTTTATATCATTCTTATAACATTGTAAATGTTTTGTATAAAATTATTTCTAAATTTAAAAATTATGAAAAATTACATAAAATAAACATAGAGTTGGTCGACTCTTCATTGCCTACATTGCAACAACTGGGATTCAGCCATATTAACTCTTAATGGGATTATTACAGCAAGCCCATGAATTCTCCCGTTTTTTACTCCTAACTCCCCTATTCCCAACTCAGCAACCAGAATAATCTTTCAGAATGTAAATTAGAAGATGTCATTCTTCTTCTCTCAATCCTCCAATGGCTTCTCACCTTTCTCAGAGTCAAATCAAGATTTGGAAATGGTCTGGAAGGCCTTACAGGATGTGATCCCTCCTCCCCACTCTCTGTCCTTTGACCTCACTTCCTACAGTCAAAATGCAGTGAAACACATTTTAAACCTAAAATGCTCATGATCATACCAAATTAAAACATCCATTGGTTTCCACATGGTGGCAGTGAGGGAAATAAAACAGAGAAATTGTATGTGAATATCTCAATATTTTTTGGTGGGGAGGAGGTTAAAGGTACTGTTTAAGGGTAGAGAAACAAAAAAAAATGAATATAACTTCTTGATGAAAACTTAAGAGCAATCAATTAGTGAACCAAAGTTGCATGTATGGCTTGCAAATTATGAGAAGGAAAAATGGAACACAGTAATAGAGTAACAGAGGCAGGAAGGAAAAAAAAAACAAAGCAAACATGGTAAATAGACATATTTTAAAATAAAAGAATGAAAAGTCCGGACATCTGAAATCGCACAATTTATAATTTGTTCCTTCTTCCACCTACAAAAAGGAGAAATTTTGTCTATCACTCTGTGACTATACTAAAAACCATTGAATTGTGGTTCACCAACCATAAAGTTGTCCTTTGAAAAAAAAAATGACTTTTATAGTTGGTGAATTATATTTCAGTAAAGCCATTGTGAAAAAAAAAGAGAGAAAGAAACTGCATCTGAGCTGAGCCTTGGGGATGAGGGAGGAGGGGGAGAATTATTGACAGAGAATCAATGCTGCTGGTGACTGCCTTCATTCATTCATATCGAGGGCAGAGCAGGAAACTCCCTGGTTAGAGGGCTAGGAGGATGCCATGCCAGGAACCAGGAACCCTGGGTGCCTCACCCTGCTCAAGATCGCAGGCCTGGTCCCTCTGATGTGGCCGCTCATTCCTCCTTGCTCCCCGCTCCATCCCTGGCTTCACTTCTTTCTGCTGTACCTTGAACAGATGGGACTGCAGATTCAGCTTCTTGATTCTTGACCACTCAATACAAGGAATCAGCCCTACCCAAGCCATGTTCTTCATAGCACTAATCACTGTCATCTCACTTTTTCTTTGTCATTCTCTATGTTCACCCCTGCTTCCAAGAAGAAAAGATCCATGAGAGTGGCCATGGTGTCTCTATCTCCAAGAGAGAAGGAACCCTTGGACCAGGAATCAGAAGAAAAAATCACGAATTCTTAGTGTCAGAGTGAAACCTAGAGATTATAGCATCCAGTGCACCCATTAAACTAAGGAAGACACCGATGCCCATATAGCGACTTTTGAAAGCTAGCACAGCTTGTCACTGGCTAAATTCCAGGTTCTGTGTCTCAGTCTGGGACTATTCCTGTGACACAGCACTACTAAAGGCAGACTCCAGAGGCCCAGCGGGACAGGCGGCAGCTTCTAATCAACAGAACTATGCTTTAAGTCCAGCCCCACAGGCCCCACCTCAAGGACACCAGTTGGGAGCCAGGATGGATGTCCAGCCCCAGCTAGAAGAGGCATCACAGGTTGTTCTGAGAAAAGGTTGTCAGCAGACAAATGGCTTCCTTCCTTTGAGCTCTCCTTAGAACGAATTATACTTTGTTGTGTTTGCAGAAAACAAACAGGAACAGTCACTTTAATCACTCACTCAGGGAAACTCAAGCAGCAGTTCATCCAAAATATATTGAGAAAAGATTCTGGGATGGCAGCTCCCATATTAAGGACAAGCTCAGTGTAGCTAAAAAACCAAAACCAAAAAAATCTGTCTGAAAATATCTGAAGCAGTGTGGGAAACAATAAAAAAGAATATCAACTCTAAAGAAATTCACTGGAGAAGGTTATATGCCTAAGTAACATATAAAAATTGCCCCCTGCTTTGTTCATATTAGAACTCTCTCTCACAGTCCTCCTCCTCTGTACATCCTATTTCTGAAGTTTGAAAGGACTCTCTTGGGTTTTCTATGGTTTTTTTAATAGCAAAAAAATATGTGTATATACATTTTTTAGGCAGTTTCAAGTAAAGTTAGATCTGCAGCCTCACTCATCAAAGACATCATTTTTCACCAAAGAGCAGACTTCTGGATTTGAGCTATCTTTTCTCTCCTCACTTGAGGAGTTCACCATTGCTGCTGAATCTCTAACAGGCGAGGATGCAAGTTCTGGTTACCTACAAGGGAAGTGGGAGCTGAAACTCAGAGGCTTTGTGTCTGTGTAGAGTGAGCCACACTGCTCTGCAAGGCACCTAGGGCGTCCCTGCTGCCACCCATGTTCTCCAAAATAAGGAACTGTCAGTGAGTTCTTTCCATTCCCAGGGAGAGCCTTGCATAGATCTGTAGGTCTGCAGATATTGAAATGTGCTATGAATTCTGATCTTCGTGAATGTCCATCTCCTTACCAGAAATTTTGCTTCAAAGAAATCTTTCATTGTCCAGGAACTGTGCTTTATTCTCAGAAACTGTTAAATCTGGGGGACTGTGTTCCTGGAATTCCTGAGTGTCCAGTGCTACCACAGCCTTGTTGCCACCTTTGACACACCATCTGGCCTACTTAATCCACCCAACCTCAAAAGACAGAGAAACATGTCTATACGGACATGTAAGGGACGAGGCCTTCAGACATGCAAAACGTGGTATCCAACAATGCTGGTAACTTCCTTGCCTCCAAGCCTCCTTATGGCCCATGAAGCACTAAAACGTGACAGAGCAAGAACAGGACATCACTAAAGGAGGCTGCTTTTCACATCATCATTTCACAGGATTCACTCTGTGCTTCACCCTGTATCATAGTTTCTTCCCTCCCTCACCATGTCCACTTCAGGCATTTCACTATCTGCTTGCTCATCTTCCATGCCATTCACTTTTTTTTTTCTTCCTAGTAACTTCTAGGGTTTTATTTCTTTTTATTTTCTCGGTGTTTCTGGGATTTTTTTATATTAATAAAAAAAGAGGCAACTAAAAGGCACTAAAGAAAAATTAGGCATTTCTGGACTCAGGCCAGGCACGGTGGTTCATGCCAATACACCGAGGTGGGTGGATCACCTGAGGTTAGGAGCTCAAGATGAGCATGGCCAACACGGTGAAACCCCATCTCTACTAAAAATACAAAAATTAGCCAGGTGTGGTAGCACACTCCTGTAGTCCCAGCTACTCAGGATGCTGAGGCAAGAGAATCACTTGAACCCGGGAGACAGAGGTTGTAATGAGCCAAGATCATGCTACTGTACTCCAGCCCAGGCAACAGACTGAGACTCTGTCAAAAAAAAAAAAAAAAGAAAGAAAGAAAAGGAGGAAGGAAAGAAAGAAAGGAAAAAGAAAAATTAGAAGAACAGAATTTTTCTACTTTTTAAAATATTAGTGTATTTTCTGCTAATATCTTTCTATGCATCTGTGTTAGATTGTTAGATAGTGATAATATTGCACCTCAATTTTCAAACCATATTTTTTGCTAGTAATGTATAATACCAAAGTACTTAGCCTTGGAGTTTCTGAACTTTTTTTTTTTTTTGAGATGGAGTCTGGCTCTGTCGCCCAGGCTGGAGTGCAGTGGCATAATGTTGGCTCACTGCAACCTCCGCCTCCTGGGTTCAAACAATTCTCCTGCATCAACCTCCCAAGCAGCTGGGATTACAGGCACCTGCAATCATGCTCAGCTAATTTTTGTATTTTTAGTAGAGACGGGGTTTCACCATGTTGGCCAGGCTAGTCTCAAACTCCTGACCTCAAGTGATCCGCCCACCTTGGCCTCCCAAAGTGCTGGGATTAGAGGCATGAGCTACTGTGCCTGTTTTTTTTGTTTGTTTGTTTGTTTTGTTTTGTTTTTAAGAGAGAGAACCTCACTATAGTACTTAGGCTGGTCTCAAGCTCCTGGCCTCAAGTCATCCTCCTGCCTCAACCTCCCAAGTAGCTGGGACTGCAGATGCAAGCCAGCATGCCTGACCTGTTTCCGTGCACTTTTATACGACCGTATAACATCTCATCAAGTGGATGTCTCCAAAGTGATTTAATCAAATTTTCAATGATGTTATGTTTCTAACTTATTGTTATAAATAACTCTAGGACAATCACTTTTGTGAGTTTAGTGTTTTACATATTTTAGATTTTTCCAGAAGGTGGTGTCCAATAAAAAAGTTGGTCATATGACATGAAAGTATTTGTGGATATAGATTGATAGTGCCAAGTTGCTTTATGTTGACAGACATGAAATATTTCCTTAAAGTCAAAAGTTTATTTCTGCTTTCTAATTTAAACTATTCCTGTCAAGAAGTTTTCCAATATGTTATCCAGATGACTTCAATCAACCATCAATCTTTATTCACTGTAGGTTAAATATACTTGTAGGCAAAATTCTGAAATAAACAAGACAAAAAAGGCTGTGGTTAAAATACAACCTTCAAGTAACCCATTGCCCCCTGAGACAGACACCATACTTTCAGGCCTCAGCAGTCTAGGCTGACAGTGAGAGAAGACTCTCCCAGAAGTTCTAAAAATTGTATCTCCACTTCACACCCAAACAGAGACATGGAGAAATTGTCAACCTTTGTCTTGGAGCCCAAAATAATCTGCCAACAAGCTCAGCTGCCACGCCAACAAAAAATCTAGGGAGGACCAAGAATGGAAAATAATTTTAGGACATGTTGGGCATGTTTCTAACGGGCATTTCATCTGTAGAAGTAACCAACATCTATGGATGGAAAACACCACACCACCAAAGTGAAAGCCGTTCAGAGAAGACCTTTCTTAAATCAAAGCTACTGAGACATTAACCAGGCCAATCTGTCCAAGATCACCCTTATTCTGTCTTTAGCCCCAGGTACCTCTAGGTTTATGCCTTTTCACCAATAATGGGCACATCTATCGTAGCATAATGTATTGATAACTTTCACCACCAGGTCCTGAGTGCCTCTTCAGTTCCTGGCACTAAGATGGAAATTTCTTATATGCTACTTGTAATCCTCCCAAGAAATCCAGGACAAGGGTACTTTTATTCCAAATATTAGTTGAAGAACTGAAGCTCGGAAAAGTTAAGCAACTTTCTGGGTTCACTCAACTAACAAATGACAGCCCTGAAATTGGAGACCCAGGCTGTTGGACTCTGAAGCCTAAATGTTCTGCAGCACATCACAGGGTCACAGCAACACAGAAGTCCCTTTCCTATGAAAAAAGAGAAAAAGTGACATTTCTTCACTGCTCCATCTCTGCTCTCCTTCGGAGCTGTGGATTCCCCTAGACAATCGGTCCTTGTTTTTCAACTGTATTGTTTGTATCTCTATGACCAATTATCAGGGTATTGAAAAGCAGTTAATTAGAATACTAGAAGAGGACTTGGAGAAGTAATTAAAACAGGCCTACTCAAGTTCTCTAAAGCCAATAAATGTAAAAAAAAAAAAAAAAAAAAGAAAGAAAAAGATTCACTGAAAAAAAAAAGAAAAGCAGTTCATCAGATTGCAATGTAAGAGAAAAATAAAATTGTACTAAAAATTTAATTCCCCAAATTTAATTTATCCCAGAGAAGGTTCTGAACCCTTTTCTTAATTCCTCTTTTTTTTTTTTTTTTTTTTTTTTGAGACGGAGTCTCGCTTTTGCCCAGCCTGGAGTGCAGTGGCGCAATCTCGGCTCACTGCAAGTTCCGCCTCCCGGGTTCACGCCATTCTCCTGCCTCAGCCTCCTGAGTAGCTGGGCGTACAGGTGCTTGCCACCATGCCTGGCTAATTTTTTTGTATTTTAGTAAAGAAGGGGTTTCACCGTGTTAGCCAGGATGGTCTCGATCTCCTGACCTTGTGATCCACCTGCTTTGGCCTCCCAAAGTGCTGGGATTACAGGCGTGAGCCGTGGTGCCAGCCTAATTTCTTTTCCTTTTTGAACTCTTAAGTACTTAACTCTCTGCTTTTGTTGAAATTGGAAACTACACTCAGAGATTATTATGGTGCGCTCAACTCACATGCTCAGCTCCAGGAAGACCTAGCCCAAGGTGGGCCATGTAAAGTCACTGATGGGCACCAGGGTCTGGTATCTCTAAGTGCCTGCTGCCCTGTGCCCTGCGAACCCAGGATGAGTGCCTGGGGCAGGCCCTCTTTTGGAAGTGCCAGGCTTGAGTCATGGCACACCTTTTCTCTGCCTGCCTTCTGCCCAACTCCTGGTTCACCTCCCAGACCCTGCTGAGTCCCAAGCCTTCCTGAACCCCATCAATCTCCCCACACCCTGGAACCCTTTTCTTTCATGTCATTGCCCTGGCAGTAGTTTAGATGTTCCTCTTTGACCAGTAACCCTCCAAGACTAGTCACCCCTTCAGAGGCTGGTTCCAGGCTGGCCCTGACACTCTCTGGGGGCTGCTTTCCCCATTATTCCTGCTTCTCCCCATTTCCAAGGGCTGCCCTGGCTCCCCCATCCTTGCCTTATTTCTAATGGGATCTCTGGAAGGATTCAAGCTCCGCCTCACACTCTCATTCCCTCATCTCTTCCAATAAGCTCATTCCCTGCTGTATCTCACAGGAGTTGAAGGAATGTTTTTCAAAAAAAAATTCCTGACTGGGTGGAGAATCACTAATTTCACTCATTTCCTCAGTTTCTCACCTAATTCTCAGCCCCCTTTTTCTGGTTTTCTGCTCAGCTGCCTATGAACTGTACATTCTAAATATGGCCAAGGCAAACTCTAAGATTAGACAGTTTAGTCCCTTACAACAATAACTCATAATTCACAGACGCATGTGGCAAAGGTGAGTGTCAATATTTTTGAGGAAAGGAACTAAGTTGCTAGAATCATTTTGATCCTCCATATAAGATGGGAGAGGACCCATCTGTCAATTATTAAATACAAGATGAGATCCACGTTAGAATGGTTAGAAGAAGCTACTAACCATCAGTGCTGGATGAAGGAAGAAGAGATGCAGATATCCAAGCTTTATCGGGAAACTTCTTGCCAAATTGAAAACTTGCAAGATACAAAAACTTATCACTGAATCTGATGGTCAGACAAGATGACTAATCCCAAGAGTGTATGATCTGACAAAGCCCTGGCTTTTGCAGTCATATCTTACCACCTCTCATAACTCACACAGACTTCCACCTTAGACTCAATCAACACAACTGGCTTGTGATAGTGCTGGTTACCAAGCAGCCAAAGGCATTTCTTTCCGGGCCCGACCTTTGATTCTGGCATGGCAGAACCAACCAGAACTGTGTGGACATTTTTAAGTATAAACTGGCCATGCTCCACATCACAGCTTTCCCAGGTCACAGGAGAAAGCTGAAATCGTCTGGTGAAACTCTTCACGCACAGGCAAGAAAGCTTATTCTTCTTGCCTCCATAATGCCCTCCAACCCTATCCCTCACCCTGCAACACACACACACACACACACACACACACACACACAACTTATCAGGGAAGCCTAAAATAAAAGTGTATTACAAATGTGAACTCTGCTTAAGATACTGCATCTTCAGTTCTATGTCACTGGTGTGCATTCAAAGCCTAACAGAAGCCCTTGGTTAAGGTTCAATGAGCCAGGGAGATCTACATAGGCTCTATCACCCTTGTGATCTCAGAAGAGCAATTGTTAAGTGGATGTAGACAGGGCTCTAGTATCAGTTTCTCTCTCATTTATGCTCAGGGCAAATGTTGTTTCCTTTGCCAACCAGTGGCTTTTTCATGCATCTCCATAAATGAGGATAGCTCAATTTGTCTTAAATCAAGCTCATCAGCAGAAATGACTTTCTAACCCACATTTTCTCTAAACCTTTTTTTCTTGAATCCCTTCCTTCCTTTCTTCCTTCCTTCCTTCCTTCCTTCCCGACAGAGTCTCACTTTGTTTCCCAGGCTGGAGTGCAGTGCTTCATAGCTCACTGTAGCCTCGAACTCCTGGGATCAAGCAATCCTCCTGTCACAGCCTCTCAAGTAGCTAGAGTAGCTAGGACTACAGGCACACGCCACCATGCCTGCTAATTTTTGTAGTTATTGTACAGATGGAGTCTTGTTATGTTGCCCGGGTGGCCTTGAATGCCTGGCCTCAAGTGATCCTCTCACATCAGCCTCTCAAAGCACTGGAACTGTTTAATTTCTTTATAGCACTTATACAATGTCTATCTGTGAATCTATTTGTTAATTCTCATATGAATTGACCATTTTCTTCACTAGACTATAGTCCCCATGAGGGTGCTGAGAGTGACTATTTAGTTCATCACTAGCATGATACTAGATACCTAGTAAACACCAAATACTTTGCTGAACATTTGCTGAATTTAGGGCTTCTAATCACCCTTACTAGTTATAAACTTTTTAACAATTCTAACTTTCAATATAATTGACTTATTTCAGCCCAGAGAGAAGAAGGAATACTTTGCAAGGCAATTGGACCAGGGGATCCACTTCCTGGTACATTTATCACACAATTATATTTAACAATTATACTTATGAGCAATGTAAACAATCAGATTTAAGATATATATGTTTGCCCAAGAGATGTATAAAGATTGTTCAGTAATGAAGGAGGGACACACAGTAAAAGAAGAGCAGTCCTGCCCTCAAGGAACTTATAATTTAGTGAAGGAGACAGATGCATGTTGTAGAAATTCATGAAGGTAAAATAAGATAGTGCATCAGAGCATTGTTGTGGGAGAACAAGCCAAATTGGGAGAAGGGGGAATCTGGGAAGGCTTCATGCAGGAAGCTGGTTTTGGAGTGACACTTGAAGACAGAAAGGATTTAGTACACAACGAGGGGGGTGAGAGAAAGAAAGAGGGGGCAGAAAATGTCAGGGATGGACAGCATGAGCCACAAAAGGCAGGCACTGATATTGAAACGTTTGTTAATGAACAAAGTGGTCTTCTCCATTATGGTCTGAAATGCATCAATCAGCAAATACACAACCTCCACCTAGACTTTGACTATCTACTCCTCCTTTTTCAGAGATGTCCTCAATCCTCTTAACCTTTGGGGGGAAGGGAGATTTCAATAAGAAATATATTTGCAATTATCTTTTATTGGTTCAGTTTTAGGCCACCTACTTTAAATGTAGAAGAAAGAAACTGAGCTTTCCTTTTGTAGATTTGAAAACAGCTTTTCGTTCTTCTTCTCGCAAGCCCTCATGCATATTTTCTGAACCACATTCCCTCATAGTGTCTATTATGTATTTAGGAAATGAAGCAAATTTTCACCTTAGTAGAAGACACACATAATTAGCAAGGCCTATCTGTCCTCAGATGCACCCATGGTTTGGACATGGCTTGATTCTCTTTCGATCATATCCATCATGTAAATTTGAGGCTCTTAGATAAAGGACCTCTCACCTATCTTCCTGGGAGCCTTACATAGAGCTGAGACCTTTTAAATGCTCACAACACCCTCAGCCCCTTGGCAGGCACTTTATCCATCTCCAGTCTGTAAAGGAAAACCCTCCCCTTAATACTTAGAAACAAAGAATTTGAGTTGAAAACTTAGCTGAAAGCTCAGGTATTTTGTGTCTTCTTTTAAAGCAAAAGAGATATAAGTAAACAAATATAGTTGAAACTTTATTCAGAGATAGAAATTCTTAAGAAGGAATCAGATAAGCTGACAGAAAATATACTTTGCAATACACTGGTTTCCTGAGCAAACAGCTAACTCAACAAAGAATATAGAAGTTACCATTTTTCAGCCAACAGGAAATTATACTTTTGTCCACACACTTCTGATTTTTTGACCACACTTATTGGAAAAACTGATCCCAAGTAAAACAGTGAAATTGGGTAATTTTTGTTCTTTGGAGCCCTATATTTTCTACTAAAACCCTGGGCATTACCTCTCCTCATCTTTCTGTCTATCTTATTCCCTAACAAGTCTTACTCTCCCTATGTCCCAGTTTCTCTCAGCATCATACCACACAGAGCTAAAAAAATTCCTAAGCACCCCTTCTAGCTCTAAGAAATCTTTCACCCCCTTTGAAAATTTTCCATTATTTGTACCAAAAAGTAATTCTCCTTCTCACTCTAATAGGTAGTTGCCACTTTTATGTCACAGCATTTCAGGTTTTGATTATAGTTATTAATTTAGCTCCTCCCTCTCCATAATAAATTATAGGCAGCCTGGACAGGAACTATGTCTAATTCTTGTCAGTTTCTCCCACCGTTCTTAGCAAGCGTGCTCTCTAGATGCATTTTTGAAAGAATAAATGATGTTGTGAACAGCTGGGTTTGCCTGGCTCCCAGACTCCCATGTCTGTCTGCCTTCCTCAAAGCCTGCCACTTCCATTTCAAGATCCACGTCATTCTGAAAAGTTGACTCTGTCTCAACTCCAAGGATGGGATTCTTGACTTGGGCTATGTTAAATGGAGCAGTGCATTTCACCCCCGCCTCACCCCTCATCACAATTACTAGTTTGGGCTGCACATAAGGCTTATGGTGGTTTAATCAGAATGAATTTCAGGACTCATTTCAGGAAGGGTGGGCAAAGGCAAATTCTCTTGTTTTAGGTAGTAGAATGTGTGCATTGGCGGCCTACAAATGCTGCCACCATGTTATTAACATAACAGAGGTCAATATTTAAACTAATACCTCCTGATGCTAATACCTGCTGGCCACAGACTTTTAGGAATCTGGTAGAAGAACTGTGTTTTAATATGAAAGGAAACAAACAAAATTTCCTATCAAGTTTTGAACCCATCAAAGCCTGACAACCAAAAAAAGCTAAATTAGAGATCTATGCAGTTTGCATTATCAAAATGCCATTGTTTCTTCATCTGTAATATGGAATTAATATTGCGATAAACTATGTAAAGCACCCAGCATAAGACTGGATGCTGAACAATCACTCCATAAATATCATTTGTTTCCTTTCCTTTTCCTCCTCATCTAAAGTTTTTTTTTTTTTTAAGGAGGAAAAAAAAAAACACTATTTAAAGGAGAAAATAGACTGGGCACAGTGGTTCCCAGCACTTTGGGAGGCCGAGGTGGGAGGATTGCCCAAGGCCAGGAGTTGCAGACTGGCCTGGGCAACATAGTAAGATCCTGTCTCTACAGAAATAAATTTTAAACAAGAATTAGACACGTTTGGTGGCTCACACCTATAGTCCCAGATACTCAGGAGGCTGAGGCAGGTGAAGTGCTCGAGCCTAAGGAGTTCAAGGCTGCAGTGTGCTATGATCATGCCACTGCACTCCAGCCTGGGCAATAGAGTGAGACTCTGTCTCTAAAAAACAATCAAATAAGATAAATAATAAATAAAAAACTTTAAAAACCACTAACATATATCAATAGCCAACAATTCTTGTTAATAATAAATAAAAAACTTTAAAACCAGTAACATATTAATAGCCAACAATTCTTGTTATAACATGTTTTGCAGAATTCAGGATAAAGACAAATAATACCCAGAAAAGAAATGCCATTTTCTAACTTTCATGAAGATAAAACTAACCCAAATCAGGACTCATAGGATTTTTTGAAACTCCTAATGCTTGAGACACAGATGAATGGGAAGCCATTGCAAAGAATATAATAGCTTACATCCTGTTTCCACACATCAAAGTAACTGCCATGGCGTAACAGTGCTTGCTACACAAATGGCATATGAAAACAACATGAAGAAAAATAAACATGTTTTTGGACCATATCTTTACAGTAAAACATGTTCATTGGAAAGTGAGGACAATGGAAGGGAAGAAATTTCAATTGGCTTTCTTCAAGGTTATTTAGATAAATTGAAATTAGTTTGACTTCTTTTTGGGTTATTCTTTAACTTAAATTGTCCAAGAAGTTAGGTAAACAACCACTAGTAACAAGAGTCCCAAGTTATTCAAAAATCCTTTTATAAACCTAACACTCTAGAACCTAGTGGGCTGTATGGCTGCATAGTAACTATCCTCTGCCATCTTATTTCTATGTTATTGCAATGTGAAGAACACCCATGCTATTATTATTCCCAAACTCTTCCAGAACTGTATAAAGAAATATAGTCCTTTAGGTCCAAGTTCACTGGCTAGTTCCAGTAGCAAAACTGTAGACTCTCACACCTTTGATTACCATGATTAAACATAGTAATTTAAATAAGAGAGGAGAAAAATATACAGAGTCTGCATCCCAGTCCCTGTAAATCTCTTCACTTCAAAGTACTAGTCCCTGCAGCTTTGTAGAGGATAATAATAACAGGTGTTTCCACACTCACAGGCTCTCAAGAGAATAAAAAGAGATGGCACTAACACTTGCCACCCAAACATTCTTTACTACATCTCAGAGAAAAATCTAAAAACTCAAGTATATGGGTAAGAGGAGGGGACATGATGAAAAAAAAAAGATAAGTGAAAAATAGTAGAAAAACCATTGGCTTCATAGCCAAACCAAACTATGTGAATTCTGATCTTATTACCATTTCATCCTTAAGCAATGTATTTAATCTTCCTGAGTTCAGTTTTGTTTACATAATGGGGCTTGCTCAATCAATACTGCAGTATTGTTGTAAGGTTTAAAGAGATGACAAAGAGATATAAAGGATTTAGTGTAGATTCTTCCATTAGAAGGTTCTCAATATGTGGCAACTAAAATTACACAGGAGAGAAATAACGTCTCAGTCACGTAAATATATAACTGATGGGTATTCTGCAGAATGAACTGGAGGCTTTTTCACAGCAACTTTAAAGACATGGTATCTTTAAAGTGGCAGAACAATTGCAGATATAGAGTCCGAGAATTTTAATTGAGTAATAACATTCAAGGCAGACAAGTATAGCTTTGGAAGCATGAGGAACACAGAAAAGAATTAGAAGAATCTATACACAGAGAAGCAAAATAATTCTGAATAACACCAATCAGATTTGGATACATTGACTAAAGTGTTTTAACAGTTTATTCATAGGAAAGCATTATAAATTAACACCAGGCCAGGCACAGTGGCTCATATCTGTAATTGCAGCACTTTGAGAGGCCAAGGTAGAAGGATTGCTCGAGCCCAGGAATTTGAGACCAGCCTGGGTAACATAATGAGATCTCTAAGAAAATAAAAAATAACAATAAAAAATTAGCATCAGAACCTAATGGTATTTTATCTAAATTTTCTTATATGTATTTAACTTAACTGATAACACATGGTGTATATTTGTGTTAGGGACACTATTTGCCCAATTCTTCATGCACTGCCTATATGCACATTTCCTGACATATAACTTTGCAGTTTCTCCCACTGTAGGAGCATATTGTACTTCTGGCCCTCTTGACCCTGTGTTTGGCCAGGTGACTTACTTTGGCCCATAGACCAAAGTGGAAGTCACAATGTGCTAGCTTCTGGCTATGGCATTAAGAGTTGGTGTTTCTGTACATTCCTCTGTGCCTCTATCATTACCATGAGAAAAACATGCTGGACTAGCCCCTGGTTTTAAGAGGACGATGAAGACACATGAAGCAAGTGAAATCATCCAGGACAGCCCAGCTAGAGTCAGCAGACACCAGACATGGAAGCAGGCCCAGCCGAGCTCTGCAGAGCCACCAAACTCAGCCTTGATCAACTGGCTGACCCTCGGCCAATACACAGGTCCATAAGGATAAATGATTGCTCTTTTGTGCTATTGAGTCTTGGGATAAACTTATTAGGTGGCATTTTGCTGGCAGTAGCTAACTAAACACAATGTTCTTCAGAGGCATCTTATTTATCTTATTTTAAAAATTATTGTCCCCATCTGCTCATGCATTGCCACCAGAAGGGCAGCCACTGTTTCCCATCTTTCAGGTATCAGGTGTGCTTAAAAACAAAAGGCCTTTGATTCATGACCTGGTGTTCTTGACCTGAAGTATTACCTGGAGAAACAGAGGGGAAGGTGGTGTGAGGAGTAAATATCAGTCTAGCATCAATGGTCCAAACAAAAGCCATATTCAGTAGGCAACATTGATCACTTTATTACCCTACTTGTCTTTGTTTCTTTCATCCTCTTTATTACTTGACCCACCCAGCCCTCAGACATACACACCCTGAGTCCCTTAATTCTTGGGTCCTCCTCCCTATACCATATACCACCGATTCAGGCCTGCCCAGGAGATATGGAGGTGAATAGTCACTGTTATCAAGGGGATCACAGGTGGGAATTTGATTGCTGCTCTCTTGCTGTGTACCAAAGGCCAGCCAGTTTCTCAGTATCCCAGGGATGCCCCCACCCACTCTCCCCCTTAGGACTTCTCTCTAGAGCAGATTCTGTCTCCCTGGGATCTGCCTTTTGGATTTTCATATTTCCCTGTTAATCAAGTAAGAGGAGATGAGAAACTCAAATACCCAAGGAGAGTTACAAAGCTTCTAGCAACTTTAAAATCCTAAAGGTGCTCCCTGGACTTAGATTCCTGAATTGTTATGAAATGAAGGTATCTCCCCTGACTTTGAGGGTATCTGTCATGTATTTTTACCATACAGACAGGACTGAGTTTTCTAAACCTCCAGCCCTTTGGCTGTGACAAATTAAACCTGCAAGCCGTTACTCGAGCAAGTCAGTGTACTCTTTTGTCCGGAGTTTAAAACTTGCACCTCTGGCATAACCTAGGTATCTAGATCACTGCCTGTTCAAGAATGTCTAAACAGATGCAGTAGGAAGTACTCAGGGACAAGAGAGGGATACAGGCAGAGGCTGTGGGATTTCAGAGAAAGGTTGCCTCCAGTTAGGAGATTCACATAAAGATATCTAGCAGTGTTTGCAACAGGCTTACATTGAGATCAGTGGCTTAAATTCATCTGGAGAGGGAGAATCTTTCTTAAGGACTTGATTTTTAAAAGGAGGAGTTATCTCAAAGGAATGAACCTATGATGAAAAATTGACAACCCCCAGTAGATTCGGTGAGGCAGCTGAGTATTCTCTATCTGTCACATCAGGTAGGAAACAGTCTGGTCAACCCACAATTCACCTGCTCCTGCCCCATGACTTGATTTTTCCAGCACTTACTCCCATGTAGCTCAAAGTGAGTTCATCTGTACTTTAGCAGGACTGTAGCCAAGAAGATGCTCCTGTTAGCTGTTAATTAGGCAACATGTAGATGGATTAGTGCCACTAAATCAGTCAGTGCACTGCCAGCATCAGCATCACCAGGGCCCCACCCAGACCTATTGAAACCAGAGTCTCTGGGGTAAGGCTCAGCAATTGGGTTTTAAGAAGGCCTCCAGATGATTCCTGGTCATATTAAATTTTGAGAACCACTGATTTAGATCACCTTGAGCAAGTCACCTTTCCAGCCTTAGTGTATCTCTCTACAAAATGAAGAGATCAACTAGAATGATTTCAGTAGACCCCTGTAGCTCTGTTATTCGTGATTTTAATTTAAGTAACATCAGTCTCTCCAGTTGCTTTATTTTCTTTTTGATTCATTGATGTTTCAGAGTATAAAGGAAGATTTTGAAAGTCAGGTCACAAGGTAAGTCATCCCTATTCTCACCCAGAAGAACCTAAAACACTATCAGTTACAATAATCACACTGAGTATTTAACTAAGAAGATACAGAACTCTGATACTCAGGAGAGAAAAAATGTTGTACTGTTATATAAATAAGAAAATAGCAATTAAAATATTGTGTGTAAAATAAAAATACCCTCCTATTACTTTCTAGCTCTGTCCAGAAATAATAACCATCAGAGTCGCAATAAGCATCCCTGGCACTCAAGACTGTGGGCATTTATTTAAATACCATTTCCCACTAAAAGTACCATTTATTTATACTTATTAAAGTGAGTACAACAACAAATCAACAAATGCAAGATACAGATCTTGTTTGGAACCCAATTCAAGAAATCAACTGTAAAAATACGAGGCAATCAGGAAAATCTGAACAGTAATTGGCTATTTGGCAATTTTAAAGAATTATTTTGGGCAAGATGATAGGTTTTTCAAAAACCATCTTGTAGAGATACACACCAAAATATTGATGGATAAATGATATTACATCTGGGATTTCTGGGATTTTCTTCAAAATTATGTAGCTGCGGGGTTGGAGGGGAGACAGAGTAAATCACCCAGGGCAGCCTTGCATGGAGTCTATGTAGTTGCATGTAGCTGAGTAATGGGTACATGGGGTTTATTGCTCTCTACTGTGCTACGGATTTCAAATTTTCCATAATAACATTTTTAAATTAGTAATCTAAGAACAAAAGAGTAAGGGCAGAAAAAAAATACCCAAAAGAAAAAAATCCAAATAATAACAAAAGATAGTTCTACTTCCATTTTCTATTATGAAGAGTAAGATGACTAAACTCAATGTCTCAAAAGGAAATGTTGCCTGTGGGGCATCCTCCAGGTCATCACGTACTCTCAGTTTCTCTACTTGCAACCCATTCTTGTTTTACTCTTTGCAGAGAGAGCTTCATGAACAGAGAATCCATGCTGTCAGAGAATGCTTACTGCGGGTGTGCAGGGAACCCGGCAGGCATTTGGCAACTGTTCATGCAATGAAAAATACTCAAAGTGGAAGAAAGAGAGGCAAGTTGACAAACAACAGAATCATTTAGTCCCTTCTGCTGTGCTCCCAGCTCTTGTATGCAATATCCAAGCCTCCCTCACCCTTGAATACTTACCTTGGCCCATTGGGAGTTACTTTGCCATTGGAAGGAAACATCCAGTTAAGCTGCCTTTTACAGGGATTTCTCTTATCCATGTCTTTAATAAGTTGTGTGGGCAACGTAAAGTGACCATGCAAAGTGAAAATTAAAACAACAATATCTTTTAACCTATAAAATTGGTGAATTAAAATATTGTGACAATCTTCAATGCTGGCAAAGGCAAGATGATGTTGCTCATTAGAGCTGAAATTGGTACCACATTTCTAAAAGTCACTTTGGCCATATGTGGCAAGATCACTAATAGCAATCATGCTCTTTGGGGTGGTAATCCCTCTTCTAGGAATTATGAAGAGGAATACCAGCAATAGGTACAAAATACATATGCTATATGCAAGAGATTTGTTAACAATAAGTTAAGTAAATTATGCTCCACTCATATAATCTACTATGCCATTAAAATGATGTTTACTAAGAATATTAAATAAAATAGAAAATTTCTGTGATAAAGAAGACAACCCTGTATGCACACTATAATCTTTACCAAATAATCCAAATATATTTATTTATTGAAAGTAACTGTACCAAATATTTAAGCATTGTTGCTTTGGGCAGGTGGATCTTGAATAATTTTTATTTCTTTCTGTGTACAATGATTTCTCATTTTTCTGCAATAATAATAAGACTATTTTCATATGTTCGTCTAATATACCTTCACCATGCAAAATTATCCTATATTTCTTAGTTGCCTAATGACAAAAACAAAAGAGTCTTAGATGCACTCAAAATAGGTGCTATAGCTTGTGGATATATATATAATTTTACTTGGCTTAATTAAAAATATAGTTTAATAATACCTCCATTTCAGAGTCATTTAGAACATAAATGAGATATTACATATGAAAAAACCTTCATAAGCCTTTACATACATAGTTTGCTTTGAATGTAAAATGTTGAGAAGGCTTGAGTGAGATGTCAAACCTGAACACGCATTGTAATCTATGAAATGTTGTAAAAATGGTAGCCCCTATGATGACTTATTTAAATGGTTACTTTAAGGAAAGCATTTGAGCTTTGATACCTTATTGCTCTTCTACACTCTAGGTGGCTCTTACATAATGAAGCTAATAGTTATGCATGAAAGAACCCTGTCTGTATGAGGTCAGTATCCTATAAATGCCACCCTGATTTCCCTCTTGAGTTTCTTGGAGTTATCTGCCTCTTCCCAGAGGAAACCCCTGACTTTGCTGTATGCACAGCATGATATTATTGCTCTCAGACAGGATGCGTACTCATTTTGCCCAGGTCTTATAAGGTCAGCTTTAGCTTTCACCACTCTCTGAACATGGCACCTTATTGGGACACCACCATTCCAGTACTTCTTCTAAAGCACAGAGGAAGAAATGTGTCTTCCTAGTACAAAAAATAAATTCAAGAACAACTCTCTGCTTAATTCAAATGCAGGCTGCTTTTGGCCAGCTTTTGTGGGTTTTTTTTTTTTTTTTTTTTTTTTTTTGCCAGCAATTTGTCAAGAGGCAGTATGAAAGAAACGCTGGCAAAGACTAGAAATGCTGACAAAGACTAGAAATGCTGGCACAGACTAGATTCTGAGCTGAGCTCAATGACTAGATTAGTCATTTACCTGGATTCAACCACTTGTCCTCATCGTGCTTCAGTATGGCCACTTATAAAATTGTATCATTACATCTGTCAGGCTGCTGTGACGGTTTCAATGAGCTAACTTCTACATCCAAAGCATCTAAGAGGTCACATATTAGCTTAGAGGTCATATACACTCCAATGTTCTCTTCAATTTAGGAAATTTCTTTAGCATCTGAAAATTTCCAAGGTCAAAATATTCACACTCTGTTTTGAGAGGCAGTCTGTGGTGTTGTTAAAAATAGTTGCTGGAAAGTCCTTTATCACATTGTGCAGAAATCTGCCTCCTGAGAAAAACCCTGTCATAGCATTGCAATGTAATTGTTTTTCCTCTCTAGCTGATATTTCCTTGTCAACTGAATATTCCTATTTTCTCTCTTTGCTCCCAACCTCTATCTTCCTCTGTGTCCTGTCATCCTTTCTTATTCAGGCAAGTAACTAAAGTTTCTAGTGTAGTATATGACTATAAGCGTTGGCTCTAAAATCTTGCCTTTATTATTTACTAGCTGGGCCATCTTGGGCAATTTACTTAATGTCTCTATAATTTATTTTCCTTATCTGTAAATTGGGGTGATTACAATGTTACCTGTTTCATAAAGTTTTTGTACTATTTTACAAGCATGTGAATAATCTATATAAAACACATCATAAGACTTGGCATAGACAGTACACTTGATAAATGCTTATTGTTGATGAGAGTGATAAAGATAGTATGGTTTTCAGTACCTTCCTCAGAGGGCCAGGATATTTGGACACTGTAGTTCATCAATGACCTTCATAAATTATAATGCCACAACTAGAGTCATAAAAATGTTACAATCAGGGAAGCTCAGAGTACAGTGGGATATATACCACTTGATTTGAATATTAGCTATCCGAAATTGAGCAAGTTGTTTGACCTCTCTAAGCCTACATTGATAAAATGGGGATAATGGTAATAACGGTATCTGCTTGTAAGGTACAAACTATGTGCAAATCACCGTTCTCAGCACTAAATTTAAAAATACTTAGAATTGTCTTGGCAAGAAGTAAACATTCTATTATTATGTAGACGTTCTGGGAGGTTCAGGATGCAGCTGGCTGCCTCTAGGGTAACTTTTCTCTCATGGGCACAGTACCTGAGGTTACCCTGCCCCTGAGAAATCCCACAAGGTTCTGACTACAGCTCTGTCTGGCTCCACCGCCAGACACTTTTTAACAGGAAGGAGGTAAAGGGGAGGAGAAAAGGGTCAGGGAAGCACTGGAGGGAAAGGGAAAGAGGAAGAGGCAGTGGGAGTGGAAGAGAAGAAAACATACCAGGTGGGTGGGTGGTTGCTCTCAGGAGGGAGAAGAGGGATAGCCACCGACTCAAGAAGGGGCAGCTCTTATTTTCCTTTGTCCATGCCCAGGCTATTTGCAAGGGTCTCTGGTCAATCATTACGATTTATATGAAAAGAAAATGTATGTGAAAAAGCGTCCTACAAAATTCACGCTGTCACTTGCATATAGAGAGGCAATGGTATGGAGAACAAAGGATGTGAACTTTGGTATCAACACATTTTTCTTTTGTATAGTCACATTTTCATGACACCCATCATGAAACCTCTCCATTTGAGTACCAACTTCAGCTGAGCCTCTGCCAAGTGTGGCCTTTAATTTTTTTGGCTAGAATCCTCTTAAAAGTTATTTTTGCCACTGATTTGTGAATTCTTTAATGCTGCCAGAATAGTGGAAGGAACTATGGTGGGGGGTCAGGGAAGATATTCCCACTTCCTCCTGGTACTCACAGAAATCTGGAGGGTGGAAAAAAGTTCTCTTCACTGGGAGTGTTAAACCTCAAGCCTTCTTCTTGAATCTGGATAAATGCTTTTACAAATATTTTGCTGTTTAAAGCTCACTAAAACAACAGAGTACAACAGTGCTCTGAATTTTGGAAGTTCATCTATCCCAAATCAGTGATTCTCAATCTGGTTTTTTTGTTTGTTTAATTTTTTTTTTACTATTATTATTATACTTTAAGTTTTAGGGTACATGTGCACAATGTGCAGGTTAGTTACATATGTATACATGTGCCATGCTGGTGTGCTGCACCCATTAACTCGTCATTTAGCATTAGGTATATCTCCTAATGCTATCCCTCCCCCCTCCCCCCACCCCACAACAGTACCCAGAGTGTGATGTTCCCCTTCCTGTGTCCATGTGTTCTCATTGTTCAGTTCCCATCTATGAGTGAGAACACGCGGTGTTTGGTTTTTTGTCCTTGCGATAGTTTACTGAGAATGATGATTTCCAATTTCATCCATGTCCCTACAAAGGACATGCTCTCCAAGTATTTCTCAATCTATTGACAGACTTGAACCATCTTGTCCCTTCTATGCATCCGTAGAGTCCCTGGCCAAGAACGTTAGCGTTAGATGCCATGAATAATAACAGCTGTTACTGTGACACCTGCAGGTAGAACTGAAGAGAAGCCATTATTTTTGTGTGTGTGTAAACACCATGCAGGCCCGAGAGCTTCTGGAGAAAGAAGACCTGTAGTTCGCCAGTGGGTCTCAGGCTTCTTCTAAACCACCGTCATTGGAGCAAAGCAGCTGCCCTCTTTAGTGGTAGTTTCCAAAGATTCTCGCATTTCCTGATTTCTGGAACAGGAGCAGCAGCTTTTTCTGGTGTTTCCTCTCTCAGCCCTTTCAATGCTGTTGCAGCCTCTGATTCCCTACATTTGACCCCTTCTTGTTTCAAATACCTGGAGTGGTTTCAGTTTTCTCATGGCATCCGGATTGATGCATCAACTGTGGCTGCCCTATAGAATTGCCTGGGAAGCTTTTGCAAAATAGTGACACGTGGTTCTCACTTCTGGGAATACCGTATAGCTGTCTATATTTTTTATTGCTCTCCAAATATTTTCAATAGGCATCCCAGAATGAAAACCATTTTCTTAATTGCAAATTTGAATTTTCAGCCTCAGGCTTTGGTATCTTTTCCCTCAGACCCCCATCTCATTGTCACTTTAAATCAGGTTTACCAAGTCAGAGAACTCACTTTATTTCTTGCCCTCAATATGTTTTCTCAACATATTGAGAAGAGGCCAGCAAGCAATTTCCAATGTAAAAACCCTAGATTTGCAGATGTACTTTCCTTCAGACAATTAGCCTAAGCCAGCATCCAACTGATATATCGCAGTCCCCAGAATTTCCTTTCTCTACTGAGGTTATAGAAATGATATTATAAATGGAGAATACATTCTCTAGATGTATTTATGCTGTGATGTAAATAATTTATCAGTGATATAGGTTTTACCATTTAGTCTGGTGATCAAACCAACATTTAGAGTATTATTTTCTATGGAAGAATATTCTTCAAAAGAGCAAACACCTGAATTGTGGACTGCCCATCTGAAGTCAGTAAAAATTCCTAAAGTTGCAGATTGAGGCCTGTATTCTGTTCAGAGCTTTAATAGAATGTTTTAAATTTAACATATTTTAATTGTCTTCAATGTCAAAGTAAGCTTTCCTTGGGTTTTTAGAGAAATATCTAAATAATACCAGGGTTACATTCAACTATACATATATTTATTCATTTAATAAGTATTATTAGAGTGGCTATTGCATACTAAGTATTGGGCTTGTCACTGAGAATATAGCAATAACTCTGATGTGGAATTTGAGGCAGAGTCAGCTAGTGTTGACCTCGGTTCACAGTGGAAATTACCCTAAAATGCGAAAAATCATTTTTTAAACATCTTTTAAAAATTCATGGATGAGGTAAAAATAAGTAGAAAGTCTTAGTAGAAAAGAATAATTTCGTAATACATAAATCAAGAAAGGTAAGCGAGTAAATAAGTACTAAAAGCAGAGGCAGCTCTGAAGTTATTAATCAGTGCTGGAGACTTAGATCTTTCCTGTTAACAGACCCATATACACAGGACTACAGGGACAAAGCCTGGGCCCCGTATAAGGTGTAAAGTCAGATTGGACTCAACCACACTGATATGATTTAGCTGTGTCCCCATTCAAATCTCATCTTGAACTGTAATCCCTACAATCCCCATGTGTCATGGTAGGGACTCAGTGGGAGGTAATTGAATCATGGGGGTGGTTTCTCCCATGCTGTTCCCATGATAGTGAGTGAGTTCTCACAAGATCTGATGGTTTTATAAGCATCTGGCATTTCCCCTACTGGGTCTCATTCTCTCTCCTGCCACCGTGTGAAGAGGTGCCTTCTGCCACGATTGTAAGTCTCCTGAGGCCTCCCCAGCCATGCGGAACTGTGAGTTAATTAAACTTCTTTCGTTTATAAATTAACCAGTCTCAGGTATTTCTTCATAGCAGCATGAGAACAGACTAATACACACACAAAGCTACAACCTAAGAAAAGGAAAACACTTGGAAAAAAAAATCCACTCCAGAGAAAGACTTACTTGTCCTAGTTTTAGCTTTGGGTGGAAAAGAAAAAATATATTCTCCCCACAAAAATTCATAACCATAAGACAGCCTTGTCAGAGTTTGGACAAAGGAATCTATACTATCAGTGGGTCTCAAAAAATCCCATGTTGAAAATTTAGTTTGAAATGGCCCAGGGTTTCTGGGTATCTGGCAGAAGGTAACTGGCAATAGCAAATGCCAATGCAAACATACATATATAAGATAATGTAATATATTAAAAGTAAGTGATTTTTAAAAATGAATAGGCATTTTGAAAAATAACCAAAAAATTACTTTTGGAAAACTGTATTTTTGAAAGTGAAAAATACACTAATAGAACCAGAATGAGAAAATAAAAATTGGTGAACCATATAATAGAGATGAAAAAAATTGCTCAGAATGCAACACAAAAAGAAAATAAGAGCAAAGACACCGTGCAAGCTTCTTAGCACTTTACACATATTTCATCTTGCAATCTTTACAACAATCCTATGAAGTAGATACTATTGCTCCCTCCATTTTAGAACTGAGGGAACTGAGGCACAGAAAGCTTAAGAAACTTGCTCGAATTTATATACCAACTAAGAGTTAAAGGCATCATTTCAACCCAGAGTTTGGATTCAATTCTGTTTCTTAGCAACTATGCTATGTTCCTGTAAGAAAAATGAAAATTACAAAAAGGAAGTCACATGGAGGTTAAATTTGTTCCAGAGTAGAAGATAAAGAGAGCAAAGTAAAGGCAGTTTTTTTGAGAGATAGTAGCTGAGAAATTTCCAGAATTGATGAAAAACATCAATCATCAGATTCAGTAAGGCCAAAAGTTCTTAAGCAGGGTGAATAAAAAGAAATCATACCTAGACACAGCATAGTGAAATCACAGAACACTAAGGAAAAAGAAGCTGATATTAAAGGCAGCCAATTAGAGAAGATAGACCACTAAAAAAAATCCTCTACACAGACAAACGGCTTTTTTATTTATTTATTTATTTATTATTATTATACTTTAGGTTTTAGGGTACATGTGCGCAATGTGCAGGTTAGTCACATATGTATACATGTGCCATGCTGGTGCGCTGCACCCACTAACTCGTCATCTAGCATTAGGTATATCTCCCAGTGCTATCCCTCCCCCCTCCCCCCACCCCACAACAGTCCCCAGAGTGTGATGTTCCCCTTCCTGTGTCCATGTGTTCTCATTGTTCAATTCCCACCTATGAGTGAGAATATGTGGTGTTTGGTTTTTTGTTCTTGCGATAATTTACTGAGAATGATGATTTCCAATTTCATCCATGTCCCTACAAAGGACATGAACTCATCATTTTTTATGGCTGCATAGTATTCCATGGTGTATATGTGCCACATTTTCTTAATCCAGTTTATCATTGTTGGACATTTGGCTTGGTTCCAAGTCTTTGCTATTGTGAATAATGCCGCAATAAACATACGTGTGCATGTGTCTTTATAGCAGCATGATTTATAGTCCTTTGGGTATATACCCAGTAATGGGATGGCTGGGTCAAGTGGTATTTCTAGTTCTAGATCCCTGAGGAATCGCCACACTGCCTTCCACAATGGTTGAAGTAGTTTACAATCCCACCAACAATGTAAAAGTGTTCCTATTTCTCCACATCCTCTCCAGCACCTGTTGTTTCCTGACTTTTTAATGATTGCCATTCTAACTGGTGTGAGATGGTATCTCATTGTGGTTTTGATTTGCATTTCTCTGATGGTCAGTGATGGTGAGCATTTTTTCATGTGTTTTTTGGCTGCATAAATGTCTTCTTTTGAGAAGTGTCTGTTCATGTCCTTTGCCCACTTTTTGATGGGGTTGTTTGTTTTTTTCTTGTAAATTTGTTGGAGTTCATCATAGATTCTGGATATTAACCCTTTGTCAGATGAGTAGGTTGCGAAAATTTTCTCCCATTTTGTAGGTTGCCTGTTCACTCTGATGGTAGTTTCTTTTGCTGTGCAGAAGCTCTTTAGTTTAATTAGATCCCATTTGTCAATTTTGGCTTTTGTTGCCATTGCTTTTGGTGTTTTAGACATGAAGTCCTTGCCCATGCCTATGTCCTGAATGGTAATGCCTAGAGCAATTAGGCAGGAGAAGGAAATAATGGGTATTCAATTAGGAAAAGAGGAAGTCAAATTGTCCCTGTTTGCAGATGACAAGATTGTATATCTAGAAAACCCCATTGTCTCAGCCCCAAATCTCCTTAAGCTGATAAGCAACTTCAGCAAAGTCTCAGGATACAAAATCAATGTACAAAAATCACAAGCAGGGGGGAGGAGCCAAGATGGCCGAATAGGAACAGCTCCGGTCTACAGCTCCCAGCCCGAGCGACGCAGAAGACGGGTGATTTCTGCATTTCCATCTGAGGTACCAGGTTCATCTCACTAGGGAGTGCCAGACAGTGGGCGCAGGTCAGTGGGTGAGTGCACCATGCGCCAGCCGAAGCAGGGGCGAGGCATTGCCTCACTCAGGAAGCGCAAGGGGTCAGGGAGTTCCCTTTCCAGGGGTGACAGACTGCACCTGGAAAATCAGGCCACTCCCACCCGAATACCGTGCTTTTCCGATGGGCTTAGGAAACGGTGCCCCAGGAGAGTATAGCCTGCACCTGGCTCAGAGGGTCCTATGCCCACGGAGTCTCGCTGATTGCTAGCACAGCAGTCTGAGATCAAACAACAAGTCGGCAGCGAGGCTGGGGGAGGGGCGCCCGCCATTGCCCAGGCTCCCTTAGGTAAACAAAGCAGCCTGGAAGCTTGAACTGGGTGGAGCCCACCACAGCTCAAGGAGGCCTGCCTGCCTCTGTAGGCTCCACCTCTGGGGGCAGGGCACAGACAAACAAAAAGACAGCAGTAACCTCTGCAGACTTAAATGTCCCTGTCTGACAGCTTTGAGGAGAGCAGTGGTTCTCCCAGCACGCAGCTGGAGATCTGAGAACGGGCAGACTGCCTCCTCAAGTGGGTCCCTGACCCCTGACCCCCGAGCAGCCTAACTGGGAGGCACCCCCCAGCAGGGGCAGACTGACACCTCACACGGCCGGCCAGGTACTCCAACAGACCTGCAGCTGAGGGTCCTGTCTGTTAGAAGGAAAACTAACAGAAAGGACATCCACACCAAAAACCCATCTGTACATCACCATCATCAAAGACCAAAAGCAGATAAAACCACAAAGATGGGGAAAAAACAGAGCAGAAAAACTGGAAACTCTAAAAAGCAGAGTACCTCTCCTCCTCCAAAGGAACGCAGTTCCTCACCAGCAAAGGAACAAAGCTGGATGGAGAATGACTTTGACGAGCTGAGAGAAGAAGGCTTCAGACGATCAAATTACTCCGAGCTACGGGAGGATATTCAAACCAAAGGCAAAGAAGTTGAAAACTTTGAAAAAAATTTAGAAGAATGTATAACTAGAATAACCAATACAGAGAAGTGCTTAAAGGAGCTGATGGAGCTGAAAACCAAGGCTCGAGAACTACGTGAAGAATGCAGAAGCCTCAGGAGCCGATGCGATCAAATGGAAGAAAGGGTATCAGCCCTGGAAGATGAAATGAATGAAATGAAGTGAGAAGGGAAGTTTAGAGAAAAAAGAATAAAAAGAAACGAGCAAAGCCTCCAAGAAATGTGGGACTATGTGAAAAGACCAAATCTACGTCTGATTGGTGTACCTGAAAGTGACGGGGAGAATGGAAACAAGTTGGAAAACACTCTGCAGGATATTATCCAGGAGAACTTCCCCAATCTAGCAAGGCAGGCCAACATTCAGGTTCAGGAAATACAGAGAACGCCACAAAGATACTCCTCGAGAAGAGCAACTCCAAGACACATAATTGTCAGATTCACCAAAGTTGAAATGAAGGAAAAAATGTTAAGGGCAGCCAGAGAGAAAGGTCGGGTTACCATCAAAGGGAAGCCCATCAGACTAACAGCGGATCTCTCGGCAGAAACCCTACAAGCCAGAAGAGAGTGGGGGCCAATATTCAACATTCTTAAAGAAAAGAATTTTCAACCCAGAATTTCATATCCTGCCAAACTAAGCTTCATAAGTGAAGGAGAAATAAAATACTTTACAGACAAGCAAATGCTGAGAGATTTTGTCACCACCAGGCCTGCCCTAAAAGAGCTCCTGAAGGAAGCGCTAAACATGGAAAGGCACAACCGGTACCAGCCACTGCAAAATCATACCGAAATGTAAAGACCATCGAGACTAGGAAGAGACTGCATCAACTAACGAGCAAAATAACCAGCTAACATCATAATGACAGGATCAGATTCACACATAACAATATTAACTTTAAATGTAAATGGACTAAATGCTCCAATTAAAAGACACAGACTGGCAAATTGGATAAAGACTCAAGACCCATCAGTGTGCTGTATTCAGGAAACCCATCTCACGTGCAGAGACACACATAGGCTCAAAATAAAAGGATGGAGGAAGATCTACCAAGCAAATGGAAAACAAAAAAAGGCAGGGGTTGCAATCCTAGTCTCTCATAAAACAGACTTTAAACCAACAAAGATCAAAAGAGACAAAGAAGGCCATTACATAATGGTAAAGGGATTAATTCAACAAGAAGAGCTAACTATCCTAAATATATATGCACCCAATACAGGAGCACCCAGATTCATAAAGCAAGTCCTGAGTGACCTACAAAGAGACTTAGACTCCCACACATTAATAATGGGAGACTTTAACACCCCACTGTCAACATTAGACAGATCAACGAAACAGAAAATCAACAAGGATACCCAGGAATTGAACTCAGCTCTGCACCAAGCAGACCTAATAGACATCTACAGAACTCTCCACCCCAAATCAACAGAATATACATTTTTTTCAGCACCACACCACACCTATTCCAAAATTGACCATATACTTGGAAGTAAAGCTCTCCTCAATAAATGTAAAAGAACAGAAATTATAACAACCTATCTCTCAGATCACAGTGCAATCAAGCTAGAACTCAGGATTAAGAATCTCACTCAAAACCACTCAACTACGTGGAAACTGAACAACCTGCTCCTGAATGACTACTGGGTACATAACGAAATGAAGGCAGAAATAAAGATGTTCTTTGAAACCAACGAGAACCAAGACACAACATACCAGAATCTCTGGGATGCATTCAAAGCAGTGTGTAGAGGGAAATTTATAGCACTAAATGCCCACAAGAGAAAGCAGGAAAGATCCAAAATTGACACCCTAACATCACAATTAAAAGAACTAGAAAAGCAAGAGCAAACACATTCAAAAGCTAGCAGAAGGCAAGAAATAACTAAAATCAGAGCAGAACTGAAGGAAATAGAGACACAAAAAACCCTTCAAAAAATTAATGAATCCAGGAGCTGGTTTTTTGAAAGGATCAACAAAATTGATAGACCGCTAGCAAGATTAATAAAGAAAAAAAGAGAGAAGAATCAAATAGATGCAATAAAAAATGATAAAGGGGATATCACCACCGATCCCACAGAAATACAAACTACCATCAGAGAATATTACAAACACCTCTACGCAAATAAACTAGAAAATCTAGAAGAAATGGATAAATTCCTCAACACATACACCCTCCCAAGACTAAACCAGGAAGAAGTTGAATCTCTGAATAGACCAATAACAGGAGCTGAAATTGTGGCAATAATCAACAGCTTACCAACCAAAAAAAGTCCAGGACCAGATGGGTTCACAGCCGAATTCTACCAGAGGTACAAGGAGGAGCTGGTACCATTCCTTCTGAAACTATTCCAATCAATAGAAAAAGAGGGAATCCTCCCTAACTCATTTTATGAGGCCAGCATCATCCTGATACCAAAGCCTGGCAGAGACACAACCAAAAAAGAGAATTTTAGACCAATATCCTTGATGAACATTGATGCAAAAATCCTCAATAAAATACTGGCAAACAGAATCCAGCAGCACATCAAAAAGCTTATCCACCATGATCAAGTGGGCTTCATCCCTGGGATGCAAGGCTGGTTCAATATAAGCAAATCAATAAATGTAATCCAGCATATAAACAGAACCAAAGTCAAAAACCACATGATTATCTCAATAGATGCAGAAAAGGCCTTTGACAAAATTCAACAACCCTTCATGCTAAAAACTCTCAATAAATTAGGTATTGATGGGTCGTATCTCAAAATAATAAGAGCTATTTATGACAAACCCACAGCCAATATCATACTGAATGGGCAAAAACTGGAAGCATTCCCTTTGAAAACTGGCACAAGACAGGGATGCCCTCTCTCACCACTTCTATTCAACATAGTGTTGGAAGTTCTGGCCAGGGCAATTAGGCAAGAGAAGGAAATCAAGGGTATTCAATTAGGAAAAGAGGAAGTCAAATTGTCCCTGTTTGCAGATGACATGATTGTATATCTAGAAAACCCCATTGTCTCAGCCCAAAATCTCCTTAAGCTGATAAGCAACTTCAGCAAAGTCTCAGGATACAAAATCAATGTACAAAAATAACAAGCATTCTTATACATCAATAACAGACAAACAGAGAGCCAAATCATGAGTGAACTCCCATTCACAATTGCTTCAAAGAGAATAAAATACCTAGGAATCCAACTTACAAGGGATGTGAAGGACCTCTTCAAGGAGAACTACAAACCACTGCTCAAGGAAATAAAAGAGGATACAAACAAATGGAAGAACATTCCATGCTCATGGGTAGGAAGAATCAATATCATGAAAATGGCCATCCCTCCCAAGGTAATTTACAGATTCAATGCCATCCCCATCAAGTTACCAATGACTTTCTTCACAGAATTGGAAAAAACTACTTTAAAGTTCATATGGAACCAAAAAAGAGCCCGCATCGCCAAGTCAATCCTAAGCCAAAAGAACAAAGCTGGAGGCATCACGGTACCTGACTTCAAACTATACTACAAGGCTACAGTAACCAAAACAGCATGGTACTGGTACCAAAACAGAGATATAGATCAATGGAACAGAACAGAGCCGTCAGAAATAATGCCACATATCTACAACTATCTGATCTTTGACAAACCTGACAAAAACAAGAAATGGGGAAAGGATTCCCTATTTAATAAATGGTGCTGGGAAAACTGGCTAGCCATATGTAGAAAGCTGAAACTGGATCCCTTCCTTACACCTTATACAAAAATCAATTCAAGATGGATTAAAGACTTAAATGTTAGACCTAAAACCATAAAAACCCTAGAAGAAAACCTAGGCAATACCATTCAGGACATAGGCATGGGCAAGGACTTCATGTCTAAAACACCAAAAGCAATGGCAACAAAAGCCAAAATTGACAAATGGGATCTAATTAAACTAAAGAGCTTCTGCACAGCAAAGGAAACTACCATCAGAGTGAACAGGCAACCTACAAAATGGGAGAAAATTTTCACAACCTACTCATCTGACAAAGGGCTAATATCCAGAATCTACAATGAACTCCAACAAATTTACAAGAAAAAAACAAACAACCCCATCAAAAAGTGGGCAAAGGACATGAACAGACACTTCTCAAAAGAAGACATTTATGCAGCCAAAAAACACATGAAAAAATGCTCACCATCACTGACCATCAGAGAAATGCAAATCAAAACCACAATGAGATACCATCTCACACCAGTTAGAATGGCAATCATTAAAAAGTCAGGAAACAACAGGTGCTGGAGAGGATGTGGAGAAATAGGAACACTTTTACACTGTTGGTGGGACTGTAAACTAGTTCAACCACTGTGGAAGTCAGTGTGGCGATTCCTCAGGGATCTAGAACTAGAAATTCCATTTGACCCAGCCATCCCATTACTGGGTATATACCCAAAGGACTATAAATCATGCTGCTATAAAGACACATGCACACGTATGTTTATTGCGGCATTATTCACAATAGCAAAGACTTGGAACCAAGCCAAATGTCCAACAATGATAGACTGGATTAAGAAAATGTGGCACATATACACCATGGAATACTATGCAGCCATAAAAAATGATGAGTTCACGTCCTTTGTAGGGACATGGATGAAATTGGAAATCATCATTCTCAGTAAACTATCGCAAGAAGAAAAAACCAAACACCGCATATTCTCACTCATAGGTGGGAATTGAACAATGAGAACACATGGACACAGGAAGGGGAACATCACACTTCGGGGACTGTTGTGGGGTGGGGGGAGGGGGGAGGGATAGCATTGGGAGATATACCTAATGCTAGATGACGAGTTGGTGGGTGCAGCGCACCAGCATGGCACATGTATACATATGTAACTTACCTGCACGTTGTGCACATGTACCATAGAGCCTAAAGTATAATAATAATAATAATAATAATAACAACAATAATAATAAAAAGAAAAAAAATTTTTTTTAAAAAAAAAGAGGAAAAAAAAAAATCACAAGCCTTCTTATACACCAACAACAGACAAACAGAGAGCCAAATCATGAGTGAACTCCCATTCACAATTGCTTCAAAGAGAATAAAATACCTAGGAATCCAACTTACAAGGGATGTGAAGGACCTCTTCAAGGAGAACTACAAACCACTGCTCAAGGAAATAAAAGAGGATACAAACAAATGGAAGAACATTCCATGCTCATGGGTAGGAAGAATCAATATCGTGAAAATGGCCATACTGCCCAAGGTAATTTACAGATTCAATGCCATCCCCATCAAGCTACCAATGACTTTCTTCACAGAATTGGAAAAAACTACTTTAAAGTTCATGTGGAACCAAAAAAGAGCCCGCATCGCCAAGTCAATCCTAAGCCAAAGGAACAAAGCTGGAGGCATCACACTACCTGACTTCAAACTATACTACAAGGCTACAGTAACAAAAACAGCATGGTACTGGTACCAAAACAGAGATATAGATCTATGGAACAGAACAGAGCCCTCAGAAATAATGCCACATATCTAGAACTATCTGATCTTTGACAAACCTGAGAAAAACAAGCAATGGGGAAAGGATTCCCTATTTAATAAATGGTGCCGGGAAAACTGGCTAGCCATATGTAGAAAGCTGAAACTGGATCCCTTCCTTACACCTTATACAAAAATCAATTCAAGATGGATTAAAGACTTAAACGTTAGACCTAAAACCATAAAAACCCTAGAAGAAAACCTAGGCATTACCATTCAGGACAAACGGCTTCTTAAAAGTAGCAGTGGAAGCAGGAAGACAGTCAACTACTATCTTTAAAAAATGAGTGAAAAGAATAATCAACCTACAATGTGTACCCAGTAAAATTCTTTGAAGAATGTGAGCAAAATAAAGACCTTTTACACAAATGAAAATTGAAAGATAATACTACTGGTTTACCCTTACTAAAGGTACATATGGAAGATACATTTGAAAAACAATGAAAGTTACACAAGAAGGAAAATCAAATAATAAAGGAAGAAATGTTACTTCAAAACACTGTAAATATGTGGGTAAACATATTTTGTATGAATCAACAATATCTAATTTATCGGTTTAAAATACTAGAAAATACTAAAATACTAGGCAACAATATTATATGACTTTGGGGGGCCTTTCTGTCTATGTGTTCTGAGATATGTGTATTGTTTGAGAAGAAAGTAAGATTATTTAACTTCAGTTTTCTTAAACTAATGTGAAAATTTGTATTTGACAGCAATAAAAGAGTAAAAATAGAGTGTATATCTTCCAAACTAGTAAAGGTAAAAAATGAAGTGAAGAAGAAAAAAGTTTACTTAATTAAAAAAGAAATGAAGGAAGGAGGAAAGGAAGGAAGGAAAAAAAGAGAGAAGGGAGGGAGGGAGAAAAGGAGGGAAAAGGGAGGAAGAAAGGAGAGAAAAATAAAACCTACAAAAATATAGACAAATAGTAAACAAAAAACTAAAAGGAAGAAATAGATGTACATTTTATCAATAGATAATTTGTGTACCAAACTCTACAGTTAAAAATGAGATTTTTAAAATCAGACTTTATGTCTAAAAATTGCTTAGAAGGCCATTATTTAGACGTGTTTTAAATAAGATGACTTGGAAAGTTTTGAAAGAAAAAAATCTCAAAAAGTTATGTCTGACAAAACACAAACCAAACAAGAAAGAAATTGATATGTCTATGTCATTATTACGAAACAAGCCTTAAACCATGTAGGTTGCTGCAACAGAAATAAGTACAGCCTGTTGAAAGGGAAAAGGGAGGAGCTCCTTATTCTTCCCGGAAAGGTTAGGAAAGCATTGAAATAAGTTTGAAAGGAAAAAAGAAAATAAACATTTACCTAATGTTTTTCGAGCAGCTGCTGAATCCTAACCTGAATCTAGGAGATTTATTTGCATTCTCTCCATTTAATCCTCATGACAACTCTACAATATGAATTATTAGCTCCAGGTTAAGCAAGTTTTCTAAAGGCTTATGTGTGGTTCTGCAGAAAATTAAATCCAGTTCTGTTGAACGAGAAAACTCTCCACAGGAAAACTCAGAGCCTTAAGGATTTGTGTGTAGGGTTGACAGATAAAATGCAGGATACCCAGTTAAATTTGAAATTTAGGCAAACAACAAATGATTATTTTGTATAAATACCCCATGCAATATTTGGAACATAGTTGTACTAAAAAAAATTTACCATTTATCTGAAATTCAAATTTTACTGGGAGTCCTGTGTTTTCATTTTCTAAATCTGGCAAGTCTGCATAGGAAGTGAAATAGAACAAAAGACAGAATTGAGCTGAGATCTAGTGGTGCTTCTCAAAGGCCTTTCCTTGGGTCATGAAGCAAGTCTCCCTCCATTCCTCTCCCAACAACCCACTCGAACATTAAAGTGAGAAATATATGGATGACCATGTTTCTATTATGATTTATATTTCCTATTATTAATAGTTATTACTATTTTCATAAATGAATACACAATGAGGTACTGGAGAAAGAGACTTAGGAAAAATAATCATACATTTTCTTCTATATTCCATTTGAAGCACTTGGAAGACTTTTCTTTGCTAAATGACCATGAATCATAAGATGTGTAGTCCCCAAGTTTGCAAATGGAGCTACTAGGAGTATGTTCACTATAATAATGTCCTACCACAATGACATAGTTCCATGCACAATGGGGTATATGCTCACTTTTCAGCATAAGCTAAGGATGCAAATCCTGTCTAGACTGGAAGAATAAAGCATCCACGCTCAGGTTAATCAGACACAATTTCCTGGGGCAGGTGAGTTTACTAGGCTGGTGGTAGGAGAAAAATATAGGTTGGACTCTTCTAAAAGAGAAAATTGTTTAGTGGCGATATTAAAGTTTTGAAGATTTGAAGATCTGGCTTCAAATTTAATCTTACATATATAATATACTTGTGATAATGTTGGGATATCTTCCATATTTATCCATAGAAATATGTAGGAGCTGGGTATATGGTATAAATGAATGTATACATTATATGACTAGGAGGTTGTTTTAATTAATTTGCATGAAAAATATCATTGTGTGTTATTTGACTATAAACATAAAATCATAACAATGTACCATACCAGTTACCTATACATGTTTGTATTTGTTTTCCACATTTACAGAATAAGAGATTCTAGTTGAAAATTCCTTTTGCCTGAGATCAGTGGCACAGCATGTGGTAGAGGAGGTTCACAGTGAATCTCTCTCATGATATGCCTTACCTCATCTTTCTACCATCAAGCTACAGTGGAGACAATCTGACATGGTGGTGGTAGATGATCTTGGTTTTCAGGTGGGGTTATTATGCTATGCGTTGCCGAAAGAGGAATCCATAAAAAGGAAATTAGCATGCTGAGGCTCAATATGCAATGCCCTCCAACACTATGGTACTGAATTCTAATTTCCACAGTTAGCCTCTAATCCTAATTTTTCAAAAAAGTAAAATGTAACAAAATACACTCTGCACTAAATTCAATCTGATCACATCATTTTAGTTTGATGATTCAGAAGATGATCCAAAGATCTTCTTTTGGCCCAGAACATCAATTGAATAATTTGTAAAAATTGAGGGATAGGGTATAGTGGAAAAAGTGTGAGTTTCAGCACCAGCTCTACCACAATATCTGGATGACTGAGGACAAATTGTTCACCCTCTCCAAGCTTCGGTTTAGCAAACAAGAGTTATCATTTAAGGAATAATAAAAGCAAGGGCCAAGCATGGTGCCTGATAGACTGAAGGACAGAAAAACTATTCAATAACCACTTTGGCCTCACAAGATCCAGTTGTCACTATACAGATGGAAAAAGCAAATGGCATGAGGCACCACACTGATTCTGTCGTGTTTGGAAATAAGCGATCTTAAAAATAAATAAATAAATAAACCCCTGAAAAAACAAAACCTCACAACATTAATATTTGCTTATATTTATATTTATTACACATATTTACTTATTCAAAGCAACTTTAAATGTGTTCAATACATTTTTTAAAATCCAAGTTCACTTGGGATCTTGTTTATTTATCATCTAGATAAAAAGTTTGCAAACTATAGCCAAAGGGCCCAATTCCACCTGCCACCTGATTTTATAAATAAAGTTTTATTGGAGCATAACTACATCTATTTGTCTTTTTTTTTTTTTTGAGATGGAGTCTTGGTCTGTCACCCAGGCTGGAGCGCAGTGGCGCAATCTCGGCTCACTGCAAGCTCCGCCTCCCAGGTTCACGCCATTCTCCTGCCTCAGCCTCCCGAGTAGCTGGGACTACAGGCGCCCGCCACCACGCCCGGCTAATTTTTTGTATTTTTAGTAGAGACGGGTTTTCACCATGTTAGCCAGGATGGTCTTGATCTCCTGACCTCGTGATCCACCCGTCTCGGCCTCCCAAAGTGCTGGGATTACAGGCATGAGCCACTGCATCCGGCCCACCTATTTGTTTACATGTGATCTATGGCCACTCTTTCACTGCATTGCCAGTTGGGTAGGCCTACTAGAAACTTTATGGCCCACAGAACCACAAAGGTTTACTATCTGATACTTCAGATAGTAAACAGATCAGAAAAAAAAATTGCCAATCCCTGATTCTAAATCAAAGTATGTTGTAAGAAAAGTCAAATTGTAAGTAAGTAAGTCAAGTCTATTGTAAGTAAAGTCAAAGCCAGGCCATTTCAACAGACAGGCAGGAATTCTTTCGCATGCTCTAATGGTGCCCAAAGCACAGCTCAATAAGGTGACAGCACATCAGACTGGGAGTTTCAGTGGTTAAAAGTCAGCTAGATCTGGCTTCAAATCCCACCTTATGTAGATAAGACACTTGTGAGATTCTCAGAAGGCTCGAAGTTTATCTTGACGTAGGATACAGAAACTGCTCAACAAATATTCAATGTCTCAACACTTCTTCACCTTTCACAATTCAAATATATATCAGCTTTGCTCCTACATTTTCTTTTATTTCAGATGTGAGAAATTAAAAGAGAGCAGCTCAAGTAAGATCACTCTAAGGCCATGACAAAGTGGTACAAAACAAGTCTATTGCACAATTTTGTCTAAGCACAGACAAAAACAAGATCATTGGGCCACCCGTAAAATACCAAGTACTCCCCTTTCTGGTTAAAATTAGTGACTGACATTTCTTTACCTAATCATAAAGTTGTCCCTGCTTTCTGACAGCATCCAATACATAGCAAATCCCCACATTCCCTAGTCACCCATCCAAAACCCAAATCCTTCCACAGACTGTTTCTAATACTCTCTTACTAAGTTGCCTCAAGATTCCCCATGGCGTGTGTTTTCGCTCCCTGCAATGAGTCATAAGCCCTACAAACACGTTTTAGTGGCCTTTGGCTGAAAGTCATTGAGTGATGGAATAGTGAGACAGGATAGTTTGTTTTTATTTATAGATGTTATAAAAACTAAAAACTGTACAATGGTGGTAGGAGGGAAGAGGGTAATAATTTTGAATAATGCTCTGTCCTAGGCATTTTTCACACATTATTACTTTTGATCCTCACAATTTTTTCATTTGAGTTAGATATCACTCTCTTCCTTTTACTTACACAAATAGCTGAGGCTTCATGAAGCTGACCAAGGCCATGCATCTGGAATATGGCAGGTGTGCTTGTTTCTTTAAAGTACTCAATAGCAGAGAGAATCATCACAGTTTTTATAAAGAAAGTCTAGGCAATACGGAATAAAATTACTAGCCTGTATTTCCCCCCGTGGCATAAGCCTCCTGTATGTATCCCATGCTGCCAGGCACAGGGGCCAGGATGCACAGGGTCTCTCTGAATATCTTAGAAACTTCTCTATTCCTCCTTCTCTTAAACTTAAGCCCTCAGAGCAGCTGTTAGTTATGTCCTTGGTATTGGCACTTACTATACAAGATTAGGATACAAGATGAGAGATAACCAGGCTCCTAACCACTAGCCTTCATAATCACCTAAAGAGATTAATCAAATCCCTGGTGCCCAGAGCCTCTTCTCAGACCACTGGATTAGAATTTGTGGAGAGACTGGTGCTGGTAAGTGGTTCAGGTGATTCTGAAACAAACCCAATTTGAGAATCACTGCCTTAATGTGCCTGAGTGTCAATTTCCTTGTTGTTTATCCAAAGGCCATTTTTATATTGAGACTCAGTGAAGAGTCAACCTTCTGATCTCTCCACCTTCACTGATCTCCCTCCTTCCTAAACCACCACAGCATTCAGGGTCCACATCCGTAACTCATGCCTGAGCATGGAGGCTGCTGAGACACACTTAGAGCTTGAAGTCAAAATTCACTCTCCTGACTGGCTAGGTGACCTTGAGCCTTGATTTTTCCATTTGCATTATAAGGCTTTAAAGTTTTTAAAATAAACTTTAATTGTATTAGGACATATTCTAGAAAACTAGCTACAAAACTAGCTACCCACTCAGTCATTTGGTTAATGATATTTACTCAATGTTCTTTTTCCATTTATGCTAACAAAGATTATCTAATCACTCTGTTTTTCTGCAAATGTCTCCAAATTGGCCTGTTTTAGATCTGTTCCTGTGAAGAAAATTTGACACTTAACTTGTAATTTCTTGTAATTAAGTATCTGGGGAAAAAAACAGTAAAATAAGAATTATTACTTCTACCTCCTCTTTATAAATCATAAAGCATTTTACAAGTATAGATTTTCAGAAAGTCTTCTGATCTTGGCATTAGTTTTACATATATAAATTGTGTCCTTCTAACTAATTATAGTCTCCTGGAATGCATGGGTTATAAAAATATCTTTGAATCTCTCTCTCTCTCACTCTCTATCTATCTATGGTATTATAAAGAGTAAATTAGGCAAAATCATTTCTATTTTACTATTAAAATTTTTTCCAGAAAACTCAACTAAGAAACCTATATATGTTTGTTTCAAATTTACTGCATCTGAAATGAGTATGAAGGGTGACTGGGGAGAGGAGAGAGAGAGTAGGCGTCAAATTAATGTGACAATTGTTTAACGTTTTAAAACGTTATTGCATCTCATGCCAAAATTTTAAGCAAGGCCATCACATAGCATAAAGACTGGATCCTATTCTACAAGGAGATTACAACCAAATAATAAGATTAAACCTAAACTAAAATTATCTTTGTAAGACAGCATAGATGTGTTACATGAGTGCCATTATACTAGATGACACAGAGAAATGAGAACAATTCCATATGTGCGCATCAGTGGTCCATGTGCTGGGTTGAATAGCAAGTCGCGCTGAGGAAAATGAGGTGGTTGAATGCCAGGCATAGATCATAACATTCCAAAGAAGGGAACTGACAATATATGTTTTCAGGAGCAACAGGTGGAGGACAGTGGGCAGTAATGCATGAAAAACACATAGCAGGGTATTCTTAGACAAGATTCCAATATGGATGCTCCTAAATTTTCAAAGGGGTTTTGTCTCTAAAAACTCATTGTAAGTTGAAAATACCATTAAGTTGAAAGTATATTTAACATACCTCACCTACCAGACATCATAGCTTAGCCTCAACTACTTTAAATATGCTTAGAACACATCCATTAGCCTACAGTTGGGCAAAATCATCTAACACAAAGCTATTTTATAACAACGTTATTATAAATGATTTTTAAGCAAAAGTCAAGATTCAGAGTTTGTTTTCTACTGAGTGAATATTGCTTTCACACTATTATAAAGTTGCAAACTTATAAGTCAACCATTGTTTATATGGGGGATTGTCTGTACTTCCAAACCAGAGGTGGCTGGAGGCCAAGGTATATGGGTAACTTACTTTTTCATGTGATTCCAAGAACAGATGCAAGAGTTTATCTTTAAGCAAAAGAACAAATATTATGTAATTTCATTTATACAAGGGACCTAAAATTGTCAAATTTATAGAGACTGAAAGTAGAATAAAGATAATCAGGGGATAACCTCCACTGCCACACAGTGACAACATGACATGTTGGCTTGTCAATATACATTTTTAAATTCAAACACTACTTAAGTGTTTAAAGAGAAAGTATAGCTAAGTGACAGAAAGATGGCTGACTGGAAGCCCCTAGCACATGTCCTCACCACAAAGACAGACAAAACAATGAATAAATAACTACATTTTAATAAAAATAGCTAAAGCAGAGTGGTGGAGTTCCTTAAAGAAGTAATAGAAACCTGAGTGAACACGGAAACTTAGGATACCCACATAGAGAACAGAAGGAAACACAAGGACTCCTACATCCCATCCCCCAGCCAGGATCAGCTGGGAGCCAGGAGGAATTTCTCCCATTGTCAGAAAGGTGAGCAAGAGAACCCTAGCCAACATCATCCACACTTTGGACATCTACAGACCTTGCCAGTGAGTCTCTACAGTCCTCACAGGCATTAAGTCGAGCTGAGGGAGCTGCCTGGAGTCCACACAGCTGTGCTCCTAGCAGAGAAGGAGTGGACACAGTGCCCCACCCCCAGTGGCCTGCATGGCTACTGTGTTATGCCATTTTGGAACTGGAACTATGTTGGAGTGTGTCTTGCTCCAGGGGCATGGAGCTATGGGTGCCTCTTCATACCTGAAGTTAAGCTGCCACAGAACCACCCCCATTCTGTGGCCTGAAATCCCCAAGTTGAGCTGTGAGCAGCTGCTACACCCTTCCCTGGAGGCCAAGCAGCAGTGGAACCACTCTACCTGCTCCTCCATCTGCCCCCTTGCCTGGAGCTAAAGCTGAAGCTGTGCAATCCCTCCTAGGGAAACCTTGCTTTGGCAGAACAGCTCCGTATACATCTCCCAGTCGTGGCTGTGCCCTGCCTTCTGGGCTCTAAACTGAGGCTGCACGCTGCCTGCTGGGAAAATGGTGCCTTAGTGGAATTCCTTTATCTACCCTTCCCAGTCACTGAGCTCTACCCTTAGGATAGAGCTGTAGTTTGGATATTTGACCCTCCAAGCCTAATGTTGAAATTGGATCCACAATGTTGGAATCCAGGCCAAACAGGAGGTGCTAAGGTCATGGGGGTGGATCCCTCATGAATGGCTTGGTGCTCTCCTCATGGTAATAAGTGAATTCTTGCTCTATTAATTCCCGTGAGAATTTCCCTGAGAGCTGGTTGTTAAAAAGAGCCTGGCACCTTCCCCATCTCTCTTGCTTCCTCTCTTGCCATGTGATCTGCACACCTGCCATGTTTCTTGAACGGGCTGCAGAACCATGAGCTAAATAAACCAATCTTCTTTATAAACTACCCAGCCTCAATATTCCTTCACTGCAACACAAAGACAGGACCTGAGCTGCAGCTGCACGCTCCCTCTAGGAAAACAGTTCTTCAGCAGAACAACTCCATCCACCTCTCCAGTTGTTGCTGCGCCCTGCCCCTTGGGGCCTGAGCTCAAGTTGCACAATCTTTCCTGGGGAAATGGTGCCTTGGTGGAGTTGCTTCATCTACTTCTCCCGGTTGCTGCTGCACCCTGCCCTGAGGGGCCTAAGCCAAGGCTGTGCATTGCCTCCCAAGTAAACAGTGCCCTGGCAGAGCTGCTCCAAAAGCCCCTCCCACTCGCTGCTGCACCTGTCCCACAGGACCAGTACTGAAGTTGCACACTGCCTCGCATCCCTTCCAGTTACTACTGTGCCCTGACACAGGTTTCAGAGCTGAAGCTATGCCTGACATCCCAGGGAAACAGTGCCTTGGCTGCCCAGAGCAGTCATACCTCACCAAAGTCTAAGTTGAAGCAACAACCTGCCTCCCAGGAAATGGTGCCTTGACTGTCTGAAGTGGTCATACACTGCAGTACCTAAGCCAAAACAGTGCCCTGTGTCCCAAGGAAATGGTGCCCGGGTCATCCAGACTAGTCATACCTTCCAGGACTGGCTGAAGTGGCACATTGCCCCTTGAGAACTCTGTCTTTACAGACTTCAAGCTAAGAAGCTGCACATCTAAGGCTGAACTGACATGATACCCTACATCCAAGGGAAACAGCAGTGGCTGAGCTGAGACACCCCACCTTACAGGCAAAACAACTCTAGTATTCTGCTTCCCTGGAGTTGGACTAGCCCCCTAGAGTCTGAACTACTGAGATACCCCTCTTCCGAGGGAGTAGAGTCATTGTTGTGCTGCTTCATGCTCCCCCAGGGCCCCAACAGCTGTGCCCCACCATTCTGGGGTACTTGCTGCCACTGTACCTGCTCTCACAGAGTCTGGGATGCTGCTAAGCCCCACCATCCCAGGGTCTAGACTCACCACTACAAGGTGCTTCATCCCCTTTGTCCCAAGTTGCCACTGAGGCCTATTGGCTCAGTTTACAGAAATAGAGCCGTACGTGACTCCTCAAGCCCATATAACCAAGGCAATCCTAAGCAAAAAGAACAAAGGTGGAGGCATCATGCTACCTGGCTTCAAACTATACTACAAGGCTACAGTAACCAAAACAGCATGATACTTGTACCAAAACAGACATATAGACCAATGGAACAGAACAGAGGCCTCAGAAATAGTGCCACACATCTACAACCATCTGATCTTTGACAAACCTAACAAAAACAAGCAATGAGGAAAGGATTCCCTATTTAATAAGTGCTGTTGGGAAATCTGGCTAGCCATATGCAGAAAACTGAAACTGGACCCCTTCCTTACACCTTATACAAAAATTAACTCAAGATGGATGAAAGACTTAAATATAAAGCCTAAAACCATAAAAACCCTAGAAGAAAACCTAGGCAATACTATTCAGGACATAGGCGTGGGCAAAGCCTTCATGACTAAAACACCAAAAGCAATGGCAACAAAAACCAGAATTGACAAATAGGATCTAATTAAACTAAAGAGCTTCTGCACAGCAAAAAAAAAAAAAAAACAACTATAATCACAGTGAAAAGACAACCTTCAGAATGGGAGAAAATTTTTGCAATCTATCCATCTGACAAAGGGCTTATATCCAGAATATACAAGGAACTCAAACAAATTTACAAGAAAAAACAAACAACCCCATCAAAAAGTGGGCAAAGGATATGAACAGACACTTCTCAAAAGAAGACATGTATGTGGCCATCAAACATACGAAAAAAAGCTCATCATCACTGGTCATTAGAGAAATGCAGATCAAAACCACAATAAGATACCATCCCACGCCAGTTAGAATAGTGATCATTAAAAAGCCAGGAAACAACAGATGCTGGAGAGGATATGGAGAAATAGGTATGCTTTTACACTGTTGGTAGGAGTGTAAATTATTTCAACCATTGTGGAAGACAGTGTGGTGATTCCTCAAGGATCTAGAACCAGAAATGCCATTTGACCCAGCAATCTCATTACTGGGTATATACCCAAAGGATTATTCTACTATAAAGACACATGTACATGTATGTTTATTGCTGCACTATTCACAATAGCAAAGACTTGGATCCAATGCAAATGCTCATAAATGAGAGACTGGATAAAGAAAATGTGGCACATATACACCATGGAATACTATGCAGCCATAAAAAAGGATGAGTTCATGTTTTTTGCAGGGATATGGATGAAGCTGGAAACCATCATTCTCAGCAAACTAACAGAGGAACAGAAAACCAAACACTGCATGTTCTTACTCATAAGTGGGAGTTGAACAATGAGAACACATGGACACAGGGAGGAGAACATCACACACTGGGGGCTGTCGGGGGATGGGGAGCTAGGGGAGGGATAGCATTAGGAGAAACACCTAATATAGATAACAGGTCGATGAGTGCAGCAAACCACCATGGCACATGTATATCTATGTAACAAACTTGCACGTTCTGCACATGTATCACAGAACTTAAAGTGTAACGAAAAAAGAAAGAAAAACAGCATGCAATTCAGCCCACAAAAAAAAAAGAAGTCAAAGACAGTGAGAATTCTTAAAACAGCAATAAAAAGTGTAAAATCACTCTAAAGGTATCCCCATTAGATTAACAACACATTTCTTAAGAGAAATCTAACAGGCCAGGAGAGAATGGGATGACATATTCAAAGTGTTATAGGGGGGGAAAGACCTCCACTCAAGACTACACCCAGAAAAGCTATCTTTCAGAAATGGAGATAAAAACATCTTTCCCAGACAAACAAAAACTAAGGGAATTTACTACCACTCACCAGCCTTACCAAAAAATGCTCAAGGGAGTCCTACATCTAAAGCAAAATGACAATCATCACGAAAAAATGCAAAAGTATAAAACTAACTTGTACAGCAGATACACAAAGGAGAAACAGAAAATAATCAAACCTTATACTACAGAAAATCATCAAACCACAATACTAAACAATAAGAGAGGAAAAAAAGAACAAAGAAGGTACAAAACTACAATAAAACAATTAACAAAATAACAGGAGTAAGTCTTCACCTATAAATAATAACCTTGAATGTAAATGGATTAAATTCTCCACTTAAAAGATATAGACTGACTTGAACCTTGAACCCGGGAGGCAGAGGTTGCAGTGAGCCAAGATGGCACCACTGCACTCCAACCTGGGCGACAGAGCGAGACTCCGCCTCAAAAAAAAAAAAAAAAAAAGATATAGACTGGGTAACTAGGTTTAAAAAAAAAAAAAGGACCCAACTATATGCTGTTCACAATAAACTTACTTCACCTGTAATAATACAGATAGACTAGAAGTGAAGAGATGAAAAAAGATATTCCATGTAAACAGAAACCAAACGTGAGCAGGAGTAACTATACTTATACAGATAAAAGAGATTTTAATCAAAATTCTAAAAAGATACAAAGAAGGTCATCATATAATGATAAAAAGGATCAATTCAGAAAGAGAACATACCAATTGCAAATATATATGCCCCAACACCAGAGCACATAGATACATAAAACAAATGTTATTGAATCTAAAGGGAGAGATAGACTACAATACAGTAACATAGAAGACTTCAACACTTTGTTCTCAGCATGGCCAGATGATATAGAGAGAAAATAAATAAAGAAATATTGGATTTAAGCTGCACTTTGGATGAAATATACCTAACTGATATTTACAAAACATTTCATCTAGCAGCTGCAGAATACACTTTTTTTTTTCATCAACACATGAAACATTCTTCAGGATAGGTTACATGTTAGGCCACAAAACAATCCTCAACACATTTAAAAGAATTGAAATAATATCAAATATCTTTTCTTACCATGATGAAATAATCTAGAAATAAATAACAAGAGTGTATTAGGCTGCTCTCGTATTCCTATAAAAAACACCTGAGACTGGGTAATTTATAAGAAAAGAGGTTTATTTGGCTCATGGCTCTGCAGGCTCTACAGTAAGCATAGTGCCAGTATCTGCTTCTGGGGAGAACTCAGGAAGATTTTACTCATTGTGGAAGGCGAAGCAGGAGCAGGCACGTCACACTGTGAAAGGGGAAAGGACGGGGGAAGTGCTACACACTTAAATGAGTGGATCTTGTGAAAACCATCTCGCTATCAGGAGGACAGCACCAAGCCGTGAGGGATCTGCTCCCACGACCCAAACACCTCCCACCAGGTCTCACCTCTAAAGCTGGGAATTACATCTCAGCATGAGATTCGGAGGGGACATCCAAAGTATATTACAAGAGAAACATTCAAAACTGTAAAAATGCATGGAAATTAAAAACAAACAAAAACAAAAACAAACAAACAAAAAAAACATGCTCCTGAATGACCAATTGGTCATGAAGAAATTAAGAAGGATATCTTAAAATTTCTTGAAATAAATGAAAATAGAAACCTAAAATTCCAAAATTTATGGAGCACAGCAAAAGCAGCTTTAAGAAAGAAGTTTGTAACAATAAATGCCTACATCAAAAAAGTAGAAAGATTTCAAATAAACAATGTAACAATGTATCTCTAGGGACTAGAAAAACAAAAACAAAACAAATCCCAAATTAGAAGAAGGAAACAAATAATAACGATCGGAGCAGAAATAAATGAAATTGAAACTGAAAAAAAAAAAGAGAAATGAAACAAAAACTTAACTGTTTGAAAATATAAACAAAATTGACAAATGATTATCTAAACAAGAATAAAAGAGAAAATACCCAAATAAATACCCAAATAAATAAAATCAGAAATGAAAAGAGACTGTACAATTAATAGCACAGAAATTAAAAAAAAAAAAGGATCACTGAAGACTACCATGAACAACAAGTTGGAAAACCTAGCAAAAATGGATAAATTCATGGACACATATACCCTACCAAGACTGACTCAAGAAGAAACAGAAACTCTGAATAGACCAATTATTAATAATAAAACTGAATCCATAATTTAAAAAAAGTCTCCCATCAAAGAAAAGCCCAAGACTTCAAGACTTTGCTGCTGAACCCTACTAAACATTTAGAAAATAACTAATACTATTTCTTTTCAAACTCTTCCAGAAAATTGAAGAGAAGGAAATTCTTTTAAACTCATTCTACAAGGCCAGCATTAACCTGATTCCAAAACCAGACAAGGATACAACCAAAAAAGAAAATTATAGGCCTATATCCCTGATGAGCACAGATGCAAAAATCCTCAACAAAATACTAGTAAATGGAATCCGGCAGCACATTAAAAAGATTATTCACCATGACCAAAAGGGATTTATCCTAAGGATACAAGGATAGTTTGACATATGCAAATTGACAAATCTGATATATCACATCAATAGAATGAAAGACAAAAGCCATGTAATCATCTCAATAGATTCAGAAAAAGCATTTGATAAATTTCATCATAGCTTCATAAGATTACCAGGGGCCTGAGAGAAGGAAAGAATGGGGAGTAACTGTTTAATGAGTAAAGAGTTTTAGTTTGGGATGATGAAAAACTTCTGGAAATGAGTTGTAGTCCTGGTCGCACAACAAACTGAATGTATTTAAGCCACTAAGCTATCTGGTAAAATATTTAAAATGGTAAATTTTATATACTTTACCATAATAATAATTCTTAAAAGAAAGGGGAAAAGAATTGTCTTTACAGCAGACTCTCTTTTTAGTCAAGAAAGGAAAATTTTGATAAGCAGTTTAGTGGTGTGAATGGAAGGTAAGTGCTACTGGTAGTTTCAGAGATGCTTCCGACCTCCATGGACCACATTTCTGTTCAATGGGCCTTCCTCTTGTCAGATGATGATGACATTAACTTGTTTTTCACATCCCTAGCTGGGGCTTAACATGTGGGGAGAAGAACCTGAACTTGTGGAAGTGAAGGCAAGGAGGAGAGAGGACTTCTGGCCAGGAAGGATGAGTGGGTCTCAGTAGCACGGCCTCAGGCCAGGGCTAAAATGAATGATGGACACCTCCAGGAAGGGAAGTGCTGATACCTCTGGAAGGCATTCTCTAACTGTGAGTTTTATATCTCTTTTTACTACATTGTAATTTTATTTGTTTATTTATTTATTTATTTTCTGAGACGGAGTTTTGCTCTTGTTGCCTGGGTTGGAGTGCAATGGCACAATCTTGGCTCACTGCAACCTCTGCCTCCTGGGTTCAAGTGATTCTCCTGCCTCAGCCTCCTGAGTAGCTGGGATTACAGGCGTGTACCACCACGCCCCAGCCAATTTTTGTATTTTTAGTAGAGACGGGGGTTCACCATGTTGGCCAGGATGGTCTCGAACTCCTGACCTCAGGTGATCCACCCATCTCCCAAAGTGCTGGGATCACAGGCGTGAGCCACCGTGCCCGGCCTACTACATTGTAATTTTTAAAAGTTGACACGAAGCATTCAATATAGTTCATGGGCCAGCAAAGTACATCCCATGGGCTGGCCACTTGTTTTTGTAAATACAGTTTTTATCTGATCACAGCCAAGCTTATTTATTTATGCATTGTCTGTGGCTGCATTCACATTGCAATTGTAAGTTGTATCGTTGCAACAGAGATTGTTTGGCTCACAAAATCTAAAATATTTATGATCTGGTCCTTTAAGAAAAAGTTTGCCCCAAAAATAGCTTTGTCACAGATTTAAGTTTACTTGTGTTTGAGAGGGAATGGAAGGGGTCTTGACCACGTTTTGGAGCAAAGCCTTCCAGGGAAGTGCAGGGGTCATGTGAAAATGGAGCTCGGGACAGCAGTCAAAGCGAGAGGAGTGCGTGTTACCACTCTTGAATTTGTAGAACATGCAAGCACTGCCCAGGGAGTCTCAGAAATCCTCAGAGAGGGGACTAAGCTTCCTGCCACACCCAAGTGAGACCTTGGATCATAAGACATATTCGAGCTCCCATTAATGAAGCATGTGGTCTTTGGATTATATTTGGGACTAATCTCAATCCTTAAGGAGATCCGGGAATATGTCCTCGGTAAAACTGCCAAATGTGTGAAGAAAATGGTGCTATTTAATATAGAGTGATACTGCACAGGTTCACTGTATAATTGTATCCCAAAGCAAATAGTACATTGCTATTTCCTAACAGTTTCTGAGATGAGCGGATGACAAGAGTAGAGGTGAGAGGCACTTTTTTGAATAAGGATGTCTCAGGCATGACACCAACTATATACAAAAGCTACTCAGGTTTTTCATTACCATTTCTTAACATTTTAAATCTTAAATTTCCCTAAGAAGTAAATGAATCATATACTAGCTATTATAGATTGGATTTCCTTTAGTGGAATTGTTCCCAGAGTAAGAACAGAGCTACAATTCGATTGATCACAAGTTATTCCCCTGCCCTGGATAGCTGTGGGAAATTCCCAGGAAACAGTGCTCTGACTGACGTCATCAATTGGGCAGGCAGTGGAGCTCAGTCTGAACTTCTTTATCAGGGAGCAGAGTGGTGCCCTAAATTCTACCAGACTTGACTTTTGGATTTCCCAGAAAAGCTACCATTTATGCATGATACTCCAGCTGATACTATCTTCTACCCAGTCTCAGGACACGAGGGGCTCAGATGCTGATGGCAATGCTTTTCATTAACAAAATTTCACTCTCCACTCACGCCATCCCAGAGAGCAGGTTACTAGCAACCTTGTAAAAAGTATTTCTCTCTCCTATGTTAATAAAATTCCACAAATTTCACTCTTTTTAAAAAGTGACTTAATCATCAGGAACTGCAATATTGAGTTGGCCAATTATTTTGAAATCACAGTTACATCCAAATTTGAAAAGAGAAGCCATCTTTGGACTTAGCAACTACCGCTTTTAGACCATCTGGAGTTCCAAGCCTTCAGTATCTACGGTACGTAATCTCCATGATAATACCTTCATCATTTCATTCACTTATTCACTCATATAACCATTCCAAAGATGCTGGGTACTTATTATGGGTCAAACCCTGTTCTAAAATATAAAGGTAGCAAAGGCATAGTTCCTGCCCTTAAGGAAATTATGTTTTTAGGAAACAGACTATGCTTAGATTAAGTTTGATTATGACTGTCATGAATAATAACATTGTCATTCAAAATAAGATGGGACAATAACAAAATTTGGAAAATACTTTGGTATAACGCATGAACTAGCTTTGAAAACACTTTGCAAAGCAATGTCTCAGAAATCTTTGACCAACTGAAAATTGTTTTCAGTGTTATTACTTTGAAAGATAGCATTGACTTGCACATATTCTAACTTCTTTAAAATATTTTTAGTCTGAGTCTGAGTCAGGAAGACTGCTTGAGCCCAGGGATTTGAGACCAGCCTTGGCAACATAGTGAGACCCCTCTCTAAAGAAAAAGAAAAAAGGCAGGGAGGGTGGCTCATGCCTGCAGTCCCAGCTATTTGGAAGGCTGAAGTGAGAGGACCACTTGATTCCAGGAGGTGAAGGCTTCAGTGAGCTGTGATTGTGCCACTGCACTCCTACCTTGGAGACAGAGCAAGGCCCTGTCCCAAAAATATATTTTTTAACATAATATTTAACAATATATTTAACACATTATTTTAGTCACAACATGCTACGTCTCTTATAGTGCTAGCACAATGGCTTATACATAGTAGACATTTCACAGGCTCATTGATTTTAAATTTGGAAAGCACTTTTAGAAATTAGCTAGACCTATGGTCCTTAACTTTAATTGGATTTTGGACCACTTTGAAAATCAATCCGTGTTTTTCTTATTCAAAAAAAAAAAAACAACAAAAAAAAAACGTGCTGCCAGGCACAGTGGCTCATGTTTGTTATCCCAGTACTTTGAAAAGCCAAGGCGGGAGGATCACTTGAGCCCAGGAGTTTGAGACCAACCTGGGCAACATGAGCAAGACCCTGTCTCTATTTAAAAAAAAAATTAATTAATTAGCCAGGTGAGGTGGCAATTACCTGTAGTCTCAGCTACTGAGGAGGCTGAGATTAAAGGATCACTTGAGCCCTGGAGGTTGAGGCTGCAGTCAGTGAGCCATGATTGGGTCGCTAAACTCCAGCCTGGGCAACAGAGAGAAAGGCCCTGAAGAAAGAAAGAGAGAAAGAGAGAGAGAGATGGAGGGAGGGAGGGAGGAAGACAGGCAGGGAGGCAGGAAGGTGGGAGAGAAACACACACACGCACAAAAGGAAGAAAAGAAAAACACACTTACATCTTTGCATGCAATTTCAGAGGATTGATGTATCAATCTAAAGACCATCCAGGAACTCCCTTAGCTGAGCATCTCTTATCCAGTCTACAACTTCCATTTTATAATTGTTGAAAATCATTGCTAGAAGAATAGTTGGAAAATTGTGTCCCCTAAGCCAAAGCTGGCTCACTTCTTGTTTTTGTACAGCCTGTGAGCTACGAATGGTTTTTATAGTTTTAAATGGTTATGTAAGTACCAATATATTAGCCTCAGTTCTACCTCTTGGCTTGCAAAGCCTAAAATATTTACTATCTAGGCTTTTGTAGGAAAAGTTTGCCAACCCCTGGTCTGGAATCCTTAGACAATATTCCCCCAAATTATGCAGCCAATTACTAGAAAACAGAGGACTAGAGTTCACGCCACCTGATTCCTCATCCATTGGTCTTCCCATTACTCCTATTGACTGATTAAAATCCTAATTAATTGATATAAACCCAATAAAACAGAAAACAAAGATATGTAATTTCGGAGTACTTAATAAGTAATTTCTCAGATAAGTAATTGGGCAGTTATGTAGAACGCTGAAGTCCAGAGAATTAAGTGACCTATCAAAAGTCATATAACAAATTTGTGAAAGAAACAAAATTAAATGCCTATATTCAGGTTAGGCATTACTGACTTATTGTTTAAAAACTTTGCATTATATTTCGTTCCACATATTTGAAAAATATTACTTCTTGGAAGTAGAAAATACTGGTATAGAAAGTATTTTACTTAAAGTTAAAATTATTTGAACAGATGTTGTTCTTTTTATTTATCTTACTTAAGAAGTTATTTTCAGATCCTTCCTGTTACGTAGTACTTTAAAATTGGGATGGAAAGAATTATAAGTACCATTATTTCACATTATTTTGAATATACTTCTTTTAGAAATTTCTAAGAACCTGATTGCTTACAGATTGTTTCCTTCTATTGACTAGGGCTGCCTGAATAGTTTCAAACTCTATCTGAAAATAATGCAGTAATAGAGTTAAAGGATTTTCATAACAAAAGGAAATTAAGACATCACTTAAAAGATAAGCATTTTAATAATTATACACAAATTCAGTAGTGCCAGCTGCCCTAAAAAATTCTATGATATGTTTAGCTGGTTTTTTGAGAGAGAGATTCTGAAATCATTTTTGTTCATATTTACCAATAAAAATTAGGTTTTACTTTCAGAGCAGCATCTCCTAAGCAGTAAGAATAGAGCAATTCTTTCTATAAAGGAGGAGTTGTGGTCAGAGAGAATAAGCTTGCTTTTTAGAGCAGAACCGTTTGAAGATTCCGAATTAGGACTATGCCAACAAATCAAGTGTGCTTTATTCTATAGCACTTTCATTCACGTCTCCCCAAACCTAAGTCTTCTGCACTTACCTTGAAAATCCAGATTTCTCAGTGATGGCTACAGAGATGGGCCACATGTCTGCCTTCCAAATAGGATTCTGTTTCAAAAGCAGGGTAGCTGGGGTATTTCCATGCTCTGCATGCATTTGCAAAGGCTCCGGACAGCTCACCAAGCAAAAGGAAGTGAATGTGTTCTAAGTTCCTCAGAATATCAACAGACCATAAAACCTCAAAACCATTTGAAACACAATAGTCTTGAAAAACCAAGCTGTTAAACATGAATAGTCCAAGTTGCAAACTACAGAGAGGCCAATTGTCAAGAAATATTTATGAAGGACTGATGACTACGATGAATCAAGTTTTTAAAATGTTATTCAAACTAAATTTGTAGAGAATGGGGAACAAAGTGATATCAAAAACAAAAAGGGAAGGTAAACTGTGTATTGTTCTTCTGGTGAAGGAATATGTGTAATATATCCTTTCAGTAAGGAGAAAATTTCCAGAGTTGCTCTATACCTTACTGGTAACTTAGGGCTCTCTCACTTTTATAATTGTGTTAATTAGCTGTCACTGATAAATGACATTGACTGGGATATGGTGCTATAATTATGTCATTTAATTAGAATTAAGAGAGAAAATATTTAAAATCAGAGTGTGCTATAGGGGCAGGGGAGGGGAGTAAATTGTCACAGCTTAACTTTTTAGACTGTCAACATTATCTCCAGAAGAAGCTGCCCACACGGTCATAGAGATGCACTGCCAAGTATTGAAAAAAAAATCATCAGTTCCTCAAACTGCTTTAACTTTCCTACCATTTGATGAGCACTCTATAAATTAGGATTTTATAAACTTTCTAATTATGTAAATCGGTGGTCCCCAACCTTTTTTGGCACCAGGGAAAGGTTTCATGGAAGACATTTTTTCCACAGACAGGGGTGGGGATGTTTTCTGGATGATTCAAGCACGTTACATTTATTGCACACTTTATTTCAATTGTTATTATGTGATAATATACAATGAAATAATTATACAACTCATCATAATGTAGAATCAGTGGAAGCCCTGAGGTTGTTTTTCTGCAACTAGATGGTCCCATTTGGGGGTGATGGAAGACAGTGACAGATCATCAGACATTAGATTCTCATAAGGAACACTGCAACCTAGATCCCTAGCATGGACAATTCAACAATAAGGTTCACGCTCCCATGAGAATCTAATGCCGCTGCTGATCTAACAGGAGGTGGAGCTCAGGCAGTAATGCAAGTGATGGGGAGCAGCTGTAAATATAGACGAAACTTTGCTGGCTCACTCGTGCACTGCTCCGCTCCTTCTGTGCAGCCCAGTTCCTAACAGGCCACGAACCACTGCTGGTCTGTGGCCCAGGGGTTGAGAACTCCTGATGTAGACAGCATGATAATATTATATAGAAATTTGTCAGTTAAAAAGTACTAATTTATTAAATATCAACATTTTCAACATTCCCCTATTTTTAAAATCCATTGTGACATTTCACTATTTCAAAAAGAAATTTTAAAAGGCATCAAAATGATACTGGCCCTGGGTTCTTTCTATTTTAAGTTCCCTAAGTAGAATGATAACTTTGGTAATTTGGGGTGATTCCTGGTATTCTTTACAATGCTAAAACACTCATTATTTTAGGCGAAATTTTTGCAGTTCTGTTTTCATCAGTATTCACATTTCTTACTCCAAACATAATGTTCTAAGTGCTTCCAACTTTGTTTCTTAGTTTGAAGAGAAGGAGAAGGCCTCTGCATCAGGAAACTCATCAATTTCAGCAGATGTGCGTTCTTTCTGCCATATGAGTTAAAATGTTATCTGCTTCAAAATAACTCATGCTAGAGATATTTCAAGCTTTATTAGTTGTAGAGAAGATTGTTGCTGACAAACCCTCCTGCTGAGAGCAGCTTACAAAAATGAACAGAATGCAAAACCTATAAGTTTGAAGGCTTCAGAAAGCTGCCCAGGCAATGAGAGCTTGAAGAAATAAAATCCCCGGAAGATGGGAAGTACAAAACAGTGAACCTGATTTTCAACTCCTGAGTACTTTTTACTCAAGGCACTGCTGATTTGAAACTGGACACTGAGAGGTGAAGAAACAGGTGAAATAGAGTGACTAAGATGCTCAGAAGTAAAGGAAATCTAGTTTAAGAAGCAAACAGAGACCACCAAGGAGGTGGTGCCTTTATAATTACCTCAAATTTTCAGTTAGGACTCCTGAAGGGCTACACCCTAGGAGACAGCATGTGCTAGAAATATTGTACCATCACAAAGTGGGAGCCCAATTTCAAATCACCTAAATTGCTTAATTAGGTAGACAATCACTGAATAGATTAGGAGATTTGCCATCATCATAATGACCTCCTCACACACATCAAGCAAAAGTAAATACTCTCTGGAGGACGATAACACTAACCAGATCAATAAATTGACTCTCAAACTTTTTAAACACAATGTCCAAATTTCAGTAACTATTAAGAGGCATGTCTGAAGATAAGTCTAGAAAAACAGACCATGAAAATAAACAGAAAATAGAAACAAATGCACAAGGGCATTCAGAATTGATTGGCTTTAAAATAGCTGGAATTAATTGTTTGAAGAGAGTACACAAAATATAGAAAATTTACACTAGAGAATTTTTTTAATCAAATAGAAATTCTGAAACTGAAAAATAAAATAACTAAATTTACTTAACTGATGAAGACTAATAGAAGATTAGACACAGAGGATGACGGAATTGAAATACAGGTCAGTAGAAAATACCAGATTGGGCTGGGCATGGTGGCTCACACCTGTAATCCCAGCACTTTGGGAGGTCAAGGCAGGTGGATCACCTGAAGTCAAGAGTTCAAGACCAGCCTGGCCAACATGGTGAAACCCCGTCTTTACTAAAAATACAAAAATTAGTTGGACATGGTGGTGGGTGCCTGTAATCCCAGCTACTAGGGAGGCCAAGGCAGGAGAATCGCTTGATCCCAGGAGGTAGAGGTTGCAGTGAGCTGAGATCACGCCATTGCACTCCAGCCTGGGCGACAAACATGAAACTCAGTCTCAAAAAAAAAAAGAAAAAGAAAAAAAGAAATACCAGATTGAATAATGGCAACAAAAAAAGATAAAAATTATATAAAATCACACAAAAGTCATGAAAGACATAGGGCAAAGTTTTAACATGCCTATAATGTTGCTCTGGAAAGAAACAAGAGGAAGAATTTGGAAGAAACAATATTTTAAAGGGCAATACATTTTTTTAAAAATCGTAATAAAAAAAGACGTAGACTCAAGAAGCACTATGAATCCCAAAGAGGTTAGAAACAACAACAAAAACTCCACCAAGGTCCAATATATGAAATAAAAAGCTTAAGAAAGAAATTTTAAAATTATGTTACACGAGAAGCTGAGATGAGAGGATTGCTTTCAGCCAGGAGTTTGAGACCAGCCTAAGCAACATAGTGAGACGTCCATCTCTAAAGGAAAAGCAAAAACAAAACTTAAAATCTGTTTGGAGGCAAAAAAACTTTTAAGTGAGCAACAGTAAGATTGAAGATAGACTTTTCAACAACAGCAATGGAACCCAAAGGAAATGGAACAACATCTTCAAAATTATAAAAGAAAATAACTGCTAATTTAGAGTTCTTTATGCAATAAAAATATCCATCATCTTGATGACAAAATAATATTTTCAGACAAACTGAAACTATGATGATTTGTAACCCACCAACATGAACTAAGGGAAATGCTAAAAGGAGTGATTCCAAAAGTGCAAAGGCAATCCCAGGTGAGAGCCAGAACTGCACAAAGAAACCAAGAGCAATAGAAAGAACAAATGTGTGGGTAAACCTACATACATATCGAAGATTTACAATAACAATAGTAATCACCTAACAGGATTTAAAATATAGGTAGAGTCAAAATTCATTACAATAATAGCATAACGCATGGAAGAGATATAAATTGAATTCAAGTGTTCTAAAATCTTTGCGTCTTCTTGAAGGTGGTAAAAGTACTAATTAATATTGGACTTTAATCAGTCGAGAATGCTCACCATCATCTTTGGAATAGTCACTAAAAAATAACAACAAAATTAGCAAGATAAAGCAGGAAAAAATGGAATGAAGAAATATTATCCAAAAAATGCCAAAAAGTACAGAAAAGACATATAGAATGGATAGATAAGTAGAAAACAAAGAGTAAGAGGGCAAATTTAAAACCCCAAATTTGATGATAATAATATGTAAATGCACTGAGCACTTAGCAGATTAGACTTTAAGGCAAGAAACATTATTGGCAACAAAGAGAGGTAATTTCATAATAAAAGTGTCAATCTTTCTAAAACATTACAATTCTGAATTTGTTGCAATTTTAGTCTCAAACATGTGAAGCAAAACAATGACATGACAAAAGGGAAAATGGACAAATTTATTATCATAGTAGAAGATTTTAACAAACCTCTCTGTGATACAACAAGCAGACAAAAATTCAATGTGAATATAGTACATTTGAACAATGCAATCAATAAACTTGACCTAATTCATGTACCTTCTACTCAGCAAATGCAGAATTCACATCATATGAACAATCTCAATTAACCCAATGGTAGATATAAAGCAAATATAACAAATATAATAAGACTGAAACTATACAGAGTATATTTTCTGATAATAGGCACAATTAGGCTAGAAATCAGTAACAAAAAGATAATGTTAAAACCTTTATATGTTTGAAGAGTACACAATATACTTCTAAATAAATCACAAGCTAAAATGTGAGTACAAAGGAAAATTAGGAAATACTGTTAACTGAATGATAATGAAAATTCAACTTATAAAAACTTTAATATTACAATTAAGGTCATATTTAAATGCATACAGTAGAGGTGGAAAGGTGAAATGAATGAAACTCAAGGTAAGCAGCAAGAAAGAAGAAAAATCAAGCAGAAGTCAATGAAAGATAAAAGAAATATATAAAAGAGAAAATAAATCTACAAGTTCATTCTTTTAAAGACTAATAAATTCAATGAATCTCCAGAAAAATAGAGAAAAAAAGAAAGAGGGCACAAAATCCAAGTATCAAGATTTTTTTAAAGAAGGGGCTTAACTACACATCCCTCAGGTAATAAAATGCTAACAAAAAGATATAACAGTTTCAGAGCAATTATTTCAATAAAATGGTGAAATAATTTAAAAAGCCATAATTTATATACTGAACTGCCACATGAAGAAATATATAATACAAATAGTTAATATCTAGTAAAAGAAATGAAATCTGTAACTACAACTCTTTGAAAACAAACTTCCAGGCCTAATGATTTTATGTGAATTATTCTAAACATTTAGAAATAACATCAATTTTACATATATTATTCCAGAGCACAGAAAAAAAGAAAGATTTTCTAACTCGTTTTTTGAGGTTATCATAACTTTGATAGCAAAATCCAGTGAGGAAATTATAATAAAAGGCCTAAGCAACGTCTACTCTGATTTATATAGACACAAAACTCCTACACAAAATATTAGCAAATAAAATCTAGTGATACACATAAATCATAGCTGGGCATGGTGGCTCAAGATGCCAGCATTTTGAGAGGCCAAAGCAAGAGCCCAGGAGTTCAACACTAAAGTGAGCTATGATCAAGTCACTGCACTACAGCCTGAGCAACAGAATGAGACCTGCCTCAGAAAGAAAACACACACACACACACACACACACTAAGGCATGGCATTATGGTCAGGCGAGAATTATTCCAAGCAGACAACACATGTAAAAATCAGTGAGTGCAATTCACCACCTAGGCAAAATAGAGGAGAAAAATCATAGGATCATCTCAAATAGAGGCAGAAAAATCGCAATAAAATTCAACATCCATCCATGATTTTTTAAAAGGCACCTACAAATGAAGAATAGACGGATACATGTAAAATCCTACAGCAAATGACCTGCTTTAATGGGAAAATATTGAATGCTTTCCTCCTGATAGCAAGTATAAGTCAAGGATGCCATCTGTTGCCGCTCTTACTAAAGATGTTTTATTGGATCCTAACAGAATGCAGTGAGGCAAAAGAATTAATAAAAGGTATAATATTGTAAAGAAAGAAATAACACAATCTTTATTTGCAAGGGCCATTATTTTATACATATAAAATACAAAGACTCCACAGATAGACTTATAGAATAAATTTGTTAACTATTGCAAAGCCAAAAGTTACGTATTAATTTTCAAAAATCAATTGCATTTCACACTTGCAACAAAGAAGCAAATAATACAATTTTTAAAAATAATACCATTTAAATTAGCATCAAAATGAAAAAAATTAAATACCTAGGAATAAATTTAACAGTAGATAAGCAAGTCTTCAGTGTAGAATAATATAAAATATTGAGAGAAATTAACAAAGATCTCAGTGGGTGGAAGACTATGCATTACTTTCACATAAAAAGATTCAATATTGTGAAGACGGCAGTGCTTCCCCAAAACTACCTATATTCAATATATTCCTAATAAAAATCCAAATAAATGATTTTGTGAAAATTAACAAGTAAATCCAAAAATTTATATGGCAATGTAAAGCACCTTAAATGTCCAAGACAATGGAAGAAAATAAAAATATTTGAAAGACTAAATTACCAGATACCAAGATTTATTTTAAAGCTAAAATTATTAAAACAGCATGGTATTAGCACAATCATAAAGAAGTATAGTATAGAGTCCAGCAAATGATCCACACGCATATATGAACACTTATTTACAAAAATGGTGGCAATGTAAAGCAGTGGGGAAGAAGAAAAGAAGAAAGAGGGAAAGAGAGAAAGGGAGAGAGGGAGGGAGAGAAGGAAGGAAGGAAGGAAGGAAAGAAGGAAGGAAGGAAGGAAGGAAGGAAGGATGGAAGTCTTTTTAATAAATGATGTTGGGTCGATTAAACATTCAAATCAGGGGGAAAAATGAATCTTCAGTTTCTACCTCACATTATTTGCAAAAAATCAGTTCCAGATAGATTGTTAACCTAAATGTAAAAAGTGAGACAATAAGGCTTCTAGAAGATAACAAAGATTATCTTCTTGACCTTGGAGTATAGGAAAATTTTTTTAAGAATACAAAACCCACTAATCACTAAAAAGGACACTGAGTCAAACTACTTTAAAATAAGACTTTATACTCATCAAAGATATCATCAAGACAGTAAAAAGAGAAACCATGAAATGAAAGCAGATATTTGTAGTTCATATAACTGACCAAAGACTCATATCAAATATTTATAAATGAGAAAAAAGATAGATAATATAATAAAATTAGTACATACAAAATACCTGGATAAGCAATTTGCAAAATCATAAGTACAGGCAATATTACTCATCTAAATTAGTCACTTGGTAAATGATAATTAAAAACAGCCATGGAATACCACTAAATATATACCAAATGGCTTAAATTAAAAAGACCACAATACCAAGTATTGAGGAGGATGTGGAGCAAATAGAATTTGCATATGCTGCTAGTGGTACAGCTAAAGCTTTACTTCTCAAGCTCAACATTCCTTTGTCTCATGATCCAGCAATTTCATTATTAGATACGTACCCAACAGAAAATGCATATGTATATGTGCCAAAAATACTACAAGAATGTTCATAACAGAAAAAAGCAAAGTAGTCAAAATCTGGAAATAATCCTTGATGTGGCTCAACAATAAAATGTATTCTTTTAAAAAAAAAATATGGATGTGTAGTTGCTCTTTAACAATGAAAATGAATGAAATAATGTTACATGCAAAAACACAGATGCATTTCACAAACATAGTATTGAGAAAAGAAGCCAAAAACAAAGAATTCGCTGTGTGGTTATGTTTACATGAAGTTTAAATACAGGGAAAACTGATCTGTGATGTTGCAAGTCCTGCCAGTGGTTACCACTGCAGGCTTGGGAGGAGTGTGAGCAATTAGGGGAAGAAGGGGTACTTCCGTGCTATCTCTTGCTCTGGGTGGCGAGCACGCAAATGTGCTGACATTGTGATAATTCATCTGGTTGCACTTCTGTGATTTGTGCATTTTGCTGTGTAAACAATATACTTAAATAATAAAAGTTCATTTTTAAATGTTCCCCACTAAAAATTTAGTGGTACAGGTGATTTGACACTAATTATTTTCATAGTTCTATTATTATTATCATTATTATTTTATGATGGAGTTTTCACTCTTGTTGCCCGGGCTGGAGTGCGATGGCACGATCTGGGCTCACTGCAACCTCCACCTCCTGGATTCAAGTGAATCTCCTGCCTCAGTCTCCCTAGTAGCTAGGATTACAGGCGCGTGCCACTACACCTGGCTAATTTTTGTATTTTTAGCAAAGACGGGTTTTCACCATCTTAGCCAGGCTGGTCTCGAACTCCTGACCTCGTGATCCACCTGCCTCAGCCCACGGTTCTATTATTTCTAAATAATGATTCAGCCAGCATCCTGTTTTCTCACATGAAACTTCACATTAAATGTCCTCCTCTCTGAATTACCTGCATGCTACAGCTCATTTTCCCGGGAACAATGCTAAAACATCCTCTTCCTCACTTTGAAATATATTTGTCCAGTGCTTTATCTCATTGAAATAAATGCCAGAACAATTAGTTCCAAATCCATATTTAGAGCTCATTTAGAACAAATTTGCATATGGCATTTGTGAGCTTCCAGCTCTCACCTATTAAATCAACGTACAAAGTAAACTCTGGTTGAACTCTGCTGCAGATCTTCAAAATTATCTGAATCACCTAAAAAGGATGATTTCCATTATTGGGACTCCACACAAAAAAGAGGGTGGTGATAACATGCCAAATATTTAAAGAGCAAAGGAGGGATCTGTGAAGCACAGAATCTCAGTGTTCAGAACTACTCACTGATACCGGAGACACCCCTCCAAGTACCATCCAGTCTCTAGTTGTTCATCTTCTGACAGCTCTGGCATTTAAAGTTATTTATTACTTACAAACTGAAATGTTTCCTTACACTAACGACTCACATTTTAAATTCCCATCTTATAGCCAAGGAGAAAAAAAGTGTAATCCCTTTTCTCCATGACAGCCCTGCAAGTACTGAATGATGATTTTCTTGTCCTGTCTGAGTCTTCCCTTCTCCATGTCTGGAGCTGTGATCTTTTAAAGCAGTACTCGCATGATGTGGTTTTGAGTTCCTCCATTCTCCCAGCCATTCTATTTACAACATCCTTCAGTTTCCGTAAGTTCCTCTTTCTTAAAGTGTTTATCCAAAACTGCACCAAATGCCTTCAGTGTGCTCCGACCTGTGAAATAAAATTTCTCTCCTCTTATGTGCTGCTTTAAGAACTGCCTTCAAGCACAACTTCCACCATCCTATGATTTGGGACCCAGGAGAAGGACCTTTTATTAATCATTATTAAACTTTAGTTTGCTCCTGCCTTCTTCAGGACTTTTTAGATCCTAAGTCTGACCACTCACCTCATTCAAGATGTGAAAAAATGTCCAAAACAACAGACCTGAGGTACAAGTCCTCCACCAGCTACCTGATAGCCTCCAGTTGGGCACCAGTTCATTAACAAGTGTCCTTTGCCTGGAGGTATTCTCCAAATATCATACAGCCTGTGTTTCCGTAAGGTCAACATAGCCAGCAGCGGCCTTGCCAAATGCCTCGCTGAAAACCACATACCTGTGACTAATGAACATTGTCCACCTTCATTCTGATAACCTGTCCAAAATATCCCTGTTGCAACTGAGCTTTCCAGCCATGTGAATTAGGATGTAGATGCTGCATTACAGTAGTACAAAGATATTTGGAAGTTCATCTGCAATCAATTTCTCCCCTTCATCTAGTAAACTGGGTGTCTGTAGAAAGACCATATAGACTTTTGAGCGTCATTTTGCTAATTACAACAGTGGGGTAATTGCCTATATCTCTATTATAGACTTTTTGAAAATTTGTTTGTTTTACAATTTGTGTGACATTTGTTTAAAGCAGTATTTTCTCTTTAAAGTGTTCAACAAATTTCAAACTTCACACTTCAGAATGATCTGAAACAAAGGCCACCAAACATCCCCACTAGTGCAGAGGCAAAGGTTCTTACCATTTAATGCATTCAGATACTATACTTAGTTATAAAAACCTTTGTCACCTGTAAAGAAATATTGTGAAAAAAAATGATATGATGAAAATAATGAAGATGATGATGATGATGATGACGATGATATCCTGGCTTCCACCCTGAAGTCTACACCTGGAAGACTTCTGTTGAAATAACTTACATCACTTGCTTGGCTTCTCAGAGTATGAGAAATTGTATTTATACTCATGTCAGGGTATTACAAGGTTATTTTAGGGCAGTTGCTAGGGTGACAAACATATTTTATGGGAAATATGAATGCACCTCAAATTTGTACTTCATCTCAGCAAAGGACTAGATTCAAGTCCTGTGTAATTCTCAGGAAACAGAGTTACAGAGTATCATTTTTAAAGCAGAATGTGTTTTTCCAGAAACAGAGCAGCAGGCCCTGCTCTGTGGGAGACAATACCCCTATAAATAGAGAAGAAATCTAATGGTATTTTGTCTTAGGCAGGAAGGCTTTAGAATATCAGGGTAGAATTTCAATTTTTAATGTATTTATTCATCAATAAGTTTCAAACACACACATGTACACATATCAAATAGATCTAGTAACTGAATCACCAAACAAGAGCTTTTATTCCAAGCTAAGCCTGGTCAGCTCCCAGTTATGAGCTTCAGGCATCACCATGTTTAGTGGAATAGTCTCCGACCTTTTCTTTTGACCATAAACCTTAACTTCTTGCCTCATTGCCTACATTAGTCAGGGTTTTCTAGAGGGACAGAACTAATAGGATAGATGTATATATGAAGGGGAGTTTATTAAGGAGTACTGACTCACACGGTCACAAGGTAAGGTCCCACAATAGGCCGTCTGCAAGCTGAGGAGCATGGAAGCCAGTCCGAGTCCCAAAACCTCAAAAGTAGAGAAGCCCACAATGCAGCCTTCAGTCTGTGGTCAAAGGTCCAAGAGTCCCAAAGCTGAAGAGTTTGGAGTCCGATGTTCAAGGACAGGAAGCATCTAGCATGGGAGAAAGATGGAGGCCGGAAGACTCAACCAGTCTAGTCTTTCCATGTTCTTCTGCTTGCTTTTATTCTGGCCATGCTGGCAGCTGATTAGATGGTGCCCACCCAGATTGAGGGTGGGTCTGCCTCTCCCAGTCCACTGACTCAAATGTTAATCTCCTTTGACAACACCCTTACAGACCCACCAAGGAACAATACTTTGCATCCTTCAGTCCAATCAAGTTGACACTCAATGTTAATCATCACATTGCCAAGTCTACATTTACTCAGCTCTTGACAGTTTAGCCTTAATTGCTTTTAGTGGCCCTGGGCTGCACCCTGGACTTGAAGGTAGATTTAGCTTCTTCAGTTCCAGGCACTCTCTCTACCTGATGGAGTCCCGGCTTGGAACTCATCATCAATGATAGTTTTAACACTCACTCATTCCCTGAGAGGTTCAAAGAGAATGGCCAGCTCTTGCTTGAGAAAGATAAGAAACAGTTACACTGTGTCTTTACCTTAGTGGCTTTAAAAGAGTTTTACTCTCTTTAAAAAAAAAAAAAAAAAAAAAAATCTGTGGCTTACTGTTTACTTAACATCCTTCTCTTAATCCTTTATTTTGGTCCCTGAATCTTCAGAGTGTATTTCCTCCAAGGATGACTTTATCAATTCATTCAAAAATGCTTATTACACCAGGCATTGTACTTAACAGCGTAGGTCCAGAAGCTGCCTGTTAGTTTGATTCTGCCTTTGCTAGGGAACGTGTCATCTGCTCGTGAAATGTCACTCAACAGCCTCCTTGCATTTGCCAGCACTCCACTAGACACAGTCTCTTTGCCTTTGAATTCCTTCACCTTTATGCACCAGTCTCCCTCTCACACACTCTCACTTTCACTACCATTTCAACTTGCACATCGAAACCTTAAATTATCTACCATAATAAACTCAATTGTTTAGATTCGATATCCATATTTTGTATACAGTTCAACAGAAAGGTGGGTCTATGAAATTAGGAACTATGATTTATCTATTACCCTATATTATCCTAATTTCATAGGGAATATCTGTATTATCCTAATTTCACAGGGAATTTCCTATGAAATTAGGAACGATGATTTATCTATTACTGCTTCACCAGCACTTAGCACAGTAGCACCAAACACACTGTATGTGCTCAAATGTTTGCTTAGTGGGCGGATGGACAGATGCTTACTTTGTGCCAGGCAGACAGTAAGAATTTGATAATTTTTTAATATTATCCCCACAACAATTTTATGAGGGTAGGAATCATCAGTTTCGTTTTATAGATAGGGAAGCAAACTAGAAATATTGAAGTAATTTGCTCAAGGCCATTATTAACAAATACTATTATTACTTGGTATTATGTTAGTCAGATTTGCATTTATGATATTTATAATCCTATTGCTAGCGTTTATTGGATACTTATGCCTTCAACAAATATTTTCTTCCTATTATCTTACAGAGTCCTCAGGCAACCCTGTAAGATAGTACAATTATTAGATTCATTGTGTGTATTCTCTACGTGCAGGACAATCTAAATCAGAGCTGTTAAATGCGATCTTTTCACTTATTCACACTTGTCTCTCCATGGCCAACCCAGGAAATGGAGCATACAAAAAAAACTTCTGCTTTCCTAGAAACAGCATTACCTAAAGAAAATAAAATCAGTTTACATCTACAGTTGCTCCTCTGGTTCTCCATTACCAGAAAGTCATCAGGATCACTAAATTGTCATCACTAAATCAATTTGAAACTTCATCTTCCATTATTGATAGGGACCAGGATGGAACCACAGGTTTTGACATGCTTTGATATTATTAAATATATGTATTTGTTTTTTCTTACACATCATATCAGTTAAATAGGTAATAAAACTGTGGTGTGTTTTATGATAGGAAAACTCAACTATGAATCAGGTTTGTCTAATTTCCTCATTCTTCATTTAAATGTACTCTACCATCAAGTCAATATATCTATCAATTGTTTTCAGGTATTGAATCTTTCCTAGTCTTCTGTTTCCTTCTATTCATCTACAGAAACTAAAGTAAGTACCAAACACCATGAACCAAAAGTTGACACAAGGATGATATTTCCTGTAGATTGACATTTTTGGAAAACACAGCTATTGCTCACCCAGGGATTTTCCCACTTCCTTTCAAATGGGATGTCAATTTTGTTTGGTTGGCGAAGTGCCCAGCTGTGGTGGTTCTATTCTCAGCCAATAAATTTTCAGCCAGGCTTGGTGATGCACATCCTCCTTGCTGGTGATTGGTCTAAAGATGGAAATATGACGCAGGCACAGCCACTGGAGGTTCCTGAGAAAGACTTTGCTCTCCTATTTTTTAGGGGGTTAGCAGGGAGATAACAAAGACACCTGTCCTTTCTTTTTGAAACTGAGTTGAATGAGAACAAGCTTCCATAGTTGTACCCATGCAGGGGGTACATCTAAGAACAAGTACCCAACATGCTGAGGTTGGCATACTGGATTATTAAAGAGCTGGGTCTTTGACATCAGTCCAGGCACTGCACAAAACCCCTGTTCCTCCATGCGTTCTAAAAATTCTTCTAATATGAGAAAATTTAATGTCTGTAACTTTTGTCATATTTAGTTAAGCTTTCCATTTCTTTAAGTGCAAAAAAAAAATCCCTAACTTAATCAATATGTGTTACTAGTTGCAACTGAAGAGAAAAAGAGACCATTTGCATCCTTAAGAGACAATTTAACCGTGCTGCCAGTAGCCAGAGCTAACATGTGTCACGTCCCTCTGTCAACTTGGCGAAGTTGACAAACCACAATTTCTTCATGAAAAACAAAAAACACAGGAATATAATACTTACCTCACCTGATTACTGTGAAAAGAAAATGTACATGACACATACCTGATATATAACTAGTGTCAGGTAACTGATAAATACAAGTTTCTGTGATTTCTTTAGAATTATCTCAGTGGGTGATGAAGTATTGCTGAGTAATTGATTGTTCTTTTTGCATTTAACTGATATTTTTTGTATGACCAAGGCTACAGGAAAGGCAGGAAAATCCTCTCTCTCCATATTTCCAGAAACCCCTCTGAAGAGCTTTTTTCATGAATGCCCACTGTGCCTTTTTCATTGATGCCACTTGCTATTTCAACCTTTCCTGTCCTAATTCATAGACAGTGTCCTACCACTGCAAAAACAAGCAAACAAACAAAAAACAAAACACACAGACACATACACAATTTTCAGAGCCTCTACCATCCAGCTAATTCTACTGAAAAGCTGTAAAATAAACCAGCAGGCAAGTAAAAGTAGGTATTAGTGAAATTTCCCTGTTTTTTGTTTGTTTGTTTGTTTGTTTGAGACAGGGTCTTGCTCTGTCACCCAGGCTGGAGTGCAGTGTCGTGATCATGGCTCACTGCAGCCTTGACTTTCCAGGCTCAAGCAATCCTCCCTCCTCAGCCTCCTGAGTAGCTGGGACTACAGGTGTACGCCATCACACCCGGCTAATTTTTTGTAGAGATAAGGTCTCCCTATGTTGCCCAGGTAGGTCTTGAACTCTTGGGCTCAAGTGATCCTCCTGCCTTAGCCTCCCAAAGTGCTGGGATTATAGGCCATGGCACCTGACTTCCTGTTTTTTATCTTCCTTTCAGCATTTTTTCTAGAAAATAAATATTGCAAGAACTCATCTGGGGAACACTGGAGCAACATCACAAACTCATCCCAGTAGTATTTCTCTGAAGTGACACCAGTAAGCTTGTCCATTACCCAATATAGGTGAGCACCACATACACCCAAACTGTGGCTGCACATGCCCTGAAACCTTGCATATCAAATTTTCCCATTCTCCTCCAGTTTTGGTCTAATTTTAGACAAGAAGTCTTTTCCTATCTAGCTTTCTCATCTGAAAAAGGAGCAATTAATATCTCCTACCTTGTAGCCATTGAAGGGATTCACAGATTGCAGGAAAAACAAAGTACTTGTCACAAAGAAAACACCAGTGACCCAAATACCACTCTTAGAGGTGAGAAGACCAGATACATATGCGGATTCCTTCTTCCCCGGATATGATAAAATGCATAATGCCAATGTGAACTTCTTGGCAGGGGGATTCTCCCTGTTGAGTGTATGTTTACCAGTCTTGGACTCATGACCGTGAGTCTTGACTGACAGACATCCTGGTGAGCCTAAAATCAAGAATATTTTCAAGGTCTGTCTCCTTAACTTGCACTCCCATTGTGTTTCTGCTGACATATTTTGCCTGGGATAAATTTTAGAAGCTAGGACTACTGTGATAAACTTTAAAAATATAAGGCACTCAATGACTCAGCACTGAATTAATAACTTCAGAGGAACTATATTCTTCCAACTCCAAGACCGCAGAAAAAAACATCAACTCCACCTTGTATCAAAAACCCATCAGGTTGACAGAATAGATTAAGAATTGACTAAGCTGAATCTGGAAGCTTGGTTTCTTTCAATTTTAACTTTCAGAGCCAAGTAAATTGGGTGTCAGGCCTTACTTCTTTTGGTCTTTAATGTGTTTGGATTTTAACTTGCAAGAAAGTTTATTCCGTGAACTAAATTCTCTCCCTTGGGATATCATGATGGAAGTCACTTACATTCCAAATTGGGGTGTCTCTCTCTTTTTTTTTTTTTTTTAAGGCGGAGCCTTGCTCTGTCACCCAGGCTAGAGTGCAGTGGTGCGATCTCGGCTCACCTCCCAGGTTCAAGTGATTCTCCTGCCTCAGCCTCCCAAGTAGCTGGGATTACAGGCACACACCACCATGCCCAGCTAATTTTTGTGCTTTTAGTAGAGATGGGGTTTTGCCATGTTGGCCAGGCTGGTGTTGAACTCCTGACTTCAGGTGATCTGCCCACCTGGGCCTCCCAAAGTCTGAGATTACAAGCATGAGTCATCGCGCCTGGCCTTGGAGTTTCTCTTCTAACTCAGCATCTTCATATTATTATCTGATCTCAATGCAGAAGCCTATATTGAATTATGTAGCTGGATATAATATGGGATGAAAAATAATATAGTCAATAAAAATTTTAGCTTTTGGAACAGAGTGGCTACAGGGTTAAGTTTATTTAACATTTTGTCCTGATCCTTTTCAGAGTCTTCAGTAAAAAAAATAGTGAAAGTCCTAGGAGGACCCTAAAATGAAGAGTGATTGATATTAGAGGAGGAGATCTGTGCTAACAGAATCATAATCTTCCTTCCCAAAGGGGTAAACAAAAACTTCTTGATTAGCATGAGCTTAATGGTTAACCCCACTGAAGTAAGAGAAGCAGCAGCTGAGAAAATGTTAGATGGTTTCCAGAAGAGGAGGTTTTTCCTTATGTTCTCTTGCCTACCTCTTAATTCTCCCCATAGAGGTGAGAACAATTATCGTGTTGATGAACAATAGCAGTTTGTCTCCATACTTCCATATTGGGTGGAGCCAATTTATCAAAAGCCCTAGACATGGAAGAGATGGTCTTTTTCTTCTTTCTCCTCTTCTACCTGGGACCTACAGAAGTCAGCCCCTCAAAGTTTCCTCCCTGAAGGCCATTCTCTGTGGTCATGAAGTTGGCAAGCCCATTTAGCTCTCACAGCAAAACCACGGCATTCAATATCACTTTATATGCATGATAATCTTTATTTGGTCTCTCTGGATCCTTCTTCTTATATCACCAGTCACGTGGACCTCATGCAAAGAAATGGGCACTCTTAGCCTCCCCTCCTCCTCCCACAGCCTGCACGTTGGCCAGTTTCTGTCTACTCTCAGATTGTATCTCATACCCTTATCCTGTTTTGTCACCTTTCATCTCATTTCAGCATCCACGTTTTCTTGTTTGTCCTTGAGAACAGAGTAAATGCTCTCAAAGGCATTGTCTTTTCTTGTGAATAATCATCAGAAGAAGTTAATTGTTAGGATTCTTATATTTCTCCTCCACATGGCTTCATGAGCCTTGAGTTTGTGCTGTTGCCTCTTTCTCTAAGTGAATGAGAGTAGAGATATAGTGATGAGGCTGCAGGAGAGAAGGAGGGTGAGGAGAGAAGAAGAAGGAGAGGGAGGAGGTAAGGAGAGGAAGAGGGGAGAGAATCCTCACTGCCTCAGAAAGGAGGTCCGCACAGTAAGTTAGGAGTTTCCTGATCTTTTTGCTTGAATATGCTAAGGATGCCTTTGTCCTGTCTGGCTCTGTAGTTTAGTTTCAAAATTATAATAAATGCTGGGCAACAGTGATTGCTCAAGACAGGACCAGTCATGCTATACAAACAGGTAATGCCTCATAGGGTTGACAAATCATTGAACAGTATGTGAGGTTCTTTCAGAAACAATTGTTAAGAAAGAAGATTCATGCTGGGCAAGGTGTCAGAGCCTCAGCAACAGAAAGTGATTGTCTCACAAGTAGTAAGAAGAATTTACCAACAACAGAATAGGTTCAAAGAGGAAAGTTTTATTAGATAAAAGAACGCTGCAGAAGAGTGCGGTGGGGTGCCTCAGCAAGAGAGAACTGAGCACACAGCAGTGGATTTTTCCTTGGAAGTATTTAAGGGCCTTAAAGCGGGAGCTTAAGAGTAAATTGGACCACATTAGCCATGTAGATCATGATAAATGATTACATTTGTAGGAATTTTGGTGCTTTGATGTCAAGAAGGGTTACGCAATGAGCTTCGACATGCAAGCATTCCGGAGATGTATAGAGATTCTAGTTATAAATTGTGGGGAAAGAAGCCTGAAACCAGGCGCTGGCTTTAGAGAATAGGGAAGTCTAATTACTTCTGAATTCCCCGGATGAGGAGTTTGCCTCTGGATGGTCTGCCTGATGGCCACCAGGTGATCTTTGCTTTCCTCAACGCAGAAAATAATAAAGTCGAACTAATGGGTATGACTCTCAGTCCACAAACTAGGCAATAAGAAATGTCCTGTTTATATTCTATTCACATGATTTTCTGACTTCAAGCCTCCATTCCCACAGGCTATGGAGAAAAACTTAACACAGTTCTTTCTGGAGATTCCTTATCTGCCCTGAGCAGTGCCTCATGTCCAGAGTCTCCAGTGCTGCCAAGGCCCAGCAGGGCAGGAGGAAAAAGGCATCCGGTCCTTCATTGCTTGTCTCTCATTGCCCTATCAGGTGGCTTTAAGAAGACATTAAGCTCTCTGTCACTGCAGCTGATGAAAAACACAGGGAACATCTGCAAGGTACCACAGCCCCATCTTTCCAGAAACGCCAGGCAACCTTTCTCTTGTATTCGGCTGCCCCTGTGGTGGTACACCACCAGGACAGCACAGGATCCCTCTTTTCTTACAACCAATAAACCCAGCTCCTGCACCGCCTCCAACCTGGGCAGACTGAGTCCTTCTCTAATCCCCGTCAAGCCACTTCTCTAGCCACAGATAATCCCTGAGGACCTGAGAATGTACAAACAAAAAACCACATCTATTTTTTTTTAATCTTGGGACAAATTTCTGTGCTTGTTTCAACATGGGGAAGAAAAAGGGGAATAGATAGTAGAAAAAAATATATGAAACACTAACCAGCCATCCACCATCCTAACCACAAAAACGCTCCTCTTATCTTTCCCCGCCCGGTCTCACAGCTTTGTGTTAACCGCGTATTTGCCATAACAAAGGATTCAATTAAATGTAGAATTTTAAAATAATAATTGTGTTTTTCAAAAAACGGTATGTAAGAGTACCCCCATTTTTCTAAGAGATCGTTTGTTATTTTTCTCTTCTTTTCTCCTTTCCCCTTACCCCTATTTCTCACTTAGCCCTTTCTGAAATGCAAAATAACCTCTCACCTCTCCCTCACCAGACATTCCCTAGAGGGCAAGCTCATCTCTGTGCTCTGGATCTCTCCTCTAGAGCTGACAGTCTATTTGCAGATCAAAGCATGTCCCCACGGAGCTCCCACCTCCAGATGCATGCTTTAGGCATGCCCACTTGGCTACTTCAACAACTGACTCCTGCCCAGAAAGATGCCAACTCAACTGCCTAGTTGATAACTTCTGGGTATCAGAAGACCCCCTGCCCTTGCTTACTTCATTCCTTAACTAATACAAGTGCCCACTTTTTGTTCCAAAAGCAAAGGGGCACATTCAAAGCAGGGTGAACTTCCCCCAAGCTAGCTTCAGAAATAAATTCCTTTTCTTGTACCAATAAGGCAGGAGAACAGGGTCTGGAGACAGGGAATGTAAGGCCAATTTGTGCTAACTTCCTAAAAGAGAAAACACCAAGGTCTGGGGGCAGGAAATCTACGGCCAATTCACACTGACTTCCCAAGACCTCACTTTTGTTAGCTGGACTCTTCATGCAGAGAGCAACTAACCTGTTTTGTGGCTACAAGTACATATTTCCTTTGGATACTTTGGAAAATTCATAATACTATAGTGAAGAAAATAGTAATATACAATGCCACCACTCTGAAATAAACACAGATGAGGTATTGATATGCACACATATGGGTAGTTTTCAAGAATTTTATGTGGTAGGTTAGCTGAGTTGGAAATTAAAGCTTTGATTTTTCTCAGCTGTAAGAAATATTGTAGCCAATTTCTATTTAGTTAGGCATTATACATTTCAATACTCAAAAATTTGGAGCCCAATATTTTATGAGTTTATTTTCACTATGAAATGTTCCTTTTGCTAATATAGAGTAATATTAAATTGTTGTGTTTAATTTTTAAATTTTTGCCTTAAATATGCTTTTAATATTTCTATTGTCTTCCTTGAGTCTGTTCGTGGCTTCCTAATATCTAAATTTTACTTTTAAGTTGGTTCTGATTTCCCTGTTTTAACATTTGTTTTAGTTTGAGAGTCTTTGTATTTAGTAGGTAACTTTACTTATGACAGATATTATCACAATTTCTGTTTCGTCTTGCTCCTTGTAAGGCTTAACAGGAAGCACGGCTAGGAGGACTCAGGAAACTTACAATCATGATGGAAGGCAAAGGGGAAGCAAGCACGTCTGACATGGTGGTGAGAGAGAGAGAGAGAGGGAGGGAGAGAGAGAGAGAGAGACAGAGAGAGAGAGAGAGAGAGAGAGAAGAGAGAAATTGCCATGTATAAAACCATCAGATCTTGGGAGAACTTACTGACTATTCTGAGAACAGCATGAGGGGAAATGGCCCTCATGATCCAGTCTCCTCCTACCAGGTCCCTCCCTCAACATCTGAGGATTATGATTTGGATAACAATTCAAGATGAGATTTGGGTGAGGACACAGAGCCAAACCGTATTACTCCCGTAACCGCCCAAAGGGTTCACCTTGCCCAATGCCTAGGCAGAGTCAATTTGTCAAGAAAGGGGAATTATGATGGAGAAAAAGTAATTCACACAGAGCTGGCTGTGTGGAAGATGGGAGTTTTATTATTACTCAAATCAGTCTTCCCCAGCATTCAGGAATAGGAGTTGTTTTTTTTGTTTTTCGTTTTTTGGTTTTTTTTTTGAGACGGAGTCTCACTCTGTAGCCCAGGCTAGAGTGCAGTGGCGCCATCTCGGCTCACTGCAAGCACTGCCTCCAGGGTTCACGTCATTCTCCTGCCTCAGCCTCCTGAGTACCTGGGACTACAGGTGCCTGCCACCATGCCCAGCTAATTTTTTTTTGTATTTTTCGTAGAGACGGGGTTTCACCGTGTTAGCCAGGATGGTCTCCATCTCCTGACCTCTGCATCCACCCGCCTCAACCTCCCAAAGTGCTGGGATTACAGGCGTGAGCCACCGCACCCGGCCAGAGATAAGAGTTTTTGGCAGGTAGGGGCTCGGGAAGTGGGGGGTGCTGATTGGTCTGGTAGGAGATGGAATCATAGAGGGTCAAAGTAAGTTTTTCTTGCTGTTTTCTTTTCCTGGGTGGGATTGTAGAATTGGATGAGCCAGATTACTGGCTTGGTAGTGTCAGCTGGCACATCAAGTGCAGGGTCTACAAACTATCTCAAACACTGATTTTAGGTTTTACAATAGTGATATTATCCCCAGGAGCAATTTGGGGAGGCTCACCAGTGTATGTGAGGTGGACCTATTTACACACTGGTGAAGTCTTTGACAATAAATGTCCTGATCATGTTTCACTAATAACAAATAGAATTGGTACAGGAGGCAATCACACTGTGAAACAATTTATTTTAAGATCGCTCCATCTTGTCAGAACCAGGTGTTGTCTCTTTGCCCAAATGTTAGCTGCCACTCTCTTTAGGCTTTTTCAATTGAGACAAATGAGGCTTTCATTCCTATTGATTACCAATTCCAATCACCAGGTTAGCACAATCAGTTTAGGGTAACTATAGTTAAAAGAGCTGAATAGATACAGCAATAACAACACAAAAAGGTTTCCCTCATATTAAGTATAAGATCTGACAGAATCTGTTATACATAATTTTGTGTGTACATTCTCCTAACTCTTTTGCCTACAGAATAAATTCCAGTGCCTCTAGGTGAAAACTAAAACCCTGGCTCTCTTTGTATGTACTAAATCTAACTGTTTGTCTCCAATCACTCCACACTTCTGACCACAACTTTCCTACTTGCCAGACCTGATTATTTACTATTTTCCAATTTAACTACATACTTTACTCAGGTTTCCAAAATGTATGCTCCCCTGCCTGTCCAAAGAGAAGACTTTTATTCGTTTCTCATGACTCAGTTCAAATATCTCATTCTTTGTAACCTCACCTTCCTTTTGAGTAAAATTATTTGTTTCTTCGAGCTTATTCCTATAGCAATTACCACACTGCACCACATTAGTGCACCACATTAGTATGTAACACTGATATCTTTGAGAGAAGGAACTGTGTACTATTTATATTTGAATCCCCAGACCTAGTACAAACGGAACAGGCATCTATTCCTTCACTCATTTACTGAAAAAACAATTCACTACTGTTAAATCAAGTTTAGCCTAAAGCTGCCTCCTTACATATTTAAGTTCGGCCTGAAGGTTTTTCTGTACATTGTGAACTATAACAAGTGAAGGTGTAAACCAACCATGGCCCACACCTGTGCCAATCACTGAGTTTTGGCCAATCAAATGTAGCCAACTGTTCAAACCATGTTCAAACAAGGCAAACACAGAGCTGTAAACAATCCAGTTGTTTCTGTACCTCACTTCCGTTTTCTGTACATCACTTTCCTTTGGCTGTCCATAAATCTTCTTCCACCACGTGGCTGCGCTGGAGTCTCTCTGAATCTGCTGTGATTCTGGGGGCTGCTCAATTTGAGAATCATTCATTGCTCAATTAAACCCCTTTAAATTTAATTCAGCTGAAGATTTTCTTTTAACATGACTTACCGTATTCCAGACACTATTCTAGGCTCTCGCAATACAATAATGAAAGAACAAAGGCTCTACTTTTTTAGAACATCCTCAATAAAAAACAGTTTAGTGGAATTGAAACTTTTGAAAATATTATATATTTTAGATTGTATCCTTATGAAATTGGATGGCTGACTTTAAAACAAATTTAGTCTAACTGATTTATTCTCCATCTGACTTGTATGAGAAATCATTCCTTTGTGATGCTATTTAGCTGCTTTTTTGGAATTTATTGAAATAATTCAGTATTTTTTCTTCATTAAAACACACTTAGCATAGAGTTATGAGCTTCTTTCAGAAATTATAAAATGAATAAAGAAGGCATGAAGGTTTTACTGAAACTCGAAACTGGGCCTCAGCCCCCCGAATAGCTGGGACTACAGGCATGCGCCACCACACCAGGCTAATCTTGTATTTTTAGTAGAGATGAGGCTTCTCCATGTTGGTCAGGCTGGTCTAGAACTCCTAACCTCAGGTGATCCGCCCGCCTCAGTCTCCCAAAGTGCTGGGATCACAGGCGTGAGCCACCATGCCCAGCCCCCAGAAGTTGGTAAGGTTCTTAAGTGGGTAGTTACCTGGGGAAGAGTAAAGGCAAGAATTCTTACCAGCATTAAAGAGTCATACATCCTCCTGATAGGAATCTGCGAAAACACACACTTCTTCTTTTAGTTCTATTCTTAGAATTCTCTCCTGGGCTGTTGCTTCTTTGTTCCTTCATCATAATAAAAATGGATTCTGAAAGCAAAAAAAAAAAAAGAAAGAAAAAAAAAGAAACTGGGCTCAGCAGGTGGCCTTAGCACAAAGCAAGGGTTCACTAAGTATTTGTAGAGTGAATGAGTGAACGAATGTATTCACAGAGCAATGCCTCTGTTATAAGATAGTTATTGAGGAAGCTAAAATGATAACTACATACTGGTTGCTTAAAATATATATGATTTCTATATACAGTATATTTCTATACGTATGAGTCCATTTTTTTTCCTCAGAAATTCAAATTTTATATTCACCACATGGTAGGATAGATTCTACTTGATTATTTGAAAAGATTGTATTTCTACAGCAGAAAAGGAATGAATCCATCTGTCAGAGGTGTTTGAACCAGGGCAATTCCATCTTGAATAGGGGCTGGGTAAAATAAGGCTGAAACCTACTGGGCTGCATTCCCAGGAGGTTAGACATTCTATGTCATAGGATGAGATAGGAGGTCGACACAAGATACAGATAATAAAGACCTCGCTGATAAAACAGGTTGCGTAAAGAAGCCGGCCCAAACCCACCAAAACCAAGATGGCCACGTAATACATTAGCATGCTAAGAGACACTCACACCAGCACCAGGAAGATTTATAAATGTCATGGCAATATCAGGAAGTTACCTTGTATGGCCTATAAGCCGGAGGGGGGACCCTCAGTTCCAGGGAATTGCCCACTCCTTTCCTGGAAAACTCATGAGTAATCCACCTCTTGTTGCCCATAAAAATGGGCCATCAGTAGCCCTCAGGGATGCTTTGCCTATGAACTAGCCATTCTTTCATTCCTTTGCTTTCTTAAACTTGCTTTCACTTTACTCTATGGACTCCCCTCGAGTTCTTTCTTGAGCAAGATCCAAGAACCCTCTCTTGGGATCTGGATTGGGAGTGCTTTCCAGTAACAGATTCATACCCTTAGTTGTATCGAACTACATATGAGTTTCTGAACATTGAAAACAAAACAAAACAAAAAAACACTGAATGTATTTGAAATAGAATGTAAAAGGTGAAAGAATACGTAAGAAGTTTTAATACTGATGTCATTCAAAAGAAGCATGTCAAAAGAAGTCATTTATAAGTACAGAGGTGGTGTACTCTGAAATGAAATGGACTAATATCCTTGGACTAATATCCTTGGCATAGTTGAGGTTTTGCATTTCAGTTCATCTTGCTGTGCACCAGCCTGTCAAATTGAAGTGATCTCAAAAATGGTGTGAAAAATACTGTCTGGGTTTAGACAGATTCTTTTGTTTTGATTTGCAATATTTTTGACACATCTAACATTTTTCCTTCTTGAAGTATTAAAGAAGACATTTTTAAAGGTTAAATATCATATGACTATCTTATTTTAAGAATCCGTGTATTTCTAAATTTCCAGTTGTCACTTTCATAGGTGGGTAATTTGAGACAAAATAAACACACACATACACACACACACAAATATACAAAGTTGTATACTTTTTACAAATATAGAAAACTGTATTTTTATAGTTTTAAAGTGAATTTAATAGATAATATAGTTACATGATTCAAAATTCAAAGCATATAGTAGAGTGACAATCTCTCACCCCTCTCTCTTCCTCCTCAGAGGCCAATAGTATCATCAGTTTCTTGTTTCTCATTCAAGAAGTATTCTTTTCTATTTCCCTACTCCCCCCACTTCCTTTCCATACATGGAAGCATAGAAACATACTACATACAATGTCATGCATGTTACTTTTTACTTAATAATCTTGGAAATTGTTCAATATTAGGACACAAAGTAGTTCTGCCATCTTTTCCTACAGTTGCATTGTTTTCCATTGTAAGCATGGGCTACAAATTATTGAAGTAGACTATTAACAGAAAGCTATGTCTCCAACCTTAGGTTACTGCAAATTCGTATTAAAATTCTTCAGTAGATAACCTTGTTCTCTGATCGTTTTGCCTATGTGTGCATATATATATATATGAGATAAATTCCTACAAATGGAGGAGTGGTTATTTTGGGGTTTTTTTAACGTTTATTTTAGGTTCGGGGATATATGTGAAGGTTACATATGTAAACATGTGTCACAGGGGTTTGCTGTACACATTATTTCATCACCAAGGTATTAAGCCCAGTACCCAATAGTTATCTTTTCTGCTTCTCTCACTCCTCCAACCCAAGGATGGTTATTTTGAAAAATTATTGCCATCTTATACTGTAGAGAATTCATTCCTATTTGTCTCCCTTACACCCGCATCAAAGGGATATTTCCCCACACCTGTCAATAATGTGTGCTGCCAAACTCTTTTGGTTTTGCCAATATGATAGGAGAAAAAGACAACTTCAATGGAGTGTTAGTTTATATTTTATTACCATGAATGATGCTGACTACCTTTTTTAAAGCCTTTCATGTTTGCCCACCTGTAAACTGTCAGTTCTTCACCCTCTCTTCTATTGAATTACTGGCGGCTTTTATTCTTATTGATTTAGTATATATTTTCTATTTTAAGAAAATTTGCCCTTTGTTTTTTTCAATAAGTTGCAAATAATTTTCCCAGTTTGCTGTATGACTTTTGACTTTGCTTATGATATTTTTGCTATAGAGAAATGTTGATTTTTAGGCACGACATTTATGAATCTTTTATATCACGCTTTCTGAGTTTTATGTCCTAATTGAAAGGACCATTTCTACTTCTCACGTAGTTTCCTCTAGAACTTAAATGTAACTTATATTTATATATAAATATATATATATATTTACATATGCTTGGTCCTATTTCTAGACATTTATTTGGTTCTATTCATGTTGACATTACCAGGCTATTTTAATTAATCAGTTACTTGTTATAGTGTTAGTATATGTTTTAGTGTTTGGTGAGGATAAATCAACTTCAGTGCCTGCTTTTTACTCAAAAATTTTATTTCTCTTCTTGCTTATTTATTTTTTTCCATTTGAAATTCAGGATCATCTTCCCTAGCTATAGTAGTTTTTAAAGTATTTACTGTGATCACATTACATGTATACTTTAAAGATAATTTACATCTCTATGATAGTGACTATTCCTATCTGAGTTCACAGTATATCTTTTTCTGTTTGCATCTTCTTTTAGTTCACTGATGAGCATTTGCATTTTCTTCGTATAGGTATTTATAATAAAGGCACATATTTATTTCTTGGTGGGCAGTTACTGCAGTTTGACACCTACTTCCACCACTTCTCACACATCCTCCTCCACCACAGAGGAGGTAAAGCTGGAGGTCCTTCCACCAAACAGAAATGTTCATGCAAGACTTAGAAGGCAGAAGTGAGCAGTGTGAGATGACATCTAGACTCAGGGAGATGGAATTTCCATGGGCATCTGCAGCAGAGGTGCCATTATCACAAGTACTGAGGAGGAGGTGGCAGCTTCAAGGTTTCCACTAAACAAACAGTGGATCCATCTGCATCAATCAGATGATGCTGTGAAGTAACCAAAATAGTTTCCCTGATTCTTGCCGAAATTCTGTTAAAAAAATTCTTTATGATTAATCTACCTGATATCCTGTTTCCTGCAATAACTAGAACCCCCTCCAAAAAAGTTTGCAGGCAACAGACCATCAAGGCAATTGGAATTTAGAATCAGCTCTCTGACTCAGTTTGGGTTAAAGAGTTAGCATTAATGGGTGGGACATCATATTCCATAACTCAAAGTGGTAAAATAGTTATGTCAAGGATCATCTCTGGGAGAGTAAGTGGCATCTGTGATAGACTACTTTGATGTGGCACTAGGTATACAAGGATCATGGAGTGGGCTGGCTGTGTCTAACTACACTGGAAGGTTAAATAATGGGACTCCATTTTTGTATTTTGGGGTTAAGACATAGTTGGTAGCCCTGGTAGACTGAACTTCTTACCGTGGACAGCAAGTGACTGTCTAATTTATTTAGATTCACACACCATTAGGCTGGGTGTGCCCAGCAGCATTCTACCCTCAAGAGGAAGTGTTCTATATGAGACTGAGTTTGAGGAGATCCTGAAAGCACAAGTACATTGCCTGAGCAGCTGGTGAGCACTCCCAATGTGCCTACTCCTGCCACATGGCCTCTTCACTCTTCTCCCATATCTACAGCTCCATAGGGATCATCCTGCAACCCCCTTACCAAGGCCAAAAACAGTTAAGCACTGCACTATGTGCTGGCCCCAGTGGACTACTGAAGAATTACTCTCATCTCAGGGCTATCCCTAATGACTCAGGAATCCTCATAGTACTCACACCTCCAAGCAGTATATCTCTTTAAGCCCTTTCCCTGAAAGGACAGGTGGCCAGATATTTATGCTCCTGTGTTGACGCTGGTGATTTGGCAAACAATCAAAGGTTCAGAAGGAACAAGATTTGAAGATGAATAACAAGGTTTGGAGAAGAGGTTTGTGCAGGTGCCTCTCAGAATGCTAGAAGAGTATGAGTATATTTGCATCCTAGAGAACACTCCTCAGGAGGTGTCCATAAAAGAGATTCTAGATAAGAAAGTGAGCAAGAAGACATGCTCTATGAATGTCAGTCAGCCTCTTTCTCCAGATACACCATTCATCACAATGGGCTAATGAAGAGGTGACAAGAGGAGGCAGGGAAGGAGATTCCATGTGAGTTTCACAACATGTACTTCCCCTCACCAAGTCTAACCTAACTTCAAGTCAACCAGCAGGGGAGACCAACACTAATTCCCAAATATAGCCCCATAGCCCAGGGGAACCAGATTGCACCTGGTGGCAGATCAACAGAATTGGATCCCTTTCATTATGTAATGGGCAGTGATATATCACATTCAAATAGAAACCTATTTTTGTTATACTCTGTTGCCTGCAATTCCTCTAGCAATACCATCCATGGACTTAACAAAATCCTTATTCATCATAATGATACATGGCTTCTAACCAAGGATCACATTTTAGGCAAAAGAAGTAAATGCAATAGACTGATGCTCATGGGATTCACTAATCTCACTGTGTAATCCATTATCCAGAGATCGACATTATAGAAGGGTAGAACGACCTATGGGAATCTAAGATGTAGCCTCAACTAAGTTTTAAAAAAGCCTGTGAGTTTGGGATACTAGCCAATAGGTACAGAATATACCCTGAACCAGCAGCCGATATGTGATGCTGCTTCTTTTATCACTGAACTATAGGAGGAGTCTGAAAACCTAGGGATAGAAGTTGAAGTGTCTCTTTTTAATATGGCACAGAATGATATGACACTATGAAAAATTTTGCTTCCTATTATCAAAACTTTGAGCTGTGTTGGTTCAGCAGTCTTAGTACCCAAGAGACTAATGCTTCCACCAGGCAACACAACAATGGTTCCATCAAACGGAAGTTAAGAATGCAACTGGCCATTTAGTTCTCCTACGACATTGGAAAATCCGGTAAAATACATGCTTACTGTGGCATTTAGCTGACATGATTGATCCCAAATATGAAAAAGTGGGTTTCCAGCTACATAATGGGAACTGAGATGAATATTCTAGAACATGGAGATTCTCTAGGGTGCCTCCTAATACCATCATGTGTAGTAGTTAAAACTAACAGAAGACTCCAGTAATTCCATACATTGCAGGACTCCAAGGGCTCAAATGAACAGGAATGGAGGTTTGGTTTACCTGACTCTATAAAGATTTGTACAATATAAAGGGAATGTGGAAAGGGCAGGCAAGAAGTTATACAAACTTTTCCCTTATGACCATATGCAGAAAGAAGACTCAATTTGCTACTCATATTCTTCCTGGTTTTCGTATGTGGATGTGCTCTTAGATTTTGTATGTGGATGTGTAATGTGCTCAGTGGCCACAGTGGGGTTTCCACTGGCACCAGGTCTCTTGGTGTATTTGTGCATTTTGCCTTGCTGTATTACTTCACGATGTGTTGCTTCTAATACCAGTTCCCTTTCCCTTGTGGACATTTTGTAAGCTACTTAATGCCATGTGCAATTGACTGAATGTGTCCCCTCCAAATCTTGATGTTGAAACCTAATCCCAATGTGATGGTACTTGGAGATGGTAGCTTTGGGAGGGGATTAGGTCAAGAAAGTAGAGCCCTCAAGAATGGGATTAGTGCCTGTGTAAAGCCCCAGAGAGCTTGATTGCCCCTTTTACCATGTGAGTACACTGCAAGAAGACAGCAGTCTATGAACCAAGAAGTGGGCCCTCAGCACACACTGAATCAGCCAGCACCTTGATTTTGGACTTGCATGCCTCCAGAACTGTGAGGAATAAATGTCTGCTGTTTACAAGCCACTCAGTCTATGGTATATAGTTAAAGCAGCTCAACACACTAATACATCATGTATTTTCTCTTTAAACTAGCACAATTGGGTTATGTTGTCTGCAGTTAAGACAGACAAAAAAAAAACCACAAGAAATTTTTATTTTCTTTTATTTTTGCTTCAGAAAACAGCTTCTTTTCTTTTACTATGTCTTCTAAAGTGCTGCTATTTGTTCCCTTTTTGCGGTGGATGCTTGGGTATACAATTATGTCATCTGTACATAATAAAGTTTACCTATTCTTTTCCAATATTTATACATCTATCTATTAGTTCACTAAGACTGCCATAACAAAGTACCAAAGACTGCGTGGCTTAAGCAATGGAAATTTATTGTTTCACTCTGGAGGCTAGAAGTTTAAGGTCAAGGTGTCAGCAGGGTTGGTTTCTTCTGATGCCTCTTTCCTTGGCTTGTAGAGAGCTGTCTCCATCTGGTCTTACCTCTGTGATTCTCTGTGTCCTAATCTCTTTTTATGAGGACAAAAGTTATATTAGATTAGGGCTCATCCTGATGACCTCATTTTAAAACTGAATTAGCCCATTTACTAAACCTATCTTCAAAGGCAGTAACATTCTGACGTACAGGGAGTTAGGAATTCAACAGGAATTTCTGGAGGACACATTTCAGCCTATAACAATCTACCTCTTGTTTCATTTTTTGACTATATACTTATTTGACAAAATAATAGAAGTGATTATTGACAGTAAATACTGTCAATGGTATTTACTGTCAATAGTATTTACTGTCAATAATCAGGAAGCTGATTTTAAAGGAAGGATTCCATTGTTTCTCCATTAAGTAGGATTCAGGATTTTGAGTTCAGATAGAAGTAGATTTTATCATGTTAAGAAAGAATCCACCAGATCCAGCAATTCCACTTCTGGGTATATATCAAAAGGTATTAAAATTGGAATTTTAAAGATATGTCTTCACTCCCATGTTCATTGCAGCATTATTCACAATAGCCAAGACATGAAAGCAACCTAAATGTCCACAAACAGAGAAAGAAATAAAGATTATGTGGTATATACACACAGTGGAATGTTAGTCAACCTTATAAAGAAGGAAATCCTGCCATTTGTAAGAACATGGATGAATCTGAAAGACACCATGCTAAATAAACTAAGCCAGATGCAAAAAAAAAACAAATACTTCATGATATCCCTTACAGTCATACACTGCATAATGATAATTTGGTCAACAATGGATCACATGTATGATGGTGGTCCCATAAGATTATAACACCACGTTTACTATACTCTTTCTATGTTTAGATGCACAAATACTTGCCATTGTGTTGCAACTGCCTACAAGATTTAGTACAGTAACATGCGGTATAGGTTTGTAGCCTAGGAGCAATAGGCCATACCATGTAGCCTATGTGCATATTAGGCTCTACTATCTAGATTTAAATAAGTACTGTACACTCTATGACATTTACACAATGATAAAATCGCCTAATGACAGCATTTCCCAGAATGTATTTCCATTGTTAAGCAACACATGATGAGTTGAAAATAGAAGCAGAGTATAGAGGGGTGGTTGTCCATGATCAAGTGGTCTTCATCCCTGGGACGCAAGGCTGGCTCAATATATGCAAATCAATAAACGTAATCCAGCATGTAAACAGAAACAAAAACAAAAACCACATGATTATCTCAATAGATGCAGAAAAGGCCTTTGACAAAACTCAACAACCCTTCATGCTAAAAACTCTCAATAAATTAGGTATTGATGGGACGTATCTCAAAATAATAAGAGCTAAGACAAACCCACAGCCAATTTCATACTGAATGGGCAAAAACTTGATGCATTTCCTTTGAAAACTGGCACAAGACAGGGATGCCCTCTCTCACCACTCCTATTCAACATAGTGTTGGAAGTTCTGGCCAGGGCTATCAGGCAGGAGAAAGAAAGAAAGGGACTCAGTTAGGCAAAGAGGAAGTCAAATTGTCCCTGTCTGCAGATGACATGATTGTATATTTAGAAAACTCCATCGTCTCAGCCCAAAATCTCCTTAAGCTGATAAGCAACTTCAGCAAAGTCTCAGGATACAAAATCAATGTGCAAAAAGCACAAGCATTCTTATACACCAATAACAAACAGAGAGCCAAATCATGAGTGAACTCCCATTCACAATTGCTTCAAAGAGAATAAAATACCTAGGAATTCAACTTACAAGGGATGTGAAGGACCTCTTCAAGGAGAACTACAAACCACTGCTTAAGAAATAAAAGAGGATACAAACAAATGGAAGAACATTCCATGCTTATGGACAGGAAGAATCAATATTGTGAAAATGGCCATACTGCCCAAGGTAATTTATAGATTCAATGCCATCCACATCAAGCTACCAATGACTTTCTTTCACAGAATTGGAAAAAACCACTTTAACTTTCATATGGAACCAAAAAAGAGCCCGCATTGCCAAGTCAATCCTAAGCCAAAAGAAGAAAGGTGGAGGCATCATGCTACCTGACTTCAAACTATACTACAAGGCTACAGTAACCAAAACAGCATGATACAGGTACCAAAACAGAGATGTAGACCAATGAAACAGAACAGAGCTCTCAGAAATAATACCACACATCTACAATAATCTGATCTTTGACAAACCTGATAAAAACAAGAAACGGGGAAAGGATTCCCTATTTAATAAATGGTGCTGGGAAAACTGCCTAGCCATATGTAGAGAGCTGAAACTGGATCCCTTCCTTACACCTTGTACAAAAATTAATTCAAGATGGATTAAAGACTTCAATATTAGACCTAAAACCATAAAAACCCTAGAAGAAAATCTAGGCAATACCATTCAGGACATAGGCGTGGGCAAGGACTTCATGTCTAAAACACCAAAAGCAATGGCAACAAAAGCCAAAATTGACAAATGGGATCTAATTAAACAAAAGAGCTTCTGCACAGCAAAAGAAACTACCATCAGACTAAACAGGCAACCTACAGAATGGGCGAAAATCTTTGCAATCTACTAATCTGACAAAGGGCTAATATCCAGAATATACAAGGAACTCAAACAAATTTACAAGAAAAAACAACCCCATCAAAAAGTGGGCAAAGGATATGAACAGACACTTCTCAAAAGAAGACATTTATGCAGCCAACAGACACATGAAAAAATGCTCATCATCACTGGCCATCAGAGAAATGCAAATTAAAACCACAATGAGATACCATCTCATTGTGTATAATGAGATGATCACCAGTTAGAATGGTGATTATTAAAAAGTCAGGAAACAACAAGTGCTGGACAGGATGCAGAGAAATAGGTACACTTTTACACTGTTGGTGGGACCATAAACTAGTTCAACCATTGTGGAAGACAGTGTGTCGACTCCTCAAGGATCTAGAACTAGAAATACCATTTGACCCAGCCATTCCATTACTGGGTATATACCCAAAGGATTATAAATCATGCTACTATAAAGACACATGCACACATATATTTATTGCAGCACTATTCACAATAGCAAAGACTTGGAACCAACCCAAATGTTCATCAATGATAGACTAGATTAACAAAACTGTGGTATATATACACCATGGAATACTATGCAGCCATAAAAAAGGATGAGTTCACGTCCTTCGTAGGGACATGGATGAAGCTGGAAACCACCATTCTCAACAAACTATCACAAGGACAAAAAACCAAACACCACATGTTCTCACTCATACATGGGAATTGAACAATGAGAACACTTGGACACAGGAAGGGGAACATCACACACCAGGGCCTGTTGTGGGGTGGGGGGAGGGGGGAGGGATAGCATTAGGAGATATACCTAATGTAAATGACGAGTTAACGGGTGCAGCACACCAACACGGCACATGTATACATATGTAACAAACCGGCACATTGTGCACATGTACCCTAGACCTTAAAGTATAATAAAAGAATAATAAAATTTAAAAAATAGATAGTTGTGTAATCACTTACAGTGTATGAACAGAATATTTACAGCATTATAAAATATTTTTATAGTTTTAGTTTGTAGAGTTTACTAAGCTTACTTTTTAGACATTAATGCAGTTTAAATGGTGGAATAATTCTTTACCACAATAGGATGCATTTCAAATTTGACATAAGAAAGTCGTAATTTCACAAATACTTTTAAAAATAGCTTTTAATTTTCACTTGTGTCTAGATTTGAGGCTTTTTGTTAATTCTGCTCTAGAAAATGTTGGATTAGGAACCCCTTTTTCTTCACTCCAGATACATACATAAAATTTTAATTATAAAATGTGCTATGGCTTTAAAGTGAAATCTAAGGTAATACGACTTTAAATGGGTTGCATGGTAACACATACTTGGTGGGCTTTTTTGTACTGTTTAGAAATTTGAGTTCAATAAACAATGTACCGTTTTATATGTCAAAAAAAAAAAGAAGGGTGGTTGTCAGGGGCTGGGGAAAGGGGGAAACGAGGAGGTATTAGTCAAAGGGTACAAAGTTTCAGTTAGGCAAGATGAATAAATCCTAGAGATCTACAGTACAGCATAGCGCCCATATAGTTAACAATATTAATAATATTTTATTATATACTCAAAATTGCTAAGAGGGTATTTTGTTGTGTTCTTATTATACACATACAATAATAATAATAACAGAGAGGGGGAGGAGGAAACATTTGGAGGTAATGGATATATTCATGGCATAGATTGTATTGATTCTTTCACGGTGTATGCTTACGTCCAAACTTGTCAAGTTGTCTACATTAAGTATGTATAGCTTTTCGTAAGTCAAAACACAAACAGATAAAAACATTGCTGATGACAAAAGAAAAGGAAAGGAAGGAAGGAAGGGCGTATTCTACTCTTCCTTGTTTATTAAAGGTTATTTTTCAGAAAGCAATGTAAAAATCGTATCAGTTATTTTAATAGCACTGATACAAGTGGTCACTTTTTAAAATTTTTTCCTTTGAGCTGGGTGTGATGGCTCACACCTGTAATCCTAGCATTTTGAGAGGCCAAGGTGGGCAGATCCCCTGAGTCCAGGAGTTCAAGAGGAGCCTAGGTAACATGGATAAACTCCATCTCTACAAAAACAAACAAACAAAAAAAATTAGCACAGCATGGTGATGCACACAGGTAATCGCAGCTACTATAGAGGCTGAGGTGAGGTGGAAGGATCCCCTGAGCCCAGGAGGTCAAGGCTGCAGTGAGCCGTGATTGCACCACTGCACTCCACCCTGGGTGACAGAGTGAGACCCTGTCTAAAAATATTAAATTAAATTAAGAAATAATTATTTTTTGCTTTGAAGTAATTGTAGATCCTCAGAAACTTATACAAATAGTACAGAGGGTTATATCGTTTTTACCAGTTAGTATTATTGATCTAATAAATTTACGTGATAGATTTCCTAATGTTGAACTATTTCCTGCATTCTTGGAAAAAAGTCTATTTGGTCATCGTCTACTTTTCTTTATAATATGCCACTGGATCCTACTTGCTTAATATTTTGTGTAGTACTTTGGCATCAATATTCTCAAGTAAGATTCATCTTTTTTAAGAAATTATTAGGTGTAGATATCAATTATGCTCTCATCTTCAAAAGAATTTGTAAACTTATCTTCCTTTTCTATGTTTGAAGCATTGAAATTACTTAATTTTTCAAGGTTTGGTAGAAATGTCTCAACTTGCTTTGTTTGCTTTTATCGTTGCTTGTTTGTTTTTGCAGGGAGTCAGTAGATTTAGATAAATTTCTCTATTTCTTCTAAGATAACTGATCTATTTAGATTTCTTTTTTTAAATTTAATTTTATTATTATACTTTAAGTTTTAGGGTACATGTGCACAATGTGCAGGTTAGTTACATATGTATACATGTGCCGTGCTGGTGTGCTGCACCCATTAACTCGTCATTTAGCATTACGTATATCTCCTAATGCTATCCCTTCCCCTCCCCCCACCCCACAACAGTCCCCAGAGTGTGATGTTCCCCTTCCTGTGTCCATGTGTTCTCATTGTTCAGTTCCCACCTATGAGTGAGAATACGCAGTGTTTGGTTTTTTGTTCTTGCGATAGTTTACTGAGAATAATGATTTCCAATTTCATCTATGTCCCTACTGTTTAGAGTTACTTTTGATAAATTATATTTTCCTGGAAAATTATTCATTTCATCTAGCTTTTCCAAACTTATTAACATAGGCTGGAGTAAATTAGTTCTTCATGATCCTTTTAATTTTCTCTGATTCTATAGTTATTTTCTCATCATTGCTTATTTTTGCCTATTTGTGCCTTTTATCTTCTTAGGGTAGTAATGATTCATTTTCTTTTCAACAAGCAGTACTGAGAACTTTTGAATTAATTCTGTCACTTTTCTCTTTTATAATTTATTGTATTTTAAATTTTTATCTCTATTATTCCCAATCTAACTTCTTGAGTTATATGACTAATTTATTGACTTTTATTATTTACCAGTAGAATGCCTAATGCTGGCCAGGCACAGTGGCTCACACCTGTAATCCCATCACTTTGGGAGGCCGAGGCGGGCAGATCACAAGGTCAGGAGATCGAGACCATCCTGGCTAACACGGTGAAACTCTGTCTCTATTAAAAATACAAAAATAAAATTAGCCGGGCGTGGTGGCGGACGCCTGTAGTCCCAGTTACTCGGGAGGCTGAGGCAGGAGAATGGTGTGAACCTGGGAGGCAGAGCTTGCAGTGAGCTGAGATCATGCCACTGCACTCCAGCCTGGGTGACAGAGCGAGATTCCCTCTCAAAAAATAAAAATAAAGAAAGAATGCCTAATGCTATGCATGTTTCTCTGTGTGCTGCCTTCATGTCTAGATTGTTCTGCCATCTCATTTTAATTTCTTCTATACCATGAGTTAGTTAAGAAAATTTTTTTATTTCCAAGCAGTAAGGAATTTCTGATTTTATACTTAATTAGTTTGTATTCACTAGTATATTATTTTTCATATTTGATTTTCAACTTTATAAATCACTTTGTGTTAAAATGTCTGAAATATACCATACAGAGTTCATTTTTGCTTGGTGATCCTATACAACAATTTCTTTCTTTTAAAGCATGTATATGTAAATATAATTTGCATTTATCAGTATGATAGTTATGTTAGGATTTAGCTCTCCTTTGTGACATACTTTCTGCTTTTATAATTCTGTTTTTAAATCTGAGACTGTTGGGCTCTTTGTTTTGTTTGAGAGTATGTGCTTCTTCTGATAATTGGAAAGCCTGTATTTAATATTCTTCTAATGGTTACTTTGTGGCTTTTTATAATATCAATAATTGTCTGAATCTTCTATTTCATAATAATAATATAATATCAGGAAACTTTTGTTGGTCTGATTTTGATAATTCCCCACTCTGAGCAATGACTAATTGAGAAAGTACCCCCTTTCTCCTTACCTATCTCCTCTGTCACAACAGTTTGGTTTTTGCCTTCTCATTATGTGTTTTGTGTTGTTAAATATACATATTCCTCTACTACTTGGTTTATTTATTTAAAATGATGTCTTTTGGCTCCTGGGAATGAAAAGATAGATAAGACCATCAAGAAATTTAGAGCACCTACCAATTCTTTTTTTTTTTTGAGATGGAGTCTCGCTCTTTTGTCCAGGCTGGAGTGCAGTGGCACGATCTCGGCTCACTGCAAGCTCCGCCTCCTGGGTTCACACCATTTTCCTGCCTCAGCCTCCCAAATAGCTGGGACTACAGGTGCCCGCCACCATGCCTGGCTAATTTTTTGTATTTTTAGTAGAGACGGGGTTTCACCATGTTAGCCAGGATGGTCTCAATCTCCTGACCTCGTGATCCGCCTGCCTCGGCCTCCTGAAGTGCTGGGATTACAGGCGTGAGCCACCACACACAGCCTAGAACACCTGCTAATTCTTATTAGTAACATCATATTAATATTGTCAGAGTTTATAACATTTACATGTCTTTAACCATACTGTTTCCATTTATCTCTTAATTTGTTGACAATCTCAAGTAGTGTCTTCAAGAAGACATAGGGATAATATTTATAGGAACAACATTCCCTGGACATTTGCGTGTGTTTAAGCACATCTTTCTCCACTTCACAATGGCGTGGCAGTTTGACTTGGCTTTAAAAAAATCTTTTCTCACTTTCTTTCCATAAGGACTTTTTCCCTAAGGACATTTTGACCGATTTAGAAGGTTGTGTTGTATCTGAGACAACCCAACTTGCTTGTTTGTTTGTTTAATTATAAGTTAGTAGATCCTTTTTTAGTCTGACTCACCTAAAGATTTTTTTCCTTGGAAACGTAATAGGTCTACTGAAATCATTCTCCTTTTTGACACATCTCTGTCTATTTTTCCTAGATCATGATATGCCTTATCAAGCATAGATTCAAGTTACCTTCTATATTTTGGAATATTACCTTGAATCATATTTTAGAATATCTGTACACCTCCATTTCTTCCTCTAAGACTCCAATTTTAAAAAATATTAAATCTCTTTTGCCTATCCTCGGTTTCAGGTGTCAGCAAAGTATGGCTCCTCGGCCAAATTCAGCATACCACCTGTCTTTGTAAATAAATTTAACTGGAATACAAGCTATTGTTTACAACTATTTTCATACTGCAATAATAGGATTGAGTTATTATGACAGAGAACATATGGCCTTCAAATCTGAAAATATCACTACTGTCAACCCCTGTTCTACATCAATCCTTTCTCTCTAATTCTTTTTAACTCTTTATTCCTATTTCATTTCGCTGGGCTTTCTTGTTCCTGTCTTTTATGTTCTGTGTTTTTTCATTCAACAGTATATTTTCTCCCCAGAGTTGTTTCCAAATGCTTTTATTTATGATATTTTAATTTTAGTCTTCTACATTTTTCTGAGTTCCACCAGAAAACATCACTTCATCTCCTTTTCTCTCAACATCTCTGATCACTGACTTCAGCATATATACACATATATGTGTGTATATACACATATGTGTATATATACACATATGTGTATATACACACATGTATGTGTGTATATACACACATGTATGTATATATACACATATGTATATACACACATATATACACGTATTTGTGTATACATACACATGTGTATATATGTGTGTATATATACACATGTGTATATATATGTGTGTATATATACACATGTGTATATGTGTGTGTGTATATACACATGTGTATATGTGTGTGTGTATATACACATGTGTATGTGTGTGTATATATACACATGTGTATATATGTGTGTATATATACACATATGTGTATATATGTGTGTATATATACACATATGTATATATGTGTGTATATATACACATGTATATATGTGTGTATATATACACACGTATATATGTGTGTGTGTATATACACACGTATATACACATGTGTATGTATACACAAATATGTGTATATATGTGTGTATATATATATGGAATTTCTTTCTAAATATATTTAAATTTGTAGCTATACAACAGGTCATAACGTTAGACCTTCTCCATGGCAAAATTTTTCAGGTAACCGTTCTTTATTTGCGATTTGCTTTTCCTTTCTCTTTCTCTGTACTTCTTTTCTTGTAGCATTATTTTACAGGTATTATTCTGATTCCTGTTTTGTTTCAGACATCTATTTGGTTGATTTGACTTGGCATCTTTTCAGAATCAGCTATTTTCAGGAAACAGGGACTATGGGAAGTACCAGGCCTTGTTTTAGAAAACATTTCTCATGACTTGAGGACTTCTGTATTCAATATTTGGCCTTTGCTTCTTCCCAGAAAATGAAGCTAGGCAGCTGTGCAGTTGTCCCCCAAGGCACAGTTTCTGCATAACTCCTCCACATGGATGACTGTTTCTAGTAACCACAGCTTCTCTACGTCGGCTTCATTTCTGCCTCTTTGGCTTCTGAAACCCAGGCTTCCACCATCAGCCTGAGAGTCCATGCACACCTTTGGCTTTACAGGCTCTAGAATCCATCTGTCCCTGTGTGGCTCCTGAGAGGATTCTGCTTTCCCCTTTCCCTCCCGATTTCCACTTTGCTGGGTCCTTTTTCCACCTATTTTGTGGTTTGGCATTTCACGTCTCCTTTTATTTTTTTAAGAGTTTACATTTCTGTTTTTTTTTTTTTTTTTCATATCTCCATGTTGCTTTTTGTTGGTTTTCTAGAAAAGGTGGTTGAAATGCTGACTTCATACTGCATCGTCACACCGGTATCTGTCCTTATAGTTTAAAGTTTCACTTTCTCAATCTGTTTAATGAGGTATTAGCTGCCCCATGGAGTTACTGCAAAATGTATTAAGCAGTCAGTGTAGATTTCCTAGCACATCTTTCTCTATCATCCTTAGTATCTACTCAGGAAAGGGTAAGAGGCTAATTCTATTGCTTCTCAGTCTTTCTTGCTAAGGTTTAATTTCAGAACCATGCTGCAAATGTAAAGTTGCACTCATGTTTTCTGGTTATCAGGTAAACTTCATGTATATAAAAATTAAATTAAATATTTCCCTTCTCAAAGTCTTTCTTTAAGATGTTATTTAGATAATTATAGTAAAATACTGGGACTAAAATTTTAGCACAAAAGTAGAAGTTTTCCAGATAAAAGGTGTATGGAAGAAAGTATTGTAGGCAAGGCAACAGAATGCATATAGCAAGAGAACTGCCAAAGATGGTGGAATGTTTGAGACCTTAAAGAAATTCAGCATTGATGGCTGGAAAGCATGAGATCACAAAAGCCATTTAAGGACCTAACTCTTCTGATCAAAACACTGCATCAATTGTTTGGTCTCTTGTGAATTTAGCTGTGTTGATATACTATCTAATGGATTAAACTTACAAATTGGACATTTTTAGCACCCCCTTGAGCAGTCCAGCATATGAATTACAAATTATGATACCCTCATTGGAAGAACAAAGTTGCTTCACCTAATAGTTTATTAATATAAATGTCTTCATTTTCTGAATTAAAATACTGTTAAAATTATGTATGTGTATATGTATACTGAGAAGAAACAGAATTAGCCTCTTACCCTTTCCTGAGTAGGTACTCAGAATGATAAAACAAAGCTGTTCTAATAAACAAATGTGTGTATATGTATATTGTTTTAAAATCATGCATTCTGTGTGTGTGTGTGCATGTGTTCAGAAATGGCACGTATCAAATTAATTGTGGTTAATTCTGGAGAGAAAAGAACAGAACTGGAAAAAATAAATAAGACTACAACTCTATCTAAGGTATTTTATGTTTTCTTCCTTTATTTAAAAAAATCTAAGAAAATGTTAACCGTTAAACTCTGTAGAGCAATCAGGTGTCAAGGTGGAAAATTCAGTCAACAAGACAAACTGAAAGCAACAATCAAGCTTCCTATTCACTTACACAACAATGCAAGCAAGAGGTGCAAAGGGGCTCCAGCTCCCCCAGTGTTTCATTTTTCCTCCACAGAATGGAACTGGGTGAGGTTCAGGAATGAGGGGGAGTCATCTTACTGCTGAAAAGCCCCAAACGAAAGGACTTTGTCTCTTCATGGACCCATGGACCTGGGAGAAGAGGAGAAGGCCTTTAAGGAAGAAAGTACTAAGTCAAAATGAGGAAAAGTGCTTCAGTCAAGGCTGCTGAGCAGGAGGCCTCTGGATGGCAGCAGCAGGGTGTGGAATTAGATATGCAGGTGAGCATGGCTGGTGGTGGTGGGGAGAGGGGATGAATTCTTGACTGCAACTCCCTGCAGAGAACTGCAATGCACTGGCTGTGCACCAAGTCCATAGGAAAAGCCGTTTCCTCCCATAAAGCTCCAGGCTAAGCCTTAAATCTGCCCATGGTTAGGCCTAAAATATATGTAAGATTTTAACCTAGAGACAGACTCCTCAAATTCTAGTTATAAATAAAGTCATTTGTTCTCTATACTTTTCTGTATTTTATAGTCTTTCAAAAATTAAAGTTATATATATACATTGAAAAAACAATTCAAATAGATACATAAATGAATAAAGTAAATAGTGAAAGTCTCACTGTAATCACATTACCCAGAGATATCCACTGGTAGCAGGCTGGTGTCTTTACTCCTGAATATTTTCTGTGCTTCCATATACAAATATATATAGACAGACGTATTTACAAAAATTGAGTAATTTTTAAATGTATTATTCTACAACCTATTTTTACATTTAATAATATAGTACAGCATCTTTCCAAGATAAGATGTATGGATCTAGCTCATCTTTTAAAATGGCTGCATAATTACAATGTACACAGCATTGCAATATTGCAGTGATGTGGCATAATTTTTTACCCCATATCTTACAATTTTCTAAATTGAAAAATGTAATTTATTATCACATTTGCTACAATTATAAAAAAACTTCAATGTATATTCTTATACTTATGATGTGCACATCTTTGTGTGTTTAGCTATTTTCCGAGTAAACCCTTAAGGTAGAAATGCTGGGTCAAAGGACATATTAATGTTGACATATTGCCAAACAGCCTTCCAGAAACTGTGTGCCACCACATGCATCTTCCAGGGCTACATGAAAAAAATGTCTTTTAACACACTGTTGCCAAAACTGGGTGTTTTAATAATTTTAATTCTTAACAACTGATAAGCAAAAGATAATTTTACTTTCAATCTGAATTTCTTTTACTAATAAGGTTTAGCATGCTTTAATGTTCACTGATCAGAAGTAGCAATTTTGTGAGTTCCTTATTCATTTTCTTTGACAAATTTTTCACCAAAGCTTCCTATTTTTCATATTAATTTTAGGTTGATATGTATTAGTACTACCTAGCTAGATAGATGCACACATATTTACATATATAAAATGCTGTCATAAGTATGACAAATACATTTTTATATTGTCATATTTTATATGTGTTCTTTGCTTTTCATATGTGTTCTTTGCTTTTCAATTTTGTGATACTTCTTGACAAAATAAACTTAATTCTTAGAAAACCAAATTTGGAGGAGGGGCAAAGATGGCCCATTAGAAGCAGTTGTAGTCCCAGCTCTCACAAAACGGCCAGTGAATTCTGCACCTTCAACCTGAGGTATCCAGGTTCTCACATTGGGACTGACTAGGCAGATGGCTTGACCCACAGAGAGTGAGGAAAAGCAGGTGCGGCGACAGCACACCCAGGAGTTCCATGGAACGAGGGAAGACCATGACCCCAGCCAAGGGAGGCAGTGAGTGATTATGCAACCCCGCCCAGGAAACCACTCTTTCCCTATGGATCTTTGCAACTCATGGATCAGGAGATCCCCTCTTGAGCCCACATCGCAAGGGCCTTGGATCCAAAGCACAGAGCTGTGCAGAGTCTCAGCTGAGCAGCTGCTCACTCGCTTGCTTGCTCGGGCATGCAGGGAAACCCGGGAGTTTTGCATACTCTGGCCCCAAGAATTCAGGCAAGGCGAGAGATCCCGTGCATTCCCCTAGGAAGGAGGCTGAATCCAGGAAGCCAAGCAGTGTTGTTCTGTGGGCCCCACTCCCACAGCACCTCACAAATTAAGACCCACTGGCTTAGAATTCCAGCCAGCTAGTGGCAGCAGGCTGGAAAGACTGAGACAACCACCTGAGACAGACTGAGTTCCCAGTGGGAGGGGTAGCCGCTATACCTGCAGTTGGAGTAGGCCATTCTAACAGGCCAGCACTGGAGACTGGGAGGAATTCCCCACAACTCAGCACAACTGCTGTGCCTCATCATGGCCAGTCTGCTTCTTTAAGTGGGATCCCAATTCATCCCTCCTCACTGGTGGGGCCTCCCTGTGGGAATTTCAGCAACTCCAGCCAGGTTTATACAGACAGAACTCTGATTTCTCCCTGGGATAGAGTCTGCCAGGATGCCGGTTCTGGAGAGGCCAGGTAGTCAGTGCAGTGCACCTGCTCTGCCAAGGGGCAGCCATACTGCCTCTTAAGCAGATCCCTGATCCTGTTCCTCCTGACTGGGTGAGACTTCCCAACAGGGGTCACCAAACACCTCCTACAAAAGTGTTCTGGCCAGCATCAGGTCAGTGCACCGCTGGGATGGAGCTCTCAGAGGAAGGAGAAGGCTGACATCTTTGCTGTTTCACAGCCTTCACTGGTGATACCTCCATGTTTCAGGAGGGACCACAATGACTAGGGTCTGGAGTAGACCCCCAGCAAACCGCAGCAGCCCTACAGAAGAGTGGTCTGACTGTTAAACAAACAAAAAACAACAATAACATCAACAAAAAGACCCCACAAAAACCCCAATCAAAGGTCAGCAACCTCAAAGATTAAAGGTAGATAAGCCCAAAAAGATGAGAAAGAATCAATGCAAAAATGCTGAAAACTCAAAAAGCCACAGGGCTCTTCTCTTCCAAATGACCACAGCACTTCTCCAGCAATGGCACAGAACTGGGCTGAGGCTGAGATGGCTGAATTGGCAGAATTAGGCTTCAGAAAGTGGGTAATAAGGAACTTTGCTGAGCTAAATAAGAATGTTTTAACCCAATGCAAAGAAACTAACAATCAGGGGGAGGAGCCAAGATGGCTGAATAGGAACAGCTCCTGTCTACAGCTCCCAGCGTGAGCGACGCAGAAGACGGGTGATTTCTGCATTTCCATCTGAGGTACCGTGTTCATCTCACTAGGGAGTGCCAGACAGTGGGCGCAGGTAGGTCAGTGGGTGAGCGCACCGTGCGCCAGCCAAAGCAGGGGCGAGGCATTGCCTCACTCGGGAAGCGCAAGGGGTCAGGGAGTTCCCTTTCCAGGGGTGACAGACGGCACCTGGAAAATCGGGCCACTCCCACCCGAATACTGTGCTTTTCCGATGGGCTTAGGAAAGGGTGCACCAGGAGATTATAGCCCACACCTGGCTCAGAGGGTCCTATGCCCACGGAGTCTCGCTGATTGCTAGCACAGCAGTCTGAGATCAAACAGCGCAGCGGCAGCGTGGCTGGGGGAGGGACGCCCGCCATTGCCCAAGCTCGCTTAGGTAAACAAAGCAGCCCGGAAGCTTGAACTGGGTGGAGCCCACCACAGCTCAAGGAGGCCTGCCTGCCTCTGTAGGCTCCACCTCTGGGGGCAGGGCACAGACAAACAAAAAGACAGCAGTAACCTCTGCAGACTTAAATGTCCCTGTCTGACAGCTTTGAGGAGAGCAGTGGTTCTCCCAGCACGCAGCTGGAGATCTGAGAACGGGCAGACTGCCTCCTCAAGTGGGTCCCTGACCCCTGACTCCCGAGCAGCCTAACTGGGAGGCACCCCCCAGCAGGGGCAGACTGACACCTCACACGGCCGGTCGGGTACTCCAACAGACCTGCAGCTGAGGGTCCTGTCAGAAGGAAAACTAACAAACAGAAAGGACATCCACACCAAAAACCCATCTGTACATCACCATCATCAAAGACCAGAAGTAGATAAAACCACAAAGATGGGGAAAAAACAGAGCAGAAAAGCTGGAAACTCTAAAAAGCAGAGTGCCTCTCCTCCTCCAATGGAACGCAGTTCCTCACCAGCAACGGAACAAAGCTGGACGGAGAATGACTTTGACGAGCTGAGAGAAGAAGGCTTCAGACGATCAAATTACTCCGAGCTACAGGAGGATATTCAAACCAAAGGCAAAGAAGTTGAAAACTTTGAAAAAAATTTAGAAGAATGTATAACTAGAATAACCAATACAGAGAAGTGCTTAAAGGAGCTGATGGAGCTGAAAACCAAGGCTCGAGAACTACGTGAAGAATGCAGAAGCCTCAGGAGCCGATGCGATCAAATGGAAGAAAGGGTATCAGCCATGGAAGATGAAATGAATGAAATGAAGTGAGAAGGGAAGTTTAGAGAAAAAAGAATAAAAAGAAACGAGCAAAGCCTCCAAGAAATGTGGGACTATGTGAAAACACCAAATCTACGTCTGATTGGTGTACCTGAAAGTGACAGGGAGAATGGAACCAAGTTGGAAAACACTCTGCAGGATATTATCCAGGAGAACTTCCCCAATCTAGCAAGGCAGGCCAACATTCAGATTCAGGAAATACAGAGAATGCCACAAAGATACTACTCGAGAAGAGCAACTCCAAGACACATAATTGTCAGATTCACCAAAGTTGAAATGAAGGAAAAAATGTTGAGGGCAGCCAGAGAGAAAGGTCGGGTTACCCTCAAAGGGAAGCCCATCAGACTAACAGCGGATCTCTCGGCAGAAACCCTACAAGCCAGAAGAGAGTGGGGGCCAATATTCAACATTCTTAAAGAAAAGAATTCTCAACCCAGAATTTCATATCCAGCCAAACTAAGCTTCATAAGTGAAGGAGAAATAAAATACTTTACAGACAAGCAAATGCTGAGAGATTTTGTCACCACCAGGCCTGCCCTAAAGAGCTCCTGAAGGAAGCGCTAAACATGGAAAGGCACAACCGGTACCAGCCACTGCAAAATCATGCCAAAATGTAAAGATCATCGAGACTAGGAAGAGACTGCATCAACTAATGAGCAAAATAAGCAGCTAACATCATAATGACAGGATCAAATTCACACATAACAATATTAACTTTAAATGTAAATGGACTAAATGCTCCAATTAAAAGACACAGACTGGCAAATTGGATAAAGACTCAAGACCCATCAGTGTGCTGTATTCAGGAAACCCATCTCATCTGCAGAGACACACATAGGCTCAAAATAAAAGGATGGAGGAAGATCTACCAAGCAAATGGAAAACAAAAAAAGGCAGGGGTTGCAATCCTAGTCTCATAAAACAGACTTTAAACCAACAAAGATCAAAAGAGACAAAGAAGGCCATTACATAATGGTAAAGGGATTAATTCAACAAGAAGAGCTAACTATCCTAAATATATATGCACCCAATACAGGAGCACCCAGATTCATAAAGCAAGTCCTGAGTGACCTACAAAGAGACTTAGACTCCCACACATTAATAATGGGAGACTTTTAACACCCCATTGTCAACATTAGACAGATCAATGAGACAGAAAGTCAACAAGGATACCCAGAAATTGAACTCAGCTCTGCACCAAGCAGACCTAATAGACATCTACAGAACTCTCCACCCCAAATCAACAGAATATACTTTTTTTCAGCACCACACCACACCTATTCCAAAATTGACCACATACTTCAAAGTAAAGCTCTCCTCAGTAAATGTAAAAGAACAGAAATTATAACAAACTATCTCTCAGATCACAGTGCAATCAAGCTAGAACTCAGGATTAAGAATCTCACTCAAAACCGCTCAACTACATGGAAACTGAAAAACATGCTCCTGAATGACTACTGGGTACATAACGAAATGAAGGCAGAAATAAAGATGTTCTTTGAAACCAACGAGAACCAAGACACAACATACCAGAATCTCTGGGATGCATTCAAAGCAGTGTGTAGAGGGAAATTTATAGCACTAAATGCCCATAAGAGAAAGCAGGAAAGATCCAAAATTGACACCCTAACATCACAATTAAAAGAACTAGAAAAGCAAGAGCAAACACATTCAAAAGCTAGCAGAAGGCAAGAAATAACTAAAATCAGAGCAGAACTGAAGGAAATAGAGACACAAAAAACCCTTCAAAAAATTAATGAATCCAGGAGCTGGTTTTTTGAAAGGATCAACAAAATTGATAGACCGCTAGCAAGATTAATAAAGAAAAAAAGAGAGAAGAATCAAATAGATGCAATAAAAAATGATAAAGGGGATATCACCACCGATCCCACAGAAATACAAACTACCATCAGAGAATACTACAAACACCTCTACACAAATAAACTAGAAAATCTAGAAGAAATGGATAAATTCCTCAACACATACACCCTCCCAAGACTAAACCAGGAAGAAGTTGAATCTCTGAATAGACCAATAACAGGAGCTGAAATTGTGGCAATAATCAATAGCTTACCAACCAAAAAAAAGTCCAGGACCAGATGGGTTCACAGCCGAATTCTACCAGAGGTACAAGGAGGAACTGGTACCATTCCTTCTGAAACTATTCCAATCAATAGAAAAAGATGGAATCCTCCCTAACTCATTTTATGAGGCCAGCATCATCCCGATACCAAAGCCGGGCAGAGACACAACCAAAAAAGAGAATTTTAGACCAATATCCTTGATGAACATTGATGCAAAAATACTCAATAAAATACTGGCAAACCGAATACAGCAGCACATCAAAAAGCTTATCCACCATGATCAAGTGGGTTTCATCCCTGGGATGCAAGGCTGGTTCAATATACGCAAATCAATAAATGTAATCCAGCATATAAACAGAACCAAAAACAAAAACCACATGATTATCTCAATAGATGCAGAAAAGGCCTTTGACAAAATTCAACAACCCTTCATGCTAAAAACTCTCAATAAATTAGGTATTGATGGGTCGTATCTCAAAATAATAAGAGCTATCTATGACAAACCCACAGCCAATATCATAATGAATGGGCAAAAACTGGAAGCATTCCCTTTGAAAACTGGCACAAGACAGGGATGCCCTCTCTCACCACTCCTATTCAACATAGTGTTGGAAGTTCGGGCCAGGGCAATTAGGCAGGAGAAGGAAATAATGGGTATTCAATTAGGAAAAGAGGAAGTCAAATTGTCGCTGTTTGCAGATGACATGATTGTATATCTAGAAAACCCCATTGTCTCAGCCCAAAATCTCCTTAAGCTGATAAGTACCTTCAGCAAAGTCTCAGGATACAAAATCAATGTACAAAAATCACAAGCATTCTTATACACCAACAACAGACAAACAGAGAGCCAAATCATGAGTGAACTCCCATTCACAATCGCTTCAAAGAGAATAAAATACCTAGGAATCCAACTTACAAGGGATGTGAAGGACCTCTTCAAGGAGAACTACAAACCACTGCTCAAGGAAATAAAAGAGGATACAAACAAATGGAAGAACATTCCATGCTCATGGGTAGGAAGAATCAATATCGTGAAAATGGCCATACTGCCCAAGGTAATTTACAGATTCAATGCCATCCCCATCAAGCTACCAATGACTTTCTTCACAGAATTGGAAAAAAATACTTTAAAGTTCATATGGAACCAAAAAAGGGCCCGCATCACCAAGTCAATCCTAAGCCAAAGGAACAAAGCTGGAGGCATCACACTACCTGACTTCAAATTATACTACAAGGCTACAGTAACCAAAACAGCATGGTACTGGTACCAAAACAGAGATATAGATCAATGGAACAGAACAGAACCGTCAGAAATAACGCCACATATCTACAACTATCTGATCTTTGACAAACCTGAGAAAAACAAGCAATGGGGAAAGGATTCCCTATTTAATAAATGGTGCTGGGAAAACTGGCTAGCCATATGTAGAAAGCTGAAACTGGATCCCTTCCTTACACCTTATACAAAAATCAATTCAAGATGGATTAAAGACTTAAACGTTAGACCTAAAACCATAGAAACTCTAGAAGAAAACCTAGGCATTACCATTCAGGACATAGGCATGGGCAAGGACTTCATGTCTAAAACACCAAAAGCAATGGCAACAAAAGCCAAAATTGACAAATGGGATCTAATTAAACTCAAGAGCTTCTGCACAGCAAAAGAAACTACCATCAGAGTGAACAGGCAACCTACAAAATGGGAGAAAATTTTCGCAACCTACTCATCTGACAAAGGGCTAATATCCAGAATCTACGATGAACCCAAACAAATTTACAAGAAAAAAACAAACAACCCCATCAAAAAGTGGGCAAAGGACATGAACAGACACTTCTCAAAAGAAGACATTTATGCAGCCAAAAAACACATGAAAAAATGCTCACCATCACTGGCCATCAGAGAAATGCAAATCAAAACCACAATGAGATACCATCTCACACCAGTTAGAATGGCAATCATTAAAAAGTCAGGAAACGACAGGTGCTGGAGAGGATGTGGAGAAATAGGAACACTTTTACACTGTTGGTGGGACTGTAAACTAGTTCAACCCTTGTGGAAGTCAGTGTGGCAATTCCTCAGGGATCTAGAACTAGAAATTCCATTTGACCCAGCCATCCCATTACTGGGTATATACCCAAAGGACTATAAATCATGCTGCTATAAAGACACATGCACACGTATGTTTATTGCAGCATTATTCACAATAGCAAAGACTTGGAACCAACCCAAATGTCCAACAATGATAGACTGGATTAAGAAAATGTGGCACATATACACCATGGAATACTATGCAGCCATAAAAGATGATGAGTTCATGTCCTTTGTAGGGACATGGATGAAATTGGAAATCATCATTCTCAGTAAACTATCGCAAGAACAAAAAACCAAACACCGCATATTCTCACTCATAGGTGGGAATTGAACAATGAGAACACATGGACACAGGAAGGGGACTGTTGTGGGGTGGGGGGAGGGGGGAGGGATAGCATTGGGAGATATACCTAATGCTAGATGATGAGTTAGTGGGTGCAGCGCACCAGCATGGCACATGTATACATATGTAACTAACCTGCACATTGCGCACATGTACCATAAAACCTAAAGTATAATAATAATTTTAAAAAATTAAAATAAAATAAAATAAAATAAACTAACAATCATGATTAAACAAAACAGGAGCTGATAACCAGAATAGCCAATTTAGAGAGGAACATAAATGACCTGAGGAAGCTGAAAAACACATGAGAAACTCACAATGCAATCACAAGTATCAATAGCAGAATAGACCAAGCAGAGGAAAGAATCTCAGAGCTTGAAGACTCTATTTCTGGAATAAGACAGGCAGACAAGAATAGAGAAAAAAGAATGAAAAGGAATGAACAAAACCTCTGAAAAATGGGATTATGTAAAAAGACTGAACCTAAAACTGATTGGGGTATCTGAAAGAGACAGGGAGAATGGAACCAAGTTGGAAAACTTACTTCAGGATATCATCCTGAGGAACTTCCTCAAACTAGCAAACAGGCCAACATTGAAATTCAGGAAATCCAGAGAACCCCAGTAAGATGCTCCACAAGATCAATCCCAAGACACATAATCATCAGTTTCTCCAAGAACAAAATGAAAGAAAAAAATGTTAAGAGCAGCCAGAGTGAAAGGCTAAGTAACCTACAAAGGTCAGCCCAACAGACTAACAGTGGGCCTCCCAGTGGAAACCCTACAAGCCAGAAGAGATTGGGGGCCAACATTCAACATTCTTAAAGAAAAGAATTTTTAACCCACAATTTAATATCTGGCCAAACTAAGCTTCATAAGCAAAGGAGAAATAAGATCCGTTTCAGACAAGCAAATGCTGAGGGAATATGTCACCACCAGGCCTGCCTTGCAAGAGCTCCTGAAGGAAGCATGAAGTATGGAAAGGAAAAACTGTTACCAGCTACTACAAAAGCACACTGAAACACACAGACCAGTGACATTATAGAGCAACCACATAAGCAAATCTGCAAAATAACCAGCTAGCATCATGACAGGATCAAATTGACACATAATAATATTAACCTTAAATGTAAATGGGATAAATGCCACAATTAAAAGACACAGAATGACAAACTGGGTAAACAGTCAAGACCCAGCAGTATGCTGTCTTCAAGGAATCCATCTTACGTGCAAAGAAACACATAGACTCAAAATAAAGGGATAGAGAAAGATTTACCAAGTAAATGGAAAACAGAAAAAAGCAGGGGTCACCATCCTAGTCTCTGACAAAACAGATTTTAAACCAACAAAGATCAAAAAAGACAAAGAAGGGCATTACATAATGGTAAAGGGTTCAATTCAACAAAAAAAGCTAACTATCCTAAACATATATGCACCCAATACAGGAGCACTGAGATTCATAAATCAAGTTCTTAGATACCATCAGAGAGACTCAGAGTCCCACAGAATAATAGTGGGAGACTTTAACACCCCACTGACAATATTATACAAATCATTGAGACAGAAAATTAACAGATATTCAGGACCTGAATTCAGCTCTCAATCAAGTGGACCTAATAGATATCAACAGAATTCTCCACCCCAAAACAACAAAATACACATTCTTCTCATCGCCACATGATACTTACTCTAAAATTGATTACATAATTCGAAGTAAAACACTCTTCAGCAAATGCAAAGAACTGAAATCATAACAGTCTCAGAACACAGCACAATCAAATTGGAACTCAAGATTAAGAAACTCACTCAAAAACCACACAACTATGTGGAAATTGAACAACCTGCTCCTGAATGACTGCTGGGTAAATAACGCCATTAAGGCAAAAATCAAGAAGTTCTTTGAAATTAATGAGAACAAAGAGACAACGTATCAGAATCACTGGCACACGGCTGAAGCAGTGTTAAGAGGGAAATCTACAGCACTAAATGCCCACATAAAAAAGCTAGAAAGATCTCAAGTTAACAACCTAATATTACAACTAAAAGAACTAGAGGACCATGAGCAAACCCCAAAGCTAGCAGAAGACAAGAAATAACCAAGATCAGAGCAGAACTGAAGGAAATGGAAACACGAAAAAACCCTTCAAAAAATCAATGAATCCAAGAGCTAATTTTCTGAAAACATTAATAAAATAAACTACTAGCTAGACTAATAAAGAAGAAAAGAGAGAAGAACCAAATAGACACAATCAGAAGTGACAAGGGGGATATCACCACTGACCCACATAAATACAAACAACCATCAGCAAGTACTATAAACATCTCTATGCACATAAACTAGAAAATCTAGAAGAAATGGATAGATTCCTGGACACATACACCCTCCCAAGACTGAACCAGGAAGAAATCCAATGCCAGAATAGACCAACAACAAGTTCTGAAATTGAGGCAGTAATAAATAGCCAAAAAAAACCCTCTAGGGCCAGACAGATTTATATCTGAATTATATAAGATGTACAAAGAAAAGCTGGAACCATGTTTACTGAAACTATTCCAAACAATTGAAAAGGAGAGACTCCTCCCTAACTCATTTTATGAGGCTAGCATCATCCTGATACCAAAACCTGGCCAAGATACAGCAAAAAAAAGAAAACTTCAGGCCAGTATCCCTAATGAACATTAATGCAAAAATCCTCAATAAGATACTGGCAAACTGAATCCAGCAGCATATCAAAAAGCTTATCCACCATGATCAAGTTGGCTTTATCCCCAGGATACAAAGTTGGTTCAACATACACCAATCAGTAAATATAATCTATCACATAAACAGAACTAAAGACAAAACCCACATGACTATCTCAATAGACACAGAAAAGGCCTTTGATAAAATTCAACATCTCTTTTTGTTAAAAACTCTCAGTAACCTAGATATTGAAGGAACAACCTCAAAATAATAAGAGCCATGTATGACAAACCCACAGCCAATATCATACTGAATGAGCAAAACCTGGAAGCATTCCCCTGGAAAACCAGCACAAGACAAGGATGCCTCTCTCCTATTCAACATAGTGTTGGAAGTTCTGGCCAGGGCAATCAGCCAAGAGAGAAAAATAAAGGGTATTCAAATTGGAAGAAAGGAAGTCAAATTGTCTTTGTTTGCAGATGACATGATCCTATATCTAGAAAACCCCATGGACTCAGCCCAAAAGCTTCTTAAGCTTGTAAGCAACTTCAGCAAAGTCTCAAGATACAAAATCAATGTGCAAAAATCACTAGCCTTCCTATACACCAACAACAGGCAAGCAGAGAGTCAAATTATGAATGAACTTCCATTCACGATTGCTACAAAGAGAATAAGATACCTGGGAACAATGCAGCTAACAAAAGAAGGGAAGGACCTCTTCAAGAAGAACTTCAAACTACTGCTCAAAGAAATCAGAGAAGACACAAACAAATGGAAAAACATTCCATGCTCATGCACAGGAAGAATCAATATTGTGAAAATAGCCATATGGGCCAAAGGAATCTACAGATTCAATGCAATTCCCATTAAACTACCATTGACATTCTTCACATTATTAGAAAACCCTATTTTAAAATTTATATGGAACCAAAAAAAGCCCAAACAGCCAAAACAGTCTTAAGCAAAAAAAACAAAGGTGGAGGCATCATGCTACCTGACTTCAAACTATACTACAAGACTACAGTAACCAAAACAGCATGGTATTAGTACAAGAACAGACACACAGACCAATAGAACAGAATAGAGAACCCAGAAGTATACCACACACCTACAACCATCTGATCTTTAACAAACCTGACAAAAACAAGCAATGGGGAAAGGAGTCCCTATTTAATGAATGATGCTGGGAGAATTGGCTAGCCATATGCAGAAAATTGAAACTAGACCCCTTCCTTACACCTCATACAAAAATTAACTCAAGATAGATTAAAGACTTAAATGTAAAACCCAAAACTATAAAAACTCTAGAAGAAAATCTAGTCAGTATCATTTAGGACATAAGCATGTGAAAAGATTTCATGACAAAAATACCAAAAGCAACAGCAACAAAAGCAAAGATTGAAAAATAGAACCTAACTAAAGAGTTTCTGCACAGCAAAAAAAAAAAAAAAAAAAAAAAAAAAAAAAAAAAAAGACTACCATCAGAATGAACAGACAACCTAAAAGTGGGCGAAATACATGAACAGACACTTCTCAAAAGAAGTCATACATGCAGCCAACAAACATGAAAAATAGCTCAACATCCTGATCATTACAGAAATGCAAATCAAAACCACAATGAGATATCATGTCACACCAGTCAGAATGGTGATTATTAAAAAAGATGCTGGTAGGGTTGCAGAGAAAAGGGAACACTTTTACACTGTTGATGGGAGGTAAATTAGTTCAGTAATTATGGAAGACAGTGGGCAATTCCTCAAAGATCTAGAGGCAGAAATGCCATTTGATCCAGCAATCCCATTACTGGGTATATACCCAAAGGAATATAAATCATTTTATTCTAAAGATATGTGCATGTGTATGTTCATTACAGCACTATTCACAATAGCAAAGTCAAGGAATCAACCTAAATGCCCATCCATGATAGACTGGATAAAGAAAATTGGTACTATACACCACGAAATACTATGCAGCCATACAAAGGAATCCTATTATCCTCAGCAAACTAAAGCAGGAACAGAAAACCAAACACTGCAAGTTCTCACTTATAAGTGGAAGCTGACTGGTGAGAACACATGGACACATGGGGGTGAACAACACACACTGGGGTCTGTTGGGTGGACAGTGGGGACAGAGAGCATCAAGAAGAGTAGCTAATGGATGCTGGGCTTAATACTTGGGTGATGGGTTGATGTGTGCAGCAAACCACCATGGCACACGTTTACCTATGTAAAAAACCTGCACATCCTGCACATGTACCCCAGAACTTAAAATAAAAGTTGAAGAAAATAAAAGAAAACCAAATCTGTCTTTTTTTATGGGTCTGCTTTCATATCTTCAAGGTCATGTTTCTTTCTGAATTGAATTACCATATCTGAAAATGTGAAAATCTGAAAATAACTAATTGATGGCTAAAGTAAAAATAAGTACGGGGGAGGGAGGGAATTTTTGCTTCTGGGATGATGGTACAGACATATTTTTCTCTGTTCTTTCCACTAAATAAAACTAAAAACCCTTCTCATTTTATATTAAGCAGACATAAGTAGATATTGAAAGGTGGAAAGACTAAGGCAGAGTGACTGGGGTTCTCTGGACCCAAGCAATGACAAAGCAGTGAGTTCCCTGGGCTTTCTTTTTGCCTCATATATCCCAGATAGAGTTCTGGAGAAGCTGGAAACTCAGTGTGCCCAGACAAAGTTCCAAGTAACTTACTCTGTCAAGCAAACAGATAAAGAGGGGGCTCTTTAGCAAGACAGAAAATGTTTAGAAAAGTACTGCTTTATGGAAGCCATAAAACCACAGGACAAAAAAAACTGGCTCCATCCCCAGCCACACCAGTGAAAGCTGAGCAGGAGCCTAGGCTCCCACCATTGCCAGGCCATAAAGAGACACCACCCACTGCTGATATGTTGTCAGAGGAGAGTAGAGAGCTGCAATGGCATCAGCAGAGAGCACATGGGCAGCTTGGACTTCCACTCCAGCCTGGCATAAATGAGGCTCCCTCCTGCAACTGAAGTGTGTCAAAGGAGGCCTGGGGAAGCATCAGGACCTTCCACACCACCCAGTGGTAATGATGCCACCCACTTTATGGTGTCAGGAGTGCCACATGAGCATCAGGAATGAGGCATGCCTACCACTCCCAGCCACTCCCAGTGGAGGCCTACTCAGGTACTGAGCTTCCACTTCCACCCAGTAGTAATGCAAAGCACCAGCTTTGGATGTCAATGGAGGCTGAGTGAGGAACCTGGATTTTCCCCTATCTGGCTGTAATGAGGACATGCCCCTTCCTTGTCCTTCCAGAATGGTGTCACAAAGAGCCTGCTAAAATGGAAAGCTAACTGAAATGCAGTCTCATAACATACTACCCCAAATGCCCAGGCTTTGGTCAAAAATCATTCCTCATACCACGACCAGGAAGATCTCAAACTGAATGAAAATGTATGACATATGCCAACACAGAAATGACAGAAATATTACAACTATTCGACGACAATTTTAAAGCCACCATCATACAAATGCTTTAATAAGCAACTGTGAACACACTTGAAACAAATGAACAAACGTCTCAGCAAGAAAATAAATGACATAAAAAATAAGCAAGGGGAAATTCTAGAGCTGAAAAATACAATAAGCAAAATAAACAACTCAATGGATGGACTCAAGAGCAAAATGGTGAGAACAGAATTTTTAAAAATCCATGAACTTGAACATAAAGTAATAGAAATTACCCAATCTGAACAATGGAAAGGGAATAGACTAAAATAAATAAATAAATAAATAAATAAATAAATACACACATACAAAAAACAGAACCTCAGGAACTATTAAACGATAACAAAAATCTGAAGTTCAGATTATTGGGGTTCCAAAAGGAGAGGAGAAAGAGAACAGGGCTAGACAAGTACTCAAAAAAATGGAAGAAAACTTCTCAAATTTCACAAAAGACATAAATCTACAGATTCATGAAGCTGAATGATTCCCAATCAAGATAAGTGAAAGAAATACACACCAAGACCCCCCACGGTTAAATTTTTCAAAACTTAAAATGAAGAAAATGTTTTTAAAGAATCAAAAGAGAAACAACTACTTCTTATAAAGTAAAAACAATTTGAATAGCAGCATACTACTCATCAGAAACTATGGAGGCCAGAAAGAATAGCCATATTGTTTTCAAAGTACTAAAAGAAAAGAACTGCCAATCCAGAATCCTATACCCAGTGATAATATCTTTCAGGAATTAAGGGGCAATAAAGACTTTTTTTAATAAGATGAAGGGAAAACAAAAAAAAACATTGTTTTTTTAAATAAAAAGAATAAAAGAGTAGCTAACAGAAGTTCCTAAATAGAAAAAAATAATAATAATAAAAGAAGCAGCCTTGGGACATCAGGAGGAGAGAAATAATATGATAAACAATAAGATGGGTAAATACCATTTTTCTCCTTTTGAGTTTTCTAAATTATGTTTGACAGAAAAAAGAAAAATCTTAACATCATCTGATGTTGTTCTAAATACATGTAGAAAAAATATTTTTAAAATAATGTTATAAATTGGGAAAAGTAAAGTAGCATAAAGAGAAGTAATCATATTTCATTCAAACTGGAAAAATGATGACAGTAGACTATAAAGAGTTACATATGTGTAGTGTAATACATAGAACAACCACTGAACAAAAGCTATACAAAGTGATACACTCAAAAACACTATGGACAAATTAAAAGAGAACTCTAAAAAGGTGTAAGTAACCTGTAAGAAGGTAAGAAAAAGCAAAAAAGAAATGAAAAACAGAAAGAAAAAGCAGAAAATAAAAAATTACAAACCTCTTCCAATTAAAGACAGAGGTTGGCAGAGTGGATAAAAAACATGACCCAACAATATGAACTCTATTAGAAACTCACTTCAAATATCACAATATAGGCAGGCTGAAAGTAAAAGATATGACATGCAAACATTAATCAAACAAAAGCAAGAGTGGCTACATTGATATCAGATAAAGTAGACTTCAGAGCATAAAAAAAGGAAAATCTCCAGAGACAGAGAGTAACATCATATAGTGATGATTTGATAATCCACCCAAAAGACACAGCAATCCTAAATGTATACATACCCAACAACAGAGATGCAAAATATGTGAAGCAATTTTTCAGTTCAATCGATTGAACTGAAAAAAGAAATAGCCAAATCCACAATAATAGTTGGATCCCTCAAAACTCCTCTATCAATAATTGACTGAACAACTAGGCAGAATATCAGCAAGGATACAAATAACTCAGTAATGCCATCAATCAGCAAAATCTAATTAACACTGTTGGAATACTCCACCCAAAGACAGCAGAATAAACACTCTTTTTAAGTGCCAATAAAACATATACCAAGAAAGACCACATCCTGGGTCATAAAACAAACCCCAACAAATTTAAAAGAGTTGAAATCACACAAAATATAATATCCAACCACAATAAAATGAAACTAGAAACCAATAATGATAAGATAACAGGAGAATATACAGACACTTCAAAAATAACAATTCATGCCCAAATAATTCATGGGTCAAAGAGAAAGTCTCAAGGGAAATTTTTTATAATAAATTAAAAAGAAAATAAAAATGTAACATATTAAAATGTTAGACACAGCTAATGCAGTTTTTTTTATTAGTTTTCTCTTTGCTTGTTTGTTACTTTGCTTTTGCAATCAGTATTAATTTGTCATCAGTTTGAAATATTGGGTTATAAGATATTATTTGCAAGCCTCATGGTAACTTCAAACTTAAAAACCTACAACATATACACAAAAAATAAAAAGCAAGAAACATACCACCAAAGAAAATAACCTTCACAAAAATGAAGGAAGGAAAGATGGAAGGAAGAAAAGATCACAAAACAACCAGAAAACAAATGACAATAAAAAAAAGAAAACAAATAACAAAATGGTAGGGGTAAGTCCTTACTTATTAATAACATTGAATGTAAATGTACTAAACTCTCCAATCAAAAGACATAGAGTGGCTGAAAGAATAAAATAATAACAAGATTCAACAATCTGTTGCCTATAAGAAACAAACTTTGCTGGCCAGGCACAGTGGCTCACACCTGTAATCCCAGCACTTTGGGAGGCCGAGGCAGGCAGATCATGAGGTCAGGAGATTGAAACCATCCTGGCTAACACGGTGAAACCCCATCTCTACTAAAAGTACAAAAAATTAGCTGGGTGTGGTGGCAGGCACCTGTAGTCCCAGCTACTTGGGAGGCTGAGGCAGGAGAATGGCATGAACCCGGGAGGCAGAGCTTGCAGTGAGCAGAGATCACACCACTGCACTCCAGCCTGGGTGACAGAGCGAGACTCCGTCTCAAAAAAAAAAAAAAAAAAAAAACAACTTCACCTATAAATATGATACACATAGAATGAAAATAAAGGGATGAAAAAAGATATTCCATGCAAATGGAAACCAAAAAAACAGCAGGAGTTTCAAAAGAACTATAAAAAGAGACAAAGAAAGTCATTATATAATGATAAAGTGGTCAATGCAGCAAAAGGATGCAACAATTGTAAATGTATAAGCAGCCAACATTGGAGCATCCAAATATATAAAGCAAATATTATTAGAGCTGGAGAGAGATAGATCCCAATAAAATAATAGCTGGAGACTTAGGATGCCACTCTCAGCACTGGACAGATCTTCCAGGCAAAAAAATCAGCGCTCTACACCAAATAGATATTTACAGAACATTTCATGCAACAGCTACAGAATACACATTCTTCTTCTTAGCATATGGATCATACTCAAAGACAGACCATATATTAGGATGCAAAACAAGTCTTAAAACATTTTAAAAAATTGAAATCACATCCAGTATCATCTCTGACCACAGTAGAATAAAACTAGAACTCAATAACAAGACAGACTTTGGAAACTACCCAAACACATGGAAATTATACAATATGGTCCTGAATGACCAGTGGGTCAATGAAGAAATTAAGAAAAAAACTGAAAAATTTCCTGAAGCAAATGAAAACAGAACCACAACATACCAAAACCTATGGCATATAGCAAAAGCCGTACTAAGAGGAAAATTTACAGCAATAAGTGCCTATATCAAGAAGGTAGAAAAGCTTCAAATAAACAACCTAAGGATGCATCTTAAAGAACTAGAAAAGCAAGAACAACCATACTCAAAACTAGCACAAGAAAAGAAATAATTAAAATCACAGGAGAAATAAATGAAATAGAAACAAAAAATACAAATGATCAACAAGATGAAAAGTTGGTCTTTTGAAAAGATAAACAAAATTGACAACCTTTTAACTGGACTAAGAAAAAAATAATGAAGACCCAAATAAATAAAATCAGAGATGAAAAAGGAAACATTAAAACCAATGATACAGAAATTCAAAGGATCTTTAGAGACTACTATGAGCAACTATATGTCAATAAATTGGAAAACCTAAAAAAATGGATAAATCCTAGACACATAAAACCTACCAAGTTTGAACCATGAAGAAATCCAAAACATGAATATACCAAGAAGTAATAAGATCAAAGCTGTAATAAAAATTCTCCCAGCAAAGCAGCCCAGAACTTGATGGCTTCACTGCTGCATTGTACCAAACACTTAAAGAACTAATATGAATTTCACTCAAACTATTCCAAAAAGTAGAGCGGGAGGAAATACTTCCAAGCTCATTCTATGAGATCAGTATTACCCTGATACCAAAACTAGACACACATAAAAAAAAAGAAAGAAAGAAAACTAAAGGCCAATGTCTCTGATGAACATAGATGCAAATATCCTCAACAAAATACTAGGAACCTGAATTCAACAACACATTAAAAAGATCATTCATCATGACCAATTAGAATTCATCCCTGGGATGCAAGGGTGGCTCAACATATGCAAACCAATCAATGTGATATATCATATCAACAGATTGAAGGATAAAAACCATATAATTTCAATTGATGCCAAGAAAGCATTTGATAAAATTCAACATTCCTTCATGATAAAAATTCTAAAAAATCTGAGTATAAAAGGAACATACCTTAACACAGTAAAAACCAAATATACAACACACCCATAGCTAGTATTACACTGAATAGGGAGAAACTGAAAGCCTTTCCTCTAAGATCGACCAAAAAACTAGAGAACTGATAAACAAGTTCAGTAAAGTGGCAGGATACAAAATCAACATATAAAAACCAGTAGCATTTCTATACACCAACAGTGAACTATCTGAAAAAGAAATTAAGAATGTAATCCCATTTACAACTGCTAGAAATAAAATAAAATGCCTAGGAGTAAATTTAACCAAAGAAGTGATAGATGTTTACAATAAAAATTATAAAATATTGATGCAAGAAATTAGAGAAGACACAATAAAACGGAAAAATATTCCACATTTATGGATTGGAAGACTCAATATTGTTAAAATGCTCATGCTACCCAAAGAAATCTACAGAGTCAATGCAATCTCTGTCAAAATACCAATGACATTCTTCACAAAAGTAGAAAAAAAATTCTAAAATTTGTATGGAACCACAAAAGACCCAGAATAGCCACAGCTATACTAAGCAAAAAGAACAAAACTGGAGATATTATATTACTTGACTTCAAATTATACTACAGAGTTATAGTAACCAAAACAGCATGGTACTGGCATGAAAACAGACACATAGACCAATAGAACAGAATAGAAAACACAGAAGGAAACCCATACATCTACAGTGAACTCATTTTCAACAAAGTTACCAGGAACATGCACTGGGAAAAAAGGTCTCTTCAATAAATAGTGCTGCGAAGACTGGATATCCATATGCAGAAGAATAAAATGAGACCCCTGTCTCCCACCATATTACAAAAATCAAATCAAAATGTATTAAAGACTTAAGTCTAACACCTCAAACTATGAAACCACTACAAGAAAACATCAGGGAAACTCTCCAGGACATTAGGCTGGGCAAAAAATTCTTGAGTATTACTCCACAACCACAAGCAACTAAAGCAAAAATGGACAAATGAGATCACATCAAGATAAAAAGCTTCTGCACAGCAAAGGAACAATCAACAGAGTGAAGAGACAACCCAAAGAATGGGAGAAAATATTTGCAAACTACTCATCTGAGAAGGGATTAGTAACCAGAATATACAAGGAGCTCAAACTACTCTATAGGGAAAAAAAATCTAATCATCTGTCTTAAAAATGGACAAAAAGGTCTGAATAGACATTTCTCCAAAGAAGACATACAAAAATGACTAACAGACATACGAAAAGGTGCTCAGTATCACTGATCACTAGAGAAATGCAAATCAAAACTACAATGAGATATCACCTCACACCAGTTAAAATGGCTTATATCCAAAAGACAGGCAATAACAAATGCTGGCGAGGATGTGGAGGAAAGGGAACCCTCGTACACTGTTGGTGGGAATGTAATTTAGTATAACCACTATGGAGATTAGCTTGGAGGTTCCCCAAAAACCTAAAAATAGAGCTGTCATAAAAAGTCGCAATCTTACTGCTGGATATATACCCAAAAGAAAGAAAATTGGTGTATCAAAGAGGTATCTGCACTCCTGTGTTTGCTGCAGCACAATTCACAGTAACAAAAATTTGGAAGCAGCCTAAATGTCCATGAACAGATGAATGGATAAAGAAAATGTGATACACACACACACAATGGAGTACTATTCAGTCATAAAAGAAGAATGAGAGCCTGTTGTTTGTAACAACATGGATGGAACTGGAGGTCATGGTGTAAAGTGAAATAAGACAGGCACAGAAATACAGACATTGCATGTTCTCACTTATTTGTGGGATCTAAAGTCAAAATAATTGAACTCTTAAAGACAGAGAGTAGGATGGTTACCAGAAACTGGGAAGGGGTGGGAAGGTAGGGGAGAGGTGAGGATAGTTAATGGGTACAAAAAAAATAGAATGAGTAAGACCTAGTAATTGATAGCACAACAGGGTCACTATAGTCAATAATAATTTAATTGTACATTTTAAAATAACTTAAAGTGTACACTTGGATTACTTGTAACATAAAGGATAAATGCTTGAGGGCATGAATATTCCATGTTATATGATGTGATTATTGCATGTCCGTATCAAAACAACTCATGTAATACTCCATAAATATATACACCTACTGTGTATACACAAATATTAAAAATTAAAAAAAATGGCAAACAGGTATATGAAAAGGTGCTCCACATCATTGATCACTATAGAAATGCAAATCAAAACTACAATGAGATCTCATCTCACCCCAGTTAAAATGGCTTTTATCCAAAATACAAGCAATAACAAATGCTGGCGAGGATATGGAGAAAAGAGAATCCTATTACACTGTTGGTGGCAATGTATATTAGTACAGTCACTATGGAGAACAGTTTGGTAGTTCCTAAAAAACTAAAAATAGAATTACTACATGATCCAGCAATCTCACTGCTAGACATATACCCCAAAGAAAGGAAATCAATATATCAAAGGGATATCTGCACCCCCATGTTTATTGCAGCACAATTCACAATAGCTAAGATTTGGAATCAACCTAAGTGTCCATCAGCAGATGGAGAGGGAGAGAAGTGAGGATGTTTAGTGGCTATAAAAGTATAGTTAGAATGAATAAGGTCTAGTATTTGATAACACAACATAGTGACTACAGTCAACAATAATTTATTGTACATTATTAAATAACCAAAAGAGCATAATTGGAATGTCTGTAACAGAAAGAAATGATTAAGTTCTTGAGGTGATGGCTATCCCATTTATCCTGATGTGATTATCACACACTGTATGCCTATATCAAAATATCTCATGTACCCCATAAATATATACATCTACTATGTACCAATGAAAAATTTTAAAAATTTCTAATTAAATACAATTTCTAATTGTTCAAAATAAAATATCTACTTGTACATCTAACAAAATATGTACAGATCTTACATGCTGAAAACTACAAATATTAATGAAGGAAATCAAAGAATACTGAAATAATGGAGAGACCTTACATGTTCATAGATCAGAAGATGCAATATAGTAAAGCTGTCAGTTCTTCCTAAATTAACATACAGGTGAAATTTGTAGACAAATGTTTACAGCATCTTTATGCATAATAACCCAAAATGAGAAACAACTCAATATCCTTCAACAAATGTGCGGTTAAGCAAATTGTGTTACTTCGTGCAATGGAATATTACTCAACAATAAAAAGGAACAAACTATTAATCCACACAATGATATGAATAAATCTCCAGAGAATTGTGCTGAGTGAAAAATGCCAACGCCAAAAGATTATATAGTGTATGAATTAATTTATATAATATCCTTGAAATGACAAAAGTGTAGAAATGGAAAACAGATTCATTGTTGTCAGTGGTTAAGGAGGGAGTGAGGGTAGGAAGGAAGTGGATATCACTATCAAACAAATCTCAGGTGTATTCACTTTCCCTGTAATGAGGGCATGTTTCTTTTTCATTCTAGCGAACTTACATAGAGTCATTTTCATACAAAGTATATACATTTTTTCAAAATGCACTTATGCACAGCTAAATTGTGGAAAACCAGCTACACAGAAAAGTCTTTTATTGAGAGCCTTTCTTTCCAAGGCCCCACAGAATCACAGAATCATTTTTGTAACGATTTCGGTGCATTTAATATGATTAAGCACATTTTTGTAATGAGATAATATGTTGCTAATGGGCTGAAAATTTTATAAATGACATAAAAATTTAAGGAACAATTATGATTATACTTACAGTCATCACTATTTTGACATGTAGATTCATATGCACTATTTTGACATTGTATTTATTGAAGAAATATAATTAACTATCTATTATCTCTTCTCAAGACTCAGGAACAAGTTAAGATTTTACCATATTGTTAAGTGCAAAGTGATTCGGGAAATTTTATTCCCATGTTATCTTATTTTTCTTAATAAATATTTAATGTTTCGCCATTATTTTGTGACACAATTATTTTGAGGAAACAACAAGCCGTATTATATTCTTAAAATATCGTCATCTTAAGCTCTATTTAATTAGAATAAACCCGTTCATTTTGCTGACTAATTCAAGATAAAAAACAACTTGATGAAATTTGTTTCTAGAGCATTATCATTATGCTAAGAATTGTATTATAATACTGTTAAGAATAGTGATATAATGCCATCTACTTGTTACTTTGGAAAATAACTTACTGAGAAAAATAACTGCTAAAAAAATTGCAACCCACAAAATTTTTCAAATCTATTTTAAATTATTATGTCAGAGATAAAATAACAACCACCAGGTATTTTTCTTCAATTTTTCAAATATTTTAAACGTCAAATCTTCAGAAGTCACAATTGTATTCATTGTAACACACGTTATTTTTTCAGTTGAAATTGTATTAGCACTGTCCCCAAATACCCTAGCTGCTCTCACATACTTAAAAAGTACACTCCATGAATGTTTATACTTTACCAAAGTATTAATAATTTTGATAATGTTAATTATTTTAATGATGTAAATTTTTGTGGTTTATGTAAGAAATGTAGTTAGACTTAAACCCTAAAACTTTAAAATAAACACAAAAGTATTTCTTTGCTTTTCTTTTAATAAGTAATCATGAAATAAACTTTTCATTTACTCCTTCATTAAGCTACATTACCTAAGAGCATTTTACTTGGCTACATGCTAGATTGGTAAAAACAAATGAGACATGATCTCTCCCTAATGAAGTTCTAAATTTATAGCATAAAATGAATATATCATTTATAAGTACCATGTGCTAATCTACTGTGCAACTGGAGATACTAAATATGCCATTTAAATTAAATGCATGGCATTTCTATATATATTTTACTTCAGTTAGTCCAATAACATTTTAATAATAAGTAATAGTAAGCTAACTTACATAGTAAATGTGCCAAGCATTTGCATATAATTCATTTTGAAGTTTTTTTAACATTTTCTTTTTCAATATAGAATGATGAAATTCAAATAATACATAAAGTTGCATTATAAAATATCAGAAAGAATAAAAAATTTTAAATACATTTACAATGTATTTAATTATGTGATAACTTATACCAACAAAAATACGGTATATATTTGAAATTGATGGGTTATTTTAACAAAATCAGTTCAAGATTAAGAAGAAAACATAAATAACATGAATATACTAAGTAATCATAAAAGAAATGTAGAAGTTAGGCAAGATACACTCTTAAAATGACAACACACCCAGATATGTTTACAGCATGTTTTATTAAACCTAAAGAAAGACATATTTGTTGTTACCTAACCCGTTCCAAAACCAGAAGGAAAACACAGAAAGTTAACACCTCACTTACAGGACGAGAGAAAAGCTATTGTATCTAATTCTGATGCCAAAATCAGCCAAGGAGAGCACAGTTATCACACCATCCCTATCCAGCACACACACACCTAGAGAGCAAGCTTATTAAAGAGTTTTAATGTCATATTTTTAGGTTAAATATCGTAGTTTATTAAGAGAAGAATGCATTATGATCAGTAAGTTTTATAAAGGAATATACGGATGGTTCAACATTTAGAATTCTATTTTTGTAGTCACTACATTCCTAAATTACTAGATTAAGAAAAATATTGTTGTCCTGATAGAGCCTTAAAAAAAATTGACATATTCCTAATTTAAAACTCTCAGTAAAGTAGGCATACAAGGAAACTTCCTTAACATAGAGAGTCACAAAGATGAAATGTCGGAGGCATTCACATCAAAGACGGGAAATACAAGGAAACCTATTATTATTATTATTGTTGCTAGCCAATGAAATGGGAAAATAGATTTTAGAAAAAGAAATATGATATATAAAAATTAAAATGAAACTCTTAAAAGTTATTATTTTCACCTGATATAAATGTGTTTCAAGAAAATTACCTGGAAAACTATTAGAATCAATAATTCTAATAAGGGAGCTACCCCCAAATCGTAACTTTTTAATGTATATGCAACTGTCCAATTTTAAAGTAGAATCAAAACTGTGCCCATTCAAAATGGAGATAAAACTAAGACTTCCAAAAAAATACCCAGAAATATTAAGACTTGAAAAGAATTGTACAAATATGCTGAAAAGTGATTTTCAGATAAGAGAAAACCGGACATACAAGGATCTTGCATGTAACAACATCAATTCTCATCAAATAATTTAATAAATTCAAAGCAATTCTAATTAAGCCCTCAATATTTTTCCCTTGGAACTTGACAAGTAGATAAGGAATCCCATCTGAAAGAAAAGTGCAAAAATAGTCAAGACAACTTTTTTTAAACACACAGGAGCTTGCCCTACCAGGTATCAAACATTCTAGAGTCACATGAACCCACTGTAGGTGGTATTGGTGCGTAAACAAAGAGATCATTGACTTCAAATAGACTCAAATCATGTACCCAAATATATACGCTAATTTAGTGTGTACTGTAGGTAACCCTCTAGTCATATCTACCTACAATCTCTCCTTGGTTTTCACCTAGACATCAATGATTCCCATATTTGTATCTTGAACACTGTTTTCTTCAGTTGCATTATATGATGTTCAATAGCAACTCAAATTTAAAATATCAAATAGAACTTTTAATTATCAGCCCCAGAAAATTAGTTCCTGACTCCATCTTCCTCACCTTAAGAAATGGCAATACTTTCTACCCAACTGCTTAAGACAAACATATAGGCATCATCTATGATTATCACTTTCCTCTCAACCTCTTTAAGCAAGGCTGGTTGACTCTGCCTCCCAAATAAACCCTGAATCCAACTATTTCCATTGCTATCAGCCTAACCTGAGCCACTGTTCCTCTGACCTGGACTCCTGTTAATAATTTTTCTCTTGCTTCCACTATAGCCCTCTACAATCTATTCTCCTATATCAAAGTGGTCTTCTCCGAGGAAAAAACAGAATCCATTCATTTGATATCAATATCCATTGTGCTTCTACTATGGGTCAGGCACTCTTCTAAGCAAAGATTTTTCTATTTTATTCTTTGCTATAGTCTTTCTGCCTAAAAGAGTGCCTGGCCCCACCAACCACATTCTAGTGGTTGGTGCAGACAAAAAAAAATTAAAAAGTGAAATACATAATAAGTTAGAGAGTGATAAATGCTAAAAAGAAAATAAATAAAGCAGGGAATAGAGATAAGGTCTTTGGTTGGGTGAAAATTTAAATAAAGTAACCAGAGAAGTCCTTTCTAAGAAGACTTTTGAGGAGAACAAAAAAGGGAGAAGGAGGATGAAGAAGAGAATGCGTGAGCCATATTGATTCCTTGGGGACAGGGAGGAGGCAGTCCAATCAACAAAAATAGGAAGTCCAAAGGCCCTGATATAGGACCATGCCTATTATTCAAGGACAGTGAGGATACCAGAGAAGCTTAAACAGAATGAGGAAGATAAAACATGTATAGATTATGTCAGAGAGATAAGAGGGAAGGTGTGGTGTTGGGCAGTGCTATGGACTAAATGATTGTGTCCCCCAAAATTTATCTGTTGAAGCTCTAAACACCAATGTAATGATATTTGAAGGTGGGATCCCATGATGGAACTAGCGTCCTTATAAGGAGAGAAAATGAGACCAGAACTCTCTCTCCTCCATGTGAGGACTCAGCAAGAAGCTAGGAAGGGAGCCCTCACCAGGAATCAAACCTGTTGGCAATTTGTTCTTGTTCTTGGACTTCCCAACTCCAGAGCTATGAGAAATAAATGCTGTTGTTTAAGCTACCCGGTCTATGGTATTCCGCTATAGTAACCTGGGAAGACTAAGACCAGCAGAGAGCAGATCAGGTAGGGAGTATGTCATAATAAGAACTTTTCTTTAACTTTGAGTAAGATGGGAAGCATGGAGGGTTTTGAGCAGAAAAATGACATGATCTGACCGTGGAAACTGTGATGACAGGATCACTGTGGCTGCTTTGCTGACTGAACAGGCAGAGTGGGAAATAGTAAGGAGATAATGGAAACAATCCTGGCAGGAAATGATGATTGCTAAGCCCAGGTGGTGGCAGTGGAGATAAATAAGAAGTAATAGGTTCAGGAGAGAGATTTAAATATGAAGCCGAATGATGTACTATCAGATCAGATGTAGAATGTGAGAGAAAGGGAGACAATAAGGACAGAGCCATGGTTTTTGGCTTAAACGATTAGAAGGACTGATTTTTTTTTAATTTTTTTATTAATTTTTTTTTAGGTGGAATCTCACTCTGTCACCACGCTGGAGTTTTGTGGCTCGATCTTGGCTCATTGCAATCTCCGCCTCCTGGGTTCAAGCGATTCTCCTGCCTCACCCTCCTGAGTAGCTGAGACTACAGGCACACACCACCACATGGGCTATTTTTTAGGTATTTTTAGTAGAGACGGGGTTTTGCCACGTTGGTCAGGATGGTCTCAATTTCTTGACCTTGTGACTCGCCTGCCTCAGCCTCCCAAACTGCTGGGATTACAGGCGTGAGCCACCGCCCCCAGCCCAGAAATGGTTTTAACTGAGATGAGAAAGACTGCAGGAGGATCAGGTTTGAGGAGGAATCTTAGGAATTTTATTTCAAACATGTTAAGTATAAGATGCCAATTAAATATCCAGGTGGAGATGTTGGTTAGACAAATGGATATGTAAGTTTTGAGTTCAGGCTAGAGATAGAAATTTGGGAGCCAGAAGTACAGAGATGATATTTAAAGTCATGACACTAGATGAGAGGAAGTTAATGAAGAAAAATAAGATATCTAAGAACTGAGCTCCAAGGAACTACAATATGTAAAGGTCAGGAAATGTTATGGATGATTCAGAAAATAGGTTGAGAAGGTACAGCCAGAAAGACAGAGAAAAACAAAATAAAATGTAGTGTCCTGAAAGCCAGGTGAAGGAAATGTTTCAAAACAGCTTGATCAAATGGGCCAACTTCTACTAATAGCTCCGGTATTATAAGGATTAGTAAATGAATATTAGAATTAACAATGGAATGTCATCATTGACTTTGACGAGAGCAGTTTTGGGTAAAATAATAAAGATAAAATCCTTCCTTGAGTGGGATCAGGAGAAAATGAGGATCAAAATGAAGCAACTAAATCTCACCCTCCACCCCCAGCACACACACACATACAGAGAGAGAGAGATAAAAAAAAAAAAACAAACCCAGAACAAAACAGACAAAATATATGAAACAATGACATTCAAGACACTTAGCGTTAGACAATGAAGGATACTAATCTCTGAGAGACAGGAAATAAATGAGGTCAACTCTATGATTGCCCCAAAGTTCTGCCTTGGGAGAGTTTCTAAGCTATAGCCAAGGAAGGGGAAGCCCAGGAGGAGCTCAGTAGATCCCCTGATTTGAGATGGAGATAAGAATCCAATGAGAACAAGGTGGCTACAGCACACAGAATTGAGTACTGCAGAGGAGAGGGCTGCAGAGGACCCCTGTTGAGTTTTCATCTGAGTAGCAATCAGTCCATGAATGTGAGGAAACTATCGGAGGCTGGGGGAAAAATTACCAGAAAAGATTAGAGGAAATCCAGTAATAACACAGGACCATAATAGTGACTATACCTACCAGCCAAAGACTAGAAATCCACAGACTGGAAAATGGACAATACATAGAGTACTCAGAAGGATCTTGCCTCAGTAGTGGTGGAAAAATAAATAAATTCATGAAATAGCATTAAATGCTTACATTAGAAAAGAAGAAAGGTCTCAAATCAATGACCTTAGTGTCTATCTTAAGAAACCAGCGAAAGAAGAGCAAATTAAATCTAAAGTAAGCAGATGAAAGAGAATGAAAATAGTAAATATCAAAGTGGAAATAAGTGAAATAGAAAACAAAAAAAAAAGAGAACATTAAAGAAACCAAAAGCTAATTCTTTGAAAAGATAAAATTGAAAAACTTATAGCCAGACTGACCAGGAAAAAAAGAGAGAAGTACAAATTTACCAACATCAGAAACAAGAGGTGACATCACTACAAATTTTACATATATTTAAAGGATGATAAAAACTTTGTAGTAATAAATTTGAAAACTTAGATGACATGGATGGAAAGACACAAACTGCCAAGCTCATTCAGGATGAAATAGATAGGTTGAGTAGCCATATATTTATTGAAGAAATTTAATTTCTAGTTTTAAAATTTTAACTTGTAGTTCTAATAAGTTAAATTTATTTTATAATGTAAAAGTTGAATTTCTTCCCATAAACTACAGTTTCTTAACTAATTGACTGTAGTTCTACCAAATATTAAGGAGGAAATAATAACAATTCTACACAAACTATTCCAGAAAACCAAGGAGGAGGCAATACTTCCTTCTCATTCTCTGAGGATTAAGACATTTAAGCAGGTGTTGCACCAATTTAAAATATTAAAAAATTGAAGAAGACAAAGGTATTAAAAGAAAAAAACTACATAGATATAGATATAGATAGATATACATCTTATGACCATAGATGCAAAAACTCTTAAAATCAGAAAATATAACAAAAATAATATATCACAGATCATATTACAATAGTAACATGTGAAATATATTACATAGTACGACTATATGATAATTTTGTCATAATATATTGTTATATATTGTTATAACAATGTATAACAAAGATAACCAAGTGGGTCTTATCCCACTTGGTTTGGGATAAGACCAAGTGGGTCTTATCCCAAAAATGTAAGATTGGTTTAACATGCAAAAATTCACTCACCATGTCAAAAAACTGAACAAGAAAAACCATATGATTATCTCAATAGACACAGAAAAGTCATGTCACAAATCCAACATCCGTTAATGATATGTATGTATGAAAATGTCTTGGCCAATTAGGAATATATGAAAATGTTTTCAAGCTGGTTAAGGGCATGTACTTTCCTTTAAAAAAATTACTATAAGAGCAGGAATAAGACAACAATGTTCACTCTTGCAACGTTTATTCGACATCATCCCAAAGATTCTAACCACTGCAGTCAGACAAGAAAAAGAAATGAAAGGCATACAGATTGGAAAAATCTACCAAAAAGGCAATTATATCTAAGCGAGTTTAGCAAGATTGCAGCACCAAGATACATACTTAAAATCTATATTATTTTCCTGTACTAGCAATGAACAATCAGAAATTGAATTTTAAAAATATCATTTAAAGTAGGGATAAATCTAACAAAAGATGTACAAGAACTGTACCCTGAAGAGTATAAAATATTACTGAGAAAGATTCAACAAGATTTTAAAACAGAAAATATATGCTTAATTCATGTGTCTGAAGGTTCAAGGTGGTTAAGACATTGATTACACCCAAATTTAATTGTACTAGTGACCCCTTATTTATGAGGAATATGTTCCAAGACCCCCAGAGGATGAAACCTCAGATAGTACTGAACCCAATATACACTGTTTTTTCCTACACATGCATACTTACAATAATGTTTAATTTATAAATTAGGCACAGTAAGAGATTAGCAACAGCAACAAATAATAAAATAGAGCAATTATAACAATATACTGTAATAAAGGTTATGTGAATGTTCTCTCTCTCTCTCTCTAAATATTTTATTGTACTGCACTCATTTATTTTCAGACTTCAGATGATTGTGGGTAACTGAAACTGAGGAAAGGAAAACCATGGATTATGGGGGACTACTGTATTATTTCAATGCAATTTCAATCAAAATCACTGCAGGCTTTTTTGGAAGAGCAGACAAGGTAAGTCTAAAACTCATGCGTAAATGCAAAGGACCTATAATAGCCAAAACAACTTGTAAGAAGAACAAAGTAGAAAAGCTAACTCTGTATGATTTCAAGACATATCAAACTACAGTAACAGAGAGTATACTATTGGCACATAGATAAACAAATAGATGAGTGGAACAGAATAGAGTCCAGAACTATATCCACACATATATGAACTACTGAATTTCAACAAAGTTACAAAGGCAATGCAGTAGAGAAGACAGAGGCATCCAACAAATGGTACTAGAACAACTGGATTTCATACACACAAAAAAATAATAATTTTGATACCGTATTAGTAGAGTTCTCCAGACAAACCGAACCAATATATAGATTTATAAATATAAGAGGAGACTTATGGAAATTGGCTTACCTGATTATGGAGGTGAAATCCCACAATATGCCATCTGCAAGCTGGAGAACCAGGAAAATCAGTGGCATAATTCAGTTCAAGTCCAAAGGTCTGAGAACCAAGAGCTTTGATTTCCCAGGAAAAAGATAAATGTCCTCACTGAAGAAGAAAGAGAGAATTTGTCCTTACTCTGACTTTTTGCTCTGTTCAGGTTCTCAACAAATTGGAGGATGCCTGCTTACATGAGCAGTGATCATTTTTACTCAGTCTAGTGATTCAAATGCTAATCTCTTCTGGAAAAACCCACATAGACACACTCAGAAATACGGGCATATCTCAGAGATATTGTGGGTGGTTCCATTCCAGACCACTGCAATAAAGGGAATATCACAATAAAGCAAGTCACACAATTTTTTGGTTTCTCAGTGCATATAAAAGTTATGTTTTCACTATACTGTAGTGTATTAAGTGTACAATAGCATTATGTCTAATAAAACCATGTACCTGCTTTAATTTAAAAAACACTTTATCGCTAAAATTGTTAACAATCATCTGAGTCTTCATAATCTGTTTGCTGGTGGAGGGGCTTACCTTGATGCTGATGGCTGCTGACTGATCTGGGTGTTAGTTGTTGAAGATTGGCATGGCTGTGGCAATTTCTTAGAGACAACAATGAAATTTGCCACATTGATTCCTCTTCCTTTCACAAAAGATTTATCTGTAGGATGAGATGCTGTTTGATCACATTTTACCTACTGCAGAATTTCTTTCAACATTGGAGTCAATCCTCTCAAGCCCTTCTGCTGCCTTATTGAGTTTGTAGAATATTCTAAATCCTTTGTTGTCATTTTAACAATCTTCACAGCATCTTCACCAGGAGTAGTTTCCATCTCAAGAAACCTATTCTTTGTTCATCCACAAGAAGCAACTCCTCATTCACTAAAGTTTTATTATGAGACTGCAGAAATTCAGTCCTATCTTCAGGCTCCACTTCTAATTCTAGTTATCTGGATATTTCCATCACTTCTTTAGTTTATTTCCTCCACTGAAGTCCTGAGCCACAGTCATCAACAAGGGTTAGAATCAACTTTTTCCAAATTCCCATTAATGTTTATATTTTGACCTCGTCTCACGAATCAGGAATGTTCTTTATGGCATCTAGAATAATGATATGGTTAGGCTTTGTGGTCCCAGCCAAATCTCATCTTGAATTGTAAAGTATTGAGGGAGGGACCTAGTGGGAGGTAATTGGATCATGGGAGCATTTCCCCATGCTATTCTGGTGATATTAAGTAAGTTCTCATGAGATCTGATGGTTTTATAAGGGGCTCTTCCACCTTCTCTCTCTCTCTCTCTCTCTCTCTGTCTCTCACCTGCTGCCATGTAAGATGTGCCTGTTTTTCCTTCCACCATGATTGTAAGTTTCCTGAGGCCTCCCCAGCCATGTGGAACTGTAAGTCAATCAAACCTCTTCCCTTTATAAATCACCCAGTCTCAGGGAAGTTCTTCATAGCAGTGTGAAAATGGACTAACACAAATGGTAAATGCTTTCCAGAGGTTTTCAACTGACTTTGCCACATCCATCAGAGGAATTACTATCTATGCTAGCTGTAGCCTAACAAAGTGTATTTCTTAAATAATAAAACTTGAAAGTCAACACTACTCCTTGACCCATAGGCCGCAGAGTGAATATTGTGTTACCAGGCATAAAAACAACATTAATCTCCTTGCAAATCTCTACCAGAGCTCTTGTGTGACCAGGTACATTGTTGATGAGCAGTAATATTTGAAAGTAATTGTCTACAGCCATACCACCCTGAATGCACTCAATCTCCTCTGAAAGGAATCTTTTTCCTGAACAGTAGGTCTCAACAGTGGGCTTAAAATATTCAGTAAACCATGCTGTAAACTGTCATCTAAGCTTTGCTTTTACATTTCTGAAGCACAGACAGAGGAAATTTGGCATCATTTTTATGGGCCCTAGGGTTTTAAAAATGGTAAACAAGCATTGGCTTCAACTTAAAGTCACCAATCACATCAGCCCTTAAAAGAGAGTCAGCTTGTCCTTTGAAACTTTGAATCCAGGCATTGATGTCTCTAGATGGCATCTTCTTCCAACAGAAAGCTGTTTCATCCACATTTAAAATCTGTTGTTTAGTGTAAGCCCTTTCATCAATGATCTTAGCTAGATCTTCTGTATAACTTGCTGCAGCTCCTACATCAGCACCTGCTGCTTCACCTTCCACTTTTTTTTTTTTTTTTTTGCGACAGAATCTTGCTCTTTTGCCCAGGCTGGAGTACAGTGGCGCGATCTCGGCTCACTGCAAGCTCCGCCTCCTGGGTTCATGCCATTCTCCTGCCTCAGCCTCCCAAGTAGCTGGGACTACAGGCACCCGCCACCACGCCTGGCTAATTTTTTGTATTTTTAGTAGAAACGGGGTTTCACCATGTTAGCCAGGATGGTCTCGATCTCCTGACCTCGTGATCCACCTGCCTCAGTCTCCCAAAGTGCTGGGATTACAGGCATGAGCCGCCGTGCCCGGCCTCACCTTCCACTTCTACGTCATGGAGTTGGTGTCTTTGCTTAGATTTCATGAACCAAACTCTACTGGCTTCCTTTTCTTCTGCAGCTTCCTCACCTCTCTCAGCCTTCATAAAATTGAAGAGAGTTAGGTCCTTGCTCCAGATCAGGCTTTGAATTACAGGAATGTTGTGGCTAATTTGATCTACGCTGACCACTTAAGCCTTCTCTGTATCAGCAATAAGGCTGTTTCTCTTTCTTATCATTTATGTGTTCACTAGAGAAGCACTTTTAATTTTCTCCCCAAACTTCTTCTTTACATTCATACCTTTGCTGTTTGGTGTAAGAGGCCTAGCTTTTGGCTTACCTTGGCTTTCAACATGCCTTCTTCGCTATGCTTAATCCTTTCTAGCATTTGATTTAAAGTGAGAGACATGTGACTCTTCCTTTCACTTAAACCCTTAGAGGCCTTTGTAGGGTTTCCTAACTGTCCTCATTTTATTTTTATTGTATCTCAGAAAATAGGAAGGCTTGAGGAGAGGGAGAGACATGAGGGAACTGCTGGTTGGTGGAGCAGTCAGAACACATACACCATTTATCAACTTAGTTTGCTGTTGTATATGAGCGTGGTTTGTGGCATCCCAAAACAGTAACAATAGTTATATCAAAGATCACTGATCACAGATAATCATAACAGATATAGTAATAATGGAAAAGGTTAAAATATTGTGAGAATTATCAAAATATGGCACAGAGACACAAAGTGAGCAATGCTGTTGGGAAAATGGTGCTGACAGACCTGCTCGATGCAGGGTTGCCACAAACCTTCCATTTGTAAAAGATGCAAAAATCTATAAAGTGTAATAAAGTGAAGTGCAATAAAACGAGATGTGCCTAGACACAAATTGTTTTGGTTTTGTTTTAGTTTAAGTTTTAGAATAAAACAACTTGTCTGTATGACAGTTGGAATGACTCCATTGGGATGAGAAATTTAATTACGTAGAAGCACAGAGGGAATATGGCTGGAAAAATGACATTAGTGACCATAAAGGAATGGCATCTGGGATATATGGGGAAATTGGTTTAAATAGGACCGGGTACAGTTTATCTCTAATAATAGGAAAGAAGGGGGACTATGTGGGCTCCGATGTAGGCAGATGGGTCAATGTCATGGTGGCAGCCTATGAATAGTTGCATCACACTCACCCATACCCCAGACACTCCCAAGGATCCAAGTTGAATTTAGAATAATAACCGGATTCCTCTAAAATGCTACCTGGGCTGGCTCTGCCCTGCTGTTCTGGCGCTATTTCCTGATTCACTGGGCTTCAACACTTTGGCCTTCAATCTCCTATGTGAACTTGCCAAGTTCAGTCCTGCCTCAGGCGACTTGCACTTTCTAGCGTTCTGTGGAATCTTCTTTCTGCAGATCTGAGCTTCCTGGCTGCTTCTTGTCCTTTATCTCAGTAACTACCACCTTGGAGAGCCCTTCCCATACTACATCATTCAAATTAATTCCCATCACTTAATCTTTCTTTATCACATGACCTTGTCAGTTTTTGTTATGCACTTCTTGGTACCTGGAATTTTCTTACTTACTTGATTGCTTGTTCATTTTCTTCTTTCACCAACTAGAAGTCAAGCACCATGACAGTGGAGGAGGCCATGCCTGTCCTGCTCGTCACTGGATGCCCAGCACCTAGGAACAGGGCATGCTGTTCAACAGGTTCTCAATACAACTTCTTGAATAGGAAATTACGTTTATCTCAAATCAGTAAGGAAATGGTATTGAAAAAATTGGGTATCTATGAGTAAATAATATAGGTAGACTCCTAACTCATATCACATCCCAAATCAGTTCCAGATGAAATAATATTTTAAAGAAAATATACAAGAATATTTTTATAATCTCGGGATAGAGAAACTCTTCCTAAAGAAGATTTCAAGCCCTGAATTTATTTTTAAAAGATTGATAAATTGTTAGAGCTCACAATTGTTTAAAACTATCTATAAAAAGAAACAAAAATTATGGTTAAATATAGACTAGAAAGTTATAGACTGCCAAATTCATAAATAACAGATTGATAAAGATGCTAAAAGTACATTTTTAAAAAATCATCCAATACTTTGCTTAATTAATAATTTAAAATATTCACAGGAAATTAACAGAACAAATTCAAATGACCAGCAAACACAAAAAGATTCTCAATCGGGGAAATTGAAATTTTAAGTATCAAGATTATTCCCCTCAGTGGAAAATTTTTAAGTGACTGGTAATATTCAGTATTAGACTCTAGGTGGGTTGGCTCTTTCTTACAGTGGTAGTGTAAATACAATTGGTGCAATTTCATAAGGACATTTTGGCAATATCCATTAAAATTTAAATGTGCATACCGTTTGAGACAGCAGTTCTAATTCAAGAATTTATTCTACAAATGTGCACCAAAAAACCCATACGAAAGTTATCACTGACAACGTATAAGTGCTATTCTGAACATTTTAATTATATTAATTCAATGAGTTAGGCACTATTATTATCTTCATTTTACAGTGAAGAAACTGAAGCACAGAAAGGCAAAATACTTTGCCAAAGCTCATTTGCTTAAACATGCAGCTTGGATTTGAATTCATCCCAAGCATATACAGAGTCTGCATCCTTAACAACTGTTGGAAACACGTTAAGGCCACCAGCTGGAGAAGGGTTAAATAAATTATGAACATCTTGGCCGGGCACGGTGGCTCATGCCTGTAATCCCAGCACTTTGGGAGGCCGAAGCAGGTGGATCACCTGAGGTCAGGAGTTCAAAACCAGCCTGGCCAACATGGTGAAACCCCATCTCTACTAAAAGTATAAAAATTAGCCGGGTGTGGTGGCAGATACCTGTAATCCCAGCTACTCGGGAGGCTGAGGCAGGAAAATCGCTTGAACCTAGGAGGCGGACATTGCAGTGAGCCAAGATCATGCCATTGCACTCCAGCCTGGGCAACAAGAGCAAGACTTTATCTGAAAATAAATAAATAAATAACATCCAAATTATAAAACTTTACTTTTAGGCCAGGTATGAAGGCTCATGCCTATAATCTTAGCACTTTGGGAGGCAGAGGCGGGTGGATCACTTGAGCCCAGGAGTTCAAGATCAGCCTGGACAACATGGCAAAACCCTGTCTCTACAGAAAAAATAAAATAAAATACAAAATACAAAAATTAGCCAGGTGTGGCTGTACACGGCTATAGTCTCAGCTACTTGGGAGGCTGAGGCAGGAGAATTGCTTGAGCCCAGGAGTTTGAGGCTGCAGTGAGCCAAGATTATGCTATTGCACTCCAGCCTGGGGTATAGGAGTGAAACCCTGTCTCAAAAAAAAAACAAAATATATTCTTTTTAAAGATATGTTGATAGGTAAAGATACTAAAGACATATTATTGAAAATCAAAAGAGAAATTATTGAAGAGCAAAATCACAGAATAATATTTACATAGGACTTGGATCATATTTATGTAAAATGTTAAAACCTCTGTGTATATATATGTTTGTGTACAAATTGTATGTTGATCTGCAGAAAATTGTTTGCAGTCATATAGAGTACAATATTGGAGGTTGGAGGAGAAGAAATGGAGATTTGGGAGCTGAAAGGAGACTTTTCAGGTTTTCTCATGTACTTTTTTGCCTTAATTTCTTTATTTCTTTTCAGTATTGTATCAGCAAAAGTAAATCAATATACAGTTGACCCAGACAATGTAGGCGTTCTAGGCACTGACTCCCTGCACAGTGGAAAATCCACAGGCAACTCTGACTCCCTCAGCACTTTACTAATAGCTTACTATTGACCAGAAGCCTTATCAGTAACATGAACAGCCAATTAACACATATTTTGTAAGTTATATGCATTATATAATATATTCTTAAAATAAAGTAACTTAAGGAAAAGAAAATCATTAGGAAGAGAAAATACATTTACAGCACTGCACTATGTGTATCGATCCTGTAAGTTTCCATCTTCTGCTTACAACATGAATCATCTGTCTGAAATAGCAATACCTGCAGCTGCAGACCTCAGTCTCTGGTACACATGAAGCGGTTCAAGTCATGACTTTTCTCTGCTTCTTGGGAGCACTTCCAGCATCACTAGTGGTACTTAGTATGGATGCCATGGTGTCATTCAAGGTTTACAGGATTGCACTAAACGAAGAAAACAAAATATGCAAGAATCTCAAGAGATCACATTTTGCTGTGATACACAATTTACTTGAGAGAGTAACTACTCACTCGGAGATGATTATCATGACACAGTGAGTGGATACTCACAACCCTGGAGCTCACCACAACAGAAACAGGAGGCAGCTAAAAAATTACTATTGAAGTACAATATGCTGTACAGTTAATTCTATGCAGTTATAATTTAATACTACATCTTTACATTTCTCTCAACTTCTATGCACCATGCATGGTCTGTAAGTGTTTGTGTGTGTTTGTTTTGATAAATTTAAACTTCTTATAACAGATTTGTGTATATTTTATGGTAGTAAATGATAAAATAGACTAGTGTCTACATGTATTTTATACATTCATGACATACCTACCATTTTCTTAATTTTTTGATATTTCTAGACTACAATGTTTATTTGAAAGTCTTTTTCAAATTGTTGCAAATCTCCAAAAAGTTTTCCAATATATTGATCGAAAAAATCTGCGTATAAGTGGACCTGTGCAGTTCAAACCCATTTTGTTAAAGGACCAATCGTATATACTATATAAGTAGAGTTTAAAGAAAAAACAGTAATAGCCTGTACCCACCAACCAGCTTAAACATTATAACCTGACTTCTCTGAGGGTTCTTTGTGCTCTACTAAATCCATGTGTGGAAATTATCCTAGAGGCAAAGGGATACATGCACACTGCCAAGCAAGTGTGATGGCTGTTTTATACCACATTATATTATTTTCATTATCATTACTTTTTTTTTTCAAGGGTGAGTTTGAACTACATGGAAAATATGTGTATATGGTTTAATGTGAGTGCTCTGTGATTCAATTTATTGTTGAAATAAACAGCAGCAACAATATTATTCCTTTACATTCACATAGCCTCATTCACAATGTCATGGTCTCAGTTGTCGATTATGTGAATATGGGAAAAGCTACAATGAAAAAGCAGCACCAGAACTGGCCACCACTACAAGAAGGTTTAAAAAAAGTGCTAATGTCATAAAAATGTGTGTTATTGTTATTTACATTTTGCTAAATTTAATATCTAGATATAAAAATATTGCATTGCAATCTAAGTGGTGTGATATAGAAAACCGGAAAAGAAAAAAATGATATAACACTGCAGATTTCTCTAGACTGTAAAGAAAATACTTGCAGACTTATAGACTCATAACTGGAAATGAGAATATGATATTAGTCAGGATATAGTAAGCCATATTAATGACAAAGTGTTAGCATAGATTGAGAGGTCAGCATATCAAGCCTTCTCCAAGATGTGGTCAGCCTCATACACATTGGATGTGCAGCACCTGTGGGGTTGAAGAGCTTTTGGCCACCTCTTCACCAGCTCCAAACTCTGAAGCCCCATAACAGGGTTGGGAGAGCCTGTGGTTGCAAGTAAATTCCGGAGCTACCATGCACCCTGGAATCCCTTAGACTCACTCCACATAATCCCAACACACAGTCCCTCAGAATCCTCAGAAAATAAAAAAGGAGGTTCTGAAGTCACTGAGAGAAGGGTGATTAAAATGACAACAGACACGAGGAAGATGGGCCTTGAAAGAACATCAAATTATGGTAGACATTTCCAAAATTTTGAACATTACAATAAATATTGAGTTTTTAAATAAACTTATCCAAGATACCATCATTTCTAGAAACCATGGAAGTGATTAACTGGAACTCGCAGAGATTCATTTATGAGTTTCATAGGAAATATTTTGGTAAGTTATATAATTAAGGTTTTAAACAATCCTCCTCTTGTACAGACCAAGGACTGGCGAGCTAAATGCTTTGGAATTTCTAACTAATTTTGCTAATGTGGTACAGAACAATACAGAGTTTATTTGTGCTGAGTTGTTTATGTTAACAGTAACAACAGTAAGAACTTTGCAAGGAGTGAGTGCAGGAAGTTTCATCTGTAGAACCAGTGCCATGTTGACAACTGGCATTACCTGGAATTCAGTAATTCAGTTTATCGGGATCACTAATATCCAGTATTGATTATCTGGAATTCAGTGGTTTCACAGCAGCCCTTTTTAAGGGTAGAGTGCAGTCAAACTGATGTCCCAAACAGAAAGGCTTCAAAAGACATTGAGATTTTTCATTTAGAAAATTATCCACCTGAGTGCAGTCTGTGTGTAAGGGCTACCTAGCCTTTACTATTATCATATTCTATAACAGGCATAGGCGAGAGCAACCATGTTGTTACCTGCAGTCCCCAGCTTGTAGTGATGCGAACAGTTTTTATGCTAGACACAAGGATGATTTTATGCCTGGGCATGTAGGATCTTCAGGTGATGACTCCATCTGGGACCAGTCTCACAGTGCTCTTCGACACAAACCCAAGGATTGTGATAAATCAGTGCTGTGGGGAGAAGCATGGAGAACCCATATGGATACTCCCGGTCTGAGGCCATCTGCTGCTCCAAACTTTGCTTAAAATGGCAGAAAGTGAAGGCTGCTGGTGGGGAAATGAGACATAAAATATATTGTTTGGAGAGTGCTTCAGGGATTTCTCTCCCCAGGAAAATGAAAGTGAAGCCTTTTATTATGATGTCCCTAAAAAGTCTGCTTTCAAATTGATAAACATCTATTTTCTGGAGCTATGGGTTTGGAAACTCTAAACTCTCCAAGGATTAGAGTGTATGTGATTTCGACTGTAAGTAAGAAACTGAGATAAATACCCAAATTCTATGTATACTACACACCTGTTTAAGAGAAAGTGAGAGTGGGAATTTTAGATTATATGTTATGCTTGGTTGTTTATAAAGAAATTTATGACTGCTGATTTTCTGGGGCATATATTTATCACCTATTATTTAGTGACAGGTGCTGGATAATTTGATTAAATGCTCCTAAATCTTATGACACAGATGAGAAGTTATGTTCAGAGACATCAAGAAATTAAATATCACTCTTTATATTTCATACAATTATTTGTATTTCTACTTTTGAAGCTAAGTAAACTTTCACAAGATGTGAAATTTCTAGGAAGGAAGGACACTTTCCCCATTTTGTAAACATGGTTCAGAGTCAAAATTATGTGACTCCTATGCTGATTCTAATATAACTCTCAGCATATTATGCCATGAAGAGAGAAGGGCTTCTAAAGTGGTACCAAAAATAAGCAGTGGAAAGAGTAGTAGCATTTACTCTATAGCGGATGATGAGATTAGAAGAAGGCCTTGAAGAGATGACCTAATGGCCTTATGCAAAGTATCAAACATGCACATCAGGGCGTTGCTGCTTAAATTAATATGCTTAATCAGTAACAAAGGACACATGGACACTCTCAGTATGTGAGGCCAGCATCCATTCTGCACAGCTATGTACAGGCAGATCGCCAGATGCCTTGGTGCTTTTCATTTCTGAAAGTTACCATCAGCACCAAAAGCAATATTGACCCACAGCATCTGTATGAAGCATTGGGATATCCATGTGCCATGCTTCCAGGTGGGCACAGTCCATCAGGCCATATTTTGATAACGATATTTTGATAAAGGTTCATGGATATAATGTTAAAGGCTGTCATCCTACCCACTTCAAAAACACTATTCTCAGAGCTTCCAGTTGGTTCTATATGGAAAGACTCACTTTTGCTTCTCGAGTTCACTTTTGGAGTCTCTCTGGGGGTCATACAAACAATATCTATCTACACCATGTTTTAAAATGTGGGCACTAGAGACATTATTATGATGTCACAAGCCTGTATCTTTTTGTAGATAAGTCCAAGAAATACTTGCAAGACACACACAAACAAATCCTGATAATTTCAAAAATCTTCAGAAATCCCACTTGGTGCTGCTGAAGGTGAAATTTCACCCAGGCTATAATTTTCCCATACTGCACTCCAGGGCCAGTAGAGAGCCTTCTACTTTACCGAATCTATTCTGAAATTTCCCAGCATATCAAGGGCAACCACATGAATAAAGAGCACTGCTCAGCGAGAACCTGACGCAGAGTGGAAGTGAATGTGGTACTGAGATTTATGAAGTTTGGCATCTAAAAGAAACTTCCATGGACCTCTTTAGTGATCTTCGTGACCACACCTAAGAAATAAACAAGAGGCTTCCAGCTTTCCCAGATGTATGAGAGTCTATGCCAGAAAACACAAATGTCTCTAGGATTATCATCCTGTAGGGGATTTGCTTGAATCCCCAGCAGCTGTAAAAGAAGCCCACAGGAGACAGATTGCCAAGCCATTTTTTATTTCAGGGGGTTATAAAGTTGCCCAACAGTTAAATCTTTCCAACACCGCCTTAGTGAAGATACCTGTAGAGCCTGACCATTTCCTGTTGTCTCTTTCTTATGCTATGTCCTTGTGCCAATTCATAAATGACTATACCTCTATGATTTGTTGGAAGGGTAATTTTTTTTAGAATCACCTACCTAATAGAGAAGAGGGCTAAAACTGTCATTGCCTACTTTAATTCAACATTCATTCACAAGGAAATATAATCTACTTCATTGCTTAAATTAATGTTTAATCAGTAACAAGGAATTCCTTTATTTTAGCAGCACAGAACAGAGACTGGAACCATCCTGGAGCTGATAAGCTCGCTGAATTGAGTAGGGGATTTGCTCCTCAGGTGTATATTGCAGAGACTACTTCTGGGGACCTCGATCCATCAGGGCTAATGTTCTTCCCCATCTCAGAAGCATTACACAGAAAGCTAGAACAGTACCAAAATCAATGTTGATGTCTTAAGGAACTCATGCTTGTTTACTTCCTCAAAAAGGCAGGTAAATATGAAGCCATTTTTAAAAGAGCAGTCATTGTTTGACCAATTGAGACAGACCATGTGAAAAAACATCAGTGAGCTGTCTACAACAAACATAGTTTGATGGCTTTAAGACACTTTCTTACTGCTGAGATTTCAGTAGCCTGTGACAACACCTCTTTTCAAAAAACTGAACAAGCCCTCTAAGCTGGGAAGGATGGAGCCGCTTGTGTGAGTGTGTGCAGTGTAATTGTGAATGTTCAAGAGCAACAGAGCCCATGACAACAATAAATTTTTTAAAAAATCCCACCAAGTATGACATCTCTGAATCTCAGCCTCTTTAACATGGTTCAAAATGTATTTTGCAGGCTAAGGGAAGCTGTGCCACCATAAGAAAAAGTCATGGTTCTTTTTCAAAATGCTTGGGACTAATTACAGGTAACACTGGCCCCACAGATGTCCATGAACCAAGCACTCTTTTTTTCTGTAACCTTGCGTGATGCTGCCATAGTCTCCAAGGGTACCTGTGCTGATTGTGTTCATTTCCTGGGGCTGCCATAGTAAATTACCACGAAGTAGATGGCTCAAAAGAGCAGAAATTGATTATCTTACATTTCTGGAGGTCCCTAGTCTGAAATCAAGGTGCCAAGAGGACTTCCGTAGCCTCTAAGGGAGAACCCTTCCTTGACTTTTCTGGCTTTTGGTTGCTCCAGGCATTCCTTGGTTTGTGGCAGCATAATCTAATCCTAATTTTCATAATAATAGAATACTCCATAATTCTAATCTTCATTTTTTTAATGACCTTCTCTATGTATCTTCTCCTTCTGTCTCTTATAAGGACACCGTCACTGAATTGAAGAGCCAACCCAAACTAGGATGATCTCAGCTCAAGATCTTTACCTTAATTATATCTGCAAAAGACTAATTTCAAATAAGATCACATACTGAGGTTCTGGGTGAGCATATCTTTTGGTGGCCACAATTCAACCCACTGCAGTAGACCTAAACACAGCTGCATGAACACAAGCTGCACACTTGCTTATGCCTCCCTGGAGGGTCATGACTGTCTTTTCTTTGAGACGGTGTTATAAGTACATTCCCACAGGGAACTGCTACCATATCTTCCTGAATCCATGTGGCAGAGTCATGTCTTGCTATGTGATGGGAAGCCCAAAACTTTTGGAATTACTTCTGCAAATATCCTGAAAGAGAAAAAGTATGTTCTCAGGTGTATTTGATGATCTAGTTTTTGCTGTCCTTGAGATTGCCCTCAATACTCTAAAGGGAAACATCCCCCCGATAGCACACTGTTTTCAGATTTTGAAAATAATGCAGGAATGACCAAAGATTTGGGTAGTACTACAGCCCCCTTAAAACAACAAAATGTCCATGGGGCAAGAGGAAGTTTTTTTTGTATCCCAAAGCTTAGCCCACCTTTGCTTCCAACCCCTGAGCAGTCAGTGATGAAGGGTCCAGAGAAGCTGTATTTAGTGAAAAACTAAAGAATACACCTGCTGAGGAAAACGTGGTCACCACCATTACCCATATCATATGGATATGAGCATTAAAAAGCCTTAAATACTCTGAGTGTCTGAAAAAAAACTTTTAAGAAAAGATATAATGAGTCCGTACTTCAACAAAGCTCTATGTTTCACACCAGAGTAAACAAGAAAAAGAGACTACACCTTTTTTTGAACTGAGATATCCATCAATCAACTTTTACCTAACCCAGCATAAATCAACCATATAAAAAAAATACAGAGCTGCTTCTGAACAAGATGAAGCAGGTATAGAGGTTAATGTATGGCCAGAAGGGCCATTAGAATGCAATAGGACACACAAAGCTGCTACCCCTGACAACGGGGACTTGGTCTGTTTGCCAAACAGTTGAGCACAGCTAAGCAACACCCTTAAGGGTGGGAGATATTTATGAGACTCTTATCAGAACTAAACTTTCTATTTAATATCTTGAGGAAACATGCTCAGAGGTATCAGCTGGAGCAGATGAAACTTAAATCACCAGGCAACGTTCTTCTCAGCAAAATTGCCCAGTACATTGGCTCTGAGGAAGTGAAAGATTATCCTGATATAGGTATATCAGAACTAAATATTTTGAAGAAAAAAAAATGACTTGCTTTGTCAAAAAATAGAGTTTTGTTTTCCTAAAAATAAGGGTTTTATAAGCATTGTGCTTGCCCTCCTTAAAAGGGAAAAATAAGAGGTGACAAGGGCAGGGGAGAGAAAAAGGAGAGTCCAAGCCTCTGGGCAAGGTGGTAAAATGGGTGATATTGGGCTGATGATGGCAAGCGCTGTGGGGCTGGGCTCATGATGGACATACAGCAGAGGTCATAAACTTTTTCTGTTAAGAACAAGATAGTAAGTAGCTCAGGTTTCACAGGGCCAGATAATCTCTGTTGCAGTACTCAATTCTGACATTGCAGGATGAAAGCAGTCATCAATCACACATAAACACATGGCTGTGGCAGTGTCCCAATAAAACTTTATTTACAAAAACCAGATATGGCCCATCTACATTCATGTAGAGAAGGGATGATACAAATCATTCATGGAGTAAAAAAAAATCAGAAACAGATTCTATATTATCAATTATAGCAATTTTTTAATGTGCATATTCACAGATGACCAAACACTTCATTGGTCCATCTCTTGGTAAGCAGTGAATGGAGAAAATACTTAAAATGTTGCCCCATATCTGGATGTTTCAGTTACATGGCATTAAAATGTAACTCTCCATGTTTATATGTAGTGAAATAATGTATTCCATCTCTGAGTGACATCTGTGACAGCATCCAAAACACTATAGGTGACCATGTTAACACTGTCAGCAAAAGCTCTGGCGAACCAGTATCTGCCCTCAGTTGCTCATATTAGGCAGAGAGCAGTGTTCTGGGAAGAGGAGACTGGACCATTCAGTGACTGGTCTAATGGCAAAATGTGTGATCGTGGCTTTACTCTTCATCGTTCTCAGACAGCACTTGTTCCTTTCTGTGTTGTTCCCTAGCATGCAAGAGAGTCACCTCCTGATTAAGTTCCTGGGTTCCCCACCCACATCCAGAGGCCCTAAGTCAATACCATAATCTTTAAATTCAAGAGGATTTTTATAATAATCTCCACCAATGGTGCCATTATCCATGGATGACAGAAACCAACATGAGTTCTGTTAGCAACTGCCTCTGGAATGGATTTTCCTGTTTACATTCTTGGCTTCCCTGAGGTATGCTAAACACCTTCCTACTTTCCCAGTCCACCAGGTACATAGCATTGGCTGGGGACAAAACTCCAGCAAGACCCCAATGTACAGCAAGCACCACCAGGGTCTCTCAGCAAACAGGGAAGCTGAAAGGATGTACAGTTTATAGAGTTTATGGGTAACATCTATACTATTTAGCAGTATTTTTTCTTGAAAATATGTATGTAGTCAGGGTGAAGTTTCAAAAAGTGGAAATATCTACGTCTAGCAGTGAAATATGAATGTTTCTTAATGTCCTCATTTCCTCTTTGCTTTGCTATGTATTTCTGGTTACTGGCAGCACCTTTGTAAAATTTACCTTCTTGTGTATCAGTTAGCCTTTACTGCATAACAAGCTTTCTAAAACTTAGTGGCTTTAAACAACATTGATTATTTGTCACGATTGGGTTAGTCCTTTGAATGGTTCAACTGGCTTGGGTTAGCTTGGCTCATTATTGCAGTCAGCCAGTGGCTCGGTGAGGACTGGATGGTCAAGTCCTCATACGCTCATACACTGATGACTGTCAGGCTGGTTGCTCCAGGGGGCCTCACTGGAACAATGGCTGGGACCATTGGAGTCTTTCTCCACATGGCCTTTCATCCTCTAGGGGCCCAGGCATGGCTGTTCACACAGTGGCCAGAGATGGCAAATCTAATGTGCAAGCATTTTTTTCAAAGCTTTCTTGATTTCCAGTGTTAATGTCCTATTGGCCAAAACAAGTCCCATGGCAAAGGTCAGAGTCATGAGGGTGAGGATGCAGGAGGCATTACAAAATTGGGTACCACTTCTGCAACAATTTACTTGCTCTGGAAGATGTGTGAGGGTGAATGCTCACTGCAGTTGATTTGAGTGCAGGTTTAAGGAAGACCCTCATGATTTGACTGGTCTTATTGATGGTAGTGACATGAGTGTAGGTCAGGACTACACAACTTTCCTGTACATGTCAGCTCGTCACACTTTCCTATGAATGGAAAATGAGCAGTTTTTAGCCCAAGGTCATCATCATTTCAGAGAACATAAAATTCAAATATTTTCCAATCATAACTAATGAGTTGTACCTTTTAAAGGTCCAAATCTAACTTGGTATTTTTGAACTTCAATGTACAAGTGTCATTTGCATAAGATCTTTTTAAAATTTACTTTTTAAAAAAAAATTAAATAAAACCTGTTGCTATGGACTGAATTGTGCCATCCTAAAATTCATAAGTTGAATCCCTAATCTGCAATGTGATGGTATTTGGAGAAAATGGATGGTAACTGGAGCCTTTGGGATCTAATTAGGTTTAGGTGAGGTCATGAGGGTGGGGCTGTTATGATGGGATTAGTGGCCTTATAAGAAGAGACACCAGAGAGACTCCATCTATGATATTTTGTTATGGCAGCCTGAGCTGAGTAAGACATCTATGGAGGAATAATTTGCTCATCTTGAGGTCTCCTCTCTTCCTCTTTTGGTGTCCGCTATGAAGTCTGAAAAAGCTAACTTGTTCACTTGGGGATTTTTGCTCTTCTGAGGCATAAATATCCTAAGTTTCATCAGGAGTCTTGAAACCCACCCCTTAATTTTCTATTTCTTTCTTTTCTATATTTTTAATGTGTGAGGCTTTTTAAGTATGCACCAACACATCTCCCCAGGATTATTTTGAATGCTTTTTAGTGACCTCAAAACCTTTTCTTTAAAAAGGCATTACCTTCTACAGGCAACAATAATTTATTGTACATTTCAAAAACTAAAATGGTATAATTGGATTGTTTGTAACACAAAGAAAAGGTAAATGCTTGAGGTGATGGATACTCCGTTTACCCTGATGTAATTATTATGCGTTGCATGTCTGTGTCAAAGTATCTCATGTACCCCATAAATATATACAAAATATACACACCTACCATGTATCCACAAAAAATTAAAATTAAAAAAAAAAATCAAATAAATAAAAAATAAAAAGAAATGACCTTAAGGTGACCAATTTGTCTTGGTTTGCCTAGAACTGTTCTAGTTTTCGCACAGAAAGCCCTACATGCCAGGACACTCCTAGGTAGCCAGCAAGCAGGGATGGCTGGTCACCCTGCATACCCTTCAAAACAAGCCTCCAAATGAGCCCCACATATATTTAGTGTTCCACGAATATGTGTGAATCCGCAATTCTCCTCTATTTAGAAAGCCACATTTTTTTCTTTCTATTAAATAGTTCATCTTTTTCAAAATACAACTCTCAATAATATGTGTTGGTCCTGCTCAGCCTTTATTGTGATGCTGCTGCTGCTGAAAGGACAGTTGCTTACCAGCTATGGTGAGAAGTGTGAAAAGTGAGGCTCTCACCATGTCGTAGCTCCTGGCTCATGTGTTGTTGGTGATGAGATGTGCCTCAGCCAGGACATACCTCATCGGTGGCACAGGATGATTTCCAGCCAATCGATGCTACATCATAAATATGTGGATATGCAGAGGATTAAATCTTATACAGCTAGGATGCTGGTAGACTCCACATCTGTAGTTACACTCTGTAACAGGACCAGAGTGTCCCTGATGATTACAAAACGGTGACCCCAGCAGGCTTTAGAGGCACCACAGGGTGGGGTCAGAACAAAGTTTAGTATGAGTTTAGTTTATAGTTTACTTGCTTAGATTAGTTTTATCTATACTAATGTACTCATTCACATTTTGTACCAAATTTTTGTTCCCCACTCTTGTGCCCTAGTTTGAACTAACATGTTCAGGGAGCATGTATCATGTTCTGGGATGCTCTAGGCAGGAGTCAGCACATTTTTTCTATAAATAGCAAGATAGTGAGTATTTTAGGCTTTCTGGGCCATATGAGCTCTGTTACGACTATTGAACTCTGCCATTGTAAAGCCAAAGCAGCCATAGGCAATACACAATGAATGGGTATGACTGTGTTCCAATAAAACTTTATTTATAAAAACAGGCAGCAGGCCAAATTTTGCCTGTGGGCTGTAGCTTGCCAACTTGTAATCTAGTGAAACATAGTCAGATGCAGGCTTCTGAAGCAAACAAATGTTAAAGTACTTTGGGGGACTGTAATAGAGAATCCAGTTTTATCCATCTTTAGACTGCTAAAGGTTTCAAATCATTATTTAGAAAGCCACATTAGTATTTTTGGGGATTGTAATAGAGAATCCAGTTTTATTCATCTTTAGACTGCTAAAGGTTTCAAATCAGTATTTGGAAAGCCACAATTCGATCTTGATCTAATTGTTCAACTTTGGGGGCCACTCCAGAAATTTCACTAACACATTGCCACACTTCTTGACCAGGGGCTTTTGGGAGCATGAGTGCAGAGCTTCTGAAGCTCATCTGGGTTAAAAAACAAAAAACTCTCTGCACTCTTTGAGTATATAAACTGGGCAGAGCCCACGTTAAAATCTTTTGCCAGGCTGGTGCAGTGGCTCATGCCTGTAATGCCAGTGCTTTGGAAGACCATGATGGGGGGATCACTTGAGGCCAGGAGTTCAAGGCTCCATCTCTACAAAAAAATTTTCTTAGTTAGCCAGGTGTGTTAGCCCGTTTTGTGTTTCTATAAGGGAATAACTGAAGCTAGTTAATTTTTAAAGAAAAAGGTTTATTTGACTCACAGTTCTGCTGGCTGGACAAGAAGCATGATGCTGGCATCGGTTCAGCTTCTGGTGAGGACTCGGGGAGCTTTTACTCATGGCGAAAGGCAAGAGAAGCTGGTGTGTCACATGGTGACAGAGGGAGCAGAGAGAGAGGAGGAGGTTTTGGGCTCTTTTAAACAACCAGCTCTCATGTGAACTAACAGAGTGAGAATTCACTCATTATCATGAGGACAGCACAATGTCACTGGTAAGGGATCTGCTCCCATGACCCAAACACTGCCCACTAGGCCCAACTCCAACACTGGGGATCACATTTCAACATAAGATTTGAAGGGGACAAGCATTCAAACTGTATCCCCGGGAGTGGTGGTGTGAGCCTACAGTCCTAGCTACTTGGGAGGCTGAGGTAGGAGGATTCCTTGAGCCCTGGAATTTGAGGTTGAAGTGAGTCATGATCACACCACCGCACATTCCAGCCTGGGCAACGAAGTGAGACCCTGTCTCTTAAAAATATATGTATTTAGCCAGAATAAACATCTCATCTGAATGTTGCTTTAACACTTTTCAAATTTTGCCTTTAACTTAAAGGTTCTCATTTCTTCAACTGGTACATAGTGGGCCTTGCCAATTGTTCTCGTGTCTGGTGCCATGCATAAAAATGTTCCAAGCCTCTTTGGAATTTGCCTCAATAACATCTAGGGACCTAGGAGGGTTGACTAGGAGGCTGAGTGTTTGTAGTCAATCATAAAATCTTGAAGGCCACTTGATATGGTTTGACCATGTCCCCACCCAAATCTCATCTTAAATTGTAGCTCCCCAAATTCCCACGTTGTAGGAGGAACCCAGTGGAAGATAATTGAATCGTGGGGGTGGTTTTCCCCATACTGTTCTCATGGTAGTGAACAAGTCTCACAAGATCTGTTGGTTTTACAAGAGGTTTCGCCTTTTGATTGGCTCTGATTCCCTCTCGCCCACCACCATGTAAGACATGCCTTTTGCTTTGCTTTCCGCCGTGATTGTGAGGCTTCCCCAGCCACTTGGAACTGTGAGTCCATTAAACCTCTTTTTCTTTATAAATTTCCCAGGCTCGGGTATGTCTTCATCACCAGTACGAAAATGGACTAATACACCACTTAAACTCACCCATTTTAAGTGTCAGGGTCTTGGTAAATCATTCAACAGTCTCTACCTTAACTGAATCATTGTGAACAAAATGGACTCATTATATAAAGGCTTTTTAAAACTCACACTTTTTGAAATGTTGAAACCTACTCTCTGTTCAATTTCTCGTCCCTTTCCTCAAAATGTTCCAAAATAAAAGAGACCTCCATTTTGGCTGCCAGTGGCTCCCCCAAAATAATAAATTTCTTTTAATAGTAACTTCCTTTTAACATGTGCCACAGTTGTGCTGGAAAACTTTGTCATAAAAATAAGCATCCTTATTCACAGAAGTTAACTCTAGGGGCAAAGCACCTATTTATCACATGAAGGAAGGTTTTTTCAGACAAGACCCATCTTGGGGACATGTCCAGACAAGCTCCGATGCAGTCACTTTGGGCAGGTGGTTCCCTGGGGCTGTCTACTCTGCCACAGCTCTGCTTTAATGATCTTGCAGAATGCTCCCATAACATCTGCCAAAACATCAAACTGAGCTGTAAAATTGTTGCAAACTCCTGTACAAGTTTGTCTATAAACAGTCCAGATTTGCTATCATAAAATTAACAGCTTCCCTAGTAAAACACAACATCTGCATCAGCCCCAGTAGAGCAGGTATTTTGAGTTTGCGTTCTCCTCCTCACTAGGTGCCAGGTAAAGCAGTTCTGAGCCCCAGATTATATGGCCATCCACCAGAAGGTATTTAGAAATGAACTGCTCAACCATGGTGAGCAGGGGATGGTGGAGGCTGATGGTCCATTCACACTGTCAACCATACCTAGGTTCTTACTTTCTTGGTCAGCCACAAAACCTTAGCATAGAAAAGGAAATGACATGAAATAAAATGAATTCCTACAAAAAGTTGAGCCAACCCTATTAATATTTATAAAACCCACCTCAACCGGAGTTTCCTGCACACCAGCTTTACTGATACATCAAAGCCCCAGATAATAATTTGTTGCACAGTCAGGGGCCAACCTCTTGAAACCATATCGGCCTACTTTTCCTTCTGCAGTGAATTCTGGGAGACTTTTTCTTTCTGTCTCTTAGACCACTAACTCATCTTTACCCAAGCCAACTTCCCTATCTAATCTACCTATTGTTTGCTTTTAATTGACCAGAACTCTGTCTCATTCTTGACAAGTTATGAGCCCTCTTTTGTAAATATTTTCTGTTGCATACCCCATTAACTCTGCTTCCTCGCATAGTTCTTGTGTTTTCATAATATTGGTGACTCTGTTTACATTAGTAGTTTTCTAAAAATTTTTGGAGATTTTGGACTGTATGCTGCTGTTTTAAGTTGATGGTTTAGTTGACCACAAATGTACTTTCATTATCCAAAGAGAATTCCTATTCACCTGTGTGTGACTAGAAGTCCTGACTATGGACTGTGGTGTTTGCTGAGAGGAGGCGCCAGGCAGAGATGAGGCTGGGTGGAGTGCAGGCGGCCACATGAAGAGGGAAGGGTTCTTTCTCCAATCTTCCTGTCCACCAAATGTTTTTCTAGGAGTCTCTATCAGAACTTTCTCTGGAGGAATTTATGCCCTCGCTTTAAGCTAGGGGCAAAAGTGCCACTTCCTCCAACTTAAAGCAGAAGTTTCAAGAGGTTATTTAATCTTGTTATTGTAAAAGGAAATTAAATCTTGGAACCCTAAACTCATTAAGCCAAAGGGAAAAGTCAAGCTGGGAACTGGGTCAAGCAAACCTGCCTCCCCCTTTTTGTTCCTAAACAAGATGGCTACAAGATGAAAAGCTACACGTCTCCCCCATATTTTGCCCACAAGGAAATTCTTAGTGAGCTGCAAGATCTTTTAAGATATTTCTGTGAAAATTTCACCATGGCGATGCAAATTGATAGCTTATCTTTATAGGCATAGTCACCCTAGCCCACCACACACAAATGCATATCTGATTGTTCCTCTGCCCAATTTTGTCTATGTTATCCTATGTAAAATGCAGATTTCCTACATCTTTCCTCTGCCACATTTGTCTATGTCATTTTATGTCAAAAAAATGCAGATTCACTAAGCCAGACAAAGGCATGAATAACCGTTTTTCCTACCCCCCTCTTACATGAAAATTGTGTACTTCTTAATATCCCTCCCTTATCTCCTTGAATTTGGAGCCCTCAAATTCATCTTTGGAGAAAGGCATATACCTGTCTCCTGGGCATGTCCTTAATTTTGGCAAATAAACCTCCTAAAATGATTTGAGACTTGTCTCATCATTTTTCTTTATTGACATTATCAAAAGGCAACTCTTGGTAAAGACATATGGGTTTGCTTTATCACTCTTTCTCTCTCTCCTGTGTCTCTTCCTCAATCTCTCTTTACCTCTCTCTCTACACATTTATAACATATATATAATGTTTATATTTATTCAATCCTTAAAATATTTTACAGTATTATGATCATCAATTTTTATAGATGAAGCACTTTAATTGAAGGTTAAGAACTTAGTTAACTTGATCTACTTTGAAATAAGTAGGAAACTTTATACTACACCTTACCTAATGTCACAGAAATAGACTTTAAAATATATTTATATCTATTTTTAAGTGATTTGCCCCAACTAGACTTTGAATTCTATTGGTCAGGATAATAGTTTATTCATTTCTGTCACTGGTGCCCAACAGGTGCCTACCACTGGCTTCCAGATGGTAGGTAAAGTTTAACACAGAGTGTGTGCCATGAGCATGGTCTTCATTTCTGCTCAGAACCAATTAATCATCATGGCTGTAGCCCTGTGGATTAGTGCCTTGATGATAGGGACACAGAACAGCTACAGGACACCCATGGAGACCTTGATGTCCAGCAAGAGAGGGTGGGAGCCCAGTGGATACTTGCACAGGAGAGCAGTAGTACCTGGCCCAGACCGATAATGATTGTGAAAACAAATGGGATACCTCGTGGAGCTCCCTCAGGATCATTGTAGGGGGCTGCAGAAAGTGAACTTCATATGGGACTGCATGTTCTATGAGATAAGGCAATCAGCCCCCTAAAACTTGAGAATTTATTTATTTATTTCTAACTTTTAAGTTCAGGGGTACATGTGCAGGATGTGCAGGTTTGTGACATAGGTAAACAAGTGCCATGGTGGCTTGCTGCACTGATCATCCCATCACCTAGGCATTAAGCCCAACATCCATTAGCTATATGCTTCCTGATGCTCTCCTTCCTCCCAACCCCCACCCTCCTACAGGCCCCAGTGTGTGTTGTTCCCCATCATGTGTCCACGTGTTCTCATCATTCAGCTCCCACTTATAAGTAAGAACATGTAGTATTTGATTTTCTGTTCCTATATTAGTTTGCTGATACTGGCTTCTGGCTCCATCCATGTCCCGGAAAAGGACATCATCTTATTCCTTCTCATGGCTGCATAGTATTCCATGATGTATAATATGTACCACACTTTCTTTACCCAATCTATCACTGATGGGCATTTAGGTTGATTCCATGTCTTTGCTATTGTGAACAGTGCTATGATAAACATATATGTGCATGTATCTTTATAACAGAATGATATATTCCTTTGGGTGTATACCCAGTAATGAGATTGGTGGGTCAAATTGCATTTCTGCCTATAGGTCTTTAAGGAATTGCCTCACTGTCTTCCACAATGGTTGAACTAATTTACACTCCCACACACAGTGTAAAAGCATTCCTTTTTTACCAAAACCTGGCTAGCATCTGTTGTTTTCTGACTTTTTAATAATTGCCATTCTGACTGGTGTGAGATGGTATCTCATTGTGGTTTTGATTTACATTTCTCTAATGATTAGTGATGTTGAGCTTTTTTCATAGTTTGTTGGCCATATGTATGTCTTATTTTAAGAAGTGTTTGTTCATGTCTTTTCCCCACTTTTTAATGGTGTTTTTTCTTGTAAATTTGTTTAAGTTCCTTATAGCTGCTGGATACTAGATCTTTGTCAGATGAATAGATTGCTAAAATTTTCTCCCATTCGGTAGGTTCCCTGTTCACTCTGATGATAGTTGCTTTTGCTGTGCAGAAGCTCTTTTGTTTAATTAGATCCCACTTGTCAATTTTTGCTTTTGTTGCTATTGCTTTTGGATTTTTTTTGCATGAAGTCTTTGCCTATGTCTATGTCCTAAATGATACCATCTAGATTTTCTTCTAGGGTTTTTATAGTTTTGGGATTTACATTTAAATCTTTAAACGCTCTTGAGTTGATTTTTGTATAAGGTATAAGGAAGGGGTCTAGTTTCAACTTTCTGCATATGGCTAGCTAATTCTCCCAGCACCATTTATTAAACTGGGAATCCTTTCCCCATTGCTTGTTGATGTCAGGTTTGTTGAAGATCAGATGGTTGTGGGTGTGTGGTCTTATTTCTGGGTTCTCTGTTCTGTTCCATTGGTCTATGTGTCTGTTCATATATTGGTCTGTATGTCCATGGTACTGTGCCAGTACCATGCTGTTTAGGTTACTGCAGCCTTGTAGTTAGTTTGAAGTTGGGTAGTGTGATGCCTCCAGCTTTGTTCTTTTTGTTTAGGATTGTGTCAGCTATTTGGGCTCTATTTTGGTTCCATATGAATTTTAAATAGGTTTTTTAAAAATTCTGTGAAGAACTTCAATGATAGTTTAATGGGAGTAGCATTGAATCTATAACCTGCTTTGGGCAGTGTGGCCATTTTCACGATATTGATTCTTCCTATCTGTTAGCAAGGAATGTTTTTCCATTTGGTTATATCATCTCTGACTTCTTTGTGCACTGGTTTGTAGTTCTCCTTGAAGAGGTCCTTTACTTCCCTTGTTAGCTATATTCCTAGGCATTTTATTCCTTTTATGGCAATTGTGAATGGGAGTTCATTCATGATTTATCTCTCAGCTTGCCAGAAAAGAGTACCTAGAAATAAAACTGCACACCTAAAACTACCTGATCTTTGACAAACCTGACAAAAATAGAGAGAACCAGGGAACAAGATAGCCAAGAAGAGTTCTCCCTGGGTAAAGCCAGATGTAAAGACTACTCTTGCAAAGGAACCCAACTTTAATTGGATCAGACTGGAGCAATGTATGGCCCAAAGAGTTGTCAAAAACAATGTAGTAATCAGCTAGCAATTAGAGGAGGCTACCAGTTAGATGTGATATCAGCCTGAAGCTTAACTGGGTATTCAGGGAAAGAGATAGTCCAAGAGAACTGGACCATGTATAGTCATCTCTGGGAAGGGAGGTCAGAGAAACTGTGTACATGCCTAAGGCTGTGCCCTCTGAGGAGTGACATCAGAGCATGCACACTGCATGGGAAATAGCATGCACTGAAGTAGTCAAACCATGTCACTAAATAAGTAAACAAACAAGAAAGCAAACAACAAGAATCTTCAAAGAGTTGGAAGGTTAGGAAGATCAATATTTATAGTTGCTATACTATATTATTGAAAATGTCCAGTTTTTAACGAAACATGATGAGACATGAAAATAAACTGGGAAGTATTATCCATAAATAGGGGGAAAAAAAGAGCAGACAATAAAAATTGCCTTTGAGGGACCCAGATGTTGGACTTAACAGAAAAAGACTTCAAAGCAGCTATTATAAATATCAAAGAGCTAAAAGAAAGCATACCAAAAGAAGTAAAGGAATATATGATAACATCTCACCAAATAGAGAATATCAATAAATAAAATTTATTTAAAAGAACCAAATCAAAATTTTGGAGTTGAAAAGTAGAATGACTGAAACTAAAATTCACTAAAGAGGATCAACAGTAGAGTTGAGCTATGAGAAGAAACCATCAGGCTGGGTGTGGTGGCTCAATGCCTGCAATTCCCAGCACTTTGCGAGGTTGGGGCAGGCAGATCTCTTGAGCCCAGGAGCTTGGGACCAGTTTAGGTAACATGGCAAAACCCTGTTTCTACAAAAAATACAAAAATTATCTGGGTGTGGTGGCATGCGCATGTAAGTCCCATCTACTCAAGAGGAGGAGGTGAGAGAATCACTTGAGCCTAGGAAGTTGAGGCTGCAGTGAGCCATGATCATGCCACTGCACTTCAGCCTAGGTGACAAAGCAAGACCCTGTCTAAAAAAAAAAAAAGAAAGAAATATAAAAACAAAAAAAGAAAAGAAAGGAAGAAACAACAAACATAAAGATAAATCAATAGAAATGTAATCTGAAGAACAGAGAAGAAAATAAAAACAAAAACAACATGATCATCTCCATACACACAGTTAAAATATGTTTCACAATATTCAACACACTTTTATGAGAAATAAATACTCAACAAGCTAGAAATAGGAGAGAATTTCCTCTATCTGATAAAAGGCATCTACAAAAATCCCACAGCTAATATACTTAATGATGAAAAGCTGGAAGCTTTCCCCCTAAAGTCAGGAACAAAACAGCAATGACCAATCTCACCACTTCCATTCAACATTGTAGCGCAGGTTCTAGCCATGTAATTAGATAAGAAAAATACATAAAAGATATCCAGGTTATAAAGAAAGAAGTAAAGGTATCTTTGGTTTCAAATACCATGATCTTTTATATAGCCAACCTGAGGAATCCACTCATAAATGAGTTATTGTTGCAAGGTAGAAGACTAACCTACAGAAACCTACTGTATTCTACACAGCAGTATGAGCAATCTGAAAATAAAATTAAGAAAATGGAAGCCAAGATGGTGGCCGAGTTGGAGTATGAGTCTGTGCTGTGTGTGAAGCCGGATGTCAGCGTCTGCTGGATTCCTCCCTGGGCCTCCAACCATGGTTACAGGGCATCTGACTGGAAATTAGACCAGCCTGATTGGACTGGTCGCCTCCGAATCATTTCAAAAGGGAAGACTGCCTATATCAAACTCGAGGATAAAGTTTCAAGGGAGCTCTTCACTCAGGCACCAGTAGAACAATATCCTGGTATTGCTGTGGAGACAGTGACAGATTCCAGCTGCTACTTTTTAATCTGGATTCAGGATGGTGCTGGGCACAGTGCTGTCATTGACACTGCTGGCTTCACAGATAGGCAAGATGCCTTTGACTTTAATGTCTCCTTGCAGGATCACTTCAAATGGGTAAAGCAGGAATCTGAGATTTCCAAGGAATCTCAAGAAATGGATGCTCATCCTAACTTGGATCTGGGCTTCAAAGAAGGACAAACCATCAAGTTGAGTACGGGGAACATTACAACCAAGAAAGGAGGTGCTTCTAAGACCAGGACTGCAATGGGTGGGGGCCTGAGCTTACACCCATCCCCGCCAGGAGGCAAAGTCACTATTTCCCCACTGTCCTCCTCAGTTCCATCAGCAATCATGTCACCCCACCACCCATTCCAAAATCTAACCATGGAGGCAGTGATGCAGATATCCTTTTAGATTTGGATTCTCCTGCTCCTGTCACAACACCAGCACCAACTCCAGTTTCTGCAAGCAATGACTTGTGGGGAGACTTCAGCACTGCATCCAGCTCTGTTCCAAACCAGGCGCCACAGCCATCCAACTGGGTCCAGTTCTGAATGGCATTGGCAGGGCATTAAGGACAGATTTAAGGAATAAAAATGACCTCGAGGGCACCAATCTGTGAGGGAAGTCAGAAACCCATTTCCTCTCCAGAACCAAAATGACGACAATCTTTTTCATAGCTTCTCCATTACATTCAAGCTGGTTTATGTCACTCCCCTGTGTTGTTACTTGTACAGCCAAAAGAGTACCTATTATCTTCTGCTTAGTACCAAGGTAGAGGACTAGTGGATCTTATAATAATTTTGGCTGACTATGCAGGGCTCAAAAGGCCAGTGTCTCTTTGAGGAGGAATGATCTAACATCTGTAAAATTTGTCTTATCTTTTAAATTCTTCAACTCATTTCAAAATCATCTCATGACCCTTGTGTGCCTCTTTGTGAAGCCCTATTTAGCAATTCCAGGGAAGTCAAAAACCTTGCAACTTCCTTCTCCACTAATCCAGGACTAAAAATGGACAGGCTGACCTCAGTGTTTACAAATTCAGAATTTTGATAGGGGTAGATATGGAGTGTAGGGAGACCCCCTGAAACTATTGCTATGGAATAAAAGATGAAATGCTCCTGATTATTGTAAATACAAAGTTGCATGCAGGATTGTGTAAAGACAATGCCAGGATGGACTGCCAGAATGAGCCAACAGCATGTGATGTGCTTCCCCCTGCAGAGAGCCTATGAACAGACATGCAGTCAGGGAGGTTTCACATCACTAAGATTCCTATCCCAGAAAAGCAGATGTTCATAGCTCTGGGAATGGAATGCAACCCTTGTGGATAGCCTATAAATGGACGCATGAGGGGCACGTGTCCATATGGATAAGATAGGGCTATAAAGGCCCTCATCTTGCCACGGCTCTTCTAGGCCTCTTTAGGGTTAAGGCATACTCCCTTCTGAGAATTTCTGGTCTAACAGGTTGTCTAGCTTCACGTCCTGTTTCTATGGATTGTTTGTAACCAGCTTTTGCTGCAACTGTTACTGCTGATTAATATCTTCCTAATCACAGGTTATGGAAAGGCTGTGTTTCTGTTTTAAGGCTCTGTTAGAAATTCTGATGCACACACTATATTGTAAATTCTTATCTCTGTATACTGTACTTCTGCGTACAGATGTTATGTTAAAGAATTACTTCATCCCCATGTGACCATATCACCTCACAATCAAATGACCCTAAATCCCTCACTAACCTACCCGCGCCCTCACTAAACTTAATAATAAATGCTGGTATATCCAGTGCCTTGGCGGCATCACAGGACCAGAAGGCGATGACCCCCCTGGACACAGCTTTCATTATCTTGTGTGTGTCCATTATTTCTCAACCTGCCGAATCGCCTGGGAACAAAGAAAGAACCCTGTTGCATTGCGAGCTGCTGGCCAGATCCCACAATAATGGAGAAAGACCTATTTCCTGGGTCTCTGCTGTATAGCCTTCTTCAGGGTTATCATACTCAGTGAATACCCAGTGCTGGGTGCAGCTCCATCACCCTCTTGTGTGTTTACATGTCTCTTTCTATGATAAGAGGGTTATGTTGGTGGCACCTCCACTATGGTTTTCTGTTTGTTCAATTTGAATTGTGAAACATCTTTGACCAATGGGTATCTCTGTGATGAAGGAGGTTCAAGAGGCTGTGCTTTCCAAGTGATATTCTATAGGAGTGTTTAATTTCTTGCAGCTCCATCTAGTTGCTGCATTTGAAGCATGGCCTTAATTTGTATTTGCCCTGTTATTTGACCTAAAGTTGAAAAGTATAGAGTTTTTAACCTGATCTGTACAGCAGAGAGGCTGAAAGCACTTAACTCTTGTTTAGTACCCACAATGCCTTGCTGTCTGGGTATCTGGCCCCTTTCCATAGACATTTCTTTTCAGTTCATGTAGTTCTTTAATAGAAAGCTGCTATTGTTTGTATAGTTATTTGTGAAGGAAGTTGGGAGAGTCACAGCTTTACTGTGACAGGTTTTGCCCAAGGCTTTGACACCTGTCACCCAGGGTATCTTAAAAGCAAGTTGTTCTCCCATCACTTTCTTTTCCCTCTGCCCTGCCATTCCTTTTACAATGCTGTGAAAAAGTTCTGCTTCTTGGATGAATGGGTACTTTCTATTTTTTTTCTAAATGAGCAATTTTGAGGATTAAATGGGAAGATATACTTGCTTCCCTTTTGTACCTATTTGGAATGTACTGGCAGGAGGGAGTCCTTATGTTTAGTTTCAAAATATATTACTTTCCTGGATTTCCTTCTTAACTTTTTCTGACTTTGGGTCCATTTTCTTTTCATTGCCTCATTTTCCAGGAAGCTCTATTCTTGAAGAGCCATGGCAAGACATATTAAAATTCCAATAGAAAACACTAAAAGGAAAGTCTGTAGAAGCATTAGTGACTAAATACTGGCAACCTATTTTCTCAATCTTCCTCCATGTTGTGTTCTTTGTATTCTTAAGATGATAATATATTATGTATTTGAATTCCTGAAAAATGGGAAATGTTTAAGATATATCTATATAAAGCATATGCTGTATTGGTGCAATAATGTTAATTAAAAATATGAAAAAAAGAAAAAAATTCCAATTATAATAGCATCAAAAAGAATAAAATACTTAACAATAACTTCAACAAAAGAAATGCAAACCTTGCACTGCAAGTTTTTGCAGTATAAAATATCACTGCAAATTACAAAATTAGAAAACTATAAAACATTATTGAAATAAAGTAGAAAAACCTAAATAAATGGCAAAACATTTAATGCTTGTGGATCAGAAACTTAATATTTTTAAGATGCCAATACTCCCAAACTGACCCACCAATTCAATAAAACCTTTATCAAAATTCCAGCCGGCCTTATTATGGAAATTGAAAAGCTCGTTCTAAAATTTACATGGAAATGCAAGTGACCTAGAATGGTCAAAACTACCTTGAAAAGGAAAAAGTTGTAGGACCCAACTTTTCTAATTTCAAAACTCACTATAAAGCTAGACAATATGGTACTGGCATAAGGATAGATATATAGACCAATGAATTCAGAATTGAAAATCCAGAATTAAACTGTTACACTTATTGTCAATTGATTTTTGAAAGTGTGTGAAGACCATTCAGTGGGAATAGAACAGTCTTTGCAAAATACATTATCGAGACAATTAGATATACACATGCAACAGAAGGAATTTGGACCCCTACTCATACCATATGCAAAAAAATCAACTCAGAATGAAACAAAGACCAAAATGTAGGAGCTAAAACTATTAAACTTGTAGAAGGAAGCATAAGTACACATCTTTGTGCCCTTAGATTAGGCAACAGTTTCTTAAATATGACACCAAAACACACACACAAAAAGACATAAACTGGACTTTATCAAAGTCAAAAACTTGTGTGTGTCAAAAGACACTATCAAGAAAGTGAAAAGACAACCCACAGAATTGGGTCTGATAAGGGCTTGCTATCCAAAATATATAAAGAGTTATTATGACTCAATAATAAATAGACAACCCAATTAAAAATAGGCAAAGAGTTTGAATATAATTTCTCCAAAGAAAATGGCCAATAACACATGAAAAGATGTTCAATATCATTAATTAAAGAAATACACATCAAAACCACAATGAGATATCTGACACCCACTAGATTGGCCATAATCAAAAAATAAAAGAAGATAAAAAGAAGGAAGGAAATAAGTACTAGCGGGGATGTGGAGAAATTGGAACCTTCATACATTGCTGATGGGAAGGTAAAATGTTGCAGCCGCTACGGAAAACTCTTTATTTTAGCAGCTCCTCAAAATTTAAACATCAAGTGTCCATACAATCCAGAAATGCCTCTCCTAGGTATATATCCAAGAGAACTAAAAACCATATTTTCACACAAATATGTGTACATGAATGTATATAGCAGCATTATTCATAATAGCAAAAAACTGGAAATAACCCACATATCCATCAACTGATAAATGGATTAAACAAAATGTAATCTATCCATACAATAGCCATAAAAAGGAGTGAAGTACTGATACACTCTACAACATGGATGAGACTTCTAAACATTATGGTAAATGAAAAGAGCTAAACACAAAAGGTCACATATATGATATGATTCCATTTATATGAAATGTCCAGTATAAGCAAAACCCTGGTGGATTAATGATTGCTGGTGGTTGAAAGGAGAGGTAATTAGGACTGACTGTGAATCGATACGGGGCTTCTTTTTGGAGTGATGGAAATATTCTGGAATTAGATAAGGATAATAGCTGCACGATATTGTGAATATGCTAAAATCCACTTGTAAAAATCTAAAATCATGAATATCACATTATGTGAAAAAAATTTTTTTAATTCTTCAGAAGCTTGGGTTATGGAAAGCCTTTTTAGATATAACATCAAAGGCACAAGAGACAAAGAAAATAGATACATTTGAGTTCATCAAAAATTTTTTTGGGGGTATAATAAAAATGTTTTAAAATTAGCTTGTGGTGATGGCTGCATTTCTCTGTAAATATACTAAAAACTATTGAATTTTATGGTATATGAATTATATCTCAGTAAAGCTGTTAAAACTGAAAGCACTATGGGGACTGTGTTGCAGAGAACAGATGCAGGCGGCCAGAATAGAGGTGCTGAGCCCAGTTTCCAGGCAATCCCACTCATGTGAGTGAAAGATGCTTAAGTAGCTGGACTGGGCTTGCAGTGAAGGTGGACAGATGTAACTAGATTCAAGAGATAGGTGGTGGGAGAAATCTGCAAAAGTGTGAAAAGAAACATGAGGATAAATAATATGAGTCAGAAATTAACATGGTATTGGAATAATTTACTCTAATGAGCTCTTCAGAGAATAACTGCCAAATAAATCTAAATAAATAATGAGAATCTGTGCCTTGATGAAGATGCAAACTTATTCTTCAGTGAGTGTTCTGCATAAAAGGCAACATCTTTCTTGATTGCACTTGGCAACTTCCCAGAAATTCTCATTTAATTGTTTTATTGTAAAGCTGGAAGTCTTGCTCTATCTACTAACACCTCCTTCCCTAAATTAAAGTTTTTGGCAGGATTTAGCGGGGAAGAACAGCACAGGCACTCAGGATTCTTAATAAAAAATTAGAAAGCCATTTATTTCAGAATAGATATTTAAGCCTATTGTGTTGTTAACTTAAAGGATTCAATAAATGGAGGTCTAAATTTTTAAGCATTTTTTTTTTACCTCGCATCTTCAGGGTCTACAATAGTTAGCAAGAAAGAAACAAATTGGGTAAGTCTTCATTGTCTTGTAAATATGAGTTCTTTCTCAAGATGCCAAATCAAAGGGATTAAATCTGCTGATGCTCATCCAATCATTTAAATAAATAATAATATATTTGACTTTTAGCCTCACATCTTATACTTCAGGTGTGAGCTTTAGTTCTATCAGCAAAATTCAGCTTTTTAAATTTGTTACCTTCCTTTTAATTATTGATTTCTTTACACAATGTATTAACTTCATTTCTGTTCCTGAGATTATCTAATTTGAAACTCATTTTATCAAATACCATTTTAACATCTGATTTAGTGTGTGTGTTCAGAATTAGATAGCCCAGAGGGAAAATGCTGTGCTGAGCCAACAACAAAAACATTATTTAAAAAGAATGCTACACTTTCAGATGCAGTTGATATGAATTATTAAAAAACTTTGTTGACTGTGGTTGTCCCTGGGTTTCATATTCACTGGAGTCAAAGCCCATGTTCTAATTGTCTTGTTATTGTTGGGCAGTGCTTTGTTTTGTTTTGTATTCACAGCTGTGCTAAATAGAAGCTTAATTCCATCTTAATATCAAAATTAATGTATTATTATATTTATCATTTATGCTACAGCATTAGGATGTGAGAATTTTTTCACCTGATAAGCTCTGCAAAGTGTTTATAGGAATTTCAGGATGCAAAAATCAGATATCTTTAGGGAAAGATAGTTTTTTTGTTCCAACTAGAATTTAATATAGCTTACAAAAATATAACACAGTAAATTAAATTCTAGCTAAGGAAAATCAGGGAAAGAGTTGATTAGTGAAGTTAAGGAAAGAAAAGAATAGGTCCATACAGAAAGCCTTCTGTGGAAATGTTCTTAAATCAAGCACATTATGCAGTACAGCAATATGTATCCATTTAAGTAGACTTCAGATATAACCAAGCAACTGTGACAGACTGTTACACTGACTGGAGTAAGATTCCTCCTATATTCTGATAATAACCCTTAGGCTTAAATCACACTACATATCTTTCCTTAACAACCAAATTAAGTTAGAGGGGAAAGAGAACAGTAACAGTTACTTTGTGCTTATGATAGGGCTTGGTCCTAGCTTTATAAATTGATTTCAGACAGTTAGGACACCAAAAACTCCAAAGTGTTTTTTCTCAATGGTAGTATCAGTAATAGTAATAGCAACACAATTAACTCCAAAGTGTTTTTTCTCAATGGTAGTATCAGTAATAGTAATAGCAACACAATTAACTCCAAAGATGCCAAGCCAAATTATCACCACAAGTAAAAAATAAAACATACAGTTATATAGCAAAGAGCTATATAACTCTTTGTTATATAGTGGTGCAAAGAGGCAAAGATGAAAATGTTAATAATTACCCACAAATATTACTAATAGCAAGCACTCTACCAAAGTTACTTTGGAAAAAGGTAATAGCAAAGTTTCTTTGGAAAAGAAACATTGGATGAAGTTCCGTGAACTCAGTGGGTCAATATTTTCAGTTATTTGGTCCCAGAGCAGCAAGCGTCACAAAACATGTAAGCTACAATGTAAGATATAAACACAGGTCGCATAGGTGAATGGATATTTATTTAGGTAGATAGAAGCCACTATTTCTTGAGTACTTACTATGTGTCAGCCATTGTATCTGGTGCTATGCGTAATCTACTCATTACAATAGAACTATTTTCCTCATTTTTAAAATGTTTAAATAGTGAGGTTTATTATTGTTCCAAGGTCAAATGTGGGCAGCATTTCAACCCAGGCTTGTCTGTCTCTAAATCATGTGCTGTTAAAAAATTATTACATCATGCTCTGTCTCACAATATTAACAGTTATAAAGGAAATGTTTACTGAGTGCCAATGTGTTTACTCTTTGATTACATGTTATGTGTTTCGAATACATGATCTCATTTGAGCTAGGTATTATTTTATATGTAAGATTTAGAAAGGTCAAATACTAAATAGTTTTATGACCACCAAATCCTTGGGGTCTTTTATTGATCTTCCAAATGCAATCATTTGAAAAATAATGTGTTTACTCGTAGAATTATAATAATCAATGCACAGGAAAAACAAGAAGTATCTTTTTCTGTTTTAAAACTTTTAGATGAGGCAACTGAATTACAAACAATTCAGTGGCCTGCAAGGTCTGTAGACAGTGAGAGGTAAAGCCAAAATTATAGCTCCTGGGTCTGAGTCATGCTGTTTCTCTGGAATGCTCCTTACCTGAAGAAGCTATAGCCTTTGTTATTCCACTGCCCATCAAGCTTTTGTGACCTAACCATGGCTTTTCTCCTCTGGTGGTCTTTAGGGAGACCAGGAAGCCATTGCTTGGTGGAAATACTGCCTCTGTTGTAATATATCATAAGACCATGATGGGTCTGTTGGCAGTTTGTTTTTTCTCTGGGGGGGGGGGGTGTGTGTGTGTGTGTTGTTTTCATAAAAGACACTTTGGTGGAGATAATGTGCTGTTTAACTTCAGTTTAAAAATAAGCTTGTTTTTCAGCTTCTAACGTCAAAGACTCTCCGAAGATGTGGAAATCTAATAAAAATCCATGATAAAAGACTTACATAAGCAGAATTTGTGCTACACATCCATGTGAGACCCCAAGGAGAAAACAGAAGTACTTTGCAAAGCAGAATCTAGAGAAAATTCAGCTTCCTTCTGAACCTGCATATGCTGTGAGAACACAAAGACCTGCTCCCTGACTGGTCTTGGCAGAGGAGAACCATGATTCATTCTTATTACCATGACAGTGGGTAACATGGGCTGTCACGGGGGACAAAGCAAGGCCAGTCTCCTGTACTGAACTCTGTAATGGCCAATATGAATGAGGAGGACAAAACAGCTGAGGACGGTTACATAATCCCTGTTCCTATGTGCTTTAGTAAAAATAGCACAAACTTCACTAGGTAATCTGAACTCCTTACCTTTTTCGATCAATATGATGATGATTTAAAAAAGTAATACCAATGATAATGATGACCTCACAGGACTGTTAGGAAGATTTTTTTTTTTAATCTTGTGTCTGTGTTATATATAAATATATGTACTATATGCATGTATACTGTGTATATATAGATGTAATACATATACACATATAAAGCACTTAGCACAGTGATTCATCCATTCAGGCATTCACTCATTCAAACACTCAGTATAAATACTGGTTTCCTAGAGATTTTTTTTTATTCTGCCCTCCTTCTTTATCTCAACTTGATTTAAATATGTTTGATATGTTTCAATTCATTATAGTTGTTATTGATGGTTCAGTTATTCCATTTTTTGAGACAAATGGGAGCCAATTTAAGTTGGTTCTTGAGTCCTTTTGATATGACTTCAATGATTTTCAATGATTTCCTTACTTTCAAGATTGAGGTTTCAGGCTTCTTCTGTACATTTGCTGCCACAGACCTGGAATCAGCCATTTCTCCAAAGATCCCTGGTTCCTTTCATTAAAGTTGGGATTTAGAGACTATAGTCCAGACACTTGGGATGGTCATCTGTTCTGAGTCAGTAGTTTTTCTAGAACTTTTCGGTGGAAAAACTTAGAAAATATGTAAGTTTTTATTTTGTTTTGTTTTGGTTTTTGTTTCGTGAGACAGAGTTCCACTCTTGTTGCCCAGGCTGGAGTGCAACGGCCTGATCTCGGCTCACTGCAACCTTCCCCCTCAGGTTCAAGCGATTCTCCTGCCTCAGTCTCCCAAGTAGCTGGAATTACAGGCATGCGCCACCATGCCTGGCTAATTTTGTATTTTTAGTAGAGATGGGGTTTCTCCATGTTGGTCAGGCTGGTCTTGAACTCCCAACCTCAGCTGATCCGCCTGCCTTGGCCTCCCAAAGGCTGGGATTACGGGCGTGAGCCACCGCACCTGGCCGAAAATATTTAAGTTTTTAAAGAGAAAATGCATTTGATATTTATAAAATTTACACTATTTTACCATTCAAATTTAAGACAACAGGTTCTGATGTAATGTCTTTGATTTTATATTTGTATCTCTTCCCTTACACTGAAAATATTGAACCCTAACAGCATTCATATAATTAACATCATTACTGGTTTTCTATGTTCTAATATGTGTGTGCGCAGGCATACACACACCCACTTATCCAAGTTGGTTTAGAATAACAATTTTAATAATATTATAAACACTATGATTACTAAAAACTGTGTAAGATTACTTTGTTATTTTTTTCCTTAGGATATATTCTAGGAGTATACTATCAAATAATTGTTTTTTTAAAATCACTTGAAATAATTATTCTCTCTTTGGTAAAACAAGCAACTCAATACAGAGGTAGGTTCTTTCCTGTCATTTTGACTTTCATTATTTAGATTTAATTTTGTTTATAATTATGTAAAGAATGTACATTTTTCCAGTGTCAAATCTACTACATAAGATACATGCTAAGAAGTCTACCTTTCACATTTATCACTTCCATTCTGTGTTCTCCTTCTCCCTAATCATTCATGTTAGGTTTATCATTCTATTGTTGTTGTTGTTGTTGTTCTTATTTTGAGACAGGGTCTCACTCTGTCACCCTGACTGGAGTGGAGTGGCGCTATCACAGCTCACTGCAGCCTTAACCCCTCAGGATCAGGTGATCCTCCCACCTCAGCCTCCCTGGTAGCTGGGAATACAGGCATTCGCCGCCATACCTGGCTAATTTTTGTATTTTTTGTAGAGACAGGGTTTCTCCATGTTGCCCAGGCTGGTCTCTAACTCCTAAGCTCAAGTGATCCACCCACTGCAGCCTCCCAGAGTGCTGGAATTAAAGGTGTGAGCCATCACAACTGGCTTTTTCCATTCGTGTTTGAATATAAACAAATGCAGATGTAAGTATTTTGCACCTTCCCCTGTCTCAGAAGGCAGCATAGTTTACACACTTCTCTCTAGTATGCCTTTTCCATCTAGTAAACTATCCTAGCCACATTTTCTAGTGCCTATGGTGATCTTTAGTATCTTCTTCATGCTGCATAGTCCTCCGTCGTGCAGATCTTCTACAGCTTATTCTTCTACTATTAGACATTTGGCTGGTTTAATCTTTTGCTATTACAAATAGTGTTGCAATAAATAATCTAAGGCATAAGTATTTTCATATTTTCACTAGTTTTTTAAAATACTAAAAGTGGGACAGCTGAGTTAAAAGTAAATGCATGTGTAATTTTGCTAGCTACCACCAATAGGAAATGAGAATGTTACTTTCTCTCAGCCGGGCCAACAATATTATTTTCAAACTTTTGCATTTTTGCCAATCTGATATGTGAGAAATAATATCTTGGTGAAATTTTAAATTGTATGTCTCTTACTCTAAGTGAAGTTAATTATCTTTTCTCACACTTATGGGCTATTTGCACTGTTTTTCCTTTTTCTTCTAAAAGTTTGTTGAAACTTTTTATTTCTATTTCTAGAAGCTCTTTATGAAGTGATATAACTGGCAGTATTTTCTCCCATTGGTCATTTGTCTTTTTAGTTTACTTGCCATGTAAAAGTTGCTTTTGGATTTTGAGTAATAAGTAGGAAATTATTCCACATTCCTGGTGTATAGAGAAATTCATTCACATTTTCTTCTACTATTTATATGACTTTATTTTTCCAATTTAAATTACTAATTCATTTGGAACTTAATGCTAGTACACAGTAGGCAGAGAGATCAATTTTTTTTCTCTTTCCAAATAGCTATTTAGTTATCTTAACACCATTTTTTTAGAAGTCCATCTCCCACAAAGATTAAAAAATAAAGTATTTGCTAAAAAAAAAAGTAAGAAAAAATAACAGAATAATAAAATTTCAGTAATACTAAAAATATATATACATATTTTTTTGAGATGGGAGTCTCACTTCCTTGCCCAGACTGGAGTACAGTGGTGCGGTCTCAGCTCACTGCAACCTCCACCTGCCCAGCTCCAGGGATCCTCCCACCTCGGCCTCCCGAGTAGCTGGAAACACAGGTGCATGCCACCATGCCTGGCTAGTTTTTTGTATTTTTGGTAGAGACGGGGTTTTGAGCTGAGAACACAGGTGCATGCCACTATGCCTGGCTAGTTTTTTGTATTTTTGGTAGAGATGGGGTTTTGTCATGTCACCCAGGCTAGTCTCAAACTCCTGAGTTAAAGTGATCTGCTTGCATCAGCCTCCTAAATTGCTGGGATTACAGGTGTGAGCCACCATGTCCAGCCCTAAAAAAATTAAAAGTCCATCTTACTCATCCTTTTCATCCTCTTCCGCTTACCTTCCTTTCCATTTCCAAAACAATTCCCTCTTTAACACATTCAGTGGAGTATCTTCAGAATCCAGGGAGGATCTAGCATCCATGTGTGTGTGTGTGTGTCTGTGTTGACTGAAGACTACCCAGTGTTAGGAGTCAGAACCCAACACAGGGAGGTAGACATTCACATGTTTGCAAACCCAGGCATGAAATGTAAGGGCCAAAGCAGAGTGAGAGACATCTATGCAGAAGGTAGGCCTGGAGTAAAGTCAAAGCCCAAGCAAGGAAAAGAGGATATCCATCTGTGGGAAAACCCTAGCATGCCTGTCAGAGCCCAGATAGCATAATGAAGCTATCTGTGTAGGGGAGCAGGCATGGCAACAGTGCTGGGCGATTGGTTATATTCAGAGGAATTGATCAAATGGGTAAATATATGAAGGATTTTTTGGAGAAGGAATTACAATATAGAACAAAAGAACAAAAAAATGGACCCTCTACACTGAAAACAACAAAATGTTGCAGACAGAAATTAAAGAAGACTTAAATTATTTCAAAAATAGACAATGTTAATATATTGAAAAACTCAATATTTTTAAAATATTAATCCTTCCCAAAGTGATTAATGGAACCAATGTTATCCTGTTCAAAATTCCAGCATTTTGGTAGAAATTAACAAATTGATTTTAATATTTAAAGGAAATATAAAAACCTGGAATAGCCAAAATAATCTTGCAAAAGAAGAAGAAAGTTAGAGGACTCCAGCTATCTGATTTTAAATTTTATTGTAAAATTATAAAATTATTAATGGACTGTGCTATGGCATAAGGACAGAAAGATGCATGGGTCAGGTGTTCTTTAGTTTCTTTCTGCAATATTTTGTTGTTTTCGGTGTGGAGGTTTTACATGTTATTTGTAAGTATATTAAATTGTTTACTGTATTATAAATGGTATTGGTTTTTACATTTGATTTTCCAACTGTTGGTTGCTAGTATACAGAAATAAATTAATTCCGCAGATTGATTTTTTATCCTGTGAGCTTCCAGAATTCGTATAGATTGATTTAGAATTGCCAACATAGACAATCATGTCATCGAAGAATAAAACTAGATTAACTATTTCTTTCTTCTGTATGACTTTTGTTTTACTTGTATGCCTTACTATACTAGCTAGGACTTCCAGTACCATATTAAATAGAAGTAGTGAGAGTGGATAACTTTGCCTTGTTTCTGAATTTAGGGAAAAAAACATTCAATCTTGAACCATTAATTATGTTAGCTGCAGTTTTTTGTTTCCAATAATCGGACTGAAAAAGCTTCCTTCTAGGTCTGATTAGTTGAGAGGTATTGTCATAAATAGATGCTTAATGCTTTTTCTGTATGTATTGAGATGGTCATATGGTTTTTCTCCTTTATTCTGTTAAGATGATGAATTATACTGATTGATTTTCAAATGTCAAACCAACTTCACATTCCTGAGATAAAAATCACTTGGCTGTAATGAATTATCCTTTTTCTATATTTCTGCATTTGATTTTGTAATATTTTTGTTAGGAATTTTTCCATCTATGTTCATGACAGTTACTAGTCCGTAATTTTCCTGTCTTTTCTTTTCTTTTTTTTGAGACAGAGTCTCACTCTGTCACCCAAGCTGGAGTGCAGTGGCATGATTTTGGCTTAGTGTAACCTCCGCCTCCCAGGTTCAAGTGATTCTCCTGCCTCAGCCTCCCAAGTAGCTGGGATTACAGGCATATGCCACCACACCCAGCTAATTTTTGTATTTTTAGTAAAGATGGGGTTTCACCACGTTGGCCGGGCTGGTCTTGAACTCCTGGCCTCACGTGATCCGTCCACCTCGGCCTTCCAAAGTGCTGGGATTTCATTGTTTTCTTATCACCTTTTTGATCCCTGTGGATCCTGTGTTAATGTTCCTCTTTCCTTCCCAATGTCAGTAAACTGTGCCTTCTCTCTTTATTGTCTTTATCAGTCTTGCCAAAAATTTATAATTAGTAATTTTCAAAAACTACCTTTTGGAATTATGACTTTTTTTTTTTTTTTTTGAGACAGGGTCTCACTCTGTTGTCCAGGCTGGAGTGCAGAGGTGCTATCTCAGCTCACTGCAGCCTCAACCCCTCAGGCTCATGCGATCCTCCCACGTCAGCCTTTCTAGTAGCTGGTCAGCTCCTGCTTTTATCTTTACTTTGGTCATCGCTAGGTATTTCCAAATTTAGCAGACACATTTCAGTGCCCCCAAGTGTTAGAGCGACCTAGTCATGCATGGAGATGAATCACTTAGGAAATGAACTTCAATCTGTCAAAAGTTACTGCTTGATTTTCAATACAAACTATTTAACCATTAGAGATCTTTCACTTTAGCAAAGAAAGCAAAAGAAACCTTTTTTTCTTTCTTTTTTTTAAATTAATTAATTTATTTATTTATTATTATTATACTTTAGGTTTTAGGGTACATGTGCACTATGTGCAGGTTAGTTACATATGTATACATGTGCCATGCTGGTGCGCTGCACCCACTAACTCGTCATCTAACATTAGGTAATCAAAGAAAAAATACAGATAGTAACCCTAATATTATTTGATACAACTTACATTTTACTGGTAAGCCTAAATGTGCTAAATTTTTTGAGTTCAAGAACCTGGATTGTAAAAAACACATTATCTTTATAGTATGCTACATAATTAATTGCTATGGCCAAAATTTTTCCAAAGAAACTTTGGGCTATTAATGAAAATTTAAAAATCATAGACTTAAACCTTGATTGAGAAACAAAAGCGGCTTATAACTGTACATTTATGTCATTGTTAATTAGTTCATCAGTTATTCAGTTAATGTAATAGAATTTTTTCCCCAAGAAGCTGAAATAAAGCTGGTGATGCATTTCACAATTGATGATGTCTCTGAATTCAAAAAATGGTAAGTATTTTTCAGAGAAATGGTACTCTATGTTTCTGTGCTCATGAGTACAGTAGTTTTTAAATATTTCCTGATTTGTTTTTCCTAGCCACAAATCATTTTGATTCCCCATATCTTGGCCAATACAAAAGCCCTGGTTTGAGAAGGGAGAAGGCCTGATGTAAGCAAGTCTCAGTAAAATGAAAAAAAAATATGCACACTGGTCTCTGGAATAGAAGGAAGAAGAAAGTGAAGGAAAGAAAGGAAAGCAGTGAAACATGCAGATCCTGACTTCCTCTCTCTGGTCTAAAGTCCTAGAGCAGGTTAGTACAGAGGGAAGCCTCACTTCCTGCCGGGGGCTCTGGGAGAAGTCCACCTCACAGGATGCCCTGCCCTGAACGGTGGTGGCTTCATCCGAGTAAGGGGGCAGCCCTGCCAGTTTGCAGGAGGGAGGGACAACTGTTTCCAGTACCCCTGTCCCTCCAGTAGTTTATCCAGAACTGCTTCCAGTACCCCTGTGCCTCCAGTAGTTTATTCTGTTAGTAGGTGCCAAAGCCAAGACACCAGTCTGGGCAGTCTAAATCCAGAAACTGAACACGGAGCTACCAAACTGTGCACAGGCAGAATCCAGGTTGGAGAGAATGACTGCTATTTCCAAAGTGTAGTGAGCCTTCTTCCAACTACTAATGCTATTGTTTCCCCACCTGAGCTTAAAGGGCCTCCAAGCAAAGTCAGACTTTTGGAGAGGCTTTCGTTTTGCCATCCAGCAATGTGCAGGTAAGCCTGTATCAAGAGAAAGATGCATAGCCTTAGATGTATTCATTATGTTACTGTTGGTAATCAGGCTGACATGAGCAGGGCAGAAGACGGCCCTCCTCCCCGCCCCCCACCAGGAATGGCAGGCGACCATCAGGTGATGGTCAGACAATTATTAAGCTGTCTCTCTAAAAGAATAATTGGTTGCAGCCAGCACCAGGGAAAAGCGCTCTCCCAATAGATGGAAAAAACCTGAAACTGAAGATCAGCAACTTCCTGATACGATCTCAGGAACTGGGTGAGTGGGCTCAAGCATGCGCACTAAGAGGCAAAATGCTGGCATTTTTAAAAAACGCCTCAAGGGAGCATGCGTACAACTCCAGCAAACACACTGCACATGCGGCCCCTCCCAAGTGCTGGCAGGCCACTGCGCATGCGGACAGCCCACCCCAAGGGAAGAACCAGGGGAGAAGCAACACTAGACCCCAGAAGTATGCCAACATGTAAAACCCTAAGTCAAAGCTCAAACCATGCCCTTGATCTTTCATGTCGCCCACCTGGCCCTCTTCTAAGTGTACTTTACTTTCCTTCCTACTCTAGAACTTTTTAATAAACTTTCACTCCTGCTCTAAAACTTGCCTTGGTCTCTCACTCTACCTTATGCCCCTCAGTGGAATTCTTTCTTCTGAGGAGGCAAGAATTGAGCGAGGTTGGTGCAGACCCATACAGATTCGCCACCACTCACATACTTTGGTGCCGCCTGCTCAGACACGTTCCCTAAGCGCTAACAATTATGTGAGAGGGAAATAAAATCACAGGACCCCAAACTCACTATGCTAAAGGGAAAGTTAAGCTTGGGAGCTGAGTCACGCAAAAACTGCCTTCCTTTTGTTCCCAAACAGACAGCAGTACCTTCACATGCTTTCTTTATCTCATAAAACGTAGATCTACTGAGCAGGAGATGAATGCAAAATTGGCTATTTCCCCATACCTTTCTTTTCACATATAAAATGTAGATTCACTGAGTGCTAATCCGAGCCTCAAAAGAATATGACCACTTGCCTCCTTGCCTACTCGGCCCCATTTTTTTTTCTTTCTTCTTTCTTTTTCTGCTCACCCTTTGCTATTAAATATTAAAGTTCTCAAAACCCTCTTTGGAAGAAGCACAGGACACAGATTCTACCGTGATTTGTGTTTCTTTTTCCTGGGTGTGTCCTCAACGTTGGCAAAATAAACCTCTTATCAATTGAGACCTGCCTTGGTCACTTTTGGTGTGCAGTTATAAAGTAAGGATGAAAATATATAGCCTAAAATTATAAGGAAGAAGTTTTAAAATCAAGAAAAACAAACAAGAAGAACAGGTGAGAACTAATAAAGATAAAAGTAGGACATTTTAATTAATTAGAAAAGAAAAAAATTGCAAGCAATGAATACATACTGGTTCTTTCAAAATGTCAGTCATCAAAGCAAATCTCTGAAATTCAGATCAACATCAAAATAAAGAAAACATGAATAGGAAACATCTGGAACGAGAAAGAATATAACTACAAATACCAGAGGGTTTTTTGTTTGTTTGTTTTAAGCTCTGGGGAATGTTACGTATAATTATAAGCCAAAGTTCTGAAAATTTCATTGATAGTAATGACCTTTTAGGAAAAACGAGTAACCAAATTAAAACAAGAAGAGGAAAAAAAATCTGAATTGAGCAATGATCATGGAAGAAAAAGATAAAGCTGTTAAGCACAAGAGCTGCTGGCCCCAAGTGAGCCATTCCCCAAGTCTGTTTGTTCAGATATTAAAGAAAAGACAATGAAATCACCTTTGCAAAAATTATAAGAGTGAGAAAATTATGGTAGTAAAAGAAATCTGATCTAAGGCCACCTCCATTTGCCTTTAGCCTTCAAACTTACCTAATGTATTCCCAGGCTTGGGCCAAGCTAACTTTGGGAGACATTTAGTTTATAGTTTAAATCATAGTAGCCCTTCCTCAAAGCTCAACTGCCTTTTTAAAGCTAAGGAAAGGCCACCAGGCTAGAAGGATGAGAGAAGCCCAAATTCTGCTAAGGTGTAGACATAAACAATTACAAGCCGTTATTCCGAAGGTCACAAGATACGCAACTTTCCCAATTACTCCTGCAGATAACATCACTATTACAGAACCTAAGATTGGCCTTTTGAGGTATCTTTTCAGGTTTTTTGTATGTCTGATGACCAGTGGCTCCACCTGGACCCACCCATGGCTCCTGCGGCACCACCCAGAAGTGACTCAGCACACAGGAGGACCATTTCCCACACTCCTGTGATTATACACCCAACCAATCAGCAGCAAGCACCCATTGTCTGTCCAGCTCCTCTCTCTCCCCAAACTATCCTTGAAAATCCTAGCTTCCAAATTTTCAGGGAGGCTGATTTGAACAATAATAAAACTCTGGTCTCTCATTCAGCGGGCTCTTGGTGTGGACAACTTTACTGCAATTCCCCTGGCTTGATAAATCAGCTCTACCTGTTCAGTGGGCAAGAAAAACCCATTGGATGGTTACAATTATTGCTTAGCTATTAAGATTCTTTTTGAGCTTATAAACAAATATAAAGCTTCCTTATTTATAGTAGAAAGCTAGCATAATCCTCATACCAATTCTAACAGAATAACACACAGAGGACAAAAAAATTGCATGTCAATTTATAAACAGTAATACACAAATCCTAAATAAAATAAAAAATCTAACTCAAAATCATGAATTTCAGAAATTCAATTATTGTTAGAATTTCCAGTAATATTATTAGTTGAGCATTTCTCAAATATCCAATGGAATCTACAGTTACAGAATAAGTAAAAGGGAAAGAGCTGAGTTGAACAAAGTCAAGGAAATGTCTTGACTGTAAGCCTCCTCAGTACCTATAATTTGTTCAATGTTCCTTTCGCTAAAACACTTTGAAAGACCAGACATGAGCTAACTAAGAGCCAATATAAAATTTCACAATGATGGACTAGGCATTCTTGGTAAAGTCAAAAAAAGAGAAAAATAAGTCAGCATGCTTATTTAAGAATGGTCATAAATTCTCACTGGGGTACTGACGTGAGAAAAGAAATCGCACACTAACATGGGAAGGAAAAAAGACAATAAGTTTATAATGACAAGTTATCAAGAAAATAGCTTAAAAAAAGTCAATCAGTAAATGTTAAAATAATAAGAAAGTTCAATAAGCTAATCAGCAAAGAAAGAATCAAAAGTATAGTAACAAAAAATCAACTAATAGAAAGACGGGCATGGTGGCACATAACTGCAGTCCCAGGTACTTGGGAGGCTGAGGCAGGAGGATCACTTGAGGCCAGCAGTTTGAGGATACAGTGAGCTATGATCATGCCACTGCATTCCAGCCTGGGCAACATAGCGAGATCTAGTCTCTAATAAATAAATAACTGCTAGGAAATATTTGGAAGAAGTTATCACTATTTTTAATAAGCACAAAATATAGGCATTGCATAGGAAAAAGATAAAAGAAGTTTCCTGGACCTATGTGAACAAAGTGATACAACTCCATTGAAGGACATAAGTGAAGATTTGGACAACTGAGCAACAATATGAATCTGACAAAATGAATACCAAGTTATCTAAAGCCATGCAATACAAGAAAAGCAAGTAACTTTTTGGAAAAAAAAAAAAAAAAACAATCAGGGGACATGGCATGGGGGAGACGTGGAATCCCGGATGTAAGCTACGTGAGATTAAAAGCTAGAGTGTGGTATCTGAATCATGCAGGACACAGAGATTAACGACACATATTGGAAGGCTTTTTAACATCCTCTGGCATCCAAGAAAATTCATTCATTATAAAAGTGATTTATCTGATGCAAATTAAAACTACAATGAGATATCATTTCACTCCAGTTAAAATGGCTTAGATAAAAAAAAAAAAAAAAAAAAAAAAAAAAAAAAGCCAGGCAATAATAAATGCTGGTAAGCATATGGAGAAAAGGAAACACTTGAACACTATTGGTGAGAATGTAAATTAGTACAATCACTATGTAGAATAGTTTGGAGGTTCCTCAAAACACTAAAAATAGAGCTACCACATGATCCAGCAATCCCACAGCTGGCTATACCCAAAAGAAAGGAAATCAGTATGTCAAAGAACTATCTATACTCCCATGTTTATTGCAGCCCTGTTTACAACAGCCAAAATTTGGAATCAACCTAAGTGTCCATCAACAGATGAATGGATAAAGAAAATATGGTACATATACACAATGGAATACTATTTAGCCATACAAAATGAATGAGATTCTGTCATTTGCAACAACATGAATGGAAATGGAGCTCATGATATGAAGTGAAGTAAGCCAGACACAGAAAGACAAACATCACATGTTCCCACTTATTTGTGGGATCTAAAAATCAAAACAATTGAACTCATAGAGATAGCGAGGAGAACAATGGTTACCAGAGGGTGGGAAGGGCAGTGAAAGGGTATGAGGAGGTGGGGATCATTAATAGGTATACAAAAAAAAATAGTTCAAAAGAATGAACTAGTATTTGATAGCACAACAGGGTGACTATAGTCAATAATAATTTAATTGTACATTTTAAAATAACTAAAAGAGTATAATTGGATTGTAACACAAAAGATAAGTGCTTGAGGGGATAGATATGCCATTTTACATGATGGATTTTATGCATTGCATGCCTGTGTCACAACATCTCATGTACCCCATAAATGTATACACCTACTGTATACCCACAGAAATTAAAGTAAAAAATATTTTAAAGAGAGAAAAGAGTGATTTATCTCTTAAGATAAATTTGGCAGCATGAAGCAGAAATCCAATGATGAGAAACGTACCAAATAGGAGTTTATGTTTCTCACAAATAAGTGTCGGGACCTGCAGTGGCTACTCCAGAAAGCCATCTAGGGTCGGACCTCTCTAGCCTCCTGCCCCGCCATTTTTAGCAGGTGGGTTGCCCTTATGGTGGAAAGATTGTTACCTAACCTGCAAGATGCACCTCATATTCCAGGAACAAAGAAGGAAAAAGAGAAAGTAATACTTAGCAGTGCATCCACCAGTTCAGGAAATATTAGCTTTGATAGTTTTGCTTTCTGGGTCATGCAGCCAGCTGCAAGGAAATATGGGCTCATTGCTCCCAACAATTGGGTTCCATGAGTAAAAAAGAACGGGAAATGGTTATTGGATAATATTATAGAACCAGCCATGAATGCATTTCAAATAAAAGATGAAAGGCTGCATTCTTTAACACGAAGGGTTGGGACACTTGGCTAGCCATCTGGGGAGAGGAGACTATTAGAACTCTACTTCATGTATTACATGAATCTAAATTTCATGTGGATCAAAACAGGTTACAACTAAAAACAGAAACGGTACAATTACCAGGATAAATCACAGGTTAGTATCCACATTATTATACAGCAGGTGATGCCTTTCTATGCCAAATGCTATGAGCAGAATTCATGAAGGGAAGGATCAATAGATCCCATTATGAAAATGTCGAAAACTTTTTAGCAATAGCTTTTATATTTTATTATTTTATTTTTATTTACCAAAAAATGCCATGAACGAACACAATCCAAAAAAAAAACTATTTACTAACAAAAATACATTCATTATATATGAAAAGGAAAATATCCTTAATGTAAGATTTGGTAAGAAAAGAATTCATATAATAAATGGCAAAGATCATCAACACAGTTTGCAAGATAAAAGAAAATTAACCAACAGATACATGAAAATGTGTTTAATTTCATTATTTAGTGAAGGAATGCAAATTGGCAACAATGAACTACCATGTGGTACCTATAAAACTCTGATGATACTCAGTGGTTAAGGTGGTCAGGATACAGACCAGGAGAAATGTTGGAACTGCTTGTTGGTGGGCAATATAACAGTAGATGTATCAAAATCTTTAAATACCTTAAGTGCCACTGCTAATGTTTTATTCTATGAAAATCTTTAGAGATCTGTGAAAAGTTTAGCTATGAAACTTTTATGACTATACTGTATTTGGAATGAAAATTTGGAGAAGCATAAATGTTCACCATAGGAGGTTGGGTAAATAAATTTTGTTACACAATATAACTTTATTTGGTCATGATTAATTAGACTATGCTGAAATTTTATTGTTATAGAAATATTCTCCTGGTATATTTAATGGAACATACAGGTTAAAAAAACATTAAAAAGTGATTGACAAACAGAGATTGAGAATAAGACACAGAGAGACATATAGAGAAGATTGAGAAGGATATATATTCAGAAGGATATATAAGCATTTATAGATGTGGCTATGTTATGGACACAGGGAGGGGAACAGCACACACTTGGGCCTGTTGGGGGCTGGGGGACAAGGGGAAGGAGAGCATTAGGACAAATAGCTAATGCATGCGGGGCTTAAAACCTAGATGACAGGTTGATAGGTGCAGCAAACCACCATGGCAGACATATATCTATGTAACAAACCTGCATGTTAGGCACTTGTAGCCCGGAACTTAAAGTAAAACAAACAAAAAAAAATGTAGCCATGTAAAGAAAATTTTGGTGTGTTTCATTTTGTGTCTTAAATTATATGTATTTTCTTTACCTTTATATGATGAATATACAATGTTTGTAATAACAACAAAAGGGAACAAAATGTATGATCCTAATCATGAATAAAATTACACCAAAATAACAATATTTACCTCTGGGTAAAAGGACTATGGGGTTTTCATTTCTTTTTTTTTTCAGTTCAAAAACAGCAAAGCCTACTCTCCCGCTGGGTACCAGCTCCTGACGACATGCCCTTCATTGATTTCTCACAACCCCTTCTGCTGGAAAAGCCCCTCGTCCTGCACTACAGAGCTAGGTGGGCCAGGTACCCCAGGAATACCTACATCATTGTGTGAATCCCAGCCTATTCTATTTTCTGTTTGCTTGCCTTTCTCATTCCCTCAACTCTAAGCTCCTGCAGGACAGCACCTAGTGGGTGGTCAACAGGTTTTCCTGTCAATGGAGGTAATAAATGAGAAAGAGCAAGAATGGGACCAGTCTCCCCTGTGCCTTGGATCTCATTTACTTTAGCTCATTGAATCCCAACCAAGATCTCATGAAGTAGGTATTATTACCCCTCTTTCCCAGATAAGGAGACCAAAATCCAAAGAGTTAAGAATCTGGATCACGCTCAACAGCCCCTAATGCATAGTCGGTGCTAATAATTGTACAACTAAAGAACAACTAAAGACCATGTGTAGTCTGTGGCCATTTCTCTAAGGGCAAAATTAAATGAAGAACCAATCTAATTATCTATATGATTAAAACAAAAAGCACCTGGCTAGGAAAATGAGATGGGGAGTGGAAATAGGAACAGGATGTTTATTTTACTTTTTCTTTTTTTGTCCAGAATCCTTTTGGATAGCTACATAGAGTGACTGAATTCATCTGCATTAAAACCCCTTGAAAATTTTTATAGTTTGAGCCAAAGCAAGATAATGAAGTGAACCCTTCTAGGCAGGAAGGCAAAAGCAGACTTAAAAGATGATTCCTCTGTGTTACTTGGCCTTTATAGAATGAGCCGTGATGAGCTCCTCGAAAATGCATTATTGATGTGATGTAATAAGGCAAGCTTTCTTTTTCCTTTTCAAATAATGACTTATTTTATATTAACTGTGCCATGAAACATTGCCACTAAAGGTTGTTTTTCAGCACAAGTGAATTGTATTTGATTTCATGCCTTGCCTTTTCCATCTATTGCAATAGCTCTCATGTTTTGTCAATGAGGTTTTATTCATATCATTATTTGATTTCTCATTCAGCATGGACTCAATGGATTCAAGATATTTTTCTTTCCTCAATTATGCCTTTGTGTTTTCTTTGATTTCCAAGTGATTTCTGGTTAATTCATGCTTACCTTCATATTCCATTTATTTTATCTTCTTCTATAAGAAAACTCTTTAATTGTGCTACATTAAAAAAATAGATACGTTTGCAAATAATTAGATATTTAGTTTTTTTAAACGGCTGCCTGTTCCTAATGTCTTGAAAAATATTAAAATCCACAGTCCTGTTCTCTCATGATACATGCAAATTCCAATTGCATGCAAGGTTGTTATTGGAGTACCAGGACAAACAAACTCAAAATCCAAATAAAGAGATTTTATTTAGAATACCAATTAGATGGGGAATGTTAATTAGGATTTGATACAAAATTTATGAATCCAAATTACACATAATTAATGTTCTTCCCCAGCTACATTTGGTAATGATTTATTTTCTATTTAGTATTCAGTTGGCATAACTTGTAAACGCATACTCATAAATGCATGTCCATTTTCTTTCTTTCTACAATGGAAAGCCTTCTGCATGCCAGGCACCGTGCTAGATGCAGTCTCAATTTACACGGAGCTTGTGGCTTGTGGTCTAGGAGACAGACAATGAAATCACACTAACGAATATATAATTTCTTTAGGGCACTGACATGAGTGCCCTAAAGAAATGGAGCACAGGCCCAGAAGCTTCTCCAGGCTGGGCCAGCCAGCTGAGACCTCAGGATGAAACAGAGGTAAAAAGGGCGTGCCCTCTGCACCTCCACCCTGAGGTTCACTCCCTGCAATTAGGCACATGCTCCTTTAAACCTTTAAACGCAGTATCTGAAAATTCTGTTGGATTCCTGCCCTATCACACGGAGACATTTTCCCTACTAAATGCTTGAGCTGAAAAACTTGCTAGACCTGACCTGGCCTGAATTTTGAAATTCAGTGGCCTGTCCAGTTAGAAAGTCTTCTGCTTCTACTGTTGGCCATAGCTGCCCAACTACTAAGCTTCATTTAAAACATGTAGTCCAAAGTTTTCGGCTGTCCACAGCCAGGGGAGGCTGTGGGACAATGGCTGGACAATGTGGAGTGTGGGTCTCCTGTGGAGCCAGGGGCTTCAGTAGCAAGGAACAGGCGCTCCCTGGACAACTCTGTCCTGTTTCATCGTTGTTCACAAATAAATTCCCTTTGCACCCCCAACACATACACACACACACACACACACACACACACACACACAGAGAGAGAGAGAGAGATTGAGACTTCACATAAGATGTGTACCCTTGGTTAGAAACATTAGGAAACAAGTGACAAAGCAAAGTGCTCAAGTCCATCTAGAAAATCTTAAAGCCAGAAAAGGAACTGAGTGAGTAAAAGGAAGAAATGGCCTTTTGGCAAATGCACATGGTGAAGGCAGACCTTACACCTGGGAATGGCTGACCAGACCCAAGGTTCGGTGAGTTTCTATTTGGTGCTTGATGACTTCACATGGTTCACATGGGGTAAGCATCACCTTATGGAATTACAGAAAAACACAACTCAGAACTTGTTCAAGGTCACCTGGCTTCTAAGTGGTAAAGCCTAAATTCAAACTCACTCATTCCAAGTTCATTTCATATCCTTATTTGGGGAGAAAATGTTAAAATTAAAAACATAATAAAAAATCCAGAGTTCATCTTGTGATGGCTAGAAAGCTCATGTAGAAGACCCTGGGTGGAGAAGGAAAGGTTCTATGATCTGCTCATGGCAGAGACACCAAGATCAATCAGAACAAATTATCCTTCTTTGGAGAGAACCAATTATTTCCAGGGTTAAAAAAAAAAAAAAAAAAAAGCCTATATAATATTTTAATTTATTCAGTTGTCCAGTTGATAATCTTCTAGAATCCAGATGGAAGGGTGACACTTTCATGTTATTTTTCTCAATCTGCTCCTTTGTTCTCCCATCCCTTGTCTAATTTTTACCCTAATTTCTGTAATAATATGAGCTACATGTTTAACAAATATTAGTTTATTATCTTGATTCTTCTGTTTCCTAGATGTTTATTGTGATCAATAAAAGTGTAACATCAACTCTGTATTTGTGAAGGGAAATTCATGGGAATGTGTGGGAAAGAAACACGTAAATAGTCACTAGTTTCCAAGATACTTGAATAATAAAAAAAAAAAAAAGCATTCATTCTTACCACAACACTGCAAGTCTATATTATTCACACCATTTTACATAGAGATAAACAGAGACTTAAAATCAAGGTCCTAAGCTCATGTGACCCACAGGGTATTTGCCGTGAAGTTACTGCACTGTAATATCTAAGTCTGCTACAATGGGGGAAAGGTGGTATTTAATGACGTTCCTCAGCACTGTCACAAAATGACACAATTAGGGAATAAATTCTAGATTTGAAGTTAATCTTCTCACTGCTATCACCAGAGGGTGCAGAACGCTGATCCTGCAGGCAAACACAGCCACCTGAACAACCACAAACAGCAGACAGTGGGAGGTGGCGCTGGGGGCTGTGGCATTACAAGCCATGCCTGAGGCTACCCAGCAGCAGCTAAGGACTGTGAGAAGGATGAAAAGGCAGGATGGAGATACTGCTTCATAGTGTAAAGGACAAGAACAGAGAGCTGCAGAAAGATGTTGAGTCAGACCCCACCAGGACTAGATCTTTGACACTAGTCACAGAGTGAGCGTAGTTGGGACATTAATAGTAAAAGCCTCTTGCATATTCTTTAGAGCTCATCAAATATGACCAGAGTTATTTCATCAAGGTGTACATGGTTGTTGTTCTACTGACAACAGAAGAGTAAGGGCTGACTATATGGGTTAGTGCAAAAGTAATTGCAGTTTTTGCCATTAAAGTAGTAGCAAAAACTGCAATTACTTTTGCACCAACCTAATACAAACCTATCACCTTCATAAAGTCCTAAACTAAAGCACCCATGCAGGTGTTGTTTTGTACCTCTCACTGGGTGCTGAAGTAACAAAGATGCCAACAGATGACCACCAAGACAGGTACACAAACCGGGTACACAGACTGCAGCTAGTTGCTGGGGCAAGGTTGGAGTGTTCTGCCTAATAGAAGAGGAATTGATTTTAATGCAAAGTGAAAGGAGGAGAAAGGAGCCAGTGGATTCTGTGGAGAAAAAAAAACAAAGTATGGTCTAGGGACCATACCGCCGGAAAGTGACTTTAAAGAACAGAAATGCCCAATTGAAGATTTTAAAGTTATTGTCTGTGGAATGTCTGATGAAAACACCCTCCTCTGCCCACAAAGGACTCTTCAGTAAAGTCTGCATTGTTCCCCAGTGTTTTCCATTAATGGATTCTTAGCAGAGAATCGACCAAGAGCTGAGCTGGGCATCAGGGTTGGTGCTAGGCAAAGACGGCTGCAGGAGCCTGGGGAGATGGGAGAGCTGAGACAGGCAAGGCCTCCCAATTGGGCATACCATTCACTGTGCTTAGAGTGAAGATTCTGACAGAAGTAGTGGGGAAGAGAAGAAGAAGAAACAAAAAGAGAGGATGAAGGAAAAAAAAAAGAAAGAGAAGGAGGAGGGGAGGAAGGAAGCAAGCAGCACAAGGTTGTTTTTGAATGTGCAGAATTCTCTTTGGATGTGCAGAGCTCCAGAATTGAAACCAAGTGTCAAAGCCCTGCATTTTCTACTGAAGTGTAAGCATACGACAAAATCCCCATTTCTAAAAAGTCAGCCCACTGTACGAACTCAGTCCATGCTGAATTCAGAAAGCTTACTAAAGTGTAAGCATACAACAAAATCCCCATTTCTAAAAAGTCAGCCCACTGTACGAACTCAGTCCATGCTAAATTCAGAAAGCAGAGGAAGCTTGAATGGTTCCCATGACACAGTGAAAACACCCAAACTGTCAGAAGGGCTTTCCAAGCCTTCCACCAAACAGCTCCAGGCTACTGGTCTAACCTTATGTTCCACTTCCAGGAGCAGCTCTAGTCTGCAGCATTTCATGCTGTAGGCTGTCTCCCTCTGGACGTCCCTGTTGTCTCCCTTCTTCACCTACCTAAGTCTTTTGCATTCTTCAAGTTCCTGCTTGCATTATGCCAGCCCTCCCCACCTATCAGGAGATAGGTGCAATTCCCTTCCCAGTCTCCTTACTCTGTATGTCTGTTGTCTAGATCATCTTAAGCCACCTATGCATCCATTTACAGACTCAGCACAGTGAGGGGACCTAATTGGTTCCCAATAAATATAGACTGCCTTGAAGTTAAAGATGTTGTGTCTTCAACAATATTTGCAGTGAAGCTAAATAATCTGGCTTAACAAAGTGTTCCCTCTAGAGGTTTCCCCAGGAAGATAAGTAAAATCACATTGCAGTGATCTAATTCAGAATTCGGATGCAGCAAACCTAGCATGGCTGTCTTACAGGTTGCTCCTGTGACAGCTGGTGCCTGATTTAGAAGTTGCCTGCCCAACCAGATATGTGTTTCTGTTAGATCCAATTAGGAGGATGAAATGGTGCACAACAGACAAAAAGTCCCATTGATCTCATTTCATTCACCTACACTCATATCTGTGCCTATATGCCAGCCAGATCTAGTGTCACAATAACCAGAGCACCAAGTTTTTGAGGTGAGTCATGGGCTTGGGTGGGCACATTACAGGGGGCTTATTGGATGCTCTGGGAGATGTGCATGCCAAGATGCCATTGGGGTTTCTAATTTCTTGGCCCGGGTCCTCATTGCACCAGCAGGAACCACAACTCCAGCGGACACCAGGGGACTGTCTGCAAGGCCCTTGTGTCAAGGCAGGAGATCTGATCTTCTGAACTCCAGGAATGCAGTGCGTGCCTCTTTTTTAATGCCCTAATTGGCACAGAGATTCCATCCTCTCGAGAAGACCACATGGAGACAGAAAAGCAGTGTGGTGAACAAAGTGTCCTGAAATTGAAATGCTGCCCGTTTATTCCATGAGAACTTACACCCAAATGGAAATAAACATAACATTACAAAATGGTTTATGTCCTTTTTCTGATTTGCCTTTGCCAACATTATCCTTCAGAGCCACATACTGCCCTTTTTAAAAGACCCCTCTCAGATGGTGTCTGGACACAAACATCACTAACAGAAGAGCAGACACTGCTGAGCAGCATAGCCTGCCCCTGCTTCAGCTGGCTTCTTCAAGTTGGCACCATTTGAATGTGAGGGAGGAAAAATGGTAAAGAAAGGAGCTGTATTAGACAGACAGGGAGAAGTAAAGGGAGACAGAGTGAGCCAGAAAGAAAGAAAGAAAGAGAAAGATAGAGGCAGGAAGGGAAGGAAATAAAGTCTGAGGCATAAACAAAGACAGAATAATGTACAGACAGACACACAGAGCCTGGCAGAGCAGGCTGATGGACAGACAGACAGACCACCAAGGGTGGTCCAAGACACCATTCACCCAAGCCACTTCCAGGGCTACTCTGGGCTAAAGGGCATCCAAGACCACTTTCCCCAAAATACCACTCCCTCTGCTCCCCTGACACACTTCCTCCACTCTGTCCTCTCCTAAAACACATCAGTCCTCTATGACTCCAGGTACTCAGAAAGACCCAGCCTAAGATGACAGCAACAAGGAGATACTTCACAGACAGACTGAGTAGGAAATAGACTCAAGGAAAGAGACGAGGGGAAAATGTCCTGGGGAGAAGAAAAGAGAGTGAGAAGGAGGAAACGAGATGATGCTGTGACAAGGTGGGCTGATACGATATGGCTCTGTGTCCCCACCCAAATCTCATGTTGAATTGTAATTCTTAATATTGGGGAAGGGACTTGGTGATTGGATCTTGGGGGTGGATTTCCCCCATGCTGTTCTCATGATAGTGAGTGAGTTCTCACAAGATCTGATGGTTTAAAAGTGTGTGACATGTCCCCCTCCCTTGCTTGCTCTCTCCTGCTGTCATGTGAAGAAGGTCTTTGCTTTCCCTTTGCCTTCTACCATGATTGTAAGTTTCCTGAGGCCTTCCAGTCATGCTACCTGTTAAGCCTATGGAACTGTGAGTCAATTAAACCTTCTTCTTCATGAATTATCCAGTCTCAGATAATTCTTTATAGCAATGTGAGAATGGACCAATATAGAAAATTGGTACCAGAATTGGTACCCAGAGTGGGGCACTGCTATAAAGACAACTGAAAATGTGGAAGCAACTTTGGAACTGGGTAATGGGCAAAAGTTGGAACAGTTTGAAGGGTTCAGAAAAGACAGGAGGATGTGGGAAAGTTTGGAACTTCCTAGAGACTTATTGAATGGTTTTGACCAAAATGCTGATAGTGATATGGACAATGACGTCCAGGCTGAGGTAGTCTCAGATGGAGATGAGAAACTTATTGAGAAAGGAGTAAAGGTGTCTCTCTTACTATGCTTTTTTTTTTTTTTTTTTTTTTTTTTTTGAGACAGAGTTTTGTTTTTGTTGCCCAGGCTGGAGTGCAATGGTGTGATCTCAGCTCACCACAACCTCCACCTCCTGGGTTCAAGCAATTCTCCTGCCTCAGCCTCCCGAGTAGCTGGGATTACAGGCATGCACCACCACACCCAGCTAATTTTGTATTTTTAGTAAAGACAGGGTTTCCCCATGTTGGTCAGACTGGTCTCGAACTCCTGACCTCAGGTGATCTGCCTGCCTCAGCCTCCCAAAGAGCTGGGATTACAGACGTGAGCCACCACGCCCAGCCATCTCTTGCTATGCTTTAGCAAGGTGATTGGTGGCATTTTACCTCTGCCCTAGAGATCTGTGGAACTTTGAAATTGAGAGAGATGATTTAGGGTATCTGGCAGGAGAAATTTCTAAGCAGCAAAGCATTCGAGAAGTGACCTGGCTGTTTCTAGAAGTGTACACTCATATGCATGAACAAAGAGATTATCTGAAACTGAAACTTATATTTAAAATGGAAGCAGAGCATAAAAGTTTGGAAAATTTGTAGCACAGCCATGTGGTAGAAAAGAAAAACCCATTTTATGAGGACAAATTCATGCCTGCTGCAGAAATGTGCATAAGTAAAGAGAAGCTGAATGTTAATAGCCAGGACAATAATGAAAATGTCTCTAGGGCTTTCAGAGAACATCATGGCAGCCCCATCCATCATAGGCCTGGAGGCCTAGGAGAGAAAAGTGGTTTCATGGGCCAGGCCCAGGGCCCTGCTGCTCTGTCAGCCTCAGGACATGACACCCTGCCTTCCAGCCACTCCAGCTCCAGCTATGGCTAAAAGGGGCCAAGGTGCAGCTGGGGCCACGGCTTCAAAGGGTGCAAGCCCCTAGCCTTGGCAGCTTCCTTGTGGTGTCGGGCCTGTGGGTGTGCAGAAGGCAAGAGTTGAAGCTTGGGAGCGCCTGCCCAGAATTCACAGGATGTATGGAAACTCCTGGATGTCCAGGCAGAAATCTGCTGCAGGAGCAGAGCCCTCATGGAGAACCTCTATTAGGGCAGTGTGGAGTAGAAATGTGGGGTTGGAGCTTCCATACAGCATCCCCACCTGGATACTACCTAGTAAAGCAGTGAGAAGAGGGCCACCATCCTTCAGATGCCAGAATGGTAGATCCACTGACATCTTGCACTGTGTACCTGGAAAAGCCACAGGCACTTAACCCCAACTGTCGGGTTATCAGCTGTAGGGGCTGTACCCTGCAGAACCACAGTGGCAGAGCTGCCCAAAGCCATGGTAGCCTACCCCTTGCATCTTCATAAATTATGCTGGCAGAGGGCAGAAGCATTGATGAAGTGTTTGTTTTAAATAGCAATTTTTAAAATTCTTGCTATTCTGAACTGTGGCTTCACCAAAGAACCCTATTTAAAGTGTGGCAACACTCAGTGGAAATTTGCATGGGAACTTTGGCTGCAAAGCCTGCCTCAGGAAAGCAGCCCTATTTAAAAAGAGCTATATGAATGCTACTGTCTTTGTGTTTTCCTGGGTCACTAGCCTAGGAGACCACAATTAAGAAAACGTAATGTGAGACATTGAGTCAAAGGAAATTATTTTGAAGCTTTAAGATTTAATGACTGCCCTACTGGGCTTTGGACTTGCATGGGGCCTGTAGCACCTTTGTTTTGGCCAATTTCTCCCATTTGGAATCGGAGCATTTACCCAATGCCTGTACCTCCATTGTCTCTTGGAGGTAACTAACTTGTTTTTGATTTTACAGGCTCACAGGTGGAAAGGACTTGCCTTGTCTCAAATGAAACTTTGGACTTGGACTTTTGGGTTAATGCTGGAATGAATTAAGACTTTGGGGGAATGTTAGGAAAGCATGATTATGTTTTAAAATGTGAGAAGGACATGAGATTTTGGAAGAACCAGGTGCCAAATGATATGGTTTGGCTCTGCGTCCTCACCCAAATCTCATGTCAAATTGTAATTCTCAATGTTGGGGGAGGGACCTGGTGGGAGGTGACTGGATAACGGGGGTGGATTTCCCCCTTGCTATTCTTGTGATGATGACTGAGTGAGTTCTCAGGAAATCTGATGGTTTAAAAGTGTTTAGCACTTCCCCCCTCACTCTCTCTCTTTCTTCTGCCACCATGTGAAGAAGGTCCTTGCCCTTCACCTTCCATCATAATTGTAAGTTTCCTGAGGCCTCCTGGTCATGCTTCCTCTTAAGCCTGTGGAACTGTGAGTCAATTAAACCTCTTTTCTTCATAAATTACCCAGTCTCTGATAGTTCTTTACAGCAGTGTGAGAACAGATTAATACCGGGGCTATCTCCTCCAAAGCCAACTTGAGGGAGTGGGGATGGGTACAGGGCTTCACCTGCACTGGGGTCCAGACATCCCAGGAGGAGGAGTGGGAGCCTTTCTCTGCACACCTTTGTAACTCTGGTGCCAGCTATCTGGAGATCTTTGAGTCCTCCAGCCTTTAGAGCTGACCCTTATTAATATTTAAATGATGGTGGCTTATATACACTTAAGTCTATAGTACTCGAGTATCATGATATTCTGCAATTCATATGCAAATAGCTCAATAAATAAATAAATATACAAATAAAAAGTTAAAACATATAGAGAAAGAAAAATAAAGTAAATATGGCAAATGTTAATTCTTGACTCTATGTTGTGGAAACACAGATGTCAGAGGGCTTTTAACATTTCAGGATGTTTAAACTTCTCATTTATTATAGGTTGGAATTGTTTTAAAAATAAAATAAGACAAAACAGTGGGTGCAGCTTTCATATGGTTTGGCTCTGTGTCCCCACCTAAATCTCATCTTGCAGCTTCCATAATTCCCACGTGTTGTGGGAAGGACTTGGTGAGAGACGACTGAATCATGCGGGTGGTCTTTCTTTTGTAAATTGCCCAGTCTCCAGTATGTTTATCAGCAGAAAACAGACTAATACAAGCTTCTTTACCAGACATGATGGAAAATACAGGGCCCACTCCTATTTCTTCCAGGCATTGCTTATGTAGAATCCACTGCATCACTTTCACCCTCCTACTGAGTCTACCACATTATTCTCCTCTCACATTTGCTGGTGTTCCCCTTTCTCTTTACTCCACATTGACCCAAAGATGGAATATTGCCCCTTCTTCCTGGATTATCACAAACCCCACCCCCACAGAGGTTGTGACCAATCACCTTTATTACAGATTTGGAGGCAAAGATTGGGGGCAGGGCTTCTATTACAGAACATCAACAGACAAAATGGAATATTTTGAAATCAAAATTTAACTAATTTTGCCTTTACAGTTTAAAATGAATGATATACTTTACTACCTTATACTTGTAATATTATTTCTAATACAGTGAGAAAACTGAAGGGCAGCCTTGCTGTTTTTAGAGGTCCCCTGGCCAGCCCTAACACAAGGAGGGCCAGATTCAGGTATTTTTATAGTCATCTCTTCTCAAGACCCAGCTCTGTCATGTTGCTCATCTGGTTCCCTTTCCTCCTTCACCCCCTCACTCCTCTGTCCACAAAAACTCTGAATTCAGCTTGATTTCTTATGCAGAGCCATTCGATTCTCTCTATATTGTGCCCTCTGCTTCCAAATGGTGTGCCTGCTCGTACAGTAGGAGGGGAGCTGCCCCCTACGGAGCCACATATCTATTAATTCATTTGGTTAAGCAGAAAACAGTTTGGCCCTAAGAGCAATTATGCTAGCAGAGGGCAGAAGCATTGATGAAGTGTTCGTTTTAAACAGCAATTTTTAAAATTCTTGCTACTCTGAACTGTGGCTTCACCAAAGAACCCTATTTAAAATGTGGCAACACTCAGTGGAAATTTGCATGGGAACTTTGGCTGCAAAGCCTGCCTCAGGAAAGCAGCCCTATTTAAAAAGAGCTATATGAATGCTACTGTCTTTGTGTTTTCCTGGGTCACTAGCCTAGGAGACCACAATTGAGAAAATGTAAAGAAGTCTACCCCCAGCTCATTTTCCCAACCTGGTTATCTACCCAACTATCATTTGTATTCTTGACTCAGCCCTCCCGCTGACAGCTCTATTCAGCCACCTTGGCTTCTATTCAGTCTCTTGGACCCAGATCTCAAATCCCCTTTGGGGCCTTTCTTTGTTCATTCCTACTTCAGGGTCGAGGACCTGTTCTGGATCTACTCTGTTCCTGGAATCTCTGCTTTCCATGCATTGTCTGCAATGTTTGGCCTCCTGTGAACAGGACTCAGTGACCTCTGTCCCTTATATCACTTTGCCACCCCAAATGTGCACAGCCAGTGTGAAAACCTTCAGGAACAGAATCCTTGCCCTGTCACTTCCTCCACAGTCCCAACTCTCACAGAAGTTTCTTGTCAGAGAGGCAAGTTCCAATTCTTCACTTTGGGGGAAGCCAGTGCTCTCTCTGCCTTGTTTCTGTAATGTCCTCTGAACGGGCTACACCATGGTTGAGCCATTGTGACCCCTGTGACCCACACATACAGGCCTCCTGCAGTCATAAAGCCTGGAGCAACAAGAGAACCACTAAAGAAGAAGAAACAGCTAGTTCCTGCCTTAACTGATGAACCGATCTCGCAACATTCCACCATTGTAATATGTTCCTGCCCTACCCTAACTAATCAATTGACCCTGTGATATCGTGCATTGTGACCTTCCCCCACCTTGTGACTATGCACCTTGTGACATTCTTCCCCTGCCCAAAAAAACTGCCCCTAACTATAACTTTCCACTACTTACCCCAAACCTATAAAACCAGTTCCACTCCCACCACCCTTCGCTGACTCCTTTCTCAGACTCAGCCAAGGCTGTTTATTCACTTC